>NC_088693.1:14810242-16060242 GCF_028017835.1 Emys orbicularis | reverse complement strand
GCTAAAAGATAGCTGTGAGGTAGTACACCATTGTAGTTTCTGAGGCCAATCTTTAGAGGTGGCCCAATCACCTACACAAGGCCATTGTGTTACACACAGATAATGATACACTGGGGGAAATAATGTCACCTATTCAGACAGACATGTTATAAGCCCAAACAGGGGAACTTATCCTGCTTGAGTTAAATAACTACAAAAGATCTGTTTAGCAGTAATGATTTGTATTAGCGCTGGTTAAATTTTCTGATATTCCCACTGAAATATTTTAATCAAAAATGAAATTGTTCAGAGGAAATGTAATTTTGGGTGAAACTTTTTTCCTATGGGAAATCATGAAACACAACTTTTCTTTTACTTTTTTTAGTTTAGTTTTTGAAAACAAATTTTAATAAATTAAAACTTTCACTTTGTTTCACTTATAATTTCTTGTGATAAATCAGATCTTTTGAATTAAAATTTTCCAATGCAAGCTTTTCATTCTTTGTTTTTTGGGGGGGCAGAATTCTTGACCAGCTCTAATTTGAATACAAAGTGCTGGTTACATTCACAAGAACTTCTCAAAATATAATGTCAAGACTGTGTTTAAATAAATTCACCAAAGTTCTACACCCTCAAAAATCAGAAATTCTAATTGCTGTGTGGGTGTACATCTTTGGTTGGGGACCTCAAGCATCTGTTTCATCGATGGGCCTAATCACGAAATAAAATTGTTTCTGAAAACACTTAAGTATGTGCTTAAACTGAAACAAATGAGTTGTCCCATTAATGTCAATAGAGCTATTAACGTGAAGAAAGTTAAGCATGTGCATAAGTGTTTGCAAGATCAGGGCCCAAGGTACTATTCAGTGTGCATAAGGGTGGAAGAATTGGTCCCTTAATTATTAGTGTTCCCAGCATTTTGTGTTCAACTTGGTACAGTAAATCTTCTAAATTGTTTTGGTATACTATACATAAAAACAGTACATTGATTCTTTTCCCATATGTTTCCTAATGGGATTGGAAAACCTTCAGAAATATCAGTTTATACAATTTAAAGATGCAGAAGTTTGCATGTATTATGTGAACCCTCCAGATATTATCAAGTAACATAAATCAAAATGATGCATTTCCTTCTCGTATTTTAGGATTTGTGGAAAGGGTCTGAAGAAATAAACTGAGCTAAAAAAATTCATTCGCTGCATAACTAAAAGGATTTGTTGAAAGTAGCTAAAGATTCAAATCTAATTAAAAATACACATGCTACATAAGAAAAACAAGAAAAGTGTTTTCATGCTAACCATATTTCCATAAAGAAATTAGCTTTCCATTAATATTATTTGTTAATGCTCTCCATTAAGTTAATGAAATGAGTGGAGATAATTTAGGGTACATAGCCTTGTGAATTTTCCCTTTAGCTTAATCCTAGGTGTGCTTTAAAATCTCACATTGATTGCTTCTCAGTACCCTGTGCAGCTTGTGTATGGAAAAAAATGAACAAGAGATGATCTGAACAAGTTATTTGAATACATTTAAAATCTAGTTCATAGTCAGAGTAGGGTAAGAGCCAGTGGGGATTGCAGATTATTTATTTTATTTATACATCTATAAATTCAAACCAAAAAAAAACTTTTAACTCATTCAGAACCTCTGTGCCATGTATAATGCTAGCCTAGGCAAAAGCATATTCTCACTGTTACTCCATTCTCTTCTATGGTTTATATCACTCATTATAATAGAATCTAGGAATGTCAGTCAAGGATCAGGGCCCCATTGTGGTACATACTGTACTATGTAACAAATAACAAAGACGACAGTCCCTGCCCCAGAGAGCTCACAATTTGCATGCAGACAGGACACAGCAAGAGGCAGATAACAATTAAAATAACAAAGGTTTGCAGAAAAGTAGGTATTGGCATTGTGTATTGCATCTTTTTTTTAATACTAGGCAGTAAGCTGCCATTCAGGTCAGGGATTGTGTGTTTGTATAGTGCCCACCACAAAGGGACCCTTGTTTCTAGACTAGACTCAGTTGCCTCTCTTCAGGAACCAAACTTAAGGCTTGTCTACATAGTGCTTTAATCTGAACCAGCAGGATATAAATTTCAGTCTGTACTATTCTGTCACACACTAACTTGTTTGTGTTGACCCTGTTAATGTAGTTCTATTTCAAATAGCACTTTGTTAATGACACTGGGGAGCTCTTAGTGCATGCCAGTTAGTGCAGAGTAAAACTTACACTCCTCTACTCGTATTCACCCACGAAAGCTTATGCTCCAATACATCTGTTAGTCTTAAAGGTGCCACAGGACTCTCTGTTGCTTTTTACTCCTCTACTGCTGACTAAAACACCGCGTAGACAAGCCCTGGAGCAGTATGGAAGAACAGTCAGTGTACAATGTGTTAAGCAACTGCTGCTACTCCAACTATTCCTCCTCCCCTGTAGCAGGTGGAGGGAGAGAGGAAAGATATTGACGTTTCTTCTACTTTCACTGCTACCTCTAACTTCCAATTCTTTGACTTCTGAGGAAGCACCAATTCAGGTGTTTAAGGCCTTAGAGCAAGAGCTGGATATGAGTCTGAGCACAAAGACTAGTTGTGTGAAGTGTACCTGCTGTTCCCCTGAGGTGCAGACTCCAGTGAAGGCATAAAGGCAAGCTGTGCTGTAACCATACCACATTAAATGGATGTTATTAGCTCACGTGTGACAGTGCTGGGTCGTGGTCTCTAAGAGATGGAAATAGGATTTCTCTGTCAACATATTAAAATTATTATTCGTGCAAACAAGTTAGACCAGTACTTGGTGATGAACTATTTTTCTCAGGGATTTTTCTGCCATAACCCAGATTTCATCTCTCTCTCTTCAGGCTCTCCTGGTTTGAGACCTGTATGCTGTTGATTAGGTGCTTAAAATCAAGCCAAAGAAAATAAGCCACAGCTAGCAGATTTTTACCCTTTGCCTTTCTGGTCTCTCTCCCTACTGTGATACCCAAGTTTAGTTTTGAAAGAATCTAAACCCTTTCTTTCCCACGTGTTCAAACTGCCACTAAATATCGCAGCAAAAAAAAATTATTTTTGTTTAAAACAGCCAAATTTGCTGGTTTAATCTGTTGTTTCTAGCTTCGGGCAATGTTTATATGTGTGCGCAATAGATTAGTGATACTGAGTGACCCTTTGCAAAGGTCAACATTCTGTAGCCTAAAAACCAACATAACAAAAAGGTGTCACACTTGGTGTCCTTTCCCACTCAGCCTCTCTCCTGGTTCCTTGTCTCTGTATTTGCGTTGGCAGTGTCTGGAGACTCAGAGGTGAACAGTGTTGATTTTTGGATAGAATATATTTGGTCAGGAAGACTCATATTTTATATGTAGCATTATGGAAAAGAGCACTTGCTATGCTTAGTTACGTCACAGGATTTGAGCTTTTTCTCACCATCATTTTTCCCACATTGTTTATCACTGAATCTCATCAGGAAAGAAAACTAACCAAAAGAAGAGCATTGGCTTAGAGTGTATCTTTTATATAGCAATTCTAATCAGTTCTTGAATACTGTATACGGATTCACATAAGACCTTCAGTTAACTTGCACATTAATATTAGTACTGCATTTTCAGATCTTTAATTTAACTTGCATACTATGTGCACAGGAATTTGAGTTTCTCAGTATAGACACATTTCTTTGCTTCACATTTCAATGCTGATCGCTGAATAAAACTGAGAAGAAACACACTAACAAAGCCTCTTTGAGATTAGATTGTCCAGTCCTCGGTCATTCAGTGTTATCCTTATGGTATTGTCTGTCCAGTTTAGACAGCAAAGGTCTGATTTTTCTTTTAATTTTTTTCAGAAGGGCTGAGCACCCACAGCTGCTATTGGCTTCATTTGGAGTTACAGGTGGTCAGTTGCACCTCTAAAATTCAGGTCCCAAACACTTCTGAGTAGCACTGTGAGTTTCTCGCTATTGCAGTGTCAAGCACACTGATAGTGTTTTACCAATAAACTTTGATCCAAGAAACCATTAACATGCATACTTAACTTTTACACATACGAGTAGTCATATTGAAGTCAATGGAATTACACTCATGAATAAAATTACATATGTGACTAAGTGTTTTCTGGACTGGGACTTGAGAAGTTTTCCAGGCATACTTTTTCTAATATAGCTACTGTAGTAAGATGAGGCCCTGAAACATAAATCCTTATCAGAGGCCCAGTATGAGGCCTAAGGCCTGAACTAAAGTACTTCCAGGCATTGCTAAGCAAAAGCTGGGCTGTAAGCCAGAGGCAGGCCCCACTCACAGAAGTTGGTGAGAAGAGGGTTGCTAGAAGCAGGTGCATCCACACATAAGTGCTAATAAGAGGAACTTGTGCCAAGATGTCATCAGAACACTCTACAGAGATAACGAGGAACAGGCAGGTGCATCTTAAAGACAGGGTCAAAAGGACAGCATGATGGATAGATCTGTTTGAAACAACATGATCAAAGGGGGAGACAGCACCCTAATGAGTCAAGGGGCTGTACCTCAATATGTCAGTAGGGATGAGTAATCTGTCCTGTAACTGTGTAAAAATAGGTCCCGGAGTGCACATCTTTATCTGGCCTAGGGGGCAGTGGAAAGTCCCACCGCTGACTGAGCCGGTCCATTGCCAGGGGGCACAAATTCGTAGTATGTCTTGTAGAGTCTACGGGAAACTATTACTGTGCTTCATTTGACAATAAACCTGGCTCGGGTTCCTTCATACCTTACTAGAGTCTGTGGTCTTTGGGGGTTCTCTCGGGGTTTGCTGTGTCAGCTATCTGCGCAGAACTGGGGCAGCACACAGAGAAAACATGCACACAGCCGACTGTTATCATCATCAAACAAGAGCAAAGCACCACACCGGTAGCTACTAACAACAGCTACCACATAATACCTTTTTGGTTCTTAATGACATTTAGCAGACTAGAAGATTAGATTGACCAGTCATCAGTTCAACAGTTTTCAAAACACTTTATTTGTGAATCACAGAACATCAAATAATATTGCATTACTTTTGTTCTTTGGTAGCTAAGAATCTATTGGAGTAAGCTTTTTTTCATTACTGCAGTGCTTAGGGGCCACTCAGAAACCAGATGCCATTGTGCTAGGCATGGTACAGAGTAGTAGACAATCCCTGCCATAAGGAGCTTGCATGGTGTCTTGTCCTATCCTTAGAATATTTTAAATCGGAAACAGAGGCATCTATTTGGCCATTTGGGGCCAGATGTTTCTTTCAGTTTCAAACTCCATTGACAAACTGCATTTCATTACACTGAGTATTATCTATTGTTTCTAGTTATTGAAAGGCACCTAAAACATTTTAACTTGCAGTACACTAACAGCTGCAAATTACTTTGTGTCTGATCCAAATACCATGTAATGTTCCTCTTTGTATTCAGAAAACTAACAATGAACAGGTTTGAAATCTAATTACACTATCCTGTTATCTGTGCAAAATTGCTAATGACTGGATGGCAAATAATTATGTGAGTTGTTATGATAGATACTGAGATAGCAGCCATTGTGCTTTGAACTGGGTTTCATTTCAGCAATGAAAGACTATTGTCTACTCTACCAGAGGTATAGGAAAGAACTTCATTTAATAATCATTTGTTACATTACATTGGTTTTGGATCAAATTCAGCCCTGATGTAAGTGAACCCAACTTCACTGAAGTCAATTGAGCAGTACTGTGTCTGGATTTGGCCTTAGTTTCTGACAAATATTTAGAGAGTGGAGTAAATCTGTGTTTGTGTGAAAGTTAAAGGAGCAATTATGACACAGTCATTACACACTGATCTAATGCCAACCGCTGAACATGAGTGGAATCTTGTGAAAGCTACAGGAAGAGTGTATCTTGTCACACAGAATGTATTAGTGAAATGAAGGAGAAAGTCTTTTGTCTGTGTGAAACTGCTATTTCTCAGCAATCCTCTTTATAGAACTCAAGGGAAAATGAGACTGATGCAATCCCAGTTTTAGACCCAATTCACTGATCTGCAGTTTGTGCAATCATTTATACTAGCACAAAATGAGTGGAAAATATTACCCCCTGAGTAAAACACCATCCAAGTAGTTGTGATGTCTTAGATCCAGAGGAATCTAACATAAAACTAGCCCTGTGTGGGAACCAGAATTTCTATCTTGTGGAAAACTGCATTTCTAAAAACTGGAATGAAAAGTTCAAAATGAAGAAAATTCTGATCAAAGGAAATTTTTTCCAAAAAATCAATTTTGGAAGAACCAAAATGGATTTTTTTTATATATATTTTTTTTGGAAAATTTCTGGGTCAGCAAGCTGACTCCCTAGCCGACCGGCCATCCTGTTGGCTCCTGGCTGCCAGGCAATTTGACTGGGCAGCCTACCCACCCACCCAGGCAACCTATTTAAGCCCAGGGGATCCTGGGAAAATGGGTACCCTGGCTCTGGAGAACTGGAAGTATTTAATTACATATGCCATAGGAAGCCTGAAAATCCTGTACCATTATAGGACCCAAGAAGGAGAAAGCACTTAAAGTACTGCAATCCTAATGCAGAAATATATAGAGTAGGAGACCAATTATAATGTAAGTGCATCATGAATTAATTAGGAATTGCACAGGAATAAGATTTCACTTGAAAATAATATAATTTGTTAATCTTCTGATTGTAGGATTTTGTAGCAAATTAAACATGAAGTATGATATTAAAGAAGGAATTATAAGTAATTCAGGCATTGTTAAGCTTCTCAATATATGAAGTAGTAATAACAATAGGCATTAAATATTAAACCCACGTGGTAATCAGAGTGTAGTATAAACTATGTACTTGAATCATGAAGAGCATCTAAATATTTCACCTACCAAAAAAACATGCTAATATATGTCTCCAGGTATTTGTTCTAAAGTAATCACCACATTTTCAGTTTGAGCTATAGAATAAGATCTGGCAAATCCATCAATATCAAAGTATAAACAAAGATAGCCACATGAAGAACTACTTCCTTGTTGCTCTCTAAAGTATCAGGACATCTAGATAGCAGACAAGGACCAGAAGCAAAACTCTACACCTCAACATATCGAACTTTCAGGAGGTTTAGAACTGAAGCTGAACTTTGGGATTCTAGCCCATCTCTCTTTCATATGTGTATATATATTAGGAGGATGCATGAGCCCTGCAGATTATCTGGTAAACCAGGGATTAAACCTCTCTCAGAATGCCAGAGCACCTACAATTGCTGCCTGCAATCAGGCTCATCAGCATCCCTCTCAGAGAAGTACTACTGGCTCATTAAGGATAATTGCTAGCAGGCACCTGATTCCCCTAGATGAGAAGAATATAAGTTAGGTAAGGGGAGGATTGTGAGGTACTGTGCTGGAGGGGACTGCCAAACAGCTGTGTGCACCTTTAATAATTCCTGCAATTAACTCATCTATAGGAAGTTTGACCTTTACTTTCATTAGAATCCTAGCTGATGAAATTCTTCCTCTTCCCCACAATCAGCTGCCACACCGACAGGGCCATCAAATATGCATATCTACCAATCTGAATTAGGCACATTACTTTAATCACAGCAACATTATCAATCTATTACAATTGCTGATTACCAACTCTGAAAAAGTATCTGTTACTATGAAGTAATATTACTTTTAAAACTCATTTTGAGAGGAACAGCCAGCCAAACACTGAAGATAAAATATCAGTGTTTTACTTTCAGTTATTTTACTTGGAGAGCCTCAGTAGATCTGTGCAAACACTGGATATTTTTGTTTTCTGGCAGTGCTGGAAAAAATTGTTTTGAGTTGACACAAAAACACTTTTTAAAAAAAATATTTTTGGCATATCAAAAAGGAATAAATGTAATTGTTTTGGGTTGAACAAAACATTTTATTCCACCTGGAACAAAATGTTTCATTTTTTATTATATTGAGCTTTTTTCTTTTAAAAAATGTTTTTAAACAAAATTTAAAGAAATATTGAAGTGGAAATTGAATTGACAAGGCACAACATTTTGTTTTTTAAAAATAAGTCAAAATATTTCCACACTTTTCAGATTTTTAAGTTGGTTTTCAGTTGAAACAATTCACTGCTATTGGACACAAATACACAAAATGTTTTGACTGGAATCTTCATTTTTCACCAAACAAGTGTTTTGTTTGAAGGATTACAGCTGAGTGAAATTTTAACATTCTTGTCCTTTGCCTGAGCAATTGGGTCCATGTAAGCATGCTCCTGCTCCCCCAAAATAAGATCAGTTTGAGTGGGGTGTGGATTAATTTGCTTGTACACAGTCAGAACTTGGGCTGCACCTTTACCCCAAACTCAGACTAAACTTATTTTTGAGGTTCAGAAACATTTGGATAACCTTTTTCTCCCTTCCAATTAATTTTGTTTACACTTGTCTCAAAATGTTCAGGTTCTATTTTACAATGAAGCACTGAAAACGTATAGCTATTTCCAGCCCCACCAGAAGCAGGAAATCCTGAGCATCTAATGAAAGGCCAGCCCAAAGCCCTCATCCTGCAGCTGGTCCCATTAAAGTTAACAGTGCTTTGCATGGGTTGAGGTGCATGCTTACATGAATTCAAATAGAGGACTGGGACTTAATTTCGCAGCTCCAAATGTGTTAGCTATTTTAGATGTCTTGGAGAAGCATCCACATTTCTGGTGTCTAGTTCTGAGATTCTTTGCTCATAATATACCTACATGCCAGGATTCCACTCTGCATACAGGTCAATGATGTAGATCCCCATGGCAGTAGCTTTCTGATGCTTTTTTTCTAAAGTTTTACTCTACAGAGCATAACTGACTGTAGCTGAAAAGATCTGTATTGCTTTGTGTAATTACCTAACAGAACTACTGGAATTGCCTGAAGGATAAACTATATATCACATTCACGGCATTTATTACTTTTCCATTCTAGTGGAGGAAAAAGGATTGCTGTGTCAGACTTATCAAAAGAGTCATGAACACTGTATTTATCAACAGCATGACTTAACAACAAATACAAACTGGAGGTGTACAATAAAAGTCTGAATTCCAGCAACTTTTAATTATATTAAAACTTGTTTGATTACTGCATCGTGGAGTTTCAGACTAAAGATTTTATTCTTCCAATCCACTTGTGAATTATAGCATCATTATGAGTAGAATATTTCAAGGACTAAGGGAGCATGGAGGGAGAAATATACCTCTAGTTTAGGGATGAGATTAATTCAGAAGAGTGTGTGTACCTTTTAATACTTATTCAAAGGAATTGAAGTCTGAGACCTTCCTCTGTAATGGTTTTTGGTGGACTAGACACCTATCTACTAACAATTGGAATGAAACCCCCAACTCACTTCAATTGGTACCTGGAGTCACTGCAGTCCTGACCTGCAATATCCCTCTGTTCAATTCTTAGCTATTGTTTAAAAGATGCCTATTGTGCACTTTGTGATTAGTTAGGTGGTCATTTTGTGATGCACACAAATCAGAAATTAGGATAACGCCTACAAAGTCCTTTTCATTTCTCATCTGTTTAGAATTTGAACCCAGCTCTCCACACATTTCAGTTTATTGTGCTGTGTGCCGCCTAGCTTTCTCCACATGATGGAACTTATGTAACTTCACTATCAAAAAAAAGATTTCCCCCAGAAAGTCCAGACTTCCTTGGCTTGTATTTTCTTCGGAAAACATGCATGTTCTATTTATGGTGACACTGCCTGAATATATTCCACTTCTTTTCTGGCAAAACATTTGTTATTCAGGGCATGATATGGTTTAAGATTTGAAGACACATTATAGATCTTCTCATCTATTTTCTTATTCTACTTAAAAATATAAGTAACTGACTTTTTTTTATACCTTTGAGACTGTGACAACAGCTATTTAAACTTCAGGATGATAATAAATGACATTGTCAGAGCTAGTGACACTAAAGTTATAACCCTCCCTAAGACACACATGCTTTCATTACAACATCCCAGAACTATAGGTAATATGTGTGATACTAAGTCCTAAATATACTTACTTATACATACTAATTGGTCTGAGACAGAGTTCAGAACAAGTGAGTGATGGTAGTATTAAAAAATAGGATCTTAGCCCTGCATTATTTACTATGGAAACTAGTTTGCCAGGTATTAAAAAGGATGACTGAAATGTGTATTTACTGCATGACTTGTGGAAAAAGTGAGTTAAATTGAATCTATTATGAAATTTGACTGAAAAATGTAGTTATAGCTTATACTTTCAGGGACCTCCCCTCAACTTGACCTCTAATTTTGTGCCCAAAATGATGTAGGTGTATAGATGCCTGATCTGCAGGCACAAAGACCCAGATCCTCTAACTTCCATAGCAATCAATAAAAATTAGGAGTTTAAATTCCTTTGAGGATCTGGGCCAAAGAGCCTGCAGCGTATCCACAGTTGAATGCACCTGCAATATCACAAGCCCTAAACTGGAAGTTGAGGTGCCTTTGGAAATGTGGCCCTGAATATGTCTCCTAATGGGAAAGGAATTTTCAATCATGTAGGGTCATGGTGTCCCTTCCATGGATTAATCCTGAATAGGAGATTGGAAACTCTTTTCCTCACCTCATTTGGTGCATGTCTTTGTGGAAGTAGAAGAGGTTGGGAATGATTTGCTTTCTCTAAAACATCCACACCCTTTCAGAAAGGTTTTTCACAGAATCAGTAGTGAGAGTAATTCAGTGTAGCTCCATTGACTTCAGTGGAGCTATGTCACTTAATATTGGATGAGGATTTGGCCTAGATTACCTAGAAAATTGTGCAATAGGATACAAGGAGGATAACAGGAGACATAGAAAAATATAAGACGATGCTGGGTCCCTTTAATTTGCACTGAAATAAATAGGAGCTCAAGGCACTTTTCACTTCATGGGGACAAGCCCCACATGGTATACAATGTCACTAAAAATGCCTTGAGTATTTTTAATGGATTTTGTAATGTATCTACTATCTTGTATGCAAAAATAAATGAATAGATAAACTGTTATAGCACACTGTGCTGTAAACTCACTTAGCTATTCCTGCTGACTCTTCATCTCTCTCCTCAAAGGATCCTGCAAGCTCAATTGAGAGCTCATCTGTGTATGTGAAAAGTTTCATTTAGTTTTGTTTTGTTCTGATGTATTTCATTTTTGGTAATTCAGAAAACAGACTTGTACAATCTTAGCCATAGTCTTTTAATGGATGACCTGTAACTCAGCATTTTGAATGACTGACTTTAGTCCATTAATGCTTGTGAAATTGGGGGGGGGGGGAGGGGCAACCCTATATAATCTATACTGGTTGGAAATGTATTGAAGTCCTAATATCTGAAGATTGTATGTAGTATAAGGATTATATGCTGCCAATTTAAACCCCTCCCTCCCAATATTGTATTAAAAAATACAAAAAAGTACTATAAGATTAACAATTTTTACCCAAATGAAAATAAACCTATAAAGTATGTTTTTCGGACTGAACCACAAGTATTTTTCATAGAAAAGTGAATATTATCAGAAAGAATAAAATCTATAAATGCAATCCCATGCAGAGAGAGACTGAATTTTTAACCTTTGAAATGTATTTAAAAGGATATAGTCACTTATTAAGGAAGATTAAGACTACATATGTATAAATTAGCCTTTTGGTCAAGATTATTTTATTTTGCTACCTGTATTAAAGAACTCTCAATCAACAAAACAATAATAATTGAATTAATACTCCTGTAACTGAAGCTAGACAAATTCAAACTGGAAATAAGGTGCACATTTCTAACCGAAAATAATTAACCATTAGATCACCTGATATGAGTGTGTAACCTCCATCCCTTGAAATAATTAAATCAACATTGGGTATCTTTCCAAAGAAATGGTCTAGTTAGTATACATGTTACTGCACTTGATGCCGGAATTACTGGCTGATATTGTAGAGTCTATTATGCTGGAGGACAGGCTAGATGATTACGATAGTTCTTTGGCCTTAAAATCTAGGAATAGTAATGTTTTGCACTTATAGATCTCCAAGCTCATAACTAAGGTGGGTGATCAACATTGTGTCTAGATATAATAACGTGGGCAGAGAGAAATTTCACCTCAGGGCCACACAGCAAATGAGTGACAGAGACCAAGACTTTCAAAAGTGCTTAATGATTTTCAATGACTCAGGTATTTTTTGGGTGTCCAAAAATTGAGCTACTGAAAATCACTAGCCATTTCTGAAAATCTCAGAGTGAGAACTGCAACATAGCTCTGCTGACTCAGACCCATGCTCCATTCATTGGACTACAGTTGCCCTGTCTTAGAATCATAGAAGATTAGGGTTGGAAGAGCCGGATTCTTTCTTAGATATCCTTTTAGGAGCCTCCAGAAGAACCACAGAGCTGCTGGCATCCCCAGAAGAGAGACTGAATGATTTAGAGCTGACTGACTGTGGCTCTCAAGAGCACAGCAACATGCCTGGGTCACTGGGCAGTATACACAATATTGCCAACCCCAGATATTAAAAAGTGAGTCAGGTCCTCAAAGGTTATGAGATTGTCTTAAAAATAGTGAGATTTCAAAGTAAAAATAGAGTCTCTTGAATTTCCTTCAGGCTTTTCTCAGTAACCATAAGAGCTAAAAATTTACTTAAAAAAAAAAAAAACACCTGAAATTCTCAAATCATATGATGCCAGGTGCTGGGGCTTTGAGAATTGAACCAAATACTGTGAGACTCATGATGAAATCTCAAGAACTGGTAACACTGCATGCATCTCCCCCCTCCATACCTGGCCAGCTCTGCTGTCTAGTACAGGAGTGGAGCCATGCCCTCAACTCACTGTGCCTCTTTCAGACATCTAGCACTTGCTGGAGTGCAGTACTTGAAGAGAGCAGGAACCATTCTCCCTATAGGCTGCCTGGCCATCCCTTTCACAGGCACATAAGTGGGTGGATCTCCTTGCCCCCACATGGAGACTAGCCAGAATCATCTGATCCTAAATATTATCACATTTACGTATGTCCGAACCAGCCTCATTGATATCAATGAAACACTTGCTCACTGGTCAGCCTCTTAGTTGCTGGTTATATATCATATGTATGATTCATATTATACCTACTCATAGGTAAATGCTTTGCTCACAGCACTACATTGCAGTCAGGCTTCTTTTCTACTTCCCTGTCCCCAGCTGAATGGCCTGCTCTAGCACACTTCAAATTGGAGTGGAGTACCTTGAAGTTAATTAACTCCTGCTGCTTGGGCCATCTAGGCCTTGAATTCTGACCTGAATGGTTTACCATGACACTTCCATCTCTTCAGAGTGAAAAGCAGGATCCAAAGGCCCAATGAATAGAAAGTATATTCAGGAAACTTCACAGTGTATTACAATGATAATGGGCAGGCAGTGAGGGGAGGTCAAAAAAGTAATCTTGGAGCTTTTATCAGCAAGGCGTGAGTGACCTTTCTGAAGCCATGTGCAAGAGCATTGGAGGGCAGTAGCTCCCGCTTCTCAGGCCTTTGTTCTTGGAACAAGCCAAGCTTCTGCGCTCTGTTCTATGCACAGAGCTGAGAAACTGACCAACATAAATGACTTGCTACCAGGCTAGCTCTTGTTCTTCTCAATTCCCCTTCATTCTGTTCCTCCAAGGAGTCAGGACTTAGGAATGTGGAACTATAGGTGCTTTTTAAGTCTCAGAGAATGGAACCCCAAAGGAATATATTTCTGCACAGATAGTACATAGTGCAGAAGGGCTGTTGGGTCACTTGTGTTTGGTAGCTGATTCTCTCACACTTACTTTCTCATTGGCCTACCCCTTGAAACACTGTAATCGCCTACATGAACCAGGCTCATGTTTTGGCCCCCTTGAAAGAATACTGAGGGATATATAGAAATGAAGGTAGAGAGAGGAACCAATTGCGAGCTAGGAAGATTAGAGGTGACTAAGGGTATTTTGAAATGGAGGTGAGAGAATGGTGGAGAGAGTTTGGGACAGAGGGGAAAGGAAAAGGAAACACTAAAGATGAGAGAAAATACTTAAAGGTGATGAGTAAACAACGGGGAGGGGCAAGGCACCAATTAGGTAGGGCAGTGGGGGGCTGCCTCCCCCACCCCTCCCGAGTTTCATACAGGGCTTCCAGGCAGAGCTCTTAACTGCTCAGGATTAGTTAGTGTGGAATTTGAGTTTTGCAGAGAGATGCTTCTCCCAGTTCGTGCCCCTGGGGCAGGGAGTCAGCGTTTTGTTTACAAACAGAGGCAGGGTGATTAAGGTAAGAAAAGACTAGTAATTAAATTAAGGGTCTGGAAGTCTTTAGATCAGTGTTTCCCAACCTTGGGATGCCACTTGTGTAGGGAAAGCCAAAAGGACTGAAGGAAACTAGAAATGACTGAAGAACAGATGCATCAAGATAAAGAAGAAAACATGGATAATAAAAAGATAAAATGCAAAGAAGGGAAAAAAAGACTGTGAGAGAGAGAGAGAGAGAGAGAGAGAGAGTTTAATCTGCGATTTAATAACGCATGGTTTGTTTGGTTAGAAGTGCTATTCTGAATGACCTATCCTAGCAATCAGCTCACCCTCAGCAAAACTGATTCTGTGCTGTGGCACAGAGTATAGATAGCTGTAGAGAGGCTGCCATAAATTGGATAAGCTCCAGGGCTGCTCTGACTTTCGTTGTGGCTCCCACGATAGACCAGAAAGTGAATGCACCAAATGCTGATGGTGCAGAATCTTCTCCTTTCTCTAAGAAATAGCCATTCTGTGATGGAGATGATGGGTAACTGGCATAGCAATATTATGAAATTTCTATGCTATGGAATCCTGTGGGAGTCAGGGGCAACAAAATTGTCAAGTGATAGGGTAACTTTCAGTTTCTATATATTGCTATTATAATTTCCTTACAGAGAATCCTATTCTTGAGGCTAAAGTACAGGATGTGATGGAAGGAGAGATGGCTTCCAGTCTTGCTTCTATGAGACTTCCTGTGTGATCTTGGGCAATTCACTTAGGGTATGTCTACGCAGCAACTAGACACTCGTGCTGGCCCATGCCAGCTGACTCAGGCTCATGGGGCTTGGGCTGCAGGGCTGTCTCATTGGTTTGTGGACTTCTGGGCTCGGGCTGGAGCCTGGATTCTAGGAGCAAGGGTGCAAGGGTCCCAGAACTTATTGATTTTTAGGGAAAATACACTTTGCATGAGAGAACCTGCTAAATGATATGTCTCTTTTTTTAATTTTACTTTTTAAAATGAATGTTCTCAGACTGCCATTTAGAGAGGCTCAGAGAAATATTATTCAGCTGCAAATGGATATTTTTTTCATCTACCTGTAGTTCATCTTTGACAAAGATTGATAGCATTGCGTAGGGATAGCATTCATCCCTGAAAACAAGTTTTGTGTATGTCCCTTCTTTTATAAGGGACATAATGCCACCATGTCATCTGATCAGCATCTTTTAATACCAAAAAGTCCTTTGCAAAACAACCTCTTTGAGTACTGTTTTTTTCTGGGAATAATGGGAAAAAAACAGTATTGCATGACTTCCAGATTCAATATTTTGCCAAATATTTTAACTCCACGTACCAACCAGCTTCTAAAGATACAGAGCTCATTTTATACCGGTCAGTGCTTAGTATAACCCTACAGGGGTGATGTGCATAAGATTTATTCAACTACGTGAAGGTTCTGGGTTCTATTCTTGATTCTGCCTGAAGTGACTTTGCGCCATTTCTGCTGGTCTGTGAGCTACCACTATCACTTTATAATTCCCTCTGTGGCAGGAGTTACTTGCCTGTATTATGTGGGAGGTCAGAATAGTTGATTACCATGCCCCCTTCGGGCCTTACATTTTATGAACCTGTTAAATCAATTTCTTCTTAATTTCTGACCTACATCAGTCACTTTGTTTCTATAACGTAGAAAAATCTTATTTAATCTGCTACTTCTGTGGGCAACTCCTTCTGTCTAGCACCTCCTTAAGAAAGTGTTCTGATAATAAATATACTAATTACTATATCTTTATGGGGATAGAAAGCTACTAAAGTTCTGGGTTCTGAGGAGTCGAAAGAAGAATCAATAGATGAGTGTTATCTAAACAGGAAGGTGAAGTCTTGCCTTCACAGATGAAAAATGTGGTATTAAGTAATGTTCACTATTCTAGTATGAATTGAAAAAATATTTGGCATAAATAAGTCTGTCTACCAAGCCCTGCTTTAGTACTGGCAGAGAAAGGAAGCTGCTTAGAATCTAAACACTGACATTTCATTACTGAAAGATCAATTTATATAAGATGCTGGGGAAATAACCAATAAATAAATAAATAAATATAAAATGCACAACTAATAAAGTAAGTGTGTTTGTTTTCAGCATTTTTCTAACTTCCATACAGAATGAGAGATCAGAATAAATTTGTAAAACTGCAGGACATGTATTTACTGACAATTTTTATAGTGTAATTTGTTAATATATTAGGCTTTTTAATTAAAGTTCACAAAATACCTGTGGCAAAATAAAAAAAAATCAATATACATTGTATGCATATAAGGAAATATCTCTGAGATAAGGGTATTTATCCCTGTCACTTAAAAAGTCTTAAATAATCCTTTTGCAGTAATTGTAAAATGTTCATGATTTATGGTTTCTAATCATCCAAGATAAAGTTTGGCTCCAAAGCCCAGCATATAGAGGAGAATGGGAGCAAGAGGCACCTGGACTATCACTTCCATGAGGTGCCCCATCATGGCATTTCACAATTGAAATATTTCAGTTTTTGGTTGAAATTTTTTCAATTTTTCAGGCATTCAGATTTCCAATGAAAAGCAGAACTGTGTGTGTGTGAGAGAAAGATCACTTAATTGACACCCCAGTTTTCCATCAAAACAGTTTTGATGGGGGGGGGGGGGGAGAGAAGATCATCCCTTCTTTCCACACTGAATATTGTCAAAATCAATTAGGCTCAAGTAGCCATGTTGAATTCAATAGCTTGGTATCATATGGCAATGTCTGATCCAACTTTAATGGGAGGGTGTTCCTCACCTCATAAGAGGTGAAAAACTCCTTGCGAAATTGGGTCATAGATTTTTTTTTTTAATACATATAAGTGCTCAATCATGTTCCTAGTGAAACTGAGAGCAAGACTCCCATTTATATCAGTGCTGTAGGATCACATGCTACAACATGCCTATAATCAGACTTTTATGATCCAGCAATGTGCTGACCAGCACTGGATTCCATTGACTTCATCTGGAGTTTTGGGATACAGAATTGAGGAGACCAAAATAATAATACTTAACACTTTCTATAGCACTTCTTGTATTCAAATCACTTTTCGTGTATATGTGTATAGATATATTTAACCTGCATTTTTCTTTAGATCTGTTTACAAATTCAGTGTAATATCTTGTGTCAAATGCATGTCTTTCGCTCTCAGAACAAATGCTTCAGTGTTCTTTAATTGATGCTTAACCATTAGATATCCAGGAAATTGATTTCACATCAGCCCCGAGCCATTGTCACACTCAGCTGACCACTTGCTTTAACTCTGCTCCAATTAGAGATGAGAATACCTAGTAGTCTGATTTGGAAAACATTGTATCATGTTCTTTTTATATTTCAGTTTAAAGGGTGAGTGGGTGTTGATTGGGACCTCTTACAAGATGACCGTTTAAAAAGCGATAGTGAAACTGTTGATGTGATTTGTTGTCCAGGTGCACAATTCTTGTTTACCTACATTTGTCCTGGAAGGTTATATGAAATTGTCTTATGTTGGTAAATACCAATATAATACAGTCTACAGTCTGACTGTGGAATCTGCAGACAGGCTTTCCAAAATATGCTATTTTCAAATGACATTTCATTTGACCATCTAGACATCTGATTCTTATGTAGACATAGTGATAATGAAAGGGGCTTGGAGAAAACACTGGTATTTTGGATATGCTTCTTTCTCCTTACCTCTCTGCTGTGGCACAAAGCAGAGATTTGTAGCAGAGATTGTATAATCCATCATCCTGAAAAGACGAGAGTAACTCCCCTGATTATGTACTTTCCCCTTGCAGACCAAATGGAGAGGCAGGACTAGAGGCACAGGATGATGAAGGTGGAGAAGACAGTGTAGATTTGGAGTGGGCTATGCTATGATGGCAGAGAGATCACAAGGCCTTGGCAGGATTTAGGAAAGCACCGACAGTCACCTATACAGAATACCACTTTATATCCTAACTGCGTGTTTGGAAACACTGGTTTTCCATAATCACCCCCAAAATGTGTATGTATGCTGGGCTAAGTTGTGCTCTGTTATATTGTTATAAATCTGGCATAAATCAACTGCTGTGGTTGAAAGCAGAATCCATCCCAGGCCTTCACTGTTCAGAGTAT
The DNA here is from genome assembly GCF_028017835.1 of Emys orbicularis. NCBI lineage: Eukaryota > Metazoa > Chordata > Testudines > Emydidae > Emys > Emys orbicularis. The sequence continues at coordinate 16,041,926 of NC_088693.1, read as the reverse complement.
TGGCAGTATTTCTTCAACCTGGGCTGCTGTGGTGCAATGAAACCTAGATCAAGGAGTCAATTTCTTCTCTCAGCTACATTTGTGATACCCCTTTGGCTCCTAGTGTCTTTAATGAGGTAAGTGAGTAGAATTTGGCCCAGTCTCTCATAACTATCAGGAGAGTGTAGTTAGTGTAAAATCAGAGTCCTATTTAAATGGCATCCTGATCCACCACTATATCAAATAGTTCCAGAAGAATCACAGACAATCATAGACTCAAATGATATCATCATCATCCCACTCCTGCTCCCTCTCCCAATTCCTACATTCCTTACTCTTCCCCCTTCCACTTCTGTGTCAGAGCACCAGGCCTGGATTCCAAGGATCTCCCTTTGCACATCTCAGTATCAAGGGCTGCAAATTATATAAGCCTGTGGTGCTCATGCTCCACCAATGTTCAGGATCGGGTCTCTCTCCCAGCCCCGCCTGCCGCCCCCACGCGCCTCCCCCCGAGCATCCCTGCCTGCGACCTGGGCAGCGGGTGGCTGCCCCATGCAGCTCGGGGAGCCCAGACGGCTCCCAGCATCAACTGCCTCTGCAGGGTCCTAGTGCCCCCCCATCCACTAGTGCCAGGGCAGGCTGACCCAGGCTGACCCAGACCTTGCCCTTCCGCCTTGGATGGACCCTTCCCTTTTCTGGCAGCACCCTCCACCAGCACAGGTCCCCCCGTCCCCTCCGCCCGCAGTCACTGCTCCTGCCCCATGCTGGGCAAGGGGCAGCCCCATCCCCCACCTCCAGTGAGGGGCAGCAGCAGGGGAGGAGGCGCACACGTGATGGCAGCCCCCCCCCCCCTGCATCCACCCCAGGGGAGGTGAGGGGGCTTCCTGGACCTGTGGGGGGGCCCTAGGAGCACATGCAATGACAGTGGTGTGAGGTGAGTGTGCTGCTGGGGGGAGTCCTCCTCTCTGGCCCCAGCCGGGGGCAGCCTGCCTGCACCCCAAACTCCTCATCCCTGGCCCCACCCCACAGCCCACACCCCTAGCCCTGAGCCCCCTCCTGCACTGTGAACCCCTCACCCCTGCACCCCAACCCTCTGCCCAAACCCCTCCCACACCTCAAACCCCTAATCCCCAGAGCCCTCACATTTTTACATTATTTTAAAAAATATATATCCGCTTACAAGGCAGGGGGGTGGGGGGAAGACTTGGACCCGTTCTGGGAATCACCAAAAATTATACAAACCTGCCACCCCTGCTCAGTATAAATCAATCATGAGAGAGAACTTCACAGTTAGCTGTCATCTATCTGGCTAGTAACATCATTCAATGACCCCCTGGCCTTATGGCAATAACACAAATTGATCAAGTTTCATTTCTAGTCTCAGCATAGCAAAGAGAGAGCCTGATTTACACCATTCTAAAACTGCATTTGCTTGGCAGTCTGGAAAGTGGATTCCTCAGAAAGCTCTTCCTCTTCCAGAAATTCCACTATCACAATTTCTTTTCTGTTTTTCTCTTGCATCAGACGCCTGTGTCAAGGAAAAAAACAAGTAGTAAATATATTATGTGGCATCTGTATATTTGTGATTTTTTTTCCCAAAGGAGCCTAAGGCTAGGTCTACACTACCCGCCTGAATCGGCGGGTAGAAATCGATCTCTCGGGGATCGAATTATCGCGTCTCATCGGGACGCGACAATCGATCCCCGAATCGACGCTCTTACTCCAGCAGCGGAGGTGGGAGTAAGCGCCGTCGACGGGGAGCCGCGGAGGTCGATTTTGCCGCCATCCTCACAGTGGGGTAAGTCGGCTCTGATATGTTGAATTCAGCTACGCTATTCACGTAGCTGAATTTGCGTATCTTAAATCGACCACCCCCGTAGTGAAGACCTGCCCTAAGGGAGTTAGGTGCTCAACTTCCATTAAAATTAGGCTCATTTGAAAACCCCAGCCATAGTGCTTTCTCATCCATAACCCTCAGAATACTCTGTGATGGAAGGTAAATACCATTATCCTCAGCCTCTGTATAACTCCTATACATTGTGACTTGTCAAGATCTTGCAATGAGTCAGTGCAGGAGACCGGCCTTGATACAATGTCCCTTGATGATCTTCAGTCCCTTATTTTTATCATTGCTACTCGTTCTCCTCTGACCATCCCTAAACATCTGGATGTTTCTCCTAAAATGATCAGTGAAATAATTAATGACGACACTTAAATGATAGTCATTTATCTGCAGAACCAACACCACACTGAGATGAGTGGTAGCGGCTCGCATTTTCCTTAGAACAACTTTGTGTACAGGCTCAATGAAATCATACCACATTGGACTGAATCTCACTGGGAGTTTATCTTTGCAACCAGACTCTTAGAAATGTGTTTCTGTTCAAATGGAATCTTATCTTTGCTGCATAGTGGTGGGAACACTGATCAGGGTATTATTTCAGTCCAATCTCTGTGCATCAAGTCATAGTTTCACTACTATAAGACTGGGCAAGAGGAAAGAAAATAAACCAAATGAGCAATAGAAGAACAGCTGTTGCAGAAGATGGATGTACTGTGTAATGATGTTTCTGAGATTATTAATTTATATAATAGAATTCAGAAAGGATTCATCTGTTAACTGTCATGATTTTATCATTGAGAGACTATAGGTTGCTGTGGGCTGTGGCCATGATGTTTGCCTGTTAACGACATCCCAGGGGGCCAACTGACAAATAGCTTTGTTTTCTAGTATTTGGTTAATAGTGCATATAGCATTTTGGTTGGAGGGACCCACCAAACATTTTGTCCCTGATATATTTCTGAACATTGCTGATAAAGGGTGCAACAGCAGCCCGTGCTTATGTGAAGGGTCCACTTTTCCCAATCATTACGTTTCCATTGTTGGTCAGTCTCCTTTTCCCCATGGATTTTATTCTGTATTGGTAGACATGTTAGGCAGTGTCTAACCCCACACCCACCCACCCACAAAAAAATGATCTGTTGTAATAATTGGACCTATAAATTTCCCCTAATTGTGAGGTCAATTGTGAGAAGTGACTGAAAGTTCATGGAATGTCTCAATACCTATAGCAACAAATGTTGATGGGAAAAGGTGCACAAGCAGACAGACTGAATTAGTCCAAATGAAAAGGCCTACTGATATAACTCAAGGACTGTGTTAATCATGCCCAGTAAATAAGAAAAGTGTAGAGCCGAAAATCAATGAACCGAAATTGGTGCATCAGAAACTAGGCCTAATTGGTGGTCAAAATAAGAACATAAGAATGGCCATACTTGGTCAGACCAAAGGTCCATCTAGCCCAGTATCTTGTCTTCCGACAGTGGCCAATGCCAGGTGCCCCAGAGGGAATGAACAGAACAGGTAATCATCAAGTGATCTATCCCCCGTCACCCATTCCCAGCTTCTGGCAAACAGAGGCTAGGGACACCATCCCTGCCCATCCTGGCTAATAGCCATAGATGGACCTATTTTTCATGAATTTATCTAGTTCTTTTTTGAGCCCTGTTATAGTCTTGGCCTTCACAACATCCTCTGGCAAAGCGAAAGAAGGGGAAGGAGTGAGCTTCCCCATCATGGCTGCCACCCCCACTGTCTCCTGGGCACCTGGACTTTCTTTGCTCTAATCCTGAGAGATGTTGTTTAGGCTATGGACATGTCATTTGCCTCTTAACAACATCCAAGAGTACCAGCGGATAAATAGTTTTGTTTATTATTAGCATTTGGCCAGAGAGAAAGCCCTCAGATGACGCTGCCACCTCCACCACCTCCTGCCGAATCCCAAATTCCACCTGGGCTGAATCCCAGATTCTGATTTGTCTCCGCCCCTCAATGTATCCTTTTCCTTCACCATCTTATTTCTTCCTCCTTTTTCCTTTTGTCTAATAAGAATCTGGCTAAGCCAGCCAAGACTTTGTGCTTTATAGTACTGATGTAAACCTGTGTCCAGAAAGATGCAGCTAAATGCAATGCCCTAAACAGCTCTATGCAGTGCAAGTTTGCCAAGTCTTGGTGTGGCTGATAAGATCATGTGCTGAGCCTGTGTCATACCAGCAGTGCAGTTGAAAGTGAAAGTCAACACCAGAGATAGAAGCTGCATGTTTCATCTTTGCTGTTCTTTTTTTCTCCCTTTTGTGTGTGTTTGTCTTGGTTTGTCGTCTTAGGAGACAGGGTCAGACTTTAATAACAATAGCAATAACAGCTCTAACCCATCTCAATTAATGTACCTTTCCCCCCGCCCCCCAAATACATTAGGTATTGCCATCTCAAAGATTGTCAAAAGGGAGGAGGGGCAATCCTTCTAAGGACCCTCTCCAGCTATAGGGAAATGGAATAAAAGATGTTAAAATAAAAGCCTTAATTAACCGTTTACATTTCAAATGCTTTATTTTTTTTTCTTTTCTGTATCTTTAAAATAAAGGTAAAATATTTTTTGTGGTGTTTGCCATGGTGCTAATCAGGCTGAGATCCCTGTATACCAAACCCCGAATCTTGGTTAACACTGCTTAATGTTGGACAGTGACAGGGTCATGTTAACACCTTTGACTCTTTGGGCCAGTAAATGCATCTAAATTAATACAAGCAATCCCTATACCAAAGGGCTTACAATCAAAAGTATAAGACAAAGGACAACAGGTGGGTACAACAAACAGATGTGAGGAGCTCAAGGTAATAGCGAGATGTTTGCAATTACTGTAATAAAGCCACAGTCACAGCACACCAGCTTCAAGCCATTGTCCAATACTTTAAAAATTAGAATACATATTGTGAAATCTTTTTTAAAGATCAGAATTCTTCTTTCTTCCTGAATTCAAAATAAGATTACAGGAAACCCTGATTTTTAGATCCTAAATTGTTACTTCTGCTTCTAGCCTTTCCCCTGCATCCCTAATTCTTTCCACATAGTATAAATAAGATCAACCTTTCAACTAGTGAGGTGTCAGCTGTGTGGTCCTGAGTCATTTGGATGGCTACAGAAGGTGAAGCTGAGTGGTTCTGGTGTGTGTACTGATGAGACAACGCATCACTTAAGATACCAACAGTTATAATTAATAACGTAGAGTTGTAATTTAGGCAGCCTGATTTAACACAAGTTGATAACTCACCTGCTCAATATTATTTTAATGTAATAATTCACTAGGGGAAAAATACAATATAACCTCTCCAGCGAATGACCACGCAGTCAGGATTCCCTAGTTACCTGAGAACTCCATGAGCTGACACAGACTTGATTTTAGGAATACCATAGGTGCTGGAACTGGAGGTGCTGCTGCACCCCCTGGCTTGAAGTGGATTCCATTATATACAGGGTTTATGGTTTGGTTTACTGGCTCTCAGCATCCCCACTATGCAAATTGTCACAGCACCCCCGAGGAATACAGATTGATGTAGTAATATAAACAGAAATGCATGGGCCATGAATGTCTTCCTTTACCAATCCAGTGATTGTCTTTCATAAATTTAAACAAAACAAAAATTCTTCTCTTTATAACTAAGTTGTTTGTAAATTCTTTACTGGTCACAAATACTAGTGTTTAGGCTACTGGGGTGTTGACACCACAGACTATTGTGCTGACCAGTATTGTCTCATTAGTTCCTTGTGCTCCCCCATCTGCTGTCTCTCATTTTACACTTAGCTTGTCAGCTCTTTTGGGGTCGGGACCATCTTTTTGTTCTGTTTGTACAGCATGAAGCACAATAAGGTCCTAAGCACTATGGTGATACCTTTAATAAAAACTTTGCAAAATGTAGGGAAATTCAGCAGAAACTTGAGCACTGTTACCAGGGTTGAATGTTCATTAGAATTCAGCAATTTTGCAATTCTATTGGGTTGAATTGCAAAAACTTCCAGAAGCAAAAGCAAGAACTTGTTTGGTATCTAGTAAAGATTGGGAAATTCAGAGATCAGTAACACTGATGAAGAATAGCAAGGAGTAAGTGGTTTTACACGTGTGTAAAAACCTGTGGAAGAGGCGAATGAAGCCCATATAGATTAGTGGGAAGGAGGGAGGAAGAGAAGCGAAGCAAAAGTGGGACAAGTACCTAGGGACATGGAATTCACTTCACTCAAAAATGGGCTAGAGGTAAAAAAGGCCAATTTCATGTCTATCAGAGGAAATGCATTAGGCAGTGTTCCTGTCTGACATCTCTGCCCTGACAAGATTCAAAGCTACCATCATCAGGAAACATACTTTGAGCCACAATTCAAAGGCAGAATTGAATTTGAAATCATACCTCCCTATGAAGCAGCGATGTTTTGCTAGGAAGATGCTTCCATTATGAACTGTTCTAGCAATGTCATCCTCGTCGTTCATCTCCTCTTGCACCTTCCAAATTCCCGTGTGCAGGCCAAACAAATAACGTGAAATTGCAACAATGAAATCTATTCTCTAATGTCTTTGAGTTAAATATATTGAAGTTTTGCTGTCAATAGAGCTCAAAGAAGAATATGCACAAGTTCACTGAATGTCCTAGATTGCAAAAGGAACAGAGGCAAGAATAACAAGCAAGTGATGTCAGCCAGGACAATAGCTGCACAATAATTCATCATAATAAAGCAATGCCATCAGCATCAAAAAGAATTAAGGTTCCTGTACCACTTCTCAGTGCAGCTGAGAATATAGTAGCCTGGGGACTTTCTTCTTAGTAGAGCTGCTGCTTAAAAAAAAAAAAAAAAGATTTTATTTATTCTAAAGTCAAGTATTTTTGTGGGAAATTTTGGAGAAAAGAAATATCTGCCACTCTCCAAAAATACCTTCCAGCTGGGGGGAGGGATAGCTCAGTGGTTTGAGCATTGGCCTGCTAAACCCAGGGTTGTGAGTTCAATCCTTGAGGGGGCCACTTAGGGATCTAGGGCAAAATCAGTACTTGGTCCTGCTAGTGAAGGCAGGGGGCTGGACTCGATGACCTTTCAAGGTCCCATCCAGTTCTAGGAGATAGGATATCTCCATTAATTAGAATTAGGTAATATCTTTCATTGGGCCAACTTCTGTTGGTGAGAAAGAGGGACAAACTTTGAAGCTTACATTGGGCTCTTCTTCAGGTCTGTGTAAGCTTGAAAGCCTGTCTCTCTCACCAAAAGAAGTTGGTCCAATGAAAAAATCACCTCATCCACCATGTCTCTCTAATATCCTGGGACCAACATTGCACTGAGCCTTTAGTATCACTTACAAACTTTATATTGTGAATGAATGGCTCTCTCATGAAAGTGAAAGTGAAGGACATAGGATCATTTCTTAAACCAAGCATAGCATAGCATTATTAGGCTCTCCTTTTACATAGCTGTGCTAGTATATCTCAATGCTGACCTGTAATATGCTTGCTACTGCAGTTTTGGTCTTCAGCGAGAGAAATTTAGTCTCATTCTGTAGTGTTTTTGATGTCATAAATTACTGCTAAGGTAATGAAACTACACTACTCGTCACTTTACGACCAGAGATGACCTGAATCATAAAGTTACTATCCAGAATCAAATCCTAACCTGAACCCTTCAAATGTCATGGAGGTTCAGATCCCATGTTCCAGTTTGAGTTCATCTCTCCTAATAACCTAAACAAAGATTTGGCCACAGTTTTTGGATGGGGGGGGGATGATGATCTATGAAACCACTGTATCATCTAGCAGCTGTGTCATTGTTGACTTGATTTGTCTTCTAGATCAGCATCCAGATCAGTAAAATTATATTGTTGGAATATTTTTGGTGAAGGATGGGGAGGGGAATGTTAGGTACATCTGTATAAACATGATTCATTGCATAATACACTGGAGTTTAATTTAAATGTTAATCATTTCATTGTATTATTTGTAGTACAACCACCAGATTTGGTTTGAGACAAAATAAAGAATATTGACTCATTAACAAATTTGGCAGCATTATTGTGACAGTAATCACATTTTCATTCTATTTTCATACCCAGTGCTTCAAAGCAGCTTGAGAAATGTTCATTAATGATGCAGGCTGTATCAGCAGTGTCATATATAATTTCAGTAATGCTATCAAGCATGGAGGAAGTTTAGCTTTAACTGCAAAATAAAAACAATGGAATTCCAGCTAAGATTAATGTAAATGTTCCTTTGAAAGAAAATGAGCTGCTTGAAATGAATTAAAAAATCCCATGGTAATTTATTAGCAAAGCAATTATTGTTCATTATTGATTAATTTCCTCAGGGAGAATTGTTTCCTGTTCTTTAAAAAAAAAAAAAAAAATCTCTTCCTCCTCCCCCCAAAGAGGATTTCCAGGCTTGTGCATTGCAGAGAAAATACCAATACAGGACCCCATTTTCAATATATTTTTGTGTAGCTCAGATGTTTAAAAACAATTTTCTCCCACTGCCCTTAAAATATTTCGTCATTGTCAGGAGCTAAAGCTAAAATCCTTTATTTCAATCGGTTCATGATTAGAGCTGGTAACTCTTCATTAGAAAAATAGTTTCCAAGGCCAGAAGGAACCATTGTAGTCAGGGCCGGCTCCAGGCACCAGCGAACCAAGCGGGTGCTTGGGGCGGCCAATGGAAAGGGGGGTGGCACGTCCGGGTCTTCGACAGTAATTCGGCAGCGGGTCCCTCGGTCCCTCTCCTCCTCTTTGAGTTGCCACCGAAGTGCTGCCAGAGAGGGAGTGAAGGACCCGCTGCAGAAAAATGAAGCAGTGTGATTGAGCTGCCGCCGAAGTGGCACCGATTGGCTTTTTTTTTTTTTTTTTTTTTTTTTCCTGCTTCGCCGCTTGGGGTGGCAAAAAATCTGGAGCCGGCCCTGATTGTAGTCATCTAGTCTGAACTCCTGTAGAACACAGGCCATAGGACTTCCCCAAAATAATGGCTAGAACATATCTTTTAGAAAAAAATCTAACGTTGATTGAAAAAAATCTTCTTGACCCTTGGTATGCTGTTCCAATGGTCAGTTACTCTGTTTAAAAAAAAAAAAAATTATGCCTTGTTCCCAGTCTGAATTTGTCTATCTTCAACTAAGTTCCTTGGGCCAAGACTTTTTGTTGTGTGGACAGTGCCTAGCATACCCTCTCATATTTCATCTATAGACACACACATCACCATTAGCACGAACACACTACAGAGAAACTCTGAAACTGTCATGTGAAACTACCAGCACTCAGGTCTGGGAAATAATAGTAAAATTATTTGAGTTTTTTACCCCTTTCTAGGTTTGCCTTGCATAGCACTGGTCATTATTTTCTTTTACTGTTTTAAAGACTGACTAATGATTAATACCGACTTTTTTTAAAAAGGGGTTGATTGCAGACTCTTTGCTATGATTATTCTCGCTCGGGCTCATGCAAAGCCCATTGAAGCCAATGGAAAGCGTTCACCTGACTGCATGGGCTGTGGATCCTGCCCTAGTTGTAGTGCATGGCTGATAACCTGTGCTAGATGGTGGTATTTCTGCTTCCTGATTATGGTGAGTGACACTGTAAAATGAAAAATGAGTAGTGAATAATGCTCTTCAGGTGTGAAGAGTTGGAAATGTGGTGGTTCATGCAAAGATCTGTGAAGCTCCATTAGTTTTCATGAATGCCTAGTGGTTGGATGAACACTCAGAAATAACAATTATTGGACCTGACTGTCCTCTCCCTTACTTTAGCCTGTCATAGGCTTTCGTTGAAGTTACTGATTTCTTAAGGCATAAATGATCCTATTCCGCCTGTGCTCTCTAGATTACACTGGTTTCCATTTGTTTATTTATTTAATGCAAGTCATGGTGTTAGCTTTGATACATATAACCCAGCATGAATTACATCCTGGCTACATTTAGGGCCCGATTCGACTCCTGTTGAAATCAACGAGGGTTTTTTTTCTATTGACTTCAGTAGGTGCAGACTGAGCCCTTTAAAACCACTTCTCTTAGGACCCATCCTTACAGCTGAGATCTATGTAGTCTCCAGGTTCCAAATCTAGGGGCTCGGAATGAAGGCACAGCTATGGAATGGTCTGATGAGATTTGCATTTGTTGATCAGCAGGGCATGTGGCAAAGCCTACCTCTTCACTAATTCATTTAAAGATGACTCTCCAGGAAGGAACTTGGTCACAGTCCCGGTTGCAAAAAATATTTTTTTATTCCATTAGTGAATGGCAGCCCTCAAAGGGATCAGTGGTTTGGTTCAATTCAGGATGAGAAAGCAGATGGTCCAACATATGACACTTCTGCGTTGTGCTTTCTGGCAAATGACCAGAATGACACAACACTTTAAATCAAAAAGCAAAGTGGGTGCAGCAAAACACTTGCTGGATTCTGCTGCAGTAGAGTAGGGGAATGGGATGGCACCTGATAAGACACAAATGTACAGCCACATTCCAAAGTCCTCCTGTTGTAGGCAAGAAGTGGTTGTGGTTAGCAGGTGGCTTTAGCCCAAAGAACAGGAGAAGGCTTTGGAGAGTCTTATTTTATTTCAGCCAGTTTGCCCATTTTTTTTTATTTTTATTTTTTCATTATCCCAGATAACCCAAACACTCATCAGTAGTAATTTATTCTCCTGAAAATAGAAATATCGCTGAACTATGCAGAGAGATGGAGGAGTCTGTAGAGGGAGGTGGAGTAATGGAGGAGAATGCATAACTTGCTTATTGTTCTGAACCTTCTTTACTCAGCGTCAGACTATGGCTAACCATGACCAGGTAAATAAGGGCTAGGAAGGAAGATACAGAGAAACCTTATGCTTGCACACCATGCACCAGTCCCAGGGCCTGATTACCAGTTGCAGTCAGAGGCAGATTAAGCTTTTGTGGGGCCCCTGGGTCAGAGCAAGTTGGGGGCCCCCTCCCCATCCCTTCTGCCTGTAATCAGGGCCAGCTTCAGGTTTTCTGCCACCCCAAGCGGCGGGGGGGGAGGGGAGGGGAAGCTGATCGGCGGCGGATCCTTCGCTCCCTCTCTTCCTCTTCGGCGGGAGCTCCAAGAGGAAAAGAGGGACTGAGGGACCCGCCGCTGAATTCCTGCCAAAGACCCAGACATGCTGTCCCAATAGCGGACGGACTGCCGTCCCTTTGTATTGGCCAGCCCAAGCACCTGCTTCCTTAGCTGGTGCCTGGAGCCAGCCCTGCCTGTAATCCACCATGCTTCTGCCATGCTTGCCCCACTTCACCTGCCCTCACCCGGTGCTCCTGCCAGGGAGCAGGGTCAGAGCATGGGGCAAGCCCCCACACCCCTACCCTGCTCCCCGGCAGGAGCACCGGGTGGGCAGAGTGGGAGAGCGGGACAAGCCCTCGCACCTGGACCCCGCTCCCTGGCAGGAGCTCTGGGTGGAGCAGGTCAAGGCATGGAAGCACCCATTTTTCTGGGGGCCCCCAATTGGCCAGGGACCCTGGGCACTAGCCCTCTTGGCCAGGGCCGGCTCCAGGCACCCAAGCACATGCTTGGGGCGGCACCTGGTAAGGGGCGGCGGGGGGAGCGCGGCGCGGCCTTCCGCGAGGGCACTCCGGCGGCGCGGCGCTCGGCGGGGGGGGGCAGCGCGGGGCTCGGTGCTCGGGGGGGGGGGTTCCGGCGGCGCTCGGCACGGGGGGGGCGTGCTCCGGCGCGTGGTGCTCGGCGGGGGGCGGTGCGGGCGCGGCGCTGGAGGGGGGTTCTGGCGGCGCTCGGCAGGGGGCGGGGGCGGGCTGCGGCGGTCGGCGGGGGGGGTGGCGCGGGGCTCGGCGCTCTTGGGGGGGGGTTCCGGCGGCGCTCGGCGCGGGGGGGAGCCTCCGGCGCTCGGCGGGGGGGGCGGCGCTCGGCTGGGGGGGGCGGCACGGCGCTCGGTGGGGGGGCTCGGGGGGCGGCGCTTTTTTTTTGCTGCTTGGGGCAGCAAAAAAGCTAGAGCCGGCCCTGCTCTTGGCCCAGTGGCTAATCCGCCACTAGTTGCAGTTGAGATACGTTCAGCATGACAACTAATGGCAAGGGGCAAAGATGGCTTTCAGTCACCTTTGCTGCTTTCTGTACTCTGGATTTGGCTCCTGGTGTAAGTTAGGGCAGTCGTAGGGCTGCTGTAACTCACATTCATCTGCCAATGGCTGCAAAAGCTTTTGTGACAGCTGAGGATAGCCAGAATACAGCAGTATTCTAGTTATGCCTCCAAAATTTCCTCCTATGCTGAGGTCTGCGAGGGGGAAGGCAAGGGGAACAGAGCAGGCCTTGAGCACCATGAGGGGCAGGTTGACTCTTCCTAAGGGATGATGGAGCACTGGTGCATCATGCTACTCACTGAGGGATTTTCTTCCTTCAATACAATTCCTCCCCCAAGCTGTCATGGGGGATGGATGCTCCATGCTGCTCCCAAGTGGACTAGTGTGAAAATGGTAACCTTTGGCCCTTTGTATTTGTTAGTGACATAAAAAAAACTTGTGAAGTCCATACCATTTATTACAGAAAATTGATGCAGTTTTATAACTATGTATATTTAAGGATATTTAATTATACTATTTAAGTTGTTATAGCGATCTATCTGTTTTGTCTTCATAAGTGAACGTCCATGAATACCGCAATTTCCAAGTTTACATTAAAAATATTTACAGAAACCAAGCTGGGGGAAGGGAGGAGGAGCGTGTCAACAGCTAAAACCAACCTCGAAGTACCAAAGAATTTATAAATCAAACCTGGTGTCATACCAGAAATGAGGATGGTGCTCTCTGCTCAGTTGTTCACAATAGTAAAGTATATTCTTGAATAGTACATGCAAACAAATACCCCTAGGATGCTAAAAAGCATCTCATGTAATCTTCTAAAGAGATATAGTGGTGTAGATCATCAGCCAAAAGACCTTCTAAAGTATGTAGTGTTTGTATTGGAAATTTTAACTTTCTATTTGTGCATTATAGAAATGGACCTCAAAGTTTGATTTTTTATTTTATTTTTTATTTTTATCTTTTGGTTTAGGGCCACCTAAGTCTGTGATTTCTACACAACTTGGGCTCTGCACCTGACTCTCTGTACCAGGAGCTCTCAAACTGTGGTCTGTGCAGTACTAGTAGCTCACAGAACAATTGCTGTTGGTATGTAGACAGCTGGTTGGTCACATAGTATTAACTCTATCTTATCTTCCCCTGCTAATTTGCATAAAATAAGCACTTTCCTCCATTTCGTTTTCCAGAGAAGTAATTGCTGCCAGTGCCACAGGGATGTCATATGACTGCAAATCGGGAGGAGGGGGAGTTTGACTGAGTGATCACAACTGGGAGGGAAGGAAATCCATGAGATAGAATATATTAAGATGCTGTCCACACTGTGAAAGAATTTTGAAAATCCCTGGAATATGTGGTATAATGGGGAATACTTAAGAACATAAGAATGGCCGTACTGGGTCAGACCAAAGGTCCATCCAGCCCAGTATCCTGTCTACCAACAGTGGCTAATGCCAGGTGCCCCAGAGGGAGTGAACCTAACAGGTAATGATCAAGTGATCTCTCTCCTGCCATCCATCACCACCCTCTGACAAACAGAGGCCAGGGACACCATTCCTTACCCACCCTGGCTAATAGCTTAACCTCCATGAATTTATCCAGTTCTCTTTTATACTTCTCCATTGGACCTGAATTTTTCCTTTTGGCCCATGACTCCAAAGCATACAATTTATATCTGTGCACCTTGAAAAAATACCCTAAAGTAAACGCAGATTCCACCCTTTAGTTCATGCGAGAGCAGCTGCACTGGGACTAACTAAATGTTTCACTGAAGATATACTTGCAATTCCTTCTAAGGAACACCTTCAAAGATACCCCAATGGGCAACATAAGAGGAATTTTAGGCATCACAGTCTATAGTTCCTGGGACCCTGATCCAATATCTAGGGCATAAGTTTCCTAACTGTAGTACTAGTATTTCTACGTTCAGGGGAGAGAAAGTTATCTCAGAGATGGCAGAGTCTTTTATCTATGGTTTCTTTGGGAGTCTGTCTATTGTGCCATTCCTGTTCTCTGTGTGTTGCAAATTTCTCCACATCAGCAAATCTGCTTCTTCTATTTGAAGCTGACATTTATAAAGGAATGGATTCTTTTTCACTCCATCTTATGGATTTTAGAGAAGATTGCACATTTTCACTCCCTACTTTGCTGATTGGTCTTGCTCCTCACAGTTGCCCCCAAATCTTTTGGCTCCAGATGTCTTCCCTCTCCCCAAAGCAGCCCCTCTGAGAATGTGTAGCATCCAAATACATTTATGCTATGTGACATTCCCAGAATTACCCACGTCAGGATATGTTTTAAGACTGTCGAAACTTAACTGTAACTGCTTCAAACTTCCTGGAGGTATTTGAGAGGTTCCACGTAGGTCAAAGATATTTTGGCTACTGCCAGTGTCCAAAGAACACCAGTCCCTGACCTATCTTATCTTTAGGGCTCTCTTTTCCAGTGGAAAAGGAACCTCTACTGGAAATGAAAAAGAAGAGAAGGAACCTAACAAAAATATACAAGAAGTCAGTTAAGGCTTGCAAAGGAATAAGAGCTGCAAAAAAAAAAATCAGAACAAGTGAATGCTAGTCAAAGAGTTAATGGGCCATAAGAAGCATTTTTACAAATATATTGTACAGTAAGATATACTGTATGGCTATGGTGTTTCTAATACATCCATCACTGTAAAACTGAAGCACAAAGCCAACTAAAAAACAAAACCGATCAATTAATAAATGAAGAAAGAGTAAATCAACAGTGGCTTGCAATTAGCTAACTAACAAATTGAACTTTAATCTTGAAAAACAGGAAAAAGAAAAGGTTTTCATTTCTTCGTAATTGCCCCCATCAATATAGGTGTGATTAAAAACTGGGAAAAGGAATATTTGAACAATTGAAATTTAGATATATATACACCTCTACCTCAATATAACGCTGTTCTTGGGAGCCAAAAAATCTTACCGCGTTATAGGTGAAACCGTGTTATATCAAACTTGCTTTGATACACCGGAGTGCGCAGCCCCCCCACCCCGAGCACTGCTTTACCACGTTGTATCCGAATTCGTGTTATATCAGGTCGTGTTATATCGGGGTAGAGGTGTATATATAAACATACACACTCTCATATAAAGTATATGCTGATTATTGTTACATAACAATCAGCATATATCAAATATAGGACTCTATACAATTGGCAAGTGAAGATATTGAACTATTGGCAATGATTTCTGTAAAATCATGAATAACTTTTAACAGAGAAGATGTCTGTTTAAATGTGAATATGGTACTGGTCTCCAAAAAGGCAAAAGTGAACCATCATGGCACTTACCAGCTGATATGTAAAACAGCTAAATAAAGGAACACACATGAAAAAAACAGGAATAATCTAGGTGAGAAACTAACCCCAGGAAACAAGCAGTATGAGTAAAAGTCAGTGCTGATTTACAATCCAAGGTTCCGTGGGGTATAAATGAGTGTTTCCCATTTTCTTTCCCACCAGAGGCTTCTACCAACTTGGCTTTTAGACCTGAAACCCATTGGGGAAGGTAACTGGAAAGCCTCCCACCACATTGTGGAATCATCTCCAATGAAATCTTATTGGTTCAGTCAGTTAGATCTAGGGTGGACAAAATGCTGGGGGAATTTGTTGTACGGCCCAGACCATGGATTAGGGTCTAGATCCTCAAAGCTATTTAGGTATCTAACTCCCATTGAGTTAGGCGCCTCAATACATTTGAGGATTTCGGCCTAGGTGACCTAAATATGCCTATTTTATCTCTAACTTTTATAATTCTACTAAAAGTAACTCTGTAATTCAAGCAATATAGAAATGTCTCTAATCTGTATTCCTTCATCTTGTCCTGAATGAAGTACAGATATAATCTCAGAAGTAACTAAACTCGTGGTCCAGCTCCCCAGACATAGTTCTATTTCTAGGACCTCAAGTTAGATTTTCCCAATACCATTTGTTCAAACATGACATTTGTCTGCTATCTCCAGAGTCCAGCTTTTCACATTTATAGAGAGTTTAGCATTCAGGACTAAGCCAATGCACATATCATTCTGATTTTGTGCTTATCAAGACAGTCCATCCCTTTTCCATGAATGTAGAACAGACCATTGCTGATGTCTGTCAGAGGTTAGAACAATCCTGTCCTGAAATCTAGTTAAAAGTACTTTTTTCTGCTTTTCTAATGTAGACAACTTAAATTTGCTATTTAGGTTTTATCATTTTGAATATTAATACTACATTTCATATTCAATGTACAGTGGTGTTCATACTGAAGTACTGCAGGCCAGTAATTTATTGTGATTCTTCAGTCTGGCAACAAATTCCTCAAATTCAGCAGTGAGTTTATACATTTTGTGATTCTATCTCATTGTTCTATTCAAGCTAATGCTTTTATCAAAACTTTACTATTCATCTTTTTCACATCTTATTCCATTATGATACATACAGTTTTGCTCTGAGGTCTCTTGAAAAACCTAGGCAGTTGTGCTCTCATAGAAAATTTCCTCCAAGAAATTCTGCAACTACAGTAACAAATTTTGTATAAAGTTACCCTCTTAAGGGTATAAAACAGGGAAGAATTTTGGCCATAGCATTCGTTCTTGTTTGAAAGTTGCATGTGGACTCCAACTCTGCTATAATCAAATTACAAAAGTGTTTTGATTGTTGTTGCCATAAAGACCTTAACATTTATCATTTATGTCATCATCATTCATTCCCTGAGGTGCAGGTTAAACATTGTAAACAGTTTATAAGCCAATATTAGCATTAACATGAATTTAGAAGATTGATTTTATTTCTTTTCAGGTCAGTTTGCAATATGTTTGTTTCCAGGGTACTTAACCTGACAAGGTGTAAGTATTTCTTTTTGCTGTGCTGTTGAAATAAAATGATTGCATGAAGCTCACTGAGGAGCTGTTCATTTTGACCTCCCTAAATCGTTCCCCCCAATTCCTTTCTGATCTACAATCTGCTCTTTTTTACTACCTAGTTCTCCTTTGATGACTCTGAGTACAGTCATAGTAGATCAGCCTAATGGTCCATCAAGTCCATTATCAGTCCCCTGACAGTGATCTATATGCAGGACCTTGTGAACTATGTGATTTTGTGTGTGTGTGTGACCACAGCACTTGCCAGAGAATCTACTTTTGTTGTAGAAGTGCACTAAAAAGAATCTAAGCTTTCAATTTAAAAAAAAGTTTCTGGCCATTATGGTTGCACAGAAAATGTTTCAAATATAAACGTACAGTAATACGGTTGTGGTCCTGTTGTCCTGAGTCTGCAAGCAGCCTGAAACAATTATTTTTAAAGAATTTTCCCTTTCATATTTGTGGGATTTACCTCTGAAATCTAATGATGACTATTTTAAACATCACTGTAATATCTAATTCCATAATCATATTAACAGCAACATTCAGCTAATATTCTTATCCAACATATCCAATCTGCCTATAATACCTTCCATTATGTCAGATCTTCAGTGTCCCTCCCTGTGACCATGACTTCGTCCCTATCCATTGGTGCTGTCACAGTACCTTACTACAGGGGTTCTCAAACTGGGGGTCGAGACACTTCAGAGGTTGTGAGCTGTTAACCTCTACTCCAAACCCCATTTTTCATCCAGCATTTATAAGGGTGTTAAATAGATAAAAACATTTTTTTTAATTTATAAGGGGGGTCGCACTCAGAGGCTTGCTGTGTGAAAGGGGACACCAATACAGAAGTTTGAGAACCACTGCCTTACTACCAGCTAAGTGGTTCAATCAATAAATCAATGTCATGGTCATTCAGGAGATTGGACAAGAGGAGAAAGTTGTGATGCACCCTATACTCCTAGTGAGTAAGAAAGGTTGTTGATACAGACTCTGAGAAGCAGGATGTGCTTCAGCTGGTGCTGATCGCAGGTCCTCTAAAGGATATTCTAGGAAGAGGGTTGTCTGGGAACCTGGAGGAAAAGGCTCATCACGGATCCAGTAGTGCTGGATAGAGCTATTTTCCACCAGCCAGGGGAAATGAGCTCCTGGTCAGTAAGTGGATGTTACAGGTGTACTTATCTCTGTAAACAGTTAATATATAGGAAAATGCAATAGATGGCACTCAAGAATATGTTGCATGGTCCTGGTGTTTGCAGAACCAATAAAACTTCCATGAACTGCAAATGTTTTCCTCTAGCAGCTCTGTACATCAGCTCTTAAGAATGGATACTTGCCAAGGTCTTGGTTGAAGTGAGTCAGCCCAGGAACTTTCTTACTATTTTAAATAGGGCTGAGGCAAGCTGACTCTACTAATGAGTATCCATTTGCTTGGGCTTAACAAAAAATGGGGGCGGGGTTGTCTAAATGTTGTCTTTTAAGGGGGATAGGACCATCCAAAAAACAGCCATCCTAGTCAGAAATTCTACATTAATCAAGGATTCTTTCACTCCCCTCCACATTTTGTCTTCATTACATCACATCTACAGTAGTACCTGTGGGCCAAGGGAGCACAATTCCCGGAGCTCTTCACTTTTAAGTATTTAATACACATTTTATTAATGTAGCAACGTGTGTGTGTGTGTGTGTGTGACACATACAGAATAAATGCTGGCATGGTCAACCACAAATGAGTTCTGCAGTTCATTGCAACCTCATGCCAGTAAAACTTTTTTATACCTCACCATCACCATAATCTGTATGATGCATCTCATACATTAAAGAAAAATATATATTGCAGAGTTTTTAAAAAAAGTTTTACATTGATTATTTCTTATGGCCTTCCATCTGGAAAACCAGGTATCTTAGTTATCATAAGGCCAACCATACATGACTCGGGAAAAGGGATATAAAACAAATGCAAGACAGCTATAAAATGAGCTAAAATGACTTTTGTACACTTAAAAAATCAGGATTTTAAAGAACATTTGTAATCCTGGGAGGGATTATGAAATAGCAAGTGCTGTGTAGACCTTTAGAGACCTGGCACTCTTAAGAAGTCATGCAAGTCTGTGTGAAATCGAGTTTTGAAGTGGTTCATGTTCTTCCAGTGTAAGGCCTGATTGTGCAAAGGGCATATGGCCCTGAGGAGCAAAACCACTGCCAGGGTGAGCATTGCTAGGGATAGTTCAAAATTCTTCCCAGAGCTCCAGGTAGGGCAACCCACTCTGCTGTCAGCACACTTGGCTAGCTCCATAGGCCAGTGCAGATAGTGGGCCCTTGACGGTCAGCAAGGTCAAGCAGTCCCTACAATTTCCCAAATATAGGGAGTGCCTATTAGATGGAGGGTGGGAATGGCACGGGTGGCAGAACAGAGTTCCTTGCACCCTCCCTCCATTGCATGTCCACGCTAGGGCAATGTACAATCTGGCCCGTATCTTATAGCTGAAGCAGTTCTTCATACTCCTGCCTATGGCATGGCATTTCTTTCCTCTAAGGACGGTAGGTATGTTTTGGATCCTGAATGGCTTGGTAGTGTCCTCTTTCTTAAAGAAACAAATGCAGACTGTCAATAAGTGGAGTGGCGATAAGATAGATAGTTGCTTGTTAGTGATTTGGGAGCTAGGTAGTGTGGCCAAGTGGATTAATGCATTGCCTTCACTTGCTGACATTTAATCTCTAGAGCTTGGTTTTTGTATTCAGCCCAAACATGAAGTGACTGAATCTCTCTGATTTGATAGTTGTGAAGTTGATATAGTGATAAAGTTTAGGAACCTGATTCCAAGCACTAGCCGGGGCTTAATTTTTTTTTTAAGGAGGAATTTTCTCTACACTCTTGTGCAGATTGAGATAACCTCAATAGTTTTCAGGGGATACAATAATTATCTCACCAGTTTGCCATGTTCTATGCCTTTTTTTTCTTTGTCCCCTTTCTCTGGAGAAGGATCTATTGACTGTGAGCGTGTGCATGTGTGTGGTCTGCTACTCTACTGTTGGCATTCCCTACCCAAATAATACTCAGTCTTTCCTTTTGGCAATGCTGCCTGTCATCAGACCAGTAGTGGAGTCTAAAAGAAGCTGCTGTGTGTCAGCTGGAAACCAGATGGAGAGAAGAGAGTTTGCTCCTTGCAGGGTGCTTCCCCTGACGAGAGAGGGAAAAGATTGGAGGTGTGTAAGAAGATTGTCACACCTGTTGCCTAGGAAGGCTGAGTGAGAAACCTGAAGGCCCCTGTTTAGCAGCACCATTCTTACCCATCAGCCAGTGAACTTCTAGGAAGGGCAAAGAGGCATAGTCTCAAGTCTTTCCAACTTTCAGATGTTCAACTGAAAAGCTGATCACAGGAGGGGCAAAATGGTTTCCTCTCAAAATGGAGAGAATCAGACAGTCCCCGTAATACAAAACTTTATCTCCTGAAACTCTGAACATATGCAGGGGCATGAATAAGAGAACTCATTCCCAGTGAGTGTGAGCTCAATTTAAAACCATGCTGGTGCACAGGACTAGGTCTCCTACTTCTGAAATGCTGGTTATAACATGATGGGATTCTGGGTGGCCATGAACGCAAGTTACTGAGAGCATGTGTTCTACTTAGAACCTCTGACAAAGTGCCTTTTGCCTTTTCCTTGCTAAAATCTTCTAGAAGAAACCATTCTGACAGTAGTTAGTACTTGCGCGAGTTGCCAGTTTAACAGTCCTAGTGACCAAAGTCCCTTTTTCAGTCAAAGATGTACAGCATGACCTGTAGTAGTGGTATCAATGGTTCATCCTCACTTCTTCACTAAGGAGATTGACTCAAGGGGAATTCACATGGATGGTCCAGTGGTTAGGGCATGAGCCCAGGTCTTGGGAGACGGGATACAATTCTTTGCTTTGCCACAAATTTCCTGTGTAACCTTGGGCAAGTCACTTAGTCTCTCTGTGCCTCAGTTACCTGCCTGTAAAGTAAGGATAATAGCATTTCCATTCATCAGTGTGTTGTGAGGATGAATACATTAAATATTGTGAGATACTTGGATTCTATGGTGATGAGGACCATATAGGTACTTTAGATGGATAGATTGGAGAAGGGTAGTTCATTCTGTTCATTCTGTTGATTCTAAGACTCCCACTAAGTCTCAGCACTTCAGTGGTGTATCTGTCAAATTTTATGTAAGCACAGTAGAGCAATAAGAAAAGAAATGGGGAAATGGGAGAATAATAAAGCTTATTTTCTCTACCGGGACAGGGGAATGTCCAAGATAGTATTATACACCATGCTTCAATGGTACATGTTGCTTTAAACCAACCTCGTGAATATCATCCTGAAAATATCAGCCCAGGCACAGAAGCCTCTCATCAATCTTTATCCTGCTGATGGTAGAATGAATGAATAAATAAATAATATTCTCCTGTTAAAATAAATAAATATTACATGCATTGGGTGAATGCACAAGTAGAAATTTGCAAAACTGATTTAACCAGTAACCCCCTTCCTTTGCAAATAACAACGCCTGGGTCAATTCTTATTTTATCCAGACTAGTTCACCCGTATCTAGAGGTAACATAGTAACACTTTCTGTAGTTAATATGCACCACTGTGTTTGGTGATTAATTCTTCAAGTCTCCCCTAAATCAACCTTTTGTGTGCAGAAGAATACTAATACAATTTAGTTAGTTCCTTGTGATTCTCTTCTATTGTACTGTGAAAAATCTTGCTACATGACTGACTTCTGCATCTTAAATATTTAAATTAGTTTTTTCTTCTTTGCAGTGCTGAGCTCGGTGTAAGCTTGAAAGCTCGTGTCTCTCACCAACAGAAGTTGGTCCAATAAAAGATATTACTTCACCCACCTTGTCTCTATTTCTATCTACACAATTTGCCTGAGCCTTCAGTATGGATATGTATCTGCGTGACTACAATAAAATTGCCCAAATAATCACCTACGACAAGCAACTCCGTGCCTTAAGAGACCATTTAAAACAAAACATCTGTGAAGTTTCCAATTCAGTTTTGTTTGACCTGTAGCCAAAGAATGCAGGTCAAATTCTGCTGTCATTTACAATGGTGTAAACCAAGTAGACTCTGAGTTATTCTGGATTTATATTGGCCTAACTAAGGGCAAAATCTGGTCATTTTCTGCTAAGTAACCAATTTTCTCCAGTACCTCAGTTGGTCACTTAGGACAGATTTTTCCTGTATAACTTCCCCCAGGAGATGTTCAATGGGTTTTAACTATAGCAGCTTCCTTCTGTTTCTGAACCAATTGTAATGTTGACCTCTACAGCTTCTGTTATTCTGCAGACTATGTAGAGAGTATCTGCCTTAAAATGCTGACGATCTGATTACTTGCTTGTTTTCAGTATGACAGTGTGATGTTATTTTTGCCCTGTCCCTACAAGTAATCTGTCTACTAACTGCTGCATGTCTTCTTCTCATCCTATAACTAATTTATTTTCCTTATCTAGACTTCTGTCACCTCAGCATTATTTGCTTCTTTACTAATTCACTATCGCACTTTTCTTCAAATCATATCACTTGCACTTACGAAATTTGAAAGGGGGAGGGTAAATAGAGAGTACGGGGAATGTGTAATAGGCTCGTCATCTCTGCATACCTCATTCTGATTTCACATCATTGTAACTAGGGAGTAACTCAATGCGGTCTATAGAGTTAAACCAGGGTTATAGAGAACACAATCTGGCCCTAGATCACCTGGCCCCAAAGGCTGTTGCTCTCTGATGGACGGTGTGGTTTATGTGGAGGGAGTCTGGTGCTCTTGCTCCAATTCCCTCTGGATAGGCGTCCCCACCAAAACCATTGTGGCAGTTGACATCCATGTTGCCAATGTCAGTTGAGAAGACAAAGACTGAACGGGCATGGAGAGAGAGAACTGCCTTCCCCCCCTTACGGGTGAGGCTTGAACCTAACCTTCAGTGTAGATGGAGGCTTTGCTGCATCCACAGCCTTCTTGCCGTATTCTGTAAGGTGCCCCAGGGCTCCATGAGTGATGGGAATTTGAAAGGCCAATGAAGGAGTGAGCAGCCTAGGGATAGCCAGGGACCTCCATCTGTGTTATCTTTCTGCTGGACCGTCTTCTTGGTGGGCTCTCCCTTTTAAGGGATGTCTGTGATATGTGGGGTACCATCAGCTTCAGCTCCATTGGAACCATATTAATGCCAATGAGTGGTAAAAACAGAAGCTGGCTCCTGAGAGCTTGGCTTCTCCCTGTGCAGATCCCACATCCAGTCCCCACATGAATTCAGAGTCGATCTGCTGTCTGTAGTCTCAAAAATACCTTCCCATGCCTTTTACTCCTATGTAGTTATAAATGCTGGTGGAGGTTTTTAAAAACGGATTAGACAAACACCTAGTATACTTGGTCCTGCATCAGTGCAAGGGACTGGACTAGATAACCTCGCAAGGTTCCTTCCAACGTGACATAATATTCTAGAATATAGATTCATAGTAAGTAGCTAAATTAGGTAGGTAGCACTGCAGATTCTCTACAACTGATGATGGGAGAGGGAGCTGGATTATAATTTCACTTGCCGTCAAAGTTGTTGGCTAAATTCCAATTGCAGAGATCTAGGGTTGGTTGTGAACTGCGCACGTGCTATGGAAAGGGTACAAAACAATGAATATGGAACTGGAATGCCATTTTTTAGCTACTCTTCGATGTGCAATCCATGCTCTAACGGGGATGGAGGGGTGAGGCAAATCTCATTTTCCCAAGTAGTAACAACACAAATTGGTGTCAGGCTGACTAGCGCATTGGGCATTTTGCACATTTGGGACCATCATTTTCATCTTTATGTTCCTGTATCCTTCTCTGTTATGGCACTGGAATCCTGTATAGTGGGGCCAGTGTTACTTGGGAAAGGTTAGTAGTTGTGCAATGACCTACTATGTACAATATCTTGAACTGACTCTTTTTTCCCCTTTTGTAACAGCTTTGGATTTTTGCCCATCTTTTTCTCACATTATTCTCTAAAGCTCCATTATTCCCATATAATCCCTTTCTACAGTCTGATTATGGACCCTAGTCTCCAATAACACCATTATATTTCCTGTATAAGAACCAAAACAGTGGAAAAAATTGCACACTCCACTATAGACCCTACTATAAAGTGCAGATTCAACAAACTCTGCCAAAAGGTTTATGATGCTGATTACAGGAAGGCTTGCAAAAAGTTAACAAAAAGGTCACAAAGTTCCTTCTTGTGATGTTCATGACTTGTTAATCAGAACGCATAGTATGCCTTTATAATTTCTCTAGTCTCTGAAAGCATAGGGACAAACTAGCATATACAACAGATTAAATAGTAAAATTAAGTACCCGCCAGTTCAGTGTGAATCACAGATTTGTAGAGGTCACACTTTCTTCCAAAAGGGGTTGGGATGGTGAACAATACAGCTCTCTCATGCACTCCTTAGCAGTTGATTTTAAAATTGAATTACAACTTTGGTGAAAATTGTTAGCCCTTTGATCTGTGAGGTCACTGCTGTGATGCAGCAGAATATAAATGGGTAAGAGGGGAGAAAGATAAGGGAACATGGTCCGTCTGTTTAGGTCTCCAAATACACTTTCTGCAAAGGAATGCAAATCCTATGCAGATGATTTTTTCATATTAGCGACTTTGTTAGCTTTGACTGGGACTTCAGCAACTCACAGGATAGCTTTCATGTGTATTTTGCAATGAGGCAGCTGGTTTATAGCATGCTTTTGAGACATAGCTATAAAAACCTAATTAATTTCATATCCATTTTACCATTGTGAGACTACTTTACTCTGGGCTTCTACATGTAGCTTGCCTACATTAACCCTAGAGTTTGCATGGGTTTGTTTCATTTTAGAATCAGGGCAACAATTACAAGGGGCAAAGGCAACTATTATTTCGGTTTGAGAGTCACCTCTGAACAGGTGACAATTAGAGAGCATTAGCACCAGTACCTTTTAAAAAGAAGCCCTCTGCCACCCAGTATCAATTCAAAGCATTGTAGCACAGGAATGAGTGTACAGATTATATTAAATAACCTTTTGCTACACATTTATAACTGTAGGAGGGGAACTTGTTTGAAGACTAGGCTGGGCCTCTCTGTCTGTTACTGTCTGAATGGGTGTATGGGTGGTGGTGCCCTTTTTTACCTGAGTGGCTAATCAAATTTCGGGGTCCTCGAGATGTTCCAGTAGGATGTAGAAATTGATGGATTCTGTTTCCTTCTTCGATGCAATCTTGTTTATTTACAAGGAATGTACAAAGTCCATCTTCTCTGAATGGAGGAAGAACCAAGAAAAAAAAGATCACTTTCCTATCTTACAGTCCCAAGCCTCTTTAGACAATAGATCCAAAAGCTGTCTTTTCCAGAGTCACATTGTGTTCACAAGCTACTGCCTGGCTTTGTTGCTTTTTGCCTATGTCTCTTTCTCTGTTCTTGTTTTTTTTTACCCAGCCTTTTGTCTCTCCAGCCTTCCCACACACCTATCCAAACAATATTCAGTCAAAAGCTCCTGTGCAGGTTCACACACTCCTTTTGTCTTAGGTCTGATCTTGTGCCTATAGTTATATTAATTGAAGGGTGAGTTCACCTCTCAGTCTCAATGAGGTTTTAATTCAGCCCATAACATTTTTTCACCTCGGTCATAATTAACGTATATTCATATATTTTACTTTTTTATGAAACATCCTAATCACTCCAATGACCTTGTGCAGTGACCAGAAGAATCAGTCATGCTTTGAGTTTGCTGTGGGAAGTAGGAGGGAACCACATGACTCATCCACAGCTCTTGCTACTGACAATGCTTTCTTCCGTGTACAATTGTTCACATGTTCTCTTGTCTGAGCTTTACCTGTTCTTTTCATCCTGCTGCTCCCAGTGCTTGCTTGCTTGTCACTAACGTTTTCAGTGTCTTGACTGTCTTGCTTAAATCATAAGAACAAAAGAATGGCCAAACTGGGTCAGACCAATGGTACATCTAGCCCAGAATCCTGTCTTCTGACAGCGGTAAGGGCCAGATGCTTCAGAGGGAATGAACAGAACAGGGCAATTATCAAGTAATCTATCCCCTGTTGTCCAGTCCCACCTTCTGGCAGTTGGATGTTTAGGGATACCCAGGGCATGGGTTTGTCACTGACCATTTTGGATAATAGCCATTGATGGACCTATCATCCATGAATTTATAATTCGGTTAAAAAAGAATCAGATACTTTTGGCCTGGTTCTCGTGTTATGTGAAGTGGTAAATAGTACTTTTTCTCCACACCATTCATGATTTTATAGACCTCTGTCATATCCCTACTTAGTCATCTCTTTTCTAAGACAAACAGTCCCAGTCCTTTTAATCTCTCCTCATGTAGAAGTTGGTCAGTGCCCCTAATAATTTTTCATGCCTTTCTCTGTGCCTTTTCCAATTCTAATATGTCTTTTTTTGAGATGGGGCAACCAGAACTTCACACAGTATTCAAGGTGTGGGCATACCGTGGATTTATGTAATGGCATTCTGATACTTTCTGTCTCATCTATTCCTTTTCTAATGGTTCCTAACATTCTGTTACCTTTTTTTTGACTGCCGCAGCACAATGAGCAGATGTTTTCAGAAAGTCATCCATGATGACTTGACGAACTTACTTGAGTAGTTACAGCTAATTTCAACCCCATCATTTTGAATATATAGTTGAGATTGTTTTCTAATGTGCATTACTTTGCATTTATCAACATTGAATTTCATCTGCCATTTTGTTGCCCAGTCCTCCAGTTTTGTAAGGTCCCTTTGTAACTCTGGACAGTCAGCGTTGGACTTAACCATCGTGAGTAATTTTATGTCATCTGAAAACTTTCCCACCTTATTGTTTAACCCCTTTTCCAAATCATTTATGAATATATTGAATAGCATTGGTCCCAGTACAGAACCTTGACGGACCCCACTATTTACCTCTCTCCCCACTGTGAAAACTGACTATGTATTCCTAATCATTGTTTCCTATCATTTAACCAATTACTGATCATTGAGAGGATTTACTTTGCTTAAGAGCCTTTGTTCAGGGACCTTCTCAAAGGCTTTCTAAAAGTCCAAGGACACTATATTGACTGGATTACCCTTGTCGGAATTCTTTGAGGGTCAACAAGCATTTGAATAGATTAGTGAGGCATAATGTTCCTTTACAAAAGCTATGGTGACTCTTCTACAATATATTGTGTTAATCTATATGTTGGATAATTTTGTTCTTTACTATAGTTTCAACCAATTTGTCTGGTACTGAAGTTAGGCTTACTGGCATGTAATTGCCAGGTTCACCTCTGGAGCCTTGTTTAAATATCAGCATTACATTAGCTTTGCTCCAGTCTTCTGGTACAGAGGCTGATTTAAGTGGTCAGATATATACCATAGTTAGTAGTTTTTCCATTTCATCTGAATTGCTTCAGAACTCTTGGGTGAATATCATCTGGTTCCGGTGACTTACTTCTGTTTAATTTATCAATTTGTTCAAAAACCTCCTCTATTGACACCTCAATCTGGGACAGTTCGTCAGGTGGGTCACCTAAAAAGAAAGGTTCAGGTTTGGGAACCTCAAAACCTCTGCAGTTCAGATTAATGCAAAGAATTCATTTAACTTTACCAAACAACCTTGTCTTCCTTGAGTGCTCCTTTAGCATCTTGATCGTCCATTGGCCCCACTGATTGTTTGGCAGGCTTCCTGCATCTGCTGGACATTTGTATGACGGGATTACATCCTTCTAGCTTACATCAAAGCTGGCAAAAATGATGGCACTGAGTTTGCTGCAGTTCTGGCTTGTTAGCTTGAGGGCTGTGTGGGTGAAACATACTGCTTAAGAGACATGTGGCCCAGGTGTCGGACAACTCTTTACCTGTACGTGAGCATACACAGTGTGCATTTGGGGAAGGAAATTGAGAGAGAAAGGGATCAACAGCATAATATACTTCTCTCTTTCTGTCTTGCCCACCATTTTGCATTCACTACAAGTGCATAAAAGAAATGTAACTGATGGGTATTGTGCCTCAGTTACCTGAAATTTTGCTTGCACAGAATTTTGAGCAAAAAGCTTTTTGCACATTTTTCCATCTTCTCTTCTAGCCTTTCCCTTTTCTTTCCTACACTCGCACTCTGAGCTGCAGATAACTGGCTGATATGCACATCCGTTGACTTTTCTTTCCCAGTAAGATATGAATCAAAGTTAGGGTAAAATTTTCATAAGTATCTTAGTGACTTCAAGTCTAAGTCCTATTGACTTTCATTGATACTTAAGCTCCCAATTGACTTAGCTGGTTTTGAAAATGTTACCTGTAGTCTGTCAAGACTGCTGGTTCTGAAAATATTCTCCATTCTTAGAATATATACCAACTATGGTATATATCTGACCTCCTTTGTCCCTTCCAGAGGGGTCTCTGATATAACTGTCAGTGTTTAAACTTTAAGCTGTATCCTAGATTATCCCGATATGCCTAAATATTATCCAAAAAGTGTGTGATTGTGTATTATAAGTGCTGAAAAATCTATATGAAAGATTTGATTTAGCAATCAAAGTTTCGCTTTAACTTGAGCATTTAATAAGTATTTCTTCATTTCTGTTATTTGTTTTAAATTGGGGGAAAAGACCCTTCCTTTGGAGGTTTTTGACAGTTAACAAGCTGGAATGCAGTATTTCACAATACAGTTGAGGAGCTGTTGTAACTGTTATGTGCAATATTTCAACCATAAATAAATCAAATATTGCTTATACCTAATGGACTGCAATTTGGCATTACGCTCCAATGTTTCATTACAATACATAATTAGAATACTATAGTAAGCATCTTATAAAAAAAAAAAAAAACTCAACAGCTTTCTTTTAGTGCTGCAGGTGACTGGAGAATGTTTTAAATGCTCTAATTACTCAAGTCAATCTTCCAAACCAAGGTAGGAGTTATATAAGTGAAGATACATTTTCTAAATGATTTAAATGTTTTAATTTAAAAATAATCTTTTGTTATTTCTGTGGACTAGTTCAGATTTCACAGCGCTTTTACAGCAGCATCACTCTGTTGACTTCAGTGAAATTATTCCCGATTGTAACCAGTATAATTGAGATCAGAATCAGGCCTCTTATTCACATAAGCTAAAACAATGAGCCAATCTGAGAGCCAACGCTCTGACTCCAAAGTAACTCCACTGAGTACAAATTAGCTACTCTGGAATCTAAGCAGACTGAGCAATGTTATTTAATTCTTAAATGTACTATAGCAAGATCCAGACCAGAGTATTGTTTTAGTGACTAGCTTATAAAATCTGAGTTTCACAGTGGAATCTTTGATATGATCATAGCATTGCAATGATTTCCCCCTGTACCACACAACTGTGGAGACTTGGGAAATAGCTGTTATAATTTTACGTGTGTGTGTATGTGAGTGTTTGATGGGTTACTTGCTATGGAGTTAGATCAAATGGGACCATGAGGGGGAACCAAACAGTAAAGCCAACAGAATTGCCTAGCATCCCAACAAATGCTCAAACATAACAGACGGGCTACTAGCTGTGAAGAGGTGACTCCTCAGCCCCAGCCCTGGTTACATAGCTTTTTGCTAAGACTGAGATTCTGGAGATCAAAAGACACTGATCAGATAAAAGATCTGCCCTGCAGAGAGGGAGGGGAAAGTTGTCAGCTGCTGCAGGATGACACAGACTGACTGCATCAGGGTCTGCAGTAAGCAAGCTATAACTTGCTGCCCCGTGTTCTCTTGGGGACTAAGGCTGACATGTCTACTTAGGGCCTTGAGGGGAATGCCAAGCATAGGTAAGACTCTGCATACAGGTCACTTGGCTTTAAATCCATTTCCCTGAGTGCTGTGAACCTTTTGGAAAATAAATCCTGCTTTTGTTTGAAGGAGCTGCTTCTGTGTCACTGCGTTCAATTACTGTTCCCACTCCCGAAGGGAAATTCTTGCAGTGAATCATAGGTGGCAACCAAGGGAGGTGTAACCTGGAGACCCAGTTGGAGCGTGGTTGGGTCACACAAAGTCTCACTTCGAAGAGAAGAGATGAGACAGGTCTGTGACTTTAAAGAGATGCACTCAGGTGATTTGGAAAAGGGTATCAGAAGGTGCCAACTTATGTAGGGATTGTGACAACCATCATGATAAGAAAAAGCTGATCTATGCAGCAAAGAGCCATTCTTATTCAATTGCATTGCACTTTCCTTAAGATATTGCACAGTTATAGAATTTTCAAGGGTTATGTCAGATATTAGCTCTTAGTTTTGTTTTCATATAAATATGTTTTTGGAATTTTCTCTAAATTCAACAATCCGTTTTGAATTAGACTCCATGTAACTGATTGACGAAGGCACAGCTAGTGAAGATTCACATGCCTGCAGTACAAAGAACTTCATAAAATGAAATATAGAACAAAAATACTTGGCATACATTAATCCTGCAAGATCCACAGCATTGACAGTCTTTCTCCGGTGCCCCCTTCCCCCATAGTTTTGAAGTTTTTAACAAATAAGCAGCTTTGTAAAAAGGATTTTAAAGTTCTCTTTGATGTGTAAACCTTTGGAAACACTGAATATCTTATGTTCTTTTTTGATACACTAATCAGCTGAAGGACAGACACATGTTATATTATAAGAGCAAACAGAGTGCATCTGCTTGAGGGATCAGAGAGAAAGATACAAGGTTTGACAGCTGTAGACTTCTAAAAGAGGCTGGACGGAAATGAAATTTTGCAGAACAAGAGCTGTTAGTATTGTGACAATCAGTTTTCATCTAAATAACAGCATTTGCACCACAGACATCTCTGAAACAGTGACATTTTAATGAGATTGCTGCATGTTTACATTTGTGCAACAAAGTAGTAGAGCAACAAATCCTATACCAAGATCTGAAACTTGGTTCTACCTTATGTCTAGGGAATATCAATTAGATAGAAAAGAAATTAAAATGTCAAGGCTTGATGATAGAACATTAAATGATAAAGTGAAGAACAGTGACAGGAAAGCCATTATGATAACATGTTACACTTCATGTTGACTTGTATTTAACACTTTATCCATGCTGATTTCATCTTGTCCAGATATTCTAGTCATCTTGTCTCTTAAAATGATTAAAAGCTGTAATTTCCCCATAAAAAACACTTGACAGTCACTAATTACATTTCTTCCATCACAAAATTCTTATTCCCAAAGCTGTTGCCTCCATTTTTAAATCCTATAAAAATAATCTAGTAATATTATTCATCTAAGCCTGTAGCCATTCCAAATAATATGCCAACACGGGGCTTGATTCTGATCTAAAAGTACTTTCACATCTGTGTAACCCCATTAAGTTCAGTGGAGTTACTTCTGATTTACACTGGTGTAAATGAAATCAGAATCAAGCCCTTATGTACTGTGTATAGTTATATATAGCTGCATATGCATGTATCATTGCACATGTGGTGATAAACTTTATTACATGGCTTACCATGTTTTTTCTAGTTTTCTCTCTTTCATACTGTTCTTCAGATTATGTTCATTGTGTTATTGAATAGTCTGCACCGAGGGCCAGATTGATCATATGTCTCAAGGGCTGAAAATAACTTGCATATACATTTCCATAAATATACATGCCCTGCGCCTTCCCTCACACTAGCTTTACACTGCATTAATTCCATTTACTCCAGTGGATTCCCTCCTGGTTTGCACTGGTCTAAATGAGATCAAACTCAGGCTATGTGTGTATCACTTTGTATTCCCTACATAATGCAGTTCGAATAAATTAACTATATATGAATGCATAAAATGTTTTACTAATGTTTTAACTAAAATGAATGCTGCATTTTTCATTCCTCTTCCCCCTTTTTAAGCTTTTTTCCTCTCTCCTTTCTGATCCTTCTCTATCTCCCCTTCTTATCTCATTTCTCTGTGATGATTTCCTTCCTCACTATTTTTTTTTCTCTGCCTTGTTTCCCCATCTTTCTGTGTCCATTCTTAAATGGCCTGTTTCACCATTCTCCCCTTCCTTCTATCCTCCCACTTTTTCCTTTATACTCATTTCTTCTCTCCCTTTTCTCTTTCCCTAGTTTTTGCTCAGCAACCATGAGACACAGAATATTTCCATGGACTTGTGATTGGGCATTAGTGATTTACATAAGAATGACCATACAAGGTTAGACAAATGATCCATGTAGCCCAGTATCCTGTCGTCCAACAGGAGCCAGTGCCAGATGCTTTAGAAAGAATGAACAGAACAGGGCAATTATCGAGTGATCCGTCACCAGTTGCATTTTCACACCCAAACTGACAGAGGCCAACAACAACCTTATTACATATTCTGCTTTATAATTAGTTAGCAGTAGGCTTGGGATTTCTGATGTGATTTAGTAGACCAAAAGACAGGAAAAAAACCTCATGTACATCAATGCAATTCACTTGTGCAATGTAAATAAAATGTAGTGTTTCTTCCAAAAGTGTGAGATAAAAAAATAATTTCACAATGTGAGATTTAAAAAACAAAAACAAACAGTCCTACATATTTCTGAAGTGTGCTGTCAGTCACTTCACACACCTAGCCCTCTCTTTTCACCCACTCCCCCAAAAAAGACCTAATACAAAGTGGCAGCTAAAAACTACCAATCCCTACTGTCCCCAACTAATTAACTTTCTCATTTGCATTCTGATTACACTTGAAACTTATGTGGGATGCTGCCAAGAAACCTAACAATAAAATGCTAGTTTAAAATATTGAACAAGTTAGAAAATATCAAGGCCTGGAATAAATAGCATAACTTTGAAGGAAACTGGTATCTTCAGTCTGTATACATGGTATACTTTCTAAATACACAGCCATCGCTTTGAAATCCAGATAGATCCATAGCTGCTGATGGATCTACACACCTGTCAGGAACAATGGAACCCAACTCCATTCTATTTGGGGCCACCATCTTGGAATTCCTCAAGATTTCCAAAGATTTTTGTGTATCACTTGCTATAAAAGCATGTACCTAGAAAATCACACATCCTGTAATATGAGCACCTATACTTTTTAATTTCACTGAAAGCTGTAGGTATTCAGCCGCTTTAAAAATCAATTGTATTTTTGTCCTGCCTCCTAAAACTTCTCTCTGACTTTACTATGAATTCTGAAGCCTATGGGTCAGATTTCAGGTATTTTGGTGAATAAAGATGCAGATAGGTGCCTATCTGGAATTTTTAAAAGCACACAGGTATCCCATTTCAGCACAACCACACCTATATTATCCTTCAGTGGTCCAAGAAAGGCATCCGTTCTCAGGCTTCCGGCTCCCCACCTTTGCCGTTCTGTGTGGAGATCCATGCCTCCTTTCTGACTGGGGTATTTCCAGGCTGCACAGTTGCCTGCCTTCACTCTGCTATTCCCAGCATAGACAGGTTGCCCAAAGACATCTGCTTATTTTCTCTTCAGCGACAGTTAACAGATGTAATTGCTACAGTTATAAGTTATCACACAGCACTTCCTACACCTACTTTATTTGTAAGGTAAAAAGCATTACAGAGAAAATATATTAAAATCAATAAAAGAGCCTGCACACATGCTAATAAGCTTACGGAGTTCTCCCTAATGTGGATTCTGGCAGGAACAGTCCTTCATCCCCAACCCAAGGGGATTTCTTGTGGTTACAGGTTCACCACAACTTCAGCTCAGAACAAGCATCAAATCCAGGGGTAGGCAACCTATGGCACGCGTGCCAAAGGCGGCACGCGTGCTGATTTTCGGTGGCACTCACGCTGCCCGGGTCCTGGCCACCGGTCCAGGGGGCTCTGCATTTTAATTTAATTTTAAATTAAACTTCTTAAACATTTTAAAAACCTTATTTACTTTACATACAACAATAGTTTAGTTATATATTATAGACTTATAGAAAGAGACCTTCTAAAAACGTTAAAATATATTACTGGCACGCAAAACCTTAAATTAGAGTGAATAAATGAAGACTCGGCACACCACTTCTGAAAGGTTGCTGACCCCTGAATCTTATGAGGCCTCAGTAGGCCCAGACCTTCCAACCCTTCCCAAAGGATTGGGGCCCTCTGTGGATGAGGGATCCTGTCCGTTTGTTGGATCAGGAAGAAGGCTCTGAGCTGGCTTAAAACCAGGCTATTTATCCAAAAACTCTTCCTTTGTCTGTTGGCCCTTGGAGAAACCAGTTTGAACTAGTATATTCACACCTCTCCCAGAGACTGTCTTTAAAGGGCTAATAATGGAGGAAGTACACTAGCATCACCCTTCCATACTAGAGAAGGTACATATGATGTCACAATAACATACACACAATTTCATTTTTAATACAATAGATCCCAAAGGTATTAATTCAGTAAGGTTTAACTTAATTAACAAAGATTATCTTAATTCCATTAGGCTTGTTCAGGATATTGTTAGTTGGTTACAATAGGTTCATAACTCCCATAGTGCCTAGGCCCTTTTGAAAATACTACTAGGTACCTGTCTCCATTTTTAGATACCCAAATACCTTTTTAAAAATGTGATCCATAGCCTCTTGTAGGATCAGAGCCTTAGAGCCTGGTTGGGCTCTCCTTTTCACCTGTGAAATCCCACTCATTCAATTATGAGCTGTGTAAAACCACGTTAACCTAGTTATTCTTACACATGATGCTGAGAGTTAAGCACTGGCATCCTTTAGAAAGCCTGCCTATGCAATTTCTGCATCAGTAACCTTTATATTGTGACTCCTTGTGCTGTTTTGCTATTTGGTTAAACAATGTATTTGTGAAGGCTGAATTCTGCTGGAATTGAATGTGATGCCATAACCAAAAAATACCAATGAACGGTATATTTTCCTAGACAGCCAGGAAAAAAAATCACCCAACTTTTTTCAAAGATGCTACTTGGTTTGTAAATTGAAAAATTGCTTGAGACTATGCTAAGAATTGAAATGAAATGAAATGAAATGGAAATACAATATTTTATAATGAGACAGATGTGAGCACGTTTTCCCTAATGCAGGTTCATGGACTGCGCTTTCTCTTGGTCCGCCTGACATTTAAATTTGGGTAAATTCAGTGGCTTATAAAAAAAACATCTGTTGTTGGAATGACAATAGCAAGATACAATACCGAGGAAAAAATCTAATTGTTATTAGATATTAAGCTAGAATGTCAATGAAGGGGCTCTCATTGTGTTCAGACTCTGGCATCAGCATGGATATTAAATTGGCCAGCTCATCAGGGAATATAGTACATTAGTGAGTGATTCAGCTGTGACTGAGTGTGTGCATTAAAAAGCGTGACTTAGAAAGTTTCTAATATCATAAATCAAGAAGAGATTTAATGCACAACACAGGGAATATAATATATTTTGTGTGCCTCAGCTCAACTAAGTTAAAACTTTAATCACATTAGAGTAAATATTTCATTTTCCCAACTTTTTTCATGCCATTGTCATGCTTGTTGTAGTACACACCAAACTGCTTTTTGTACAGCTGGTAACTTGAATTTTGCTATGTATGTCAAGCTGAGTCAACAGTTAGGCGGGTATCTGGTAACTTCTTGTTCAAGATTTCTAGTTGGGAATGTTCAGTAACTAAATGGTGGAGATTCTTTTGAATGACTTTATAATGATATTGAAAAGCTCTGAGATCATGAATCCACTGACATTATTTCCATTTTCCAGTGTGAAATGAAAGTAATTACTGTACTGCATATATGGGCATCTTACTAGATTTGCCTTAAAGCTGCCTTTTGAAATTAAGACTTCTGTTAATGAACAAAGCAAGTAATTCCTTTCAGTAATTTAGCGTAGCAAAAGTTAACACATTTTTCAAAACATATTTGAGAACACTTTTTTTTTATTTTAGTTTTATTTTTAGAGTCTCAATTAGCCTATTCCACTGCAGAACTTTTGGTAGCCATCTGCTTTCTAATCATTGCAACAAATGTGATTCTGGTATGCAACGGCCAATTCCATAATCTAAGTATTCTGTAGAATACTATAGTACATCTTTTTTTTCATTAAAACCCCACTATAAACTCTTTACACAGGATATATATAAAATATAGAAAACCAACAACTTTTTTCATAGGGGTAGCATGAAAAAAAGAACAGAGGTGAAAAGCATCTTGAATTCTCTCCTCAGTGGATGGCTTCTGTAGCTCATCGTAACTTTGTCTTAATCTAGCAAAACATGCTGTGCAGTGAAGGGAAACTTAAAATTCTTATTCCTAAATTTTAGTCCAGCTTGGAGATCACAGTGATAACCATTCTGGAGCTCTCTGCCTACCAAGAGTTGTCTCCCTCTCTTCCCACTTGATGCTAAGATGGTTGAACATCATAATTATGTAATCACTGCAGTTTGTTTTAAGATCTCAAGATATGCCTGATAAAATGTTTTGTATGCTAGGTAATTTCCAAGTAAAATCAAAATTGTCTGATATGGATTCTGAGGGAATCTTTTGCATTCACATTTGACTTGCATTGGACATGACTGGACAAACATGCTGATGATTGCCATATATCAGGTCCTTTGTACCTGACATGAGTTATTTTTTTAATAGTTTTCTCCCACATGTTTGCCTGGGCACTTTTTTGTGGCAATATTTCTCCGCATACACCAATTCTCAGGCCCTCCCTGTATTTTTGCATGCTAACTTCATCACCATAGTTCATATGGAGTTGCATTTGCTGCAGATGCCTGATCCTGCTTCTCTCCTATCATCTCCTCTGCATACTGATACACAAGGTGATGCTTTCTAAATCCCCTTTCTTTGCTTGTGCTTTGCATCACTGCTGAAAACTTGACTCAGCTTGACATACTTAGCAAGATTTAATATTCATGCCTGCACACTTCTGTATGTGTAGTTTTTTTTGTTTAAACTAATTAATGTTAAAAAAACACTTAACTCCAGAAGTGAGGTGTTATACAAGTTGAGACTATAACTATGATCATATATAAGTCAACTATCCCACCCATTAAAACCTAAAGCATGTAGTTCAGCGAGTTTTATACTTGTATTCAGAAAACAATGTGCTCAGATTCAATCTTCCAAGAAATTAAAAACAAACAAAAAAGAAGCAGCAGCCATTTGTTCAGTAACTAAGGCCAGTTCAATCTCTGAGATGTTCAGTGGGCAGTGGTACAAATAGAAACAAGTTAAGAGGGAAAGTCAGGTACCTGCTATCTCGTTATTCCATAAGATACAGTTTTTGTGTAACAGGGTAGGTGGCCCCTGGCAGGATCATACACCCAGCCTATCTGTGACAGAGTCCACTAAGAAGAATGAGCCAACTCAGGTCCACTAGTTAGTAGATAATTACCTAGGTGGCAGGGTAGTAGTTAATTAATTAAGGAACACCTGGTCCTCATAAAGGGTTATGAGGGCTCAGTCAGAAAGCCTTAGAAGACAGAAGGGAAGCGCCTGAAGAAAGGGACTTCTCAGGGATGATGGTTAGAGAGCTCACTAGAAAAGGGGACCAAGGAAAGACATTTCTGGAGGGAGCAGTACCCAAAAGTGCTATGAGAGGCAAAGCCACGGGGAGGCTCAGCCCCAGCAAAAGGACCTTACCAGATAGGGGTAAAAAGTCTAGGTTGTTGGGAAATACAAGCTGCTTCAGGGAAGAGCTATAGCTGCTGGATCTCTTCAGAGGCCCTGGGCCCAGAGAAGGAACTGTGCCCTGTGTGAGGGCAGGAGACTTGCCTCCAAAAGATGGTCCTGGGTTGAGAGAGCCTTACTGGTGAAGAGCCTGGCTGGAGGAGGAGGAGAGACAGGTGAGGGCAGACTAAGATTAACATGGCCCTGCAGCTGGGATGCTGGAGTGAAGTATTGCCTGTTGACTAAATGAACTACCTCCCTGAAGAGGCCCTGTTCACTGTATACAAGCCTCATTGAACTTATTGATAGCCCATAAGAAGAAACTGAGGCAGAAATGCAGGTTTGGTTCTGCAACAGATTGCCAGTGGGCTCTCAAGGGGTGAAAGCCCACCTTTAACACTTCGGCTACAAGAAATTCATACTTTCTGGAAGTTGTTGTCTTCATTCCAGTACCAAAATACAATGATCTGGAATGAGTGGTCAGTCACTGTGTTCTACTGTTATACGTGCAGGTGGTCCAGAAGAGTAATACACATGAGCGTGTGTCAGACCTAGTAGCATCCTGCAAGCTACGGCAGCTGCTTGAACTGGTTTGGATTTTTTTAAAAAATAGCGCTAAATTAATTGCAAATCTAAAATCCAGCAGTGACATGTAAGGGTATAGCTATCTAGTTAATGCTCATTCTGTAATATTAGCCACACAATGAGAGAATTCAAGACTTGCATAATATTAGGGAGAGACTGAAACATCCACAAGCAATCAAGATGTTTGGAAAACCACAGCATAGATGGATTAGGTTGATAACTGCTATTAGCTCCCTCACTTGTGTGTTCCTCCTTACTCTAGAGACTACTTAGGGCATATCCTCAGACCAAGAAGTCATCAATATTTTCAAATTACAGGCGTATCCATTACCGTAGCAATGCATCACCTCACATTCTAAGCTAATATGATGACACAGCTTCTAAAATGTGCTTTACTGCGTCAGGAAAGTAAACTATTGTCATTTATTTCCATAAGTTGCACAAACTATGGAAACTAGGTGCTGTGCAGACCATCCTTTTTTTTTCTGTTTATACAGCACCTAACAGAATAGGGCTGGTCCATGTCTGGGGTTGCTAGGTGCTATCTCAGTACAAGTAGTAACTAATTTTTAATACTACTTAATAACCTCACTGGAACA
Source organism: Emys orbicularis (assembly GCF_028017835.1). NCBI lineage: Eukaryota > Metazoa > Chordata > Testudines > Emydidae > Emys > Emys orbicularis. The sequence goes on along the minus strand of NC_088693.1, from coordinate 16,003,446 downwards.
ACTAGTTTATAGGTCTACATTAGTAAGTCATTCTGAGTCCCGCCTCCCCCCCACCTTTTCCTTATGTTTCAGAACAGACAACTACTCTTCACCATGTGCTTAATTCAAATCAAAGCCCATTGAAGTCAGTGGGAATTTTCACACCCCATCATAGGTGCAGGGACTAGGGATACTGGGGGTGCTGCCACACCTCCGGGCTTGAAGTGGTTTCCATGATATACAGGGTTTACAATTTGGTTCAATGGCTCTCAGCACCCCCCTGTACAAATTGTTCCTGCACCCCATATTTGGCCATTGACATGTGCATGGAATTCTTCATATGCAAAAGTCAGTGGAAGGCTATCATCCTTTTTGAGAAGAATCCATTAAAAAAAAGCACTTTTTTTTAGTCTACTGAACAAGTTGCTCCATCAAGTTTCTGAGCTATGTTCCATACATATATGAAGACCCCTATTAGCCTAGTGTACTTATAATCAAGTTTAAGTTTATTTAGATATTTAAATACAAGTATTTTTAAAGTACTTTTGATAGAGTTGATTTAAAAAATAATTTCCATGAAAACTCTGAAGAAACAACATGAACTAATTAGATTTTTTATATAATTTTCAACATTCAAAAATTTTAATTTGGTTTTCAAAAATTGGAAGGTTTGTGTTTCTTTTAGTTTTCCAGGTTTTTATCCCTGCCCCTCTTCCCCGCCCCCTTTCCCTTCAACTATCGCCTTTTCTCCCCTTCTCTTTGAAGAAAAAGGGGAAGCTGGAGAATGTAAAATCAGCCCTCCAAAATGGTATGTCTTTTTTTGAGAAACAATACAGAATGAAATCTTTCATTTTTTCTAGTAGAAAAACTTCAAAAGAAACATTTTTTATTTCCTTCAAAAAGACTTTCTATGGCTAGAAAAATGTGGACGAGTTCTAATTTCTGACTGAATTTTACATTCCCAAGCACTCGCAAAACACACGTGCAATGCTGCATACAATTTGAATACGCTCATTGCTACATGCAAGAAATAATTACTCTGAGCTGTTGCGAAACCTAGGTATGCTACTTAGTAGTATGGAAAGAATGAAAACATCATCAGTAATTTTAAAATGTATAATAGTTGCATCTATTTTAAAATTTTATATTTAAGTTCACAAATATGTACAGGAGAGAGTCTGGGGTTCAACAGTAAAAGAATATGAACACTTAGGGTTTTTATATTACATATGGAGATATACCTATCTCCTAGAACTGGAAGGGACCCTGAAAGGTCATTGAGTTGAGTCAAGTCCAGCCCCCTGCCTTCACTAGCAGGACCAAGTACTGATTTTGCCCCAGATCTCTAAGTGGCCCCTTCAAGGATTGAATTCACAATCCTGGGTTTAACAGGCCAATGCTCAAACCACTGAGCTATCCCTCCCTCTAATTACCTATACCTACACTGCAATTAAAAACCTCTGGCTTGCCTGTGCCAGCTAGGGCTTGTGGGGCTTGAACTGCAGGGCTGCTTCATTGCAGTGTAGACTTCCAGGCTTGGGCTGGAGCCTTGGCTCTAGGACCCCGCAAGGTGGGAGAATCCCAGAGCTCGGGCTCCAGCCGGAGCCTGGAAGTCTTCTCTGCAATGAAAGAGCCCTGCAACCCAAGCACCGCGAGCCAGTGTCAGCTGTCATGGGCCAGCTGTGGATTTTTAACTGTAGTGTAGACATATGGCATCTGATATCAAATATCACAGTGCGGCAGGGTCTCTAAATAATTGTCAGACTTTAGCAGATGAAGGTCATTAGTTTGGCTGGTGTTCTCTATGGGAAAACCTGTGTGTTAGAAGGTAGAAAAATGGGAAATGCACTTTGTAATGACCACTACTTATGTAACAGCAAATAATGGTGGCATTTTAGTAGCAATGCATATTTCATATTCTTGTTTACTTTACAAAAGTTTTTTATGTGAATTCAGTGGTAATGAAGTCTGAAGTCTTTTATGCACAGAATAGGTACAGCACAGCATGTGTCAATGAAAGCTTCCGCATTGTCAACAAGCCTCAACCCTCCCTTGGGTGGATCACCTGTAATTGATGAGAAAGGAGCTGCTTCTTTTCTATTGCATCCTTCATCTTTCTGCTGAGACTGCCAGCAATAATGTCAATTTTTTTATGTGGAAACTAGACTGAGACCTCCCAACTAATGTTGCTTACTGCAGCTGCTAGTAGCTATATCACTGGTTGGGATAATACCAATACTAGTATGTAGCATCTCTTTAAATTGTCTGACTCTTCATTGTCTCTTTATGTTTGAGAAGCCATCTGCCAGAACAGCAGTGTGTATATGTAGATACAACTTGCATGTTGTGGGTAGTTAGTAAACAACATTATTTCAAAAAAAACCCACCCCCACCCGCAGGCCTGTGTTGTTGTTTCATATCATCTTTGTGTAAAGAGGAAAAAGACACAAATATCCTTTTATACATAAGTATTTGGGTTTGCTATCCACACAATACACTATTGCTTGTTATTTTATCCACATAAAAGAATGCTGGATGTCGTACAGGACAACTCGAAAGACCTGGTTCCTGCCCTAAAGCATTAACTATCTACACCCTAATCCTGCCATTGGCAGCATGCAGACAGACTATTGATCTTGCATGTAGCCCGGTTGATTTCATTTATCTTTTGCATGGGAGCAGCAGTCTGTTCAGTTGCCAGATTGGAGTCTAATTTCAATGTGATGCAACTAGTGGGCTTAACAAACAGTAAAGGAGGACCTGATTTACAGGTGCATATCCTTTTATGCATTTGGCGGCTTATAACCTTTACATGCTAAGTTTTTTATACCCTTATTCCCAAACACATACAAGTCACCATTTCTGAAAAAATTATGCAGTGCTGAGACTCATTAACCACTCCCGGCTATGAAAAGTAAGCTCCATTAAACACCTAATGGTGTTTGTGGCAAATAGAGGTAAAAACAGGATGATAGGATGTGTTCCTCTCTTGACTGCACAAATCACACTGGAGTCAATTCATATAATAAAGTTGGCCAGGGTCAGATAGAAATTTCAACTATCTATTTACTGTATCTGTATTTGAAGCAATGGTTTGCTGTGTTGTGCAATAAGAAATGAATACCCGCAATAGTAACCTGTGGTCTGTCTGGTGGCCGTAAGACAAGGAGTGCAATTACTAGAGACATAAGATCATGCCTACATAATGTAAATTTCAAGAGCTTTACAGTGTTGTAAAGAAGTAACTTTTTTATAATAACCCTTAATTTATGGAAATGCAATGCACTTCCGAGTATCCTGGTCAACTGTAATATTACTTGGAGTATTAACCAGAGGAGAAAGATACCAGATAAAATACATTTTATCCAACTTTCATTCAAAAGGATTTATAAATAAGACACAGAATGGGAGAATATGCTTCAAATTATTTTCCTAAATTGAAAAGCCTGGCTTTTGTCTTTGATATAATTTGTTAGTAGAACATTATCGCTTGTTAAAAGAGCAAGTTGTCAGCATTTAAAAGGAAAGTAATATATGACGAAGACATGCTATGTTTGAAACAATGGATTGCCACAGATAATAGTCTGACTTAAAAACTAATTAGAAAAGTCAATGCTAATAGGAATAGAAATTGCAAGTGAATCTTTAATGCCCAGGTGCATGGTGGGGAGAGAAGGGATTTGCTTGCAGGCATTTTTGGAAGGGTGATGCAAGTAGCTTTACCTTGGAAAATAATTTACTAAATAAGCTGTTTATGCTTTCAAATGTAAAATATGAACATTGGGGTCAATAAAGGAAGCAGAATATAGCAATCACAATCATGGCTGGCACAGCTATTGCTAACTGAGAACAACAAGCTAATAAATCCAGGCTGCATAAGCCAAACAATAGACCCAAGTTTAAAGGAGTTCTTATCCTAGTTTGCTGAAAAGACCAAATGAACACAAGTGGAAATCACTGCAGCAGAAATGTTTAAATTGGCCCAAATTATATTAACAACCCTGCCAGAGAGTGTAGCGCCATCATGTTTATTGAAGCTCAAGAAGGCCTGTGAAATATTTAAGGTATGACTTATGAAAAAGATGAATGCCCCTCCTGGCTGGTGACTGCAGCCACAACAGCTATGCCTACTACTAACTGAAACTATCCATGTGTCCTCCAGAGAAGCAATAGAGGAAACCTTTCCAACCTTCCATAGGACCAGCCCAGCTTTGAGCCACATCTCCAGGCATCCTGGGAGCTCTGCAATTGGGCTTCAAAACAGGCCGCAGCATGGAGATCACACTGCAGCCATTAAAACCTGACTTCCTGATAGCAATGGGCTGTATTTCCCGGTTGTCGAAGATATAAACTGGCCAGAAATGGTTAGCAATTCTCCCTGAGCCGGGGAGCGCTCGCTGGCAGAGGCAGAGTCGGAGATAGGAGGGGTATTGGGCTTACACAAGGGCTGAGCAGCCTGGGATCAGGGAAGGAACAACAGGCTCCCAGTAGCCACTGATTTCAAGGGTGGGATGGAGAATCTAGACCTGAATCTCAAGGCTCATGCTACTCAACCTCTCTGAGCTTTTGACACAGTCAGCCTAATGGTCCATCTACATGACATGACTGGACTAGACATCTTGGAACTACAAATCTATACCACTGAGAGACGTGACCATAGTTAATTAGAGACTACATGTTGAGGTAGAAAGATAGAAAAATCTGATGTGAAAGGCTTGAGAGACAGGGAAAACTGCAGTTGACAATGGGGGGGGGGGGAGTTCAGGTTTTGATATAGTAGGTTTTAAGAAATCATTGGGACTTCTATGAAAAGATCCAGATGAGACTGAAGGCGACATGGCTCCAGACAGAAGAATAGAGTTCAGGGTGGAGAGGTGGACTTTTGAGTTATTGGCATAAATGTGGTAGGTGAAATGGTGGAAGTGAATAAGGTTGTCCAGGGAGCAGAGAAAGGGACCAAGGACCAAACAATGAGAAATATCAACAGAAACAGGCAGTAGAGGAGAAGAGCAGCCACCCAAGAAGACACTGAAGGGCCAGTAAGCCAAGTAGGAAGAGCACTGTAGACTAGTGTGAAAGCCAGGCTTAGGGAAGCTAGAGCAGAAGTTCCCTCCAGAAGGAGGTCCACTTTGCCAAACCCTCTGGACCTATAACGAAGAATGATCACAGAGAGTTGTCTTATATTGTACAGTATAACCAGCTGTTCTCATTATAAATATGGTCACTAAAATACGATATTGCATGTTTTAGTTTTAGTGAACATGGAATGACTGCACAGATTGTAATACATTATTAGTATTTACATGATACATATAATAAGATATAAGGCCTATAGTTATGACTGAGGGCCTTTGGGCACCTAACATAAAATAAATTATCATGTAACCCTGGGGAGAGAAGGAATAAAGTCTAGGATCTATCCAGGCCTGCCCCATGTGGTGTATGCAGAAAATCTGATATCTCCATTGCCTTTTCACTGTTCAGGTAATTTTTTTCACTGAGTTGAGGTTTTAACCTCTCATCAGTTACTAATGCAGTATATGTTTCACATTCATAATTACACAAACATGATTGCAGTTTAATCTGTAAAATTTGCATTTATATTTTCATCCCAATGACTCATCTATTAAGGCCACCCTTACTGTGTTGTAAAGTCAGATAAAATACTTTGGGCCTAAATCTCCTGTTACTTTCACCAGTATAAATTAGAAGCAGCTTCATTGAAATCAACGGAGAGAGACGAATCAGGCCCTTTATAACTACAATATCTTGACCTACTAAGGCCAAAAAAATTGTCATTGTTTGGTAACTCTGACCTTAATCATAACAATTATAAATGACTGTATTTTTATGACACTTTCCTGTGCAATGTAGCGAGGTGGGGGGGACTCAAGTGTTAGTATTAGTTCACAAAATGTGCATCTTTACTGAAAACATATAATAAAAGAGGAATCATTTGAAATACTTAGATCTCATGTGAATCAAATTATTATCACGACCAATATACACAATGTTACATTTTCAGTGTCACTGGTCTATTGGGTTACTCCTCACTCATCTAATGATAGTGGCAATCTTCATAACAACCTTCATAACTTGTGTTATCCAACACTATAAAATCAGTTGTCACTTAGCTCAGATAGACAAAAATGGGAAAAAGCCTTTGCAAAAAAAAGAGATGAAATTTGCTTTGAATAATATTAAATCAAACTTACTGAATGATTCCATTTTCTCCATTAGAGGTATTTAATTAGGTGCATTTGATGGAATCTTTGACACAGTTCCTAGACACTTGATATTTAAGGCTGTTTTATAATTAGATGTCATATCATAAAAGCTCTTCTGGCATGTGCATTCACTGTTATTAACAGATTTCAAAATTAATATAACAAATTTAATGCTAACCAAGCTGTTGAATAATCTTTTTAAATTCCACCTAATAAACAACGTGTGTCTTGACAGTGTTGCTGACATAGGAAAAGTTTTTCTTTTAAAATGTTAATATCATGATATACAGCATGTGGCAACACAGAACGGTGATCAAGTACTGTGAAGAACCTAAATTTAGACCCAAAGGGCACTGCAGATTGTGCATGTTTTTCAGTAACTCAACCCTACTTCTGTTTCTTCAAATAGTACACTGGGGCTGTGACGTTAGTCACTGAAAGCAGCTCAGATTTAGCATCTGGACACAATGCAACCATAATTAAAACTGGAAAATAGATTTTTAAATAAATTCAAGCACTCACAGGACATTGGGAATTTGCAGCTTAATCTCCAAGCCCTGATCTTTATTGTCAGATCAACTAAAGAGATACTGTATGATGTGGCTGTTGAATTACATGGTTTAGCAGTCTTTGTAATTGAAATGGTTGCACATAACAACTGTGTCATGTCTGAGTACTGTGTACCTAAAGCAGTGCTGGAATGAATTTTGATGATGCTGTACATTTCTTGTTTCTTCTTGGAAGCGGGAATAATTACAAAATAGTAGAATATCACATTTCCAATAAATGTCACAAGCTTTTGTTGTTGTTTTATTTCAAGTCCTGATAAAGCTAGCTACAGGAAATGTTCCCTTGTTGGACAGCATTTTCAGTCCCAAACAGTAACTGTAACATTTTAATTAAAAGGTTTGGCATAAACACAGCTTTGTTGTTATCCGTGCTGTCCCATTAACTTCAGTGCGCTCTTGTGCAAACCTGGGAACCTAAGATTCTGAGGGCATGGATTTTCCTCTCTCTCTCCTGCCCCCCTCCCCAAACCATGGAAATGTGTTTGAGGTGGGGGGGAAGGGGGAGGGGAAAGCAGGTGAGGCAAGGCATGGCTCATCCATTTCCTTCGTTCTATTCCCCCGTCTCTCCAGGAAGTGGTTAATGGGGAGGGAGTATGTAGTGGGTGAGTCAGAGGAGGAGTGGGTGAACTGGGGCAGAGCATCATCCCTCCAATACCCAGTTGATATCAGCAAAGAAAGCGAATCACTTTCTACAGGAGATGCTGCACTAGTGGTGTTGCCCACCAAAAGGAGTCCTGGAGCAGTAGCCGCCAAGGTAGCCCCTGAGAGTATGGCTCTGTTAGAGCCATGCTGTTAGGAAACGGGGCAGATTTGTATAATTATTATTAGATGCTCTTGTGCTATGTGATGCATGTGGCAACCCACCGCCATCTGTTGAATGCCACGTTCTTGCGCTGCATCTGTTTGGGGCAGATTGCAGGGGATCCAGCAGCCAGGTGGAGGCCTTCATAGATGACCTTTTGTCATGCAGGGATCCAATGTTTCTTAGCAAGGTGGTGAGGTGGAAACCTCATGGAGCTTTCTGGTCCCTATGTGGATGTTTGGGAGCAGATGGGTATGCAATTGACTTTGTGTGAGAGAGACAGACTTTAAATAAATATTTAAAAGTTAATGATCCATGTTTAGTCCATAATGCATCACCACCACTTTTGTTTCATCTGAGATTCTTTTAAATTTTGTCATCGTATAGATGATCAATTGCTTTATTATTAGTAATACATCTAGGAACTGATGTTTTGAGAACCCAGAACACTCACAATGAAGCTCTGGGGCAGAGCACCTCTGATAACTAGACCCTATATACGTCATCTCAAAGAGCCCAAATTGGCTCAGATCCTTAGCTTGTATAAATTGGTGGAGACCCAGAGTTCATTGGATCTACACTGATTTGTAGTGTATGAGAATATGGTCTGTTATCGCTAAAGATACTCAGAAAAACTAACTAAGTAGATTCCAACCTGAAGAGAACATTGCAGAGCTTCCTGTCACCTTCTCGGGAAAAACTTCTTGAGAGAATTTGCCCTCAGAATTGTAGGCTCAGACTAAGGCATCAAGGTTTACTAGCTTCAAATAAAATCAACACCTCTTAAGCTCCAATTCAAACACAACTCCAATAGTCACTAGGACATAGACTGCAATATCATAATAGGCAAACAATTTATTGGGCCAATGTTAAGACTGCAGTGAAGGGGATGATGTAATTCTCACATTCTTGAGAAACAAAAAAGGTTAAATTCCCCAGTCTATGGTTATTGTTGCAGCAAAATAAAAGATTGGATTGATAGCAATTGGATTTGTGGCTTAAACTTACCAAAAAACATTTTCCTAATTTTTTTCAAGACTCTGCATCCTTAGACATTTTTAAGGCCTGGCTTGACAAAGCCCTGGCTGGGATGATTTAGTTGGTGTTGGTCCTGCTTTAAGCAAGGGGTTGGACTAGATGGCCTCCTGAGGTCTCTTCCAAGCCTAATCTTCTATGATTCTATATAAAGATGCTATTTATTTTTTTCTTCCGATTCTGCCAGGCCTTCTACATTCCCCACACTATTTACTATAACCACTTTTCCCAGTAGCCTTTCTAATGCCCAAGACCACTTCCCCATTAGTCCGTATGAAACACACATGATGCTAAGATCATTTTATCTGCCTGTCATTCTGTCCCTGGCAGGCTTCTCTATAAGTCTCTCCTCTGGTTTCCTTGATTTCCTCAAAGCATTAATTTGAGCTTATTTTCCTTTGGTAAAATTTTCAAATGACATAGGATCCTCTTTCCCATTTATTTAGGTGCTTTTGAAAGAAAAAAAAACCTTCCCTGAGCCTTCAAGGTTGTGCTGCATACCTCTGCCCCTCTCCACTTATCTCCCTTGCCTTTTATCATGTCATCCCATCATTCTGCCAATTATGAAAGCATTGACCCTGCTTGTCTGCTTCTCTCATGTTCATTGTCATGATTTCTTCCATGCCTGTCTCTCCGTGCATAGATTGCCTTCCCTAAGCTGGTCCATAGAGCCACTACCTTCTCCAGACAGTCAAATTCCTTTTCTGCCACAAAGCCTGCAATAAATTATCTAATTACTAATGGGCAATTGGGACTTGGCCTTATACTTTAATGAAACAAAACACTTCTAGGTTATGTCCTGCCTTTGTATGTTTCATTTGTCTCCTAAAAAGTATAAGCTGTTCAGGCTTGAGATGGTGTCTTTCATTTTGTGCATAGCTAGTGCCTCTTGGGTTCTACCATAACGAATGTGATAAATAGACAATTAAGTTGTGCTCTACTTACTTTTTGCAATAAATATCCACTATAATTCATTTAATGTTATCTAGTGCACAATGCTCTTTTCAGGACAAATCCTAAAATGATCAAATTCTATAAGCCATCAAGAATAATTAAACAGAATGTCTCCAGTCTTGTGTGGAAAATGGAATGTTGTCAGGTATCAGACAAATGTGGAAGAGATGAGTGAATCAGTGTCTACAAACTTGCTCTGTGGTTTTGTTTTTCATGATCTCTCCTCCTCAATAATGACCTTTCTTTCAGGAATTAATGAAATTAATCTTTGTAAGGATAGCCCTATAAATTGCTAGGCTAAAAGTAATAAACATCAGCCTTAAGGGCTAGCATGTCAGTTGAATGGCTTTGATTTTCTTCAGAAGGATTTAATTTATTTTGAATATTACAAGTGGCTTGAGGCAAGCTGTAATCATCTGTCATTCTTTAGTCAAATCATATTATTTCACTGATAAAATATTCATTGATCTCTTAAACTGTAAATCACACTTTGCCTGATTTTGCTAGATGTATATTTTATGAATACAAAAATGACATTAAAGATTGGTGAAAAGCTCTACAGTACAGTATGTGCTTTTAAACAAGGTACTAAGAGATTGTACGTATTCATCCAACTCAGTGTGTAGGCTTTGTTACAGCCCATGGCATTCCCTATTTTCCAAAGTTCCCTTGAATATAGAAAGAGAAAATAAGCTATTAAAATTTCAAAGATGCATGGTATGTTTAGTAAGATCTTTCCTCATAATTGGTAAGGAAGAAATACTGTAAGCCAATATATTTGTTTTCTAAGTGTCTCTGCATTTTCATACCATTTACTGAATCTCTGATATCCGAGCATGAAAGTACTTTTTCCCTCTGGCAGTTCAGGATAGCTACCTACAGTAGACAAAACCTGCAGAAGTCAATGGCAAAATTCTCACTAACTTCAACAGGTTGGGTCTGCTGTAGGTAGCGGTCCTGAACTGCCAGAAGGCTGGAAAAAGTATTCTCATTTTATAATATCAGTTTCAATAAGTGGTATTCCTACTGAATTCACTGGGAGAAGTATATTTTCTAGGGTTTATTATCTGTGGAAAGAAGATATACTAATTATTTCAGTGAATGGCTCTGGCTACTGCTAGTCTGGCAGGACTGGGCTCATGTCTGTACCATAACTGCACTTTATTATTGGCACTGCAGTAGCTCCTAGAGGCCCTGAGATCAAGGCTCCAGTGTGCTAAACCCTGTACAAACGCACAGTAAGAGACAGAACCTGCTCCGAATAGCTTACAAGATCAGTAAGCTTACAAGATCCCAAGATCAGTCCTCGCTTACAGACAGCCCCCCAACCTGAAGCAAATACTCACCAGCAACCACACACCACATAATAAAAACACTAACCCAGGAACCTAGCCTTGAAACAAAGCCCGTTGCCAACTCTGTCCACATATCTATTCAGGGGACACTATCATAAGACCTAATCACATCAACCACACTATCAGAGGCTCGTTTACCTGCACATCTACCAATGTGATATATGCCATCATGTGCCAGCAATGCCCCTTGCCATGTACATTGGCCAAACCGGACAGTCTCTACGCAAAAGAATAAATTGACACAAATCAGACGTCAAGAATTATAACATTCATAAACCAGTCAGAGAACCCTTCAACCTCCCTGATCTCCCAATTACAGACCTAAAAGTCGCAATTATTCAACAAAAAAACTTCAAAAACAGACTCCAACAAGAACTGCAGAACTAGAATTAATTTGCAAACTGGACACCATTAAATTAGGCTTGAATAAAGACTGGGAGTGGATGAGTCATTACACAAACTAAAAACTATTTCCCCATGTTAATTTTCCCCCTACTGTTACTCACACCTTCTTGTCAACTGTTTGAAATGGGCCATCCTGATTATCACTACAAAAGTTTTTTTTCTCCTGCTGATAATAGCCCACCTTAATCAATTAGTCTCATTAGAGTTGGTATGGCAACACCCATGTTTTCATGTTCTCTGTGTGTGTGTATAATATATATATATATATATTATATATTATACACACATATATATCTGATATATATATCTTATACACACAAGATATAGATATATATATATCTTCCTACTGCATTTTCCACTGCATGCATCTGATGAAGTGGGCTTTAGCCCACTAAAGCTTATGCTCAAATTAATTTGTTAGTCTCTAAGGTGCTACAAGTACTCCTTGTTCATAGTAATTATAATTTCCTTTTCCCCAGGAGCTAACTGTAAGGCCTGGCATTTTAAAAATCTACTGCAGACACTGTTGTGTCTCCTAATATTAACATTAGCGTTATCATAGATTCATAGATTCCAAGGCCAGAAGGGACCATTTTGATCATCTATTCTGACCTCCCTGTATAACACAAGTCATAGAACTTCCTGAACAAAATTCCTAGAGCATATCTGTTAGAAGAACATCCAGTCATGTCCTCAGTGTGGCAAAGGCTAGGATTAAAGTCACAGCACCAGAATTGTAGATGATTTTTACACATTAGCTAACATATACCTGCCCACTGGCACTCAGAGATGATAATGCAATTATAGAAATAGTTCATATCTAAAAATAACTTTCCCGAGTTTCTAAGAAAGTCGTGTTTTGTATATGTGGAAATGAAAATAGCACTGACATCTTTTTGAGGTGTAAAATTATAAAAATGAAATGGTAATTTAAATGTTCACATTCAGTAGAATTTTCGTTTCAAAGTTAAAAGGGTAAGCATGCACATTACATTATATGTCATGTTTTACTGATAGTACACACCTGGCAATATTGGGTCATTTTGTACCTTTCATCATGGGAAGTGAATATTTATATGGGTGTAGCAGTTGTTCAACTTCATACACACAACTTGCAAGCCAAAGTCTTATGATATTAGTCCACAGACAGGATAGGTTTGGTGGAATTTTATTACAGAAAATAGATCACACAAGATATGCCATGTATTCTATACTGCCATGTATTCTATTGTAATAGCTTTTTTGGTAGTCAGCTTCTTTATTAATAATGTACAAATAGAAATAGACTAGCTGGAACCTGAGAAATCAGAAGCTAAACTAGATAGAAGGGATGATAGTAATTGGAGATTACAATTCAGTAATGCTTTTAAATGCAAAACCTGACCTTTGCTGTATCTTTATTAGATATTTTCATATCATTCCTGTGATTAGAGAAGTGACATGAAGGGTGACTTCTTAACTAATAATGTTGGCTTGAAGTTTCTCTATCACAAATATATGATGTGAATTTCCTGACACATCTTGCTTACCAATCAATGGTATGATTTTATCTCTTATAATCATGAAAATAAGTGTTAGACCTGGGTCTTCAGTCACTGCCTGTGGTAGGAGGTGCAGGGGAGCATCACTCAAGCAGGAACTCTCATAGGCACAGTGTCTCAGAATCATTGGTTGTCTAGTCATAGACTGTAGTATGCATTTCCCTCTCTATCCCAGCTCTACTGATGTCTTTAGCTTCCCTTATCAATTTTCATAACATCTAATTTATGTTGATTGCTACATATTTCCCCTTTATTTCGAGGAACAGCTCCTCCATCACCTTTTGACAAAGTACTGCTTGCTCTTCCCCCCAGATGCATATCCACTCCAGTATCTGGTGCAGAAGGGTAGAACGGGTTATGGCCCTGCCCTCACTCCACCCACTGAGTTGGGGTATGAATGACCAGAACCACTGACAGTATTAGCCTAAGATTATGCCTGTGCGCTTCAGTTTCTGCACATGGCTGAGGAGCACCAGGGAGGCTCCTTTGCACCTGCTCTGCATTCATTTCCCCCCATTCTAATGTTTCTCTGGGTGTTCTTTAGAAAAACAAAATAAACAAACTAATAGTTAATCTGATGTAGAGAAAAACTGATCTCCCTGCTCTGTCAGTCTCTTCAAAAAACTCTGCATATTCTCTTTTTAGACAGCTGACAGGTTAGTCCTAGCTTCAAACTTTAATGTAAATAAATGTTGTTTTCCCTGGATATAAAGATAATATATAATGAATAAACAAATCACTTATTGGTCATGATATTCATTTTTCTCTCAAAAAAGTTAAATCTGGACTGCCTGTGTCTCTGTACTGTGTGAAAGTAATATCTGATCAAAGGGTTTGGTGAAAACAGCCCCAGCTCAGGACATTAAAATTAGATAGAATAAAGCAGTAGAAAATATTCTGCAGGGGTCAATGTTGTATTGGCATGAGGTTGGATGAGATGACTTAAAAGGACACTTCCATTTCTAATATCTGTGTTTCTGTTATTTCAACACATTATTTTTCCAGTGATAGTGATATGAACATGCTTTGGGGAGAGGATTTATAAAGGCAATTTCATCAAATGATCCAGGATGTTACCAGTGGTGTATACTAGCAGACTTCTAAAACTTCTTTTCTCCTATACTGTTTCAGCTTACTTTTCTATAGCCTCCAAATTGCAAGCGCTCTAGATTCCAGTATGAATAAAATACCCTTATGCGTACCAGCAGGTGGCATCACATGACACCCATCTAGTCCCCTGAGTCATTCATGTCACAGTACAGTTAAAAAAACTCCTTCTGTTTTTTTTTAATTTCCATAGAATTTCCCCAGCCTCTCTGCATGCCTTGAGCCAGGGCATTGTAGGAAGAGTGTGCGCTCAAAGCAGCCAGAGCACAGCCCAGGAAATGGAACCTCGTCTCTTTTTACCTTCTGTCTCCCTTCCCTTCCATCATCTAGCAGAAGCCTCATCTGCTCATCACATAATCTTGCTGATTTTGGCATGAGTAAAATCCAAGGGCCTGATTCCTTCAAGTGCTGAGCACCGTCACCCCAAGTTGATGTTGCTCAGCACTCTGCATGACTGGGTCTAACTTTTTGTTGACTGTGTCTAACTCTGTAAAGCATTTTGAGATACAGTTCCTAAGAAAGAGGCTCTACCAAATATTATATTATAAACTAATTTACTGCAGCATAGCATCTAGTATATAAGGGCCTGATTTTGCAATTTGTCAATATTAAAAAAAGAAAAATTAGCCTTTTGGTGGGATTTGTGAATGCAGCCCTACTATAGGATTGTGCCCTTTTGTAATATGGGGATTTCCTAGATTTTATTGTATGTTTATTAAATGTTTCTTTTTATCTAACAGCAAAAATAGGCTGGGCATAAACAATGAGTTTTAGGTTCACACGTAATTCCACGAAAATACTGTGGATGACATTCTGCTTGCCTTACTAACATGAGCCATTTAGAGTAATGGTGCTGATCATGTGAGTAAAGTGACTGAACCTTATATGGATGTGCAGGCTGAGAGGGCATAAGGAACCCACCTCTTGCATAGCACATGCAAAGTCAAGGGACAATGGCAGTCTCTGCACTCAGGGAAATAAAGAGACTGCTTTCTATGTGAACCTAGCCACCCCATCTCTCGTCCACACTGGCCCATCTAGCAACCAAAGTGGAGCAAACTACACCATCCTAAAGGTGGACCGGGCTATATAAGGCAGAATTCTTCCCTGAACTCTCCAGAGGAACTGAAACTCTACATGGCCCCTAACTAATGGTTGTGCCTACAAGGCACTATTTGGTCATTGCTATGTACTTGTTCCAATGTAGCAAAGAAATTTCTTAATATACCATATCATGCTTTAAAAAATGAATATATTTAACCACGATAGCAGGTACTAATTTATTTCCGTTAGTGGATAATAATGAAAAGTCAGAGAGATTAATGTGCTGTTACTGTTTATTCAGTACTGCATTGCTCGTGACTAAGTACAATGGATGAGACCTTCTTTCTGCCTCATTAAATAAGTTAATCATGTAAATCAGGGGGAAAACACTTTGGATAGTGTGAGTATAGGCTGAACATCAGATATGCATTTTTCACTACAGAGTGGTAAAGCAGGTTTGACAACATACAGGTGTCCCATCTACAAAACATTAACATCTCTCTTCTGTTATCACTAAAGTAAATGAAAATTACACAATTAAAAGGTTGAACTGGCAAATGTTGCTATCAGAGTTACATGGCCACCAATAGGAATTCTTTCCTACTGAAGAGAGAAGTTTTAAGAAGGATGGATAGTCTTCTGCGGTAAATAGACCATTAGATTATCAGGAGTACTGCTATAATTTAACTAAAAATACATTTTCCTGTGTCTTTTAACATGTAAATAAAAGTACCAATTAATTTTTCATTAGCAGGCACATTTTAATGGCAATAAAACATTTATGGTTATTGGTTTGTTAACACAGAAAAACATTGTTATTCTGATACAAAATATAATACATAACCCTGACAAAACCACTAGGATAGACAAGAACAGGAACATCCTTATCAGTCAAAATTTGCCAAAACATAAACCAACTGTTGAAGTTCAAACATTTTGGTTAACTGTTGTTTTTTTTAATTTGCTTTTAAAAATTTGTGTATCTGCACTTCCTGACTGGAGACAGGATTGGAAACAAAAATCCCCATAAACTATTTTTTCCCACAACCTGGCTAAAGTTAGGTAATACTAGACTTATTGTGTCACTTACTGCCCAGAATGCAGATCCCAAAAGCTCAGATATTCATCTGGACTTTTGAAGTTCCTTCAACTCTAGTAACAAGAATGAAATACTCAAGTTATGTAACTTGTGATACTTAGGAGCTGGACTGAAAGACTATAGAATCATTGACTTCATTTGTTTGCTCTAGGTTAAAAAATAAAATAAATATACTTCCCTTTTAAGAAATAGGAGTGGTCTCAGATGGAGTAAACAAGCAAGAAACCCTGCTGGAAGTAGGAGCTAAGCAAATGATAAAGAATCTGATTGACTGAAAGAAAAAGTAGGTATGGACCTGATGCAAAACACACTGAAGTTGAGGCAAAGACTGTTGTTGACATAACTTGTTTTGGATTATGTTTTATGTAAACTGTTGACTCATTAGACATCTAAATACTATCATTTGAATTGTCAAATAATTGCATTTGCATTGGATTGTATGCTCAAAAATAGAGGCAGTTTTTTTTAAAGTGGCCCTCTGTGTCCATTTTATAAAAACCTTTTGTCAAATTTTAGCTCTGAAGTTTTAACAATCCTAATTTAAAGATAGCTACTTTATTTATTTGTTATAAAATGTTGTGTGACATGGGTTTACAATCTTGAAGTTACAAACAAGCAGGAGGGTTGCAATTTCTTTCGTTCTTTCTTTTTTTCTTTTTCTCTTTTTTTTTCTCTTCTTTCTTTCTTTCTTTCTTTCTTTCTTTCTTTCTTTCTTTCTTTCTTTATTTTGTGGGTGTCCTGAAAATCTTCTGTTGTAATACTGGAAATGGTATGGAAAAGGTTCAGACCTTCCAATATGTAATAACTACACATAGAATGTCAGTTCCACTTCAAATTTTGAGTAGGATAAAAATCAGAATTCCTGTTTCCTAACCTGTCCTTCCTGGTTTGGGACATGACCAAGAAACAAAACATCAAAGTAGCTATATTTTGGATCAAATATAAAAATAGCTTTAGATGATTGAAATTTTGTGAGAACTGTCATGCTGGTGAAATTTCTACCCAAAATGGTAGAAATCTGGCAAGAGCAGCTGTTCTCATGACATTTATGCTGAAAAAAATGCTAGAATACCTAATAAGATTTTGGCACTGTTGAAACCAATACTTAATATTGATTCTGCCTCATTGATATCTATTTTAATAACAACTTGAAGAATATATGGACTTCATTCTTTTTTCATTATAAATATAGTATGTTTATTTAATAATTTAATATTAACCACTTTAAAATCTTCTAAAATATGATTTCCTATTTCCATGGCATTATGAGTAAAAATTCATTATGTGGCTCAAATGACAAAAAATATGTTTTCAATTTGGTAAGTTGGTCTCAATTGAAAATTCCATGTGTTCCTATTTAAAACTTACTGAAGACTAGCAGACAGTAAGTAATGAACAATTGTATTTGAAGTGACATAATTGACACTCTTTTCTCATGATGCACAAGTAAACACTCCAGATAGACCACTGGTTTAAGTGATAGACAGCATCTTTATCAAAGAATTAACCTGGATCTCAAACTGTTAGCCAAGAATAAATCAAGTTATTGTGGTCACATTCATAGCTCAGTGGTATAGCTTCAGTGATAGAGCTAGGCAAGAAATGGCTTTCCTGTCCCAGGAAAATTTTCAAGATTTCAAAAAAAAATTCCCATTTTGAATTGGGATGAAAAGTCAAACTCTCAAATTTTCATGAACTGACAGTCTGAAAAATTATTGGTTTGAGACAATTGAAATGTTTCATTTTGATTTTGGCCTTTTAAATTTAATATTTTACTGTAATTAGGTTAAACTTCATAACAAAAACTCATTTTGACAAAAAAATTGGAATTTTTTCATTATAAAAATGTCAAAATGGAACACTGACAACTTCAAAACTTTTCCAATATGAGAAGTTTATCAAAACCTACCCTTTCCCATAAAAAGTTTTAGTTTTGATAAATTGGTATTTTCCAGCAGAAAAAGTTTAGTTGGCTCTACTCAGGGATAGGTTTACAACTATCTGGCCAAATCAGGGATTTCGCCTTCCCCATTGGAAGAATCTAGTTCCCGCAAGCAGTAGAGATTTAGATTTCATTCTCGGATCCAGCACTGAATTCTTAGATACTTAGGCAAGTCACTTAACTTTAGTGTCTGTAAAATAGGAATAATGATGTTTGCACACCTTTGTACAGGAATTAAAGATCTGTGGATGAAAGGCAGTAGATATATGCAAAGTATTTGTTATTCAACTTGTATGCAAATTTAAGGTTGCCTCCCCATGTGTAATTCTATACACATGATCTTGGTTGTCTTGCTCCTGAACCTGAACCAGGGTTTGAGACAACAAATGAGACCAGTGCCTGGACCAAAACTGCAAGGGACTTCGGCTATAAGAGTGGCAGTTTTTAGCTTACATTTGGAAATGATGATCCTAAATATGTTTCCATTTATAACCAGATATTCAACAGGTTTGTCCTCTTAACGGGTAGATGCCATGCTGTGTGAAGAAACACTAGAACAGCTATTGCCAAATGCCCAAATATTTACTTAGAGCTCCCTAAGGCTTTCTCTTTGCCTGATTCAATTGCAAGATCAGCAGGTAGGGCATAGGTGATCCAAATTCAGAGTGGTATTGCCATTTATACTGTATTCATCACCACAGTCTCCAAGAGTCTGTTTTTCTATCTTGTGCTTTGTCACTTAATTTAAAGCACAGTCACTTTCCACGCTTCCAGTCAAATGAATACTTACGAGGGCACACTTAGATGGCTACAGTCTCTTAAAGGGTAACAAACTTAGCAGTTAAAATATAGTAATGAATTATTTAAACAGTTGCAGTGTTTCATGTGTTTTCTGTTATATATGATTATCTTTGCCTAACTTGCTTATGTTAAGCCTTCATAAATATGTTAAAATATTTCTCCTGCATTGTAGAAAAAAATGCTACCTAATTAAATGAGCAAAAATATGACATGGGCTATGTTAATATATTTTCTGCTCTTTTCCCTTGCATGGTACCTAAGTCACTCACTTTGTTCAAAATAGGGGGAGAGAAATATTCCTCTCTAGCAACAACCCCTTCAACAAGCTATTTTTTAATTTTGAATTTCATACTCCAGATAAATGTTGCAACGACGGAGAAAACTCTTTTTGCCAGAGAGTCTTAAAATAGTACTGCTGATGCTTGTAGATAGTTACAGATATCATGCAGGTAAATCGATAAAAATGCAGGGGAGGGAAAATGAGAGGTCTTTTAAAATTCCCCCTCCTAATTTAAAAAAAAAATTCCAAACATTAAATATGCCTTAATGTTAACTGGTACATCATTAACATTTCCCTGTACATGGACTAATACCAGATAAAATATAATTTTACATCTACATACAGAGCAGTGCTTATCCCAGCTCTTGAAAACCAGGCTGTATCCTCCTCAGGAAAATTAATCAATCCATATCATGGCTGTTCTGAAGGCCTGCATATGGTTCCCACCTGTGGCTAGTTCTTTGCACACTCACACTCTGGGAAGCACTGGTACGTGTGCCCATAATATGATCTATCTACCTAAGGATTTTATAAAGCTACCTGTCTCTATGGCATCTGAGTGCTTTCCATCTAAAACCAATAAAAATAGCAAAATCCTTTGTGGAAGTCATTACACCTCTAGCGCTTCTCTATTTTGGGGGTCAGAACACTGCTTGGGGTAGGGTTTCATTTATTTCCTTTTTTGCTGTTAGCCGTTAATGACTTATCTCCTTTCATACATGCATTGATGCATAGTGAAATAGTTAACAATGTTTACATTCAAGTATCACCACTGACATCTGAATTAGCTCTCTGTGATGGGACATGCCTACATCCCACTGACAGCAAGTCTAACAAGTGTTCTTGCACTCAGGCAGTGCCAATTAAACACCCTTGCAGAGCATGCGCTACCTGGAGAAAGGGAACTTAAAAAAAAGTGAAGCTGGGCATAGAATAAGAGAGGAGTTTGCCCAAGAGGAGAGGCTGCTAGGAAGCCTAGCCTGAGGCAGTGACCAGCCTTTCCTTCCTCAGTACTCTTGTTAGGGCAGACAGACACTTCAGTACAGAGAGGGGCTCTGTATGTCTGCTTTCTGTCAATGCCCTGTAGCTGGACCTATGGAGCAGCACGAGGGGCTGAAGGTAATTGGACTCTGAAAGGACTTTAGGAATGAACTCAATTTCAGGGAACAGTGAGATTGCCCAGGAATGGGGGTTCTGGAGAGGCCCAGGGGCAATAGACATAAGGAGCTGATGGCCAAGTCTAGAACTGAGAGATGCCTGACTGGACTCCCATTAAAGTGAATAGGCCACTCACATCTCAGAGTTGCTGTTTGAGACCGTCTGCACGTTCAGGCAGCTTTATCTGCATAGGTTATGCTCTTTTGTGTTCTCAAGATTTTCTTCACAAACATTACAGTATTTTGTCTTAGATTTTGGAAAATGTTCAGAGGTTTGTTCATGCCTTCTGAAGGGGATGCCTCCACATTTTTGGAAACTGATATATAAGTTCTATATTATTTTATTAATTGATAAGGACTCCAGGTACATACAGCAGAGGATGTGTTATGCAGCCATGAGTAGTAGGGATAAATCTTCAAAATATAAGCCATCCTTCTGTTTCCAATTTTCCAGACCCATGAATCAAATAAGCTCTCTAAAAGAGACAAAATATCTGTTGTGGAACCTGTCTTTTAAATTTATTTTCTGGGGGTAGCAAATTAGCTTTGGATTTAGTTCATAATATCTTGCCACCTGGTCACTGTGTATTACTTTTACTGAGTCATAATATGTATGAGTTTATTGTTCTTTGATCTCTTAGAAATGTGCCGTGATTTATTACAACTTCTGTTTCTGTCTAAATATGAATCATTTTATACCCTGTTGTTCTGCATTTCAGGGCTTTTTTATTTTATTTTCAAATTTACTTCTGTATCATATATACATTTACTGTGCTGTGCCCATGTACAGGGTCTGAGAATCTGACCCTATATAGATTTTAGGGCAGTAAGTTTCTACCTTGTGAGAATGCCCATACTTTGTTGAATCATATGGTCACAGAAGGAATTTGGGGAATGTACCACTGGACAGGAATAAAAAGGTCTTGCAGCTATCAAAAGAAAACAGAAGAGGGAATTTGGGTTTTCTAATAGGAACGTTGCTTTCAACCCCCAGCAGGGCTATGGACATGGGTTTTCCCACACAAGTATCTAACATCATACTACAACAGCTTGTATTGAGTAACCTTTTTTTTTTTTTGAGGCTCTAAGTAACCCCAAGATTTGCCTGCATTATAGGATTCTTTTGTGGCTGACTTTAGGACAATTTTTGGCACAGTGTGAAGCAGTGACAGTGCTGGGAAGAATCTGACTTTGTTTCTCCAGTTCCTACATACATAAATAGTGCCCTCTACAGATCTATACTATGGTATGTCTAATGCAAAATTTGTGTAAAGTCATGCATGCTCATATTGAACAATACTTAACAAAGGGAAATATTATGATTACATCCAGGTAGCAAACAACCGATGTGTTAAAGAGGGATATGGTCCATAGGAAATCAGCCCTAGTCTAAAATAGAGGGGATTGCACTTGTTTTGTTGGCCTTGGTACAGTATAGAGCTTACCAGTGTGATGCGCTATGATCCTTTCCTGGTGATGGTCAAATTCCAAGTGTCCTTGCTCTTTGAGCTCTAGTGACAGCCTTTTGGTGCTGCAAAGTACTGTTGACTAGAAATAAGTGAAGATTTCAGTTTTATCACTGGAAAAGTTTCTTCCAATGTACATGGGGAAAAATGAGTAAATTGTTTGATTTGCCAAAGTGAAATTTCAAAATCAAATTTCATATTTCATTTCAAAATGTCTATTGGAAACAAAAGATTTCAAATTCACATTTTGACGTACTGTCATTTTTAAGTTGAAATGCCAGTTTCAAACAAACTTGCACTTCAAATCAAATGAAATATTTTTAGTTCAAATCAATATTTCTTTTTTTTTTTTTTGAGGGAAATGAGGTACAGAAGTCCTGTATAATGCTGATTCTGCTTTTCATTCATTCTCTGCTCTGCAGTAATGCACAGTGCAAACTTCATTTGCTAGCATTTTGATTCAGTAAGAGTTTAATTACTAGTCAAGAGGATATCACTAGAAAGTGAACATTACTCACAGTTGTCTTAGAGTAGTATTTCCCCAGTATAAGGAAATAAATGCTTGCCTTCTGATACCACTGACATTTAATGGTGACCAATGTAGGTTCTCTAGTGATTCTTTGTGTCATCTCGGATTCCTCTCAACTACATTCTGCCTCCTACACTGCCAGGCACGAGAAGTAATTTTCCCCCATACCTAATTAAAAGTGCTTTGTGCCAGGAGTCTGAACAAAACAGAGCATTTAAAATATTTAGTTTTAAATATCTAGATATGAACAGTAACATTTCAGATAACAAATGGAGGAAGGAAATCTCAGCATAGAGTTTGTAGGAAATTTTCCTCAGAGGTAACTTTCTGAAATTCAAATCCTTCCCCTTCCCCAATCTCTCATCTTCTAATATTTGAAGCTGCTTTGGCTGTCGCAATAGTGAATAGAACACTTTCACAATATATTATTGAAAGAAAGAGAAGTACCCGCTGAAAAATATGGAAGCAAACACAAAGCAACAAGTTGTAAAATACAAAAGGCCAGATTCTGTTTCTTATTCATGTTGAAAAATATTATTAAGTGTTCTTACTGAAATCAGTGGGTTCACTTACGGAGTATGGGGATTTTCAGCATCAGTAAGGGAATCAGAATCTGATCTGAAGTACCCGAGTGCTCCTAATCTCATAAACATGGACATCAGAAGATGCTGAATCACATTCTTAGTTTGAAATGGCGTATTTGAAGTGTCTCTCAGAAATGGAGAACCAATGGCTTATATCATTTACAGCATTTCGTATCTTGTCATCTTTAAACAAAATGAGACCCAAATTTCTAGAAACATGCTAATGACTGCAAGCTAACAGTAAATATACCTGTCAAGAGCAATAGATTATTTAATTACCATTTTCTACCCCACAAAATCCATCATCTGAAAAATCTTCAGAATGCTGCCAGTGGTGGTAATAAGAAAAATCAATCATTCGAAAAGGGGGAAGGATGATGACAAAGTTATAGAAAGGCTTTTGTCACTCTCATGATCCTGTTTATGAAGATACCTGATTGAAAACTTATCATATTAACTGGTAAGGTTTAGGTTCAACCATTACTATTTGAAAACAACATTTCACAGACAGCAGAATTTTCAGTAGCATCTGGGTTACTTAGAAGCCCACATTCTGTTGACCTTCAATGGACCATCGCGCCCCCATCTCTTAGATGCTTCTGAAAATCCCGCCCAGTATGAGAAATTAAAGCTCAGTAAAGTTGTGATGTAATCCAGCATAACTCCCAGTGCAGTCAACTAAATTGTGCCTCTTGCCAGGGCACATTTTTGTCTTCCAGTCTTGCCTTCTATTTAACTTTTTTCTTCTAAAAATTATAATTATGTAAATATTAAATTTAACAATAAATAAATATTAAACTTGTTTTAGCACACAGGAAAGTGAAGAATTAATAGCACTCACTGGCACCAGGCATAATGCAAATCAGGGTTGTGCACGGTCGTTTGCCCACACAGTTTGGCAATTTCTTTGCTATTTAAGCCTTGGGTTTCTCCTGAGCAGAGTCTGCATGTTATTCTAGACAGCATCAAATTGTCTTGTGATTTTTCTGACATGAACAAATGGAGGCTAGGGTAAGACCACCAGGTTAATGTTCGCTTGTGATCTGAGGCATGATGTGCTGTAGAACATTAAAAAAAAAAAAAAAGCATGTCCCTTAACCCTCCTTTCTGCATTTTTCAAAGTTAAGGCATCAGTCAAATTTCTTGTAACTCAGAAGTGCTTCTGTGTTCTTGTCATATCTTCTGGGTCAGACTGCTACTGTTACATGAACCTTAAAAGCACTTTGGCCTACATCCCCTACTGCAGCTGAAGAACGGACAGTGAAACTCAGGAGGCTTTGGTGCAAAGGTGGCCTACTGATCTTGCACTGGCTGTGAACTGGGCTGGTTCCTTGGTATAGTAGAGAATACCCTGAGGACTGCTAAGTTTGTGTAAAGTCATGCATGCTCATAATGAACAATACTTAACACAGGGAAATACACCTCTACCTCGATATAACGCTGTCCTCGGGAGCCAAAAAATCTTACCACGTTATAGGTAAAACTGCGTTATATTGAACTTGCTTTGATCCGCCGGAGTGTGCAGCCCTGCCCCCCCGGAGCACTGCTTTACCGCGTTATATCCGAATTCATGTTATATCGGGTCGCGTTATATCAAGGTAGCGGTGTATTATGATTACATCCAGGTAGCAAACAATCAATGTGTTAAAGAGGGATATGGTCCATAGGAAATCAGCCCGAGTCTAAAATAGAGGGGATTGCACTTGTTTTGTTGGCCTTGGTATAGTATAGAGCTTACCAGTGTGATGCGCTATGATCCTTTCCTGGTGATGGTCAAATTCCAAGTGTCCTTGCTCTTGAGCTCTAGTGACATCCTTTTGGTCCTGCAAAGTACTGTTGACTAGAAATAAGTGAAGATTTCAGTTTTATCACTGGAAAAGTTTTCTTCCAATGTACATGGGGAAAAATGAGTAAATTGTTTGATTTGCCAAAGTGAAATTTCAAAATCAAATTTCATATTTCATTTCAAAATGTCTATTGGAAACAAAAGATTTCAAATTGACATTTTGACGCACTGTCATTTTTAAGTTGAAATGCCAGTTTCAAACAAATTTTCACTTCAAATCAAATGAAATATTTTAGTTCAAATCAATATTTCTTTTTAATGTTTGTTTGAAATGCCAAAGCATTTGGTTTTCCAAGTGTCAACATTTTTTAGTTTTGTTAGAGGAGAAATTTCACCCATTTTGAAAATTTCAGTTTGGAACTATTTGACATTTTGTCCTTATTTTGAATTAAAACAAATGTCAAATCAGTTTCCCAAGGGATTGAAATTCCATTTTCCAACCAGCTGTATTGTTTACTTTAGATGGAGTACAAGTATTTACCTTGAGTTATTCACTCCTTGTTCCACCAAGTATCCTCATAAAGCTTCAGGACTGCATTTGCTTCTATATGCAGTGCTGTAGTACATACTTTCTACTGCATTCAAGGATAATACAGTACTATTTTTATATACCCTATGTCCAAAGCACAAAATGCTTTTTTGATATACATGACCACAAAGCACCTATATTCCTAACAGATTTTTCCTGATATGGGTTTTTGCCTCTAGAACTTTCAGCCAAAGGAGTTCCTTTGAAAAAGGGGAAGTCTTGTAGAATAAGAAAGGAGAAGGGTACTCAACTGGGTTCCTGGATGTTTCCCTGCCAGGAGATTTTATTTTCTTGCTCATTCTCCTGATGAAGATAGATAAATAACAAGAGTAGTCAAAAATTGAGGCAAGCATATAGGTTCCAACAAAGTTACTTGGGTTTTATTAAAGTAAGTCCCTATCTAATGTAGCAATTTGAAAAAGGTCCTGCATATGACATTGAACTTATAATCATTTCAATATTGGTTGCTAGAAATTTTGAAAGGACTATCAACATTATCAGTGATACCACTCTCAGCGGAGGCTGCTGCCACCGCCAGACTCAACAATACAGCAAAAGAAACTTAGAAAGCCCTCTCTCCCCCTAAAAAAAAGCAACTCTTCTGTAAAGGAGGAATGTAGCAGTACACAGAAGCAAAAACAATTGCGGAAGAAGGATAATTACAATGACAAAACACTAAACAGAACTAAAATGAGTCAAAAAGGGGTCGGTGTCACAAGAGAAGTGCTCTGGGGAAAGTAGAATCATAGAACAGGAAGGGACTTCGAGAGGTCATCTAGTCCACTACCCTGCACTCAAGGCAGGACTAAGTATTATCTAGACCAAATAGCATAACAACTGCATCTTTTGTAGAGAGAAATTGGTACAGGAGGACTTCTCCTTTTGTGTCCTTAGTCAGTGACTTTACAACTCGAGGGAAAGTAAATGAGATGAATCACAACCACAGGCCTGCCACTACTGGAATGCGGAGCTAATTGGTAAATGTAACACATGCCAGCAGTCAGAAATAAGACAGCAAACTAAACAGCTGTGGGAGAGCATCTCCTCAATACTAGTGACAGTTAAGGAAATGATATACCGCATCTTTACTATAGGATTCTCTATTTACAAGGCTCCTTTTGATATAAGACTTCTCTTCAGTGACAGCTAGCTTCACCGAAATTCATTATACAGTAAATAGATGCTACTTTTATAACTCACCTCTTGATAGAATATGTAAATTTCATGATTCCCAAGAACATGCTGTGAGAATGTGCTGATTTTTTTTAGTCATCAGACTTTTCTGATGGATCACTCATGAAGAAGCAGCAAAGTTTTTAATGTGGCTGTCTTTCCCTTGCTTGCCCCCCACCCCCTTTTTATTTTTTTTATTTTGCTGTGCTGATTGTAATGGAAGCCTTGGTTTTCACTTGCTGTTATATGAAAAATAGCCATTAAGGACAAAGTCAGAAGACAGTGATACAAAGCATATGTTCATAGAATAATAAAAACTAGGGTTGGAGGGCTTGGTTCCCCCCTGTATCCAGGCTCTGCTTGTTGCACAGGAAGGGCTGGGCACCAGGGAGTTAGTTATGGCTCCCTATTGCAGCAAGAGCCTGGGTCTGTCATTAGACCAGCTGAAGATCCTTAAGTCTTACACCAGTGGAGAATAAATGTAGTGGAGTTGAGCAGTGTTATTCCCCCTTCTGGGAGCCCATTCGTGGGATATGCCCTTATGCACTGGGTTGGGAGGGGTGGCTGGTGCAGGATACATCTCCACCACCTCCATCAGTTGTATCCTAGAAAAGAGTTATGCTCTGCAAGAGGAATTCTTCTCTGGCCATTTCTGGTGGGATTCTAGAAATGTGCAACCTGAGCAGTGCGAAGTGGCCAATCAGGACTGGTTAGATCTAATAGATGTATTTTTTTTTTTAAATCTAAGACTTGTTGTTTTATCTAACCCATCCCCCTGCCAATACAGGATTGTCCCTGTCATACATTGTCTAGTGCTTTATCCGGTCTAGTTTTAGGTATTCCAAATGATGGGATTTCTAGCACATCCCTATAGGTACAAAGTTTAAAAAAAAAATGAGTTTTGCATTTAGGTCTGAAAGTGGCTAGTCCCATTATTGTTTTGATCTTTTGTTGAGGGAGTGAGTTCCATAGTTTTTGGTCCTGTGAAAGTTATTCCATTTTTGAGCCTGCCTCTCTCTGTTCCAGAGGAACTTAGCTGTTCTGGAAGGTCAAGCTCAGGGAGCAAGAGCAGTGCTTAATTTGTAACGAAAGAGGTGCTGGGGCTCAAGCAAGGGTTTTTGTTTGTTTGTTTGTTTGTTTTTTACTTTCGTAACTGATGCAGCAAACCTAAAAGTACTGGGGCGATGAACTGTTAAGACTAGACGTGCGGGGCTCAGCCCTGGCAAGCCCCGGCACAAATTAAGCATTGAGCAAGAGCCAATCCTGTGGAGAGCATTGAATAATCAGATACAGACCATTAATTGGCATCTGTATTCAATGGGAAGCCAGTGCAGACAGCACAGCACTGGGGTGATGGCTTCCCATGTTGCTAAGCAGATGGACTGCTGAGTTTTGTGCCAATTGGAGTTTTTCAGGGAGTGTGCCTCATTCCTAAATAGCATAACTTGTAAGTTTTTCCTCTGTACAGTTTATTTGATTCTGAGGACATGTGAGATGCTTATGTCTCCAGTAACCTGACTTTTTCCAGTCAATACTCACTCCTCAGAACTTCAAATTTAGTTGTTCCCTTCATCCCCAAAGTGCTTTCTCACCACTGGTTCTCTACCAATGTTAAGAAATGTAAAGATCTCTAATTCCCCTTCTTTGGAATTTAGTCTTCTAAAATGAAGGTCAAGCCCATCATAATCTGGTTCCAGTCAGTCTTCTCCTGCCCCTCTGACAATTTGTGCTGCCCCATTTGCTGCTCCTCCCACACCCCTATAATATATATATATATATATATAAAAAGAATGCAAAACTTATAATTTCCATGGTGACTCTCCTAAAGTTGTTTCTAGAGTACCTCAACACTGCTGAGACTGCAGGAATTACTGTATTTAGCCCTGATCCTGCAATTGTCAGCAGAGGGTGAAATCAATGAGGCTCCAAGCCTGCACCAGTCTAGCCACGTGCTGTCAATTGAGGATCAGCACCTTAGTCATTATTCCTAGGATAATGTCTTTAATTCCTGGCAACAGAAAAGTTCTGTTTTACAGAGTTGTTAATTTTTTTTTTATTTATTTAATTTCAGAAGACTCCTTGTTGTGAAATTAGCATGGATGGAAGTTTTTTGTGTGTTGTTTTTTGTTTTTTTGTTTTTTTTTACTGCAGAATAAACACAGTACACAAATGACACACTGTAAAACTTGGTTCTACTGAAATTTGAAAGCACTGAAATTGGAATAAGATTGCCCACATGGCTATTTTCAATAACCTAGATGGTGTGTTTCCCTGCCTGACTGAGGAAATAAAAAAGTGTCTTGTTCTCTGGGCACTCTATACTATTTTCAGTTAGACATGTCATGGCTCATTTCAGGATCAGGGCCAGTAATGTTCATTATAAATATAAATAATGTAATATGACCACGCACATATATTTCAGACAAAGCTTTACACAATAAGCATCTAACAATTGAAAGTTACAAAATCAGGTGGTATAGGTCCAAAGAAAGAGGAAAAATAACTGTAGAAGTTTATAGAGCTAATAAATTATAGAGCTAATTTTTTCTAGATTAGCAACAAAAGGAAAACATTAAAAAAAATCTTTGGATTAAACAAATTAACAGCATTTTTTATGGAAGACAGCTTTAATTGCTATTATTTTCCATAATGCTTTGCATAAATTATATCTTCACTATATATTTTCTTTGTTTTTTGGCTTTGCCTCCTGCGGGTTTCATTTGTCAAACTTGTCATTTCCTGACTCTTATCACAGATTGAAATGTACAGTAGACACCTGGAGGCTTTTACTTTTTTTATTTCCATCCTTGGGCTTTGTAGAAATAAGACCATCTGGCCTGTTGGTCTGGAAGCATCAACGTTCACTCATTAAATGTGTCTCAAACCCTCACATTCAATCTGTTTCATATTTAGGTACCTTCAGAATGTTGTTAGGTGGACTATTTTTTCCCCACTTGTTGTTTACAGGCAATTTAGAGTGAGTGTGCCAAACCTAGACTAGCATCTCTTATAAACACAGATTTGTGTATAGTGCTTTTCACTAAGATAATTATGGTAACAAATATAAAGTCATATCACAGTGAACAGTAAACACAACACATGGGAGTTATTGTCCAGCAATCTGCATTCATGTTTCACGGTCTTCATACAGCCTTGAAAAGTGCACCATATCACATCCAGTCCAGTCAGACATATTGGCAAACCACAGTTGCTGTAGATCAGAGGTTCTCAAACTCTGGTCGGCGAGCTCCATTCAGGTGGTCCACGGATAGTTCCCTCTAAGGTGCGCGCCTGGGCAGCTGCACATGAGAGAATGAAGGGCCACCCACCTAATTAATGGAGCCGTGCAGGCGTGGCTCCACTAATTAAGTGCCTGGACCCTGGAGAAGATGCACATGTAAGGTGAAGTGGTGGCCTTGGGGGGAATAGGGGTTAGGTCGGAGGGGGCAGTGGGGTGAGAAGAGGGGGTGGGGGGAATTTGGGACGCGCAGGGCTGCAGTGGCCAGAGAAAGAGGTGACTTTCCCCAGCTCCAGGGCTCTGTGGCTGCTGTGGCAAGGAAGAGACCCCCCCTCCTTCCCAGCCCCAGCTTGTGGGCTGCTGTGACAGGGGAGAGAGGGCACATCCATTGCATTAGAAAGGTAAGACTACTGATATTAAAATATAAGTTGTGTGCTTTTATCTGTAGAATAAAAAAAGTTTATTATTAATTTTTTTTTATATAGCACTTTTATCCAAAGCACTTTATAATAGTTAGCTAAAGGTAGGGCCGGCTCTACCATTTTTGCCGCCCCAAGCTCAAACTGCCGAAGCAAAAAAAAAAAAAAGACGCCCGGACTGTGCCGCCCCAAGAATGGACGGAATGCCACCCCTTAGCATATGCCACCCCAGAGACGTGCTGGTGCCTGAAGTTAGCCCTGGCTAAAGGTACAAACAGCATTTGAAATATCAGTAAGTCGTCCGCCGAGACCCTCAGCAATTTTCAAGTGGTCCATGACAAAAAAAGTTTGAGAACCACTGCTGTAGATGATGTCTGACACCAGTCTCTGCAAAACTTGTTTCAGCTTGGTACCGTTACCTTTCAGATATTACTTCTCCAAAAAAGAGGCAGAATGAGATTTTGCAAATTAGAGGGGAAAATGAAAACTAAGAAGGCGCTTTTATGATTCCTTATTCCCTAATTTTATTTCTGACATGTACTCTGAACCTAAAGGTGATTAAATTAAAAAGGATAGAAGGGAGATTTTCAGTGGCATAAATGACAATTAGGTGCCTATCTCCCAGCTGGTATTTTTTCCTTTAAAATTTCCTCTAACTACTTTTACATTCTGCCTTTGTATGCATTGTATGAACTAAATGCGTACACACCTCACCCTAACAATCCTAGGACCAGCTCCTGCTCGCCTTCTTTGTATGAGTAATCTTCATGACTTTACCAGAATTACATACATGAGTAATCTGTGCAGGTCAATCTTGAATCTATTGAAGTCCACAGAAAAACTCCTAAAAACTACAATGGATTGAAAATTTGGCTCAATGATACTAAAGCTATTGAACATATGGCTCAATCCAGATCCCGTCAACTTCAATTGGAGTCTTTCCATTGATTTCTGTAAGAGTTGGATCAGGGCCATACCACTTCCTTTTGTGGGGAATTGTGAGCAATTTCATTGACTCAAATACAATAGTAAATACTACGGGACTGATCCTGCAAACATCCTGAACTCGATGTGACTATTCATGTGATTAAAGTTATTCATGTGCTTAAGTGTTTGCAGGATTGGGCATGTGCTTGGCAGTTAGTGTTTATAGGATTGGGCTGTTTTGTACCTTCACTTTTCCTGCATATGATTAAAAGATTGGCTTTTATATATGAGCACTAAGACATCAATGGTCCATTGGCTGCTCTCTCCATTGCTTTGGCTTCTTGGAGTCTTCAAGGCTTTTTTCAGTATATGTAAATAAGACTTATAAACACATTTACACACATAAGATTTAAAGGCTGAGAGTCACAAACACAGCAGTAACTTTAATAACCAAGAATCCCTAGGGAGTGAGATTAAATATTGATGTTCTTCCACCCTCAGTTTGCCTAAAATATGTGCATATCTGTCACTTAATTGGAATGAAAGTACATCTGCCAAAAATCTGCACAGATTCAAACTGTTCCCAGTACCTCAGTAGCTGTTATTACATCAGGTATTGTGGATGAGGTAATATCTTGTATTGGACCAAGAGAAATCCAATAAAAGATATTACCTCACCCACCTTGTCTCTCTAATATTCTCGGACTGACATGGCTACAACAACTCTGCATACAATCAGATATTCTGTTCTTTTGAGTTAAATCATTCTCATCACAGTGAGGATGTTTTGCGACTTCCAGGCTTAGTGTTCAAGGTGTTGATTGAAGCCGAAGGTTACCTACAATGCACCATGGCAGCAGATGATAAATGTATTATTGTGATTAGCTAGTTTAAAATTGTTAAATGCGGTGGGGTAAATCACCCCCTCTCATAAACCCAAAGAGGGAGAGAAGGAGACAATTGCTGTAAAAATTCCCCTCATCTAGAGCTGCCTCTCACTGCAGAATGAGATGTGGGATTGGTCATATGAACTGGCTATGTGCCTTCCAGCCTCTGTGCAGATAGATGCCTGCCATGCAGAAATAGCTGATCCTTTGCTCCCTTTCTGAGTGGCAGGGGGAGAGCCATGAGTGGAGGGGACTCTGCATGGGAAACTGGGGGAATGATCTGACTGTGTGTTTAGATGTGCTATTGAAATCAATGGGATGATTCCCACTGGGGTTGGATCTGGCCTGAAGCTAGCAAGACAAGAAAACCAGTCACTTAAACCTCTTTCCATCCTTGAGAATACCCAGCCTACTAAAATATATTTTGTCCAGTACACAATAGTATTTTCTTTGCACTCTTGTAACGCTGTTGTAGAGTGACTGAGAATGGAACCAGTGGCAAATATCTATGCCAACAGAAGAGAAAGCGATGCTAGTCTTTCCTTTCAAGCTGTTCAACAGGCATCTGAAATGGAGGAATAAAAATCCCTTATTGCATTCTTCATTTAAAATTGTGATAGGAAGTAACATTTTTTTTTTTAAAATGCTGTGATGTGACTGTAGCTATTTACAAGGTTCCCTCTAGCAGAAAAAATAATGACAATCAATTAGGAGTTATGAATATAAAACATAACTGAGTCTGAACTATAATTAAGTCAAATAATACTTTGGGCCTTATTTTTATTTCTATGCAGGCTTCCGATGCATGGAATGCCTTTGCTGAATTGGTTTTCCAGGATTCTATTCTTTGCCTCAGTCAGATCCACCTTTACTGCAAAACCTACAAGATGTGAGTCTTGGATGGTGGACTGGTCAAGGTATTGATCTGGGACCTTGGAGATCAGGGGTTAGATCCCAGCTCTAACAAAGACTTTTTGTGTGCCCTTTGAAAATCACTTAAGCCTCTGGGATTGCAAACATTTGCATATGAAAAGTCCCAATGAAGTCATATGCATGAAGTTAAGCACATACATTGCCGTTTGCATTCGCTGGATCTTCCATAGCAGCTTTAATCGAGGCTATAAAAAAGCACTTTTCAGGCACTAATTCATTAAGTCTTTCACCAACCCTATGTGGTAGGTGAATATTTGTCCGTGTTTTAGAGGTGGCAAAACCAAGGTGTAAAAGACTTGTTTGAGTTTCCACAGAAAAATCAGTGGAGGAGTCATGGGTAAAGCCTAGAACTAATTGTGACCCATTGGTGCCTGGGGCAGCCCTCACTGGTAATGCCAAGGTCAGGGCAGGCTGCAAAAGGGAGAGCAGATATTCCCAAGACTAGTGGGTAACACTAAAGTTAAACCTCCCAACCAGTCACAAACTGTGCTTCTGATCACACACACACACCCCGCTGGTTATCAAGAAGCCAACAAAAAAAAATCACACAGCCCCCTTTATTGCCTTCCAGTCTCTGGCTCCCAATCAGCACTGAGATCCAGTACAGTGAGAAGTTATTTTAAACTCTGCTCACATATACAAAATGTTCTTCTGACCCCAAAGGGTCAGTCACATTACCAGGTCAGTATAGGTTTGGATCTTACCCAAAATACCATGGTGCCAGCCAATCCTTTAGTGTCTAAAACTAAAGATTTATTATAAAGAAAGAACAAGAAGAGAGATGTTAAATGGTAAAGCAGTTAAATACATACAAAGTCTTCAAAGTCCATATATCAGGTTCCTAGCAGTATTGGTGAGTTTGCTGGCTTGAAAGTCCTTCTGGATCACATCCATAGCTTGGATGGGTCCTTTGGTCCTTTGTTCAGAGCTTCATTTGTAGAAAGGTTACTCCAGAGGTAAGAAGCAGGATAGAAGATCAATGGAGAAGATACAGCTGCCTTTTATAGTCTTTTGCCATGCGGCCTGTGCTTCCTTTGTTTAAAAAAAAAAAAAGCTGCCAAGCACATGGCTTGGAGGCCTTAGAGTTCTGTCCATTGGCATTTCCCTGTATGCCTTGCTGAGTCATAAATTGTATCTGCCTTCTCTCAATGGGTCAATTGTATAGTGGATGGTCCTTATGCTTCCCCAGAAGCATAGCCCAAGTTTGACAGACAGACAGACATATAACTCATAATACAAAGGTGATACAAACACATAAATAAGATTATCATATCTGTCAAATTATAACATTTTTGCAGATACCTTACATGGCCTATATGGTATAACTCATTACAATTTTACAATATTGAAATTCATAATATCCTCAAGTGTCCCCCGGATTCCATACAGCATCACACTAATAATGTATTTTTTTAATTCTGTGTTGCTTGTGTTTTTTCCATTCATCGTGGGCCCAATTCTGTTCTCACTTATTCAAGTGTAAATCAGGAATAACTGCACTGAAATTGAGCTACATCAGAGTATAACTATTTTGTGGTCAGAATTAGGAATCATATAATTTCTCAGCTTTAAATTCTATTACATTAGAGTTAATATTAATATGCAGTAGTTGAAATACATCAACCAACTCTTTCCCATGAATGGTTTCAACAAATTAGCATTTTCCAATTAAAAACATTTCAATGAAAAATGTGCAACCAGCTCTAATCAGAAGTTACTTCCCTAATACCAAACCTAAACCATCATTAACGTGGTGTGGGTGGACAGAGAATTGGGCCCTCGGTATTCAGTCATACTTTGTGACTAATGCCAAATATTAGTTTCCACAAGTTTTTTAAACCCCAGCAAGGTAGAGGAGGAAAATATAAGAGCAAATATACCATTCAGTGGCTGTCCACAAAAATATATTTAGTGAAAACGCAGTAGCGGTTTACAAAATCATGTGACTTTTTTAGTGTCAAGTCTCAAACATACACCTGAGAATTCCCGTAACACAAAATTATTGTCCCATCCCATGCGGAAAAACTCACCTGTAATAAATATTTAATGGCTTTTTACTTTAGAATGAATCATTCTGTCTCAAACTCATAAAAACATGAGTGGCAAATAACTTTTAATATGAGCTTTTAGCATTTAAGCTTTTCTCAATGTTTTTAATTATTCTTTGCAATGCGGAGGATGAAGGGGCAGATTTTGCTACCATTGATGAAAAGCACTTTATTAAGAGTTAGGTTGTATTATTCCCCCTCAATGTGAGTAGGAGTATCAGAAAGTGGCCCTAATGGGGTACAATGGGGGTCGGCAACGTTTGGCATGTGGCTCGCCAGGGTAAGCACCCTAGCGGGCCGGGCCAGTTTATTTACCTGCTGACACAGCAGGTTCGGCCGATCGCCGCCCCCACTGGCCGCGGCTCGCCGTCCCAGGCCAATGGGGGCGGCAAGAAGCGGTGCGAGCGAGCGATGTGCTGGCCGCGGCTTCCCGCCGCCCCCATTGGCCCGGGAC
This sequence comes from Emys orbicularis, assembly GCF_028017835.1. Classification (NCBI taxonomy): domain Eukaryota; kingdom Metazoa; phylum Chordata; order Testudines; family Emydidae; genus Emys; species Emys orbicularis. The sequence goes on along the minus strand of NC_088693.1, from coordinate 15,968,116 downwards.
GGCGAACCGCGGCCAGTGGGGGCCGCGATTGGCCGAACCTGCCGCGTCAGCAGGTAAATAAACTGGCCCGGCCCGCTAGGGTGCTTACCCTGGCGAGCCGCGTGCCAAACGTTGCCGACCCCTGGGGTACAACCTAGATCAGGGATGGGCAAACTTTTTGGCCTGAGGGCCATATCGGGGTATGGAAATTGTATGGCGGGCCATGAATGCTCACGAAATTGGGGGTAGGGGTGTGGGCTCTGGCTGGGGGTGTGGGCTCTGGGGTGGGGCCAGAAATGAGGAGTTCAGGGTACATGAGGGGGCTCCGGGTTGAGGTGCGGGGGGGGGAGGGCTCTGTGTTAAAGCAGGGGATAAGGAGTTTGGGATGTAGAAGGGTGCTGTGGGCTGGGACCGAGGGGTTCGGAGGGCAGGAGGGCGATCGGGGCTGGGGCAGGGGATTGGGCTGTGGGGAGAGGCTCGGGGTGCAGGCTCCGGGCAGCACTTCCCTCAAATGGCTTCCGGGAGCCATGTGGTGTGGCTCCGGACCCTGCTCCCCGGCTGCAGCACCGGAGCACCAGAACGGGGCAAGTCCCAGACCCTGCTCCCCAGCGGGAGCATGAGGGCCGGCTTAAAACTACATAAATAATCATATCTCCCATTTGGATCACATGTAGTCTTAACCATGAACATAAAATTAACATTTTAAATTAATCTCCAAATCAGGTTATTATTTTTATAATTATCAAATGAAAATTATGAAGTTTAAAAAAACAAACACTAACACTCAAATGGAATAAAGAGAAATAATCAGCTGTTTATAAAACGTCTCACATAAATGTGACATACATTTCTGCTCTATCTGGGCATTACTATATTCTCATTGGTTATGCAATTATTATTCATTTATTTCTTAATATTCTCTGGTCTTTGAACAGCATTCAGAAATATTATCTATATTTTGCTTTCAAGTACAATGTAGTCATTTAGCTATTTTCAGCTGAAGTCAACAAGAGCTAGACCACATTGTGGTCTTTGATCAATGTTCAGTATAAATATATGACAGAGAAATATTAATCCTGACCTCCAACATATTCTTTCCAGAGGGCAATAGATCATTTACTGCCATATTAAACCATATAAACTAATTCAAATATGATAAATCACAATAAAAATACATTATAGAATTTTGTTCATGACTTCTAAGATTATGTATAATAGATTTTTAGCCACCATAGACTGCTCGCATTTATAATCACATTAAATTTACAAATACATTTAGTAACAAATCTTAAACAGTACATATAATTTGGAATTGAAGATCTAAACATTCTTGACACATTTTATTTCAGTCAAGGTCATGTACATAAGAACAGCTTGAAATTACATTGACACTGACTCTATGGTGTCACATTCTTTGCTGGTGCAAATTGGTGCAACTCCATTGTGGTCAGTGGAGTTGTGCCAATTTACACCAGAAGATAATAAGACCAATTGATAGGGAGATGTCTAAACAATGCCTAAGTTTGAAATAACAAAAAAAAAAACAATCAAACAAACAAAAATCCTAATCTCAAATTTATGCATCAGTGAGCTTTATCCTAACCTAGTAAATATGTTGCTTTGGTAACAACCATAAAATTTACCAAAGAGTAAAAGAATGAGACTGCAAAATCGATGTCCTATACAGGGATTTGGAATGTCATTTATGAAAGAAAAGTTGTGCTCTTACATTAGTCATTAATTGCAATGCCATTTTCTTTCCAAGTGCTTCCATTAATGCTAGTTGCATGACTGCAGGATTGGACTCCTTTGGTGAATCGACACAAAGTGTTGAGTGCCTCCAGCTCCCATATGAAGTCAAAGAGAAATTGACTCACATGAGAAGTCTGACTGAAATAAATGAATTACTTACATGAGTAGAAAAAAACATTTGCAGGACCAGGGCCTTTGAGAGGTTTAAAATCAGAATCTGAATTTTGTGTTGCAAATCTGTCTTTATATCACCTGTTGTTTTTTGCCCATGCACATTTTTAGTGATCACTCAACAGCCTGGAAATAGGGTTATAAAAATACAATGCTCTTGCAGGTCTTTTAGCTACATTTTGTACAGAAAACCTACATTAAACCAACATACTTTAATCTGCATGATAGCTTCACTGAGCAGGAAGCTGACCAGGTAAGACTAAAACTAGCAAATAAGCAAAAGTATTAACTAGTACAGAATTTAGCTTGTTGCCGGTGGCCAGGTTTTAAAGATTTAACATAGACAGGCCTCTTTCTCTAAGGAAAAAACATTGGATTATATTTATTCATGGAGATATTCCTTACCCCATTGCTTTGCACGATTCCTGCTGCGTACAGATGTGAATATAGTGGCTTTAAATTCACCTGACTGCTGCGTATGTCCTTGAATCAGCAGTCTGCAGTTCACTTAACAGTGGTATGATGGCTATTATTTTCCCTCTTCCCAGTGGGCTACCACTCTTTCCATTCCTGTTGAAAACTCCAAACACAAGACCTAGAAATTTAATATTAATGAACACTTTGTTTTGTCTGACAATTATTTTCAAACAGGAATATACTGTTAGGAAATTACACAATATGTATAACCCTTCTTTGTTAATACCTCTTGGTAACCCAAGTTACAGATACAATTATCTTAACATAAGTGTAATTGCATCTAATTTATGAGTGCCTTGAAAACATCCATTTTCCAGGTTCCTTTTAGACTTGGCCATCTCATTTATTTAGAACAATGTTCTTATCTGATTTGGATCTTTGACCTAGCCACAAATTGACCATGAACAAATATTATAAATTTGATTGTCTTTTGTAGTTCTGCTAACAGTTTTTAATGAACATATTTGTTATTAGGAACTGTTTATAAGACTGGTTCTTTGAATATTTACAAGTAATTTTAAAAAATATTTTTTTAAACTGAAATGTTTGGTTGTCAAAAACAGTTTTGGGTTAAAATATTCAGTTTCTTTTAAAAAAGTAGTTAAAATAATCAGGAAAAATCTTTAGTTTTCAAAAAGCTAAAGCAAAAAAAGTTAGTTTGCAGCTTTTTGATTAAAAAATGGAAAATTTTGCCTAAATGGAATTTTTCCATTAAAATGTTTGTTTTGGCCAAAAAGTTGTTGAGGAGAGAGATCTGATGGAAAAAGCTTGGACCAGCTTGATGGAAGACTGTTCCCAGTATATCTACATAAGTCCTGACCTGGAAAAGACTTATTAAGTATGGGAAAGTAGGACTCCTCTTAGTGACACTTGCTCAATGGCTAGTCTCCGCCATCAAATTCAGGGTAATTAGTGCTGAATCATGCCGACAGGTGCACCCAGCTAGTTCTATTTGAGATATAACGGGTTAGCAATGTGTCTCTGGCCTACAGGGAACTCAAAGAAATCTTGGCGATCAACTTTATGAATAGCCAGGCGTGAGGAGGAAGTTTGAGCTGGAGTGTATCTTGTGTTAACATTGCTATCCCTTTTGGCCCAAGTGGTTAGCCAACGTTTGGGGTCCTGTGGGTTGTTTCTGTTAGAAAGAAAAGTTGGTGATGGAGTCAGGTATTTTGTTGATGCAACCCTATTTATTCACAAAGAATGTATACAATCCGGTTTCAAACAGGAGATGGTTTCTTTCCTCACAGTGCCTTGCCCTTTTCTCAGCCAGAACTCAGCTCAAAAGCACTCTCTAGCATAGGTGCAGGAACTAGGGCTGCTGGGGGGTGCTGCTGCACCCCCTGGCTTGAAGTGGTTTCCAGTATATACAGGGTTTACAGTTTGGTTCAGTGGCTCTCAGCACCTTCACTATAAAAACTGTTTGAACATCACTGCTCTCTAGGTTTTCCTCTGTCTCTCTTTCTGTGGTGTTTCTCCTGCTTTTCTCTCTCTTTCTCACCCACCCACCCTTCTACTCATAAGAATACCCAGGGGAAAAAACCCTCCGTTTACATGTCCCTTTGTTTTGGACAATGACATGTGGCTGTGGAGGCTGCTATTTTTCTGATTCCACACAGGAGCTCATTGGCTTCTTACTACTATCTTAAATGATGAGTGGCAGTTGCATGGATCAGTTTCAGACACATTTTGCCCAATCCACAACAATATTTTTGAATAACCGATAAAGACAACTCCAAGACGGAGGCGTTCGGACACTGACTCAAGATTTGAATGCTTTGTTGCGGACAGGGTAGGAATTCAGCCCATTTCCAGCCCCCCTAAGTCACATGGTATGGCTTCTGCTCCCTGATTGGATGATTTAATCTTTTATAAACAATAGGAGTACTGAATAATTATTTGAGGGTGTTGCTCTTCTAAGTGTGTGTGTGGGGGGGGGGGGGAAACACTTTTGAAGAGATTGGTAGCAGGAAATAAATAGGCCTAGGAAAAATTAATTAGGACTGTTATTTTCCTGTCCTCTTGCAAAAGTATCTATGCTCGAGCTCTAAAAATAACTGGGTTCCCTCTTGATTGATATTAAGAGAAAGATATACGCCAGATTTACTGGCTCTCTAGCACAGTTTACTAGACTATGGCTATAAGTTAAATGTTGAAGTTCCCCTTTCCTCCTACTCCCAGTATTTCATCAGGAAGCTTAAGATTTACCAGAGTCTTGAATTCAGCTCCTCAAAATATTACTGCTCTTTCCACAGATTCAGCTGGAATCTTAGTGGGTTTTATAGGCTTTCACTATTTTCCATCTCTCCGGCTAATCCTTTTAAAAAGATTATTAAAGTTTATTAGCCAATATGTCAAAGTATATAACACAAGAATTTGCTGTAAAGGAAATGGTAGCACTTAGTGTGCTGTAGGAGACTGGGTGATGTGGCACTATATCTTAAGTCCATCAATCTGTCTTTCTCTAGAACCAACAAGTAGATAAAGGGGGCCAGAATACCAAAATCCTCTTTCTAAAAAAAAAGTAGTATTTACTATACCTTTTTCAGCAGTGGTGACTCACTCAGAATGGTTCTATTTAGCTTAACAGCCCCACCCGCCTCAGCTTCCAGGGCCCCACGCCCAGCTCCCCGCTCCTGAGTATCCACTCCCAGGGCCCTGCACATGGCACCACAGCTGAGGCTATGCTCCTGGCCCCGCATGTGGGTTGCCAGCTGCCGGCCCCTCCCTGAGGCCCCGCTTCTGGGCCCATGCCCACCGCCAGCTGTGGCCACAGCCTCGGCCCCCTTACCCTTGTCTGGGTCCCATCCTCGCCCCAGAGACACAGCCCTGCTCCCAGCCTCAGCTTAGGGTGGGGGGCAGGGACAGGGGTAAGGGTGCTGGCTTTCAGCACCCCCACTACTAAAAATCTTCCAGCGCCACTGCATGGTGCAGGCATCAGTTACTGCTGATTATTATGATTTCTCTCTGAAAAGAAGTAGGAAACAATAAGAACATCGAAAGTTCAGGGGGTCATTTGCCCTGGGAGTTGAACTGGAAGGAGAGCAGACTCTCCCTGAAATAAAAGAGTAGGAGATTGACTGACTGTAGACTATGTGGCTATGGAAGCTTTAGGTAATATCTGCTTGTGCCATTTGACTTTTGTGAAAGAAGTCATTAATTTTGTATTTGGATTTGTGTCACAGCAGGAGGATTAGTACTAGCCTGTGGCAGCTGCATCATAACCACAAGGTAATTTTCATTCCCCTCACAAAGGGATAGAGGGGTGGCCATGCTATCATACTGACAAAATACATTTTATTCAATAGTCCCCAGTGATATATTCCATTTATCTAAACAACGTATACCAAATCTGCTGTCAGAAACACAGGTGCAGTTCCTATTGACTTCAATGGAAGTTGCATATATGCACCCGAGGACAAAATTCGACCCTTTCATTTGTAGTTTCATTAGTGAATCCTGCATTTCTGAATATTGTCAATCATTCCTTGAGGTGGACCCTCAGCTGGTGTAAAATGTCCATTGCTCCATTGGCTTTAATGCACATTGGCTTCAATGGAGCTGCAGCAATTTAAAACAGCTGAGTATTGATCCTTTTGCCTTCGTACAACTTCCTAATGTAAATCACAGCCACACCCTTCTTAAAATATTCTCCCATGTCCTTGATACTAATTTTTGCATCACTCTTAATCTTACCTTCCTCTGCAAAATGCTTCAGATGTGACTTACTCTTATCTATTCAGGAGCTGTGTTAGCCAAATAAATATATATTTTGCTTTATTTATCAGCTCAGCAAAGCTTCCCCAACATTGTGTCCAACACTGTGATATCTACATATGTGGAGCAGGGACTTAAATTAGCTAAATCAGCAATGAACAATATAACCTGGCAAACTCCCCCCACCACAACAAATTACTAGAATATAAATAATAAAGGTTCACAAATATAATTGGGTAAAAATCAGAAGGTCAATGTGAAAGGAAGAGAGACATAAGCTTTCTTTGGTATGGCTCATACCAACTTTGGTATGCTCTGATATGCCAGCCAACACTCAATGGAAAAGGCAGTTGCTATTGTAATCGTCACTGCTGCTTCTATATCCAGTTACAAGAGAGTTACCCAGCAAAAATGGCCTCTTTGAAGAACTACAACCTTATAATAGTGCTGAATCCACATGTTTAAAACAAGTGAGATCACTGAACAATAGTGTAAGCTTACTGAGGACATCTCAAATCAAAATCGTCATTACATATTAATAGAAACTGCATTTGGAAGGGGACAGAAGAAAAAAAACCAATTAGTTGCATCCTCTGAGGCTTAAAGTTGATACTCACTTTTTAGGTTGCTAAGACCTGTGGCAGCAATACATAATTCATATAAAAAATAAATGTGTTTAGGAACTGCTATAATGAGTAGGAAGATAGTTAAAAATACATGAAGGTAGTTAAGAAAAGACAACACTTTCCAATGAGAGGGGTTCTCTTTATTGTTTTTTTCCTTTTCTCTATCAATGAATCCCTAATATAGCACCATAGTTCCATGAAATCTCCTCAGAACTGACATTTCTGTTTACTCTACTATATAAAGAACAGATCTACGAATTTACCTTCTCCATATTATAGGAATACATGCGTGCCCAGCCCTAGGCAGCTCATTATTATATCATCTCCACAGCACACCTCCTTATCTGTTTGACAATTTGTTCAGAGACTAAAATTTGGTGTAAAATAAGAACTAAAAAACCTCAACCTTGCGTTTTGTGTGTGTGTGTGTGTGCTGACATTGAGGGTTATGATACTCTGAGCCTGTAGAATTCCAATCAAGTTTTGCAGAGGATTAGAACAAATGGTAATGACTGAGTATTGAGAAGGAGGAGTAAGAGTAATTGTGCTTGATATGCGTAGATGTGTGCAGTATCAGTGTTCCAACTTTAGAACATGGCACAAGTGAGTTGCATTATACAGAATGTAGGTGTAGTCGTTTTGATCCCAGGATATTAGAAAGACAGGTGGGTGAGGTAATATCTTCTTCAGACCTGACGAAGAGCTCTGTGTAGTTAAAAAGTTTGTCTCTCTTACCAACAAAAGTTGGTCCAATAAAAGATATTACCTCATCTACCTTGTCTCCTTGTATTATATGCGACAGTTAGAGCTGGTGATCCATTGAGGACACAGTGTAAGAAACATTATCAGCAAGATTCTTAACTGGTATAAATTGGCATAGCTTGCGTGAAGTCAATTTGCAGTGTTGATTAATGCCAGCTGAGGGCTTGTCTTTTCTCTATAATGCAATACTTTTTTCCCCTCTTCTTTTGAGGGGCTGATGTTTTAAAACATCAAAAGCTTATGTCTATGTCCAAAATAAGAATGCCCAACTGTGTCACCTTTGTCTGACTTGCCCTCGTCCGTCCCTCCATGAACGCAAATGGACACCACACCATTCTATTTTGTTGCGAGCATGTTCTTTCCATTTTTGGCCAAAGAGTTTTGTCATGGGATCGATCCAATGCGTTTTCGGTCTGCACAGCAGTCGCTTGTGGTCTCTGGGGATCCAGTCACTGATGCGGGTTGTCCACCTATTGTCTTGCTTGCGGACTACATGACTCAACTGTATGCTCAATGTATACATGCAATTACTGCAGTTGTACCCACAAATAGCCAATTAGATGCCTAACCAGTGAACTGTGCACTTATGAACTCAAATTGCACACAAAATCATGGTAATTAAGCAAGCAAATTAGGCATGCAATTGAACACACATTTATGACACAACCCTGAGATTCTAGTATTTTGAAAATCTGACTTCTCATTGCCGCTATCAATTTTAACAGAAAAAGGAAACTATAAAAAATCCTCTTTGCAATACAAAATATAGTGGCTTGTAAAATGCAGCAGGTCAGACTAGATAATCTGGTGAACCCGTCTGGACTTAAACTCTGACGCTGTGGTCAAGAATTAGAAATATTTCTTTCTGATGTGAGAGAGAGAGTATTAGCTCCAGCCATGTTCCCCAAATAGAGAATCTCTCTCGAAGTAGAACAGACATTTTGGGTGATCATTCTATAGCCATACAAAAACACAAGCTAGATACAAAAATAGTTCCAATAAAAGGTTGTAATATTTGCTGAATATTAAACTTATTTTCTCATTAAATATCAGCATACGTAATCAGTGTTATGATGAGAAGAAGGATGGTTCAGCAGTTATAGCACCAGCTGGACTGTGGAAGACCCAGGCTCCATACCTGCTTCACCACAAACATCTTATGTGACCCTGGGCAAGTCACTTAGGGTATGTATACACTACAATTAGAAACCTGTGGCTGGCCCATGCCAGTTGGCTCAGGCTAAGGGCCTGTTTAACTGTGATGTAAAATGGGGATCAGGGACATATAAGTACCTAAGATAGTTAGAAATGCATCAAAGACTATGCACCAATCCCCATGGTATCTGAATGCATACATCAGTCTACATATTTTCATTAACATCAAGCAAACAAGAGGTAAATGTGATATACAATGAACCCCATTCATAAATGGTTTCTGACAGTGGTAGCTGTCCCTGGTTATTCCAAACAGTGGTTCTAATATGATTTTTAATTTTTTACAAATGAGACCATATTCTGTAAAGCCTTGTCCATTATTATTATTTAGTATTTGTATCATCTTAACACATAGAGGTCATAGTAAAGGGAGGGTGCTAAGTACTATAAGAACATGTAACCAAAATAGTCCGTGACTCAGAGTTAACAATCTATGTAAGCTTTCAAGGGAGTACTTGCATAAGGAAGGACTTCTTCTGTAATAGAGCTGGTTGGAAAAATGGAATTTCCATGATTTGAGAAAGTTGGACATTTTAAAATTTTATTTTCATTCCAAATCAGACTGAAAAGTCGAAATTTCAATTTTTTTCATTGAATGGAAATTCTGAAAAACTTTTTTTGGAAACATTAGAAACCTTTACTTTTTATGATGTTGAATGACTTTGTTTCAGTGAAGTAAAAATGTTTCATTTTGATAAAATCAAAACATGATAATGTATTAAATATAACATATAATGTTACATAGACAGTAATATACTAGTATAATATAAAAGTGAAATGAAAATGTTTTGACGTTATCGAAACAAAATGAGAATGTCAAAATGATTTATTTGACTCTTTTCCACTGAAAATTTCTATGTTCCCGTGAAATGTTTCGATTTTGATACAACTGCATTTTCCATTGGAGAACTGTTCTGTGGCATATTTTCTACCAGCATTATTGTGTAAGGATTTGCAGCTTCAAGTCCATGCTTTTGTGAATGTTTGTTCTACTTAGTGAATGGGAGCACCATTTTATTGTATCAAGTTAATCTTAGTAACATTTTGAAATGTCAGAATAATGAGGAATTAATTTAGCGTGGTCTGCCACAGAGTGAAAGAGTCTGGTACTCATGTAAATGTCACATATATTTTCATGACTGTTCCATTGCAGTTTAGCAATAGTTGTTAGACAAATAGTAAAATATCCTGTTACTTTAATCTGAGCCATATTTCTACTAACGTGCATTTCTCAGCCTCTGATTTCAAATAATATGTGTTAAAACATTAGATTTACCAAAAGCAACAGCCTTTGCAAGCCCCTTTTCAATAAGACATCTTATTATCAAGGAAATTATCCAAGAATGCGTAAACCAGTGGTTCTCAAACTTTTTTTTTCACGGACCACTTGAAAATTGCTGAGGGTCTCGGCGGACCACTTAATGATCTTTCCAAATGTTGCTTGTACCGCTAGCTAACTATTGTAAAGAGCTTTGGACAAAAGCGCTATATTAAAAAAAACATAATAATAATTAATGGTTTTTTTGTTCTACAAATAAAAGCACACAACTCATATTTTAATATCAGAAGTCTTACCTTTCTAATGCGATGGATGTGCCCTCTCTCTCCCACTGTGTCAGCTCCCGAGCTGGGGCTGGGAAGGAGGGGGGTCTCTCCCCCGCCACAGCAGCCCTGGAGCTGGGAAAAGTCGCCTCTTTCTTTGACTGCCGCAGCCCTGCACATCCCAAATTCCCCCCATCCCCTCTTCTCACTCCACTGCCCTCTCCCAACTACTCCCTATTCCCCCCAAGGCCACCACCTCACCTTACATGTGCGTCTTCTCCAGGGACCTAATTAGTGGAGCTACGCCTGTGCGGCTCCACTAATAAGGTGGGTGGCCCTTCATTCTCTCATGTGTGGCTGCCCAGGCGTGCACCTTTGAGGGAACTATCCATGGACCACCTGAATGGAGCTTGCGGACCACTGGTGGTCCGTGGACCACAGTTTGAGAACCTCTGGTTTAAACTATTTTAATGTTTAATTATGCTTTTTAAACATTAACTACTTTTATAAATGGATACAACTTTTATTAAACCTTAATTTTCTTCTCTTCATTTGAAAGTGAGGCCACAGTCCAATACATTTTATTTCTATGAATGTGGGACAGCATTTATTCATGAAACCATTTTCAGGAATTCTGTAGCATGAAAACAGTAAAACTGTACTTGCTAATCAAATCATATAAATTGTGGTTACAGAAATCCATTTTGCAGCTTGAGTTTGCCGTCCTCCTTTATCCGAAACAATTTAAGAAAGACCTGCAAACCTTTGTCTAAATTTTAAGAATTTATTGCCGTAAACTAAGGGTTACAGTATTTTGCAGAATATGTTTCAAATGCCTTTTAAAACCTCTGCTTGGCCAGGATATCTATATCAAAAAACCCTGACAACAATTAGGTTGCTGGTATGTTGAGACCATTGCCATTCATGCTAACCAATATTGTCTCATTATTTCCTGGTACTACCATGTCTGTCTGTTTTACACTTCATATTCATAGATTCCAAGACCAGAAGGAACCATTGTGATCATCTAAACTAACCATATCTATAACACAAACCAGAGAGTTTCCCCCAAATAATTCCTAGCACATTTCTTTAAAAAAAACAGCTGATTTTTGTTTAAAAATTGTCAGTGATGGTGAATCCACTACGACCCTTGGTAAATTGTTCCAATGGTTAATTATTGTTGCCATTAAATAGTTATGCCTTACTTCCAGTTTGAAGTTGTTTCACTTCAGTTTCCAACCATTGGCTCATATTATACCTTTCTCTACTAGATTGAAGAGCCCATTATTAAACGTTTATTCCCCATGTAGATACCTATAGACCATAATCAAGTAGCCCCTTAACCTCCCCTTTATTAAGCTCAATAGATTCTATTTAGCTTAGCTCTATCACTATAGGGCATGTTTTCTAATCTTTTAATCATTCTTGTGGCTCATCTCTGAACCTGTCCCAATTTATGAATATCCCTCTTGAATTGTGAGCACTAGAACTGGACACAGTATTCCAGGAGCAGTTGCACCAGTGCCAAACAGAGGTCAAATAGCCTCTCTTCTTCTACTCGAGATTCTCCTGTTTATGCATTCCCAGGATCACATTAGCTCTTTTGGACACAACTTCACATTGGGAGCTCATGTTCAGCTGATTATCTCCCATGATCCGCAAATTTGTTTCCAAGTCTCTGCTTCCCAGGATAGAGTCCCCCATCCTGTAATTACGGCCTGCATTCTTTGCTCTTCAATGTATACTCCTACATTTTAGCCGTATTAAAACACATATTGTTTGGATGTGACCGTTTTACCAAATGACCCAGATCACTCTGAATCAGTGATCAGTCCTCTTCATTATTTGATGTACTGCTGTTTCTTTTCCTTTATATTTTATACAATTTGAATATTACATGGTATTAAATTTTATTTGATATCTGTAGTTTGCTGTTACGCCAGACATTTTCTTTTAAAAATAGATATACACTCTACTTATTTAGAACATTTTAACAGGTGTACTAATCATTGACATGTAAATATCTGAAACAAAACAAACATAAAATAAGCTCACTATTGTAACAATTAATTTTTTTTTAGAGAAATATGCAGTAATTTAATCATCATATATTTCTGTTTAACAGGACATTTTTTATTATAGAGTGAGCCTCTTTACACCATCCAGGATGTGTTTAGTGACTTGATTACATTGAACCACCTGACTTTACTCATATTTATCAAACCATGCCTGTCAGTGTCTGGGATGTTTATAAGTAGCAATTCAGATACAGAATACATTACTTTAAATCTAGATATTTCCCCAAAGTCATGGATTTCTTTAGATACTAATTTTAGGGAATTGTTCAGGTTACATAAAAATAATATTACACAATTGACATATAAACAGTTATCTGATGTGTCCCTGCAAATTGTATTCTTGTGATTACTTGTCCTCTGTGCAAAAAGGCACCAGGACCAGTGCACAAAGTAAAGGAGTCAGCGCACATCCCTGCCTCCTCCCCATGTGTAATTCAAACAGGGGAGATTAAGTTCCATTGACTAGTACCTCTGCAATGGAAATATTGGGGGTGCTGGATGTCTGTTTCCACCCTGCCTCCACAACATCTCATGGAGGCAAGAACAGAGCAGCATCCAGCTATGTTCTACATACATAGTGGGGGAGGAGCAGGGCCGGCTCTGGCTTTTTTGCCGCCCCAAGCAAAAAAAAAAAAACAGGGTGAAAACTTTCAGTGCCACTTACTTGGCAGCTTGTGGCTGCCTCCCCCGGCTGTGCTGGCGAGCCTCTCGGCGGGCGGTGGCTGCACTCTGGCTAGTGGGACTCCCTCCACTGCAGACATGCCCCGGGCAGCGGAGTGCGCACCCCGGCTAGCGGGGGAGAGAGAGAGAAGGGGGGCGGCCAGGGCTTCCTTCAGCCGGGGCGCTCGCCACGCAGCCCCTCCCACTGCACCGCCTGCCGAGAGGGCTCCGCGCCGCTCCCGCCTGCAGGTGAATTGAAAGTCGTCGGTCGGCGGGGAGGGAAGGACGCGGGCTGCCGGGCTTGCTGCAGACCTGGCACCGGCTGGGGCAGACAGAGCGCGCAGCCAGCTCCCAGCAGGGCGCTCCCCTCCTCCGCGCCGCCGACCCCTACAGTGGCGCGCTGAAAGTTGTTGGCAAAACAAAAAAAACCACCAGGGCGCAGGGCAGCTGGAGTGGCAAACCAAAAAAAAAAAAAAAGGTGGCCATGCCACCCTAGGATTGGACGCAATGCCGCCACTTAGAATCTGCCGCTCCAAGCACGAGCTTGCTCGGCTGGTGCCTGGAGCCGGCCCTGGGGAGGAGGCAGTGAAGAGCGGCTGCCAGTCTGCAGTTCACAAGATCAGGGCATAAGAGTGCCCATGCATTGAGCTATTCCTGAATGGCTCTTCTTGAAGAACTCCATGTGCAGACAAGCCATAATTGTACAGGACCTTGATGGAAGGGGGACAAGAAGTTTAAACTCAATAGCACAGGCCAAAGACAGAGGGGGGCTTTATCTGTATCTTCACCTGGTCTGGATATTGTAAGTGTTACACTTTATAATTGCTATAAGTTTTGGAAAAGCTTCATTTAAAAAAAAATCCATCTGGAAGGGAAAGTGTATATATTCAGACAATGAAACACAGTATGCGGAGTTAAACATTGTATCAGAATTTTTTTGCTTTGCACTAGTGCCCTAGTTATTAATGAGACACTGTCAGCTTAAAATTACAACCAAACACATAGCTACTCATAAATAATAGATTATTGAAATAGAAAGAAGTTGAAGAATGTAACTGATTTTTCACTTTTCAAGCTTTTGCATTTGTCCCAACTCAGACAATGAAAATGAATGGAGTCGGTTTTTGTTGGGTGTGTTTTCTTTCTGTTTCACTTTCACTTTCTCAATGGTGCCATGTGTTGGTTGCAGGTACTACAGATTTATTTGTTTTTAAAACAGTCCTTTCTAACTGATTAAAAAAAATCTGAATATCCTCAGATTTTCTTTATAAAACATATTTTGTTCCAAAGATGAGTTGACATTGTGTCTTTAAAGAGTTTGCTAGCCTCCTTCCCCTACATTGACTGTGTGTGCCTGGAAAAGTTCTTACACACACACATTGTTTAGATACAACTTTGATAATACTATACAAGCTCTTTAATACTCTGATTATGGTTACTGTACAACGGATTGTTTTTAAAACAAAGATAGCTAAAGACAGACCTCAAATTCCAATGTACTTTGCCTATAGCCTCACAGTGTTTGCTCAACCAAAGGGTCCTAAATATGGGAGCATGTGCATTCCACCATGAAGAAATACTTCAGATTCCCCTTTTTATGCATCCCAGGATCACATCAGGTCTTATGGCCACAGTGTCGCATTGAGAGCTGATGTTCAGCTGATTATTTATCATGACCCCCGTTTTTTTTCAGAGGCACTGCTTCCCAGGATAGAGTCCCCCATACTATAAATATGGCCTGCATTTTTGTTCCTAGATGTATACATTTAGACATATCAAAATGTACATTGTTTGCATGTATCCAGTTTACTGAGTGATCCAGATCACTCTGAATCAGTGACCAGTTCTCTTTATTATTTACCACTCCCCAATTTTTGTGTCATTTACAAACTTTATCAGTGATTTATTTTTCCTTCCAGGTCATTGATAAAGATGTTAAATAGCATAAGGCCAAGAACCCCACTGAACACATGCTCTCACTGATTGATTCCCCCTTTACAATTGCATTTTGAGATCTATCAGAGCTTTTTAATCCATTTAATGTGCCATGTTAATTTTATATCATTCTAGTTTTTTTAGTCAAAATGTCGTTGCGTGGTACTAAGTCAAATGCCTTAGAGAAGTATATTACATTGACACTTATCTTTTCAGTCAAACTTGTAATCTCATCAAAAAAGATATCGAGTTAGTTTGAGAGGATCTATTTTCCATAAATCTATATTGATTTGCATTAGTTACAATTCTTTATTAATTCTTTATTAATAGAGTCCCATATCAGCTGCTCCATTATCTTGCCCGGGATTGATGTTAAGATGACAGGCCTATAATTACCTAGGTCATCCTATTAACCCTTTTTAAAAATTGGCACAACATTAGCTTTCTTCAAGTCTTCTGGAACTTTTTCTGTGCTGCAAGACTTATTGAAAATCATCATTAATGGTCCAGGGAGCTCCACAGCCAGCTCTTTTAAAACTCTTGGATGCAAGTTACATAGAGCTGCTGATTTAAAAATGTCTAATTTTAGTAGTTTCTGGTTAACATCTGCCAGTAGATACTAATGGAATGGGACTGTCTGTCATCTGTTCCTCCCCCCCCCTCCCCCCCAATATAGAACAAATATTTATTGAACACTTTTGCCTTTTCTGAATTATTGATAGTTCTGTCACTAGTAATGGATCAATACCATGGTCAGGAATCCTTTTGTTTCTAATATATATATTTTCTTCTTAGTGTCCTTAACTAGGCTGGTCATCGATTTCTCCTTGTTTTCTATTGCTTTCCTTATCAATTTTCTACAATTCCTAACTTTGTATTTATATTCATTATTATCAACGTTCCCTTTTTCTATTTGTTATATATTTTAAATTGTTTTGATGGGTGCCTTCACTTCTCCTCTAAACCAGGTCAGTATTTTTATTTTATTTTATTTTTTTTAACCAGCAAGGCCTTCTTCCTCAATTTGTAGGATTTGGCATTTTGGGCCTCTATTAAGATGTTCTTAAAGGATTCCCAATTATCATTCACATTTTTCTGATTAAGTTCTTCCCTCCAGCTGATTTGACTAGAGATCTGGATTCAAATCATTGCTGTGCTGCTGCCTTCCTGTGTGACCTTGTTCAAGCCTTAGACCCCGATCCTCACATGTATTTAGGCCTTTCAGCACTCTCCCATTGGCATAATTACTCCATCTCAGTGAGACGCAGAAGCTGTGTCAGCGGGATAGTGTCTCCCACCAACATAGCATCGGTGTGGACAGTGTGAAATTTGCGTCACTTGGGGAGGGGGGATGGAGGGTTTCACACTCCTGAGTGACGTAAGTTAGATTGACATATGCAGTAGTATAGATCTGCCTTTAGTCTCTCTGTGCCTCAGTTCTCCATCTGTAAAGTGGGGATGATGTGTCCCTGACTTGCAGGAGTGCAGAGAGAATAAATACATTAGAATATGAGGCAGATACTAGTTAATGGGCATCATATAAATATGTTAGTTAAACAACCCGCTTCTCTCCTGCTCAGAAATAAGATTTTAATTATGCTTGGAAGATTTTTAATCAGTAAATGGCAATAAAATATATTTATGTCTGCACACTAACCAATGAAAAATAATTCCATCAATAATGTGCTATATAATTTAAAAGGCAATATAACATTTGTTTTACAAATATTAAGATGTTTCTGAAGAAATAACATTTCCCATGATTTTTAATCACTTAAAAAACAATGGGCCAAATTTATTTCTGGTATCAATGAAGTTACATCAGTGATAATCTGGTCTATTTTAAAAGTTCATGCTTACATATATCTTTACGTATGGAGCAGAACCCATTCTTTCCTACAAATCTTTGTTTCCAGACTTCATCTGGTTGCAAATGCATAATTGTTTAAGAAAGAAAATGAATGAATGAAAATGAATTTTCCTGATAATGCTGAGAATGTTAGCATTTGCATGTGGGAGTTAGATAGGGTCTTAAAACTGGCCTCATGTTGGAGCTGTGGTTATAATGTTTTAGTGTCATATTTCCTCAGATCAAGCAACTGTGTTCATTATTCTTCATTGTTTCTACTTGTGTTACTAATGCTGATGATTTGTTTGAAAACATGTTAAACATTTTACAATTCTATTAAATTAGTCTGAGTCCAGACACCACTATTCCCTTTGTTGTTACACTGGATTAGCCCCTTCCATTCTAATTACTTGCCAAACTAGCTGATAAAAGGAGAAATTGGGAGCAGGTATCCTAAGGTATCTGTTCTATAAAGGGTGAAGCTTCAGTAGGAAATTCAAAGTCGCCACTTTTCCTGACAGACATATTACAGTGCCTCACTTCCTGATGACTCTCTCTGGTTCCTGCCTTTGTGCATGAGAGGGCCTGTTTCAGAGACTGAGATAGAGAATACTTCTAGGATCAGGGCTCTGGAGCACGGAGCAGCTCCGGAGCAGTGAAGCTTCAGGTTTTTGCCTGGAGCTGGAGCGGAGCCAGAGCATAGCTCCAAAGCCCTGTCTAGGATAAACTATAGCAGCACCAATACTTTGTTTACTGTGTAAATTACTACTTATTATGAGTTAAACAGTAAATAGGGCTACATTGATTTACAACAGCTTGCCCTTTTTTGTTTGGATAACTTGGTCAGTATGAATGTTACTGTTTTCCATTCCTGCAAAATTCCATATTTGAAGTTACAAATACACAGTTGCATGAATTTTTAGCAGGCTTACAACCATTTATATTATGTAAGGCTCTGAAAACATGTAGATTCTCTTACTGATAGAAATGGAGGAGGAAACTGAAGTTAAATTAATGCTGTCAAGGAAAACAACAAACATAGTGGGTTATTGATGTTTAATAAAAAGTTTGACTTGTCTGACTTTAATATTATCAGGACTTCTAAATATTTTTCTTCACAGCCAGGCTTTTCCTAATAACATGAGAGAAATAATGATATCTTATTTTAAGAGACAAATGTCTGCTGCAATATGGGTAGTGCGTCTTGGTGGCAGGACATCACTTATGCTCCATGATCTACGCTGGCTTCCTGTTCGTATTGGAATTGAATTTAAGGTCCTGTTTTCTATCTATAAAGCCCTAAATGGGCTGAGACCTTGCAACTTAAGAGACCACCTCTCTCTTTATGCCATAATGCCACAGTTGTGATCAGAGGAGGCTTTCAAGCTGACTCCTCCATTTAAAAGAGAAGGGATGGGCGGTTCATCATTCTTTGAGGGTCCCTCAGCTTAGGAACAAGCTTCTACTATTGGTCTGAAATAGCCTATGTTTATTGATCTTCAGAACATACTTCAAGACACATCTATTTCTGTAGGTTGCTGTGGTGGTGGGATTTTGAAAAATCCTATGTGGAGGAGAGGAGAGGTTGGTAATGGCAGAGGTGCTTAATGACTTCTTTGTTTCGGTTTTCACCAAGAAGGTTGGTGGTGATTGGATGTCTAACATAGTGAATGCCAGTGAAAATGAGCTAGGATCAGAATCTAAAATAGGGAAAGAAGAAGTTAAAAATTACTTAGACAAATTAGATGTCTTCAAGTCACCAGGGCCTGATGAAATGCATCCTAGAATACTCAAGGAGCTGACTAAGGAGATATCTGAGGCCTGGTCTACACTACGAGTTTAGGTCGACTTTAGCAGCGTTAAATCGAATTAAGCCTGGACACGTTCACACGACGAAGCCCTTTCTTTCGACTTAAAGGGCCCTTTAAACCGGTTTCTTTACTCCACCTCCGACGCGGGGATTAGCGATAAAATCGGCCTTAGCGGGTCGGAATTGGGGTAGTGTGGACGGAATTCGACGTTATTGGCCTCCGGGAGCTATCCCACAGTGCTTCATTGTGACCACTCTGGACAGCACTCTCAACTCAGATGCACTGACCAGGTAGACAGGAAAAGCCCCGCGAACGTTTGAATTTCATTTCCTGTTTGCTCAGCGTGGAGAGCACAGGTGACCACGCAGAGCTCATCAGCACAGGTAACCGTGATGGAGTCCCAGGATCGCAAAAGAGCTCCATCATGGACCGAACGGGAGGTACGGGATCTGCTCGCCATATGGGGAGACGAATCAGTGCTAGCTGAACTCCGTAGCAGTAAACAAAATGGCAAAATATTAGAAAAGGTCTCCAAGGCCATGAAGGACAGAGGCCATAACAGGGACGCACAGCAGTGCCGCGTGAAAATTAAGGAGCTAAGGCAAGCCTATCACAAAGCCAGAGAAGCAAACGGAAGGTCCGGGGCAGAGCCGCAAACATGCCGCTTCTACGTGGAGCTGCATGCCATTCTAGGGGGTGCAGCCACCACTACCCCAACCGTGTGCTATGACTCCCTCACTGGAGAAACACACAGGGAAGCGGGTTCGGGGTACGAGGAAGATGAGGATGGAGATAATGTAGATAGCTCACAGCAGCAAGGAAGCGGAGAAACCGGTTTCCCCAACAGCCAGGATATGTTTATCACCCTGGACCTGGAACCAGTAACCTCCGAACTCACCCAAGGCGTGCTCCCAGACCCTGAGGGCGCACAGGGGACCTCTGGTGAGTGTACCTTTGTAAATATTACACATGGTTTAAAAGCAAGCGTGTTTAATGATTAATGATTAATTTGCCCTGGCAATCGCGGCCAGTACAGCTACTGGAAAAGTCTGTTAACGTGTATGGGGATGGAGCGGAAATCCTCCAGGGACATCTCCAGAAAACTCTCCTTCATGTACTCCCAAAGCCTTTGCAAAAGGTTTCTGGGGAGGGCTGCCTTATCCCGTCCGCCATGGTAGGACACTTTACCACGCCAGGCCAGTAGCATGTAGTCTGGAATCATTGCATAACAAAGCATGGCAGCGTATGGTCCCGGTGTTTGCTGGCATGCAGACAACATCCATTCCTTATCGCTCTTTGTTATCCTCAGGAGAGT
Organism: Emys orbicularis; assembly: GCF_028017835.1. Classification (NCBI taxonomy): domain Eukaryota; kingdom Metazoa; phylum Chordata; order Testudines; family Emydidae; genus Emys; species Emys orbicularis. Next base: position 15,948,224 of record NC_088693.1, on the reverse strand, counting down.
GATATCATTCACGGTCACCTGGTTGAAATGGGGCGATTTTATTAAGGGGGGACATTCAGAGGTGCCCGTTCCTGCTCTGCTGAACAGAAATATTCCCCGCTGTTAGCCATGCGGTGGGGGGGAGGGGTGAAGTGATCATCCCAGAGAATTGGGTGTGGGGGGGGAGGGGAGTTAGTTGGGTATGTGCTGCATGTTAACCCGGAAACCGCAGCCCCTCATTTTACATTGCAAACCCATTTTAAATGGCCAACCCAATGGGTGCTTGGTATGGGAAATGAGAGCGCTACTGTTTGAAACCATTCCCACATGTTAAGAAGGTTAAAAAAGCCAAAAGACTGTGTCTTACCATGGCTGCCTGCAAGCCGAAATCTGTGGCCTGGCACTGCGTGAGTGATCTCTCACACCAAACCGGCAGGCCCTCAATATAAGAGGAAAAATGCGACCTTGTAACGAAAGCACATGTGCTGTGTAATGTGAACAGCAAAATTTAATGTGAAAGAGTGTACCCATTGTTCTCTAAAATGTGTCTTTTTTAACCACCTCTCCCTTCTCCTCCACCAGCTGCAAATGTTTCTCCTTCACAGAGGCTAGTGAAGATTAGAAAGAGAAAACGGAGGACGCGGGATGATATGTTCACGGAACTCCAGATGTCCTCCCACGCTGACAGAGCACAGCAGAATGCGTGGAGGCAGTCAATGTCAGACTACAGAAAAGCACAATATGAACGAGAGGAGAGGTGGCGGGCTGAATCGCGGGATGAACAGAGCAAGTTGCGGGCTGAAGATGATAGGTGGCGTCAGCTTGCAGACAGAAGGCAAGAGTCGATGCTCCGGCTGCTGGAGCATCAAACTGATATGCTCCAGCGTATGGTTGAGCTGCAGGAAAGGCAGCAGGAGCAGAGACCGCCGCTACAGCCCCTGTGTAACCAACAGCCCTCCTCCCCAAGTTCCATAGCCTCCTCACCCAGACGCCCAAGAACACGGTGGGGGGGCCTCCGGCCACCCAGTCACTCCACCCCAGATGATTGCCCTAGCATCAGAAGGCTGGCCTTCAATAAGAGTTAAAGTTTTAAACTGCAGTGTGTCCTTTTCCTTCCCTCCTCCCCCACCCATCCCGGGCTACCTTGGCAATTATCCCCCTAGTTGTGTGATGAATTAATAAAGAATGCATGAATGTGAAGTAACAATGACTTTATTGCCTCTGCAAGCGGTGCTCGAAGGGGGGAGGGGAGGGTGGGGTGGTTGTCTTACAGGGAAGTAGAGTGAACCGGGTGGGGGGGGGCGGAGGGTTCATCAAGGAGTAACAAACAGAAGTTTCACACCATAGCCTGGCCAGTCACAAAACTCGTTTTCAAAGCTTCTCTGATGCGCACCGCGCCCTGCTGTGCTCCTCTAACCGCCCTGGTGTCTGGCTGCGTGTAATCAGCGGCCAGGCGATTTGCCTCAACCTCCCACCCCACCATAAATGTCTCCCCCTTACTCTCACAGATATTGTGGAGCGCACAGCAAGCAGCAATAACAATGGGGATATTATTTTCGCTGAGGTCTGAGCGAGTCAGTAAGCTGCGCCAGCGCGCTTTTAAACGTCCAAATGCACATTCCACCACCATTCGGCACTTGCTCAGCCTGTAGTTGAACAGGTCCTGACTCCTGTCCAGGCTGCCTGTGTACGGCTTCATGAGCCATGGCATTAAGGGGTAGGCTGGGTCCCCAAGGATCACGATAGGCATTTCAACATCCCCAATGGTTACTTTCTGGTCCGGGAAGAAAGTCCCTTCCTCCAGCTTTCGAAACAGAGCAGAGTGCCTGAAGACGCGAGCATCATGTACCTTTCCTGGCCATCCCACGTTGATGTTGGTGAAACGTCCCTTGTGATCCACCAGGGCTTGCAGCAGCATTGAAAAGTACCCCTTGCGGTTTATGTACTCGGTGGCTTGGTGCTCCGCTGCCAAGATAGGGATATGGGTTCCGTCTATGGCCCCACCACAGTTTGGGAATCCCATTGCAGCAAAGCCATCCACTATGGCCTGCACGTTTCCCAGAGTCACTACCCTTGATATCACCAGGTCTTTCATTGCCCTGGCAACGTGGATCACAGCAGCCCCCACAGTAGATTTGCCCACTCCAAATTGATTCCCGACTGACCGGTAGCTGTCTGGCGTTGCAAGCTTCCACAGGGCTATCGCCACTCACTTCTCAACTGTGAGGGCTGCTCTCATCCTGGTATTCTGGCGCTTCAGGGCAGGGGAAAGCAAGTCACAAAGTTCCATGAAAGTGCCCTTATGCATGCGAAAGTTTCGCAGCCACTGGGAATCGTCCCACACCTGCAGCACGATGCGGTCCCACCAGTCTGTGCTTGTTTCCCGGGCCCAGAATCGGCGTTCCACGGCATGAACCTGCCCCAGTAACACCATGATTTCCATATTGCTGGGGCCTGTGCCTTGTGAGAGGTCTATGTCCATGTCAATTTCCTCATCACTCTCGTCGCCGCGCTGCAATCGCCTCCTCGGCTGGTCCTGGTTTTGCTTTGGCAAGTCCTGGCTCTGCATATACTCCAGGACAATGCGCGTGGTGTTCATAGTGCTCATAATTGCCGCGGTGATCTGAGCGGGCTCCATGATCCCAGTGCTAGCTATGGTTCCTGGTCTGAAAAAAGGCGCGAAACTAGTATCTGACGGACCAGGGGAAGGAGGGATGGAGGGAGGGGCGAGTGACGACATGGCGTACAGGTACAGGGAATTAAAATCAACAAAGGTGGCTGTGCATCAGGGAGAAACACAAACAACTGTCACACAGAATGGCCCCCCCCCAAAGATTGAACTCAAAACCCTGGGTTTAGCAGGCCGTTGATTTCACGGAGGGAGGGGGAAGCTAATGAATACAGAACAAATCTATTTTTTACATCTTAAGCTGGCAGCCGACGGTGCAGCATGACTGATAGCCACTGCAGTATGATGACGATGGATACCAGTCGTAATATACCATCTTCTACCAAAAGGCAAGGGGCTGCTGCTGTGTAGCAATGCAGCCCCACGTCTGCCAGCCCCACGTCTGCCAGCACCCAGATCGCCCTCGGCCTCTTCTGGGTGCTTAGCAGAAAATACTGGGCGCTTGGCAGAAAATAGCATACTACGACTGATAGCCATCATCGTCAAGACAGTTCAATAGGACTGAGCATGTCTGCCCAGGTGTCCATGATCGACAGCCACTGCAGTACGATGACGATGGATACCAATCGTAATATACCATCTTCTACCAAAAGGCAAGGGGCTGGTGCAATGCAGCCCTACGGCTGCCAGCCCCACGGCTACCAGTCATGCTGCACCGTCTACCGCCAAAAGGCAGTTAGCTGCTGCTGCTGTGTAGCAATGCAGTCCCACGTCTGCCGGCACCCAGATGACATATGGTGACGGTGAGCTGAGCTGAGCGGGCTCCATGCTTGCCGTGGTATGTTGTCTGCACAGGTAACCCAGGTAAAAAGGCGCGAATCTATTGTCTGCCGTTGCTCTGACGGAGGGGGAGGGGCCTGACGACATGTACCCAGAACCCCCCGTGACACTGTTTTGCATCATTCGGGCATTGGGATCTCAACCCAGAATTCCAATGGGCGGCGGAGACTGCGGGAACTGTGGGATAGCTACCCATAGTGCAATGCTCCGGAAGTCGACGCTAGCCTCGGTACTGTGGACGTGGTCTGCCGACTAGAGCACTTAGAGCATTTTATGTGGGGACACACACAATCGGCTGTATACAACCGATTTCTATAAAACCGGCTTCTATAAATTCGACCTAATTTCGCAGTGTAGACATACCCTAAGCCATTAGCGATTATCTTTGAAAAGTCATGGAAGATGGGAGAGATTCCAAAAGACTGGAAAAGGGCAAATATAGTGCCCATCTATAAAAAGGGAAATACAGACAACCCAGGGAATTACAGACCAATCAACTTAACTTTAATACCCGGAAAGATAATGGAGCAAATAATGAAGCAATCAATTTGCAAACATCTAGAAGATAATAAGATGATAAGTAACAGTCAGCATGGATTTGTCAAGAACAAACGGTGTCAAACCAAGCTGATAGCTTTCTTTGGCAAGGTGACAAGCCTTGTGGATGGGGGGAAGCAGTAGACATGGTATATATTGACTTTAGTAAGGCTTTTGATACAGTCTCGCACGACCTTCTCATAAACAAACTAGGAAAATGCAAACTAGATGGAGCTACTATAAGGTGGGTGCATAAATGGTTAGAAAACCACACCCAGAGAGTCCTTATCAGTGATTCACAATCATGCTGGAAGTGCATAACGAGTATTTTCTTTCTTCCAATTTTCCTTTTTGAATAACAAATGTTCAAGTGCTTAGGATTATCACCTAAGCTGTATCCATTTTATAAATGGTTTTTATTTTTAACTTAATATAATGTGGATTTTGGACAGTAATCCAAGTTCATCCTAACCTTGATGGAAAGGACTAACTTAGCTGAGGGGGGAATGATTGTATCCTTTGCCTTTCTTAATCACTTTTATCTATTAATATAACTGATTTTTTTAAAAAACAGATTTACCTTTGGCCCTAAGTGAATTTGGAAGCCCAGGGTTTAACTGTCTGGGATGTGACAAAGGGGAAAAACAAATCTTACCACAGTCTGATTTGCAACTTCATTATTGAGCAGCTAGATCAGTGATTTTTAAAGAAGTGGATGCAGGAAAGCCCCAATTTAATGTGGCTTCCTTTTGAACCAATGCCCCATGGAAACAAAGCTCTGCATTGTTTTCCTTTTTCCTCCACTTTGGTTCCTTTCTGGAACTACTGATGGTGCCAGGTGGAACCCAGTAATTATGCATTTTAGGCAAAATTCTGTTTTGAGGATTGTTTGGGGAGGCTCTATATTCTAAGCGCTTGTATCCACTTACTGGGGGGTTGACATGTGGTGATCGATCCACCAGGGGTCGATTTAGCGGGTCTAGCGAAGACCCGCTAAATTGACTGCTGATCACTCTCCTGTCGACTCCAGTACTCCCCTGGAAGAGAAGTATAAGCTAAGTCGAAGGGAGAGTTTCTCCCATCAACCCAGTGCGGTGTAGACACTGCAATAAGTTGACCTAAGATATGTTGACTCCAACAACATTATTCACGTAACTGGAGTTGCGTAACTTAGGTCGACTTAGCCCCCCGTAGTGTAGACCTGCCCTAGGATGTCAAGATTTTTTTTTAAGTTTCTTCATTTTTTGAGTCATTTATATTTCCCTAGGAGCCTTGTGATTTTTTTTCTCCTAATTGGCAAACCAATTTAAAACCACAGTATCCCATTCTGGAAAACCTACCTGCGGGAAGGAGGACTCAGCCAAGTTTGGATGTTGATGCAATAGAAATAGCATGATAGTCACCACTATTCAGATAATCTAATTTATTACATTTATTTGCAAGCAATGGTGAGATTAGGAACTGATCTTTCTCCATTTTTGGAGAGTGTATGATACACCAAGAATACTGATATTTAATTCCCAGTGGGGTGCCCTTTTTAAAATGTGTAAATGTGTGCTTGATTCTTTGTATATTTGATTAGTGCATCTTGTGGGTGACTTGTTAGGCAAGAATACAGAGTGATGTTTTTAAGGGTCTAAATATTACTAGGATGATCTGCATTTATTGTACTGCTTTTGATTTGTCTTATCTTAAATAAATACAGCCAGTTAAAAATAAGTAAATAACCCCTACTTAGATAGCTTTTACTCCCTGTAGAAATTTCCTCCTTTCTTAGTAATATGACAGCACATGTAGAGTTGCCATGATTCATTGTTTAAAAGCAAGTAGTTTAAAATGCATTTTCCATGTTGTGCACCTAATGCTGATTTTCTTGTTACTGTTTTCCTTTACCACTGCTAGGACACCTCCCCTGGTACCTTTCAGTGGTGGTTTGTACCAGGGAAGACGTACATAGCCCCTCCAAGGTAGTAATCCTTTTATAAAGCTCTAGTTGCATTAATCATTCCTCTAAATAGAAATATAGAATTGTTGACTTCTTTGACAGCTGTCCGTGACATTCTCTGTGAGTAGTACTGAAAGAATGGCTTGTTCCATTCTCTTCCTCCTTCCTCTTTGGAAATGACATTCTTTGCCATCAACAATAATTTTCAATGATAGGAGGAAGACCTGTAAAAAAATGCTTAGGAAACTATAATTATACATTCTGAGCCTGAACATTTGCTGTGTTGCACCTTTTTGTAGCTCTTTACATAGGGTAAAGAGAAAAATGAATGCATTAGAATAATAGCCTTGTATACCTACTTTACAGAGGTGTAAATGACTGAACAATGTGCATGGCAATGGGGAATCAGGGTCAATGTTTTCTTTGTTTTAACTCATAGATGTGTCTGAGAAATATTATAGAAACTCATATCCAGGAATAGATTTTAAATCAGGTTTTTCTTCATGAGCATGTACAAGACTACAAGAAAATAACACATTTTTAGAACTCAGTTTATGTCAGGAGACCTGGTCATAGATGGTCATGCCCAGTGCTTGTAGCAGGAATCACTCATAGGGGTCTGAGCCCAAGTGTCGGACCCGAGGGACGAGGCAGAGCCAGGAATCAGAGCTGAGAGACAGAAGCAGATTACCTGTAGTCAGGGAAGGCAGGAGCAGGGCTGGTTCCAAGGCAGGAACAAGATTGGGACAGGACTGGAATAAGAGAGGGTCTTGGCTGGAGCCATGCAGGAGCAAGGCTTGGAGTGAGGTGAACACAAGGAGGCAGAGAATCCTCAGGTGTGTATGTTGAGCTGCCTCTGATCCTTTGTAGATGCTGGGCTTAAAAAGAAGTCACCTCACTGCCTTAGCCAATCAAATGGTTCTGCTATGGCCCAGCTGCACTCATTGAATGCCTGACAACTGGGCAGAAATGCATGTTATCCTTAATAAAAATGGGTCTTATTCTGCTGCCACCGACATGGCTGTAACGCCATTGGGTTGGTTGCCCTGGTATAATTGACAACAAAATTTGAGCAATCCCCTCCCATGTGGGTATTCCAATCTTCTAAGATGTGTATCTTGCCAATCTATGTCCCAGCTTCCAAGCACTCAAGAAGTGTTTGAACTTTTTCGGTGGTCTCATTCCTTGTTGGAAGAGAAATAAGGATGCAGAATCAAAATATTCATTCTTCATATATTTTTATTAAAATATGCATGTTATTCATGATAATGCTTTGACCAAGAACAGACAAAACAGCAGCATGGGTTATGTAGCATCTTTGTCAAGAACTCCAGCAAAGCAGCTCTGTTCAAATTTACACCTGTGCTGCTCCTAACATCCAAACTGCCTTCAATTGCTTTGATAAACTTGTAAGCCCTAACTACCTCCAAAGCACACTAGAATTCCTTTTCTGAGGACGAGTTAGTTAATTGCTATGGGATAAATCCCATCTGTAAATACACTGTTAATGATTCCCCCATGTTGAGGGAATCTTTACACTATTCACTCTGCCCCCACTTAGGTGTAGGGGATGAGGAGTGGTATGCTTAGTTGGGTGGAGAGAGGATGATACTATAGATACTCTAAATTACACCAGGGGCCATCCCTGCAGCGTTAGGATTGTGAGAGTCATAGAATTGGCATTATACCCTCTTTATCTTCTAGCCTTGGTGCATGCTGCACTGCACCTGAGGACTGAGCCTGAAATCTGTATTTCTAATTTAAACAACCCAGGTACTGCATATTTGAAATGCACTTCAGCTTCTAAGCTGATGCTAGTAGGTGAATCAACTGCTAACAGTTGTCTAATGTTTCACTTATGTGCTTTAAAATATTGAATTTTTAAACCAACCCCATGGAGAGCTGGAGGCACCTTAAATATGAATGGTTTAAATGAATTAATGGTCATATTCTTACTACATCTGTTGGAATAGGTTGCCTAATCCTGCATTTGGATGCTCAGGTCAGGACAAAGTTATGAAAATGCCCAAATGCTGGTGGGATTTGGATATTCTGTTCAGGTGCCAGTGTCTGAATACTTAAATATTGTTCCCATAGCTGTGCGGAGACTTACCTGAGTTGAATTATTCTAAAGAAACCCCAGAGTAAAGGTTTTTAACTCAGATGCACTTTTCTAGAACAGACAGACATCAGGAGCTAACTTATATCTGAATGCTAAAGGATTCACAATTTCCATCTTGAACTAAAGGTAAATGTAATAGACTATTGACTATGGCTACTAAATAAAATACTGTAATCCCTAATGGAACAATTTTATTAAGATTTTCACAAAATGTGCACTCAAGCTGTATAGTTTTTAATGAACCCCTGGATGGATCTGTTTCTTTTTCCTCATTTAAGCCCTGGATTTTTTATATTATCATCATTTATTATTTTGTAAATTAATGATGAACAAGGACAAGTCCTCAGAAACAAATCATATAGCTGTAATCTGGACATTTTATTTTTGATCTGTAGATGTCACTGACACCAATATATTTTAAAACAGAAGTCAGACTAAATCATGACATAACCAGCTGATTAAACATAGCTTCAAAGTGCTTAATATATAAACATACATATAATTTCCATCACCTAAAACTATTTTGGCATCAGTGTGATGGCCCTACTGTACTTTTGCAAATTACTTTGTCTTCTTTCAGCTTTGCAATTCTTCTTGTCAATGGCATGTCACTGATAATGTCACTTTTAACAGTGATTGTGTGAATACTTGGAATTACTGATAATTTTCAGAGACACTGTCCTTCAGATAAAGAAAAAATGGATTCACCCGCACACACACACACGTCTTACAGTGACTGATTTTTGTAGAAAATGGTTTTTTTGTGTGTTAAATACAAGGGCTTTTCTCCAGAGAGAAAACTGTACACCAAGGTTAGAAATGTATAAAAAGATCTTATTCTTAAAATAAACTCACATTGGAAGGGACAGTACAGAATATCCTTGCAAATCCTGAGAAACATTTAATTTTACAGTATGTAATTAAGTTCAGTTTAAGCTTACAATAAAGTGATTTTTTTTAAATATAGTATTGTATATAGCAATGAAGATAATATACTATGTCACAATTGCTGCACTTCTTTTGCATTTTGCAATAGAAGAAAACAGATATTGACATCTGTTGAAGGTCTTTTTATCGGACAGATAAATATCGACTAAACTGAAGTTACTGTCAATGTTAGAACCCAAGGGTCAAAAATAAGTCTATTTTCAGTGAGAGAAAGAGGGAGAGCCAGAGAAAGAAAGATGAAAAGCTTATAGCTTGCCATAGATTTCCCCCACACACACCCCACCAAGGTAGTTAAAAGGCCAGTCATGATGTTTGATAGCTATAAGCTAGTGGTCTAAAAATTTTTAACTTTCATCCCTTCTAAAATTTGAGCTAATATTTACAGTCCCCTAGCTCCTTCTTCAGGGTTAAAAATCGTTTTCAATTTGTTAGACTCAAGCTGCTTGTTTTGAGCTGGTGCAATCTGTTCTTAAAAATCAAAGTGTGTCCTGAAATGTTGTGGCCTTTAAGGCAGCCTGTGAACATTACGGTACATAAATTTGCATGGCTTTTGCTCTCAGAAAATAACTTTGTGTGACATCAGGGTTATGCAGATTTTTGGCCAGGTGCTCTGAGAAAATGTGAGTGTGCAAAATGAAGAATGGCAGCTTTCACTTTTTTATAACAGGCAATTATATCCCTAAAGTCCATTATTGTGCAGTGACAATTTAGGCCCATTTGTGAGAGAGATGGTAATTTCCTGCAATATCCTTGAAAGACCTTAATGTATTAAGCTTATATATTATTGTGAAGGGTAACTGCTCTTGGGGGCAGATGTGAAAGATATAAGACCTGGGAGTTCAAAAGTCTATACTGAAAATGTGCCAGACATGTATGGACTATTAGGATAATGAATGTTAACTGGATTTCCTGGGGAACCCCTAAGAAAAAGTTAATGCAAATTCCCTGGCCCAGCCTAGGGCTCTGGTAGGTTTTAGTCCTTCAAAACCCAGAGCTGGGTTTTCCTCATGGTTACAAATTCAGATTCTGTCTCAGATTCAGAACCCTGACTGGGCAGATCAGCCATTTCTTTATACAGTTCAGGCCTTTGATTTTTGTCTGCCTATTACCTGCTACAGAAGGCAATGACCCTTTCCTGGGGGTGTAGCTTCAAGAGGCTGGAGTTGGGGAATCTGCATTAACCATTGCCTAGAGATTCTCCAGGGCAACAACTGAGATACCATGTCATTCTCAATTTTTTTTCAAATGGAGGGAATTAAGGCCCCCTATTCAGCAAAGCACCTAAGCACTTGCTTAAGTATATCACTGTTCAGCAAAGCACTTAAGCATATGCTTAACTTTAGGTGTGTGGTAACGTCTCACTTATTTCAGTGAGAGTTAAGCACATACCTAAGTGTTTTGCTTAATAGTGACTGTTGAGTCACGGAGTAAAACCTGATGATCTGGCCCAGATATTGTTGGAGGGAAAAGGAAATGAGCTTCTCTCTTCACACACTTTGAAGAAGCTCTTTGCACACATGAAAGAATCTTTTGTTTCAGGGAGGTTAGGAGGCAACTAGGTTAGCTGGGGGATAGCTGCTCTTCTCTAACATTCATCCTCACACCTGTGAAGATCTCCAGGTTAGGATAATGCTCGTACCTGCCTTTTCCTTATGTGCATGCCTCACCTACCTATTCAACCCCCTTAAAGGGTTTTAGGGCAGCCCCCAACTGAGAAACATGCTAAGGCCAGCATCTAGGCAGCAATTTCAAATCAGTGGCCATCCATGTTCATGTGTGGTCCTCTGTAGATGTCTAACCACCAACAGTGGTGCAAATCTCAATACATTTGTGGATTATGATCTTTGCCCATTCTTCAAGGGTAAAATCAATTCCAAAGTTTTAAACAACATTTCTCTCTTACCCAAATGTGGCCCCCAATATTTCTAACAGGACTAGCTTTCCTTTTTTACCACTCTTTTTTTCTTAACTAGTTCACAGCTAATTTGGTTGATAATTCATATAAAAAGGCTACGTCAGACTCCTCATCACATGCTGCATGAGCCCTTAAGTATCTTCCTACCCCTTGTCACCGTCTTTATTCAACGAAAGTGATAAAATGACTCCTGTGCTCAAAAATGCTACATTGGCCTTAAAGCAAATATGAAGTATGATAACCTTGTCAAAATCTACTGTGCTTTCCTACACAACTTCATAGTAATTATGACAATTAAAAATGAAAACAGAAGAAAATTGGTGTTAGTCTTTTAGCAAGCAATCCAAATATTACATATAGATCCATTTAAGGAACTTTGGATTTCGATTTTGGAAACTCCAGGGTTGCTTTAGTTTTGGATTCAGAGCCTATAGGAACATTACTTTCCAAGTTGCCAGGTTGATTTGTGCCTCTTAAAATACTAATTTACTTCTTTTGAACAATTCACATCCTGCTTCTAGGAATTGCATGCCCGTTGGGTCGTGGGCATCAACAATTTTCTTCAACTGGGTCGCCAGAAAAAAAGTTTGAAAACCACTGCTCTAGACTGTATTGGGGCAACCTTAAACTCTGCCTCCACAAGGGCATATCTGCTGACACACAGGTTCAGACCATGAGTGATATCATAACTCTCATCACTAGCAACCCTCATGTACTAGTCAAAACATGTCTGTCCCTAGTCAGCCACATGGTCTCATGCACTTACATCACCCCATTCGCAAGAGTCCACCTTCAGTGCCTTCAAGCTTGGCTACAGTCGGTATACTCCCCAAGCTGCTGTTCCATGAACCTCATGGTGACAGTCCCAATCAAGGTACTGTCCTCCCTCCTATGGTGGACAAATCCACATCACACATGTTTGGGGGTCTCCTTTTTCCGCTCCTCTCCGGACAGAACCATCATTATAGCTGCATCCCTGCTAGGTTGGGGAGTACATATGAACAACTACACAGCTCAAGGGCCATGGACACCTTGAGAATCCAGGATACACATCAGTATCCTGGAACTATGAGCAGTACGGAGGGCGTGAATCCTTTCTTCCATTCATCCTCTCTCCCCATATCCTTATACTGTCAGACAACACTATCAATGAGCAAGGGGGAGTGATATTGGTCTCCCTGCATGCAGAAGCAGTCAACCTCTGGCATTGGTGTATCAACAATCACATCACCCTATCAGCAGCCTAGCTTTCAGGAAAGTTGAATGTGTTCACAGACTCCTTCAGAAGACACTTTGCAATTGACCTCAAGGGGAACTTCATGACATTGTACTGCACAACATTTTCATTCTATGGGAAATCGCAACCAGAGATTTATTCGCTTCTTAAACAAACCACAAACACACCACATATTGCTCCAGATGAGCTCTAGTCATTGCTTCCAGAGCAATGCTCTGCTTCTTTCCTGGTCAGATTGGTTCAATATGGCTTCCCTCCACTGCTGCTTCTGGCACGAGTCCTATACAAGATCCGACAAGACAGAGAAAGGGTCATCTTGATTGCCCCTTTCTGGCCCAAACAGTTCTGGTTCCCCAATCTCTTGTGCATATAATCCCACTCACCAATTACCCTCCTGATGTTCCTCGAGCTCATGACACACTGAAAAAGCAAGTTCAAACACCCCAATCCATGACCGCTCCACGTGTTACTTGGAGGGGCATCATCCCTACAACATTTGTGCTCCTCAGCCATACGAGACATCCTCTCTAATAGCAGAAAGGACTCCACTAGGAAATGTTACCTAGCTAAATGGAAATGTTTCTCATCTTGGACACAGCAAGGAAGCATCGTACCAGAGGCTGAAGATATACCGCTCATCTTAGACTAATCCTATGTTTAAAGACACCAGGTCTATCCATCAGCTCTTTACGAGTGTACTTAGTGGCGATGGTACATACTTCCCACCTAATCAGGGCTACTCAGTTTCTTCACACACACTAACCAATAGATTCTGTAGAGGTTTAATAAGGACTTTCCCACTTACTCAGAAGATTCCAACCTAATGGGACTTGAATCTCATTTTTTCAGCACTAAGAGACACCCCCCCTCTTTGCTCCATGTCCCTCCATGAAAGTTGTCTTTCTTGTAGCTATCACGTCCGTGAGAAGGGATGATGGCAGACCCTCGCTACGCTATATTCCATATAGATAAAGATTTTCTGCATCTACATCCAAAATTTATTCCTAAAGTAGTTTTGGAATTTCACCTTAACGAATCCATTCACTTACCTGTATTCTTCCCAAAACCACACACTGAAGAACAAAAAGTACCCTCCCTCAACATTCAACAAGCCTTGGCCTTTTACCTGCTGAGAACAAAATCAATCAGGAAATCCCTGAAGCTGTTTGTCACTATACGAGAGAAAGAATCAGAGGGCACACCATCTCCACCCAGAGATTCTCCAAATGGATATCTGGCTGAATTCTACTTTGTCGGCTCTCCAGCCTTCCCTGCACAATGGAGTACAAGCTCATTCCACTAGAACACACACAACTATGACATCTTTTCAGGAGGTACCCCTTCTGGACATCTGTAAAGCAGCCACATGGAGCTCCATTCATATGTTTGCAAGACATTTTGCTCTGATATAGGACTTGGCTGCTGATGTCTCCTTCGAGATGTCAGTTTTCTGCTCAACCCTACTGTCCATGTCCTCTCACCTTCTCCCACTAAGGTACTACTTGTCAATCACCCACAGTGGAATACAATAGGAACCATCACTCAGAGAAGAATAAGAAGAGGAAGTTACTTACATGTAACTGGAGTTTTTTTGAGATGTGTGGTCCCTTTCTGTATTCCACTACCTGCCCTCCGTCCCTTCTACATTGAATCCTCTCTGATTTGAGGTAGAGAAGGAAATGGAGAGGTGGCCAGTGCTCTGTGCCCTTTATCACCTGAGTCCGAGACAAAAGGTGAACCAGGGTACATGTGCAACGCAGACAAATAGACACTAGTTTCAAATTCTCCAGCTCCGGGTGCATGGTGCGCATGTGTAACTCGCAGTGGAATACAGATAGGGACCACACCTTGAAGAACCTCAAGTTACAGGTAGGTAACTTCTTCTTTTGTACCTCCACATGAGTTGTAGCTCTAGAGGCTCCCCCATTAGCTGGTCTCTTGCAGAGGGGATATCTCTGGGATGCTGAGGCTCTGCTGAAAAGATTATCTATTCTTACTCCAGACAGTGGAATTCACCCCCAAAATGTGCATCTACCTAGCTCACACTTTCCTACCCACTCCTGGCCACAGATTTTGGGCCAGCAGGAATCCAGAGGAGGAGGCAAACTGCAATGGTGGCTGACCCGCCTCCTTGAATGTAAAAGCGGAAGGACCTATGTGCAGAGAGGACCCTCCACTTGTGTACCAGAGAGGCAGGGGAATGATCCCATTGTTAGTTTTTACTCAGTCCTCACTCAAACAAATTCCCATTGGTTTCAATGATTTTGTCTGAATAATAATTTGGTCCAAAGACCTCATGATGTTGGTCCAATTATGATCATTTTATTTATAAAATACCACCACATACCTCCTGTCAAGAGGTGGTAGAGATGCTGCAATATGACATTATATATGTAAAAAAAAATCAACATTTGTTTTTGAAAGCTCACTTAAAATTCAGAAAAAAATAAAGCCAACTGAATGTGCCTAAATTCAAGAATAAAAGGAATAAAATGAGTAGAGGCAAAGGTGATACAGATGGGGACAAGTGGTTACATTAAAAATATAATCTTATTAGAAGAAAGACAATTGTTATTTTTTAAGTTGGGAAGAATGGGCTGAATGTGATATCAACAGTAGGAAGTACATTTTGCATTCTAGTATTTATTATTTGTTGAGTGCCAACTATGTTGTTGGGCATTTATGCTTTTTGCTGTGCTTTTTGCACAAGAGCTGCATACTGAACATCATGGAGAGACAACAGTTTTTCACCACTGTTAGCCCATTGACTGAGACTCTGGAACCAATTCTGATCTCTGCCTTAAGAGGCTTCAGTCAGCCGACAGCCTATGTTGTCACAGTGCAATCTGTAAACAGCTGGTGAAGTATGAGTGCAGATACCCATCAGGAGATGTTTGAAAGAGTAGGTCTTAAAATATTGTTATAATGTGGCATCATATAAGGGTTTGTTTTGTTTTTTACAGTAAAGTTAAGAAAATAGTGAATATATGGAGATATACGTATCTCAGAGAACTGGAAGGGACCTTGAAAAGTCATTGAGTTGAGTCCCCTGCCTTCACTAGCCGGACCAAGTACTGATTTTGCCCCAGATCCCTAAATGGCCCCCTCAAGGATTGAACTCTCAACCATGGGTTTAGCAGGCCAATGCTCAAACCACTGAGCTATCTGTCTTCCCCCCACCCCCCATTTGTGCCTCAGGAATTTACTCTCATCTTCTAAGCATAACCTTTTCTTGAATGTAGAAATTGTGCTAATGTCTCACTCCAGTGCAAAGATGTGACCCATTTAGTTCACTCTTCTTGCATGTGCACAGCTACATAAACATTTCCATTGGGTGATTTTTGGAAAATAATCTAAATATTTTATAACTGCATTTCCCTTGTGTGGATAAATACCTATTCACCCACCAAATACACGAAGTAAGCATTTTAAAAACGGTGATATTGGTTTAGAGTGAGTCTGCTACACAATTAGAAGATCAAAAAATATCAGAACATATGAAATTGTGTATTGTAGCTGATCTCCATGGGTAAAAGGCTGATACCCACTTTGGAACATGAGTTAATGTAACATGGGCTAGTGGATAGTGAACAGGAATGAGAGTTTTGAAATTTGGCATCTATTCCTGCTACTGCCTTCCTCTCAACCCCATTTTAAACTTGCCAAATCACGTAACTTTCTTTCTGGAAGTGGGCTGTTTATAGCACCCTAACGTGTATTGTATGAGACAGCTGTTTGTAAAGTGCTCTGAGATCCTTACATGAGCAGTGTTATAGAAATGTTCAGTACTGATTATTTTATTTATGAGTGTGGTGTTGATCCAGGAAACCAAATTACTGGGTAGACGATTGAGGCATATTGATGATTGTTTGATTTGATCGAGTGGCCAACACGGCACTCATGGATGAGTAAAAGGAGAAAGGCATGTCACTCATTCCCTTGCTGCTGTGACATTAACCCCAGTGTTGGGGAAGGGATGGGAGTCATTGCACTCCCTGTCTAACAACTGAGGATGGCTGCCTCAGACACATACCTGAACTAATGGTTGATGCAGCCAAATCTTTGTCCGGGCAGGACAGTTGCATCAGTCATCCTCTGCCATAGCCATTGCTCCCAAACGTATTTTCAGTCATTCACATCCTGGAAAATGTGTGGATGGAAGTTATTAAAAGTGAATGATAAAGCAAAAATTAAAATGGAGTTAATCCTGGGCTGATTATATGAATATCCCCACTTACATGTCTGTGAAGGAGCAAGAGGCCCATTATAGTCTAGACTCCTAGAGTTCTGGTGCAATTATGCACCACATCCCTATTGGCAAATTCAACTTGATTTTTTCACTCCATATCTGCTATGCAGTATATGTTTGTCCCCTGACCCACTAATAGGATGAAATGGCATTATAAATATATTGAAACAAGCTGTGAGAGATTAGAGCTTACTGAGAATAAAAACATAAAACAAACTACTTTTTTTTTCTTTCAAAAAAACCAAAATAAAAAACCACAGAACTTCTTGAGCTCTTTCTAACTAGCTCTGTCAGAGACCTAAAACTGCTATGAACTAATGAAATCCCACTGGCAAGCAGGGAGAGACACAGCACTTCTCTGAGACTACTTTAAGGCATAGGTGAAATTGGCATTTGTGGGATTCAAATGATTAACATGGGACACTTTGACCATCACATTGCACATGTCTTTGTACATCTCTTTTTGTGTTGGAAGGTGACATAGCGTAACTTCAGAATTCATAAATTATTCAGTAACAAGAGGCAGATGTCATGGGGATGAAACCATGATTTGTGTCCTTTTGTAATAAATTATTCCTTAAAGCACTTCTCAAAGACACACGCTGGTGTACACTGATTGTGCATTTTATTGGTTAAAGAGTGGTATTTTGCAATGTAGGTTGGCTCTGTTTGCATTAGTGCTGAAATATTTGCATATGTATTTAATACATTCTGTGATCTTTCCTGTTGGAATATATTTGCATTTATTTGTATTAACTCAATGTTTGCATTGATTGTTTTTCTAAAACAAGGCAAGAAGAGAAAAACATGTTTATAATTTATTCACAAAGAAAATAGGCTTGCAGTAGAACAGCTATTTGAATATAATGTATTTTTGAATACAGAGGACAATTTGTTTATTTCCTCTACCAGCAAGAGAATTTCCTCAACTACATAGTTCAATTGTTCTAAAGGAGTCGTCAACATTTAAGAGTATGCTGTACAAAAATATGTTCTGCCAGAACCTCAGCTGGTACAAATCATGGTAGCTCCACTGAGTTGAATGAAGCTACATTGATTTACACCAGCGGAGGATCTGGACCACTATTTTCTTTAATTCTTGTAGACCCAAAGATCTACTTAAAAACACTAGCTGAATGCTACCATTTTTGATATACTTATTGGTTTTTGCGGTTGCATTACTTTCATGTATTTTACATTTATTTTTATAATTGGCAAGATTCCTTTTTATCAATGTACAGTAGTTTTACAGGAATTAAGAAAGGTGAACATCAATAAGATGTGATTTCAATAGAGTGATACAAGGGAAATAAATCAACCCTTAAATCAGCTGTGATCTTTGTGGATTTCATAAACTGAGCAGGACTGGGCTACATTGGGGCTATAGATAGTAAGGTAGGATTGGTGATTCAGAAGATGCATTAAGGTACAAGGGGGCACTGCTGCTGGTGGGTAAGCTATAAAACTGAGGTCTTGACTACCTGAGGTCTTTAAAAATTCCATGGACTTTGGGTGATAATAGAAATGATAGCTCTGGTGTCCAGACCAAATTCCAATTGAACAATTACATTTTCTCACCAGATTCCCGTATAGTTTCATTTGGACGAGTTATTCTTCACTCTGCACCCTGACCTGTTAGTAGATTTTCTGTGCAACTTTTAAAGGCTAAAAATTTCACTTGTGGTCTAAGTGATCCAATTCCTGGCCCTAATGCTGACAAAACTTTCATAGAATCATAGAACTGGAAGTGACCTTGAGAGGTCATCTAGTCCAGTCGTGGCAGGACTAATTATCTAGACCATTCCTGGCAGATGTTTGTCTAACCTGCTCTTAAAAGTCACCAATGATGGAGATTCCACAACCTCCCTAAGCAATTTATTCCAGTGCTCAACCCACCTGACAGTTAGGAAAATTTTCCTAATGTCCAACCTAAACCTCCCTTGCTGCAATTTAAGCCCATTGCTTCTTGTCCTATCCTAGTAGGTTAAGAAAAACAATTTTTTCCCCCTCCTCCTTGAAGCAACCTTTTACATACTTGAAAACTGTTATGTTCCCGTTCAGTCTTCTCCTTTCCAAACTAAACAAACCCAGTTTTTTCAATCTTTCCTCATATGGTCATGTTTTCTAGACCTTTTAATTATTTTTGTTGCTCTTTTCTGGACTTTCTCCAATTTGTCCACATCTTTACAGAAACATGGCGCCCAGAACTGGACACAATACTCCAGTTGAGGCCTGAGTAGAGCGGAAGAATTACTTCTTGTGTCTTGCTTACAACACTTCTGCTAATACATCCCAGAATGATGTTCGCTTTTTTTGCAACAGCGTTACATTATTGACTCACATTTAGCCTGTGGTCCACTATGATCCACAGATCCCTTTCCACAGTACTCCTTCCTAGGCAGTCATTTCCCATTTTGTATATGTGCAACTGATTGCGCCTTCCTAAGTGGAGTACTTTGCATTTGTCCTTATTGAATTTCATCCTATTCATTACTTCAGACCATTTCTCCAGTTTGTCCAGATCATTTTGAATTTTAATCCTATCTTCCAAGCATTTGCAATCCCTCCCACCTTGGTATCGCCCACAAACTTTATAAGTGTACTCTCTATGCCATTATCAAAATCACTGATGAAGATATTGAACCGAAACAGACCCAGAATTGATCCCTGCGGGACCCCACTCATTATGCCCTTCCAGCATAGAATAATAGAATATTAGGGTTGGAAGAGACCTCAGGAGATCATCTAGTCCAATCCCCTTCTCAAAGCAGGACCAACACCAACTAAATCATCCCAGCCAGGGCTTTGTCAAGCCAGACCTTAAAAACCTCTAAGGATGGAGATTCCACCACCTCCCTAGGTAACCCGTTCCAATGCTTCACCACCCTCCTAGTGAAATAGTGTATCCAACCTAGACCTCCCCCACTGCAGCTTGAGACCATTGCTTCTCGTTCTGTCATCTGCCACCATTGAGAATAGCCGAGCTCCATCCACTTTGGAACCCCCCTTCAGTTACTTGAAGGCTGCTATCAAATCCCCCCTCACTCTTCTCTTACTCAGACTAAATAACCCCAGTTCTCTCAGCCTCTCTTCGTAAGTCATGTGTCCCAGCCCCGTAATCATTTTCGTTGCACTCCGCTGGACTCTCTCCAATTTGTCCACATCCCTTCTGTAGTGGGGGACCAAAACTGGACGCATTACTCCAGGTGTGGCCTCACCAGTGCCGAATAGAGGGGAGTAATCACTTCCCTTGATCTGCTGGCAATACTCCTACTAATACAGCCCAATATGCTGTTGGCCTTCTTGGCAACAAGGGCACACTGCTGACTCATATCCAGCTTCTCGTCCACTGTAAGCCCCAGGTCCTTTTCTGCAGATCTGCTGCTTAGCCAGTCTCCAGCCTGTAGCGGTGCATGGGATTCTTCCTTCCTAAGTGCAGGACTCATGACAGCATGACTGTGATCCAGTGATTACTACTCTCTAGGAACGGTTTTCCAACCAGTTTTGCACCCACCTTATAGTAGCTCCATCTAGGTTGCATTTCCCTAGTTCATTTAAGTAAATGGAAGTTTTGACTGCATAATAATTGCACAGTGGGATCCAATGTTTGTAGAGTGCCTTGGAATCTTTGGCTAAAAAGGCTGTATTAAGTATCATTTATTAACAAATACTAAATGGTGTTAAGCGGAATACAGTCTACACTGCCATTCTACCATGCACTGTTCATCTTGCCACTGATAAGAAAACAACACCAAGAAGAAATATGTTTTATTTTAAATCGATCCACTGTGGCTTAATTTTAACAAGGGGCAAAATTGTGACAGAGTGGAGTAAACTTAGCTTTCAGCTCCAAGTTAGTCAGCAAATGGATGTGAGTAGCAAAGGAATATAACACACCAATGAAGCATTGTATGGATGTCTAATTTTAGTGAAAATTGACTTCCATGAAGGAGGACAGAAGGGGGGAAGTACAGAAGGATAAAGAACAGTGTGCTAGCCAAATAAAGGGTACATCCAGGGGAACATCTCTCCTGAAGTTTTTCATGCAACTAAAAGAAGGGTGTAATAAAAAACCTGGAGCAATGTAGACATTGCTCTTGGCAGCACGCTGTTCTGTTCCCATTTTTGAACTGGGCCCATATGGCAGAAATAAAGAAGATACATACAATCTATTTTCAATTTATATTAAAAAAATATGGATTTTAGAGAATCTTCCAGTTCCCGGGTACCTTTGACTGACCGGCGGAAGGCCTGATTCTTCCCTTCCTTACCTCCAGGGGCGTCTCCAGGCACCAGCACACCAAGCAGTGCCTGGGGCGGCAAGCCGTGGGGGGAGGCCTGCCGGTCGCCGTGAGGGCGGCAATCAGGCTGCCTTCGGTGGCATGCCTGCGGGAGGTCCGCCGGTCCCGCAGTTTCGGCGGCAATTCGGCGGCGGGTACACCGAAGGCGCGGGACCGCCAGACCTCCCGCAGGCATGCCGTCAAATCCGCGTTACCAGCGGACCTCCCGCAGGCATGCCGCCGAAAGCCGCCTGACTGCTGTGCTTGGGGCAGCAAAATATATAGAGCTGCCCCTGCTTACCTCATTTCTAGTTATTTCTATCATTGCCAAGTGGTAAATGGCTGGGCAAGTAGTGGAGAATCAGGCCTTACATCTTCTTGAGATTGCATCTGGCTGGGGTAATCTACAATCAGTAGGTCTGATTCTGTTCTCCCAGACACTAGTGTAAATTAAGGGCAACTCCATTGCAGTCAGTGGAGTTGCATTGGTCCATCTGAGTGCAAAATCAGGCCCAGTATGTTAGCTGCAGCTTTCTCTGAGCTGACATTACTCTACTTTAAAATAAAATGTGAGACAATGCCACATAGCAGGCTGAACAATACACATGTTAGGAATGAGTTTGTAGACAATGCTTCCAGTTTTTAGTAACGCCTACTGAACTTTTGAGAATTGATTTTGCAATATACAAACAGATCAATAACAGATGCTGACATGATTTTTACAGTTCAAATGCTAAAATATTAAACTAGGAATAATTTTATGAACTCCATCAACGCTAGCTTCAAATGTTTGTGTATAGAGATTGCCTTGTCTACTTAATGCCCTCCAATAAACATAGTTAGCAATGGGCTGAAACTGTGGTGTGACTAGAATAGATTCGCCCTTCGAAATCAAAAATCTATGCTATTATCAAGGTAAAAAGAAATGAGGGTGATCAGACATGTTGTATACTATATTACACAATGCAATTTTGGTGATACATTTAATGTCCATGTCTTCATCTAGAACAGAGGAGAGACCTGCAAAGCAACCACCTTTCTACTAATAATGAAAAGCCATTCTTACTGATAAGATATACCTTTGCAGACTAAGCCTAAACCTGCACTTTCTATGCTAGCAAACCCCCCACGGAAGTAAGGCAGTTGGAGTATTGCCTGCTGTCACAGCTTCAGATCTGGCAAGTGTACCTGTATTCCCCCTCCATGGTCCCTCAAGGGCACCCACTTAAAGGTTCCTGGCTCCCAGCCATCACCTCTTTTGCACAAAGACCCGTGTCTCTCTCTCTCTCATGACTGGGTTTTTCCAAGCTGCATATTTCCTTGCCTACACTGATATTCCTACTAAGTCAGACTGCCTAAACAGGCCAGTGGCTATGCTTTGCTTTCTTGCCGAAGGTTATGAACAGTGTAATTGCCTGCAGTTACAAGTTACCACACAGCTCTTTCTAAGCAAGCACATTTATTCTTAAGGTGAAAGCATTACTGAGAAAACACCATAAATACTACACACTAACATGATTGTTACTCGTATGTCACTCATTTTAGGATTGTTTCTAGTCTGAAATGTGTATCCCATCACTGACTATCAACTTACATCTCACTTGAACCAACCTGTGGAACTTATTGCCAGAGGGGATGTTGCGAAGGTAACAAAGTATAACTGGGTTCAAAGAAGAATTAGATAAGTTTATGGAGGATAGCATGGGGTTACATCTCTAACCATCAATGGCTATTAGCCAAGATGGTTAGAGATGCAACCCCATGCTCTGGGTGTCCCTAAACCGCTGACTGTCAGATGCTGGATCTGGATGATGGGATGGATCACTTGATAATTGCCCTGGTCTGCTCATGCTTTCTGATGCATCTGGCACTGATCACTGTTGGAAGACAAAATACTGGGTTAGATAGGCCAGCGTTTCTCAAACTGTGGTCCACTGGGACCTCCAGGGGGTCCATGGGCCCTGCTGAGAAACTCCTCCTCCTCCCTCCCAGCATGCTGCGGAACAGGCTTCCTACCTTCTCTGGCCCCACGCTGCCTCACCACCTGCCTAGGAGCCACTGCCAGAGGGATGTGCCAGTTGCTTTTGGGAGCTGCCCGAGGTAAGCATCGCCCGGCTGAAGCCCTCACTCCCTCCTGCACCCCAACCCCCTGTCCCAGCCTGGTGAAAGTGAATGAGGGTGGGGGGATGGAGTGAGTGGGGGGTGGGGCCTAAGAGAAGGGGCAGGGAAGTGGCATGGCCTCAGGGAAGGGGCAGGGCAAGGCTGAGCTTGGGGACTCCTGAAAATTTTTAAATCAAAAGGGGGGGTCCTCTGGTTGCTAAAGTTTGAGAACCGCTGAGATAGACCATTGTTCTGACCCAGTATGCCCATTCTTATTTTTGGTCTGGGTCAAATTATTATTATTATTTTCTGTATTTATTCTTTGTATCACTATAGTGTCTAGGTGCCTTGGATGTGGACTTCTGAATTTTGATTCAGAAAAAGACAGTCACATAGAACCGAAATGTGTCAGTCTGTTTGGTATTCTCAAAACATCAGCAGCATGACTCATGAACCAACATTTTTAAGAGGTGTTTTTAAAGTAATGATAAAGGGTATAATCCATTGATATAATTGGGAGTCTTTCAAGTGATGTCTAGGATCTTTAGATCCAGGGCCGGCTCCAGGCACCAGCTTGCCAAGCAGGTGCTTGGGGCGGCCACTCCGGAGAGGGGCGGCACGTCTAGCTATTCAGCGGCAATTCGGTGGACGGTCCCTCACTCCCGCTTGGAGCGAAGGCCCTCCCGCCGAATTGCCGCCGCATATCGCGATCGCGGCTTTTTTTTTTTTTTTTTTTTTTGCGCCGCTTGGGGCGCCAAAAGCCCTGGAGCCGGCCCTGTTTAGATCAGGTCTAAACAGCATAGGGCCTGAGCCTTCAACCTTTATCCATTTAAAAAAAAAAAAAAAAATCCTGACTTAAGCAAGTAGTTCTATTGATTGAGGGTATTCCAGAGAAGGCAACATACATGGCCTTTAACAAAACTGACACTGCACATCTTACACTGCTTGAGTGATAAAACCAAGCAAGTCAGAATACATGTGATTGGGCTTTGATTAGTACAGCTGCATCCAGCAAGCTGCGACTAAAACTAAATATATTGTGACCGCCAGCATCCTTTGCCTCATTAATTAATAGTGGCACTCCAGCAACATGGAAGACATTCAAAACAACAAGTTTAAAGGAACCAAAACATGGTTCTAAAACACAAAACATACACAATTAAAAACAGTAAAATGAAAAACTTTATTATCTAATAAAGGGGTTCAATAATTGTTGAAGTAATGTTCACTAGAAACATACCGTAAGGGGCATGATTATGTAGGTGTGGTTTTTAGGATTTATTATTATTTGTATTACACTAGCACCTAGAGGCCACAATCAAAATGAAGGTCCCATTGTGCTATACCTGCATGGACAAATAATCTCTGCCTTGGAGAGTGTAAAGCCTAGAGGTAGGATCAGGGGAAGGGATTCAATATGAAGGCAAAGTAATAAGGGTGATGTTTGACAGATGTCATGTTGATTCGCTTTTCTTTTTCTTTGTGTGTGGTACATGTGTGAGGGGTTCCTCCCAGGCTGCCACCTGGAACTAGGACACCACTAAGCCCCCCTGACCCCACCAGCTTGGGGCTCCCTTTTACACTGTTCTGCTGTGACAAGCTGCAATGCCCTCTCTAGCCTGCACTTTCACCAGCATACATAGAGGTAGGGACACACCCAGCTGCAGTTACATGCAGACTGGCTTTCTGACCAACCCCTGCATGGGAAGGCTACAGCTAGGGCAGCTACCAGCTCTTCAGGCACGCACCCCCTCTGGAGTATAAACCCAAAATTATAACCTCTTGCACTGCACAGGGAACTGTACAGCGTACCCTCAGTGTAGAGAGGAATATGTAACAGCCTTTTGCCCCTGAGTTATGAATCCCAACTGGTTTAGACAGAGCAAAAACAAGTTTATTAACTACAAAATATAGATTTTAAGTGATAGTAAACAGGTCAAAGCAGATTATCTAGCAAATAAACAAAAAAATAAACTAAACTTAATATACTGAATAGATTGGATATGAATAGCAGTTTCTCACCCAAAGAGATGATGCAAGCAGGCTGCAGATTCTTAAGGGGCAAGCTGCACTTGCTTACAGCTTGGCATGCCCAGGTGTTCCATTCACAGCCTGAAAATCCCTTTAGTCTGGGTCCCGCACTTCCCCCAGTTCAGTTTTTGTTCCTCAGGTGTTTCCAGGAGTCTTCTTGAGTGGGAACGAAGAACACCAGATGATGTCCTTCCCCGCCTTATATAGCTTTAGCATATAGGGCGGGAACCCTTTGTTTCAGAGTTTGGTTCCTAGTTCCCAGACCTGTCTGTGGAAAATTATTGACATCCCAAGATGGAGTCTAGAGACACGTGGTCTCCTCACATGTCCTTGTAGAGTCATAGCAGTCACCACTCATAGGATGTTTGGAGGGTACACAGGAAAGCTCCCTAGGTGGGAGATAAGCCTCTCCCAAGGCCTATTGTTTTCCTATGGCCCATTCCCCACCCACTGTTTAGAATGAAAGCATCTTGTCTAGTGGGCATTCCCCAGGTGTAATTACATTTGAAATGCAGACAATCAATATTCATAACTTCAGATACAAAAATGATACATGAATACAAATAAGATAATCATTCAGCAAATCATAACCTTTCCCATGACATCTCACATTACTTATCTTGCATAAAACACATCATAACTGTCATAATTATATCATACCAG
Organism: Emys orbicularis; assembly: GCF_028017835.1. Taxonomy (NCBI): domain Eukaryota; kingdom Metazoa; phylum Chordata; order Testudines; family Emydidae; genus Emys; species Emys orbicularis. The sequence continues at coordinate 15,922,749 of NC_088693.1, read as the reverse complement.
TTTCACCATGAAGAATATGGGGTGTAGTGTCACAGCATGCATACAAAAAGTGAGGCTGAGATGAGGTGGAATGGTGGAGGGGAAAACTTAATAGGAGAATGGGGGTAGGGAAGTTATGGTAATATAGAGCAGTGAGGAAGGAAGTGAGAGAGCATGGGAAGGAGAAGAGAATGAGTGGTTCAGAGATGGTGTGGAAGGCGGAGAGAAGCTGTTGGAATGAACAGAGAGGAAATAAATGTCCAGACTGAAAACCGTGGTAAGTAGTGGTTGATGATCTCACAGTGTTTGCAGCATATGCTGCTGTCCCCTTGTGGGGTCCCTTGGTGTGAGGGATGGGGAGTGCTGCCTGGGCCTCATCCCCATTCCTTATGCCACTGTCTTGGGTCCTGTGGGGAACGGTGAAGTCTTTGTGTTCCTAAGTGCTGGCTCTGCCCTGGACCTCTGTTTCTCTCACATGTGGTTTGTAGCAGATGCTGCTAAGGGCCTCATCCACCAATGTGAGTTCCCCCTGCTAATTCTGGTAGTGCAACAGTGTGAGGCCAAATCTATGGATGGATTAGTTAAAGTAGAATTGAGCAAAAGACTGCTGAAACCAGGGATAACCAGACAGCTTGGGCCGGATTTTCAGAGGTGTTAAATAGCTGAACCTACCATTGATGTTAGCTAGAGGTGTAGGTGCTGTGTACTTATGTCCAACATTGGACAGCCAAAAACTTGGACTCCTCCAAAGCAGTGGCCACTTATGAATAGGCTGGTCACTGTGCAGAATCAAGGCTTCTCACCCTAGTTATGTATATTCCCCAGGTGCTGATCCTCAACCCTTCCAGCACCTGATTATTTCCTCACAGCTGAAAGAGGGCCAAGCCTCTGGTAGCCTACTTTACACCTGTAAATCCTGTCGAAGGATTAGGGACCAACCCACCCCCAAACACCTGTGAACATGCCCCAAAGCCAAGTAAGGATTATACAGGCTATGTAGGTAGTCTCAGATATGACTGTATAAAGGATACAACAAGCAACCTGAGAATTTGATCCATATCCCCAGCTCCACTCCAGCCCTTCTTTTCGGGCTGTGAATGGCTGAGGCTGGGACTGCAAACCTCTGACTGCTTTTTTAACTTTGCCCGTTCCCCTGTCAGTGTGTGTGTGTGTGTGTGTGTGTGTGTGTGGGGGGGGGGGGGGGTACAGCTTGTCAGATCCTGTTAAAGCCAAATCCACAGCGCCCCCCAATCCATCCCAAAGAGCCCAGGAGCAGCTGCTCTTCGCTGCCTGCCCAAAGAGAGGATTTACCAGAGCTTTGTAGGGCCGGGCTTCCAGGAAGGCGAGCGAAGGCATCTGCAGCGGGGGACAGCCCCCAGCCCAAGCTGGCGGACTGGTCCTGCGGTGGGCGGCAGGAGCAGCCAGAGACCCGCCCCCGCGCTCTGGCTGGGGGCTCGGAGTGGTCTGTTCCCGCTGAGGAGGGAAGCGGAGTGTAACAGCGGCGCCTTGTTGCTCTGCCTGTCCATTGCTCCAGCTGTGCAGCCAGCGGCGCTCGGCGGCGGGACGCTGCTGCTGCTGCGAGGGGAGAGGCGCTAGGGCAGGGAGCCCCCGCTCCGTCTCCTCCGCACCTGCCTCGCCAAGGAGGGCTCTTCGGAGAGCCGCCGCCGCCGCTGCTGCTGGAGGGGGCGCGCACACTGCAGTAATGCGAGACCATCCCCTCCTGGCGGGGAGGGGGAAGCCGGCCGAGTCCCAGCCCAGCCAGGTGTTCCGCTTCTGTCTGCGGCTGCCGGCCCAGAGCGCTCAGTGACCCGCCAGCTCGAGCCTCCGCTCGCTGCCCCTGGGCGCGCTTCCTATCGCTTGGCTTCGGCTGGAGGGGGGGTTGCGGTAGCTGGAGAGGAAGAGGGGGAGAGAGAAGCTGCTGCTCCTTGGTGCTCCTCTTCCCCCCCCAGTCATTTGCTGCTGCTGCCGCCGCTTTGCCAATTCAAGGCGAGCAGGGAAGCGGGTGTCATGCAATTGGTGCCCAGTGAAAGGTCTCCGAGGCTGAAGTACCAGTGAGAGGAAGTGTAGCGCAATCAAGCCGGCTCTGTGCAATGACAGCCATGAAGGAGCAGCAGGCAGCGCCGAACCCGGGCAGCCGGGGGAGCCAGCAGCAAGACCAGGTAAGAGTTTGTAGGAACTATTCCGTGGGGGGGGGGGGGGATCTCCCTCCTTGTCTCGCCCCTGTTCTCCCAAAGAGGCTTGAAGATTAACGTACGTTTCATGTGTGTACCCCCCCCCCCCAAATCACTGACTCCAGACGAAGTTGTAACAAACGGTGGGTAAAAGTGCGGTCTGTGTGGCCAGGAAAACGCTGCCTCCTACGAGGTGTCGAGAGGCGCGGAGAGGGCAAGGGGCTGCCGCCTTGCTCTAGAGGGGACGGGGGCAGGTTGGCTGATACAGCCGCCGCAAGAAAGAAACAGACCGTTTGTGCCCTGGGGGTGGGGGGGCTGCCTGGTTCGGGGGGATACAGCAGCCTTAGTGGAGTACTTTGTTCCCCTGCAGGCGAAGACTTTGGGGTAGGGGGGCGAGGGGGGAACCTCCTTGGACGCATCATTAGCAGACGAAACTAAATATTCGAATGACCTTTCCAAGCCTGTGAACGGAGCAGTGAGAGGGACCAGAAGCCTGTTAGCTGGGGGGAGGCTACAGCTACAGGGGCTTTGGGAGGTTGTTAATATATTTTTTTTAAGGAGTCCAGATTTGAAATGGGCTTCCAGGGTGTCTTGGCTGCGGTGCTGTGTCTGCTTCAGGGGGGTGCTGGAGAATTCAGAATGCAAGTCAGGGCTCCAGACTTGAATCATTGCGCTCCTGTATCATTCGAGGCGGTTTGGGTGTCATTTCCACAGTCTTCCCCCCTTTCCTCCCGGAGAGTCGTGCAGGACTTTGTGCTCTTGCTTCCCCAAGTTGCATCAAGTGAAATAAATACACGAAGTGATCAGTCTCTACAGATGTGTCATGTTTACATCAATTAGTGACTCTAAGTGGAGGCTGTCAGCTATTAGGTCATTGGATAATTATGGCACTCCAGAGAGGAGCAGGCTGATACTACCAGAGATGGTGCTGTACGCTCAAGATACGCTGGGAAACGGTGTAATTCTTTCCATGTCAGTCACTTTAGCTGCCAAGCGCTAGAAGTGGGACTGAAAGGAGTGTAATAAGCTTAAACATCCGGTACTGGGGTGCGGGAAACCGTTTAGGTTCTCTTCCTGCTCTCTAGATAGAAAGCAGAAAGGGCGATCCGTAGATCCGTGGGGAAGATTAGGGTCTTTAATACTGTGAGAATTCAACACCTCTGTTTTGCCTAGTGCTCCCCATATCCCTGTCTGTTCGCCCCCTTGGCAAATGTGTGAGCACTTTGGTTTGATGTAGAAGGCGAGAAAGATTATTTACTAGACTTACTTACGAATGTTAAAGCAGCATTTCATACAGCCTTTTCGAAGTCATGCCGCTAAAAGCCTGTGCACTGTGTTTATGTTAATAAATGGGGCTATTTGGAACATTATGTGTCTCTCAGTACCATGCTTGTAATGACAGCATAGCAAGCAGTTTCAATATATAAAGGCTTGGCTAACTAAGTCTGTTAGCAGAAATCATCTTTCGGCATCACAGAACCTTAAGTTTCATTAACAGGCTGCTATTTCTCACTGATGCTCTTGGATGATGGTACCAATACGTTAGAAAAGATTGGTCCTGTGAACACTCCCTCATGAAATCTCTGATCACTAACCTGTGACCCCAGATGGTTACTTCTGGTGCTGCAGAGTTTGAAATGGTGGGAGGAGGAGAGGAGAGCAAAGAACAGACTATAAATGCTGAAAATAGTGCACTTAACCTCATCAGTGTGTAGCTGAGTCCAGTTGATCACGATTTTGTATTGCATGCAAAACACCTGAAATTTTGCAAACACATAAAGATTCTTTGTGAGGTTGCATTTTTTTTGACTGCTCTCAAGACTGACACGTCTCAATTTTTGCATTTTGAAACCAGCATTTTTCAAAACATAACCAAGATAAAAATTATAAATCATATTTGTTTCATTATCAGACTAATCAATATGATTTACAGATATATTAAAAAAGCAATTTATTGGATGAAAAAGCACATTTTGATATTGAAAAGTCCCATGTTACAGGTTTGTGTGTTAATTTATGTCTAAGGACCCTATCCTGAAAATATTTACCTATGTTTAACTTTAAGTATGTCAGTAATCCTATTGACTTCAGTGGGGCTACTCGCATGAGTAAATTTAAGCATATATTTGGAGGATTGGATTTATGTATATGCATTCTGACACTTTTTTTCCTGTGATATTGAACAAAGTATTACATTTCAGCTGGTTTTGAGGAGGCTTTCAATATTCTGAATAAATTGAATGCATCTGTTATAATAGTTTGAGACAGAATGACTGGGTTATTGCTGTCAGTGGTTCCTATTATGTGTACAGAATGATTAAAGTTTACAGCAAGTCAGCTAGTGCAGGCATTTGTTGCTATTGTATGATCAATCTCAAGCATTCACAGGGCTGTTTAATTTCAATAAAATATTGTATTTGCTTTCTTTTAGAAGACAGTGCTCTTAGCCAACATCAAAGATGGTTGGATCTAACCACTCACTATGGCTTTATTTTAAATTCACACACAGTTGAATTACCAAAATGGCCTTTTGTTGTTGAAGCTAGAGATCTTTTTTAAATATCAAAGCAGTTTGTTATATATCAAACCCTACTTCCTACTGCCCTATTACCTTGCACTGAAGAACAGTATTCTATTAATTTTAAATATCTGTAAAGCTTAGGAATATGCTTATCATTATTTCACTGCTCTACAGTTTTCAACCTCTCTTTCAATTAATTTGTAAGTGAATGGAGATAACTGTGGTTCTCCCTACTGTATGCAAACATTAAATATAGAAGAGAACAAAGTTTTGCTAGGCTCAGACTGAACCGTGTTGTGAAATTCCTGGTTTCCAGGCATTTTTTGCACAGTGCTTAATATTTAAATCACACATAACAATTGTTATTCAGAGTTGAATTTTATGTACAGAAGAAGATTATTCTCTTCATTTTAAATGGTAATTGACTACTGAGAAGGTTTTAGGGGTCCAATCCTGCAGTAAAGCCCATGCAGCATTCAATTGAAGCCAGTGGGGATCCATATGGATTCAAAGATCTGCCCATATGCATCTATCTAGATACTTAATATGGTCTCGGTAAGCATCATTTCTGCGCATGTCACCATCGTTAACATATTTTTCCTCACAAGGCTCCTGCAAGGTAGGGAAGTATGTCTGTCCCCATTTTACAGATGGGGGAATTGAGGTCCAGAGAGACTAAGTCCAGGTTTGCACTAGAAACTGCTGTTGGTATAGTAATGTTGGATTTTTTTGTCACACTTCTATACTAACAAAAGCCTTAGTGTAGACACAGCTTGTACCAGCAAAAGCTGCTTTTGAAGGTATAGATTATTTTTCTTGCTGAACCAGTATAAATTATACTGGCAAAAGCCCTCCTTTGCTGGTATAAGTTGTATCTACATTAGGAAGGCTTGCTGGCATAGCTATGCAGGGGAACAGGAATTTAGGACTGGAAGGGAAGTCCTGGGTCATTGAGTCCATACCCTCGCTACTGCAGGCAAAACTGTCATATAAACTCATTCATAAATTTATCAAGCTCTTTCTTAAAACTAGTTAGGTTGTTTGCCCCTACAATACCTGTTGGAAAACTGTGCCAGAACCTCACCCCTCTGATGGTTAGGAAGTTGCTTCTAATTTACATCCTACATTTATTCATGGCCAGTTTATACCCATTTGTTCTTTTACCAACACTGTCCTTTAGCTGAGAGAGCTCTTCTCCCTCCCCTGATGTGTTTATAGAGAGCAATGAAATCTCTCCCTCTCCTGCTTCCCCCCAACTTTACCCTTCACTTTGCTAGGCTAAACAAGCCAAGCTATTTTAACCTCTTTTCATAAGATAGGCCCTTCATTGTCTGCACTTTTCTAGCGTCAACCTGGCCCAAGTGACTTGTGCAATGTCACACAGAAAATCTGTGGTGAAGCAAGGAATTGCTTGTGGGTCTTCTCCTGCAAACACCTAAGCACAGATATAATTTTACTCATGTGAGTAGTCAGACTGAAGTCAACACTTTGCTGCAGTAAGTGTTTTCAGGATTGGGACCTGAGTTATCACTGTAAATTACAACTGGCTGTTACAGTGACATTCCTGGTTAAACAAAGGTGTTATTTTACTGACTGAATCATTAATGGTCACTTACTTAGAAATAAATTTGGTATAACTTCTTATTGAGCACTTTCTTCAAGAAGGTAGTTGTAAACCAACATTCCTATGGGCAAAACATCTAATGACTGTACATCCCTCCCAATCTCTTCCCTTCAGTGTCCCCTCTGCCTTCACTTTTATTTCTACTACCTTGTTTCCTCCTAATTAAACTCATTCTGCTTGAGTTATTCCTTTTTCTCCCATACTGTTGGTACGTCTACACTGCAGTTGCGTGTGTAGTTATAGCATTTGTTGACATACCCAAGCTGCCTTATTCTGTCTAGCTTCTGTACTGGTAGCTGTGAAGTTGTGACAGCATAGCCGTCAGCACGACCTAGCTACCCCAGTTATTACCCAGTTGTACAGCCCATAGTGAAGCTGTACTGCCTCAGCTCCACGTCTGTTGGTACATGAGCTAGCTACATTAAAGCTGGCTCACGTATGTCTACACATGCAGCAATCACACTCATTGATTGCATTATAGGCACACTGTGTGTCTGTCTTGTTGATTTTTAAATTGTAGGCTTTTCAGGGCAGAGACTGCCTACTACTTTGTGTTTGTATAAGGCCTACCCCAATGGAACCCCATTTATAGTTGGTCCTTAGGCAAGATTGTAATAAACAATACTATTGATGTTTTTAGAGAGAACTTTGATAAATTAGTCACATTCATTCCAAACCCTTTGTTAAATGATTGCTGCTGTTTATTTCTAAAATTACATTTTTACGTTATCATACTTTATCTGCATAGAGGAAAATATCTTTTAAATTACTCTTATTTCCACTGAACTCTGTTGCCTGAAAGCTTGCTTCATAAATTATTTTAGCTTCCTGAGTTCTACCTGTGTAATACAGCAAATGGCATTTGTCAATCTGTAGTTTTTAACAGCTGCCCGTGGTCTTAGACAATAGCTCTTAGTGATCATAAAAAAAAGCGCTGTTTAATAGTCAATAACCACAACAAATTTGGTATCTGTATGACATGCCAGTTCATGCATATTGCTTTTTCTGCAGATGAAAAACTAAGATAATTCCTATCGGTATTAACATTGTGAGGTTTCAGTCTGTTTACCAAAAAGAAAGATGATCTACACCACCTGGTGCTGCTTGCTGTTCTTTGTCTGTATGAGCAAAGAGATCTTTGAAAATTTTAATCGTTCTCCCCTGAGTCTCTATTTTTCTCTCACACTTAAGTATTGTTTTTTTTTAAAATTTAGTTTTAAAATACAGCAAACTAAAATTTTCTCTAGTAGTTCTGAACTACAGTCCATTACTCAGGGCCGGTGCAAGGAAGTTTCGCGCCCTAGGCGAAACTTCCACCTTGCGCCCCCCCCCCCCAGCCCTGCGGCAGCTCCCCGCCCCCCCCTCCACCCTCAGGCGCCCCCCCCCCGCGGCAGCTCCCCCCCCCCCCGGGAGCCGTGCGGCAGCTCCCCACCCCAGCTCACCTCTGCTCCGCCTCCTCCCCGAGCACGCCGCCCCCGCTCTAATTCTCCTCCCTTCCCAGGCTTGCAGCGCCAAACAGCTTCCCCCACCGAGGCACACCCCCCCCGCGGCTGCTCCCCACCCCAGCTCACCTCTGCTCCGCCTCCTCCCCGAGCACGCCGTCGCTGCTCCACTTCTCCTGCCTCCCAGGCTTGTGGTGCCAAACAGCTGATTGGCGCCGCAAGCCTGGGAGGTGGGAGAAGTGGAACGGCCGCTATGCTGGGAGAGGGAGTCTGAGCCACACGTGTCAGCGCGCCGCCGGCAGCCCAGCCCAGGAACGCTGTAAAAAAAAAATTGGGGGCACCGCTTTTTGGCGCCCCCAAATCTTGACGCCCTAGGCAACCGCCTAGTTTGCCTTAATGGTAGCACCGGCCCTGCCATTACTGCAACTCTAAGTTAATATATTTTTAAAATAGATAGGTGAAAGTTAATTGTGTGCTATTCTGCTATTATAAGGCAGTTATTGGTTGGGCATAAGAGTTAACTATAACTGTAGAATATATAGACAGGCAGAGCCTGCTTTTGCTCCTATTGAAGTCAGTGGGAGTATGAGTATTGCCTTTATTGTAAAGTGCAGTGGATTAAAGAGCAAGAAATTTAAACTCTGCTTTCTCAAGGCTAAGTTCTGAAAATTTAAGATGTAGTAAAGCCCCTATTAAGTTCAAATAAAGTTGACCTCCAAGGGAGTTTAATCTCTGTATGCATCAAGGTTTAGTTTTCAGTGAATAAAAGGTGAACTAGTCTAATGCCTTTCATGTGTTCCTTCATCATGTTATAGTGGTTTCCCCAAACTAGGCACTGATCCTGCAAAGACAAGTAAATTGGTGGACACATGTGCCTGTTCAATGGGGTTCAACATGGACAGATCTCTTTGCAGGATCAGGGCCTTGGAGGACATATATTTTGTGTTTTGGTGGATGGTCCTATTAAATTATTTTCCATATTTTTAATTTTTTAAAATTATTTTATGTTGTCTTTCAAACACTTACAAGACTTTGAATTTTTACATTACGTGGTACATGCACACATAGGAGACAGTGGATGAGAATTGGCCTACTTTTAATGTGACGATATCGATCTATTGTAGGTATTCCTATATAAGTACTGGTCTTGAACAAGATCCTGTCTGTTCAGTCAAAATTGTCTTTTCCCACTTGGATACACAGAAAAACTTGAGCTCTTACATTACACACTAACCATAGTTTCAGCAAACTTGAAAACTTGTAAGATTTAGTGTTCTGTGTAAAAGGTATTCAGCTCCAGGTAATGATCGTCTCAGAAATTCTTTCCATATGCTGTGTGTGTTTGTGTTTTGAGTGTGCTTAGGATTGAAATAAGAAATGCTATTACAGTACAAAATCAAAAGTGACTTCACATTTCTCCAAGTTTCCATAGCTAGCTGTTTTTTTTGACTTGTAATATTATTGTGATATATCAAATGTATTGATTTTTGTGGGTCATACAAAGTCAGAGACATCAGGTTTCTAAGGTGGAAAAATGAGGAAAAGTGGAAAAAAGAAAGTTATTTTATTATCCCCAGAATTTTATGGCAACAGTTAAGATTTAGATTCAGATTCAATTTCTTACATCGGATGTGAGTGAGCCATGCCATTTCCATGCTGAAGACAGAGAGAAATATTACAAACCTAGATTATGTGGTCAAGTATATGAATGCCAGCCCAAGAAGCTTATTTGAATCTGCATTAATAATCCTGCTACAGGGTTAGAACTATATTTTTCAAGCTCTACATGCAGGAATTGGGTATATGGGGAATGCAGAGAGCAAGTGAATATTGAAATAGTTTACTCTGCCTTAAATTGCCTCCCTCCTGACAGGTGGCCACACACCCTTCATTCACAAGACTGGTTTCATACAAGAGGAAAAGTCAGGGTGGGGGCTGGAGAAAAATAAGCACATTTTCCTTTCTGGGTCCATGTCCTGATCACCTTCCCCACAGGACTACTTTCATGATTTCAGTGGGACCACTTGCATGCACAGGACAAGCAGGATTGGGCCCTAAATAGCATGACCTATGTAGGAGCAGGACTATATATGTTGTAAAAAGGCCATTTGCATCTAGAACCTCAGACATCCTGGGTGCATGCAAAATTCATACCATGGGTATTTAAAATGTGGTGTTTTTTTTTTTTTTTTTTTTAAGAGTTCTGAAGCAAACTTTTAAGTGAGTAACTATATAGGGCTTAATCCTACAGATCTTTCTAAGGTGAACCTACCATCGACTCATTAACCTATTGACAATAGGAAAACAAATTAGACTGAAATTCACATACCTATTGCAGAGGGTCCAATACTTGAGCACTTAAGACCAAATTGTCACCCCAGGAGCCACGCTGAGTAACTGGCTGTGCACTGCGGAAGTCAAAAAGGGCAAGGGGGAAAGGAAGCCGCCTTCTTAAGTTACAGAGCAAGAACATAGCTATTAGGCTGGAGGGGCTTTCACTCGCAGGTTATAGTCCCTCCAGGCCTGCACAAGAACCCCTTTATCTTTGTTTTGTTTCCAAATTAACCTCCAGGTAATCCCTATCGAGTAGAAGAGTACTGAGGCCCTCTGCCTCTGTAGAGGTGGGACTAGGATTTGCCTCTTCACACAGAACTTCAATGGGACTTCTGTGGTGTAGAAGGCTTTGCATGGTTCTTATCTGCTGGAACAATTTTTTGTTTACAAAGTTGGCCCCAGGAACTTGCAAATATCTGTTAGAGCAGATATGTTCAAATACTATTTCTTTGCCTCTTTCTGGTAGCTTCCCATTTTAAGGTACTGCAGGGGGCAAGCTACTTTGATAAGTAATAAGGAGAAGGAGCGTTTAAGCAAACTAAATTGTTGTTGAATAGTATTATTCCACTGTATGAAAGTCCTTTTATTAGCTTTGTTTGTTAAATTGTAAGGCATTTAAAAGCTTTCATGGACGTGATGAGGAAAAATAATTATTATTCTTATAAATTTTTATACTGGTAAAATGTGTGAATTTAATCCCTGAATCAGTATCTGGGCCTGATCACTGAAGTCAATGGAAGTCTTTCCATTGATTTCCCTAGGTTTTGCACCAGGCCTCATCTGCTGTAAATCGGTTTAAGTTTACAGTACTGTATTTAGCACGTACTTTATACTTCTCATAATTAACTCTTCTTTCATATTGCACTGACAGAGTTAGACAGGAATGTGAGTAGCTGCCTTCAAGTGCATTGCCGGAGATGCCTTTAAGTTTTCTGCCAAGAGGTAGCTATAATTTGATGACAAACGCTTTCTCACTTTTAGAAGACCTATATCATTTCTCAGTCCATGCAGTAAACATAAAACCTGTGCTGTCTCAAACTCTGCACCTTTTCACTTTAATCATGCAGTTCTTTTATGCTCCACTAAGCTGTATCGAATAATGTTCATGAATATATGATAGTAAAAAGAATAATGCTGATGGTGACTGATGATGATAAATTACAGTATTTATCCATTAGGAAGGACATTGGATGACCTACAGAATCGACGGCTGAAGCTAGAAAACCTTTCCTAATTGTTCTTAACGCTGTTAGGAACTTGAACATAAATTATTATATAGAGATTCTGTACAAAGGGAGTGATTCAAAACCAAGATAAAAGCCCTCTGACACTTTGAGACTGTTGTATAAGATAATCAATTAGTAAGTATAAAATTGCACAGTGATTTAAAAAAATAGAAATTACTTTAATAGAGCTGTTGGAACATACTGTCTCATAGACGTGGACATGTTTTGTGGAGATATAGCTGATTTTTTTGTGTGGCATGGCAGGGATAGAAGGGGAGAGAGAGCAAACATGGCAGACTTGTTCTATAGCTTAGTGGTTAGGGCCTTAGGCTAGGATGTGGGAACCCTAGGTTCAGATGACTGCTGTACCTGAACGAGAATGGGTTGGGATAAAAAAAAAACTGCTCTGAATCAGGCAGAGGAGCAGGGACTTGAACATGGGTCTCCTACATCCCAAGCCAGACATGCTGAAAAGCTTAATCTTTGAGCCAAAATGGACATTTTGACACACTTCGGTTTTTGTGCATTTAAGATATTTTGGTATTGTTCCAATGCAGAACAAAACCAAACTTCAAAACCTCAAAAGTTGCAGTGACACGGAACTGTCATCCTCTAGCCATCTCTACCCTTTAAAGATTTTGGAGAGTGTCTAGGGTAATATTTGAAATTCACATTCATTTGAAAAGGAAAAATGTTCTGTAGACTCCCTGAAAAGGAGTTAGGTAAAGGTTAAGACAGATTCTTCTGCACTATGGGTGTGATTTCCAAATACTAGAGGGGAAAATGTGAAGCTTGTTTTATTGTATAAGTTAAATGCTGAATAAATACAGAGAACTAAACCAAGCAAACATCACTAATGGGACTGATCATAAATTCTGGGTCTGATCCTGCATTTGTATATGTTCCCCTCATCTCCGGACTATACAGTGAATGCTGAGTCACTCTGTCCCCTTTCTGTCTTGAGCACCCCATTGATTGACCAGGCTAGTGAGCTGACATACATGGGGAAAGAGGCTTTCAGAGTCTCAGGATTTTGGCTTAAGTAAAATCTAATCTAAGGACTGACTAGAGTGAGCTTTTTGAATGTTGAGCTTCTCTCTTTCTCTGTACAGCAGGATGTGGGGTGGGGGGGGAGGGAAGTAATCTTGAGGGCATAGGAGCTGAATCTCATGCCCGCAACTAATTCTGCTGGAGGGTGGGGTAGGCGAAATGACTACTGTAAATACATCTAAAAAAACACAAAAATCTAGGATGGCTTTAATAATAGAAGTATAGTCCAAGTAGGTATGTTTTCTGGATAGGAATTAGCTTGCAAGATTGCCTGCTCTTTCTTGGAAGAAATGTGCAATATCCCACAGTGTGAAAAGCAACAACATAAAAATCCTGCTGGAATGTTTGTACTAAAGGCCTTCTTGCTCCAAGGCATAGATGATTGTATAGGGTAATTAGATGCTGTCAAGCATAAATATAAATTTAAATCTAGTCAAGGTAATAGACTTTACAAAGTCAAAGATTCTGAAATAAGGGGATGGCTATACAAGGAAATTAGTTGTAAAATATGCTTTTTATTTTTTTATCCAAACTCTATTGCAGGGTTTTGGTGCATTGTTAGGCAGATGCTGTGTTCTACTCCTGATGTGACTGTATTTCATAGTGGTTGAAGTTCCTGTATAGAAGCCCACTGTTAATACTCTTAGTCCCAATGAAAGCAGTAGGACTAATTACATGACTAATTGGTACTGGTTCAAGCACATATTTACACTACAATATTGTTTGTAGTTTGTCAATTTGTTAAAAGTTCTTTGGGGTCCCACAGGATGGAAGGCGATTTGATAAATGCAAATTGTAATCAGACTTTTTGTGAAAATGGTTTGTCCCATGTATTATCATTCTGGAGATTCTGTGAGTTTATTTGTAAAAATTCAGTATGTGGCAAATTTGAAAGTGTGGTATCAAACTGTGAACATCACGGAAATATTTTGCATAAGTAAGTGCTCAGAATTCTGAGCGGGGACTTCACGATCTGACTATAAACTAGTTTATTTAAAATCAACAGTAATTGGTTTCAGAATGAAGTTCTTGTTCTATTTTTATTTTTCATATATTAATGAAAACAAAACAGGAAGAATCCTCTGCATGTAATTCTGAAAAATAATACAGCAACTTTAAACATAACTTTAAAACTAGGCATGTTTATAACTAGGGTAGTTCCATTGAAACTTTTTTTTTCTGTTGCCCCACACTTTGGACAAATATAGACATTTAATTTGACTACCTTTTTCTCTAAAACAGTTTTCCAAGTTTGTTGTGTCAAGTAAACGTCTGCCAATGCATTTCACGGAACACAATCCCCTCAGATTTGGTTCCAAATTATGCATGTGAGTAACATTGCAGAGACAAGAGAGGACCCATTCAGCTTGATAGGACCACCAACAGACTTAAACTTGCAAAAGCAGGGCTTTGTTTTATAAAAATCTAATCTTTCACAACAGGTAAGACCAATAGGAAAGTTTCCATTGTTCTTCTTCTAATAGGAACAGTTATTTAAAACAAACTCTCCCTTAGGGTATTTGGAATCCAATCACTGCAGAATTATGAACCAGAAAGTGAATCTGATTTAACTGACTTTATTTTTTGTCCGTCCTGAGAGAAAATTACCAAGTAAGGCTTTGATTCTACCCATGAGCTCCATACAAGGAGATTCCTGTACCTCTGCAAATCTCAATGCAGAATTGGGACCTAAATAAACAATATAATAGCAAAATGTTGATTGGAAGTGTGTTTAATTATGTCAGTTTTAAAGTTAATTGTTGAGGAGATGTATTTGTTTAAAATATGATTCTTATTGACAGTGTCCCTTTAAGTTGAGGTATTATAGATCAGTTCTATAACTGTTTAAAATAACATTGACTTAATTATTTTTTGTAATTCGTTAAAATAAAGAATGCGTTATTTTATAGTGTCCCACAGAGAGCCTATCAAAGACACGGTTATACCTCCAAAAACTGAATGCAATGAAAATCTTGTGTCTGTTTTTTACTTTTGAAACTTACATATCAAAATATCTACTGCTAATAATAATGGGGTGGGGAGAAAGGAAAAGAAGAAATTACTTTACAAAATTAAATACTCTTGTTCTGGAACATAGAATTATAAATCGTCAGCTAATCTTGAAAATTACATGGTTTGGGAAATATTTTGATGGGAGATAGAAGAGATGCAAAATTCTGTAAATCACGGCTTAAACATAGAGTAGCAGCACAAAACAACAAGATTCCTAGATCAGCCAGGAAATTGGAATAAAATGTTAAATGGAACTAGAGAATTGAGCTCTGGTCCTGTAAAAATGTATGCATGTGCATAATTCTAGTCATGTGAATTGTCCCATTAAACTCAGTGGCACTACTCCTGGGCTTAAATTTAAATATTTGCATAGGCCTGTGATTCAGTTTTCCTAATGCCCAGTTTCCTTTAAAACAAAAGTTAGGTGTCTGTGTCTGTAGTTATTTTCACTGCACATGGGGGAAGAGGTGAGTAGAGCTGGGAGAAATTTTTTGGACAAAACTTTTTTCTCTGAAAAAAGCTATTTCGTGTTGACCAAAACATTTAGCAAATTTGTGTCTAATTCAACACATTCTTTTAGCCAGAAATAGAACAAAACAAACAAAAGATGTGAAACATCAATGTTTCCTTTCAAAAAGATCAAAACAAAATGTTTCAATTTTTTGATTCAGAGTGACTTTTAGTTTCAGATTTTTATTTAAAAACAAAACCAAAATGGAACATTTCATGTTGGGTCAAACAATATTTTTGTTTGACCTGAAATGAAACTTTGGTTTGTTGAACAATTTTCACTTTGGCTTGACCCAAAACAAATGCTTTTTTTATTATTATTATTTTCGATTCAGCCAATGATCTGAAAAATGAGATACTCTCATATCTCTAGTGGGGAGTAATAAAGGAATATCTTTCCTGATTTGCAGCACTGTCTACAGGCTTCAGCTAGGATTCACTTTATCCAGAATCCTGCCAAGAAAGGCCCTGATCCTGCAATCTGCTGTCTGTGTGGACTCCTTCCTTGTGCAGAACCTCAGTGAAGCCGTTTGAGATTTTCATGGGTGCACGGTTCTGCCTGAATGGATCAGGTGGTAGAATCAGGGCCTGCCTGTATTTGGTAAAGGAATGATGTTGCCTGTGGTTGAATTGATGAGATTTCCACCCCCCCCCCTTCTTTACAGCATACTCCCCAATTCCCACAGCACTGTTATGTTTGTAAAACTGTCATTCTCGGATGACATATTATCATGAAATGTGCATGTCACAGCTCTCAACAGAAATTCCACCTCTCTAAAGCAGATAACTTCAATTGAAGCTAACTGCTCTTTTATGCAAAATATAGTGATTTCAGGATTCTTCTTGTTCCCTGGAAGTGAGTATAGTTACCAGGTTATATTTTAACTTTTTTCCCCCTTGGAAAATGTAAGATAATTTGTCAGTCTTCTCCCAATAAGAAATTTTTATTGCAGAAAAAGTTCAGATGTCAGGAAAAAAAAATAGTCACAGGCAGTCACTCTATTTCATTTCGTGTGGAGTCTGCTTTCAGGTGTATATTGAAGGGGGAATATTCCTGTTTTGTCCCCTGTCACAGGAGATGGGAAAGAAGACTACTTTACATCTGAAGCAGAGCTGCAGACATCAAGACCTTAATGATCTGCCTGTATTATGGGAAAGCTGGTGAGAGTAGGTGGGGAAAAAAAGAGTAGGCTGTAATGGGTATTTAAGCCCTGATCCTGGAAACTGATTCAGGTGGCTGGGTCCCCGTCTGCATGCATTGCTATAGGAACCTGAACTTGTTTTTCTCCTGACTTTGCTACATTTACATTTGTAAACTTAAACTTTCAGTAATGTAGTGTTTTACCTTTAATAACTTTAAATATCGGTATCTTGCCACAAGAGTTCAGGGCTGCCCAGAGGATTCAGGGGTCTGGGGCAAAGCAATTTTGGGGACCCCTTCCATAAAAAAAAGTTGCAATACTATAGAATATTATATTCTCATGGGGGCCCCTGTGGGGCCCGGGGCAAATTGCTCCACTTGCCCCCCCGTCCCCTCTGGGCGGCCCTGCTAGAGTTTGGAAGGAGAGTTCCTTGCCTCTAGCTCTTCTCCTATATAGCATGATGCAAAGTTGCTTATTCAGGAAAAACAGAAGTTGAACAACTTCAGAGGATGTAATTTACTACACCTTTTGAGCAACATTGACTTGTGTGCCAGCACATGGTACATCTTTTATTTATTTACTTTCCTGTTCAATAAAAAATGTGTTTGCCATGGTAACCTTGTATCTCATGGCACATATGCTGAGATAAAGAACACCTCCTGAAAGAAACAAGCACAGAGTAATATATCATGTCAACATGGGAATATTTTTCAGTGTATAAAGAAAGAAAAATATTCTTCATGCTAAAATGTCAATTTCATTGAGGTTTTTCATTTCTTTTTTATTTTTAGATTTAAAAACACTAAATAGAGAATTATTTTTTTCTTCAGTGTTTTCTTTCAGTCAGACTGCTCTTATTAAATGAATTTTCTATATCTAGGAAACCTATCAAATATATTTGCCATAAATCTTATATCATTTCTGAATGGGTGTCCTTCCCTTTGTGAAATATCAGATATTCCAGTGGTATGTCAACCTTTGCTATTAATTGAACTCATATTTGCCAGCCTGGTTAGACTGTCTCCAACTTTTGACTCTTATGAAGTGGTTCCTATTATTGGATTTTCCTGTCTCTTCCTTCTAAAGGGTCACTGCCAAGATAAAAAATGACAATGTTAAGCAAACAACTGTCCTTACCTACTTGTCTGCCACTACTAACGCCTTATAAAATACTAAAACAGAAAGAAATCGAACAGTCCCCTTTGCTCTTCATTATTTGTGCTGTTTCTTTACATTATGCAAAATTTGGTTGATCTTACATGGGCAATGAAAATCAGTGAAGGGCCTGATGATTCACACACTTAATCATGTGCTTTACTTAAAGTGAGTGAAGAATCCAATTGACGTCAATGGGACTAAGGGTATGTCTACACTACGAGAGTAGTTCGATTTTACTTAAATCGAATATGTGGAATCGATATTACAAAGTCGAACGTGTGTATCCACACTAAGGGCAGTAATTCGACTTTGTGAGTCCACACTAACGGGGCAAGCGTCGACATTGGAAGTGGTGCACTGTGGGTAGCTATCCCACAGTTCCCGCAGTCCCCGCTGCCCATTGCAATTCTGGGTCGAGCCCCCAATGCCTGCTGGGGAAAAAAATGTGTCGAGGGTGGTTTGGGGTAACTGTCGTCATCCAACCATCACTCCCGCCCTCCCTCCCTGAAAGCGCCGGCGGGCAATCATTTCATTTCGCGCGCTTTTCTGGTGAGTGACAGTGCGGACGCCACAGCACTGCGAGCATGGAGCCCGCTGCGACCATCGCTGCAGTTATGGCCGTTGTCAACACCTCGCACCTTATCTTCCACCTTTTCCAGAGGCAGATGCTGAGAAATCGGGCGAGGAGGTTACGGCATCGCGGTGAGGACATGAAGTCTGAGAGTGGCACAGACTCTCGCAAAGCACGGGACCCCGCGCCGTGAACATCATGGTGGCAATGGGTCATGTTGATGCTGTGGAACGGCGATTCTGGGCCCGGGAAACAAGCACGGACTGGTGGGACCGCATAGTGCTGCAGGTCTCGGATGAATCACAGTGGCTGCGAAACTTTCGGATGCGGAAGGGAACTTTCCTGGAACTTTGTGAGCTGCTGTCCCCTGCCCTGAAGCGCAAGGACACCCGGATGCGAGCAGCCCTGACTGTCCAGAAACGAGTGGCCATAGCCCTCTGGAAGCTTGCAACACCAGACAGCTACCGGTCAGTCGCGAACCACTTTGGCATGGGCAAATCTACCGTGGGGGTTGCTGTGATGCAAGTAGCCAACGCAATCGTTGAGCTACTGCTGTCAAAGGTAGTGACCCTTGGAAACGTGCAGGCCATCATAGATGGCTTCGCCGCGATGGGATTCCCAAACTGCGGTGGGGCTATAGATGGAACTCACATCCCTATCCTGGGACCGGACCACCAGGCCAGCCAGTACATTAACCGAAAGGGCTACTTTTCAATGGTGCTGCAAGCACTGGTGGACCATAGGGGACGTTTTACAAACATCAACGTCGGATGGCCGGGCAAGGTTCATGACGCTCGTGTTTTCAGGAACTCTGGTCTGTTTAGACGGCTGCAGGAAGGTATTTACTTCCCGGACCACAAAATAACTGTTGGGGATGTGGAGATGCCTATAGTGATCCTCGGGGACCCAGCCTACCCGCTAATGCCCTGGCTCATGAAGCCCTATACAGGCGCCCTGGACACTGAAAAAGAACTCTCCAACTACCGTCTCAGCAAGTGCAGAATGGTGGTGGAGTGTGCTTTTGGACGTCTCAAGGGGAGATGGAGAAGCTTACTGATTCGCTCTGATCTCAGCGAAACCAATATCCCCATTGTTATTGCAGCTTGCTGTGTGCTCCACAATCTCTGTGAGAGCAAGGGGGAGACCTTTATGGCGGGGTGGGAGGTTGAGGCAAATAGCCTGGCTGCTGATTACGCCCAGCCAGACAGCCATGTGATTAGAAGAGCCCAGCGGGACGCGCTGTGCATCTGGGAGGCTTTGAAAGCTAGGTTCCTCAGTGAGCAGGGTAACCTGTGACTATTAACTTTGTTTAAAGAGAAGCTGAACCTGCCCCCGTTTCTTTACCCAGTTTATGTTGACTATCCTCTGCAGCTACATACCCCGTTCACCCCGTCCCCCCCTTCCAACACACGTTTAAAAATAAAATACATGGAACTTTGTTAATGAACACCGTTGTCTTTATTACGGGTTTCGCGGTAAAGGGTTGAAACTGGGACGCAGACTGTGGTGGGGAGCGGGCGTAGTGATGGAAAGAACGCATATAAGCTCAAGGAATGACAGGCTCCTGCTCCTAGAGCGGTCCGCAGTGCTGGACTGGTTGTTTCAACGGAGCCTGCCACCCCTCCTTTTCCGGACTCTGTGTGTGGGAGCTATGTGACTTCGTGGCGGGGGAGGACGGTTACAGATCCCCTGCTGCGTGGCTCTGTGATCCAGGATAAGGACCGCTGCATAAGATCTCTAACCGCCCTCCCCCGCCACAAAGTCACATAGCCCACCCCCACACAGAACATGAAAACCACCTCCCAGACTGACCAGGGTGCCTAGTGACTGCAATGTGTGTGTGACCTGCTGCTGAACCTGCCCCCATGTCTGTACCCTGGTAAAGGTGACTGTCCTCTCCAATTACCAACCCCCTTCCACCCTTCAAACACAGTCTCCTGTAAAAGAACATGATGGAAACAGTAATTAACAAGAAACGTATTTTTTATTAGCAACTACAAAGTTAGGGGATGAAACTGGGACGGGGGCTTGGGTGAGGCGGGAAGGAAAGGACTTATCAAATTTTGGGGAATGAGAGCCTTCTGGTACTCGAGCAGTCTGCAGGGGTGGAGTGACAGTTTTCACGGCCCCTGCTGCCCCTCCTTCTTGGGACTTTGGGTGAGGGGGGTATGGGACTTTGTGGCGGGGGAGGGCGGTTAGAGAGAGACTGCAGTGGGGCTCTGTCCTCCTGCCTCCGGTCCTGCAGAACATCCACAAGGCGCCGGAGCGTGTCCGTTTGCTCCCTCATTAGTCCAAGCAGCGTTTGAGTCGCCTGCTGGTCTTCCTGACGCCACCTCTCCTCCCGTTCAATGTGTGATTGATGGATTTGGGACATGTTCTCCCTCCACTGGGTCTGCTGGGCCGCCTCGGCTCGGGAGCAGCCCATAAGTTCTGAGAACATGTCATCGCGTGTCCTTTTCTTTCTCCGCCTAATCTGCGCCAGCCTGTGGGAAGGGGATGCCAGGGTAGGTCGGGAGACAGTCATAGCTATGGGATGGGAAAAAGGGAGTGAATTCCTCACAAAGATAATTTTTTTGTGAACAATGAACATAGTCTTTCTCTGTGAAGAAGACCATGCACAGCACCTATCACATGCGCACTCAGGACAAGGTCGAATTTTCGGCCTTCGCATTCAGTGCCTGGGGTCTTGCACTGGAGATCAGACAAGCGGGGCAGGACAGTGGAATTCGGGTAGCAGGCTGACATGGTAAGCCATAGACTTTTGCCTGCTTAAAACTTAAATTATAGCAGTGCCCTCCTTTCACGTTCAAAGCAATGCTCCTAGCGTTGGCCAGTTCCTGCTGCCGGCAATCCGGCAAGCATGAACTCTGCCCCTGTCCCACCCCCTCGCGGCTGTCCCCGGGAAAGATCCCTGTATGCTGCCCCTCTCCTGCCTCCACCGTGTGGCTGTAAACCGCCGGTTACAGTTCTGTAAAGGAACAGGCAAGCAGTCCCAACAGTAACATTCCCCTAATTCAAAGCAGGTCACCATGAGCGACATCACTCTGCTGAGGATTTCTGGGACAGAGAAAGACAGCATGCTGCATGAAAGCCAGCAAAAGCCAGGGCCGTATGCCGCCATGCTCTGCAAGGCAATGATCCCGGAGTACTTGATGATAGCCTGGCATGGAAAAGTTTCCTACCACGGAGGACCCAATAAGGCCGCTCTCCCCAGGAACCTCATGCAAAGGCTTTCCAATTACCTCCAGGAGAGCTTCGTGAGATGTCCCAGGAGGATTTTAGCTCTATCCCCGGACATATAGACCTTCTTTTCCAGTAGCTGCACTGGCAAGGACTAAAAAGTAGAGCGCCTAGGGCAAACTAATCATCATAAACCGGACATTGTTTGATTCTTTTGCAGTAGTTGCACTGCGCCTAGGGCAAACTAATCATGAAAAACCCATTGTTAATATTGTTAATATTCCTGTTCTGTTCAAAATAAATGTTTACATGTTTAAAACTCTTACCGACTGATCCTTCCCCTGATTCAGGGTCAGGGTTAACGCCTGGGGACGGTTGGTAGGGGATCTCTGTGAGGGTGATGAAGAGATCCTGGCTGTCAGGGAAATCAGCGTTGTAAGCGCTGTCGACTGCCTCGTCCTCCTCATCTCCTTCCTCATCTTCCCCGTCCGCTAACATCTCCGAGGAACCGGCCGTCGACAATATCCCATCCTCAGAGTCCACGGTCAGTGGTGGGGTAGTGGTGGTGGCCGCACCTAAAATGGAATGCAGTGCCTCGTAGAAACGGCATGTCTGGGGCTGGGATCCGGAGCGTCCGTTTGCCTCTTTGGTCTTCTGGTAGCCTTGTCTCAGCTCCTTGATTTTCACGCGGCACTGTGTTGCATCCCGGCTGTATCCTCTCTCTGTCATGGCTTTTGAGATCTTCTCGTAGATCTTTGCGTTCCGTCTTTTCGAGCGCAGCTCCGAAAGCACGGACTCATCGCCCCACACAGCGATCAGATCCAAGACTTCCCGATCAGTCCATGCTGGGGCCCACTTTCTATTCTGGGATTGCATGGTCACCTCTGCTGGAGAGCGCTGCATCGTTGCCAGTGCTGCTGAGCTCGCCACGATGTCCAAACAGGAAATGAGATTCAAACTGCCCAGACAGGAAAAGGAATTCAAA
This sequence comes from Emys orbicularis, assembly GCF_028017835.1. NCBI lineage: Eukaryota > Metazoa > Chordata > Testudines > Emydidae > Emys > Emys orbicularis. Next base: position 15,900,843 of record NC_088693.1, on the reverse strand, counting down.
TTTTCCCAGGGCTTTTCCTGTGTGGCTGGTCAGAGCATCCGAGCTCGGACTGCTGTCCAGAGCGTCAACAGAGTAGTGCACTGTGGGATAGCTCCTGGAACTATTAGCGTCGATTTCCATCCACACCTAGCCTAATTCGACATGGCCATGTCGAATTTAGCGCTACTCCCCTCATTGGGGAGGAGTACAGAAATCGAATTTAAGAGACCTCTATGTCGAACTAAATAGCTTTGTTGTGTGGACAGGTGCAGGGTTAATTCGATTTAACGCTGCTAAATTCGACATAACCTCCTAGTGTAGACCAGGCCTAACGAAATACTTAATTTTTGTTGTTGTTGGTGCCTTGAATCTGGCGGGGGGAGGGATAGCTCAGTGGTTTGAGCATTGGCCTACTAAACCCAGGGTTGTGAGTTCAATCCTTGAGGGGGCCACTTAAGGATCTAAGGCAAAATCAGTACTTGGTCCTGCTAGTGAAGGCAGGGGGCTGGACTTGATGACCTTTCAAGATCCCTTCCAGTTCTAGGAGATAGGACATCTCCATAAAAAAAAATTAGCTTTAAAGGAGGACTGTGTCAAATCTACTTTTATTATGTCAAAGGAAATTTTTCTTACATTTTTCAGGGGGCAAGTCTTTGGGCAAGTCTCTTTTGTTCAAACAGTTGTGGCATTTGTAATTAAGATGGTGTCAGTTAACTTAGTTCATGTGAAGCCTAATTGCGAGGCTATATACAAGAACAGTTCAGTATGAGATGGAGACCCAGCGAGAGAATGAATGTAAACAAGGATAAGAAAACATTTAGAAAAGTCTTAGTATAGGTTTTTAAATTGTGCCATATTATACTATATAGTAATTAAGAAATATAAAACATTTTTGTTTAGGCAGAGGAGTTTAACACCAATGATTGTGACTAGGTTTTCAATACTTATACTTGGGCTGATGTACCTGAAAAGAGCACCATTATTTGTCCAGTGAAAAAGGATGGTAGGCCTGGGAATCAGCAGCATGAGTTCTATTCTTGGCTCTAGTACAGAATTCCTGTTTGACTGGCAAACTCAAGGCACCAAAGTATCTAGAATTGGGCACCAAAACACTGTGGCTTGAAAATTTAGTCTCTAATCTCTCCTAATCTCAGTTTCCCATCCATTAAATAAAGATAAATACCTTGCTATCTTGCAGGGAGGGGTGTTGTGATGCTAAATTTATTGGTGTTTGTGAAGTGCTTTAAGATTCTTTAATGAAAGGTGCTATAGAAGTGCTAAATATATTATGACCATAATACCAAAAGCATGCAAGAAAGGTAGAAGTTTTTGTTTGTTTGTTTTGTTTTTTTACAGTTATTCCATGCTGACTGCCTGAAGAAAAGTATAGGTTTCTGCTGTACAGACTGAATTTTGGGACAATATTAAATCTAGTGATTCACAGTGTCTGCCATAAAGGCAGAGTTTTCACTATTGCAGTATCATGCTCTGGTGGTGCTGTGTTAAACAGACATAGTAGTAGCTCACTCTGTGACTGTACAGCAACTGCAGTGTGGGGGCGGGGGGTGTTGTCAGTCAGTATGACAAAGATTTCTGTTTGGTGCAGTCCAGAGAATGTGGCAGTGTTCTGCAGCATGTACTTTCAAACAACAGCTCTATGCTTGATCCTGCAAATATATATGTGCATGAGTAACTTTACATCTAAGTAGTCCCATTGTTTTGAATGGAAACTACTCCCAGGCATAAAGTTTCTGACATGCATGAGCATTTGCAAGATTGGGCCTGAAACTTTGTGCCACAGAAAAAGCTGTGAAGGATATTTTAAATACTTTATTATTTCATTCTTCTCATTTTAAAGAAATATGAGTAGTCTTCCTCTTTTCTGTGCTGCTTCCCTCATCCCTTGTTCTGGGAAAGCAGCTACTATTAAATCATAAGTAATAGTAACATGTTTTAACCATTAAATCCTATCCACTAGCCCAATTCTGCAAACCCTTACTACAGAACATAGTAATTAGTCCTACTGACTGCCTATATGGCCGGTTTTGGGGCCCAAAATGGTTGTGTTGTTTTCAGTGGAACTTCTATTTGGTCTTACCTATCCAGGCATCGTTGGTGAAGATTGAAGGTTCCTGGGCCTATTCCTGCTGTGACTGAAATCAATAGCAAAAATGTCCGGTGGCTTCAGTGGGAGCAGAATCGGACCCCAACCACTTACTTATAATTCATTTTTCTATATTCATTGGGGATCTGATCCAAAGATAGTTGATATCAATAGTATCTTCCCAATAGTCTTCCCACTGACTTAAATGATGCCACTTTATTGAGCACTGCATATCTTTGTAAGTATCAACTTTTCTTTTTCAACAATCTATTAAAATACACATTTTAAATCAATTAAAAAAATACATAAGGCACTTGAGATAACTTCTTTAACGTAAAATTAATCTTTAAAGTATACTTAACTATAAAGCCAACATTTAAATGCTTATCTAATCTTTAAAGTAAATTTAGCCAGATGTGGTGGAATTATGGATATGAGGTTAAAATTTCTTATTTGTGAACAGGGAAGAGCAGGATCAGAGTAGTTCAGAAACTTTAATGCTCTCCTTTTGTTATGATTTACTAAAGTTTTCCTTACAAACAATATTGGTGAGACAGGGAAGTTTTGGCAACATAAAAATTGAAATGGTGAAGTTTCTTAGTGTATTCCTCAGTGGGATCTGAGGAAAGTGGCCTGTAGAATTAGGTATTCCCACTGAGGAATACACTAAGAAACTGCACCATCTACTCAGGACACTCCCTACACTAACACAGGAACAAATCAACATACCCTTAGAGCCCCGACCGGGGTTATTCTATCTACTACCCAAGATCCACAAACCTGGAAATCCTGGACGCCCCATCATCTTGGGCATCGGCACTCTCACTGAAGGACTGTCTGGATATGTGGACTCCCTACTCAGACCCTACGCCACCAGTACTCCCAGCTATCTCCGTGACAACACTGATTTCCTGAGAAAACTACAATGCATTGGTGACCTCCCAGAAAACACCATCCTAGCCACCATGGATGTAGAGGCTCTCTACACAAACATCCCACACACAGATGGAATACAAGCTGTCAGGAACAGTATCCCTGATGATGACACAGCACAACTTGTTGCTGAGCTCTGTGACTTTATCCTCACGCACAATTATTTCAAATTTGGTGACAATATATACCTCCAGACCAGTGGCACCGCCATGGGCACCCGCATGGCCCCACAATATGCCAACATTTTTATGGCTGACCTGGAACAATGCTTCCTCAGCTCTCGTCCACTCATGCCCCTTCTCTACCTACGCTACATTGATGACATCTTCATCATCTGGACCCATGGGAAGGAGACTCTGTAAGAATTCCACCATGATTTCAACAGCTTCCACCCCACCATCAACCTCAGCCTGAACCAATCTACACGGGAGGTCCACTTCCTAGACACCATAGTACAAATAAGCGATGGCCACGTTAACACCACCCTATACCGAAAACCCACCGACCGCTACGCCTACCTTCATGCCTCCAGCTTCCACCCTGGACACACCACACGATCCATCGTCTACAGCCAAGCGCTGAGGTACAACCGCATCTGCTCCAACCCCTCAGACAGAGACCAACACCTACAAGATCTTCACCAAGCATTCTCAAAACTACGATACCCACACAAGGAAATAAAGAAACAAATCAACAGAGCCAGACGTGTACCCAGAAGCCTCCTGCTACAAGACAGGCCCAAAAAAGAAACCAACAGAACTCCACTGGCTATCACCTACTGTCCTCAGCTTAAACCTCTCCAACGCATCATCAGTGGTCTACAACCCATCCTGAACAATGATCCCTCACTTTCACAGACCTTGGGAGGCAGGCCAGTCCTCGCCCACAGACAACCCGCCAACCTTAAGCATATTCTCACCAGCAACCACACACCGCACCATAACAACTCTAACTCAGGAACCAACCCATGCAACAAACCTTGATGCCAACTCTGCCCACATATCTACACCAGCAACACCATCACAGGACCTAAGCAGATCAGCTACAACATCACCGGCTCATTCACCTGCACGTCCACCAATGTTATATATGCCATCATGTGCCAGCAATGCCCCTCTGCTATGTACATTGGCCAAACTGGACAGTCACTACGCAAGAGGATAAATGGACACAAGTCAGATATCAGGAATGGCAATATACAAAAACCTGTAGGAGAACACTTCAACCTCCCTGGCCACACAATAGCAGATGTAAAGGTAGCCATCTTACAGCAAAAAAACTTCAGGACCAGACTCCAAAGAGGAACTGCTGAGCTCCAGTTCATTTGCAAATTTGACACCATCAGATCAGAATTAAAGACTGTGAATGGCTATCCAACTACAGAAGCAGTTTCTCCTCCCTTGGTGTTCACACCTCAACTGCTAGTAGAGCACCTCACCCTCCCTGATTGAACTAACCTCGTTATCTCCATACTGATTTATACCTGCCTCTGGAAATTTCCATTACTTGCATCTGATGAAGTGGGCATTCACCCACGAAAGCTTATGCTCCAATACTTCTGTTAGTCTTTAAGGTGCCACAGAACCCGCTATACCATACATGGAAAAAGTTTATTGAAAATGCAATGGGAGACATTTTTTTCAAACCTTGAATCAGACACGTAGTCCTTATGTGAAGTGTCTCATTGGGGGTGAACTCAGATCTGGAATAAGTTGTCTTACACCAAAGGAGAAAACAGTCCACTGACTTAATTGGGACTACTTGTATGAACAAGTGGTTGCAGGGGCAAGTCAAATCCATGATTTGTATCCTTCACTATTACTTCTACCATACTAAGAAAATATATAGTCAGACTAAAATATTCTAGTAATCTATCTGATGCCGTTGCACTATTGCAATAGAATAAGGCTGATATACTTATATCATTTGAGGATGATGAAAAACTTTCCAGTCTACTAGAATAACTGAGGAGGCTGTTAGACAACATCTACTAAGGATATACATTTTTAATCATGAGGCCCAAATCACTTTCATCCAAGAGTCCAAAAAGAGTTGGCTGAGGAAATATATGGCCTGCTGGTGTTAATTATTAATAAATCTTGAATACTGGAGAAAGTCCAGAAGATGAAACTACAGGCTAGTTAGCCTAACATCAATCCTGAATAAAATAATATTAGTCTCATTTGATAAAAAAAATTAAAGATAGCAAGGGAATTAATGCTAGTTAACATGGTTTTGTGAAAAATAGGCCTTGACAAAGCAACCTGATTTCATTCTTTGATGAAATTACAAGTGTGGTTGGTGAAGATAACTGTGTAGGTTAATATACTTAAACTTTTGTAAGGCATTTGACTTAGTACTGCATGACATTCTGATTAAAAAAATAACACTATACGTATCAATAGAGCTCATGTTAAATGGGCTGAAAACTGACTAAGTGACATTTCAAAAAGGGGTTGGGGAACCATCATGGACTCGGGATGCTTCTAGTGGGGTTCTGCAGGAATTGGGATTAGGCCCAAAATTATTGAACATTTTTATCAATGATCTGGAAGTAAATATAAAATTACTGCTGATAAAATTTGAGGATGACATAAAGACTGGCTGAATGAGATGCTTATGAGGACAGGACAGTCATACAGAGTGATGTGGATTATTTGGAAAATTGTGTCATCTCATGCAAAATACATTTTAATATAGCTAAATGCAAAGTTATACATCTGGGAACAAGGAATGCAGGCCATATCTACAAACAGTGACTCTGAAAAGGATTTAGGAGTCCTAGTGGACAAGCAACTTAACATGATCCCCCAGTGTGATGCTGTAGCAAAAAGGGCCAATGTGATCCTTGGCTACACAAACACAGGAATAGGGTCCACAGTTTAAAAAGGGTGTTGAAAAATTGGAAGGGTGTTAGAAAAATGATTTGAGGGTTGAAGAAAATGCCTTAAAGTGTGTGAGAGAGACATCTATTGAGTTTTATCAAAAGGAAAGTTGAGAGGTGACATAACAGTGTATAAATACCTTCCTGGGGAGAAAATACGGTGTACCAGAGGGCTATGTAATCTAAAGGAGAAAAGCATAACAAGAACCAATAGCTAGATGCCGAAGCCAGTCAAATTCAAGTAAGTTTAAGTGAGGGTGATTAACCAATGGAACCAACTACCTAGGGAAGTAATCAATTCTCCATCTCTTCAAGTGTTCAAATCAAGATTGGATGCTTTTCTAATAAAGATATGCTTTTTTAGCCAAATACAAGTCCCTTATAGAGTCATCTTGCTATTGTTGACATTTTATAAATGGACTTCTACAAAAAGTAGCTCTTTTTGTCTATCTTATCTCTTTTTTTTTTTTTCTTTTGCTTGATAGTGATAAAATCCATTCTTCCCTTTTTATTAGATGTTGTAAATCTTAGTCATAATAGTTTAAAGAATAATAGGTTATTTTATGTATGATCTAAAGAAGAATAAGTTCTTCTAGAGGATTATATGTTTAGATGTGTGAAATTTTCCTGTCAGGAAGGTTTACATTTAGAATTCTGCACAGCCTCAGTCTTGAGTCCAAGTGATGCAGATCTGGCTGTAGGAAAGCTTTGGGGATCTTGCACTTCCTCAGTGGTCCTCCATTAGCTAGTCCTATATCTGGGGTGCACTTATTATATTAAGTGCATGTTCTTGGTTAAGGACTTCCATGCTGGCTACCAGCATTCTCCAGACTTCTTGACTCTCTCTTAAAGCACGAAGAATTCCATTATAAAAGGTCTAACTTACTATGTACCTATTGAGGAAATGACCTTTTTCTTCCCTTTCCCATCTGCTGTATATCACTTGGGCTATTTCAATACAAAAAATCCAATATGTCTACCTCATGAACAAGCAAAATGGTGATTCAAGTAAGGCCAACCTGAAAATTTGTTCTGTTTGTTTTGTGGCCTTAACAGGTAACTCCTATGCATAGCCAAAAGCGCATGTCTCTTTAGCACAGCTGCTCCATGGGCCTAGTAGCTGTTGTGCATAAGCTATTCCCTGCTTTAGAGGTGGAATATTTTTGTTCCAACCAGGACCTTATTTCCATGCACTTGACATAGAAAGATTTGGAGTTGAGCATGTGTCAAAGCAAAAATGTTACTTTTGGGTCAAACCATACCCTGTTTTTGGAGATACACTCTTCCTAATGTGGATCTGATGAACAGCTAGCTTCTGTTTTAGTACATGGAAACATTTTTAGTGTTGTGCAGTGAAATGGATTTAAGTCACTATTGCTACTAGGTATCTCTGATTCAGACCACAGATTTAGCCAGAGGATTTTGCCCTTAAGGACTTTCCTGAGGTTCTTGGTATACAAGAACCCATGCAGTAAGTGCTTTTCAAAGTAATTAAAGCTTCTAGGATTTAATCTATTATGTATGTAGATTAAAAATGAAAGTTGATTTAAATTATGACAAAGGGAAATTCATTCAGAAACAGCAGACAGTGATGCCCCTTTTGTGGCTGGTAGAATGCTATTGAGCCTAGTTTTTAATACAGAACATTGAATTTATTATACTTGTACAATTTTCCCAAGTGACTGTGCAGAGTGTGTGTTTCTTTTAATGTGGGGGTAGAATTTGATGCAGTAAGCCCCAGGGGTTCTTATTTAAAGCAGAACATTTCTTCTGTCAACTGATTTATGAACAATTTAAGAGTTTTTGTGTTTTGCCATGTCCAAACAAGATGTACAAAACTCAAAAGGATCAAGAGGCTGATCAAAGTATCTATTTTCATGTTGGCCAATAATAGACCATGGCAAAATACTGTGTAGTAACTGCAGGTTTGTACAGCAACAGCAGAGAATAGTAGGTATGTGAAACATGTTACATAATTTATCAGTGCTTAAGCTTTTGCTACTTTGAACTACAGTAATTCACGTTATATTTGTTTTTCAGTCATTTAGGTTTTCAGTGTGTAAACACTTTTAACTCTTTTTTTTAAAAAATTAACTGGGCCATCTTTTCTGGATTGAGTGCATCATTATTTGAATACATACTCCTGACATTCATCAGAAATAGGCAAATAGTCCTGTTTAAGTTCTTACAGAAAATAGAAATTTTGTGTCTGTCTCATGTATTTGTATAAAATACACACACCGATGATCCATATATTGATTTCACTAAGACTGGAAGTGCTTGTCCTCACCTGGAATTGTTCCTGATATTATAGAATTGTTTTCTTTTTGCAACATCGGATGTGGGGTGGCCTTATACTACAGCGTGTACATGGGAAACTGTTGAAAGGTGTACATTTAAAACTGTGACATCACATATACATATAATTAGAAGAGCTGGGCAAATAAATAATTTTTTGGTTAGCTGGCAGTTCCAAAAAACTGAAAAAAAACAAAAATTTGGTTTGAGTCTAAACAAATTTGAAAATGCTGAAAAATGTAGGTGAATAAGAGAAATTCAAACTGCAATGTTTTGGTTTTGGGCATTTTTAAAGGGCACAGAAGTGATCACGCATAGAAGTGAGGATGAGCAGCTTCAACATCTGTCTATGTTAGGAACTTACATGGCTCCCATTACCAAAGTATCTGAGTGCCTCACAGTCTTTTAATGTATTTATGCCTGTGAGATAGGAAGTGCTATTATCCCCATTTTACAGATGAGGAACTGAGGCACAGGGAGGCTAAATGACTTGCTCAAATAACACAGGAAGTCTGTGGCAGAGCAGGGACTTGGAAACCATGTCTCCAAGTCCTAGGCTAGTGTGCTAACTGCTGGACCATCTTTCATCTCTTGGCCTCAGAATGTGTCCCTCTGAGCCATACTTTGAGATGACTCTGAACATACTGAGTAGGAGAGCAAGGGATAGCAAGTTACTAGTCCTCTCCTTCAAGTAGACACACCATGTAGTACTGCAAGGCTTCAGGGGGTTGTGGAATGCCAGAGGGCCACATGGCCTCCATATATTCAGAGAGTTCAGATGAATATTGACTCTCGATGTCATTTGAGTTGTTGTTAGCTTCTAATTTTCTTATTGTCTGTTTTTTATTTTTTGTTTTGGGGAGGCTGTTTAGTTTTTGTGCCATTATGTTTGTGTTTCTGTCAAATATGTATGGTCCCTATGACTCTGGAAAGGTGCTTACACAGATCTATATGAAGATATCTTATTGATCCCAATAAATATACTTTACTTTGGGACCAGTTTCACGTGAACTTTTATATGTAATTTGGCTACAATAACATTGGGGGGTTATGTTTTGATATTATTCACTTTCACTGTTAGTGATAGGTCAAAGGAATTGGGAGTGCTTTGTGGTACACTAAGTTCTTTGTGACAAAGAAAATGTCCTGACTGGTTTAGCATTCCATACAGATCCCATTTAGAGTTGGGTGATTTTTTTAATCAAATAGTAAATTTGCTGAAAAATTTAGTTTTGGACAACTATAAAATGAGGATTTTTTTTTTTTTCAAAAAATAAAAAGTTTGGTTTGACAATTTTGAAGTGAACTATTTCTACATTTCATTTCAATATATCGTTTGAAATGTTTTGTTATATATGAACAAAATTATTTTTGTTTCAGCAAGAAAAACTAAAAAAAATCAGTCTAGGTAGGAATGATTTTTTGATTTAACCACCAAATCAAAGATTCACTTCAGCTCTCATCACAATGCCACTCCCCAAGGTGGAACCAGACTGCATGTGTCCCATACCACTTTGACCTGGTGTGTTCATGTCTGTGTGTGTTGACATATGTAGTCTATTATAAAAGTGTGTTATGTCCCTCCCTATCACCTCTGTCTATGGTTCTTCTGTGGCACCCATCTCCATAGCATCTAGGTGCTGTGTCCCTTTCTATCAACTCTTCAGAAGCTAAAATGACCAAAGATGTCTCCCTTTGTAACTTAGAATGTGTAAAATAAAACAATTCCAAGCTGAAAGTGAATGTTACAACTTTGGGGTGGGGACGATATTTGTGGAGTAAGTCTAATCTGCAGTGGACAATGCCATTTAGAGGATTTGAAAACCACACAAAATGAACAGGCAAAAACATTTGTGTGAGAGAGCATGGGATAACCTTCACCAATTTCAACTAGCTCTGTTGAATAAATCCTACTAACTGTTACTTAAACAACTAAGGTTTACCATCTCATTTCTACTGCGATGAAAAACTCTAGATGACACTAATAGATTTGTCAGCATGGATAAAGCTGCTGATATTTAATGGCTTTGCTCTTGAATGCAGACAAGGTTTTTGCTCAGTCTGTAGGGGGTAATCTTAACATATGAAGATAATTTTGGTATTAACTCCCTAGAATGGCTGAAACGCCTGTCTGATAGACCAATGGGATGTGCTCTGATTATTTTCTCTCTTGTGTGGAACATGTCAGGGTTACTCCCTGTCTCCATTACTGTTCCTACTTGCAACAAAGTCCCTGCATGTTAGCATCTGAGCCCTGCTTTATATCAAGGGATTGAATCAGAAAATATACCTGTGTGCAGATGTTACAATCCGAGGTGTCTATCCCTCACCTTGAAGTGGTTAAAAACAACTTATCAAGATTTAAGATCATCTGGGAGAAATTGACGGTTATTTGGTTTTTAAGATATTGCCGACAGGCATTGCATTCCCAATGTAGCCCAATGAAGCATGAAATTTAAGTTCAGCTCAAGTTTCATGCATCTCATGTTAATGCAAAATTGTGGATGCTGCTCTGGGGTTAATCCATATTCGGGTGAGGTTGTTACCAATTACGATGAGGACCACATTGTGCCAATTGCTGCACAAAACGCAGTGAGAGAGAGCCCCTGCCCCAAAATCTAAATAGATAGACAAAGAGTGGGTGAAAGGAAGTAATTGTATCTCAATTTCTTTTCATTTAGGGAACTGAGACACAAATCCTGACTTGCTTAAGGACACACAGGAAGTCTGTGGTAAAGACAGATAGACCCATAGCTCCTAAATCTAGTCTAGGGTCTTATCTAAACCACCACTATTTTTTAGGCCCAAGTCATCTGAAATTGGGTACCTAAAATTGAAGCATCAAAATATTTTAAATTTGTGGTTGTTAACCAATCAGTGCTTCAGGATACCCATCTCTGAAATAGGGATAAAAATGTTTATTCATATTTCAAAGATCTCAAAACCCATTGTAATGAAAAGTGGAATATAATTGAGATATACTGTTATCTTTAAAAAGTCAGCTGATACAAAGATGAGTGTGGTTTACATCTCTAGATAAATGGAGAGAACGTTTGTCAACAATTACAGCAGAGTGGAATAGAGATACTATAGTATTTCCATATATTTAGAAAAGGAAACAACTGGAATATCTCAGTCTAATTTGGATAATAATTGAGAACGGTTATCATGGGGACACATTGCTTAAATGGCATTGATGAAGCTTAAAAGCTTCGCTGCATGCAGTGGGTTCCCATTAAATAGTCATCTTTTATCATTTGTTACTTCATAGTGGTATCTCAGTCAGTTACCATCATGTGGTGACTATTGGTAGATATTGACCCTTTAATGGGGGCCAATGCAGATGTACATTGGTTGCTCTAACCATCCTCACCTTGTGGTGAAGTGCATCCCTCCTGGATGTATGTAGCTCATTGGATCAATACTCTCTGGGGTTTGATAATACCTATCTCTAAGAGGTATTGTGAGTATTATCTAGTTAGACATTTGTGAAGCATTTTGAAATGCTGCGATGTTTTAAAAATGCAAAAAAAAAAAAAAATCCCAGAGAAAAGAGCTTCTCACTAGAAATGTTCATAAATTTGCAGCTATTGCTGTTAAGATTTATTTAAGTATTCCTTTTGGGGAATGCAGTGTGTAAATTCAGTAGGAGATTATACTGATATTTTTCATAGAAATTAATGAAGCTACAAGTAGGCCTGCTGCTCAGGTAATACTCTTACTAATTCATTCTACTGAGGGTTTGTAGAAATCACCTTTACAAGCTTTCTCAGTTCTTATATGATACTTAACTGGTATAAAGTGAAATGTGGGCCATGTTAATTCTTTACTACCTGTTCCTCATGAACCCTGAATGATCCTGATGAGTAACAAGCTAGTTAATAAGGTGGTATAAGTCAATGGGCAAAATCACCAATTAGGGAAGAAAAAAACCCACCAAAAAACCCCAACAAAAAACAAAAACCCCCCACCATTCTCTGTCTTTCTTCAGGGCTGCTTTTATTAATAACAAAAGGTGCAAAAACCTTCAAATGGTACAAATATTAGGTAGCAGAGGCCTCTTCTGCTTTCCACCAGCGAGGAAAGGAAGTGGTACAACCTACCACTTGGGTAGTCCTTCCTGGCTATCCCCTAGGCCTTCTTCTATTTCCTAAGAGAAGCACTTCCTTTAGAGTCTTAACTCCAACCATCCTCTTTGCCTGGCTGATGCAGGAGAACTCCTTTATGTAATCTCCAGCAGGCAGTCACATGATGCTTAGTCAGCTGACCCTTCCCCCTCATGTGTCTTCCTCCTCCTCCCCAAGCTAACCTTGTTCTTAAGAACCAGGGCAGCATGCACAAGACCAAGAAGTCTGTTGCGGGACAATCAATGAAATTTACAGAAATGATTAACAGGAGGGGTTTTCATGCTAATGACTTTCCTGTCTCCCCGAGTAGTGCTCCATATAGTCTCTTCTGCCTGTGTAGGACCTGTAGAAACAACTGACTGCCTTAGATTGCAGTAACTGCTGAGAGTAGATACAGAAATTAGGGGATGAGGATGTTGCATAAGTGCTATTCTAGCCCTTCCAAACTACAGAAGTGGAAGAACATTTGGATAGCGAATACTTTTTGTCTGGGAAGACTATAGAGGACTTGCTTGGTAAAACTACCTCAGAAGGTTAGGGGACATTCTACAAGAACAATGGGCCTGGAAAGAAAAATCATCAGCCCAAACTTGTTCAAGGAAAGTTCAATTATAGTAAAGATGAAAAATGATTTTCCTCAGATCTATCAAACTGTAGTCCATGGACTACTTTGTTATTAATATTTATAGCAGCTATGAGCTACATTCTGTGCCCCAAAGATTGGAAGTATAAGATGAAAGGCAACAGGAAGGTGCCACAGATGGAAAGACATGAGCCAAAACAGTGTAGCATAAGTAGTATGGTGCATGGATAGAGAGATGGCTACGCACATGGTGATAACTCTTCTAATTGTTTCTGCTTGCTAAATCACATTACAGGACAGATAAAATATATTAAATACTCAAACAGCTTTTTCATGTCAGTATCTGCAATCAGTCACAGGGATGTTTTGTGATCAGGAACAGGAGGGGAGGTGCAACACTTCCAATTAGTTTGTTGAAATTTGGAATCTCTCTTCCAAGGGAAATTCTGACGTTTCAAAGATTTTTTTTTTGTTCCTCGGGCTGCCAAGGAGTTGGAGAGGCAGGCAGGTTTCCTTCAGAAATCTATCTGGTTTCTGCAAGGTTTTCAAACTGGAAATAAGGTGTACATTTTTAACAGTACAGCAATTAACCATTGGAACAATTTACCAATGGGTGTGATGAATTCTTCATCATTGGAAATTTTAAAATCGAGATTGGATGTTTTTCTAAAAGATATGCTCTTGGGATTATTTTGGGGAAGTTCAGTGTCCTGTGGTATAGGAGGTCAGACTAGATGATAACAGAGGTCACTGCTGATTCTGGAATCTTTCAATTTCACAGATTCCCAGCTGCTGTTTAACCCCCTAAATTCATCAGCTCTGAAATCAAATCTGTAGTGTTTTTGCCAACACGCTTCAGTTGTGGAGATGATGATGCATGAGTGGCCAGATTTTCACAGATGCTAAGCATTCACAACATTCCGCGGGAGTCTCAGATGCTCAGTGTCCCTGAAAATCAAGCTGAAATAATAATGTAGTGATGGTAACCAATTGGTGGACCACCCTCACCTGCCTTTTCAGACAATTACTTGAGAATACAGCTTTGTATCTTCTGTTTTCAGCATATGTCTCCCAAATTAGCTAAATATAAATCAAGTTGTTAAAATTAACCTTCACCTTTTACATTTCCTTCAAACAATAAAAATGTGCTGGTGTTTTTATCCCTTAAGTATAGGGTTACCAGATAGCAAATGTGAAAAAACGGGACACTGGGTAGGGTGTAATAGGCGTCTATATAAGAAAAAATCCCCCAAAATGGGACTGTCCCTTTAAAAGCGGGACATCTGGTCACCCTACTTAAGTATACCAATATATACAGCGTCAGAAAAAGTTATTTTGCACTGCTGTGACACTTGTATGCTATTGCTTTATTAGATGATTTATTTGTATGATTGTTATGCAAAGAATTATGTTAATATAATGTTAAGGTTGGTCATTTCAATGCACTTCAAGAATTTCACTAAATCCAAGTTCCCATATTGTGCACATTGCATAACATTGTGGATCACTGTATAGAGTATTAAATGTATACTTTAATCTATAACTTTAATATGGATGTGTTAAATGCTCTGGTAAATTTGACTATTGAATGATCTGGCTTTTGCACATTTACATTGTCTATTTAAACATTGTTTTAATGTAGGTTGTTAAATGTTAAATGAAATAAAATTAAAAATGAAGAAAACAACAAGAATACTCATATGTTGAAATGATGACAGGGCTGGGAGACACAAATGGTGTGGTGTGGTAACTGTTGATTTTTTGCAACAGTGACTATTGTATGTGTATGCCAAGTCCCAAATATAAAATGAAACTAATTTTGTTTTTTGCTCACCAAAACAATTTTTGAAAATTGTTTTGAGTATGAAAAATCACAGTTTTGTTACTGAGACATGGTTCTGCAGTTTTTCTTCAGATATTCCCAGAACAGTTCCTTCTGAGATGGAGAGCAAACAGAAGAAATTCAGTCCACAGAGGAAAGATTGAAAAAAGTTATAACAAATAAAATGGATGGGAATAACAAATAAATTGGATGGGAATAGCTTTGTGTTGCTGCTCTGATGTTATAATAATAAAGTTGACTAAAATAAAAACAAGATCACCTGATTCTGCCCTCACTTACACTTGTAAATATGTAGCAATGCCACTAAACTTACTGGAGTTGCACCAGTGTTCACAACGCCAGACTCAAGCCTGCTGTTCCCATGGAGTTAAAATAAAGTGGAACAACCTCAGTATTTTCCCAGTTGTGGATGTATTGATGTGACGTGTAAGAGGAGGGTACATTAAGAGCCAGGCTGGGGACTATGAAAACAAGGGGACACAGAGGGATAAATGCTGTTTACAGATGCCCCCCGGGTTATGCAAACCCGACTTACGCAAATCCGCACTTATGGAAAAAGTTCTGTAAGCTAGAAATAGTTTTTGTTTTTGTTGTGGTGGGGTGTGTGTGTGTGTGTGTGTGTGTGTGTGTGGTTTATTTATTTATTTATTTATTTTTTGCGTGTAATGATCAGGTATACGTTTCCGACTTACGCAAAATTCGAGTAACGCGACGCGTTCCGGAATGGAACGCTTGCATAAGTCAGGGAGCGTCTGTACTCTCACTGTCACCCTTGGTGTAATCAGGAAGGGTGGGATTGGGTGTATATTGGTCTTCTCACTTCCCCACCAACCTACCTTCCCCTGCCCCCCGCAGATGCTTCACTGTGACACCCCAAATGACGGTGTCCCTGTTTTCACTTTGAAGATATCATTTGGTGGGGAAGAGGTGCATATTGGCTAGTGGTGCCCACCCCTCACTTTGGGCACTAGTCATCACTGAATGTAAATCAGCACAGAATATAACCCAAAGATGCTGCCACCACCACAAAGAAGTTACAGTATTGCTCTATCCTTCCAGTAATGTGGCTTTAATCATTGTCTGGGAGTTAAACCCTGTTGGTGAGTACATCTTCAAGACACAATCTATATTTTGTTTTTCTTCAAAGAAAAAAAAACGTTAAAGTCAGCAGAGTGATTGATTACTTTGTAGGATTTATAGAGTTATTGCAAGTTTTTTTTTTTTAAGCCCACCATTCTCTAATGAAGAGGGATAAATAATCGATTGCAGTTTGTTTCTACAAAGTTTGTAAGATGTTTTTTAGAAAATGTACTACAAAAATCCCTAGATCTCTTCTTTCGGTCTGGACAGTTGTTTTACCATAAAAGGTGCTCTATTTTATGTGAGATAGAGGAGATTTTGTGGAAGGGATTTGCAAAACTTACATCCTTTTTAGTGCCATCTCAGCAATGCAGCTTGGATGGTAGTCTCAGTTGATGTGGCATTTTGTAAAAAGGGCATCGGACCGAAGGTGGTATTCAAGTTTTTATCTGTTTCACCACCCTTTTTAACTACTTCCATTTTTGTACTTCTACCTACAGGTAGTACATATGGAATAATACATTAAGAGGGTGATATGTTGTACATCTTGTGTGTTTTTGAAAATATAGTATTAGAGGGGTAGCCGTGTTAGTCTGGATCTGTAAAAGCAGCAAAGAGTCCTGTGGCACCTTTATAGACTAACAGACGTATTGGAGCATGAGCTTTCATGGGTGAATACCCACTTCGTCGGATGCATGTAGTGGAAATGTCCAGAGGCAGGTATAAATATGCAAGCAAGAGTGAGTCAGGCTAGAGATAACGAGGTTAGTTCAATCAGGGAGGATGAGGCCCTCTTCTAGCAGTTGAGGTGTGAACACCAAGCAAGGAGAAACTGCTTTTGTAGTTGGCTAGCCATTCACAGTCTTTGTTTAATCCTGAGTTGATGGTGTCAAATTTGCAGATGAACTGAAGCTCAGCAGTTTCTCTTTGAAGTCTGGTCCTGAAGTTTTTTTGCTGCAGGATGGCTATCTTTAAATCTGCTATTGTGTGTCCAGGGAGATTGAAGTGTTCTCCTACAGGTTTTTGTATATTGCCATTCCTAATATCTGATTTGTGTCCATTTATCCTTTTATATAGGGACTGTCCAGTTTGGCCGATGTACATAGCAGAGGGGCATTGCTGACATATGATGGTGTATATTACATTAGTGGACGTGCAGGTGAATGAACCGGTGATGGTGTGGCTGATCTGGTTAGGTCCTGTGAAGGTGTCGCTACTCCAAGCATTCTCAAAACTACGATACCCGCACGAGGAAATAAGGAAACAGATCAACAGAGCCAGACATGTACCCAGAAGCCTCCTACTGCAAGACAAGCCCAAGAAATAAACCAACAGAACTCCACTGGCCATCACATACCGTCCCCAGCTAAAATCTCTCCAACGCATCATCAGTGATCTACAACCCATCCTGGACAACGATCCCTCACTTTCACAGGCCTTGGGTGGCAGGCCAGTCCTCGCCCACAGACAACCCGCCAACCTGAAGCATATTCTCACCAGTAACTACACACCGCACCATAGTTACTCTAACTCAGGAAACAATCCATGCAACAAACCTTGATGCCAACTCTGCCCACATATCTACACCAGCGACACCATCACAGGACCTAACCAGATCAGCCATACCATTACCGGTTCATTGGCTATGGCTGTTGAAAATAGCAATTCCAGTCCTAAATTTCTTGCTCAATTTTATCCTACTTTTTCTACAGCAAGTTACAGTGGATCAGTATATTTGATTTGGGAGAAATGAAGTAACAGCTGCCCAAATTGAGCTTGAGCACTCCTGAATTTTGAGGGTGTTCAAATCTGGAAGGCAGGTGCTAGATTCCCTTTCTGAATATTAGCTATATCTGGAAAGGAAAAGTCAATTTCTGCTTCCATGGCTCAGAAGTGGAAATCCTCCTAAGTGCCTGGTACTGTATCTAAAGCTGCCCAGGTCCAGAGCCTCCCCTCCCTTACTTTTCATTTTAAATTCTAGTGGGATCCACGTACCTCCCTTGCTAGGCTTCAGATAGAGAAGGGCACTATCCATTTAGTCCACCCAATTCCTTCTTTGGGGGCTGCAAGGTGAGGTCACACCAGTATCCCTAATCCAGTCTGGGGAAGTCTTCTGAGGGTGATATCTGGGTCAAAGCCGCCTACTCCTTGGGCACACTTGTTCCCCATTCACAGTGCCACCCCTTTCGACTTACAGCAAGCTGCAGCATGGCTCAGGTACCTCACTCCCTACCCCTCCCTTTCCTGTTGATAGCTGCCAAGGGATTGCTGGGAAATGTAATTCTTTCCCTGCTCCAGGGCTGGCTCTATAGGCAGGGAGCTAGGCAAGGAACTACAGCTCCCAGGGTCCCGTGGGTTCTCAGCTTCCATGCTGGATCCCCAGCTGCTCCGTGGCATTACAGAAGCTATGGTGGCAGATAAACCCAAAATCCAGGCTCTTCAGTCTAGTCAGAATAGATTTATTAGAATAGAATTGACCTTGAATGACATTGCTCCTTTAAGTCTCAGAATCATTCTCAAAGAGAACAATAATGCTGAGCTTGTGGTGTATATATATGTCATCAACATGAAGACTTAGAGCAAAGTCCGGGGAGAGATTGGAGAGAGATGCAGTAAAATCAAGAACAAAATGAATCTATCATATCTGTTCTGTTAATGGTCTCCTGCCTAGTTTTAAGAACCAAATAAAATCTGTAATCTTCCTCCTATGTGAAGAAATCTCCCACAGATTGTCATCAGGTACACAAGAATACTCATTTCCCTCTGAAACATGGATGTGGTCATACAACACCACCACCTTCGTAGCATATTTTTTTTCAAATATAAAATCACAAGGAAAAAAAAAAGGTAAGGTTGCCAGGAGTCTGGTTTTTGACTGGAACGTCCAGTTGAAAAGGCACCCTGGCAGCTCTGACCGGGTCGTTAAAAGTCTGGTTGGCGGGGCTCCCTTCCTGGCTCAGCACAGCTCCCGGAAGTGGTGACGTGTCCCTCTGGCTCAGAGGCATGGGCGGCCAGAGGGGCTCTGCGCACTGCCCCTGCCCCATGTGCTGGCTTTGCAGCTCCCATTGGCTGGGAACCACAGACAATGGGATCTGCGGGGGAGGCTCCTGCGGGCAGAGGCAGCATGCACAATGTAGAACCACCTAGCCACCCCTACACCTAGGAGCCGATGGACATGTCGCTGCTTCCAGGGACCCGCCCCCAAGGTAAGCGCTGCCCGGAGCCCACATCCCCTTTCCATACTCCCTGCCCCAGCCTGGAGCTCCCTTCCAGAGCCTGCACCCTGCACTGCCTCCCATACCCCAAACCACTGCTCCAGCCCTGAGCCTCCTCCTGCTCCAAGAACCCCTCATTTCTGGCCCAACTCCAGAACTTGCACCCCCAGCCCAGAACCCTTACCCCCTCTCACACCCCAACTCCCTGCCTCAGCCTGGAGACCCCTCCTAAACTCCAAACCCCTTGGCTCCACCCCCAACCAGAGCTCCCTCCTGCACCCCAAACCACTCATCCCCAGCCCAGAGCCCCCTCCTGCACCCTGAACCCTTCATTTCTGGCCCCATCCCGGAGCCTGCACCCGCAGCCAGAGCCCTCACCCCCTCCTGCACCCAACCCCCTGCCCCAGCCCGGTGAAAATGAGCGAGTGAGTAAGGGTGGGGGAGAGCAAGCAACAGAGCGAGGGGGGATGGAGTGAGCGGGGGTGGGGCCTCGGAGAAGGGGTGGTGCTTCAGAGAAGGGGCGGGACAAGGGTGTTCGGTTTTGTGCGGTTAGAAAGTTGGCAACCCTAGAAAAAAGGTCATTATTGAATATTAAATAACAGTGTAGTTTAACATATTGGGGGAAAGTATGTCTTGGTAATAGAACCACTTGTAGCATTCTCTTCCAATTGTTGCTAGTATGTCATGACATGATTGGTGACATTTATCGTCACTTTGATTTCAAGCCTTTTAAAACATATTTGTAAAATGTAGGTCACACAGTCTTAAGGACCAGACTGTGCAGTTTAGGCACAGACCCACTTTAGGGGCAGTGTGATATTGCAACACCGCAGTAGGAGCTGTAGGATTCCTCATGCCTTATAGAGATTTTATTGAGGTGTAAATTTTCCTCCTGTCTGCATCTTTACTGGCCACTTAGGGCATGCACCCTCCTCCCCCATTCTTAACTGGTTAGGAATGGCTTGCTCTTCAGAAGGCATTAGCAGGGGTTAGACCCTGCACTCATTATGCAAGTTGATTTCCAATTTGGCTAGCAAGTGAGGTGGGGAAGGTTCTGTTGTCTTCCACCCCCTTACTTTCCTTTTGCATCAATGTAAGGGCTAGGCATAATCCTGCCTTAAGTCAAAACTGACATTTTATAGTCCATTCCACCCCCCCACCCCCCAAAGGCTTGACTGCGCTTTCTTAGTGAACTATAAAATGCCCTTACTACCCATTCATTGATAAGATCTATTAAGAAAAACAATGATTTGTGTGCTCATTCTTGTGTTCATTTTGTTTGTAAAAATTTAATTCATAATGCTGAGACTTTGTTCTCAAATCCATGATTAGAATTAGATGAGGATGAACAGTGCTGACATCACATTTGACAGTGGTGGAAATCAGTCAGGCTCAGCCAAAGTTTTGTATTTGACAAAGCTTAATTAAAAATGGATCAAGTGAAAGATTTTTGAACATTGTCAAATATCCTGGCATGGACCTACTCTCACACAGTGATTCCTTTCGCAGCAACACACTGGAAACCTAGCCACAAATTGGGTTGTTGCTTTGATACCACCTGTCACTGAGGACTAAGAAATATTGTGGTTTAGAACACGTTTTCATAAGCAACATTGCTAAACCCTTTAGCACAGCTGCCTTCTCTGTATGTATTCTATTTAAAAATCTTAAATTCAGCCTCTGCAGCACACATCCAGATTGAGCATCAAAGGAATGCCCCAAGCCTTACGAAGGACCTGGTCATTGAGACGGGAGCTTAATGTGGTAAAAGTGCTGAGTATGAATAAACAGCACAGCCAAACACTAGACCTCCAAGAGTTTGTTACAACTCTTGTGTGTCAGTAACACAGTTAGAAGTAAGGTATTGGCACAAACCACTGCTTTTGGTTTTATTCAATGCTGGTTTTGAGCTCACTCCTGCTCCCACTGAAAGTGAGTGTGAACAGGAATATGTTAATTCTTAGTAATAGTGCCTGTAATGTCCGTGTTTTAGGATTAAAAGTAAAGGCTATTGGTGTGCGGAGACTGCAGCTTATCATGCTGACCAGATTGTCTCATTGTTTCCTTGTACACCCCCTTTGGTGGGTCTGTGTCTTTTTGTTGTTTCTTGTCTTGGTACTTAGGTTGTGCAAGCTCTTTGGGGCAGGGACCATCCTTTTGTTCTCTGTTTTATACAGTGCCTGGCAGAACAGGGTTCTGGTTGGTGACTGGGGCTCCTAGGTGCTACAGTAGTACAAATAATTATTATCCATTTTCATAGGACACTAATGATGCATTACAGGCAGGCAGTTTTGAATACAGTAGCACATGTTTCTTTGGCTTTGCTTAAGAAGGGTGTTTTGTCCAATCATCAACCTGCTGGGCATTTCCATTATGACCTGTGACCACATATATCCTACCAGAACCCACTCTTATTGACTGCTTCATCAGCAAATGGGAAAATGTTTATTGTTCAACTACTGGCAATGAAAGCTAGCACTTATTTCTATCTGCAAGCTGAATGGATATTCTAAACATTTTGTCATCTTAAATGTTGTGATACTGATGCATGCAGTGTTGCTGTAAATCCAATTAAAGATAATTACCTCACCCACCTTGTCTCTGTGACACTCCTGTCAGGATACCAGATTTTGTTATGTTTCAGAGTAGCAGCCGTGTTAGTCTGTATCCGCAAAAATAACAGGAGTACTTGTGGCACCTTAGAAATTTGTTAGTCTCTAAGGTGCCACAAGTACTCCTGTTATTTTTGCAGATTTTGTTATGATCAGTTCAGTAGTAGTGGGGGAAGCAGGCTGGTTCAAAGATGTACTTGCAGTATGTTCTGTAAGGCTGGATTCTGATTTAGACTTTCACTATCTGAAAGCATCTTGCATACATAAAGAATGCACTATGCTGACTTATTGAAATGGTCACTTTTTTCTCATAAAGCGGTGAGGAGAATCTATTCATATGTAAAATAGTTGTCTTGATTTCCAGTCAAAAAGCTACTTAGTATCCTGCGTTTTGATACTTACATTAGCCCTTAAAACAGTGCTGTGTTTTTTCTCAGCACTCACAACAGCATTGTGTAATGTTTAATATTAAAATTGATGGAAAGATAGTAAAATATGACTAAACTACTTAAACAAAAAACAAAACAAAGCAAGGTTTTATCAATTACAGTACTTTTCTACAAACCACAGTGAGAACCCTGAACACCTACTGGCAGGATCACATTATACATGGCTGCATGTCTTTCATCTTGTAAAATCATGTTCTGTAGAATTATTGTACAGTGCAAACTTGTAAAGGCGCAAAGTGCAATGCAGCATAACCCAACATTATGCTAGATGGAAGTTATTAAAGTATTTCTTTTCACTCTGTTACTTGTTATTAGTAATGGATATATAATCTCTACAGTATCCATTGTGGCAGTGAAGGGCAAAATTGCCTTCTCTACCTGCAAACTGACATATGCAGACCTGTAGATTTCACATTCGTAGTTCACTTTTAATTAACAATCTTCCATCATGGTCAGTTATCATTCTGGTGTGTGTGTGTGTGGGGGAGGTTTAATTAACTGAACTTCTCTGAATTTTATAAATATTATATTTAATGTTAATAATTAAACATATAAATGTTGCTAGCTTCTGCATAATGTGGTTTATATTTTCCACTAAAGAGTGACTCAGTCATTTGAATTAATTATTAGAGGTCTTTTCTTGTAACAGTCATAACTAAGATATAATTATGCATGATACCCTTGCTATGTTTTCCAGGTGTTTGAGTGCCTGTGAAATGTACCTGGGCTATAGGGACATGACAGCATGTAGAATTGCAAAGGACATCTCCATTTTGAGTAATATCTAAGTGTATACAGTCTCCTATTGCAGGATTGAAGACTATTCTAGATGCATTTCTCTTATAGTTGATATTTCACACCCATCAACCAAATATGACTGTATGTATATTCTTCATGTGACCATGGTGGAACATTTGGGATACACTTTGTTATGAAAATAATTTTTATAAGGGCTTGTTAAAGATAAAATGGCTTGATTTGCTACTTTACTTTGCCTCTTAATATTGTATGTATTATTTAGCAGCACTTTGACATTTTTGGCTTATGTCTATTGGAAACCTGGGAAATAATTCTGTTCTCCAGAATATGTAAGTGAGAAGTCAAGTAGTCTATGTGTGTGTTCTGGGGGAGCTTGGTGGAAGCTCTTTCCTTGAAAAACACAAAAAGAAATTATGCTGCTGGTATGGTGGCAACACCGATCACCACAGATTAAACCACTTCTGAGATGTTTAAATGGAAGATTGTACATGAAAGGAGAAAAAAATGATGGTAAACAGAATGAAGGGGTGGGGAACCTACAAAATACCGGCTGGACAAGACTTCTGTCAGGGCCAAGCATAGGAAGAAAGAACCCATGCTCAGATACCTTGGTGGGGTGCTGTAAAGCAAAAGCAGTAACATGCTATTACAAGTGTTGAATCCATTCTGTTTTATCCTGTGTCAGATGGAGGGGAGGTAGAACACCAGAGGAGAGCTTTCCAGGGACATTTTCTTGCCATACAGCAGGT
This sequence comes from Emys orbicularis, assembly GCF_028017835.1. Lineage (NCBI taxonomy): Eukaryota > Metazoa > Chordata > Testudines > Emydidae > Emys > Emys orbicularis. Next base: position 15,877,228 of record NC_088693.1, on the reverse strand, counting down.
GGGAGGCTGACCCCCAAAAGCTGGAGTTTCCTGCCAAAAACAGGACATTTGGCCAGAATCAAAACATTTCCCCCCACTGTTATCTGCATTGTCATTTAGTGACTTCTACCAAATTTTACATCTGAAAGTTCATATTCGGGTATCTGGAGGGAACGTTTCAGATTTAGTTTAAAAGTGATCATTGTGCCTATATCATAAAATAAATAGATGAGTACACTAAGTTGATTTCAAATCTGTAAACTTTGGCAAAGGGACCTAATTTCTGCTGCTTTTCAGATTTTTTAAAAAGTTTGCCAAATCACTGATCCTTTTATTTTTATGCATTTGGAATGTGGACCTGGTTGTAGCTTTTACAATGCACCTGTCACATAGGTGAGGTGATAAATGAAATTTCTGAAAATTGCTAATACTTGGTTTCTATTGTCTGACTTCAAATCATGCTGGAATGAGTTGACCTCTAATGATAGCTTCATAGCAGATAACATTGTTTATACTACTTTCCAAATAAGAACTGATTCTCAATAGAAATCTACTGATCTCAGAGTATCTATTCAGGATCTCCTATGTGATTTCATTACTGTAAACTCTATCCTTAACAAAACTGTTTGTTACTTTTCATATCGTCTGTCTCTAAAATGTGCATGAAGCACAGTTTCCATGCAGTCATCCTATTGGGCTGATATAAAGCTATTGCTATACTGTGTTGAACCTTTCGAAATTGAACTCTGCTATGATCGAGGTCATTTTGTGTTTTTGGGTGGGGAGCTATGTTTTTTTGTCACCAACCTCAAAATTGGCTACTTGATTCTTTGATTTATAAATGATATTTTCTGATGCACTCATGACAAAAATCATATTATAAATTCTTAATCTTACCTGCATTTGATGCTCACATTCATAGAATTGTAGGAACTTTCATTGTAAATATAGTGTATAATTAAGGTTGCAGAGTCTGATTCATGGGGATGAATTTTCTCTATACTTCAGCAAGCCAAATAGAGACATGAGTTGTTGGCTTCCCGACTAGACCACACCATGGAGTCCTAGCACCCATGGTGTGAAAGTGCAGTGAATTTGCTTGTGTTGTAAACCAGGCTAATAAGGAGTTTCTGCTTGAATTGTAACTTGAGGAAGTGCACCTAGGTAACCAGGCTCCTTCACTTAAGAGATGGCTAACAGAGGAAGATACTCTTGTTAGATCCAGAAGTAGTAGTTATTGGTAAAAATACATGTAATAAATAAAAATAATTTGTACAGTTCTGGAAATTTACTTGATGCTTTATTACCATGGATACCATAAAGATAGATTGCCTACCATATAGAAATTACTATCCAGGTAAGAGGAGGCAAATGCAGGACCAAACACTAAGCAACAGTTCAGGTAAAGGATGGTGAGGGGGTTACTGTTAAACTGGTCAGAGGCATTACTTTAAGAGGTGGGATTTAAGAAGGGTTTGAAGGATTTTTCATAGGCAAGCAACTGGAAACTGTTCCAGACATAGAAGGCAGCATGAAAGCAAATGGGAAGTAGGAGACAAAGGGACCAGTAAGGCACAGGAATGGGAAAGAATAGGGAGCAAGAGGGGAGTATAAGGGAGAATAAGAGCAGAAGGGAAGGTGGGGGTAAGCTTATCTGAACCACAATCAAGGAATATTCTTCTTTTCAGCATGATGCTTGAAAGCCTGAGCTGGTCTCACTTGTCTGCCATCAGAAAGTGAAGAGGAACCTTGTAAGACCCCATAACTCCATACACTTTCATACAAGTTTCTGCTGCTTTTTAATGGCTGACAATACCCAAATATCTTAGATAAGTGAGAAGCAACTGGAATAGATTTTTTTTAAAATTAATGTTATACCAAAGTTGTTTTTTTTAAATCAATTTCCTGTGTCTTTAATTAATCATTATCTAACTGGCAGTTCAAATATACACACTTATAAGGCTGGCATTGATTCACACTGGTATCTGAAGTATAGTGAAACTTGAAATGCTGCGTGAATTGTTAACTTTTGCATAATTATAAAACTCATGGCATTGGCAGACTATACCGCGGATATAGAATGTGCAGCCGCACTGAAACTCCTTTGTTATCAGAAATGCAGAAAACTCCAACAAGAACAGTATGTGAGGTGTCCAGTCCCACTGAAATTCACATTCAGCCCATAGAAGTTTTCTTAAAATTCTGCATTTAAAAAAATTTGGAAAAGAGTAAATGGTCATATGCCCATCTTTGTCGAGGTAATAAAATGGGGTTTATGTTTCTTTTTCCTAGCACCAATGAAATATTTTGTTTTGTTCCCTTGATAAGAGCTAAATAAAAAAAGAAGACCACTAAGTGTGACTTGATAATGCAATAATGTTTAAGGGGTGGATACATTGCCAATAAGACAGTGATTATATTTTTTGTGACACTAAAGGTAGAAAAATGTTTGTAAAATGGCTTTTCTTAATGGAAGAAAGATTTGTGAGAGCTGAGTTTTATTACACTTTTCAAGTACTGTGTTCAGAAATGTGATATTAAGAAGACTATTTTACTGGCAAAGTCATAGGAGAACATTCATAATTATTAATCTTCTTTTCTACTGCATACTATCAAGAGCAAAACAACCTCTTTCCTCCAATAAAACAATGATGGGGAATACAAAGGACTGTTCTTTCTACACAGATTGTAATTTGCATATTAAGGGATAGATTGTAATTGGCATAAGAACAGTGTAGGGAGCCTTGGGGAGCTGCACCATTTTGTGGGCGTACCAGAAGAGGATTAGCCTCAGGAGGCATAGTCTCTCTGCCAGGCCTGCTCCATACACATAGGTGATGCACTCCCTGTGCCATCTGTTAGAATAACAGATATTTCTCTCCTCCTCCCCTTGCTCTGGCCCCACTTTGTGGGTTATCTAAATAAAAAAAAAAGTCATAACTTCATATTTCCATAGTCACGTTTCCATTCTCCTTTCCCTTTAAGCAGGGTCCCAGGCTGGGGGCAATGCAGAGCCCCACTGCCCCAATGGAATCTCCAGGAGGCACTGTGCTTCATGAAGTTCTCAGGCATGTAGCAGGAGTGCATGTGGTGCCACACCCTTTAAAATGGTGACTCATTTACTCTTTGCTGCAGCCAGTCAGCTCCACTCACTGTGCATGGTTGAGTGAGAGGATTCCATAGTTCCTGCCTGCACATTTGATCACAAACTCTCTCTCTCTTTTCAATTGCACGTACTTTGTCTATACTCTTAGGGAATGTCTACATTTACCGGGAATCAACACTGCTGTGATTGATGCACTAGCAATCGATTTAGCGGGTCTAGTGAAGACCTGCTAAATTGACTGCAGATTGCTCCCCCGTCAACTCCAGTACTCACTAGAATGAGAAACATAAGGTAAGTCAATGGGAGAGTGTCTCCCGTTGACCCAGCGCGGTGTAGACACCGCAGTAAGTCAACCTAAGGTACGTCAATTCCAGCTGCGTTATTCACGTAGCTGGAGTTGTGTAACTTAGGTCGACTTACCCGCGTAGAGAAGACACAGCCTTATTCTCTTATCCTGTTTTCTTTTCATTGGAGAAAATTCAGATCTCATTTGCAGTGTTTTAAATCTGTCCTCTTCTCTGTATAAATACAATCAGAATCTGGTCCAGTATGTCCGATTTTCTCTCTCTCTCTTGCTCTTTTCATCCTGTCCTCCTCTCTTTGTCTACAAGACAATTTGGTGGTGTCTTTAATGAAAACAAAACAAAAAGACCATGAGACTTGCCCTCCCAATATTTCTTCTGAGGATGGTACTCAATTGCCTATTAAATAATTCACTCAATATCTATTTCTCACCAGTCTTTCCCAAAAACTGTACTAATGATTTGTTCTTTCAGTCAAAATTTAGGGTTAGCCCTCAGCTGGTGTAACTCCAGTGAAGTCAATGGAGTTCTCCTGATTTACATCAGCTTAATATTGAGCTCCTATTAGCGTAACCTGCTTTTTCATTCCCCACTTCTATCTCTTGCCTTTAGCTGCTTGTTATGCTGTGTGTGCTATCATCTGTGCTGTGTTTAGGAGTGGGAAATCTCTAGCGATGTATTATAATGTTATCCATATAACATCAGCTTTTGGTATTTTGGTAAATTAGAGCATACATCTTATTTATACTGCTGTAGGCGATCTGCATTTAAGATGACTGGTTAGGAGCTAGGAAGAGAGGCAAAACAATCATATTAGTAGCCTAGTTGCACTTCCCTGTAGCGCTTAAGGAACAGTAATGTCATTGTTTGTTTAATGAGGTGACAGAACTTAACTGATATTTTACTATACATCTAACTAATAGCGTATAATTCCACGTGAACGGAGTTCAATCCCTTTCAAGGTGTCCTTTTTATAACTACTGTTTGGGATTAGTTTTTTTACACTTGTAGATTGTGTTTCATCTGTCAATTTAGTGAAACAAGGAATCTAAATTCTTCCATGTGGTGGTTTATGACTCTAACTCTGCGGCAACTGTGACTTCTAATTAAGTTCGTTTGTTGACAATGACAGCACGTTTGTTCAGTTAGTAGATATGTGGAAATGTGATCCAATGGTTTTAGGAGTAGAGAGACATGATTTCTAATCTTAGCTCTCACATTGGATGACTTGACGATAATGGGTAAATTTCATAATCTCCCTGCATCTCACTTTCTTTATCTGTATTAATACAGATAATGAATTTCCTTGGTTTGTAAAGTGCCTCAAGACATAAAGGTGAGCAGTGCTAGGTAAGTGCCAAGTGGTATCTTGAGTATGCTAAGACCCGCAGTGCTGCTGGCTATTTTGGCCGCTTGTGCTTTGTTACTCCTCCATTAAAAGTCACAGAATATAGAGCATTGTTTGATGATGCTTCAGGCAGTGGTGAATTAGGGCCCAATCCTAATAAAGAACCCCGGCAAAGCAAAGGTCCTCCTTTCCAAACTACTGATGGCATGCCTGGCTCCCTACCCTGCTAATGCTTCCTGGTCCTTAAGGTAGAACATAGCACATTCTGGCGATGGTCCTGACCCATGGATCCCTTCGGGTACATCTACACTGCACACTCCTTATGGCAGTGTGTGGTGTACATACACCACACACCCCTAGCACAGGTATAAATAGTGTGGATGGTGAAGCACTGCTTAGATAGTGGAGTAAAAACACATCTGCACCCTCTTAATGTGTGCCCTGCACACCTCTCTACATGCCCAAGCAGCACCTCCCCCATCTACACTGCTGTTTTTAGCAGTGTAGTGTCTCACTGCAAGAGCCTTTCCTTGCTGCAAGGAAAAACTCTGGCAGAGGGGAACGGCTCCTGGAGCCTTTCCCCATCACAGGAAAGACTGGCAGGGAAGAGACAGCAGAGAAAGGCTCTGGCATCTCCACACCTGAAAGAACCTTTCGCTGACCTGTGTAGCTACACTCTACAGTGTGGTTGCTGCCTGCTTTTCACTGCTACACATACCCTATAAGCTGCTGCCAGTGATGTATACCCTGAATTAAAAAAAGACATAGTAAGAAGACCAAAAAAGAGTGCCATTTTTGCTAAACAACAAAGTAAAAGAAGCAGTTAGAGGCAAAAAACAAAAAAAATCCTTTTAAAAGTGGAAGTTAAATGCTATTGAGGAAAATAGAAAGGAGCATAAACTCTGGCAAGTGAAGTGTAAAAATATAATTAGGAAGGCCAAAAAAGAATTTGAAGAACAGCTAGCCAAAGACTCAAAAAGTAACAGCAATTTATTTTTAAAGTACCTCAGAAGCAGGAAGCCTGCTAAACAACCAGTGGGACCACCAGATGATCGAGATGCTAAAGGAGCACCCAAGGAAGATAAGGCCATTGGGGAGAAACTAAATGAATTCTTTGCATCGGTCTTCACGGCTGAGGATGTGAGGGAGATTCCCAAAAGTGAGCCATTCTTTGTAGGTGTCAATTCTGAGGAACTGTCCCAGATTGAGGTGTCATTAGAGGAGGTTTTGGAACAAATTGATGAATTAAACAGCAATAAGTCACCAGGACCAGATGGTATTCACCTAAGAGTTCTGAAATGTGAATTTGCAGAACTATGAACTGTGATATGTAACCTATCATTTAAATCAGCTTCTGTACCAAATGACTAGAGGATAGCTAATGTGACACCAATTTTTAAAAAAAGTTTCCAAAGGGCTCTGCCAATTACATCAGCCTTGTTGACCATTTGTCATGGCAAAATGTCTTTATTCTTTTTTCCATGCCGCTCTCACAAGTGAATTCTTTTCCTGAATTGGTCTTCACAGCTGCTATTGACTCACTTAAATCCCTCCTGTATTTACAAGACCGTAGAGGACTACGTCATCTGCATACCTATTTACTTTGGTTACTCAGTGATGAATTACTAACTGTGTGGAGGGTGGAGCATGATACTAGTCGCGAGGCTGTAATTTTGGGGTGTGAGAAAGATGAGGGCTGAACTGTGGAGAGAGATTGTCATACTCTGTTTAGATTATATACTCTTTGCGGAAGGGGATTGTATCTTCATGCGAATTGGAAAGTGCCTAGCACACTCTGTGGATGCTACTCCAGTTTACGTAATATAATTACGGTACATCAAAAATATGTTAAAGGAACATTAAAGTTGCAAAGTCAAGCACTCAGAGTTAGGAAATGCCAGGGTTACGGGAGCCTGTGCAACTTTAATTCAGCCTCCGTTGCACATGCATTATGATACAATCTTTAATAACATTATCACATAAGTGGAAAAAATCATGAGCTAATAAAGTAACCGATAGCAGTAGTGAGCTATTATCCCCCATACGGACCACACATTAGAAGCAGAATGAAGAAACACATTTTGCCAGTGTGTTTTACAGCTATTTGCTGACCACAAAGGAGTGTAGAGAATGATCACTCCTTGGTTCAGTTCCAGGCTCTGTAGAGGAGTGGGTCTAGTGGTTATAGACCTACCTGTCTCCCTCCTCTACTTCTATCTGCCTCACCCTGATTCTTATTCCACCATCCGCTGTGCTGTTGTTCAACTCCGCTTTCCCCCCATCTCTCCTTTTGTTCCTATCCACCCCCTCCTTCGGACTTCTGTGCCATTTCCTTTCTGCCCTTTCTACTCTCTGACTCCTGCAACAACCTCCTCAATCGCATATGGGGATGAGGGAGAGAAGCTGGAATGAGTTTTTTAAACATAAAGTTTAAATATTGTAAATTATTGTTTGTTAATATAAATATAAATTGCATATTTTGGGGTGGAAACACAGATCTGGCAATCTGGTAAAAATTAAAGATTTTTGAATAAAATATTCTAGGCCCGATTCCTTCTTGCTCTGCATCTCTTGTAGTCACTTATACAAGCACAAAATTAAGTATAAAATACTAATGAAGAAGAATGGTAGTGTTTTACACTCACTTTGCACTCAGTATTAACTTCCCTTTGAGAGTAAAATTGCCCATCCTTAATTCCGACCATCTTTACCATTACTTTTCTCTTTGTAGCCTTTTAAAATTAATTGAGTTATTTTTCAGAGTTCTCAGCTGTTGAAATCACATTTATTTTTTAACAATCCGATATATTTTAATTAAAAGGCCATATTTGAAGAGTAAAGCATTCAAGTCTATTTTTATGTATAGAAGATCATCTCCTGAAGTGCCTTACTTCATTAAAATTGGAAAATTAAAAGAGAGAAAATAGACAGGGGAAGTGAGGCATATTATATTATTACTTTCATGTTTAGTTTTGAAGGTAAAACTATGTCAAAATTATAATTAGATTTTGTCCTTCAAATGGCCTTGCTAGAGTAAGTGTATTGATGGAAGAGACTGTGATAGTATTTCCTTTATGGAGTTACAGAATTCCCAAATGAGTAAGTTCAAACTGCCTCCAACCATTCTGCTAAATTATCATAACTAAAATCATATTGCCCAGACATTGGAAGTTCTGGCATATAGGGTAAAAATTCCCTTTTAAATGTTCCTTGAAAAATTCAGATGGTTGATTAAGAGAAAAAAATCAAATTTTCAGCATGAGGTGTAATCCTGGACAGAAGTATTTTAGAAAAATGACACCATTCCTAAAATTCCCAAAACAAAACAAGTTTCAACCCAAATAAATACCACTTTCAACAATGCATGTAGGTGATATTTGGGCCAGACAAGGTTTTGTTTTTGTTTTTGTTTTGTTTTGGTTGCATTAGAGAAATTGGAACTAATTCCTCTCTGCTACAACTCCACTGAGGCAGTATCACCCCCAACAGGCAAAGGATGGAGCAGTGCACACCTTGTCAGGGATATAATTCTGAAGGAGGGGAAGTGATATTCAGAATGAAAATGGAGGAAGGCATTTTGGGAGGGCAGATTTCATTCCTTACAAGGATTTCATAGGAATCCTAATAAGGCAAGCAGCTCAGGGATCAAAACACTCCTTTCTCATCTGCTTTGGTCATGTTTACCTCTCTGTCCACTTCGGGTGATGCTGGTTCCCTGTAGATTTCCTGTTGCTGTTTTCTGTCACTACGTCATTCTCCTTCAGTCAGACTTTTCTGCACTGAGGGTTTGAGAACTGGTTTTCACGTAGGAATAATGTTCTCAGTTACTTCAGTGTGAATATAGAGTAAACCCAGTCAAGTAATTGGATTTACTTCAGATGTACACCAGGATAAATGAGAAGATTTGACCCTTTAATGCAAAAACTAGCATTAATTAACATTTTTTTAATTTCCCAATTAGAAAAAAAAGACTGAATGGCTATACTTAGTATTTATGTACAAATATAAATAAAATATGGTAGGGAAATTAAAACTCAGTACTTCTCACAGTGCACCCCTAACTTGATATATCCTGAACTGTGGCAAATTAATTAAGGCACTTTAACTCAGGCATCATAAACAGCCTGAAAGACTTGTTCTGGCTTCAGCGGATATTGGATGTCTTTAACTGATCCACCCATAACAAGTGAGTCCTTAAATAATACATGTCAGACAAACAAAAACTATATAGAAAATTCAAATTCACTGTGCAAAATTGCCAAATTGAAAATTTAAGCTTTAGTAATTCCAAATCTCCACTGAGGAAGTAAAACAATTAACCTTTGCAGAAAATCGGTTCAGTATGTCTTTGAATTATAACAATTTCAATCAAAATTTAGGGCAAAGATGTATTTTTCCACACACTTCTGTAAAATCATAAGTGACATAATGGTATACTTCCCCTCTCCCTAGCTTCCCTCCAACGTTAACCCAAAAATAAACTTGTTAGAGAAATTAAGCCATGCAAATGACAGAGAATAGGATGTTCATCTAAACCTTAAATATAGCATGATAAAACTATAATATTCATTATGCATTGTGCAAATTACTTGTTTGTTATCCAGATTTGTTTTACTTTGTACATTTGTCTTTTCATAGTATATAAAGGAAGATATCATAATGAACCTTGATTTTGTTTTTATACTGGAGGTCATGTATCTAATAGAGTTGTGTGAATAACTGATTTTTTTGGTTCCCTGGATGTACCAAAAATTGTTGTCCCAAAATGAAAACATTTCAAAACTTTTTGTGGGTTGAAAAAAGATGTAGAAAAACATCCAAAATATGTAATAAATTTCAATTGGTATTCTATTGTTTAACTGCATGATTAATCACAAGTAATTTTTTTAATCGTGATTTTTTGAGTTAATCACATGAGTTAACTGTGATTAATCGACAGCCTTACTTTTTGAATCAAAATGTACTGAAGTATCATTTTTTATTTTTTTGAAAAAGGGTTGAACTAAAAAATGAAACATTTAGTTTTGGTTCAAATTAGATGTTTAGTTCTCTGTTCTAACTTTCACGTGACATTGTAAATAATAAGTGGGTGGCATTATCTCCCCTAAAAGTAAACAAATTTGTTTGTCTGAATGATTGGCTGAACAAGAAGTAGGCCTGAGTGGACTTGTAGGCTATAAAGTTTTATATTTTGTTTTTGAGTGCAGTTATGTAAGAAAAAAAATCTACCTTTGTAAATTGCACTTTCATGGTAAAGATATTGAACTAAAGTACTGTACTTGCATGAGGTGAATTGAAAAATACTATTTATTTTGTTTTTTTGTTTACAGTGCAAATATTTGTAATAAAAATAATTTAAAGTAAACACTGTACACATTGTATTCTGTGTTGTAATTAAAATCACAATATATATTTGAAAATGTAGAAAATATCCAAAAATATTTAAATTGTATTCTATTATTAACTGTGATTAATTGTGATTATTTTTTTTAATTGCTTGAGAGCCCCAACAAAAAGTAATTTTGAATAACAAAGCAAAAGGTTTGGTTTTGAAAATGTCAAAATGAAATTTTCGTTAACCTGAATCTTTTAGAGAAAAAAAATTTTCTCCAAGAATTTTCACCCAGCTCTAGTTTCTAATATTTCTTAATTTCAAAATGGCTGAGCCACTGTTTGCTGCGTATATAATAGCTTTCAGAGTGTCATTGGCTTTCCAGTTTTGCACCTCTACATTCCAGCTACTCAAGTGTTCCTTGTGATGATGGATGTTATCAGTATTTCCTTGTAAGCATCCTTGAAATGTTATTGTCACACTGTCTTGAGTGGCTCACAAACCAACCTCAAGGCAGACTGTAAAGAAGCTAGGCACAATCACTTGTTTGCACACCTCAACAGGGAGCCTCTATAAAACAAACCCCTTTCAAGAAAAAAAAAATCTATCCTTCCCTTGCCCAGCTGGGTTATTTATTCTGAGCTGAAACCCTCATTTGGTCTAGGGAAAGATCAGCCTGTTGAGCCTTAATGAACTCCTTTTGAGTCTCTAAGTTTTGAGCAGACTCTGGCAAAGCAGCAGAATTTTCAAACCCCTACTCTGAAGACAAACTGCTGCTCTCAGCTGACAAAGGACTAAGGGCAGAGCCATACTCTTTCTGGCTCCTAGTTACAACATTAACCTTCTTAGACATGGCTAAAATGTTATTACCTACTAAAATCCAGCAGGGAGCAGATTCTAATGCCCACAATAACATCACCCTTAAAATCCTCCCACTCGAGGAGAACCTTAGCCAGAAGCACAGTTACAGAGAATTCAGCAAAAGCTAATTTATTTTACACTTTTACCAGGAAGCTTGTCTTCTTCCCTTACAAAACTTTCCTTGACCAAAGTGACTTGGAATGCCGTGTCCTTTCAGCCCGTACAATTTATGCCATTTACTTTAGCATCCTTAATAAATTCTTCACTGCCTTCACAAGACTCAGCCCTAACATAGCTAACTGGGTCCTGCACCTTCTCTACTGCTGCTTCTGGGACCACTCTCATTGGGGGTTGTGGATCGTGGGCCACTTTGTTTTTATATGGATGGGAGCCCCACATTGATGGAAGACTACATGCTTTCTCTGAGGGATCCCCTAGGGTTTCTTGTCAAAGTTGGGGTTAGGTTTATTTCCAATCCCCTCCTCCCTATTAACTGGGATGATGGGCGGATTTCCCTTCCCCTGGGATTTGTACCTTCCCCTACATGGGCCCTTGATTCAAAATATTCATCGGCAATTTCTGCAGCCTCTAAAACTGTGGAAGGTTTTTTGTCACAGATGGCTGCCTTCACCTCATCTGTAACTACCGATAACAATTGCTCCTGAACAGTCAGAACAAACAATTTTTCATAATCACCTTCAGCTCCTGTCCCCATTATCCATTTTCTTATAAAAATTACACATTTTGTGCACATATTCAACATGAGTTATATTGTTGTCAAACACTTTAAGATTTCCATATTTCAGTCCATAGATTTGGGGTAATCTTAAACCTTTTCAATACATTTTCTTTAAATTTCTTATACACCATAGCATCACCTTCCTCCATATCATTAAAAACTTGTCTTGCTTCCCCAATTAATCTACTCAAGAAGATAGGCATCTACTTATCCTCTGGGATCTTGTGGATCCCCCAAAGTCGCTCAAAGATGGACAGGAACTCTTCTATACAGTCAGTCTTTTTATAAACTGGGCAGACTTTCTCCCACTCCCTGGTGCTCTGGGGCATGTACTCACTGGCTGAGGAAACTTCTTTTGCTGTTCCAATACTTTAAGCTGCAGTACGTGAGCTTCCATCTGTTTCTGGTCTGCCCTTTCCTCAGCTTCTACTTGTTCCATAAGTCTTCAGTGGGCTTTCTCCTCAACCTGTTCATTGGCTTGGCTTCAATGACCATTGCTTGGGTTGCCTCAGTCTCCCTGATCCACAGTTCTGCCGATCATTCTCTTGTGCTTACATTCTTCCTGGGCTGCCAAGTACTGCAATCAAGCCAGTTCCCCTGCAGTGTCTGGGGCAGCAGAATCCTTGGTCGCCTGATCAAAATTTATGAACAAAGCTCTCACTTCCTGATCTGGGGCTTTCCTTTAAAAGAATATTCTCTTCTCTTTGCATCACCATTCAAAGTCTTTTGAATCATGGCCATCATAGGGCTGTGGTTCACTCGTGTATATTCTTTAACCCTTAAAAACTCTAAACATCAAGTTTAAACTTTTAACAGTGCTGGGTTATGAACTATAAATCCAAATGACCTGTGGCATGTGAATTCTGCCAAGACTATTCCAAATGTCTCACTGTCTGGAGTGGCTCACAAGCAAGAATACCAACCTCATGGCAGATTGTTAAGAAGGCAGGGCACAAACCCCAAACTATATTTAGATTTCACTAACCAAGTAACAAGGGTGAACTCCTCAGGCACTATACAGACCTTAATGTGGAGTCACAGACAGTCCCCTTGGGCATTCAGATCTATCTTGCCACCCAGGCAAACTTGACTCTGTGATAGATGATCACTTTACACCAAAGATTACAAAATATTCAGGCTACTCCCAGTCCCAAAGGACCAGTCACTTACCCCACATCAGTTTGCAACTTAAATCTCACACCAAAGACAACACTTGTAGCCAAGACGATAGTAAGCTAACTGAATATTAATTAACTACGAAATAGAAATAGGAGAGTTATTTACAAGGGTTAAAAGAGGTAAACATACCCACAAATGAGTTGCAGTCTTAGGTTTCAGATGGTGATAAAGCTTCTGAAATATACCAACTCTATAAATCCTTTAGGGTTAACCCACATTAATCCTGAGGATCTCTTCATTATGTTTGTGAATCTTTGCCCCTTAGAGTCCAAACAGCATAAAAAGACCCTAATTCCTTCTGGTCAGGGATTTTTATCCCCATCTCCCTAGAGTCCAAGCTGCTGGGATGAGTGCTTCTGCATGTCCCCCTCTTCATGGGTGTGCCAGGAGCAATCGGAGGTGAAAGTTGGCAGGTACGGGTCAGTACGGCGTACCAGTAAGAACTGGCCACCGGTACCAGCCCGTACACAGCCGACGTTAATGTCACTGACCCTTCCCCCTTCCCCAGGGCCACCAACGGGGGTGGAGGGGAAGGGAAAGAGGTAGCTGCCCCAGGGCCTGCAAATTAAAAGGGCCCAGGGCTCCTGGCTGCTGGAACCCCGGGCCCTTTAAATCGCCGTTGGAGCCCCGGGTGGCACAGGCTGGGCAGCATGGAAGGGCTGGCTGACCTCCAGCCCTGCCCCTTCCGCCCAAGACCCCGCCCCTTCCACCCGAAGTCCCGCCCCTTCTGGGGGCCTGGAGCCAGGCCCCTGTACCGATAAGGCTTTTATGTTACTTTCAGCCCGGGAGCAATCAACAAGGTCCTTGTTCTTTGATGGGTTATGATAACCCCTCCTCATGGGTGCAAACCAGTATTTCACACTTCGTGATATTTCTTTCCTGACTGGATTTATAGTTTCATAAAGTCTAAACACATTGTGACAAATCTAATACCTATTTTAGCAATACTAACACACTGGTGTGTAAGACTGGTTTCCAGCTATGGATTTGATAGGGTTCACTTGAGGCCTAGAGTCCTTGGGATGAGCTTGCACTTGGTCTACCAGTGTCACAGTTATATTTCTTTTAAAATTATATGAATAAAGAAGCATAGGTATTTTGGTATGACTTCGATCATTACTGGTGCTATACTTTGAATGGAACTGTAAATAATTAGTGTAGTTTTTATTTAACTGGCTTAGTGCTAGTTACTTTTGAGCAATCCATTTTTGATATCTGAGCAATTTAAATATGATAGTATTTAATCCTGGAGATTCTTGAATTGTTGGAGCTGATGTACATAATCTTTGCATTGTAATATCTATGCTTCAAGAAGTATAAATTCAGTTTCAGCAATATAATATCAGTTTTTATCTGTGGACCTCTCCAATTATTTTAGCAATCCTACTACTAGATGAGATATTTACATTGCTAGTGATCTGAAGTTTTCCATTTGATATGCTTCCATGTGTTAAGCAAATACAATGATGATAACCAGATTTGCTTCTTATCGTTGCAACTGCAACAACGATATGATCAGATTGAGATGAGTTTTTACTCCATGTTATTTGTGAAGATCCTGTATGTTGAGATGTAAATTTTAAACATACCATTGTTTAAATATGGTCATTTAAATATGAACTGACTTCAGACTTAAATGTTTCTTTGAAGCAGAATATTCAAGTGTGTGTGTGTGTGTGGGGGGGGGAAGCAGTACATATTTAAAAATGAATCCTTTCTTTAAAACCAAAATGGCTGTTTAGAGTGAATGTTCATCCATTGTTCAGAAAATCATATGGCCTATAATTATTATTACTATAAACATTTTACTACACTGTCTTCTATAACCAAATTGTTTAGTATATATCAATGCTTCGGCCTCGTCTTTTATATTTTTAATGGTCACTGTAAGTGAAAGGACTGCTTGTAATTCAGGATAGTAGAACTGAAATGTACAGAAAATGAGAAAAGTGGAAGCAATAGATGCAGTTAGATGTTATCAGTAAAACATGTGGAGATGAAAATGGGAGCAGGTGAAGTCAGCTCAAAAAAGATGAAGGAAATAATACTCAGTGATAAAAGCTCAACTTAAGGATAAGAGGAAAACAAGAACGGGGATGTAGGATCATTGCTAAATGGGAAAGGAAATCTAATATAAAAAGATTCAGTTATAGCTGAAGCTATCAGCACCTAGTTTGCCTCCGTTGTTTTAAAAAAAAATAGATTAAGGAGACTGAGATACCTGTTGCACTAAATGCTAATGGAATTTGAGCAATTTGGTGGAAGGGATTGATTTAAATATATATATTGACTGAACTCCAGAGATTTGCACAGGTATACCAGAGAGCAGATTTGGTTCACATATTGTAAACCAGCAAGAAAGATGGTATCATAGAATATCAGGGTTGGAAGGGACCTCAGGAGGTCATTTAGTCCAACCCCCTGCTCAAAGCAGGACCAATACCCAACTAAATCATCCCAGCCAGGGCTTTGTCAAGCTTGACCTTAAAAACCTCTAAGGAAGGAGATTCCACCACCTCCCTAGGTAACCCATTCCAGTGCTTCACCAGCCTCCTAGTGAAAAAGTTTTTCCTAATATCCAACCTAAACCTCCCCCACTGCAACTTGAGACCATTACTCCTTGTTCTGTCATCTGGTACCACTGAGAACAGTCTAGATCCATCCTCTTGGAACCCCCTTTCAGGTAGTTGAAAGCAGCTATCAAATCCCCCCTCATTCTTCTCTTCTGCAGACTAAACAATCCCAGTTCCCTCAACTTCTCCTCATAAGTCATGTGCTCCAGCCCCCTACTCATTTTTGTTGCCCTCCGCTGGACTCTTTCCAATTTTTCCACATCCTTCTTGTAGTGTGGGGCCCAAAACTGGACACAGTACTCCAGATGAATAGAGGGGAATGATCACGTCCCTCGATCTGCTGGCAATGCCCCTACTTATACAGCCCAAAATGCCGTTAGCCTTCTTGGCAATAAGGGCACACTGTTAACTCATATCCAGCTTCTCATCCACTGTAACCCGCTGGTCCTTTTCTGCACAACTGCTGCCTAGCCATTCGGTCCCTAGTCTATAGCAGTGCATGGGATTCTTCCGTCCTATGTGCAGGACTCTGCACTTGTCCTTGTTGAACCTCATCAGATTTCTTTTGGCCCAATCCTATAATTTGTATAGGTCCCTCTGTATCCTATCCCTACCCTCCAGCATATCTACCACTCCTCCCAGTTTAGTGTCATCGGCAAACATGGTGAGGGTGCAGTCCACGTCATCCTCCAGATCATTAATGAAGATATTGAACAAAACCGGCCCCAGGACCGACCCTTGGGGCACTCCGCTTGATGCCAGCTGCCAGCTATACATGGAGCAATTGATCACTACCCACTGAGCTCGACGATCTAGCCAGCTTTCTATCCACCTTACAGTCCATTCATCCAGCCCGTACTTCTTTAACTTGCTGGCAAGAATACTGTGGAAGACCATATCAAAAGCTTTGCTAAAGTCAAGGAATAATATGTTCACTGCTTTCCCCTCATCCACAGAGCCAGTTATCTTGTCATAGAAGGCAATTAGGTTAGTCAGGCATGACTTGCCCTTGGTGAATCCATGCTGACTGTTCCTGATCACTTTCCTCTCCTCTAATTGCTTCAGAATTGATTCCTTGAGGACCTGCTCCATGATTTTTCCAGGGACTGAGGTGAGGCTGACTGGCCTGTAGTTCCCTGGATCTTCCTTCTTCCCTTTTTTAAAGATAGGCACTACATTAGCCTTTTTCCAGTCATCTGGGATTCCCCTGATCGCCATGAGTTTTCAGAGATAATGGCTCTGGATCCAAGAATGGTTAAAGAACTACCAGAGGTAATTGTCAAGCTTTGGGTGGTCATGTTAACATCTCATTGAGAACAAATGATAAATATTGAAAAAATCCATAGGGACATTCTATGAAGTGAAGCAAACCCTATAGTATGTATTTGTTTCATATGCATATTTATTCTTCAAGCTTGAATAGGTACAATAGAACCTAACAGTTACGAACTGACCGTTCAACCACATACCTCATTTGGAATTGAAAGTACGCAATCAGGCAACGAGAGAGAGAGAGAGACACACACACACACACACACACACACACACACACACACACACACACACACACACACACACACACACACAAAAAGCAAATATAGTACAGTACTGTGTTAAATGTAAACTTCTAAAAAAAAAAAAAAAGAAAGCAGCATTTTCTTCTGCATACTAAAGTTTGAAAGCTGTATTAAGTCAATGTTCAGCTGTAAACTTCTGAAAGAACAACCATAACATTTTGTTCAGAGTTATGAACATTTCAGAGTTACGAACAATCTCCATTCTTGAGGTGTTCATAACTCTGAGGTTCTACCCTACTCTTTATCCAAAATGAAAAGTTTGCAATACTGTAAGTAAAATGCAGGAACACAACAATTGAATCCTCAGTCTACTGACAACTTCGGTCTACCACATTTTTGTATCTGCCTTTAGGTTCTAATATACTGTTATCAACTGACTTGCTTTTTCAGCACTATACCTACTAGTAAGATCTGATCAAACTAGTCAAAATGTGCTAAAAATACATGTGATGTTGAATTAGTGAAAGTCTTTTAAAAACTGAAAATTATAAATCTAAGTGTTCCATGTCCTATGATTTTACTTGCTCAGTTTTCCACTACTTTGATGCAACAAACTGTGACCCCTCTTTCTTTTCAAATATAGATTTGAGTAGAAATCTCATTGTAACCTGAAGATCTAGGAAAAAAAAGAAAGAATTTTGGGATTATATCACATCAATCACATTTCAGGTTCTTCTTGCTTTGGGTTCCACCTATAACTTTTTAGTTTCAGATTCGTCATGTGGCTTAAATAACAGAAAGGTTCTATATTGTTTCTGAGTAGTATGTTCTTGCTTTGATCCTGGTCTAATATTTATATTATAATCCAGTCAGGAGCAGAACTCTGTTGTGACAGCTGTAGTATTTCAGTGGTGACTGGCAATATTTTAGAACAATTTATTTAACCCTCAACAAGAAATAAATTGAAGTTAACACAGCCCTATTCTGTACTCGCTGCAACTGGTTCTTGTCTGTGTGTGAGCGAGTCAACTGGAAGTTTGGCACTACCTAGTAGCCTTCAGGGTGTGTGGCAATTTGAAACTCCCTGCGGAAGCATAACCCTTTACATGGTACCATGGTGGCACTGTCCAAACATGTTCAGACATGATTCCTGACCCATAGTTTAAAATGTAAGAAAGCAAGTGACATACAAAAGGGAGGGATAGATAGAGTCAAAATATGATTTTTATAAACACTTGCTTATTTTAGATGAAAGTGTCAGCTATCCCCATCTGCCTCTCAGCCCACCCATCATGTATTGGCTGATTTCTTATATATGTTATGACAGAGGTGGGTTTTGGGGGTAGACTTTGAACAGGGAGAGGATATGGGGCCTGGCTATAATTTATTATTTGTGTGGCAGATATCTGGATTCTTTGGAAAGTATTATCCAGAGGCAAGATAGTATATGAGGAGGTGGGTTTGGGGGACAGATTGAGAGAGAAAGAGTGTGTGTGCGTGCTCTCTGTGTGGATTGTGTTTCCTATGCATATTTACCTATTAGTTATCAGTGCATATATGACATAGTGTGACCTGCAATGTAGTTGAAGCTGTATCAGTTCCAGGAAATTAGAGAGGCCTGTCTAATAGTGTGACCTTTTCAAAAATAATCTCCCTTATTTTGGATGCAATTGTTTGTACGGTTGATTTCTCCCATTCAAGTGCCCAATTACCTGACTGATTCTGCAAGCCAAGTAGATAGATATCTAATGGATGTAGTTGTAGCACAAATAACTGGACCCTCAACTTAGGAAGTGACTGGAGGGCCAGCTAAAAATCAGGGCCTTAATGTGCGGCTATGAGAAAAGGCACTGAACATTGTTCATGGGCACTTCCTGATCTAGTACTGGCAGTTAAGGCACTGAATTGATTTTCCCCTTTGTTCTACAATATCTTGACTTGTAATCTGAATAATGTGTTTTCCTGCTCTTTGTAATATCACACTGGTGCAGCAGTTGTTGTTATTGTATCTGTCTGCTGTATAAAAGAACAAGAATAGATCTCATTCTGTTAGAGTTTATGCCCTTTTCTTGCTCTTTACACTTACAATATTTGGGAGTTGCAATCTGAAAACAAATCGCTTGCCAAAAGTACAAAAGGTTTCTTTTGTCTTGTGCTGTGACAGAATACTTAAATATACAATTAAAAACCTCAGTGGAATAGTAGAAAACAAAAGAATTCTGATGATGCAGTCTTGCAATGGATTGACTAATGGCATATAGTCAGAGAGGAGGTAGCAAAGCTGATGTCTGAGGGGACAGAGGGATTTTGTTAGAGATGGGGTTTCATTGGGGGCGCTAATGGTGGGTAAATTGCTGCTTTTGTTGGGTTTTTGTCAAAGGTACCTAGAACCATTGATAAATACTTTTGCTATCCTTTTATTAATTTCATAAATTATAATTCAGATTATAAAATATTGATTATGTAGTTATATTTTTTTGAAATTTCACACTTCAAGATTTATTTATTTTTTAAATTCACGTTTTGGTTTCTTCTAACAACCTGGATTATTGCTTGTTTAAATACATCTGGCAAAACTTTTGGGTTGTAAAATTACCAACAAATAAAAATTCCTAGCTTGACTTTGGTGCAAAACTTGGTGTTCGGGGTACTTTGCAGAGCTCCCTTATTTAATTCTTCATATAATTAATTGTAATGCAGTACCTACATGCTCCTCTCATAGTGGAAATAATGAAATAATCACCACCAACTACTATTTTGCAAGGTCAGAAAAATGATTGTTATAAAACTTTCAGTTTACTACAGTCTGGCAATTTGTTACCCAGTCTCTTTGAGGCACTTTAAGAATAACACCACTAACGGAGAGAAATGAGTTTTTTACACTAGATTAGGAAACATTTAATACTTTTCAATAAGGCTTGTTGCCTCAGTTTCTTTTGTAGTATCATGCTGGTGTATCAGACCATTAAATCATCATGTTATTATATGAATAATAAAGTTATGGACAAACATCCTTTATAAACAGGTAAGACTACCAAACTCATCCCACTTGTGAGTGTGCGATGTAAGTTATGGGACCAATCCTGCTGCCATTGGAGACAATAGAATTTGTTTTTTCATTGACTTCAGTAGACACGGGCTACTGCCTGATTTGTTCCTATAGCCCAGTTTTTTTAAGAGGAGTTGTTCCCCTATATATAAAAGAGTAAAATTTTATCTGTGGACTACATAGTCATCCCACAAGTCAAGTCTGAGTAAAAGGCTTTTGCAGGGATAGATGTGTCAGAATCGTCCCTGACTCAGGGATATGGGGCACAGGATATCTGCACAACCAGGCTGTGGAATCCATTACAGCCAGTAGGGAAGAGGAGTTCAAGATTTGGATCAGTGGATCTATGAGATCCCTTGGCCATGAAACCACTACTTCCTTGGCCCATTCAAAACCCCATCTCCCTCCCACATGCACTCTAATGGAGCAGGGGAGTGTACGGAGTCCAGAACATGATCTCTGCTTTCCCTCCTTGTGTCTTTGCACAGCAACAACACTGCATTTGCAACGTGTTTCAGCCATTACGTGCCCACAGAAGTTGCTGCGGGATTTGGCTCTATATCTCTAAAGAGTGCTTCCTATCCTCTAATCTTGCTACTTTGAAACACCACTGTAATGTAGAAGTCATTTTTACAATGTCAGACCCTGTTTTCCCCTTCACTGGATTACTTGGTAGGCTTGGTCACTTCCAAGATTCTAATGTAATTTGGTCTTATTTTGGTGTGCTGTCCAAACTCATGCCCCTATACAGAAGTATAGTGCTGTCCAAAGTTGTAGCCTGGCAAATTGCAGAGTGTACCTACAGTCAAAAAAGCTAATAAAAATTTTACACAATAAAACACTGCTATAATGAATTATTCAGTGATAGCTGTTCAACAGGGAATCAGGAACTTATGGAGCTGTAGCAAACAGAAAATAAATATATAGGGGTAAAGACTACAAAAATGTGAAGGAAAAAAATCAGATGCAATATTAGTTATTGCAGTTGTGAAAGACTGAATTAGCTCTGATATACTTGTTGACAGTTTTTCACAAATTTTAAGAGCCATTTGCTAATCATTGGGACTTCTCTGTAAACAGTGTTCACTTTTCCCCCCCAACTTCTGAAAGTGGTTTTTATGTTAGGAAATGCAAGATTAGCAAAAATGTGCTTCTCAGAGGAGCAGAGATGATCTTTGGCATGAATCTAGGAATGCACCCAAATAGCTCCAGGAACTGTTGATTAATTTAAAAAGATGAAAGGTCAGCAGTTCAAGCAAATATTAATTGACTCATGAAGAATACTCATGAGTTATTTTCATACCATTTGGAGTGACAATGCAGAAAATTCTCTGCTGATGTGAAAACAGGGGAAATTCCATTGACTTAATTGTAGCTGAACTAATTTACTCCAGCAGAGAATTTAGACCATTATTTACAGTTTGGCTTATATGTGGAAGTATGTCAATTTGTTATTTGTTAAATATACATTTCAGACTCTTGTTAGAAATGGATCTGGAACCTGGAATTCTAACTGTTCAGTTTGGAGTATAGTCTGAAAACTCTGGTCCCACTGATGAGGAGTTCACTCACCACAGAAGCCCCTCCTTGTGGCCAAGGATTGTGTAGCAGCTCTCACCGACATCTGGTTATGAGGACTTTGCAGAAGGAGACTGGACTCTGCATTACTGTTGCTGTGGCTTGCTCTCATGCATGGCATTACTGTTGAGGAAAGATGTGGCTCAGAAAACAAGAATTGCCTTATATGTGGTGTAAGAATGGGTCCTATGCTCAAACTGACCCTTCATTTAGTTGTTCTCACTATTGTAAAAAGGGCATCTGCACAGGTCAGTAAGAGATTTGTGTGTGTGTTGTGATATACACACAAAAAAGTCTCTAAAAAGAATCGGCTGCTTAAAAGATTCCTGTGATTAGCTGTTATAACAACTATCAGACCCATATCTGTGGCACTGCACATTCTTTTGATTAAAAAATGTGGTTAAAGACTAGTTGAAATAGTGTATCATCCTCCTGATACATACATGTAACTCCTCCGAAAGTTAATCCAAGGTGTAAATGAGCAGCAAGAAGAGAATATATCTCTAAACTGCCACTATCCCAGGTTCATTTGAGACATATGCTGCCAAAGCCACAGCTACAAAGGGCCACAAGTCATTAAGTCCCACTCCATCAACTGCTATTACATGAATTACTGCTATTACTGCCATGTGATGTTCTTTACACTGGCTGAGAACTTTGTGATGAGAGTTGGGATCCTCTAGAGAATCAGCATGTGTTCATGGCTGAGTAACCTCACTAGTTCTCCCATTCATCCTATTCATACTATTCCCCTAACTCTCTCCACAAATATCAGGTCTGGATATATTACTTGTTCAACTAGTTTAACTTTGCTAGTGTCTAGCAAAGTTATAAATTTAAGCTCCCAGGCTCATATTTTGAATGTGTTGGACAAGTTGGCCTATGACTGCAGAGCTGTTAGCTGGCCGCTCACTTCACTTTGAAAGATCTCTTACAATATGTGTTTACTTATGCTAAACAATCTGTTGCACCTTGTGTGTAGCTGTGCGACTCTAAGTACCTCTCTCAGATATGAAGAATAGCTCTATGTAGCTTGAAAGCTTGTCTCTCTCACCAACAAAAGTTGGTCCAATAAGAGATATTACCTCACCCAGAGGACTGAAACTTCCCTGCTGTCATGGTTATAGGAGTTTGAAGCAGGTGGTTGGAAGAAGGCAGTAAAGAGATTTGACCCTTATGGCCAGGGGTCTAATTGAGTGATTTTACAGAGGGCCAAGTTTTTCTTGAGCTGGCCCTAGTTATCTGTTTGGTCTGTTTTATTTTCAGTAAGATGGAATCTGGAAAATTAGACCATAGTGACATTTGCCTTTCAAACCGCTTTCTGTTTAGGAGAGATACTGCAATGTAAGATTATTCTTAGGATGGCCACATTGTTTATTGTCTCATTTGAAGAGTTTTTTGGGGGGAAGGACAGGAGTGTGTGTGTGTGTGTTTGAGAGAGAGAGAGTGGTGGACACAAATAAAGCTTTCATTTAGCACTTGAAAATGCTTTTATATTCAGAAAGCAGTCAAGATACTTGGGGGCCTGATTCTGATCTTCCTTACACTGGTGTAAATCAGGAGCATCATGACTGAAATAAAACTGATGTAAAAGGGGTCAGTATCCAGCCTTGAGAGAAGACATGGATGTTGGATAAGAAGTCCATAAAACATCCCAGGACTTTAAATAATTGAGTATTTTAACTTATTCTGGTTCAACTCAAAATAGCACTTTTAAGATCTTAATGGTTTTTACTTTAATTAAGCTTGGCCTAGGCTAGGTGCCGATGGGCATATCTGCATGAGAGAACTATTATAACACCTAGATGAGAACAGAGCTGATTTTTGACCTATGTAAAGAAGCATTCCCTCTGAGAAGCATTCCAGTTATCCTTAAATCAGTCAAGTTCTACTGACTTATTGCACTGCTCACATTCCCCCATGAAACATAACGGATAAAGAGGCTTTTAAAATGTTTTATATAGTGTTGTCCATTAAAGTAAGAAGAGCTTGCAGGAAAAAATGTGGGATTTACACAGTATCTCTGCATCTCCCATTGAAATCAATGGACCCTGTAAAATGACCAACAAATCCCCACAATATTTTTTTCCCCAATAGCTCTCATTGCTTTTTAATTGTACATCTGGGGGAAGAGTTTCAGGAGAACCACACCATTTAACATATTTATGAAAAATATCATGTCATTCAATGCTTCCAGGATCCATATTGTTTCTAAATGGGAGCGTAGCTTCTTAAGGTCAATATGTACAGTGGGACCTTGGGTTAATAAGCCTTGATATATATCTCAGCATAAATTAATAGCTGTGTATTAGAGAGACAAGGTGGGTGAGGTAATATCTTTTACTGGACCCACTTCTGGTGGTGAAAGAGACAAACTTTCAAGCTAACCGAGTTCTTCTTCAGGTCTAGGTATTGGTCATTCATCATCTGACACCAAGAACCTAAGCTAGAAATCTACTGAAGGGTCATTTTATCCTGACAGCATAAAGAAGAACCAAAATTTTACCTTTCTGATATTGAGTATTCCTTTGTCTAGAAAAACACACTATCCAGTTCTCATATGACTAAAAACCAAATGTTTGTACATCGGGAGAGAATTAAGGAGAGAAGTGAGGTCTAGTGCTTGGGCACACGATTGTGAAAAAGAAGCTCCAGTGCAGAGCTGGGTGAATAATCAATTTTTTTGATTTGATGGTCAAATCTGTATATAGTCATTTTCGAAAGACTCAAAACAGTGAAACAAGAAACAAACAAACAACCAGAAGTCATTGTTTCAGGTTGACCTAATCATTTTGTTCTTTCAGGCATTTCAACTGTTTTTTTTATTAAAAGCAAAAGAAATTTGGAAATGCCATTCACAAAACCACTCGAGGAAGAGGAGATGATGAGAGTAGGGGACTTCACAAATGTCTCTCCTCCCGAGTGTGTGGCTTAACCACCAGGCTGTAGAGCAGTGGTGGGCAACCTGCGGCCCCGTCAGGGTAATCCGCTGACGGGCTGTGAGACAGTTTGTTTATATTGACTGACTGTCAGGGACATGCTGGCTGCCGCTTCCCGCAGCTCCCATTGGCCGGGAATGGTGAACCGCGGCCACTGGGAGCTGCAGGCTGCCGTGCCTGCGGATGATCAATGTAAACAAAATGTCTCACGGCCCGCGGGCTGCAGGTTGCCCACCACTGCTGTAGAGTTTCTCACACACTTTTCCCTCTCTGGCCCAGTGATTATTTAATACTAAGTGGAAGAGCTTCAACAGGAGAGACTGAGAGACAGGGTGCTGCTGGGGAAGCCTCAGCCAGCTCCTGCCACTCCAGCCCCAATCAGGGGAAATGGATTGGGGCTGGATAAATAGCCTAGTTTGCCTAATCACTGACTGAACCTGCCAGCCTCATTAGGTAGGAGCTATAAGGCTGGGAGGAAGTGAGTGAAAAGTAGGGGCGGGAGGCAGAGACCAGGAGGGAAGGGGGGCTCAGGGAGGGGGTAGGAGCCTGCTGTTGCTGACCTGGCTTGTGTTAGGCCAAGCCATTGTAAATAGCCTGTATGTAGTAGGAAACTGGTGGTGAGAAACGGACACAAATAAAGAGCGTGGGTGTTGCACCAGCTTGGAGTGTCACTGAGTCTGTGAGGAGCAGGGCCAAGGGGCTGAATACACAGGGGCATGCCGTCAACCCCATTACAGACCAACACCAGAATATACTATAGCCCAGTGCTTCAAGTACTCTTCTGAGAGATGGGAAACCCAGTACACCCCTTCTCTGAATCTTTCAGAGTAGCAAACTGAACGTGGATCTCCCAAATCCCAGGTGAGTGCTCTAAACACTGGTCTCTAGGGGATGATGAGTATGGTCCCTTGTTAGTCTAGTATGGTGTGGTTTTTGTTTTGGTTTGTTATGGGTTTTTTTGGCTGAAACTACTCAGTGAATTCATGCCAAATTTGGGTGACCAAAACTGCATATTTTGATGAATAAACTGTCCAAAAAGTTTTACCCAACTCTGCTTCTGAAGTCTAATCTCGACACTAATGCCTTCTGTGGCCTTGGCCAAGTCACTTAAGCTCTCTGCTTAAATTTACTCATCTAACAAACATGATACTTACATGAAAGAGTTGTTGGCTTTCCCACCATATCTGTCAACCTCTGGACTTTGAAATGAGGGATAATGACACTCAAAATTAGTGACAATGATTAAGGCTATGATTTAGTCAGAGGTCACGGCAGTCACAGATTCCGTGACTTTACTGAGCCTCTGTGACTTCTTCAGCTGAATCTGGGATTGGCGGCGTGACTGTGCGCCCCTGCCCTGCTGCAACAGGGGCTGGATGGCTGGAACCAGGACCCTGCAGCTTACAGGGTGGGGGTGGCTGCAGCTGATCTGTATGCCCTGTCCTCCAGCTCCAGAGTGAGGGCTGTGCGCCCCCTGTGGCTGCACACCAGCCCCGTGGCTTTCGTCAGGGCCCTGCACCCCCCTTGCAGTGTCCCAGGGCCGTGCGCTGCTCCTCCTCTCCCATGGCTGCAGCCGGGGCTTGGCAGGGGCTGCAGCCGGGGCCGCACACCCCTGTCCCGCAGGTGTGGCCAGCTCCAGAGTGGGGTCTGCGCATCCCCCCTTGTGCCCCCTGCTGCGGCAGCTGGAGCCGGGACTGTGTCCCCACCATGGCAGGGGTCCCAGCCTTTCAGTCACCTCCCACACCCATGGGACTCCATTCCTCCCCCCACACTTAGCCCTGTCCCCAATTATTTTTAGTAAAGTTGTGGACAGGTCACGGGCTCCGTGAATTTTTGTTTATTGCCCGTGACCTGTCTGTGACTTTTATTAAAAATTACCGTGACAAAATCTTAGCCTTAACAATGAGGAACACCGCACCTTGAAATAAGGGACATAACGAGGAACATCAAATTTTGTATTGAACATACTGTTTTATTAAACATTATATAGATTTACAAACATGCTGGACCTTATAATGGGGGGAAAAAGTCAGTTTGCTCCTTATTTTTTACATGTGCTGTGAAAAACTATTAGGAGATTTCTTCTGCTAGATCACTAGTGTAATGGATCCCTCAGCACATTTTGTCAATATAACTTGACAAATCAAATGAAATAAAAAAGGATTTGAAGTTTTTCAGAAAGTTTCCAATGTGGGTGCAATATGTTGTCTATTTTAGACAAAATAACAATTCTAGGAACAATTCCCCTCCAGGTCTTTGCAATGTCCCCCTCCCCAGAATCTGTCCCACCTGTGTGCTGAATAGATTCCCCAGCAGACATTCTATCTTGAGATGACAACAAACAACTGGCCCAGTGACCTTCTCCACTGCCCCATCTTGACTGGCACCCTCACTGACCTACCAGAGACTCTGATGCTGTTAACAGCCTGCCCACCTAAACCCTATTTGCCAGTGCTCCTATTTTGCAAGACTGCACTGGGTGCAGAGCTTGCCAGTCACTGTCAATCCTACCTGTCCTCCTGCCCCCCTTCCTCCCCCAGGAACTGTTCCCCCTCCAGGACTTTGGAATGGCAACACTAGGCAATTTTAAAAATTGGGGCTCGATGTGGGATGTCCTTCACAATGTGGGGCAGTTGAGAGGTATATGTGCCACCAGGGCTGGCTCTGGCTTTTTTGCCGCCCCAAGCAAAAAAAAAAAAAAAGAAATCGGGGCGGCCAGAATGGCAAAGCAAAAAAAACCTGTGGAGCGGCAAAGCAGGGGGAAAAAAAAAAAAAAAACCTGCGGCGCGGTCGGAGCAGCAAAGCAGGAAAAAAAAAAAAGCCTGCGGGGCGGCCGGAGCCAGGGTGCAGGGGGACTCCCTGCGCTGCAGACGTGCCCCAGCTAGCGGGGGGGAGGGAGAGGCAGTGGGGGGAGAGAAAGAAGGGGGCGGCAAGGGCTTCAGTGGGGCTCTTGCCCCGCGGCCCCGACCGCCGCGCCGCCTGCCGGGAGGGCTCCACGCCGCTCCAGTCGGCGGGCAGGGAAGGACGCGGGCTGCCTGGCTGGGCTTGCTACAGACCTGGCACCGGTTGGGGTAGATGGAGCGCACAGCCCGCTCCCAGCAGGGCGCGCCCCTCCTCTGCCCCCTGCAGGGCGGCTGGATCGGCGAACTAAAAATAAATAAATAAATAGAAAAGCGGCCGTGCCGCCCTAGAATTGGGCGGAATGCTGCCCCCTAGTATCTGCTGCCCCAAGCACGAGCTTGCTCGGCTGGTGCCTGGAGCCGGCCCTGTGTGCCACAGAGACTCCCTGTGTGACCTAAATTTTTTTTAACTTCTCTGTATTTCAGATCTCTATATGTAAACGGGTGGTATTATACTTCCCTTCTCCCACAGTTTGAGTCTTGTCTATTTCCGTAGTCACTAGGATGAAGAGCTTACAATCTTTTACTATGTGTCTGCACAGTACCTAATACAAAGCCGCTCCAGTGTTGGGGCCTCTAAGTGCTTCTGTAATATAAATAAGAGGATTAATAGTTTAAAATGTTGTGATCAGGAAAAGCGCTATATGAAAGCTAAATGTTATTGAGGCATCTTGTGTCTAAATTGCCTTTTTATTTGAAAGTGTCTCCTGCAAGTTCTGACAACAGCTGGAAAGCCATTGACAGATATTTCAAAAATATCCTTGAAAAATTGATTAAATAGTCTGAGAATTCCTGATACACTACAATTGCTCTTGAAAACTTTTTGGAAAATTTACTATTATTTAAAGTGCTTAATTCAACTTTCTTCTTAATTGCATGTTGTCTCTAATTAGTGTGTTCCAGTTTAGGCCTGAAGAGTTGTAATTAAAAAAAAAAATAGTCTCTCCTAATCAGTCTATCACTTTATCAAATTCAAGCACAGTCATTCCACTATTAGATATGTTAATAGTATCTAGCTCTGCCCTGTTCTGGTTGAAGTCAAATATAGCAATTCCAATTAAGCTTCTTCCAAATTAATTTTAGAACTAGGTTTCTGGATTCCCTGGTATCATAAGTCACTTCAGCCCGCTTGTGTTCCTCTAGCAGCTGCAAGTGATTGTGAATCAGAATTACCTGAGGGTCTGCTGCCCTGTAAGTCCCCATAGGTGATTTAGGGCCTAAAGATGTAGATAGATGCCTAGTGGAATTTTCAAACATGGGAGTCAGCCACCTAACTTGCTTGGGCACCTTTGAATATCATACTGGTTGCCTAGCTGCATCTTCAGATGCCTAAATACCTTGGAAAATCTGGCCCAAAATGCTTATTTAAACCACGTCTGAACATACTGATTATCCTAAGTCCTCAAAGCAGGACTGGCTATCACAGGGGAACATGATTTGAAATGGATAGGTCGATCTAAATTTTAAGCATAGACCAGAGCTTCACTCAGTTCAGTTCAGCTAAGATAGGGCTTATTTAACTTGCTTCATATGAGAGAGGTGTTTCTCTTACCAGCACAAACATAGAGAAATAAAAATATGAAAAGAAAGAGTCCCCCACATCCAAATTCAGACAATGCACTTTTCCTAGCAGTATAATGACTTATAAGTGGCTCCTTTTTAAAAATACTTTCTATCCCGGCAGTTGAGGGAGAATCATGGACTTGTGCGATACTGATGCTTCACAATGACTCTGAAAGAAAATAGAGACATTGACCAGGGGAAGTAATTGTGAGACCATAATCATTCAGACAAGAACTAGAGCAATAGCATCCTTAAATGCTGAGAATCACAAAGGCAGCATGATGTGTGAAACTTATGAGTACTTACGCAAATGGATTATAACTATACCATCCCACTTCATAAATGCATTTTTTATTCCCTATTGCTATCTAGGTCATGGAATTACTCAAAAACAGCCAGGGAGCTACAGCTACCATCATTTTCCCCCCAGTTTTTAAGTTGTTGTTATATTCATTTTCCTGCATGTACAGCACCACAAAATCAGTGAAGGTAATAGTTAATACCAATCACAGGACAGGCTGTATGGTGAGAAGCTCCACGTAAGACTAAAGCCTTTTATTAAAGTATACCTGGCATATCTTTTATAACTCCTAAACTACAGCAGGAGTATACCTGTCTTTTGAAGTTTGTCACCTTTCTACATGTTTATGGGCTGCAAATGGCAATGTTTAACAAAGTAGATGCTGGAAGTGTTAATGTCATTACTACATTGAAGCTAGAGTCACACTCCTTCTTGCTGGCAAAGTAAGGTACACTTCCCTCTGCCAACCTGGCCCACTCTACCCCAGAAGGATTTGCATCGAGTAAGGATAGTGATGGGGGTAAAAGTTGGGAAACTGAGTCACCAGTCCACCCAATTTAGTCTTAATCAATTTTGCCTTTATTTATACAATTTCAGATAGAATTATTGCCCATTATAGTGACTGGACATATATTTATGCCAGACAAATAATAAGACAAGACAGAAGTGGTAAAAGTGTTCAAATTACCACATTCTGGGGTACCGCTCAGATGTTTTTCCATCTTCCATGATTGCCGCCGCCACCTTTGATCCCTTGGTCTGGTTCTTCAGTATCATTTTTCAGTTTCTGGTCTGGTGTTTCTCCAGTTTAGGCCCATGTTCACCAAGGTCTTTTTTACATTTCTACAGTACGGATTACTTAATTTTTGTCTAATTGGCTTTTAGCACATCAACCCTTTGAATTTTAGATAACCCGTACATTACACTCAGTTACCTAATGTCTCTATTTTTACTGCTGGATTTGCAGTTTCTGGGTCATGTAATTTTATGTCACCCTGCCCTGGGTCTTCCCAGAATTTTTTTTAAAATTTATCATTCCATATTTATGTATCTCTCACTTCTTCCAACAAAACAGATTACCTTTGTTCTGGCAACAATAACATCATTTTAAACAAATCAACAATTCTATGTAAATGAAGAATTGGCAAAACCACATTTATGCCAGCAAAGCTGTGGCCTACGTGTTATGTCATCTGGGCTCATTCAGGATCCATAATTACAAATAATTAAAAGTGTAACTAACAAAGCTTTTAATTGTACCATTTATCAAATCCTTCATTTTATATTTCAGTGTTATAAGTCAAAAAATATTGCTCTGTGCTACCCTCAATCTGTTAGAAGGGGGTGCGGTGTTATGGAAAAATTGATTCTTCGGTGCCAATATTTCTTCTTTAAACTTGGGTTTTTCCATTCAAAGTCCAGTTTTGTTTGTAAATGCTTAGAAAGAAATGTCATTAGAAATTTTCCTGTCAATGTATTTTGAGGGGCATCTCAAATTTAGGGACTTGATATTTAGTTGCTTTTAATGATACCTATTAATAACATAATATTTCAATATTATTTATTATATATTATAGTTCAGCTGCATGCTTTCCCTCATGATTTCTCTCCAGGTGGCGGTGAGGGAACAGTATTTCTGTATTTTCACTGAAGGCTTCATAAGATGATGCACCATTGTCAGAGGCTGCAATGAAATGTTTGGAATCACCAGGTACCCTGTCTGGCCAGACTAAGCCTCTTCTTGCACAGAACCCCTGCACTTTTCCCTGAAGCAGCCCTGTCAAAGGGAGGGAGAGGTCAACATATACTGCTGTAACGTCCCACTGATGGATCTTCTGCTTGGAGGGACCCTTAGTCAAGAGTTTGCATCAGTGCACATAGACATGTTTGTATCACTAAATACTACAGCACTGTGTAAACTCAACTCAAACTGCAAAAGCCTAACTTTGACTTTGAGTAGCATTCACAAACCAGCAGAAGTTACCTTCATCTGTGAATTTTCTGTACACGGTATATATAATTTCCTGTATTTGGTGAGCCACAAACTTTAAGAAGAAACTGCTTTAGATCAATTTTAGGTTCATGGAGTTTATACAGAGCAAGTTACATAGTGGAAACCACATGGTAACTCTCCTATGTATTGGATTAGTTTAGCTCATACCACATTACCAGGAAAGTTCAGAGCATCTCATCAAAATCCATTTTCACTTGTTTTCCAAGGGAGAAGTACCTCTTTTTAGTTAAGAAGTCTGTCTCAGCTGAAAAAAGTTGGGCAGAGGTGCAGGGACCAAAAACCTTCTATCCCTGCCCTTCTGAGTGACTGATTCTGGCAGCTAGTGTCCTAATACCTAGCCATTATTACCTCAGTTAGTTACCTCTTCCTGCTTTTGGGTCTTGTGCATTTGTGTTCTGGCTTCGTCAAAATACAGTAGTATTATGTTACAACCTTCCAGAAAGAGTGTTTTGGGTTTTTTTTTAATCCAACTTCTCTGTATCTATGCTGTGGAAATAACATTTTCCATCACAATATTTATTTCCCTGAGTTCAGAATTATGACATCAGAGTTGAGGCCTCATGCCACTTCTGCTATGGCATATTAATGAACTGGTTTAGTCCAGTTCAACTGTATATAAATTCATTGAAACTAAACCTTACCTATAGTTTTGTAGTGGGTTTCAGCCCTGGGAAAAGTAGTTTCAGTAGGAACCTTTACGACTTCATGGCCCAACAATCTTGGAAAGGTTTGCCTTGCTTTTCTACATTCCCATTTGTTCCTGAATATTGTTACCTAGAATGTATGCTCTGTATTGATTCATGACTCAAACTGAAGGGAGAGGTAGACACACCGAAGGGTAGGGATAGGGTCCAGAGTGACCTAGACAAATTGGAAGATTTGGCCAAAACAAATCTGATGAGGTTCAACAAGGACAAGTGCAGAGACCTGCACTTAGGATGGAAGAATCCCATGCCCTGCTACAGGCTGGGAACCGACTGGCTAAGTGGCAGTTCTGCAGAAAAGGACCTGGGGATTACAGTGGATGAGAAGCTAGATATGAGTCAACAGTGTGCCCTTGTTGCCAAGAAGGCTAACGGCATATTGGGCTGCATTAGTAGGAGCATTGCCAGCAGATCGAGGCCACATCTGGAGTATTGTGTCCAGTTTTGGTCCCCCCAATACAGAAAGGATGTGGACAAATTGAAGAGAGTCCAGCGGACAGCAATGAAAATGATTAAGGGGCTGGGGCACATGACTTATGAGGAGAGGCTGAGGGAATGGATGAATGGACTATAAGGTGGAGAGAAAGCTGGCTAGATAGTCGGGCTCAACGGGTAGTGATCAATGGCTCCATGTCTAGTTGGCAGCCAGTATCAAACGGAGTGCCCCAAGGGTCGGTCCTGGGGCTGGTTTTGTTCAATATCTTCATTAATGATCTGGAGGATGGTGTGAATTGCACCCTCAGCAAGTTTGCAGATGACACTAAACTGGGAGGAGTGGTAGATATGCTGGGGGGTAGGGATAGGATACAGAGGGACCTATACAAATTATAGGATTGGGCCAAAAGAAATCTGATGAGGTTCAACAAGGACAAGTGCAGAGTCCTGCACTTAGGACGGAAGAATCCCATGCAGTGCTACAGACTAGGGACCGAATGGCTAGGCAGCAGTTCTGCAGAAAAGGACCTGCGGGTTACAGTAGATGAGAAGCTGGATATGAGTTAACAGTGTGCCCTTATTGCCAAGAAGGCTAACGGCATTTTGGGCTGTATAAGTAGGGACATTGCCAGCAGATTGAGGGATGTGATCATTTCCCTCTATTCGACATTGGTGAGGCCTCATCTGGAGTACTGCATCCAGTTTTGGGCTCCACACTACAAGAAGGATGTGGAAAAATTGGAAAGAGTCCAGCGGAGGGCAACAAAAATGATTAGGGGGCTGGAGCACATGACTTATGAGGAGAGGCTGAGGGAACTGGGTTTATTTAGTCTGTGGAAGAGAAGAGTGGGGGGGGGGGGTTTGATAGCAGCCTTCAACTACCTGAAGGGGAGTTCCAAAGAGGATGGAGCTTGACTGTTCTCAGTGGAGGCAGATGACAGAAGAAGGAGAAATGGTCTCAAGTTGCAGTGGGAGAGGTCTAGGCTGGATATTAGGGAAAACTATTTCACTAGGAGGGTGGTGAAGCACTGGAATGGGTTACCTAGGGAGTGGTGAATTCTCCATCCTTAGAGGTTTTTAAGGTCTGGCTTGACAAAGCCCTGGCTGGGATGATTTAGTTGGGGTTGGTCCTGCTTTGAGCAGAGGGTTGGACTAGATGACCTCCTGAGGTCTCTTCCAGCCCTATGATTCTATGATATGCAACTCACACTGCAGACATTTATGAGATTGTTGTGAAACGTATAAATCCAGTGCTGTGGTAGTTTACAGGCAGATGATATTTTGAGCTTTAGAGAGACTAGGTGGATGAAGTAATATATTTTATTGGATCAACTTCTATGGGTGAAAGACAAGCTTTAGAGTTTATGCTCTTCTTCAGCTCTGTGTTAGCTCGAAAGCTTGTCTTTCTCACCAAGTTGGACCAATAAAAGATATTACCTGACCCACCTAGTCTCTCTAATATCCTGGGATCAACATGGCTACAACAACGCTGTATACAATTTTGGTCTTTATTACTTTTGGGCTAGATCCAAAAAGGTTGGTTGGACTGAGAGGTTCAACGGCTAACGTTTAGGTGTCCTGCCACCTAGTGGAATCCAAACCAGCCCCAAGTTAGGCTCCCAGGCTCCCAATATAGTGCATGAGGAGAATTAGGTGCCTAAGAATGGGATTCACAAAAGCCAGTAAGTTGAGCAGGGAGTCACCTCAGCTATCCAGTAGAAAATTCTGAGGGGAGGGATGTCGCTTAAGCCCCATCCATCAAAGGGAGTTAAGTGCCTAACTCTGGACTGCATGCAGATACCTGCCTCATCTCAGGATTCCCAGCCATGAACCCTATCTTGAGTTAGGTGTCCAAATCAGATCAGTCAGTTCTTTAATGCAAAAAAATAAACCCCAAGGTGGTCCCCTATCCCCTTATATCTATAGCCATGAGCAGCGGGTGGAGCCCCACTTCGGAGAGGCTCCTCCCCTTTCATCTCTGCCTCCTGCGGCCCGAGGAGCCTCAGGCCAGCCGGAGCCCCGAGCCTCCCCGCTACCTGCTAAGAGGAGCCCCCAGGCTGGTTGGAGCCCCAGAAGCCGTGCCTCCCCTTTGCAGATCCCAAGCTGCCCTGCGAAAATTCAAAAGCTCTTCTCTTCTTCTCTCTTCCAGAATAAGAACCTGAGCTTTTGCTATGCACTCCGGGTTTATCAGTAATCTCCCTGAAGTCCAGGGAGATTACTAATGAACCCAGGAAGCTGAATAGCACATACTGCCTCCTCAGCCGCCCCAGAACCTACATGGGGCATAATAAAAAGCAAAAATTTCCCCCGTGCAACCCGCCAAACCCACAACCGGGGTCCCACGGCGGCAGCTGCACTAGGGGAGGCCTATTATACCCGCTGCCCGTGTCTGTATCCCAATAATTAAAACATTCACTGAAGATGTGGGAAACTTCAGATCCCTGCTCTGCCTGATTGGGAGCAGGGACTTGAACTAGATCAGACTGTCTAGATAAGTGCTCTAATTGCCAGGCTATAGCATAGCGTATTCTCAGTGTTTCCTGTTGGAGCTGTTCATCTTTGTATAAAATATTTAAATAGTCATTGGGCCAGAGAGAGTGTGACTCTCTAGCCCGGTGATTAGAGTATTCACCTGGAAGATCCAGGTTCCTGCTCCTATAAATATTTAAATATTTTATAGAAAGAGGAAGTGAGTGAGATAGGTGGGGAATGCCTAGTCTGAAGATCTGCCGAGCTGTTTGGCAGCGTCAGGACTTTGCTTTGTGCATGTATACCAGCGGAAATTTAGATACCTACACAATTTAGGCAGCATCCTGGAGTTTTTATATAATTGGACATAGGCACCTAAAGTTAGATCCCTTTGTAGAACCAACCCTTAGTTTCCTGTCCTTTGCTATGATCAGATTCCATTGTTGGTTGCAAGACTGTGTGTAGTCATTACAGGGAAAAGGGGAAGGCAGAACATTAAAAGTTACTGATAATTCTAAGAAGAAGATGAAAAATTCAGTTTTCTAAGAAGATTTTCCAAACCAAGTTACTATACTGACTCTGCATGTTAACGCAATGCTATTGTTTCAGTATCCTGCCCAGTTTTATACATGCTTGCAAAAGAAGTTATGCCTTAAAGGCTTTCATGCACATTGATTAACAATAAAAATTGTGTAACTTAGAAGCCTTTAAAAAGAAAGCTGTGAATTGTTTCTGGTTGTGTTAATTACAAGAGGGATTGCGAGTTTATACAACTAAATAATTGCTACAGATGTGTTTTTGAATAATGTTCTATTAATGTAAAATTAGTCTCTTTTCCTAACCCATGTTCCCAATTCTACTTTATAGAAAATGGCTTTGCTAAATGATGAACCTTTAAATTGTAAACCTCAGATGAACAAAATATCTGTATATGAATTGAATATAAAGAGAATTCATTTCCTGTATCTAATACCACATAAATGTATTATTTCTATTGTGGTTTGACCCTGGGCTCCTTCTTAATAATCATCTTGATGGAGCGTAGTTTATTACAGAGATATCCTTATAGTACTTTGGGTGGGAAGTCCAGAGTAAGGAGGAAGAGGGGAAAAGGTCTCATATTTATTATTTTTCTACCTGTATTGGATGTACAAAGTCAAACTAGACGATAAATATCGGGAACATTATTTAACATTAATCTGGGTCTTGGTGGAGATCAGAAACATCTGGAGCATTATTAAATGTTGAGTGTAATAAAGGTGCAAAGAGGTAATGTAGAATGCTGCCAATTGTGTCATTCTATGGTATTACATTACATAGCCAAAGAGAGCTTTATAGTCAGATCAGGGCCAGAGTGAGCCAGAAATGACATATGGCTCAGAAAAAAAAATGACAAGAATAAACTAAGCTTACTTGCTGGAAGAAAGCCAGATGCATTTTCTGAGCTGTATTGGCAAAGGCCAACATTGTTAAATACCAAAAAAAGTTACTGCAACACAAGGCAGTGGTTAGTGAAACTGGTTTGAGAGATTGAAGCATATTATATAGGTATCATGGCCCTACATCTCTGCTGTATTGAGAATGTTTTATACTGTACTATCAGCAGCCCGAGAGCAAGCATAGCTATCCACAGGAGGATTAGCCAGTGTTAAAATGGTTGATCTAATGGTCCCTTCTAGACCTTAAAATATACGGATCTGTGAATCACTCTAGCATCAAGGGGAACCTCTGGTGACATAGAGCTGGTGTAGTGGCTCTTAAATCATTCCATTCCCTGTGGCTAGCATAGGGGACATGGCTGGGGGATGAGGGACATGGCCATCATGTCTCTGAGACCTCTGGTGATTGCTGTCCAAAGTAATCATCCACTGGGGCCATTGGTGGCTAGTGTCAGTTCAACCAGATTTTAGGCTATGCTAAGGGCCCAGCCTGGTGCACAACTGGCCTCCTGCCTCCTGAATTGTACTGTTTGCTCCTCAACCATAGTCCAGGAGAGCTGGCAAATGTGTTATGTTTACCTAGCGTAGGCTTCTCTTTAATGTAACTGCTTTTCAGTAATGTGTCTACTTACATTTCTTTCAGAACTTCTAAGAAAAAAATATTCAGTCATTTAAAAATAATACCAAAGTAGTGGGTCAATAGTCTATAAGGCATTCCATGGGCTTGCAGCCAAATCCATCCTAAATTCTGCATCCTTGGGACCACCTTGGTCCCTTTTCGGGTCATCAGACCATGCTGCTTATAGACCAAAGGGCCTGGAATTTACAACATGGAATGTCTGGACCAGACCTCCAAAATGATTTCAGAGTAGAGATGAGTGGCTAACATCTGAGGGGGTAAGCAAGATGTATAATATAGATAATTCTTTTAAGATGCTGAATATGAAATTCTCATAAGCACTCCTGACCAGGGCTAAAAGGATTTGCATGTGGTCAGTCAATCAGTGCTCCGTCAATCAATAAACTGTGATTGGAAAGAACCTAAATGTGGAAAGCAGCCCTGTACAGGAAAGCCATAAAGCTCCAGCATCTTTGGGTATATCTACCCAGGGATAACAGACCCATGGCTGGTCCGGTTTAGCTGACTTGGTTTCACGGGGCTAATAAAAGCTGTGTAGATTCTTGCAGGGTCCCAGACTAATGTCTATACAGCAACTTTTCAGTCCAGAGCCTGATCCCCATGAGCCCAAGTCATCTGACCAGGGGCAGCTGTGGCGTTTTTCTCGCTGGATAGAAGTACTCTTTATTTCTATCCTGCTTGTATATTTTTGGGATAACAGTTTATATCACTTTCCCCCTGAAATACCATCCATATAATATTTTCACTGAAGTCTTGCAAGATCTTATTTCTAGGAGAATGGGACTTAGCCTATGGGACACTGAGGCCCTGGACTGACTCAAGTTCTTTCCGCAGCCTGAACATGACATCTCTGTGTCATGTCCTGTCTCTACACATTTTAATTTTAGAAGGTTTTATTTTTTTATATGATCACATAGCTGTGAAGCTAACCTACACTAATCGATGCAAACAAAACCACCAAGCACCAGGATACTGTTCCTGCATATGAAACTAAAAGGGGTACATCCACAAGGTGCTGCTTTTCCTTATCCCTCATGAGACACTTACTGAGAAATTGCTGTGCTGCCATATAATACCTGTTTTCATGAAGCCAGTCTGACAGCAAGTTATGCCC
This sequence comes from Emys orbicularis, assembly GCF_028017835.1. Classification (NCBI taxonomy): domain Eukaryota; kingdom Metazoa; phylum Chordata; order Testudines; family Emydidae; genus Emys; species Emys orbicularis. The sequence goes on along the minus strand of NC_088693.1, from coordinate 15,839,147 downwards.
TTTCCCTTTAGGACTGAGTTCAACAGAAATTAAATGCAGACATTGACACAGCAGAACGTTATGGATTTGGCTTTTTTATTCAACTGAGCTATTTATCAGGAAACTTTAACTGGCTAGTAGAGCCATTTGAGTCTGTATCTGTTTGGACCAGTCCTATGAGAGGAACAATCTACCCTCATCCCATCTTTTCGCAAGCCTTTATGTTGAACTTGTGGACAAATATTATCTTTCTACAGTCACATAACTCATTTTTTAAACAAAAGCATTTCCTGGATTAATTTATATCTATGCAGTCCTAAACCTTACTCAGAAAGTCAATTTTTTTCTTTAAAATATTCTGCCTCATCTGATGCTGTGGAGAGAGAGGAAGAGTTATTTCTTTATCCTGGGTCAATGTATTTAACTTTTAATTTTACTTTTTCTTACTGCTTTAGGACTTTCCTTATCTGATCAACAGCAGACTAGCTGTCAGTCCCAAAATCCTATTATTTCTCATATCTATGATAGTTGGTTTCCCCTGAGCATGCTTACTGAAGTCCAGTTGGTGCCTCTGCCTTTTACTGCTTCTCAGGAAGGCCTTTGGTAGGCCATTGACTTCAGTGGAGTCACTCCTGCTCTATAGTGGCATGGAAGAAGCATCAGGTTTCTCATCTCTACATTTCTTTATATTGGTCTTTCTCTTACAATACTCTCTTGCCTGAGGGTATTTAAAATGTTTTCTTTTTTATGCAACAATATTTGTTTCAGCAAAGAAAGATGCTCGGAATACCATAATCTTTCCCCCCCAAACAGTGTTTAGAGCCCTATGTACAAAGAACTATGATTGTCATTTCTAACATCTGTTTGTTAAAGTCATTCCCTCGAAGTAGTGATGTGCACAATTCACTGGGGATGACTACTCTTTTTTTTTCTTAGCATACATATTTTAATTGGTAGTCACGATCTTAAACAGCTATTAAGTTCCATTATCTGATGGCTGAACAAAGGTTGTATTACTTGCTTTTTATAATGACTTCCAGAAGAGAGGTCCAATAACTGGGCCCCTATTCACCAGAAATGTCCCACTATAATCAGCAGGATTTTCACATAAGCAAGAGCAATAGGATTGGGCCCCAATTAATTTCTAGAACATGATACACTTCTACCCCGATATAACACAAATTCGGATATAACGCGGTAAAACAGCACTCCGAGGGGGGTGGGGCTGCGCACTCCAGTGGATCAAAGCAAGTTCGATATAACGCGGTTTCACCTATAACACGGTAAGATTTTTTGGCTCCCGAGGACAGCATTATATGGAGGTAGAAGTGTAATACTTTATATAGTGTTACAAAAGGGGATGATTGTTGGGATAGCCTTCGAGACCTCTTCCACTCAGTTCCCCGAGAACTCAGTTCAACTCTGGTCTCATCACTCAGGTTCCTTTAATGGAATTTGATGTAGTAACCCAAATTCCTGCACCAACAGGTGGTGGTGTGAAGCTAATGATCTAGACCAGGGGTAGGCAACCTATGGCACGCGTGCCGAAGGCGGCACGCAAGCTGATTTTCGGCGGCACTCACACTGCCCGGGTCCTGGCCACAGCTCTGGGGGGCTCTGCATTTTAATTTAATTTTAAATGAAGCTTCTTAAGCATTTTAAAAACCTTATTTACTTTACATACAACAATAGTTTAGTTATATATTATAGACTTATAGAAAGAGACCTTCTAAAAACGTTAAAATGTATTACTGGCACGCGAAACCTCAAATTAGAGTGACTAAATGAAGACTCGGCACACCACTTCTGAAAGGTTGCCCACCCCTGATCTAGACTTTCCTAGTAAGCCATGCACCTACAGCGGGGGCCAGGAGCAGCTTCAATACGTGTTTAACCAGTTGCAGTGAGTCAGAAGAAGCTGAAGGAAAAAAGCTGTAGGTAGTTTTGGCTTGTGGGTCTAGGTTGGTCCCTGGAAGACGCTGAGTCGCCTCTTGACCCAGAGCGGAGGTGCTGGGCCTAAGGATTCTCCAAGAGTGGGTTGCTTTCGTGCTCTTTGTTCCCAGCCATGCTTTAAAAATCTGGAGTCTAGTACATTTGTATCCTGATTTCTGTCATTGATTTCTGCTGCGATCAGGAAAACTGAGGTGCAAGACTCTGAAAATCTGCCACCGTTTGGTGGTGAGGCAATGAGAGTTAACCTTTTAAGGCGTTGTGATTCGATATCCTGTTTCCTCAGTACAACTCTGTCTCTCCTAGTCCTTTCTATTAGTTTAAGTGTGAAGATAATTATGTGTTTCTCCAAATTTTAAATGGCTTATGTCTATTGGTGAAAGTGGAGAAAAATGGTTTGTTATGCTGGAATTCAGTCTTCAGGATTCTGTCCACCAATATTGGACTCACAGAGCCATATATATTAATGTTTTTGTGGGGCGTGAAGTGTGATCTGTATGCAGTGAACATAACAAAATGACACCTACATATTAGCACCTATGAAGGGGTTAAACTGTGTACAACAATGCAAAAAGTGGGATTAGCAGTCCTTGCTACCACATAGGGGAACTGTGCTAGTCCATCTGTTCTGGACTGAACATTAATTGTTGGTGAAATGTCAGAAACTGAAAGCCCTGAGGTCAAATTCCCATCTCATTTAACGTGTATGCAACTTGGTTTGAATTAAGTGGGGTTGTACTCATGAAGTGAGAGTAAGATCTAGTCCAAATATTTACACTAATAGCATAAAAGTGACTGCTTGCCTACTGCTTTCCTCACCGTGCCCTTGTGCAGTGTTTCACAGTTGTTCAAGGCACATGTGCTAAACTGGAGTATTTAAACTGACTTCTTTCATAAGGCAGGACCTGGGCAAGAAGAGGTCTTTAAATTTTCTCAGGTGCTAAACTGTGGAAAGGAAATTACAAAAAAATAAAAGGCAAACATTGTGAAGATTGGTTCAAGGAGTATGCTGTATTAATTGTTATAGGACAGAGAGAGAGAGTGATTTGCCTTGCATTACCTATAAATATGCTCACAGCCAGCCATGTGCATTATGTTGGATCATGTCTGATGTATACATGTAACACACAAGTCAAAAGCATTGGGTTAGGACTCTTATGGACCTCAGACATTTGGGATGGGCTTGTCTGACTTGGGGAAGTATGAAATATACTGCCCTTGTATGAGTATGAGGGAAAGAGAGAATGTGACTCCTTTGAGTGACTTCTCTTATTAAGTATCCAACATATTATTTACTGTCTCACCATTAAGGGAGTTCTCCTTTGGCTTGGGCAGTAAAGGCTTCTGGTTTTGGTTCTGAAAGACCCTTCTAAGATCCCATGAGGCCCATGCGGTTTGTTTGTATCAAAGAATGTGGGTTGTCACAACACCTTTCTTGCCTCAGATGTTTGCAAACTTGTTCAGAAACAATCTTCTGCATGTCCAAAAAAAGTATTAGTATTTATTTGAAGTTACAAATTACAGCGGGCTGCACCCTTTCTTTGCCCTGCGTGACTACCCCATTGGCTAAAACAAACAAACGAATGCTAAAAGACTATCCATGAATAGAACCATGCTTATCCCTCAGCCTGCTCCCTCCTTAGGAGTCTGAGAAAAAGAGAGAGAAAAGATGGCTTTGCAACATGGCCAGAAGTTTAACAAATCTGGGCACTGGTGGGTCAGGGAGAGCAAATTCTAAAACCAAGGACCCCTCACTATGTCAGCAGTTTCCTCTCATTTATTCCATGAATACTCCATCTCAGGTGGCTCTGCTGATCTCGTCTATGACCATATGTCACGGAGAAAGACAATCGCTCAGGTGTCCAGGTCCCAAACCATTTAAGGCATTTATAATTTAAAACTGACACCTCAAGTTCTACTCAGGAGCTTATTGAAAGCCAATGAATATTATGGTGCACCAGTTTAATGTGCTCCCAAGGTGCAACTCAGTAAATAGATCACAGCATTCTGCACTTGCTTCAACTTCTAAATACTCCCAAAATGTACTCCCTCATAGAATGTATGATAGCAATCTAATCTTGAGGTGACAAAGGCCTGGATAATTGTGTTAAGGTCAATATCAGAGAGAAAAAGTTGGAACTTGTCTTGCCAGATGCAGATGGAGAAAGTGCTGTTTCATGTGGGGGAGGGAGAGAGGAGAGAGCAATACCAACCATGTACCACCTTGATGTATTTTTCTATTCTGCAAGGCAGTGATGGTGCAGTATGAAATCCTAGACAAAACAGAAACTATGCATTACTTCTGTTGACAAAGTTAAAGTCCCATTTGGCTAATGTTAACAGGAGCTACCCGTGTAACCAAAGGAGAATATATGCTTACATGGAGCAGTAGTTACAGAAGCATTCATTTAATATTGTTACAAATTACTGTTGATTTTTATGAGTGATAGGAGAGCAGTTTGCAGATGAACTACTGTATAGAGGAAGAAATGCTGTTCAGTTTAAGAAGGAATACTTTGAGCCTTTGGCAGTTTTGTAAATGTTTTTCATTACAAATAAGAAGTTTAACATTATACATTAAAAGCTTGTGTATTTAAACCTTTATGGTTCATACCACTTTAGGTAGAATTACAGTAAATTGCCACACTTTATTTCTGTAATTATCTTGTAAAAGTGCCAGTTGATATTGTCCTGAAGTTTATGTTCAGCACACATTAACACCAGTCATATTTTGGACAGCTTGTATAAGCTCAATTTGATTGTCTCTTAGGGAAATAAAATTGTTTAAAAAAGACATTTCAATTAAAAAGATCTAGGAATTACGTACTTTTTGAATAATTAAATGAACTACAGAGAGGAGAAGGATGATAATCAGCTCACATATAGTGTGATTATAACAATCTGCAGAATCATTTCTTGTATTAATACATTTTTCTGGGATTATATGTAATTATGAAACTTTTTTTTTTAATCTCTGTAGGAGCTTGGAAGTAACAGCCCTCCGCAGAGGAATTGGAAGGGAATTGCAATTGCACTGCTGGTGATTCTAGTTGTATGTTCACTCATCACTATGTCTGTCATTCTTTTAACCCCAGGTAATCTCTCTCTCTCTCTCTTTCTATATATATATATATGTAATAAAATGTAATTTCTTACTGAAGACATTTTGATTCATAATGTAATCTTGAAAATGACTTATAAGTATAACATTAACTCTTGTCTTTGCGCATTTTACTTCTGACTACTTGAATTTCAGTATCCAAAGCAGGCACAGAATGACCTAATTGATGCAAAGTTGGGACCTGCCATTATACACCCACTCAAAATCCCCCTTGGCTTCAGTATATGTGAAATTAATTAAAGTCATGCGTGGTTGCCTCCTAGTGTATTTTCAGATCCCTTGGTATATATAGAAAACTTGGTTTTAAAATGTGCTAATACTGAACATGAAATGTTTATATCCAGCCACATCAGTGTATATGTGTCTCTCACTGTCATATATACACAATAAATCAGAGAGAACTGAAGCTATTTATTTAACAACTGATTTGCAAAAATAATATGAATATGCCTATTAATTAAGTCCTCGACAATGTAAGTTCCTACACATGGAGGGTTTGATTTTGCTGCACGTTCTCTTTATACTAATTTATCCAAGAAATATTTTTAGAGGAAATCCTTTTTCTGTTGGGATAGCAAACATTTAAACAGGGATAGAAGCCCAGATAGAAGGCAACATATGTTGCAAAGAAAAGAAAAATATCATTGATTTCTCCCAATCAGACAGAGGTTATTTAAAATAAGTGAACTGAGAAGCATATATCAGTGGTAAATATTGGTCTGAAAATATTCTGTATTGGAAATGTTATTCATTTGGTTTGTATTTGAATGTGCTTTTTAAGTTGCATAGCCTTTGAATTTGCAAACCATTGATGAAGCTATATATTTTCCTGATTAATTTTCACTCAGTTGCATTTGTATATTTTTTGCATAATTATCTAGTATACTTTATGAATCAATATGTATATAATCAATAATTAGATGTTATGAATTCATTTGTATATTTTAGTACTTGAGGTTTAGGTTAATTCAGCATTAATTGAATCATCACACTGGAAAGCTTAGATATGATGGACCAAATTTAAGTTAGACTCCTAACAACCCTGTTAGTCTTCCTTAGCCTAGGGTTATGTTGATGTAATTTACACACTATGGAGCTGGAAGAAAGTGTAAACAGGTTGTGAAAAATTCCTATAGCTCATAACCAAGGGACAAGTAGAGGTGCTATCTGGGCAAGTAAAAGAGTCAGATAATCTGGCCACTGGAAAAGGGCTACAAAGTAGGCAGAGAATGGGCTGAACGATAGCAGGCACAGAAGCTTAGAGCTGCTTCTCAGACAGGGAGGTGGCCAGATTGTCTGGGAAAGGAGCAAAGAGGATGAGGCTGCCACTTGGGAGGAAAGGTGGCTGAACAGATCATGCTGGAGTGCTAGACTGTGCAGCTTTCCCTGTATTATGGAGATATCCACTATGTACACCCAAGGCTGGGAGGCTTGTGGCCACCATGCTCAAGAGAAAACGCAGGGTAGTGGTGGTTGGTGACTCCCTTCTAAAGGGGGCAGAGGGCCTGAGCTGGCATCCCAGGAGATGTGGTGCCTGCCGGGGCCCATATCTGAGATGTTATGGAAAGATTGCTGAGGATCATCTGGCCCTCAGACTATTACCCCATGCTGCTCGCTCAAGTGGGCAATAATGATACTGAAAGATATGACGCTGAACAGATCAGAAGTGACTATAGGACTCTTGGAGTAAGGGTGAAAGAGTGGGGGCACAGGTGGTGTTCTCTTTGATCCTTCCAGTCAAGAGTAGGGGTCCCGGCAGAGAGAGACATATTCTGGAGGTGAATGTATGGCTGCACAAATATTGTTGCCAATAGGGCTTTGTCTTCCTTGACTATGGGATCCTGTTCCAAGTAGAGATGGGGTCCACCTTTCAAGGATGGGGAAGAGTATCTTAAGATTCAGACTGGCTAACCTAGTGAGGCGGGCTTTAAACTAGGTTTGATGGGGCAGGAGACAAATGCCCACAGATAAGTCCAAAACATGGAAATCTGGGCGAAGGGTAGGAATCTGTGGGGAACATGAGAAATTGCAGCATGGACAAAGGAGAGACAAGGAGGAATATAGAGTAGAAATCTAATAATCATCTTAGATGTCTGTATACTAGTGCAAGGAGTATGAGGAATAAACAGGCAGAACTAAAAATACTAGTGAATAATCACAAATGTAATATAATTGGCATCACAAAAAATTGGTGGGATAATTCACAACTGAAATATTGGTACAGAAGTGCTCAGGAAGGATAGGCAGGGAGAAAAGGGAGGAGATGTTTCCTTATATATAAAACAAGTATATGTTTGCACTGAGGTTGGGATAGAAGTGGGAGGCAGACCTGTTGAAAGTCTCTGGGTAAGATATATGGGATAGAAAACAAGAGTGATGTCATGGTAGGGTGTCTCCTATAAACCACTACCCAGGAAGACATGGATGAGACTTTTTTAAAACAACTAACATAATCATCCAAAGCACAGGACTTGGTGCAGATGGGGGGCTTCAACTATCCAGATATCTTTGGGAAAATAAGATAGCAGGGCACGAATTATTCAACAAGTTCTTGGAATGCATTGGAGACAACTTTTTATTATAGCAGGTGGAGAAAACAACTAGGAAAGAGGCAATTCTGACAAACAGGGAGGAACTAGTTGAGAATCTGAAGGTGGAAGGCAGATAGCTTGGGTGAAAGTGATTGTGAAATGATGAGGTTCATGATTATAAGGAATGGTAGAAGGGAAAACAACAGAATAAAGACAGTGCACTTCAAGAGGGCAGACTTTAGCAAACTCAGAGAATGGGTAGGCAAGATCCCATGGGAAGCAAGCAAAGGGAAAAAAGAATTCAGGAGAGTTGGCATTTATTTAAAGAGACACTATTAAGGGCACAAGAGCAAACTATCCTAATGCATAGGAAAGACGGGAAGTATGGGAAGAGGCCACTCTACTTTAACCATGAGATCTTCAATGACCTGAAACTCAAAAAAAAAAAAAAAAAAAAAAAAAAAGGCATACAAGAAGTAGAAACTAGGTCAAATTACAAAAGGATAAATATATAAAAAAAAAACCCAAAACATAAACATGTAGGAACATAATTAGAAAGGCCAAGGCATAAAATGAGCTTAATCTATCTAGGGACATAAAGGGTAAACAAGAAATGTATTTGTAAAATTCTGAGATGCAAGAGGAAGACCAGTGACAGGATAGGCCCCATTACTAAATGAGGAGGGAAAGGCAGTAACAGAAAATGCAACAATGGCCGAAGTGTTTGTTTTCACCAAAAAGGTTAGCAATGATTGGATGACTAATACAGTGAACATCTGTGTGAATGGGTTAGGATCTGAGGCTAAACTAGGAAAAGAACAGGTTAAGAATGATTTAGACAAGTTAGATGTCTTCAAGTCAGCAGGGCCTGATAAAATACATCCTAGAATACTTAAGGAATTGGATGAAGCAATCTCTGAGCCATTAACGATTATGTTTGAGAACTCATGGAAGATGGAAGAGATCCCAGAGGACTGGAAAAGGGCAAATATAGTACCTATCTATAAACAGGGGAATAAGGACAATCCAGGAAATTATAGACCAGTCATCTTAATTTAGGTACCCAGAAAGATAATGGAGCAAATAATCAAACAATCAATTTGTAAGCACCTGGAAGAAAATAAAGCAATAAATAACAGTCAACATGGATTTGTCAAGAACAAATCATGCCAAACAACCTAATATCCTTCTTTGGTGGATATGCAGCCTGGTCATGTCCCTGCATACCATATCCCACCATTGATTTGGTGGTTGGCCTCTACGTCTGACTGACTTTAGTTGCACGTGTGTTATTTTTTTTTAGCATCCTATCATCTATTTGTCTTCTGCAGTGTCCCGGCATTCTGAATCTTTTCATTCGCAGCCAGCCCTGTACCCTAAATTCACATCCTACTCTTCTTTGAACTTCGTTTGCCTTAAAATCATTCCTTCTTTACACATTATCTTCCAAAGACCTGTCATTGTAACAGCCTTCTGATGTCTGTTTCATTTAATGCAGTTGCTTTCAGACCAGAGAGTAATGCTGTTAAGTACAGTAACTTCTCACTTAACGTTAAGTCCTGAAAAATGCGACTTTAAGTGAAACGATGTTAAGCGAATCCAATTTCCCCATAAGAATTAATGTAAATAGGAGGGATTCGGTTCCAGGGAATTTTTTTTTTTTTTTTTTTTTTGCCAGACAAAAGGCATTCTATACATTTTAAACAAGCAATTTAATACAGGTACTGTACTATAGTTGGGAGGTGACCCTGCCTTACCCTACACAGGCACAGGCCACTGGCACTGGAGATGAGGCAGGCAAGGAGGCTGAAGATGCTGTAGGCTAGGAGAAGCACGTTGCGCAGCAGCGGCAGTTTCCCCTACTCTGCAAGCACCAGGGGCGGGGGTCTCAACCCTCAGCCGACCCACTCCCCCCCTTCCCCCAAGCCCCCATTCTTGACCTGCCTCTTCTCCCCCCATACCTCCTCCCCCTTTACTCCCCACGCTGCATCCTCACTCCTCCCCCCTCCCTCCCCTGCCTTCTAAACACCGCAAGCCAGCTGATTGCCCCAGGCAGGAGGTAGGGGAGGGAGGGGGAGCCTGCACGCGGAGTCCTTGCTCCTCCCCCCTCCCTCCTGCCCGGGGCAATCAGCTGGCTTGCAGCGTTCGGGAGACAGGGGAGGGAGGGGGGAGCCTGCGCGCCGAGTCCTCACTCCTGCCCCCTCCCTCCTGCCCCCCAAACGCCGCAAGACAGCTGATTGCCGCCGGCAGGAGGCGGGGGAGGAGGGGGAAGGGACTGATCCACCGGGTCTGCCGGTGGGTGGGAGATGCTGTGTGTGTGGGGGCTGTAGGGAGGCTGCCAGCTGTGGAGAAAACAGGCAGCCAAACAACGTGAGTGGAGCATTGCACAACTTTAAATGAGCATGTTCCCTAGTTGATCAGCAATGTAACAATGAAACATTAACCGGGACAACTTAAAGTGAGGAGTTACTGTACACTGGTTCGATACGTTTTCACTTTGGTACCAAATGTAATGGTGAAATTATGGATGGATAAAAACCAAATTCTGTGTAGCATTTGTATCTAAAGAACATCTCCTTTTAATCTCATCCTTGGTGGAACTGGTTAAGCTTCCTAGATATACATAAAATTGTACTTATTCTATTACTTCTTTGCTGCTGCACTTCAACGCTTTATCTGTTTTCCCTTTTCCAATATACAGCCACCTTATCTTCCAGCAAACTTTGACTTGAACCTGTTGCTTAATTTTCCATCAATTCTGACATTACTAGAGGATTTGTACAGTTTCATAATTGCTTTCCATAATGTTTTCCTCCAAACTGAATCAAATACCTTCATGTAGTTGATGAAAACAGCCAACATCTTAAATCTCCATTGTCCCTTTTTTCCATCAACTGTCAGAGCATGAATCAGCCTAATCTGGTGATTTCTCCTCCTGCTGATAATAGCCCACTTGAGTTGATTTGTCTCGTTAGACTTGGTAAGGCAACCCCCATCTTTTCATGTTCTCTTTATGTGTGTGTGTATGTATATGTATATACATACACTACTGTATTTTCCACTCCATGCATCTGATGAAGTGGGTTATAGCCCAAAATAAATTTGGTAGTCTCTAAGGTGCCACAAGTACTCCTAGTCTGAAGCTGCACTAAATCTTACCTACCGCTTCCTCTAAAAGTGGCCTTAATCTGTTGACAATAGCTTTCCTGGTATTTATAATAATCTTACGGCTCTATAATTATTCACCTTGGTAGGATCTCTTTTTTTCTGAATTGGTACAACTATTGCCTTTAGCCAGTCATTGGTATCTCCTTTTGTTCCCATACCCTATGATATATTTTTTCCAAATGCTTTGAATAGTGCTTTTCTGCCAGCTTTTAGCAGCTTAGCTGTTATATTGTCTAATCCTGTAGCTTTCCCATTTTTAGCTGCCTTACTTCTCTTTCTATTTCTTCTTCTGATGGTAGTTCCATGCTGGTAGCCATTCTACCCTGCAAACTGCCCTGTTCATCCAGCATGTCTAGAATGCTTGCATCTGGATGAAATACAGGCTTCAGCACTTCGTTAAAATGCTCCTTCCATATTTCCAGCACCTCTTTGGCATTTGTTGTTAGTTCACCAGTAGCCTTTCTTATGACTTGCATCATTGTGTGTCCATACAGCTTAACCATTTTTTATATTGTTCCGATGTCTTGTTTTCTTGATGCTTCTTCTAGTTGTTGAGCCTCTTCTTTCCAGCACTTTTGCTTGTTCAGTCTTCACTGTTTTGCACACTTTTACTTCTTCCTTTTTCCTAGCAGTCTTGGCTTGTTTACACTTTTCTTGTAATGTTCTTGTTTCATTGTTGTCCAGCTTTCCCATGTTTTCTTACACGTTCCAATAACTTCCTCCACTGTATTTTGTACTGCTTCCTATAATATTTCCCATCTGTTCTGTAGTGACATTTCTTCATCATAAATTAATGGCCTGAAATGCCCTCCAAGCATCATCTTGTATGCCTCCCTCACAGAGCTATCCTTTGACTTATCAAGATCAGATTTGGCTCCAATTGCAACCATCTTTGCTTTGCACTTTAACTTAACCTTTCCCATTAGTTGTTCATGATCACTGCCATGCTCGGCACTTCTGTAGACTTTAACATCCATCAATTATCTTCTATGCTTTTTACTGATAATCATGTGGTCAATCTGGATTTTAGTTTTCCCATCTGCTGAGTTCCATATAACCTTGTGCATATCTTTGGTAAGACTTGTTTTCCTCACAATGTGCCTCTCACGGCTAGTTCTTAACCTTTCCTCATTATCATTTGTAATGCTGTCTAGGTATGGCTAAGTCTAATACTGCATATTGCTGTGTCCAACAGAAATAATAGCTTTTGCTTGCAGTTAACTAGCACATTTAATTGCTTTGTGGGGCACGTAATTTCCTGCCTAGTACCTAGCACTAAACAGGTGTCACAACAATACAAGCTGTGTATTTCTAAAGCTTCAAACAGTAATTCAAATCCTACTTATTGTTCCCAAGAGAAGAACAAACGTTGAATAAGATAAGTTATTTGTCATAAGAATTTGGGACATTAGTTCCATACAAATATTGACATTAATACAAATAATAAAAAGAAGAGCTCTGTGTAAGCTAAAAAGCTTCTCTCTTTCACAAACAGAAATTGGTCTAATAAAAGATAGTACCTCACCCACCTTGACATTAATAGAGACATTGTCTTTTCATTTTCTCTTGTAAAGGATATAAGCAGTGTTAAAACCAAAGAAAAATTATTAACACAAATTTCAAGGATTTTTATTATGACATGAAATAAAACTTGAATTTTTAGAATTAATTGGAGCAGATATTCATTATATTGATAATGAGGGATACAGGCAGAACTGGTGATATCTTTACCTATTGTTAAAAGAGAATCAGACTGAAGAAGTAAAAAATACAACTATAGAAAAGTGCAGGAACTTGTTCATTTTACGTTGCTTGCTCATACTATGAATCTCCACTGATTCCTAAATTTTCCAAGAGTCTTATGATAGCATTTGTGTTAAATTCCAAATACCATAATATTAAGATCATGGGGGAGGAAAAGAATCATAGCTTGTTAGATACTATACCAGACATGTACAATATGTTTATTCTGGTACTCTCAACTGGGTTTAGGTTATTTTTCTCAGGCTAATACTGAGGAATGTAAGTTGTTCCATGTAGTGATGATAATATTTTGCTTGTATATAGTACTTTTCATCCATAGATATCAAAGTGCTTTATAAAGACATTATTATCTCCAGTTTACAGATGGGAAAATGGAGACACCGAATTGATATGACTCCCCCAAGGTCACACAGCTGGTCAGTGGCAGAGCTGGGAATGGAAGTCAGGTCCTATTCCATCATACTGGGGTATGATGTCTCCCACTGAACATTTCTGTGTAGTTTAGAATCAGGATTCACAAACACAAGCTGAAATTGGATGTCTACCTTGTAGTTGAGTGCAAGAGCTTAAGGTTAAGAGTCACACTGCCTCTTTGTTCCTGCAGCAGATTAGCATGTTCACGGGGTGGTGCAAAGCGGCCTTGGGGCTATGCACCACCTGGAAGCACCGGACCACAAGGTTACGCTTCCTGGAGGTGGTGAAGAAATTGAGTGTGGGAGAGCTGGGGCTCCAGGGAACCAGTCTGACCTGCCTCTGCACAAATCAGATATGAAGCCAGTGCTTTTCATCCTTAGAGTTGTCAGTTACCTTTGGGAAATAGACCTGAAAATAGAGGAAGAGAAAAGGAAATTATCTTGGGACCAAACTTGTAAACAGTATAATCTTCTTTTTCCCCTTTACACTGTTTGTTTGAACACATGAAGTGAGGTATAGTGCACAATTGGAGAGCTGTTTCTCAGTCAACATCATACAGATTTCTGTTACCTTGATGTTGTTTTATTTCACCTCAAACATTTTAAATTCTCTTTGGCCCTGTCACTTTAAAAAAAAAAAAGTAAAAGTAAAAGTAAAATTTCTGAGATCAGTTCTTCACATGAAACTAATAATTATCTCACCATATTCCTTAAGTTTTGCAATATGTTGCATATCATTGGTCTCATCGGAGGATTCTGGTTGTCTTTCCTTCTCCCCCCTCCCAAAGTGATCAATGCTAGATTGGATTTACTGGACACTGAAAGCTTCTGTGTGATGAACAGGTACAATGAGGGCCATGGAGGCTTCCCCATTGTACTACCATTCTACCTCCAACACTCTGAAGGGTTTACTCCTACCTAACAATGTCAGTAGTTCTGCCTCCAAGCTGCTGTATTGTTTGAAATAAGTTGGAAAACTCCAAGATCCTATGTGGTGATGCAGGGCTCTTATGTTGAGACATATTGATGTCACATATTTAAACAGTGTATAGAGAAGTAGGGTGTTTATCACTGGGTCATACTGACTGGTGAACTCCACTCCAGCTAGTTATAACTGGATTTGGAATGTCTCTTGAGGCAGAGGAAACTGGGGGCCGAGCAGAGGGAAACACTAGGATCAGCCAATTTTGTGGAGAACTTTTAAGCTCAGGTTTATGTTCTGTTATTGTTTACATGAAGTCAGCCCTCCCAGAAGAGGGTAAATTTGGATTATTATCTTTTGCGAGGTTGGATCTCTCCCTCAATGTGCATTCTTTAACTTCATTTCTTCAACTATCAGAAGTGGTGGCAAAGGTTGTTTTTCTGATGTGGACATCTGCACACTAACAACTAGATCTAGGCCATCAGTGACATGTAAATTAGGAACCACTTTTGATCACTACCTACCTTTTATCAATCTATTTGCCCTCTTTCATTCATAACAATTACAGTAGAACTTCATTAATTTACACATCCATACACCCAGGAATTTATGCACAATAAACCAATGGTCTCTCTCCACTTCTCAGCCAATATTTAAAAGCAGGATGATATACTTAGGTCTCGTATTACCAAGACATAATTGTTTTCTCAAAGTAGAACAGAATAATTATTCATCTAAAATTTGAAGTATTAAATTAAATAATTACAGCTAAACTAGTTTTATAAAATAACTGTACAAAGTAAATTTTGTGAGGCACTATTCTTCCTTTGTTATTGTCTGTTCATTTACTTGCTAATTTGCAAAAGCATTTTCTTATCTATTAGTGCAAATCTACTCTACTTGATTTCTGCTTTTCAGTCTTTAATTTAAGGTTAAAATAAGGTTAGCTGTCTGTGTACGAATGTGCACCAATTGTTAAGCAGTTCAGCTGTCAGTTTACTGCACAATATAAAAATGTAACACTTTTTATCTTGTAACACTTAAATTCAACTCTGACTCCAGTAATCTACAAAATATATATAATCTACACAATATATGTATGGATTTTTATGTTTCTAGTTGAATATATATTCAACTGGAAATACAAAAATCTATCAAGTTAGTTGGGGACCTGGAAAATGTTAGCCCTTCAATGAATAACTCAATAACATTTAAAATGGAAATGGAAAAGAGATGGTAGACTATTCTGCAATGTAAGGGGGAAAAGAGAGTCTTTAACAACAGACAGAAAATATACTATATGGTATGCATACAAATTCATATTTAGACTAAAATATGAATTGCAGTCTTCTGATAGCTTACATGATGAGCAGCTTGTCTTTCCATGAATTAACTGTGCATTTGGGGAATTCAAAAGAATATTTCTGAGTCTGTTGGTGTCAAACCAACATCTTACTAAAAATTTACATAATTTGAGATGTTGACAGAGTGGACACCTACACTAAAAGATCCCAATTTTGGTTTTATTTAAATACTGTCTTAGCATTAGGAGAGTTTTACTCTTCAAACATTACACAGTATAGTTGTTTGAAGATGTCTGTTTTTCTAAACTAGATGGTTAAAAACAATGCTTAGAAATACTAAATTCACTTTAAAGTTATAAAATTCAATTTATAACCAAAATTACTTGGCAAGCATATGAATTGTCGGAATGCTGAGAAAAGTGGGTGCAGCTGTCTTTTTGGGTATCCTTTCCATATACTGTCCAGTGTATTTTCAATGATTTTAATAAGGCATTTAATAAAGTTTCTCAGAGGAAACTAGTGAGTTATGCAAAAACAAATCTGGTGTCCTAATAAAATTGGTGATCTGGATTGAAAGTTGGCAAACTAGCAGGGTACATAGGGTCATAATAAATGGAATCTGACCCTTTTTGAAGGCTGCAAGTAAGTTTTCACAGCGCCAGTTCTATTTAACTTTTATCTAAATGATTCAGAAATGGGAATGAGATGCATGGTGTCCAAATTTGC
The DNA here is from genome assembly GCF_028017835.1 of Emys orbicularis. NCBI lineage: Eukaryota > Metazoa > Chordata > Testudines > Emydidae > Emys > Emys orbicularis. Next base: position 15,823,269 of record NC_088693.1, on the reverse strand, counting down.
AGGTGATCACAGAAACACAGGTGGCGGGTGGTAGGCACTGAGAAGAGTGCTGCTAAACGGTGAAAGGAATTAAGCACTGTGGAATTTGATGGTAATAAGTGCAAGGTAATAATTGCTTCTGAAGGGAGAAATGTTTGCAAAAAATACCTTAAATAATGTATTAATGGAAGCTGAGGTGGGGAGAGGCTATAGTAATAGTATGCAGGAGTTTGAAGGTAGCGACTCAGTATGTGGGATCAGCAGCAAGAAAGGCTAATAAGGTTCCATGGTGTATAAACGGGGATTAGGTATAAATCAAGAGAGATAATAGTTCTACTCTGTAAAGCCCTTGTAAGACTACACTTGGAATACTGTGTCCAATACTGGGCTTTGAATTTTTAAAAAAGGTTATTCTTGGGAAGGTACACAAGAAGTCAACAAGTCTTATTTGGGGATTAGGAGGTCTGTTTTGTGAGAAAAGGTTTTAAGAGTGGAACATGGTTAGCCTTGAAAAAATGAAGAGTGAGAGGAGAGTTGATTAGAGTAAGTATTTAAAGGGTTCCTACTGACTGAGACCTTGAGGAGAGACCTGTATAGATTACAAAAGGATGGCATAATAAGAGGTCTCACTCTGAATCTGGTTAAGGATAAGTTTAAGAGGGAGTGGGGGGAAAGATGTCATTTCCTGAAGACAGCAAGTAGGCTGTGGATACTACTGAGAGAAGTGGCTGAAGCAAGCGTTATTGACAAAATTTAAGAGAAGCACAGATCTTTATTTGGAGGGGGAGGGGGTGGTTGATTTCAATGGACTTAAACCCAGCCTGTACTCTTCAAGAGTAATGGTAATGACAAAGCTCCTATTGACTTCAACCGGACCAGGATTGCACCCTAAGTCAATTATGAGATATTTCTGCTGCAAAGCAGATTTCTTTCTTCTCTATTGGCGTCAGGGAATATATTGGTGAACCAAAGGGAGAAGGGTCTGCCACTTGACTGTGATTCTAGAGTTGTGATTCTAGACTTTCTGTCCTAAGTCATTTATCAGCAGAAATATGCAAAGCCAAAATTTGAACCCAACAGAAAAGGTACTTTCAGACAGAGGGGAGTCAGTTATGTAGGAAGACAAAACCCAATGCCATAGAGGAGAATTGCTGTAATCTACTGGTAGTTTGGCTAATAATGATACTGTGCATATGTAATATATACCCGATATTCTGGTAGCAATGAGTTCTTTCATATGTTATGCTTATAAGTTTATCTAAAGCAACGAGTGATCGAGGACATGTAAGATAAATATAATTGGAGATTTGTGTCCTGACAAGCAATAATGACTTTCAGTTAGCAATACCTTTTAATCTCATGTATTAATGGGTCCATTTACCTAATTACTTTTTTTAAAAAAATGAGATTTCTGGAAGTACCAGCTATTTCCATAAATGACGTTTCAGCACAAGAAAATGAGAATTTACTGGTGTTTCCTTTCTGGAAGTAAGGAAGTGATTGCAGGGGTCGACATTTAAAAAAAAAAATCAGCATTCACTACCATTTAGTAACATCTGAGATGCCACGCTCTCTCTTTTTGCTGAGCATGTGAAGTAACTGCGTGGAATCTCTTGTCAAATGTGGACTTACTAATGGAGGTCACAGTATTCCTAGAAAATGTACCACATATAGTTCTGTAACCCAGCATTCCATCACTCATATCTACCAAGATCTGACGGTGCAGGGGTGGGGGTGGGGGGTCTATTTGGCTATTCAGATTATTTTGACAATGAATCTTGTGGTTACCATTAAACAGAAATAATAATGGAAAAGATTAATATCATTCTCTTATTCTTGTGACGTATTATGGTTAGTGGGACTGAGAGACATGATCTCTATTTGAAACTGGCTCATGGCCTTAGCAACTTGTGTTAAGGTAGGTTATTGGGTTTCTTTTCCCTCACCCCTTAAGATGTATGGGAGGTAAGATTTGTTCTAAATGGCTCATTTTCTGTAAATCAGTATTTTACCAGTCTGAAAAAATCTGTTTTTTATTAGTCTGTATGAAAGAACATGTAATCACTATATCCCTAATCCTTCGCTATGCATATAGGAAATACTCATTGAATTGGGGTGGCAGTGTGTCCTAGTGGCTAGAGCATTGGACTGGGACTCGAGACCTAGATTCTATTTCCAACTCTGCCATTGGCCTGCTGGGTGACCTTGGGCAAGTCACTTCACCCCCCTGTGCCTCAGTTTTCCCTGGGGAATATGGGAATAATGATATTTATCTCCTTTGTAAAGTGATGAGTGATGTCCTGATGAAAAAGTGCTATGTAAACAAGAAGTAGGCATTATTATTATAGACTTCACTAGGAGTCTTACCTGTTTTCGAGCTGTAGGATTTGCCCCTAAAATCCCAACAATTTTACAATAATTACATGTAATATATCAGGGTTTTTTTAAATGTGTAACCTAGTGCTTCTTTGTTTGTTTCTTTTTAGATGAACTTACAAATTCATCAGAAACCAGATTGTCTTTAGAAGATCTCTTCAAAAAAGAGTTCATAGTTCATAATCCAGAAGCCAAATGGATTAATGGTATGTGTATATATTAGCAAGCAGTTTGAATACAGATAGAAGCATTTTTATGATGAACCAAAACACTGTCATTAGTGAAGCCATGAAAAAGTCATAAACAACCACTGGTTCATTAGAAGTTTTGTCGTGTTTGCAGTGTGTTACTGATTTTTAATATATACTCTATATGAATATCTGGTAACCAAGGTATTGTGTTAATGCTACATATGGAAATTGATCCAGATAATCTTGGTCATATTGCATGGCGTTTTTTAATTGTACCAGCAGTTCCACATCACTTGTGACAACTGTTATGAATATGCAGGAACTCTTTTGAAACTGAACCTTGTCTGTGGATTCACAACAAAATCAGGCCATTGAAAGAACAGGTTTATTCAGATCTGAACTTCAGGGTGTGCAAATGGTTCTGACACATAACATATGGAAACACATTTCAGTTTGAACTTCAACATATTTTTACAGCTCTAGTTATTCTCTGATGCCTGTGTATTGTATTTCAGGTTCTGTTTGTTTAGATGCTTTAGAATTGTGCATAATGTTCTAAAAATAATACATAGTGTTAAGACTCGTATCGCCTGAAAAAGCCTTTGTCATCTCATTGAAATCTTTATTATGATTTTTTCTTGATCAGATACAATGTTTTACATTCTTTCTGTTAGCAAGAAATTTTCAAATAACATTGTGTCCTTCCCCGTCTTTGTGTCATCATAATTGTGTAGCATTCAAGGTATTATAATCAGAGGAATAACAATAGGCTTTGTGCAAAATAAAGTATTTGAAGAAGAATTATGAAAATAGGAAGTCTTGTTATGTGGTTGCAGAGTTTATAAGTTAAGTGTAATCAGAATGGATTATCCTTCACATTGAAAAGATAGATATTTAAAGATACCAAAGCTAGCTTCCATGAGGGAATCAGTAAGAATTAGAAACACCGATTGCCCAGTAAAAGGGCACTATAGAATTAACCTTGACAACCTTCTCTGGAGACTGAAGTGGAGTTGCATCTCCCAAATGGTAATTCCTAGGTATGTTTTGCTTCAGGCAAGGAATAGATGGAGAGGGTGGCTCTTTCATGAAATGAAGCATGCAGTCACTCTCCATCTTTGAGGAACCAACCCTTGGTCCTAGACCTGCCTTCCCCATGCCCTTCCATTTATGGGGAGGTTGGCCTACACAGTAGCACTATATTGGAGCAACTGTGTTCATGGGAATGCTAGGATTCCCAGTGCATCTATTCCCTGAATAGGTGCGCAAGAGAGAAGAAGGAGCCTTGCTTTGTCTCACCCTCCACCCTGCTTTCCCATGTTTGTCGCAATTCCAATTCCCTTACTCTATGATTAAATGAATCTTCTCTATAGAATATTGATTAAGCCCTTCTCCTGTGCATGAAACTGAATAACTCTCTCATTCATGGCAAACACATGGTGTGAGCAGCCTGCACACGAGTGCAGCTAATTAAGAAAAAATATTTTTGAGTGAAAATTATATTGCATTGAACCAGAGATATAGAGAATACTCAAGGCTACAAATACTGCCGCAGTCACAAATAACATAACAGAGACAGTGAAGCCTATCTTCAAAAACTGCTCAAGACACTAGCAAAAATCAATCGCTTAATGGAGACAGAATATTCTCTACTTCTGCTTGCACAAGTAATTGCACGTGCATGTAAATACACAGTTGATTTTGCATGTGGACTTTGTCCTCTTAAAAAAAATTGCATTGGTAACAGCACTGGCCTTTAAAGTGATTACTTAAGGTAGATAGCTATTTATTGGGAGTGAACTTTGGTGCAAGTTTCATTGTTAGTACTATTCCCTTACTACTGAACAGATATTTAATATTACTTGCCTAATTATTTTACTGAGTCTTAATAAATGTGTACAATGTAGCTCTGATATATGAAATATTATTTTTTTTCTAAAACAAAGGGTAACGTAACTTAATAAAGTGGCATGATTGGTTTTGAGGTATATTAAATATTGTTTATATACAGTGCATGCTTGTGTATTGTCATTTTGGGCTCAATCCTGTTGTCCATACTCAAGAATATCTGCCCTAGACTGCAGTGGGGTTTTGCTGAAGGAAAGATTAAAATGATAAATGCTTGCTTAGCATGAGCGCTTCTTTGGGTAGAACTGCTGCATTGGCAGTGGGATCCACCTTAAAGAAGCACACTTAATGAAAGCTAGTCTTTAGTATTATCACAAAATGCAGGTATCGTGGCTAATCATCTTTTCTCTAATGATATCTTGTAATTTCATAAACTTTTCCGTCTACTGTAAATAGTGTTAGGCACTTTTAAAGAAAGAAAAGACCTATGTTTTATTAGCAATAGGTTTGTATAAATCCCAGAAATTCCTCAGCCAAAAAAAAAAAGGTTTTTCTAACATCCCTAAATTAATATCTGCAGTCTCTTTCATGAGGAAGAAGAGTCTGAGTTTGATCGCATGAGAGAAGGGGGTTTGGATTTATTTACTTATTGGATAAGTTCCTAGGGGCTGTTGTCTAAGAATGTGGGGATAGTTGCTAGGTTTAATTGATTATTTGTTGTTAGCATATATCAGAAGCACCAATAAATCTTTAGATAAGCTCTTATTTTTCTATATTTTGTTTTAATAACTAAAATTAATCTATATATTTCATATTCAAAACAAGAGAGAGACCTAATTAGCCACTCCTTTTCCTCCTTCTGTTTTGTTTTTTAAACACCTATTCTTAATCCAAGAGCTGATCTCCTCTTTGCATTTTAACAACCAAGTGATGGTTGCATATACATGGCAAATGAGATATACAGCTGGGTGTTGTCAGTGTATTGTTGCAGTGAGGCTTTTGTTATCTCCTAGATATTGAAGAGCAAGGTGGGCAGGATAAGTCTGTGTTAGAGGTGAGGGGTGTGGAGGAAGAGGTCCTGAGGTCCTATTGGGGAAAAACAATTGTGCACACTATCATGTTGAACAATTTAAGGGCTAGATCTTGTGCCTGGATCAATTTTCATAACATCATTATAGTGGCATGGTAGTTAAGATTGCATCACAACTTCTGTTTAATGGTTGACATTTCTAAGTCCTCTAAAATCGACATGCTTAGACAATTCCTTTCAAATCTGGTATGCCTCAGAAAGGTCTAGCATAGGGATAGGGTCCCAGATTTGGGGTCATTTGAGCTGGGGTCATGGAGATATATGCCCTGGAAAAAAATGTCCATCTTTCAAAAATTTTCTAGGTGGGATTTTTGTGCAGAGCTTGAGATCAAACTATTGATGTGATGCAGGTCAAAATCATCTGTCTGTTGAGTTTTACCCAAGGTAGTGCATGGCATCCACTAAATCTTTGGGGGACCCAAATTGACTATGGTATTTAAGAAAATGTACTTTTTTATGGTGCACATGCGCCAATACTGGGGGAAAAAATAGCTGGAGGAATTCCGTTCCCACCATTTTGTATGCTTTAAAGCTCAACTCTTTCTGAAGTGCTCTAAAATCCGAATGGTTGCTCTGCAGCATAGGAGCTGGGATATGGGGCCTTGTTCCTCTGGAGTGTCTTAACCATGGTCACTGCCTCCTGTGTGTGTGCCGGAATCTGGAAGGCGTTTGCCCATCTACAGGGGTTGGACCCCCACTCCTTATCCCCCTCAGGAGTGAAATGGGAACATACGCTTTGGGCTTGTCTGCACTTAAAATGCTACCGCGGCAGTGCTGCAGCTGCGCTGCCATAGTGTTTCAGTGTAGACGCTACCTATGCCAAGGGGAGAGGTTCTCCTATCTGTATAGGTAGTCCACCTCCCTGAAAGGCCATAGCTGGGTCCACAGAACAATTCTTAACTACATCACTCAGGGCTGTGGATTTTTCACATTGCTGAGCAATATAACTGGGTTGACCTAATTTTCTAGTGTAGAACTGCTCAGAGATGAATGGAGCCATTAACATGTCTCAGACCATTTGTTTAAGGTTATATTCATCTCCATGGAGTGTTTTCATTTGGCTGAAGACACCCCATTGAGATGAATGGGCCACTTCACACCTTTCAGAGCCTCCTATGCTGCAGATGGTTGTGTAGAAGAGCCTTTCCCTTCATCCTTACTCTATCCTTCCTGTTTAAAGGATGACACTTCCAGGGGCTGGTCTACACTGGGAACTTATGTTGGCATAGCTACATCTGTCAGGGGTGTGAAAGATCCACTACCCTATGCTGAACTAACCCCTGTTGACCTAGCTGCTGTCTGTGAGGGAAGTGGATTACCTGTACTATGGGAGAAACCCTCCTGTTGGCATAGGTACTGTTTACACTGAAGCACTATAGTGGTGCAGCTCTGCTGCTGTAGCACTTGAAGTGTAGACATACTGTCACTAGTCCTTGATGTGGTCTTTTGAGCGGTCCCTGCTGTCCCAACTGCCTTTCTTTAGTTAGTCCCTAGTTAGGACAGTTCTTGGCCCCTGGCCTCTAATAAGGCCTAGCAGTCTGCTTCAGTCTCTTTGGCTGTGTTCCTGGAGGCAGCCGGAGGCAGGGGTGTTGCCCCTTCGCTGTCTTGGGCCTTTCTGCCTCCCCTTCCTTCTCTGAGCTCTCTCCTTTTATAGAAGACCTTGTTTCCCCCTACTTCTTCCAGCTGTGGGTGCTTGCCTCCATGACTGGCAGTTCTGGCAGCTGCCTGGGGATGTGTCTGCTTGCCTGTAGGCAGGAGTGGCTCCCCTCCCACTTCTGCCTCTGCTCAGTATGGGTTTGTAGAGCCCATTATACATACCCTAAATGGTCTAAAACCCTTATACTTGCATGGCTTTTCTTGAAATATGCTATGCCTTGTGGGCAGGGGTGAAAGTAACTTAAAGGATTTACTGGTACTCCGGAGTCCTTAGGAGGGGGCGGGGCCTCAATCGGAAGAGGCGTGGCCTCTACTGGAAGAGGTGGGGCCTTTAAATCACCACCCAAGCCCTGTTGCCGCTTCCCCAGGGATCCTTTAAATTGCCACCGGGGGAAGCCGATCCGGCCCGGTACGGCACACCGGCTCTTGCCGGTACGCCATACCAGGGCGTACCGGCTTACTTTCACCTCTGCTTGTGGGAGTTCAGAGAAGTATTGGTGAACCAAATTTGGGATCGTTTAAGCCAGGGCTTCCAGAGTTATGAGTCCTAAACAAAATACCTGTTTTTCAAAAATTTTCTAATTCGCTTTTTTTGTTTGGTTGGTTTTTTTGTGGCGCAGAGCTAGGGATCAAATTATTGCTGTGCTGTGAGTCAAAATGGTCTCAGATACTTGTCAATTTTTATCCAATGTAGTGCATGGCACCTACTGACTCTTCAGGGACCCAAATTGTAAACGGTATTTAAGAACATGTTCACTTTTTTTTCTTGTATGGATGTGCAGTCTGGATGGATTATAGTGTGCATGCACCAGTAAATAATAAACCATGAGAGGATTTCTGTGCAGTCACTTTATGCTGCCTGGGTAGTTTGAGCAAATGTGCAGATGCCATTGCCCCTGGTGAACACCTGTCCATGGACACTTCTAGTCCAAACCTTTGTACACCTATATAATAAAAACTGAATAACTCATGTAGCTTGCTACAAGTTGTCATTATTATAATATAAAGTGTTTTTATTTTGTGGGGAGGTTTATGGAGAACACAGCGGAATGGTGAGCAGCTGGTCTAACCAAAATTTTTCTTATATTGGCTGAGAAGGAGCCCACGGCAGAGGATTTTGTCTCTGTGTGGGGGGAGGCATAGAGGATCAGGGAGAGGGATTTTGCTGGGAAATAAAGACAGGTGGTAGGAAAGATTTGGATTGGTTGTTTGAGAAAACCTGTATTTTACTAGCCAGGGGGTGGGTGAGAGTGTGTGTGGGCACTTCCTGATCTCAGGGCATATTAATGTGGTGTTTCCAAAGACCTGTAGCATGGAGGCTTGGAACTGACTGTGGAGGTACCTTGTCCACTGAGGGAAAAGAAATGTGTGCACTGCCAGGATTGCCAGGGTGTGGATTCTGGGTGATTCCTGGATAATGAAGTTACAGAAGTTTTGCAGGACAGCAAGGAGTACACCATGGCACGGGATCGGTGACAACAGGCTGATTTGGGTGGAGAGAGGTGGCCTACATTGGCATCATGTTTTGCTACTATGTCTCATCTAACTGGTAACTTAAGAGGTTGTGATCTACTGGACACTGTGGTGATTCACTTTGGCAGAAATGGTCTGGGTCTTTTTCCTGATACACACCTCATACAATGTATAAGAGAAGATTTGGACCAAATCAGAGATTTGTGTCCAGCAGCTGTAATAGTTTTGAGAGCCCTGCGCGGATACAAAATTTGTATCCAAATCTGATCCGCAATCTTCCCTAAAAAAAATAGTACATGTGTACATTTTAAGAACCACTTCACCGTCTTTAACAATGCCCTTACACTTACTCACAGAGTTCCATCTCACTTTCACTTAACCATCATTTAAAGCATTAGAATTCTCTCTTCTTCAACCTGCTGATAATATTCTTTGTAATAAAAGCCCTATGTCCTGCTACTGACATAACCCACACAATCGGAGAACTGATGCATACTGTATCCTGAAGGTACTCCTGCACCTCTTCCCTTTCATCACACACATCAGAGGGTGCAAAACATAGATCTCGTATCACAGCTCTGTCACACACAAAGTAATCCACAGATTTCGCAAGCACACCTCAACCATGCAGAGCTAACTACTGCTTCCATCATTCAGTACAGCTACACCTGATATTGACTACACTCACTTTACCTAGAGTGCACACGGATAATAAATGCCAAGCTGCTCTCATATCCCAGCTCGCTACTGACAGTACCATTTGTAATAAAGTCCCTGTGCCCTGCTAATTGCGTAACATACACAATTCTGCATTGAAATGATTCATACTGGATCCTAAAGATACACATGCAGCTCTTCCCTTTGCTCACACACATTGCAGTGTGCAAAAGATAGATTTTACCATATTGTAATCTTAGCTCTTTCACCCACCTCAAAGTAATCTATACATGTCCTCATAACACAAGCACACCTTTACTACCAAGAAAGCCTAACTACTGCCTCCACCATTTAGTGTAGGTACAACTCACACACTCACTGCACTTGGAGTTTGTGCAAATAATTCCCATTGGCTATTGCCAACTCCAGGGGAACAAGAAGGAAAATGGCATGGCAACTTTTTTTTTTGTCCTGTGCGTAAAAGTGAATTGATTGTAAAAGGAGGTGAAGAGCTGGTACTCTTCAGCAACTGTGGGGTTGGCAGAGTAAAGGTATGTGTGTGAATGGGATATATTGCTGCATTGCTGAAATAGGGCAGAGATAAGGTTGCATGGGCAAACTTAACTTTGCATTTGCTGTTTCGACACATCACCAAGCAACCTTATCTCAGAGTGTGGGTAATTTTTTCCCACTGAATATATTTTAAGGCCAGAAGGAACCATTATGATCATCTAATTTGACCTCCTGCATAACACAAGCCATAGAATTTTGATAAGAGATTCCTGCCTCAAGGCCATAACTTTAGTTGAGGTATTCTCTAGGTAAGTTGTTCTAATGGTTAATTCCACTCACTTTAAAATATCCAACTAATTTCTAGTCTGAACAGATCTTGATTCAACTTCCAGCCATTTAACAATGTTTTGCCTTTGCTTGCTAAATCAAAGAGCCCTCTACTATCAGAAATTACCTCCTTTTGTCAGTACTTACAGACCTCATTTACAGGAGCTAGCCTTAAATCAACAGCAGAATATGTAAATAGACTTTTGAAAAAGTATTGATTTGTGTTTAACAAATTAATTTTAGTTTATTTCCTCTTCTGCTTAGTATCAGGATCCTGTGTTTCCAGTGAAAGAATTAAAAACAGTGCAGATGTCTAAAGCAGCATGAGGGATGCTGCTCTCTGTCCTGCTTGCCATGAGACGATTAGCTCTGCCAAAGAAATACAAAACTCTGAACTACTGTCTTGGCAGCTGAGGAGAACAATAGAAACTAACGTGTTGTATTTTAAATGTATTGTATCTTTTATCTTACACAGGTGTTTGCATTTATTTAAAAAACTTTTCAGTTTACTTTAACATTAGGACTGAGAAAACATTACTTGGATTTCTTTCTTTTCAGCTGAGGTTTATTAACCGGTTTGGCAGAAATTTGCAAAGAGGCAATTAAAACCTATCCACTGTCAGCCTACACAACACAGTTGCTTCTTAGTCATGATGCAATAACAATAGCAATAACTAAACACCTATGTATATTCTTCTGCTTCTGTCCTGTTCCATACACGTAGGTTAGTAAATGTTCTGGATACATCAGTAGAATTCCTGGAAGTGAGTAATGTGCTCATAGCTCACTGTACAGATACTGTAAAATACTTGACGAAATACACCATGATTTCCCCCAAGAATTCATGTACCATAGTTCAGAACAGAACAAAAAATTCATTGTTTTAGTAATGTGAAAGATAGATTTATTCTAAAAACAATCCCATAGTACTTTATTAAACAGGTATTTTTAATTGTAAATCCTATGTCCTATGCTGTATTTAAAGCCACGGTGATAGCGAACTTGGCCATCAGAACAGTCAATGTTATCTGAAAGAGCATGTGGTTCCAAGAAGAACACAAGTTGTCTGGCATAGCTTTGAAGATGCTAAATTAAAGTGCGTCTTCCCTTAGCATAATTGATTTTCAGTTTTTTAATAAAAAGTGAAAATTTAAAATATTGCCAGTGACTGATACAAAGTACTTAAATCTGGCAGCACATCGCCACCGAAGGAAATATTGAGTTGAAATGGCAAAGATATAGCTTGGTTAACTTTTGTTTAAGTAAATGTACATACAATACAGTGCTGCACTGTTGTTTAAATTGTATGAATTAATTAAAGCTAAAATAGGGTAGGCCATTAAAGCAATAAAAGGGAACTTTCTCTGCACGAACCATTACATATTGCTAAATAAATTGTTATATTGACAGATCTCCCACATCTGTCTGCATCTACCATGTTGTCTCCTGACTTATACTGAGATGGTATGTTCTTTGGGGCTGTGTTTCTGTTTTGTCTCTGTGGAGTAATTAGTGCAATGGCATCCATGAAGAGAGAGCCTATGTGTGACCATCATACAAATACTAGATGATGACAGTAACTGTTACCCTATATATGCAAACTATTCACATCAGTGATAAGAGCAACCACAGACCTTTCCCTATTACTATAATGCCTGTCCCTCTTATAGTGGAGTGGGGCCATGCCTTCTGATGACTCCGTTTCATGGCTTTGCTTTCCTTCTTTAGCTCACATTTTTGCCGTCTGAGTAACAAAACTGACTTTTCACATTCCCTTCCTATATGCAACAGGAAGCACTGGCACCTCAGTGTCATTCTCCAGATTATACTGAGAGTAGTGCCATTATAATTATGATATTTTTCTTATTTCCAGAACAAAAATGTGTAGGAAAAGGCACTTTGATGGGAATGCTAATCTTAGGCAGCTAGGATATGCAGGCTGTGCCCTGGCATCTTGTGTGGAGGCTAAGGCTCTGATTCAGAAGAACTTTTAAGTATGTGCATAAGTGCTTTGCTGATCAGGGAGGGAAAAAGGCATGTGCTCAAACTGAAACGTGCTGAAATGCTTTGCTGAATTTGGGCTAGGGTAGGGAAGAAATCTTTCTCTTCCCCACTCCCCTCCCATACCACGGAATAGCCATAGTGCATGTTTGGCAGCTACTGTGCCCTGTCTTTGGGGGGGGAATTTGGGGGTGCATTTAGCTGGTAATCTTTTGCCCCTGCACCCTATCCCAGCTGTGCACATGCAATCCCCACACATCTGTACTCCATGGAAAGGATGAGGAATGTTTGTGTGGGCCTTCTGAATCCTGCTTAGCTCCCTGGCACACTAGAACCACAACTGTTCATCTCAGTCTGGCTCCTAACACATCTGCATAGTAGAGGGCAGGATTTAGATAGGATATCAGTGCTTAGATTCCTTGGTGATAGAGAGCTTTGTCCCCCCAGCCTGGTTGGCTGCTCTCTTCCTCCTCTAACTGAGCAGAATTAAAATGCACAAATTTGATAAAAGGTTTCTGGAGAGAATCAATCCCCATAACCCTTTTTTGTACTAAAGCTTTATTTTTAGAATAAAGCATATTACTCAGCTTGCCCAGTATAAAATCTCTGTGTCTGCTGCAAGTATTGGCAGGCATAGCCTGTTTGGAAATCATTTCCAAAACAAACCATTTTACACCCAAATATTTCCAAGGCAAAGACTTTCCAGACCTTCCTTTTGCTATGTTGTATAATTCCTTTGTGCAGAGATGATGATAGTTATTAGCTCATTCCATCCTCCTAGGTCAGAAATGTTTTCCCTGTGCTTGGGTGAAATCAAGGGAGCAGGTGCCTAATTTTGCCCAACTCACTCTTTGACCTCAAACTCCTGTATTGATCATATATTTTTAAGTCTTCTTTTCTGATCTTTCCTCTGTTTGCTCCACTAGAGAAAAGCTCTCCTTTTCCTGCTAACCTGTACTAACAATTTCTGGCATAAGGACTTTCCTGTGGTTTTCTAGGTCTTATCCCATGAGACAAGAATAGGTCCTATTCTTCCTTGGTGAAACACCATTGAAATGAATGGAGTTATGACCCACTGTCTTTAAACTGTATTTAGGTTGTACGCATGGAATCCTTATTGTGTTTTACACCATGATCCCTTTTGTTTGTGACTAAAATTCTGTTCCAGCACAGATGAACAAATTATTCAGTGTTTTTTCATAGATTTGTGTCTGTTTAATTCAGCATGCAAAGGAATGCTTTAACTGAAACTGCTTCATCAGTGCTTCTTGATACCTATATAGCATCTTCAACAGAAGATGATTTATTGGCTTCCCATTCAGCTATTTCTAAGGCTATGTCTACACTGCAGCCATTACACATAGATAGACATGTGCCATGCCAGCTCAGCTAGCATGCTACAAAAAGCAGTGTAGCCTGGGGTTACACAGGTGGCAGCTTGGGCTAGTTGCCTGAGTCCAAGTCTGCCTGGCCCTCTTGGGTATGTAGTGAGATGGCTAGCCTGAGCCACTACCCATGCTAACCTATGCTCAAGCAGAACTAGCATGTCTGTCTACTCATGATGGAAAGCACGCTTCCAGCTGTAGTGTCGACATATCCTAAGTGTGCCCATCACCCTCTAGTAGCATTGCATTAATAGCTTTGCTATTTAGAGAGATGATCAAACATGCAGCGAATTTTCTCTGTTGCAGGTGATGCAGGGCAGACTTTTTTTCATCAGGAAACTCCTCATAAAAGATGAGTTAGGCATTGTGCACAAAGAGCTGTATGATCATTCTTATGTTTGCCTCAGAATTGTGGGCAGTAAAATGAAGTCAGTATGAAAAGCATGGCACAGTCAGAGATTCCACACTGTGAGTGACCCACACTACATTTTCTCATAGTCCTGTAAATCCCGGGAAACTGGAGCAATGGCTGAGCCATTTGGCAGTTTTTGCAGTGAAGATTCTTCCAGTACATTTGAGGCAAGTATAAGTTTTATCTATCTGACCATGAGCATATGTAACCCACACACCTTCTGGGTGTGGTGTTCTGTCCCATCGAGTGGCACCAAGACCACTTAGAGAGAGAGAGAGAGAGATAATGAGTCTGCTCTACAGCCTTAGCTAACAGGCAGTTGGCTTTTAGAGGCTGTAGAGGCTCATGCACTAAGCTCCGGAGGTTCCTGGTTCGATCCTACCCACTGACAGCCGGGGTCTGTCGGCGTTACACATCCAGGGCTGCTTCCCAGTGGAGACAGGGCAGCATGCAAGAAATCACTGTCCTGCTGAGCAATGAAAAGAACAATAACTTCTAAGTTTCCAAAAAAGGTGGATCTGAGCTGGAATTGCTAAATGGACAATTGGACATGCACTTGGCACAAAGTACATTTGTATGCTTTGCACATGTAATTTTTAACATATGCTGTTAAGAGGGCAATGTCTTCCGGTTGCCTGAATGAAATGAAAGTTAAAGTGGCTAGGTTAGAGTGTGGCCATTGTGCACAAATAAGAGCTGAGTCATCTAAAATTTAGAAGTATCTAAAATAGTGTCCTGGCCAGGAGTTATGGAGAGCCACTTCCTGGAGCTTGAGAAGGGAGGAGAACTGGCTGCCTTGCAGGCTGAAGGCAGCAAGCACCCTGGACAGAGCAGTGTTGCAGGTAGAGACCTGGAGAACTAAAGGCAGATCCTGGCGGGCTGCAGGGATCTGCAGGTTGAGGCCCTGAGGCAAGGGCAAAGAGGGTGCTGGGGCTGCGGGGAAGTGTCCCAGGGAAATCTACTGAGGAGTCTGAGGGGATGCAGTAAGTGGCGGCCAACTAGAGGGTCACTGGGCCGAGACCTGGAGTAGTGGGCGGGCCCAGTCCCCCCACCCCTCGCCACTGAGGAAGTGGCCAGACAATGGGCTGCACTGAGGGAAGTGGCTGGACCATTGGACTGTGGTACATTCCCCTGGAAGGGGGAGCACAGAGTGCAGCACAGCCGGAGGGCTGTGTCATGAAGAGGATGCCGCAGTCCTGAGAGTGATGTGGGTCCCTGGAGCAGAAGATTGTGCACCGG
This sequence comes from Emys orbicularis, assembly GCF_028017835.1. NCBI lineage: Eukaryota > Metazoa > Chordata > Testudines > Emydidae > Emys > Emys orbicularis. The sequence continues at coordinate 15,808,122 of NC_088693.1, read as the reverse complement.
CTAGCGGAGCTGACCCCAACTCTTTGGGCTTTGCTGCATGCACAACAGTTCTTTTCCCCTCCCATAAAACTGCATGGCTATAAGAAGCCACATGGCTTGCATGCTTAAACGTGGATCTTTGGTAATTTCTGCTGAGACCAGCTATGTTAAGCCCCACTGCTACATCGATAGTTGTGCCAGTATTAATGATCATTAACAAGCATTAAATAGTGCTATGTATTCAGGGCCATTAACTTGTCTCACCATTGTATTTTGCAAATGGCTTCTTAGAGCACATGTTTTGAAAAAGCTGTGCCTTTCCTGATATTCTTTCTTCACAAACAAAAGATTGCAATAGGGGTGACCTTTGATGGATAAAGGAAGAAATAGATCACACAAAGGATGTTGACTCTTCTTTTACACTATACATGCCTCCCTTCTTCCCTTTATCATTTCTGCTTCTGGTTGCAAATATTCTCTCTGGCCCTTTCTTCTTTAACCCATTTCCCTCTTGAACAGTTCTTGCATGGGCTACTTTAACATTTACTTTCCGATGAATCCCTGTCTACTACAGCAATTTATTTCCATTTGCATTCACTTATACAGGGGCTGATCCAACAGTTAATGAGGAATGGGGCAAGGCCCATAGAATGGAAAATAAATTAAGAAATATAAAGTCATCCTATCCACCTTGTAGAAGATCAAACTACATTTCAGTAGTACAGTCAAAATACGATGAGTTCTCAAGTATTCTTCCATCCCAGTCCTTTTTTAAATTAATGTTCTTATTGATTTTAGATTTATTCTACAACCCGAAGCATTAAGAATTAACAAATTGATCAATACACTTACATTGCTGCCTGGGGGAATATTTTGTAAGTATCAATCATATGATGCATTGTATCTAAAATAGGATGACAAGGATAGCAAAATGGCTTACGCTCTCCAAAAACATCTTTGTGTACATCAGTATAACATCCAAGGGTTAAGTACAGTCACTCTAAACATGAACCTATAGGAGAGTGGACTAGACACCTCAATAAATCTCACTTCTCTATATTGGTTGACACAAAGCTCTCATGAGCGCAGTGAACATACTAAGGCTAGTTTTTTGGTTACCATAGCAATATCCCTGAAAAATGGGGACTTTCATTTTTGTAGAATTAAATTTTTGGCTCAGAAAACAGCCTTTAATATAAACTGTTTAGCTGGATACGCTGCATTATTACTGTTCTCCATACTCCTTGGGGAAGCGCTATTTAATTTATGGGCAAATCTGTATCAAGTAGGGAAAACTGGATAGTGAGTGGAGTAATTTTCACACAAAAGCTTCAGAGGACAAAGAGCTGGCTCCATAGATGAGCACCATTCTCCTCCTCCTGAACCCACCCTCCCAGGACTACCAAGTCCCAAATATCTATAATAAAAGTGGGTATGTCTGTGCATCAAACTTGTCCATACTTGAATTATTACTTGTGTTAAATGTGTTAACTAACATGATTCTCTATTCTACTACAGTCCCTACACAAATGTTTGTTCCCGTTCACACACATTTGTTCTGAGTCATATTAACATGATTAGCAACAGACATTGGTGTCTGGTCTCCAGGAGAATTTGGAGTAGTGTTAGTTACCACATGCTGCTAATTAAAGCATGTTAAACCACAACTTAAAATTCAAGTGTAGACATACCCACACACTTAGGGTATGTAGGTACGTGTGCATTTTCTTGCACATGTGTGTATATATAGTGCAGTGCCTCATTTGTTTTCCACCCCAGAGCCAGTGCCGGTCTGTCTGCTCACATCCTCCCACCTCTGTTTGCCTGTTTTCCTCCCGTGCCTGTGTCCCCCATATCTGCCTGTGTTCAGGGGCATCATTTGCTATGGGGCAGTTGCCCCCCTGACCTTGTTCCCCCCCCATCCAGGCTTCTCCTGGGTCTATATGCTTCATTATGTCTTCTACTCACCCCACCCCACTCCATCCCCACATTTTATAGGATATAATTTAATCACATAAAATGTTCTATATGCTAATGAAACGTTGACACCCTCATCCCAGAATTTGTCTGAAATGATGCCCCTATCTGCGCCCCACCATCTGTCTGTCGTCTTTTTTCAATATGCACAGTTCTCTAATAAACCTATTTTGGGATTACATTGAGGTAAGTTATTTTGGTTTTTGTGGACATGATACAGTATACAACCTTAGTACTATCAGTTCAAATTTTACTTCTCATCTCAACTAATTTGAGTCAGATAAACTTGCTCCTCTCTGACATACAACAGGATAAACAAACTTAGCAGAGAATTTTCATAGTAGTAGGAAATCCTATAGCAAAAAGTTCCAGCTGGTGCAGCAACTAATTACAGAAAAGGCTTGTGAGAGAACTCAATCCATAAGAATTAGGACATGATCTGGTAGGACTCCTAACAGTTAATAAAGACAAAAGTTTACATTTGGGTGTGTTTGCTGCTACCCCCTTTGATAGGCATAACATGTGTTCTGCTCCTCACGTGGTCAGATTGCTGGCTAGTGCACAGTGGGCTGGACCTTAAGACGCAATGCTTCTAGGAGTTCTTTCAGGGATGGTGCAGCTTGGCCATTCCCCCTTACTTAGGGCTGTGGCTGAAAACCACAATTCAGCAGTAAGTTGGGAATGCATGCACTGTAACAAAAACTAAATAAGGAACTGATATAAATGTAGTTGATTACAATTGTTGAATGTCTGACTTTAATTGCATTTTTAATTTACTGTTGCAAAAGTTGAATGTGGCCCATATACAGACTGTACAAGGCAGTGTAGTTGAAATGAAGAAAAGGCAACGGATATGTGTGCTTTTCCTATTTGACAAAGTTTTCATGCAATTTGTGGGAAATATTTGCCAACTAATAGTCATTATAACAACCAGGGCCGGCTCCAGGCACCAGCTTGGCAAGCAGGTGCTTGTGGCGGCCACTCCGGAGAGGGGCGGCAGGTCCAGCTATTCGACGGCAATTCGGCGGACGGTCCCTTACTCCCGCTCCGAGCGAAGGACCTTCCGCCGAATTGCTGCCGCAGATCGCGATCACGGCTTTTTTTTTGGCTGCTTGGGGCGGCCAAAACCCTGGAGCCGGCCCTGATAACAACAATGTGTCTTTGCCAAATAAATAAATATAGATTGATTTCCATCTATTATTGAGACTGCAATATCCTCTCTAGTGAGATAATTAAAGTCTGGGCACTTTGTTAAAATAAAACATGGAACTGGGAAGAAAAATTGGGTTTTGGCCTGAATTGAAGCATTGGCCTTCTATGCTGAGTGCACTTGACTTTAATCCTTTATTTTTTATTATTTTCTGGGTTTTTTTGGTGACCCACAACAGGAAAAATGAATCTTTATTTTTTTTATAAATACGTTCAAACTGTGTGTGTTGATGAGCTAAGGCAAAATCTTATTTGACTTGTATTTTAAAGGGAAATTTTAAAATGTGTGTTCTGTAATAACAGGCTACTCTGCAAATACAGGTCACAACATCCTTCCAGCATTGGGAACATAGGTTGCTAAGTCAAGCCAAAATTTCATTGCCGTCGTTTTGAAGTCAAAATGATTTATAAATTGTAAATTAAAAATAAATATTGTGTGTTTGGTTATAAATTGTGCTTGAAAGATAACCTGATAGTCAAGAACCTTGTGTATGGGATCTGAGAGTCAACACACAGCAGGAAGTTTGATCTCTTTTCCATAGGGCATGTATAAGGTAAAAAAAGGGAAGAAATGAGCATTAATTTAGTATAAAATCAAGATGATGAGAGCAAAATTAATCAAGAAACCAAAAGGCATGAAGAGAAGAAATTATTTGCCTATATACCAATGCCAGGGGCCAGGTAACTAACAAAAGGAATTAGAATTGCTCATTTATGAGCATAAATTCAATCTAGTTGATACTCCTGAAACCTGGTGGGATGATTCACATGATTGAAACATTAAAGATCAATGATTATAGCTTATTTGGGATGGATCAAGTGGGCAAAAAGAGAAGAGGAATGACACTCTATGTCAAAAATGGAATTAGCTGTTTCCAGATCACTGACAACTCAGAAAATGATTGTAAATGCTTATGGATCAATGTCCCAACAGATAAAGTGCAAGACGGTGTATTAGTTGGTTTCTGCTACAGACCACCAAATCACACATGTGTAGGAAACAAACAAACAAACATGCATGATCATGGGGGACTTCAGTTTGATGACATATGCTGGAGGTTTTATGCTTCAAGTGCTAAAACATCCTTGGAATTTCTAAATATTATAAATGACAATTTCCTTACCCAAAAAGGATTGAATCCAACATAAGTGAATTCTGTATTAGATCTAAAAAAAAAAAAAAAAAAAGGTAGCTTAGGTTCAGGTGATTATGACTTGATCACATTTGTAATGTGTGAAAAGAATGAAGTCCAATAGATATACTTGATGGTTTAAAAGGACCAACTTCACAAAGATGAAAACAATTATGAGCCAAATCATCTGGTGGTGAAGAATTTAAACAGAAATTTCTGAATGATGATTTGGAATTGTTTAAAATACTTTAGCAGATGCCCAAAAAGCTACAGTCCCACAAGCAAGAAAGAAGGAAATACTGGTTATAAAATTGACCTGGTTTGGATGGGAAGTGAAGGCAAGTATAAAAATAAAATTATATATAAATATAACCAATGGAAGAAAGGGGAATATAATGGTAATGAATATAAATGGGAAATTAGGAATTGTAGAAAAGGGATAAAGGATGCAAAAGGACCAGGAGAGATCTATGTCCAGCAGAGTTAAGAAAAATAAGGAGTTTAAATATATGAAGAACAAAAATAATCCTAACAATTCTATTGGTCCATTACTCAATGGAAATAGTAGAATTATCAGTAATAGTACATAATAGGCAGAAATATAAATATTTCTGTTCTGTATTCGGGGGATGAAAAAAAGGTGATATGTTAGTCATATCATATGATGATGACACTCTTTCCATTCCACTAGTATCTCAGGAGGATGTTAAACAACAGCTACTAAAGTGAGACATTTTTAAATTAGCAGGTTTGCATAACCTGCATCCAAGAGTTTTAAAAGAATTGGTGGAGAAGTTTGCTGGACCATTAATGTTGATCTGCAATAAGTCTTCGAATACTGAGGGAGTTCCAGAAGACTGTAAAAAAATCTGATTCACCAATATTTAAAAAAGTGAAAATGGGATGGCCCGGATAGTTATAGGCTTGTTAGTCTGACAATGATCCCGATCAAGATAATGGCGCATCTGAAATGGGACTTGATTAAAAAAATAATTAAAGGAAAGTAATATAATTAATGCCGATCAACATGGGTCTATGAAAAATAGATCCTGTCAAACTAACTAAATCTATCTTTGATGAAATTATAAGTTTTGTTGATAAAGTAATATTTGGTTGCAGTGTTGTTGTAGTCATGTTGGTCTCAGGGTATAAGAGGCTACATCTACACTACAGGGGGGGGTCCATTTAAGATACGCAAATTCAGCTACGCGAATAGCGTAGCTGAATTCGGCGTATCGCAGCCGACTTACCCCGCTGTGAGGACGGCGGCAAAATCGACCTCCGCGGCTTCCCGTCGACGGCTCTTACTACCACCTTCGCTGGTGGAGTAAGAGCGTCGATTCGGGGATCGATTGTCGCGTCCTGACGGACGCGATAAATCGATCCCCGAGAGGTCGATTTCTACCCGCCGATTCCGGCGGGTAGTGTAGACCAGGCCAGAGAGACAAGGTGGGTAAGGTAATATCAGAGCTCTTCTGGAGCTCAAAAGCTTGTCTCTTTCATCAATAGAAGTTGGTCCAATAAAAGGTATTAGCTCACCCACATTGTCTCTCTAAAAATAATAGTGTTGGTGTAATGTACTTAAACTTCTGTAAAGCATTTGACTTGGTACCACACGGTATTTTGATCTTAAAAAAAAAAAAGAAAAAACCCTAGAAAGACATAAAATTAACAAGGAACACATTAAATGGATGAAAAGCTGGCTGACTGGTTTCAAAATGTAATTGTAAAGGGGAATCATCATTGAGCAGGTGTGTCTTCACGGGGATCCCCCAGGGATTGGTTCTTGGCCCTACGCTATTTAAACTTTTTATTAATGACTTAGAAGAAAACATAAAATCACTACTAATAAAGTTTGCAGAATACATCAAAATTGGGGGATTTGTAAATAATAAAAAGCACAGGTGACTTAGTAAGCTGGGCGCAAGCAACCAATATGCATTTTGGTATGGCTTCATGTAAATGTCTACATCTAGGAATAGGTTGAACTCACATCCTATTTTGGCCTCGTTTAAAACTCTGCAAGGGGGGCACAGAGCAGAGGAACATTCAGGCAAGAGCAAACGGGACAAAAAAGTCCTGATGCCTGTGATGTCGGCTCGGGTGAGCAGCAACACCCAGTGGCTTGGGCCAGGACCCCCACAGCCACTGGGTGTCCAGTTTTCAATTAGGGAAATATGGTCACTCTATCTAGGAACAGAGACCATAGGCCATATTTACAGGATGGGGGTCTATGTTGGGAAGCAATGACTCTGAAATAGATTGGGGGTCATGATGGATAATCAGCTGAACATTAAACTCCCATTGAGATGCTGTGGTCAAAAGGGCTAATGTGATCCTTGGATGCTTAAACATGGGTATCTTGAGTAGGGTTAGGGAGGTAATATTATTTCTCTATTTGACACTGGTGCAACTGCTGCTGGAATAATGTGTTCAGTTCTTCTCCCCACAATTCAAGAAGGATGTTGATAAATTGGAGAGGGTTCAGTGAAGAGCTACAAGAATGATGGAAGGATTAGAAAACCTACTTTATAATGACAGACTCAAGGAGCGTAATCTATTTAGTTTGAGAAGGTCGAAGTCTAATTTGATTAGTCTGTGAGTACCTACTTGGGGAACAAATATTTGATAAAAGTGTCTCCTCAGTCTAGCAAAGAAACGTGATCTAATGGCTGGAAGTTGAAGCAAGACAAATGCAGACTGGCAATAAGGTGCACATTTTAATAGGGTAATTAACCATTTTCTCAAAGGTTGTGGTGGATACTCCATCACTGGCAATTTTAAAATTAAGATTGGATTTTTTGGAAAAGATGTGCTGTAGTTCAAAAAGAATGATTTTGGAGAAGATGTATGGCCTGTGCTATACAGCAGGTCAGACTAGATGACCACAGTGGTCTATTCTGGCCTTGGAATCTATGAAGTACTACGTGGACAGTAGCAATACAAGCTTCTCCACTTATGTGCTTTAATGCTGTCCTGGAGTAGCTATCTGCATGTTGAGAGGATAGTTGAGTCTCCATGTCCTCTCAATCCTGGAGTTGTGTGCTGAGACTGCCAAAAAGGGTGTATTTATTCCATAATGATGGTTCTTATGATGTGTATATCTGTTCTCTGGGGACTAGACTGAAACAGCTCATTTCACAAAGGTCATTGAGCAGCAATCAGATACTAACAACTTTCAGGTGCTACCAACCCGAATTGGATTTATATTGGCAACCCCAGTTGGTCATTTTTGTTTATTGGTGTTTTTTTTTTTTTTTGGTGTGGAAAATACAGCTTAATCAAAATGGAAATGTTTTCTGGGAAATTTTTAATGGGAAAAGATCAACCTGTTTTGTTTTAACTATCATTGCATTTTGACATTTATTTGATATGTTAATATTATATTTAATTGTGTATATATACCTGCATATTATATTGTTTCACTATTATCCAAGCGAAACATTTAGGTATTTCCTAATCAATTTTTTAAGAATTGCCTTTTTTGCAAGACATTTTTAAACGTTGCTTTCTCTTCCATTTTAGGACAAAAACACATTTCAAAATGTTGGAATTTCCTGCGGGAAGGAAATTCCATTTTCTGACTGGCTCTAAGGGCACCTTACAGTTGGAGGGCTCTCTACCTCCTTACAAATCTCCTGATCTTTTCAGTCCTACTTCATGCATGGAGAGCAATGTAACTTGAATGTAACTTGAGCCCTTGATAGGTTCCGGGGAAGCTTGCTCCATGTTCAGGGCTGGAGAGATGTAGGAGCTGAGGTCAGGGAGGAGATGACTCAGACGTGGCAGCTGATTCCTCTCCTCTTGCTCTGTGTGCAGCTTTACATGGCATAATCTCTTGGGTATTTTTATTAGTTTGACTTGTTTCCTTTTTCACACACTGCATTGGTTCCTGTCCTTGGATAGGAAGAAACTTGGTGTTCTAATGAGTTAATCTTTGTTTTATGCTTTGACATGACTGTCTTAAGAACCGCATAAGTGCCATTCTTTGTTTTGTTGTAGTGTTCTCTTTTATTCTTATTCCCGTAATCCTATAGTGATGCCTTGTGTATTCTGACAGGTTGAAAGGCAAACCCCAAAGATTTGGGTCTAGAGTTGGTTCAGAAATTTGCTTCTGAGGCTCATCTCTATTTTTTAATGTTAGCTTTCGTTAGCTGCTCATTCTATGTATTGTTCATAACTTGCTAGTATGCCATATTAACTCCAGGATCTATAGACAGTGAAAACTGAAGGGGGTGGTTTGCTTCCAAAACCTTGGTTATGGGATTGGAAATTCTAAGTGTTAACACATCACAGGGATGTTTGACTGCTTGCAGAAGTTGGGTAAACCCAAGGCAGTGTGCCAGTTCTTAGACAGGAATGGTCCTCTAGCCAGGGTAAAGCTATTGAACCTGTAGGCATGGTACCTGGGGGGTCAGGATGATAACTGACTCCAAATGCTGGCACTTAAGTCCTGCAGCAGGCAAGAATCCGATCACACTGTAAGGTTGTTTCAGGGGCTGGTTTATATTGGTTACATAATTTTTGTCTGTTCTCTTTTCCAAGCACTAAGCTGCTCAAATCTCTTTCTCAACATTCAAGCAACGATGCAATCTTCCCATTATTCACTACTTTATTGATTCCTATTGTCCCACGTGCACTACTATAATACAACCAACTAATAATATTCTTATTGTGTTTATGGGTCATAGACCTACAGACTTCCTACTGTTGTATTGTGCTTTTAATTATGATTGAAGTCAGTGTGTCATGCATATTGAAAAAGAGCTAAAATGTGTTTTCCTCATGCACTGATAGTAGTACATTAAAATGGAAGAGATTAGGCCATGCATCATTTAGGACTAAATATCTTTAGATTTCTGCATAGTTTTCATTTTTTGGTTTTTTTCTAACAAAATTTATTTTAAAATGTATTTATATTCTACGTGATCTACTTATGGAGAATAGACATGCTTTTCTTCATCCCGACCAAAGTTATACTCTGAAAACGTGTGTGTGTGTGTGTGTGTGTGTGTGTGTGTGTGTGTGTGTGTGTGTGTGAGAGAGAGAGAGAGAGAGAGAGGGTACTTGGATTCTTTTATGTGAACAACTCTAATTCTCGGCATAACAACAAAAAAAGAACTGTTAACCCCTGAGCAGATGGAAGGTCATGTGAGAGAGAGCTTTTTTCCCCCCTTCAAGAGCGGACTTTCCAGAGATGACTGCAGAAAAGTAGTGTTATGCATATCTTGATTTCACCTTGTCATTTTCTGGGTATTTCAGAATACCTCACTGAATCGTAGAATCACAGAAATGGAGGGCTGGAAAGGACCTCAGGAAGTCATCAAGTCCAGCTCCCTGTGGTGTGGCAGGACCAAGTAAACCTAGATGATTCCTGACAGGTCTTTGTCCAGTGACGGGTGTTAGTGGGCTTTCCCTTCACCCTCTCCCCTGGTTCTTGTCACACAGACAGAAAGCAGAAGTCCAAAAGTCTGAAGTGCAGGAAATGCAATGTTTATTGGGTTTAGTTCCAAGCAAGCATATCCATAGCTCTACGCGCCAACATAATCTGTTTCCCAGTGTTCTTTTCCTAGCTGTGACGCCCCAGAGCATTTACCCTGGGTCCCCCTTCCCAGCTCTGATGCTGCAGAGCCTTGCCTGTGTCCCTGTTCCCCATTCCCCATTCTTAGCAGGCCCAAATATACCTGCAGTGCATGCCCCTAGTCCCCCTAGTCACACCCCTTACAACTTATGGCCATGTTCCATTTTGGGGGGTCGTGAGTCTAGGGTCTTCGTCCCACCTCTTTTGTATCCCATGGGAGGGGTGAGGAGTGAGGTTGTGCTACGCTCAGGGACAGGCATTTCTTTGACCTTTCAGTGTTTTATACTTCTCCCCCCCCCAATCTCTCCTTGCCCCTCCCAAGTGGTTGCTTGACCTTACCTTGAGATAGGAGTCAAGGCAGCTTTTCAGTGTATGCTCACTCCCACCATACCTTGTAACACTTCAACTGCTCTATCCCTTATCTCTTCCCATTATACTAACAAACCCATCTGGCCAAGCAGAAGCAACACACAGTGTCTTTGTTCTTAGTTCACACGTATTAGTATAAGATATAAGAGTATCAAAAAATCAAACCCAAAATTCTATCCCAGGCTGACAAACAAGCCTATATACTAACAATGGGGATTCCACAACCTCCCTTGGAAGCCTATTCCAGAGCTTAACTACCCTTAGAGTTAGGAATTTTTTCCTAATATCTAACCTAAATCTTCCTTCCTGCAGATTAAGCCCATTACTTCCAGTCCTACCTTCAGTGGACACGGAAAACAATTTATCACTGTTCTCTTTTATAACAGCCCTTAACATATTTTCAGTCTTCTATACTCAAGACTAAACATGCTCAGTTTTTTTTATCTTTCCTTATAGGTCAGGTTTTTTAAATCTTTTATCATTTTGTTGCTCTACTTTGGACTATCTCCAATTTATCTGCATCTTTCTTAAAGTGTGGTGCCCAGAACTGGACATAGTATTCCAGTTGAGCCTCACCAATGCTGAGTGGAGTGGGACAAGTACCCTCCCCTGTCTTACATACAAAACTCCTGTTAATACACCCCAGAATGATATTAGCCTTTTTTGCAACTGCATCACATTTTTGACTCTTATTCAGTTTGTGATCCTTATTACTCCCAGATACTCATCCAGTTGGTCCTCATTTTGTAGTTATGCATTTGATTTGTCCTTCCAAAGTGACATACTTTGTACTTGTCTTTATTTAATTTCATTTTGTTAACTTCAGACCAATTCTCCAATTTGCCAAATTGTTTTGAATTCTAATCCTGTCCTCCAAAGTGCTTGCAACCCATCCCATCTTGGTGTCATCTGCAATTTTTTATAAGCATAATCTCCCCTGCATTATCCAAGTCATTAATGAAAATATTGAATACAAAGATAATATTGAATATGAAGACATTTAGCAATAATGAGTAATATTTCCTATTTCATGACAACTTTGTCAGTATAAACTCTTTAATTGGAATGTTGATGGAAAAAATTCATTGCTTCTTTTTCTCTCTGTTTCATTTCCACAGGAAATTTCAAAGCAAAATCACCAAAATATTTTCCCTCCCCCAGGCACCGCAAGAACTCAGATTCTGTGAATACATATGAATGTCAGTGGAACCCTAGCCAAACAGCGATGCTATCTACACTATTAATTTTAAATTCAGGTTTCATTATTAAATGTAACCCCCATTTTAATGTCCATTTAGATTATTTCTATTTTTCTTTTAGTTATCCATTTTATGTATTTCCTTCCTCAGCTTCTTTCAGGCCTGGCCTACGCTCAAAACTTAGGTCAGCTTAACTACGGAGCTGAGGAGTGTGAAAAATCCACACCCCCGAGTGCGATAGCTATGCCAGCTTAACCCCTGGTGTAGACTCAGCTAGGTCAATGGAAGAATGCTTCCGATGACCACTCTGGGAGGTCGAGTTCCTACAGTGACAGACCCTTTTTTTTTTTTTTTTTTTTTTTTTTGAGACAAAATTAGCAAAACTGTGGAGTTGAACTAACCTGGAATGTGGCAGAAGCACATTCTATAGAACATCTATACCTCAGTGAGGTATAGAACATCTATACCTCAGTGTTTAAGGCACTCACCTAGCACAGACCCTGGCTTCCAGTCTCTGCTCCAATGAATATTTAATCATTTATTCTCCGTGGATAAGCCTCAACAAGGAAAGACTGAGAAAGACCCACCCCAGAGTAGCCTACAGCCTGGTGGTTCTGGCCCTTACCTGGGAAGGTGTTCAAGTCTCTGCTCCAGAATGGGGATGGGGTTTCCTACATCCCAGGGCAGTGCTCTGACCGGAGAGACCATGATGACAATGAAGGTTTTGTGAATCTAGCCCTTCATTTCCTTTTCTTTAATTAACAAGGTTAAAAATATTTTTGTCAATTTTTTTTTAAAAGAGTCTGTTTCATATCCAAAACATTTTTTAATTATTTTATTTTTTGGAACTGCCAGCAGGAAACAAACAAACAAAAATCAATTATTTGCATATATCTCCAAGTGATGTGCAAATAGCAAGAGAGCAGGGTGTTGGTTTAGAAAAGCACTCAATTTTTTGAAGTCTGCAGAATGTGTGTGCGTGTGTTTGGGGGAGGGGTTGATGCTGTGGATGTAACTTCCACTAACTTTTATGGGATTTGTATGTACACAGAAATCACACATGATGAAACCCTTAGATTTAATGCTTCATGAGGCGAGGCCACCATGCTTTTTATAGTACTTATTCCTTTAGTGGTACCATGAAAGTCTTCCTCATGCTTTTTGATTGTTTCTAACCAAGCCTGATCTTGTAAATACAGAAGTCAGTGAAACTGAGGGGAGCACCCAAAAATTAATATAACTCTTTCAAAATTCAAAACAGGTTTGGTACAGGTTCAAGTTAAGTTTTGGGTGCTTTTTTTTTTTTTTTATTGTAGCTACGCTGGCTTTCTTGTCAACTACTGTATATTCAACAGTCTCAAAAAGGCAGCTGCAATTGGGCCATAATTAGTTTTGTATGATTTTTTATATTATTATTATTTTATTTATAATTTCATGCCCATAGTGGGAAATCAGCCCAGCAACTATCCATAGATGTTTTTCGTTCTTATTCAGGGATCTAAATCTAATCTGTTTCTCACAAAATTCCCCAATTTATATGAGTGTATATATGTATAGGATGGTAGGGGGAGCATTTATAAATTTCCCATTATTGTAAATAACTTCAGCCCTTTATCATCCCATTCTTTGTCCTGTTGTGCTATATATACAGCATTAAATACTAAGCACTTATATAGCACTTTTCATTTTCAAAGCATGGTACAAGCATTGACTGATTAATCCTCACAAGACTCCTGTGAGATAGATAAATATTATCTCTGTTTGATAGAGGGGGAAACTGAAACAGAGGACTTGATTCTGATCTCACACCAAGGAAACTCTGTTGACTTAAGTGGGGTTAATCCTGATTTACTAGTGTAGGTGGGATCAGAATAAAGTCTAAAGGTGTTGCCCAAAACCACAAAGCAAATCAACAGAAGAGCCAGGATTAGGATTCTACTGTTCCTAATCACTTGCTCAGATCACTGGGATTGTGCCACCCTCCATTATGCATTCTACCTGTTTTGAGTGATCAGTTTTTCATGGATTTCATGTTCCTAGATTCTAGTTAGTGTTGTGATTCAAGACTATTTTCTTAACTATTAATTTATTGATGAGAACGTATAAGTCCAGATTCCCTCTGCATCTGACCTCCTTTTAGCACAATTTGGAAGGGGAGACTAAGGTGTCATTAAGTCACCTTTATGCAACTCTCCTCAGTCCCAAAGCCAGATTAAAGCTCAGTTTCTTCAGTGTTGCTTTACCTTGTGTCTGCAGCCAGCTGCCTCTAAGGGCCATTCCAGTATCTGGGGTTGCTGGGGTGTAGAACTGTACAGCAGCAGAGGGAATCCAAGATAGAGGGAATCCATTGGAGGCCAGGGTCAGCAAGGTTATGGCCACTGGTGCCAGAGTGAGGGGCCAGATCTGGTCCATGGGATGCCCATTCATCAGGTCCTGACCTTATGAAAAATTTGTATTTCATTTTTTGCTTTTAGGTCATTGCTCTTATTAAATCAACTCTCCAACTGATATTGGAGGAAGAAGAAATGCATTTTCAATACTGCTTCTAGGGTCTTATTAACCATTGGTTCCAGGACCCACTACTGAAAGGGTTAAAACATATTGCTATGGCTAAGTTACTGGCAATATTTTGACAGCCTGTAACAGGACTCTTCCTTTTATAAAGTGTAAACTCAAGCAATCAAAATATATATGTGGGTGTATTTTAGAAATGTAGTCCTCTTTTATAAAGGACATGAATAACTGCATGATCTGTGCACACATCTAGCAATTTGCTAGCAGACAGAATGGTAATGCTAACTGGGCTATCTATTTAACAAGAAGCCATAGACCAAATCCATCTGATTACATCTTTGCTCACATATCAGTGAAAGATTCTTTGAATAATGATTTTTTTTAAACAATTTGCAATGACAACCTTTAATTATAAGGGTAATTATTTTTATTACATTTTACAATGGTTGCAATGGTTTAAGCCTTTTTAACATAATCGTGAACTGTTTTCCCATAGTCAGTTTCCTGAACAGTAGAAAGATCTTTTCTAAGTGCATAATTTAAATTAATGCAGACCTTTGTACTCAACTTGCATAGAATGAGAGTGATAACTTAAGAAAAAATATAGCTTTGTGACACACTGATTACTTTTGTAAAGACAGAAGTATATTCTTCCCTTGATGCATGTGTCTAACTTCCATTAGTGTTAATGGGAGTTATGCGTGCGCATTCCAAAGAGACTACACTCCAATTAATTATAACACTTTAAGAAAATCTGAGATATGTTAGGTTAAGGTAGAGATTCTTATGGTAGTCAAATGTTTTGGAATTTCTATCCTGCTCTCAATCCTTTGGTGAATGATTTATTTAACACTGACTGACATATTGTCATGAAATCTTGTAAATACTAGTATAGTGTTTCATTTAAACCACATTGTGACATATAGATAGTTAAAGTCAGCTCAAATCCAGTTCTTTCTGGGATATTTAGCCAACTACCTGTCTGTCTTTATTCTGTTTACCGTTAGCTGACAGTTGAATAACTGTTCCATTAAAGTTATCAATTTCAAGGTTAACCTGAGATCAAGCTGTAGCAGACTGAAACTGAGATACTGAGAAATGTGTGTGGCTGAATCATGTTCCTTTTGCCTTTTTTCAAGTTTTCCTCAATTTTGTGAGTAGATACCTCTGATCATCTAAGAAAGAACAGATAACCGGCACATGATTTTGTATTTTAATTCTGATTGCAAATTGAAAATAGTGTTGGTAAAAGGTAGAATGGGCTGAGGAAAGTAACAATGAGCTATTGGTAGCAAACAATGTGGGAAATTTACATTCATATTGGAGATAATTCATGTGTAATACAGCACATCTGGAAACTCACAGCAGTAAATTCTGTAGTCCATAATAGATACGTAAATGACAGAAGTTCAGCATGCAATAATAGGAAAATGAGCAAGCAGGTTTATGTGCAAGTGTCAGGTAGAAGAGATTCAGCAAACTTGTTGTGAGATGTATATTTCTATTTGTCATCTTCACTATTCCAGAACATGAGAGTTTTGGTATCTCCACCGCAGTCACTGAAATCCTCCTTTGGGGATTTTCTTCATTGCTTGTGGATCTATGTGCACCAAAATTCCAGGCTGCGGATCTCATTTCAAATCTTCAACCACTGGTCTGAGATCTGAGGTACTGCATATAGGCATATGAGGAGAGATTCCAAATTTCTATTCTTTTTCCACATTGGAAGGAGTTGTGGGATTGCTTAGAGCCACAACTTTAACAGGTCATTAGTTTCCTTTTGTATGCTGGAAAAAAGGACTGCATCAGTGGGAAAGGAAACATTTGCTTTCTTACCAACTACCCTGGTGTTTTGCATCTTTGTTGGAAAACATGAGAAGGAGCAAGAAATTTGGTATCTCTAAAGCAGTAGATGAAAAGCTCAGGGGATAAAGAGAGAGATGCAGGCGAAGTAAGGGGATGAATCTTGTGATAGGCGGAGAGAAACCCTACTGTTTAGAGCAGTAACAACTAATAAGAAAAGTCTCTTAAAAAGGTGTGAAAGGAGCTAGAAAGAAGACAAAAAGGGACATGTCCCTGCTCAGTTTTTCAGCTAGCTGGAGAGCCTACACCACAGTCAACTTTTCCCAGATAGCACCTCCTTCTAGATTCAACTTCCACTGACCTGAAAAATGGCAGTTTTGGATAAGAGTACTCCAGAGATTGTGAAATCCAGTTTACCTCAGCAGCTGGAGGAGAAGACAGTTGGATTGATATGATGGAACCAGAGGTCAAGGCCATTTCTGGAGTGTGTAACCTCACATCAGCCCCAGTGAAACAGTTCAACACAGCTAAGGGTGAACTAGACAGAGGCGTCATGCTGTTGCAATGCTGATTTTGAAGCAAGCATGTTACCATTCACATAGACAAGGGAAAAGTGAAACAATGCATTATTTTATAACAGCCCTGTATGACCTTATTGAACACTATGGCTATGGACAGATGAGTTAAGAACTCATCGGGGACAGACTTGTGGGAGTGTAGATACAAAGCTCTCAGATGTTGGCTCTAGTTCTGATACTAGAAAGGCCAAGTTGGTCTGGTAAAGTGAGAATACAGTGAAGTATCAAATTATTCTCCTAACTAAGTTTAAGCAGAGGGCAAACTGTAGAAGTCACACATGTTGGGAAGATGATACCCCTATGTATGGCAGAAGCAAAAAGCCTGACCCACACAGACATAACCAAAGAAACTGATGCAACCATATGGTTAGCCAAAATGAGGAACTCTACCAAAAAGAAATCCCACAGTGGTGGAACTGCATATCAAAAAACCCTGAACAGCAAGGTCAGCCAGAAAATGGCTAAAGGATACAGCCATAGTTCTATATCGTAATAAAGTTCTTTATAGCAGAAGATCCAAAAGATTCCAACTATACATGCCTCAGAATAATAGAAGCCAACTGGAAGCAATCATTGTCTGCCAGGATTGCCTTGAGAGATAGTGAAGTAGGATTTAAAATAGGTTCTGAAGTGGATGTAACAGGTGTTATGGGATCGGTCTACCTGGGGATTTAAGATAGTGCCACTCCATGAAGCAGGGAGGACACTGGAAGGCCTGGGACATTGCTTATTGGATGTGAAAGGCAGATTTTTCTCTCTAATATAAGGAGGGAAGAATACATCCCAAGATCTCTTTGTGGTTGGCAGTGTTTAGATTGCTGTATTTGGCCAGCAAGCGATCACTGTTCCATATATGCTGACATGTTGGAGGCTGACGGTGGTAATGGAGGAATGCCCACTGGATATATCCACTGGTATGTGAAGCATCAGCATCTGCTAATCAATTCTACAACTGAAATCAGCAGCCATAGCAGGGCTATGCTATAACCTGCACGTCTACTCGCAGGTTGGATGGGTAGATCTAGGCTACCCCAAATCCCATTGCAGGGGAGTCGGCAATTGGTCTTTATGTGGCATTCAAACATTTCTTCCTTAAGTCCTGGAGCCTTGACATTTCACCTGTCCTCCAAGAAGTAGTGTGTGGGTAGGGTGAGAAGGGAGATTGATATTTTTTTGTTTGGTTGTTTCAGGAACTCAATGTCACTCAACACTGGAACTTCACAAAATAATAGATTTTTCAGTTTGCTGACAATTAAGAAAAAACTTGTTTAGGTTCAAACAGAACACATTTTTTTCCAAAAAATGTGGCAAATAATAAATATAAATGAGTGTTGGGTCAAATGAAATATTGTTTCAACCAAATCAAAGCATTATTTCTATTTTGACCACTTTATTTATTTGTTTGTGTGTGTGTGTCTGTGTCTGTGTGTGTGCGCGCGTAAAAAATTAAAAGAAACTCTGAAATGGAATGTTGCTTCAAAACAAATATCGAAACATTTCATATTGAAAATGTCAAATCAAAACATTTTGATATTTCAGAAATGTTTAGGGTTTTTTTTTTTTACCAAAACAAGCAGGCAAAACAAACACAAATTTGTAAAAGATAAGAGTTGCTGCATCTGTATTTTTCACAGAAAAATAGCTTCAGGCAAAACATTTTACCCAGCTCTATGCAGCAGTCTTGTTGCATCTGCA
This sequence comes from Emys orbicularis, assembly GCF_028017835.1. Lineage (NCBI taxonomy): Eukaryota > Metazoa > Chordata > Testudines > Emydidae > Emys > Emys orbicularis. The sequence goes on along the minus strand of NC_088693.1, from coordinate 15,790,085 downwards.
GTATCCCCCATGCTATAATAAGGTTCTCCAAGCAGACTTTAGACTCAGCTTATGAAGTTTCATTATTGCACTTTATTCTATTCCTGCTGTTTATTTAGGATTCTCTTACAGTTCACAAGACCTTCATTTTCATACTACATATTCAACCTTTCTGACATTTTGAATCAGTCATTGGTATTGTTTCTTTTTTTCTGTATCCTGGTTCTTATTACAAAATGTAATTCATGTTTTCTGTGTTTAAAGAAAAAAGATTTTTAAGTCCTTGTACATCAAGTTTCAACAGAGAGAGTACACGTTTAATGGCCAACTTAACTACTGCTTCAATAAAAGGTTTATGATGAAAATGCTGCAGCATCCTTAACAGCAGCTGCATGGACATTCTGATATAATACTGTAGATGGAAAGCATATAATTAGCATAATGGTAAAAGGACAAGCTTTTATGGGGATTTAGTTTTCCTTCTTTACTGCAAACAAAAGACACTCTCAAAATGTAAGTTTTCTGGTTCATCTTTTATAATGGTCAATTAATCAGGACAAAGCCAGAAAATATGCTGATAAGAGAGAATATCTTTGTAATTTGTATTGTAACAAATTGAAAAATGTAATTGCAATGGAGAAGGCTGTTTAAATAAAATTAAAGCTGAAATACAAGCTGAGAAAAGGGAAGACATTAGAAGTTAAGGATGACATTTTTTCATGTTCTAATAAGTAAATCCATTGATTCATGTCTGAATATCAGTGATATCATAGCTGAATTTTCATTTGTTGCATAGCATCAAAGAATCCTGTGTCATCAACATATCCGAGGTGTGCACCAATGGAAATCCCAGCTCCTTTCATTTTGTCAAAACCTTCCAAGGCACGTCACATAATATATTCCGCATATATATTAGAGGCTTGAATAAAATACACCCTTGTCTCACACCCTGCCCAGTGGAAAACCACTCAGTCACCTACTGCTGTTAGCAACATGGTCTGTTGTTCATAGTAGAGACTTGCAATGGGTGCAATCAGATGCTTTGGAATACTACTCTTAACTAATACAACTGTGAAATACTGTCTACCACAATGGCAGAAGCTGAGTTGAAAAGAATGACCTGTTGGTCTTCACTACAAATTTCTGGGCTTCTGTTTGGTTGTGATGAGGCAATTACAGTATTAGAACACAGTTTTGTCTGTGACTTACTTATGTTTATTGCAATTTAACAAAGTTCTAGAATGGATCTAGTGAAAACAAAATGGCTAGGCTTATGGGCAATCGTATAAAGAGGTCATATATATCCATGTTGAACGTCATTTAGAGAGATTTAGTTCAGTATTGTACCCCTAAAATACCTACCTTTGGGTAAGCATATTTATTTAATAAACTATTTTGACTTTACCTTGTGAAGTTCTAGTTTGTCTTTGCATCTAACTCCTGTGGTGAGGGGACCATTAGAATTGCATATGTGAGTAGAAGTTCTACTAATGTCCTACAAAACTGATTGCTGTGCATGAGCTCCAAGTTCAAGCCCAAGTTTTTTGGTGTGTACATTGAAAACCAGTTGATGAATGAAGAAATGGAATCTAAGCATGATCCAAATCTCACTGAAATTAATGGGACTCAGTCCTTATTTTACCTATTCCTATCCCTTGTATTATCTGAGGGCATTTTGGTATTGATTCTGAAAATATTCATAGAAGCACTAATTTTCTTTCTATGGCACAAGTTGTATTTGAACTAGTTAGTGTTTGTCTTGTTAGGGGCCACTCTAGCTCCCTTTGAACTCAGTGGAAAAACTCCTGTTGATTTTATTGAGAGCAGGGATTTCTTATTCCTGCAAACATAGAAATAATAATACTATTACTAATAACAATACTTATCCTTTATATAGCTTTAACAAGAAGGGTGATTGTATCACAATCCCTGTAGGAAGCTAAGGCTTGGAGATGTTCAGAGTTTTTTCCCCCAAGGTCACCCAGAAAATCAGTGTAATACTGGGAAGTGACCTTAGATCTCCTCACTCCATTCCTATGTTCTATCTATCGCAGAACACTACTTCCCCATCATGAATATAGATTAGTCCATGAAGTCCATCACAGACCTCGTTATGCTGATTTACCTATGCTGTTCTTGTATTCTATGGTGATGAGTGCTGTATAAAATCCTGGGATAGATTTCAATAATGACTTCTTTTTAATCAAACAATGGAATGAATTGCCCCACAATTCATAAAGTTCTTTTTGAGAACGATTAAGAATATTGCTTGATTTTTTTCAGTTGATGCTGCTGAAAAGAAGTGTTCTATTATTCACATAATAGGTGGATGTACGTACTATTAAACCCTAAGTATGTGTCTAGATTAGTGGTTGTGGTCCTGTTTTAACTTGACTTATTTGATTGTGAAGGATAATGGTTCTGGAATGTCTGGACTAATGTTTACAATTGTGTTTGCCAATTAACTTGATTTAATCAATGAATTTGAATTAAAATAGGACCACAAACCCATGAAGCCTCTCTCCCCTTGACAACTGATATCTGCTGAGGCATTTAAGGAATGGACACTCAGTTTAGTCAGGAGGGTGATGGATTCAGGATATTTTCATTGGAGGATCCTCAGTTGCAGAACCTGGCATGTCAAAGCTTCAATTTATTGAACTCCAGGTCATCCTGCAAAAAAAAAATCCTTCCTTCTAGGCTGCCTCTGGGTGGGGGAAATGGCTTATTGCAGGGGTGGGGAACCTACGGCCCACAGGCCTCATCTGGCCCATTGCTTAATTTCATCCGGCCCACAGCAAGTCTCAGTGCTGAGGGAGCGAAGCCCCAAACCTCGGTGCCCCGCCGCAGGTCTGTGTATGGCCCGTGATTGATTTTTTTCTGTGGGTCAATGGCCCTTGATAGAAAAAAGGTTCCCCACCCCCCTGGCTTATTACATGCTAAGAAAGGCCTAGTTTGGGTAAATTGGTTGGCTTTCATATCTTGAACATTGGATTTAATGCATCTATGTTTTATTATTTCTGTATATGGTTCTAGACTGCAGGGAAGGCACAATTTAAATAAACGTAATAAAATAAATAAACCTAGAGAAAAAAGTTGCTTTTATCTATTTATTAAAAAAGTCATCTACATATATACTTGTCATAAGGGCATTTATTGTATTATATAAGTACTGTCATGCCTTCACAGAAACCCACTGAGTTGAGCTCTATGTAGATGCAGGAGTGTGACCCCATGTTTGCAGGATCAGGGCCACCACTTTTGACATCACAGTAATACATTTTGGAAAATATATTGGCTCATTACTTCAAAACATCACAGTAGTAATATTACCAAGTATCCAAAGGCAAAATTTCAGATTATTGGCTAGTAGTTTTCAAATGTCAAAACAAACCCAACTCCCCAATACCTTTGAATTGTATATTTTTTCAACACCATCTAAAAGAATAAATGTTTTTTGGTGCTTTTATTACTTTAAAGTGACCAACTGACTTTTTATTTTCGAATATGGTTAGGCTTCAGGGTCTAAATGCCAAAGTTTAGCCTGTACTGAACAGGTAGAATCATGTTCTTAACTGTTAATAGCAGAAATGCTGTCAGAAGCTTAACTAGAGTAGCTTGAAGAGTGCTGCTATAATAAATTAATTTTACTAGCTGTACTGTACCTCCAAAGCTTTTTCCCAAGATGCTGTTTTATCTGTGGGGGAGTGATGGAGTTTAAATCAAATATAAACAAGAAATGTGCCAAAGCTAAAGAAATCAATAGAAGCCACAGGAGTTTGAAATCCTTACAAGTTCTTGAAAGAAAAGTAGGGAAAAAACAAAAAGATGTTTCTGCCTGAGGAGCTGTAAACTCTTCTACACACATTGCTATGCCCAAATGAATCAGAGTTTAGAAAACAAAACTCAGAAGAACAAGAGCAGGTATAAAAATACTCGCTTCTTGTACCCTACTCTCTGCCATATGTGCTAAAATAGACAGTACTTACAGGAATTCTGCTACAACACTAATGATTCAGTGATTTTAATACTATACAGTAGTTCCTAGAAGAACTATTCTATAGAACAGGGGTGGCCAACCTGTGGGTCTGGAGCCACATGCGGCTCTTCAGACTTTAATATGCGGCTCCTTGTATAGGCACTGACTCCGGGGCTGGAGCTACAGGAGTCAACTTTCCAATGTGCCGGAGGGGTGCTCACTGCTCAACCCCTGGCTCTGCCAGAGGCCCTGTCCCCACTCCACCCCTTCCCGCCCCTGAGCCTGTCGTGCACTCGCTCCTCCCCCTCCTCCCCAGAGCCTCCTGCACACCACAAAACAGCTGATCAGGAGGTGTAGGGAGGGAGGGAGAGGCGCTGAAAGTGGGGTGGGGAGCTGATGGGGGGCTGCTGATGTATTACTGTGGCTCTTTGGCAATGTACATTGGTAAATTCTGGCTCCTTCTCAGGCTCAGGTTTGCCACCCCTGCTATAGACTATATCACTTCTCCAGAGGGAGGTAATATTAGTAGCAGAGTGACAAAAAGCCCTTCTCTGTGGTTGGTGAGTAAACTCAAAGTCAGAGCAATCTGATTCTAGGCAAGAATATATGCAGCATTCTGTAGGAGTAAACACCGCTGTAGAACCATAGGCTAAAACTACATGTCAGATTAGGATTTGTCTTACTTTCAGACTCTTATTAATTCTGTGTGCCTTATCGTTCTCTCACTTACACTGGATTTACATCTGTATGACTCCACTGACTTTAATGGAGTTACCACAGACTTGCACGAAGAATCATAGTTATTATCTCTGCTGAATTTTTGTCAAATTCCCCACTTAGCAAGTCTAGTCCATCCAAAGACAAAAACGCCCCAAAGCATTACAGCAGAAACTTGGGTAATTCCCACTAATGACTGGTAATTTTTAATTACTGTGAGAATTAGTGAGCAAGTCAACAAACGGAACAAAGCAAGGATTATACAGATTTCAATGTACTTTGTTCACATTTGCACAATTTCCGTTCAGTTAAAACATTTAAGTGTGTAAAAGTGTGCATGTCTTCAGTCAGGCTTACACAAGCCTCTTGCACACACAACACCATACAATAGCAATGCAGACTAGTTCAGAGCATTGATCAGAACACCTTTTGGAGTGTGCAAGTGAAACTTTCTACTCCAGCTCTCTTGGACTCAGGTCTTATATTCCGTGATATTCCTAGATACTATGAAATTCAGGTGTGTGAGGGGTCATGTTTTCCATTGAAGCTTTGAGTTAATAAATAGCATTCTTCATTCATTCATGCTCTTCAGTTGTAGCCTATATAGCCATGGGACGAATGCATGACTTGGTGCATGTCAGTAGACTCAAAAGGATTTTACTCTCCAAGCAGAAATTATTAATAGAAATGATGGTGAATGGGCTGAGTTCCTATCCTGTTGTCAGAACAAACAATGTCCAAACTCCCTTCTTCAGGCTTGGTGTCACAACATAAATCTGAGCCTTAACATTCTCCTTGAGCTTTGGCTGTCTCTAAGCGTTCCCTTCAGAACCTCCTGTGTCATAATTCCCTCTCTCAGAAAGGGAACTTCATTTTACCAAATATCCCACATGGAGCTGACCATGTAAACTTGCCAGAATGATCCACCAGTACTTCATCTTTACGCAGGCCCTAAGAGAATTGCCCCTCTACTCTTTTCCCCCGTTCCTGCTGCAACAATTTACATACGCTTTATATAGTTTCATAGCTTTATAATCAAAACAAACAAACAAAAAAGTTCCCTGCCCAGGAAAGCTTATAATCAAAGGACCCTATTCTGCAAATATGAGTAATTTTATCCAGCTGCAAAGCAGGGCAGGATCAGACGCTTAGCCAGTTATACAAATGAAAGGTATCTCGAGGGTTTAGCATTTTGTTCCTTACTGTAAACATGCATTGCAGATGTGTATATTGCTATTTTTGTCACGGATATAATAAAAGGTGATATAAGAAGGGGATTGCATAGTGGTGGTGATTAGGTAAGGAATGCAAGATAAAAGAAGTGAATTTTAGGGCGAGATTTGTTGAAGGACAGGATAGTCACCTGGTATTACAGTGGGAAGCTTTATCAGATGTACAGAGCAGGATGAAAAAGAACCACAACAGTGCAAGTGGATGAAATAGACAAAGGGAGCGGTCAGTCCTTAAAATCTGCGATGAATAACTGTAAAAGCTTTGGATCTGTTCCTCAGAGCATAATGAAACACACTGCATGTTTGCCTATTGAAAACAATGGTGGTGACAGACTCACTCCATCACATTTAATGTGGCTAGAGGAAGTGGGAAACCCCTAGGAGCACATCCTGCTCAGACACTGGATGAGTGATGAGTTTCATGGTAGGTGATTCTCCGGGAGGTTGTTTTTCACAATATGTAAAAGCTTAACTTCACTGCAGCAGTGGGAAGTCTTTACATATTATTTTTGCTATGAAGATGATAGTGCTTTATACTAGAAGGAAACAGGTTGTTAAACCTGATACAGTAAAATTATTCTGCAATCATTTTTGATCCAAAAATTCTGGAGTTTATTATATATTGCTTTCACACAAGTATAGCTTTGGGCTGCAAATTCTCTAGAATAGGCACCATCTTCTACTATGTGTAGGGTATGTCACCTAGCTCAATGGGACTGGGGTCACTAGAAACAACTCTGGAATACAAATTACTATTAATAATTATTGTTGAATATCTTCTTTTTCCCTGTCCTAAGAAACTATGCTTCATGTTTTTATCTCTCAGGGAGCAAGAAGGCAATTGAGTGAACACTTTGTACCCAATCTGGCAAATATTTACACACATGAGTAGTCCCATTGAAGTCAATTGGATTACTTGTGTGAGTAAAGATAAGCATGTGCAGGTTTGTAGGATGTGGGTTTCAGAAGGCACATGAGCCAGTGCCTCCTTGTAGTCAAGACACTTCTGCTCAAAACATATAACCTTAAGAAATATGAGATGAGGAAGGCAGTATTATCATTATTATTTATTAGTAGTAATGCCATGGCACCTGAAATGTGCTACACACTGTACAAACACAAAGGGAGAGACAGTCCCTGTTCCAAAGGGCTTACAGTCTCAATTTAGATAAAAGATAGCAAACAATAAGGGTGGGGCAGATGAGGTTAAAGAGTGAGACAACAGGGTTGCTTAGATAGTTGATCTTAGGAAGGGGACTACTAGACTATGATAAAGATAAATACCAGTAAGTAATTCTGCTTAGTTGAGTTTCACCTCTCCATCCATCCTACAATAAATCAGAATTGTGGCAATCAATACAGCTTAGGATATCAGCTTTTCTGAAGTTGCTGCCTGGAGAATTTTCTGTCCAGAAACACTGCCTCTTCTATTGAGAACAAATTTGCTTTATAATGCAAGATGTCACAAATATGACAGGTGTCTGACAGGTACTAGCTCTGCAATTTGATTGGACCCAGTGTTTGAACTTTCTCTATCTGGTGAAATTGTAGAAGGACCTCTGGTCAAGTGCTTTGCTGTTTTCTCTGAAGGGTTGGCTATCATCTGATGAGTTGTATGCTGGCCAAAAGCTAGAATCCAGAAGCTACCCTGTAACTGTAGCCCTACAGAGCTATTTTTTGCCTTTGTCAGGGTACTTGAAACTTGCAAATATCTTGCCAAATCTGAAACATTTAGTGCAATCCAAATACAATTTAATAATTCTATACCTGCCCAAAGTTGTCCTTCAGAGCTTTGAATTAGGAAAACATCCAGCAGTACAATAGTCTGAAACTCCAGTTAACTTTGGGAGAGAAAAAATAAATAAAGGCTACTATCAAAGCTGCTTTGACCAAAGGAGGGTGCTGGCAGATTTGCCCTGTTGTTTCCTTGGAAGTAGAGACATACTGTACTCATTGTTTGGGGGCTAAGAGAAGACAGGATGCAAGGTATGTGGTTTAATTAGGCCACAGCTTCATTAATTGGACTAATCTGGGAACTATCCAGCAATTACTCCTACTGTGCGGGTCATGATTCTTTCCTTATTCATCTTCACCTGGGGGAGGGCTGCAGTCAGCTCCCCATCCCTCCACAGTGGGGCCTTACCACCATTCTCTTATATGAGGGCTAAGAGATTTGGGGAAAGGGGGTTGTCTCCTCTCTGCCCCAATCCCACTGCCCATCTTCTTTAGAGGATGTCTTCCCCTAAATGCACTGCCACTTCCAGTTTATCGAGGAACTGGATCCCCTGTGGAATGAGTACCAACACTGGACACCTGCCATGAAGAGGTAGCAGCAATTATTTTTTTGCCTACCATCTCCATTCTTACCCCCTGCTGCCAATCTAGCGTGAGCAGTGGCTCAGGCTAGGGGGACAAGGTTTCTGTATAGTCCCCAGGTCTGAAGGGTCCCTCCATCCCCCTCCCCCATTGCACCTGGTTAGGTGATGCCTTCCCACCTCTACCACTCTTTCCCAAATCTTGAGGAGGGGGACCCATAAAGGAGCCACTACCCTTTTCCCCCACCAGACCAAATAAAGACCCCCTCTCACACATGCACCTTTGAGGTTGCAGAAGCTGCATTCTCCAGGTGGTTGTAGACTGAGGCAAGAGGAGATGACAAGTATTTCCACCTCACCTGCTGCATTTATCACTTCATTACACAACTGTGACAGAATGGTGGGCCACCAGAGATTAAAACTATGGATTAAGTGTCCCCTACATCATCCAGAAAGAGGGAGGCTGGAGTTTCTGATTAACATTCAGAGGACTTCTCTTTTTCTTTAAATTTCTTTTGTCTTATGTGCCTCTTCACCTTAATCCCCTTTGATAGAAGTTGCACTTATTTTGCCTCTACTTAGAAAGTTGGGTAATTGGTTTGTACCAAAACTATTTCAGTAGTACTCTGAACAGTGAGTAGCACACTTGCTTTGCACGTGATAGGGAATGCACCTTTTGCTCTGAGCACTTACATGTGTCATCTCTGCCTTTGTTCAGAGAGTATGAACACCAAGTGAATCCCTTCACATCTCTGATCCTTCCTTGTTTCTCTACCCACACTCCACCTATTCAGGCTATGACAATAGAAGGGCAGGCTGCTTCCACCTTCACCCTGTGCCATTATTTCATTCGACTGTGTTTCCAGTTCCATTAAGAGCATACAGATAAATACCATTGTGTTACTGGGCTAGTCCTAAAATTTGCATTCTTGTGCTACCCTGAATATAAAGACCATTACAGGTTAGGGCTCCTAGAAGCCATCATGAATTACTTTGCCTGGATTTGGCACCAATGTTGTATTATAAGGTTGTATTTTCATTCTTTGAGCAATATGTCTCTAGACATGTGCCCACACAACAAAAGTGAAAAGACATGTATGTTGCAAGGATCATGTATGGAAATATGTAAGTGTCCATTCTTTACATATGTCATGTTTCATCCACGCAAGAACCTTATACTTTTTGCTGGCTGGGGGCTGGGAAGCATTATATTTTCATGTACTATGAATTACCTGGAGAGATTATTCCACTAAAATAGCTGGTTGAATAAATAAACAAAAAGCTTATTAAGAAGTGTCCCATGACTTTGTGACTCCCATAATGCATCACTGTCACGGAGTATGGGGGACTCAGGGCCCTGCACCCCCGGCTTCCTGCGATTCACCATGACTCTCAGCCAGCCAGTAAAGCAGAAGGTTTATTTAGACGACAGGAATACAGTCCAAGACAGGTCTTGCAGGCACAGACAACAGGACCCCCCTCAGGTCCATCTTGGGGTCCCAGGGCACCCTAACCCCCTTGGGAGGTCAGAGCCCTGTCTGCCTCCCAGCCACATCACCAGCCAGCTTCCGAAACTCTGCCTTCAGCGACCCCTCCCACAGCCTTTGTTCAGTTTCCCGGGCAACGGTGTCACCTCGCCTCTAACCCCTTCCTGGGTTCTCATGTTACATGCTCAGGTATTCTCCATCGGTCAGTCTCCTATCCCCCAATGCAGACTATCCTAGCCACACTCCCCTGTCAGCATTCAAAGCCCACAGTAAGAACAGTCCCAGTTCGTCACATCTCTCCCCCCTTCGAGACCGAACTGAGCGGGGTCACTTTAACCAGTGACCCGGGGAAGTTCGAACCTACCCCCGTTCCCGTGGATGCCCCAGCATTCCTCCCATTCCTTGGTGAGAATTACACCAGGCCCCTCCAGTTTCACGCCCCCCCTTAGGTCGGGGGTGCTCGATGGCACTTGTAGTTCGCATGTGGGAAGGTTTATGCGGCCTGTGCCCTTTTTCCACCCCAATACCCCTGGGGTTCCAACTGGGCTGGGGTCTTCTCCTAGCGCTCCAGTCTGGAGGTCGGTGATTCGGGCTTTCTTGGTTCAGAGCCCCCCTTTTAACCTTGGCCACCCTCCGGAAAGGCTCCTCTATGCTGGGCAAGGGTCCTAAAGCCGTTTTCCCCTTGTCCCGGGCCTTCCTCCCCCTCTGACAGGGGTCACAGGATCGGCAGTACTGTCGGACAGTAACAAAGACCCCTGGCCAGTAAAAGCTCCGTAGCAGCCTCTGCTGGGTGCGCCAGGTTCCCTGGTGCCCTGAGAGGGGGGTGTCATGGGCCCGGTGCAGCAGCTGGCGGCGATACTTCTGGGGTACCACCAGCTGCCTCCTGATCCCCCCTGACTCCATTTTCCCTGGGGGAGCCCATTCTCGGTACAGGAACCCCTTCTCCCACAGGAACCTTTTCCGGCCACCTCTCCCCATGGTCTGTACCGCATTGAGGTCGGCCAGGTCCCTTATCTTCCGCAAGGAGGGATCTTTCTGCACCTCGGCCTGGAACTCAGCAGCTGGGACAGGGATGGCCACCTGCTCTTTCTCGCCGGCTGGGTCTGAAGCCGCAGCCTCCCTGAGCCGTGTCCCTGGGTGTTCCCTCCCCACCAGGTTAGGGTCCTGCGCCTCGGGCAAGGCACCCTCCCCAAGGTCAGGGCACAGTGCCCCTCGCCGGCTCTGACTCCGGGTCACAACCAGGGCACCCTGGGAGTTGCTTGGCCAGTCCTCCAGGTCCCCCCCCCCATCAACACCTCAGTGGGCAAATACGGGTGTACCCCCACGTCCTTGGGGCCCTCCTTGGCCCCCCACTTCAGGTGTACCCTCGCCACGGGCACTTTGACTGGGGTCCCTCCCACTCCCGTCAGGGTCAGGTAGGTGTTGGGCACCACCTGATCTGGGGCCACCACCTCGGGCCGGGCCAGCGTCACCTCTGCGCCCGTATCCCAGTATCCATTGACCTTCCTCCCATCCACCTCCAGGGGAACAAGGTACTCTCTCCGGAGGGACAGCCCCGCGCCCACCGTATAAACCAAAAACCCTGAGTCTGGAGCATCCAGCCCCGCAGAGGAGCTGGCCTGGAGCTCTCCTCCCTCCTTAGCAGGTGGTACTCTGCCAGTCCCCCTTCCCTGGGAATGCTGCCTCTCGCCTGGCTGGGTCTCTACCCAGTCAACCCTCTGTGGGTTCGGTCTGCTCAGTCTGTCCCTGAGCCTGGGGCACTGGGCCCGTATGTGGCCTCTCTGGCCACAGTGATAGCAGCCCATGTCCCATGGGTCCCCTCGAGTGGGTCGGATGGCCCTGATGCCGGATGTTCCCCTTTGATGGGGGTTTTCCGTATTTCCCCGCTGGGAGGTCCCATGGTGACTCTCTCTCTGCACTGTGGTGGGACTGTTCCTTTGGGACTCCTCCTGGTTATCCCCTGCCCGACTGTTCACAAACTCGTCGGCCAGCTGGCCTGCATGCTGCGGGTTCTCTGGCTTTTGGTCCATCAACCATCGCCTCAGGTCGGGTGGGCACTGCTCATACACGTGCTCCAGTACGAATAGGTCAAGCTGGTCCTCTTTAGTTTGGGCCCCAGCCGTCCACTTGCGGGCATACCCCTGCGCCTGGTTGGCTAGTTGCAGGTATGTGACCTCACGGGTTTTATGCTGATTCCGGAACCTTTGCCGGTACATCTCGGGGGTCAGCCCAAACTCGCGGAGCAGGGCCTTTTTGAACAGTTCGTAGTCCCCTGTCTCCGCCCCTTTCAGTCGGCTGTACACCTCCCTGGCTGTGGGGTCCAGTGAGGGAATGAGAAACTGGAGCCTGTCTGCAGGGTCAACCTGGAGCAGCTCGCAGGTATTCTCAAAGGCCGTCAGGAAGGTATCCATGTCCTCCCCCTCCTTACGCTGGGCCAGCAAGCACTTATCAAAGCTCTTTGCAGTCTTGGGTCCCCCCTCGCTCACCGCAGCTGGGGCCCCACTGCTCCTCAGCCTGGCCAGTTCCAGCTCATGCTGATGCTGTTTTTCCCGTTCTTCCCGCTCATGCTGACGTTGGTTCTCCTCATGCTGACGTTGTCTCTCCTTCTCTTCCCGCTCCTGCTTCAGTTCTTGCTGCCTTAACTCGAGCTCTTTCAGTCTCAGCTCCCTGTCACATTCCAGTCGCATCCGCTCCCGGGACGGGGAGCTCCGCCGGGACGATCCCCTGCTGGCTGCCGGGGTCAGGGTGCCCTCGGTATTCACTGGGCTTCCCCCAACCCCTCCGCTAGGTATAGGTAGGCAGGGTCTCGGGATGTCCTCGGCAGCAGTCTGACCCCTCCCAGCCATGTCAGGCCCCGGGGCCCACGCTGCATTCGCCGGGCGGCTTCTCTTAGGGACAGGGCTCGGGTCATCCAAGCGATCCCTCTCCTCCAGCTGGGCAATTAGCTGTTCTTTGGTGGACCTCCCAATGCGCAGCCCCCTCTGCCTGCACAGCTCCACCAGGTCACTCTTGAGGCGTTTAGCATACATCCTCCTGCTGGCCACTCGCCGGCCTGCGCTCTCCACTTTCCACTGTTCCAGGGGGACCCCTAGTGTGCCAGCCCTTCTTCAGGTCACCACCTCTCTGCCAGGGTCGAGCTGCAGACTCCTCCGCCCCGGGACCGCTCGCTGCGATCCCCCAGGGGACCCTGTTACTGCAAAAGTCCTTCTCACTGGTCACACACTCCCAGGAGTTAATCGCCCCCTGAAACCGTCTCTCTCTGATTCTTCAGCCCACCTGGTCCCCGTCGATCCCCCTTCGTTTTGCTGCTCCCCAGTCACTTACTGCAGGAAGCGCCGTCCACGGGGTGCAGTAGATCCCACCGCTGCCACCAGTTGTCACGGAGTATGGGGGACTCAGGGCCCTGCACCCCCGGCTTCCTGTGATTCACCATGACTCTCAGCCAGCCAGTAAAGCAGAAGGTTTATTTAGACGACAGGAATACAGTCCAAGACAGGTCTTGCAGGCACAGACAACAGGACCCCCCTCAGTTAGGTCCATCTTGGGGTCCCAGGGCACCCTAGCCCCCTTGGGAGGTCAGAGCCCTGTCTGCCTCCCAGCCACATCACCAGCCAGCTTCCGAAATTCTGCCTTCAGCGACCCCTCCCACAGCCTTTGTTCAGTTTCCCCGGCAAAGGTGTCACCTTGCCTCTAACCCCTTCCTGGGTTCTCATGTTACATGCTCAGGTATTCTCAGTCGGTCAGTCTCCCATCCCCCAATGCAGACTATCCTAGCCACACTCCCCTGTCAGCATTCAAAGCCCACAGTAAGAACAGTCCCAGTTCATCACAATCACTTCCCCTCATCAAGAGGGGAGACTCTGGTGCATCCAGAGTGCAACAAAAATGATTAGGGATATGGAATGGCTTCCATATGAGGAAAGATTAATAAGACTGGGAGTTTTCAGCTTGGAAAAGAGATGACTAAGGGGGGATATGATTGAGGTCTATAAAATCATGACTGGTAGGGAGAAAGTAAATAAGCGAGTGTTATTTACTCCTTCTCATAACACAAGAACTAGGGGCCACCAAATGAAATTTATAGGCAGCAGGTTTAAAACAAGCAAAATGAAGTATTTTTTCACATAACGCACAATCAGTCTGTGGAATTCTTTGCCAGAGAATGTTGTGAAGGCCAAGACTATAACAGGGTTCAAAAAAGAACTAGATAAGTTCATGGAGGATAGGTCCATCAATGGCTATTAGCCAGGATGGGCAGGGATGGTGTCCCTTGCCTCTGTTTTCCAGAAGCTGGGAATGGGTGACAGGGGATGGATCACTTGATAATTACCTGTTCTGTTCTGTTCATTCCCACTAGGGCACCTGGCATTGGCCTCTGTCGGAAGACAGGATACTGGGCTAGATGGACCTTTGGTCTGACCCAACATGGTCGTTCTTATGTTCTTATCCTGGGAGATGTAGCCTGACAAGGGAGATGAGCTTGTAGAGGAGAATGGGAACACAAGGGTGCCTGAACCACTCCTTCCATGAGGCACCACCGCAGTATTTCTGAATTGAAATATTTTGGTTTTCAGCTTAAAAAAAAAGATTTTCAATATGTCACAAAAATTTGAAATTTTCTGAGGAGTAAAACAAACCTTTTCCAACCAGGTCTAGCCATATCCCAGACCATGCATAAAGCAAAAGGAAGAAGCAGGGAAAATAAAAGTCAACAAAAAGGATTTGATGGACAGGTTTATATCCCTGATATTCTGTTGCATAAACTTCCTTCCCTCTGTTACTTCTCTCTTCCCAGAGAAATGTGGATTAAGTTGAGAACTAAAGAAACTAATCCAATTTTAGTTGAACTGATAAGAACATAAGATTGGCCATACTGGGTCAGATCAATTGTCCATCCAAAACAGTACTCTGTCTTCGGACAGAGACCAGTGCCAGATTCTTCAGAGGCAATGAATGGAACAGAGCAATTATCGAGTGGTTCATCCTATGTTGTCCAGTTCCACCTTCTGGCAGTCAGACATTTAGGGACAACCAGAGCATGAGGTTAAATCCTTGACAATCTTGGCTAATAGCCATTGATGGACCTATTCTCCATGAACTAATTTAATTCTTTTTTTAACCCAGTTATTCTTTTGGCCTTTACAACATCCCTTGGCAACAGGTTCCACAAGTTGACTGCACTGTTTGAAGAAGTACTTCCTTATGTTTGTTTTAAACCTGCTGCCTATAAATTTCATTGGGTAACCCCTGGTTCTTGTATTATGTGAAGGGGTAAATAATACTTCCCTATTCACTTTCTTGACATCATTCATGATCTTATAGACCTATGTAATATCCCCCCTTAGTTGTCTCTTTTCTAAACTGAACAGTTCCAGTCTTGTTAATCTCTCCTCATATGGAAGCTGTTCCATACCCCTAATCAATTTTGTTGTCCTACTCTATCTTTTCCAGTTTTAATATAATATTTTTTAGATAGGGTGTGTGACGGGTTGGATCACAGAAACCCCCTTGGGAGCTGCCCCCTAATGTACCAAGACTACCTCTGCTCCTGTTTTCCCTGCCAGCTCAGGACTCCAGCACCCTGTCTTGCTGAGCCAGACACTCCCGTCTGCTCCAACAAAGACCCAGGGTCTGAATTACTTGCCCCAAAGCTGAGATTTACCTGAAAACAGCTCACAGAAGTGTGCTTGTCTTTAGCACTCAGATGCCCAACTCCCAATGGAGTTTAAACCCAAATAAATCCGTTTTACTCTGTATAAAGCTTATACAGGGTAAACTCATAAATTGTTCGCCCTCTATAACACTGATAGAGAGAGATGCACAGTTGTTTGCTCCCCCAGGTATTAATACATACTCTGAGTTAATTAATAAGTAAAAAGTGATTTTATTAAATACAGAAGGTAGGATTTAAGTGGTTCCAAGTAGTAACAGACAGAACAAAGTAAGTCACCAACCAAAATAAAATAAAATGCGCAAATCTATGTCTAATCAAACTAAATACAGATAAGATCCTCACCAGTTCCAGAATGCTCCCTTTTACAAGCTAATCTCCTTTTAGCCTGGGTCCAGCAATCACTTACACCCCCTGTAGTTACTGTCCTTTGTTCTAGTTTCCTTCAAGTATCCTGGGGGGGTGGAGAGGCTCCTTCTTTAGCCAGCTGAAGACCAAATGGAGGGGTCTCCAACGGGTTTAAATAGACCTTCTCTTGTGGGTGGAGACCCCCCTCCTCACTCCTATGCAAAGACCAGCTCCAAGATGGAGTTCTGGAGTCACCTGGGCAAGTCACATGTCCATGCATGACTCAGTCTTTACAGACAGAAGCCATTGTCCACATGGTATCTTGTATGTCTCCAGGAAGACTTCTTATGTGGATTGGAGCATTCCAAAATGCATTGTTCCCCAAATGCTTCCTGATTGGCTACTTAACCTTGCGAATTCCTTCCTAAAGAAGCTGACCAAATGCCTCACAAAGCTTACTTAGAAATCAAGCAAGTATACATAACTTTGAACACACAAATGGTGCCTGCATACAACTAGGATGAACATAACCAGTAGATCATAACCTTTACATAGATATGTTACATGGCATATGTAGCAAAACCCTATTCCAGTTATATCATACATACATTTATAAGCACCCCCCATAAAGCCTTATGGGGTACACTGTCACAGGGTGACCAGAACTGCATGGCGTATTCAAGGTGTAGGCGTGCCATGGATTTATATAATGGCATTATGATATTTTGTGTCTTATTATCTATCCCCTTTCCTAGTGGTTCCTTACATTCTGTTAACTTTTTTGACTGCTGCTGCACATTGAGTGGATGTTTTCAGAGAGCTATCCACAATGACTCCAAGATCTCTTTCTTGAGTGGTAACAGCCAATTTGGACCCCAACAATTTGTATGTATTGTTGGGATTAACTTTTCCAATGTGCACTACTTTGCACTGATCAACATTGAATTTCATCTGCCATTTTGTTGCCTAGTCACCTGGTTTTGATTACCCATTCTGTAATCTTCAGAGTCATCTTTGGACTTAACTATCTTGAGTAGGTTTGTATCATCTACAAACCTTGCCACTTCACTTTTTACTCCCTTTTCTAGATCATTTATGAACAGCACTGGCCACAGTACAGATTTTTTGGGAACCCCATTATTTACCTCTCTCCATTGTGAAAACTAACCATTTATTCCTACCCTTTGTTTCCTATTTTTAACAAGTTACTGATCCACAGGAAAACCGTCTCTCTTATTCCCTCTGATATATATATGAGTACCTTTGTCTGCTTCATGTATGTGCTGCTTCATACTTGTACAATGGAAAGGGAGCTCTGAGGAGAAGTGATACATTCTTCTAGGAAGAAGTGTCCTAGAACTAAATAGCCACTTCAGATGAAGAAGGAACATTCTATGGACATAAATACAAGAGTGTATGATACTAATTTTCAAGTTCGTAATTCCATATTTGAAAGACAGACAAGGTGACCAGCATTGATTTCAATGGAGTTAAAACAGTACAAAATTGGAGAATCAGTCCCATAGGGGAAAAAATGAAAGGTTTTCTGCTCTTCAAGAAGCATCTTGACTATCAGTTTACAGGTCACAGTGACCCAACCAACAGCAGTAAATAAATACACACAGCCCTTGCTTTTATTTATGTATTTTTCAGAATAGGATGATGAGTAGCTTTGGGCTCTGATTTCCTTGAACCTTGTGTAGTAATTATTACCTACACAAAGTGGGTGAAACTCTTGCCTTCTGATTAAGTAGCATTTTATACTCACTTTGCTGTGGGATGTGACTACACAAGGTAGCTCACAATCAAACCTCGTAGAATGACTGAAAGTTGAAATATCTGAAACATGATGAAATTGTTTCCAACACAATTTCACATTTAAAACAATTTTAAAGTTTAACTTTATTTAAAATGTTATGCCTTCTATTGAACCCACATGGTTAGAATGTCTTAAGACATTAGCCAATAAAATGTTAGTAAATATTAATGTTGTTGGTATTCTACAGTTGCCTCAAAGTAGAATCCAAATTGTAACTCAGAAAAGATTTGCCACAAGAAATATATTGGGCCAGATCCTCAGCTAGTGTGTGTCTGTGAAACTCGTTGATATCAGCGGTGCCATACTGATTTATGGCAATTAAGGATTATCCATTATAATCATCATTCTCATTACATATTGTTGAGCTTGTTTCTTTAAATTCACTGTGTCTCTCCAAGGTATAGTAGCATATGCCTTATGTATTGCAGGAGTTGCTAGGGAAAGTTCTTTTTAAAATTGCATGATATAGTATGTTGTGTAAAATATGCATGACCAGATTAATTAAAGGTGATTGACTCTTTTTAGTTTATTATTTATTAACACACACAATCCATTGTGTGTGTAATTTGCTGTTTTAAACAGGGGGAATACCTTTTTTTCTGATGATATCCACCATTTCTCCTCAGGGGAACCAATGGAAAGCTTAGGACCAGATACCTTTCTGAGTTCCCCCAGCAGACTTTATTTCAGATTCTTTTGTTGGAATGGGAGGAGGTTGCTCCTCATAGAAGAGGCATCTCCAGAGTTTGTAGATCTAAGAGGATCTGCCAGCAGCTAGGATCACATCCCCCATCCTCAGTATTTCCCCCAGCCATTGCATCCTCAGCTGGTGGCCCTAAAGGGAAACTTTGAATTTCATGTATCAGAGGGGTAGCCGTGTTAGTCTGAATCTGTAAAAAGCAACAGAGGGTCCTGTGGCACCTTTAAGACTAACAGAAGTATTGGGAGCATAAGCTTTCGTGGGTAAGAACCTCACTTCTTCAGATGCAAGTAATGGAAATTTCCAGAGGCAATTTGGACCCATGGGAAGGAAACCCTGGAAGAATTCCACCATGATTTCAACAGCTTCCACCCCACCATCAACCTCAGCCTGGACCAATCTACACGGGAGGTCCACTTCCTAGATACCACCGTACAAATAAGCGATGGCCACGTTAACACCACCCTATACCGAAAACCCACCGACCGCTACGCCTACCTTCATGCCTCCAGCTTCCACCCTGGACACACCACACGATCCATCGTCTACAGCCAAGCACCGAGGTACAATCGCATCTGCTCCAACCCCTCAGACAGAGACCAACACCTACAAGATCTTCACCAAGCATTCTCAAAACTACGATACCCACACAAGGAAATAAAGAAACAAATCAACAGAACCAGACTGTACCCAGAAGCCTCCTGCTACAAGACAGGCCCAAAAAAGAAACCAACAGAACTCCACTGGCCATCACCTACAGTCCTCAGCTTAAACCTCTCCAACGCATCATCAGTGATCTACAACCCATCCTGGACAATGATCCCTCACTTTCACAGACCTTGGGAGGCAGGCCAGTCCTCGCCCACAGACAACCCGCCAACCTTAAGCATATTCTCACCAGCAACCAACACCATCACAGGACCTAACCAGATCAGCTACAACATCACCGGCTCATTCACCTGCATGTCCACCAATGTTATATATGCCATCATGTGCCAGCAATGCCCCTCTGCTATGTACATTGGCCAAACTGGACAGTCACTACGCAAGAGGATAAATGGACACAAGTCAGATATCAGGAATGGCAATATACAAAAACCTGTAGGAGAACACTTCAACCTCCCTGGCCACACAATAGCAGATGTAAAGGTAGCCATCTTACAGCAAAAAAACTTCAGGACCAGACTCCAAAGCGAAACTGCTGAGCTCCAGTTCATTTGCAAATTTGACACCATCAGATCAGGATTAAACAAAGACTGTGAATGGCTATCCAACTACAGAAGCAGTTTCTCCTCCCTTGGTGTTCACACCTCAACTGCTAGCAGAGCACCTCACCCTCCCTGATTGAACTAACCTCGTTATCTCCCTACTGATTTATACCTGCCTCTGGAAATTTCCATTACTTGCATCTGAAGAAGTGAGGTTCTTACCCACGAAAGCTTATGCTCCCAATACTTCTGTTAGTCTTAAAGGTGCCACAGGACCCTCTGTTGCTTTGAATTTCATGAGGGAGCAAATTTTAGTAGCATCTTGTTCTGAGCATTAGGGCCTGATCCATGAGAAAATCATCTGTATAAGCCACTGGCGCTCAGATGGTTTAAGTGATTAGCCTTGGTGCCTGTTCTCTTCCTTGTTTCTCATGTCATGGACAATGAAAGTGGTAAAAAATATTAACTGTGCTTGTGTTTTGTAATGTTTTTACAGGTATTGACAACCTAGACAGATAGAGGTGGTGATCTAATTCTAAAAAGCCATCCTAGAGTAATAATGATTTGGGGTTACTACTATACAGGTCTACAGCTGAACTTTTTACCTGTATGTGAAAGGCCCCATTACCCATTATGGATTCTGTGATCCATCTAGTCCACCATAGGTTAGTTTGTTAACAATTAGAACCATAATTAAACATTTTGTTAAGCATCAAACATATTTATCCTATCTAAAAAGAAAATACCTTCTCTGCTCTGGGTACTCTGCAGAGTTGTATCTATTAACTATACGGTGGTGGTGTATAACAGGATAGTGTAGTCTGATATAATGGCTGCAGTTGTAGAGCTGTTGTACAGATCAGGGAGCAAACTCGGAACTCTTGCTTGGTGGACTGGTAGAGTTGCCTATGGAGGTGTCATATTTTATTTTATTTCCATAAGAGCGTGCCTGCTGCACAGTTTTTCTGCATTTCTGCTTGCTAATTTGTGGAAGAGCAAAACTATATTCCTGTCTTCCCACCCATTCCTCTTCCAAAGGACAGGAGATAAAACTAGTTCAAACAAACAAAATGATGGAGCGCTATGCCTCTGAGCTCTTTGCAAATAGTAAAACACAAACAAAAACATTAGCTTTTCTTTTAGAACATTTTCTTTCGCTATAATTTTGTGAGAATGTGAGACTCAGAGGGGAAAATATACAGATATAACTTTAAACAATTGGCTGAGTGAGATTTATATTACATTAGTGAGTTTTGCATCATTTAGTGAAATGCAGTGATTTATGAACCTACATTACTAGATATTATATTATATAAATACAATGCAGAAACTATTCATGTGACTAACATTTTCTTCTTTCATAACACTAGTACTTTATTTTTCTGGAAATTCTCAAATATTACAGTGAATTTTTTATTCCATAAGAATACACCCATAAGAAAAAATGCTATAAAATTAGGTATGATTAAACAGCTTGAAATTAAGAGCTAGTCTACGCTAGAAGTGCTGCACGGGCACAACTGCACCAATGCAGCTGTGCCGCTGTAGTGAATCTGGTGAATATGCTCTATGGCGTTGGGAGGGAGCTCTCATGTCGGCATAATAAATCCACCTCTATGTCCACACTGGCTCTCCACTCCGGTGCTTAGGTCAGTTTAACTTATGTCACTGGGGGGAGGGGGGGGGGGGGTGGCTCATTCACACTGCTAAGCAATGTACGTTATACCGAAGTAAATGACAGTGCAGACCTGATCTGAGAAGCTAGTTGCACTACACAGGGGAGGATACAGTTGGAGACTAAAGATTGGGGCCAGATCTGCACTACTACTACCATTTACTTCAGAATAATTTATGTCACTCAGGGGTGTGAATAATCCACCCCTGAGCAGTATAAGTTACACTGACCTAAGCGCCAGCATGGACAGCCCTATGTTGGCAGGATAGTGTCTCCCGCTGACATAGCTACCACCTCTTGCAGAGGTGGATTTATTATACTGACGGGAAAGAGCTCTCCCATCGGCATAGAGTGTCTTCACCAGATGCACTACAGCGGCATCAGTGCAGTTGCGCCAATGTAGCACTTCTAGTGTAGACTAGCCCTGGATAAGACAAAGTGATTTATGTACATGACGGCCTAAGCATTAATAGCAATGATAGTGTTTGTAGAAAACCAGTAAGAAATTGCCAAATGATAGATGGTGGTCGTCCCTGTTCCATTTCTTCCAACAGCTATTTTAAAATTGATAAACTAAGTAGTTTTGTTCTAATGACCTCATGTATTAAATAAGGGAACTATTTTTTCCATTTTTTTGGGGGGGAGGGCTGTGGCTATTAAAGTATCCACCATGTCATTCTTTTAACGCTTGTAGTTGTATCATCAGGCTTTTAATATTGTTATATCAGCTATTAATGCTATATTGATATCACAAAGGTCATTTCTCCCAGACCAAGAAGCTTTAACTTAATCACATTAATAAAATTGATGAATGAATGTGCCAGTCAGCCTCTGACAAGTCGAGCACAACTCCAAGTGTGGGAGACCTGCTTGGTTCAGCCAAAATACATTGATCAGCTGCTCTGGAGGGTATATTTAGAGGCATTGCTTAATAAACTTACTGCATAAGAGACAAATAGGGAGGTACTAAAAAGGTGGGCAAAAGGAAAATGCAATAACCATTTTCAGTGAAGGTAAGATGAATGAACCTGATAATTAATACCCCCCAAACCTTACTTCTGCTCCTACTTAAACAAAATAACGGACATTAAAGAGGCAAAATCACTCAAAAAGATAAGGATAATGGTGCTATATGCAATTTGCAAAGGATTTTTGTATCCTGGATTGCTTCTGGCTGGCTTTGTAGCACAATGGCTAGGAGCACCTTCCCCCCCTATATTTGCTAGGCCAGTAGACAATTATGACATCATCTTTAGGACGCAGACCTCACTGCACATTGATTTACACCTTTGTCACCTCGAGACTGGTGACAAAGGTCAATGATGCCATCTTTGAAGTCCCATTGGCCTACTTCTCCCATTGCTTTTGCCTGCCCTGTCTACCTGCTCCCCCTGGGCTCAGAGTTCCCTCCCTGTGGTGGTCTGGGTAAACCACTAACTGAAAAACCATCCTGTGTATATAAATGTGGCTTTGTTCTTTCTCTGTCAGTGTTAGACCAGGATGGAAGCTCTGTATTGATGTAAAAACAAATTAAAATGAAGGGGTCCAATGCCATTTTCTGCAATTTAGAAAATTTTAAAACCTTTTAGTAGATTAAATTTTGTATCAAGTCTAATTGATTGTAAACTGTTAATCTGCCATTTCCCCCAGAAGGGAGAGGTGAGCTCTAAGGGCATTGTTCCTTTCTCCTTTTGCAGGGGCTAGGGAGCCAAAAAAGGGATGGGCCACTCCTCGCTAGGACTTTTCCCCTCCTATCAGGTGGTGTTTCTGCTTCACCTGCTAACACAAGGGATGAGAGCCCAGGATCGCCTCATCCAGACATAAGCTTCCTCTGCCTCTCACACTTCCGATTCCCATCCCTGAGGTGTCCTAATCTTGGCAGTGAAATAGGTGGTGCGAGCTCTTAGAGAGCAGTACTCCCTTTAAGTCCAGGAGAGTCAGGAAATCCTTCTCTATCCTTTTTTAGGGGGAGTTGTGCTCCTTCTTAATTTAGCCCTCTTTGGAGTGATGACAGACAAACTGCTCTGCTGAATAGCCTTCCTTTTAACCTGGTAACCTAATAGTTGCAGAAGCATGTTAGCTGCATTTTGGATGGGCCCTCAGCCCTTGGATTATTGGCCAAATCTCCTGAACCAAGTCATTTGGAACCACTACAGACTGTCTATTTTCATTTTTAAATAACATTTTGTGTTACTGAGTGAAATGGTTGTGTACATATAGAAAGCTGCTTACTAAAAATAAAAATATATGCTATGTATTTGCATTAGACACATCAACATTTTTACATCTTGGCCCAAACTCATCTAAGCACATTTGATAAAATATAATTTGTTCTGCAGCTGAGAAACCCTATAGGGCAAGTTTCACTGACACTGATGAATGCATTTTTACAGCTGGCTTTTAAACCCTTGAAAAACAGGTTGTAAAATTAAAACGTTCATTGGAAAATACTCAACTGCTAGCAAAATCCTGCCTATGCTGAAACACTCTCTCTGAAAAATGTATTTTTTGTAAAATAAAACAGTAACAGAAAAACAAAACCAAAATTCATATAGGCAGAACTGTTTCACAACCCAGCATCTTCCTCTGTAGAGGTCTGGGTCAGGGTGACTAGACAGGTGGTAAGTGTGGTGGTAATTTGAATAGGACTGGTTCATTGTGTGGGGAAAGGTCATACTTTGGGCAAGTCTGGAAATTTGGGCTTGGATCCTGAGCTACAGTTGCAGCATGCTCAGAACGGCTTATGCTGCTTCACTTTGTTCCAGCTGCTGGCAGCCCTAGCATGCTGTTCCAGTAGCTGGATGAATTACCACAGCAGGGGATAAGGATGTTTTGGCCACACCTCCTGTGCTGTGAGGAAGTACAGAATAAGGATAGTTATAGAGCGCACTATGGTACCTGGGGATTTGCCTAGGCAAGGAAACCCTCTGTTGGCTAGCAACATCAATTGAAGGGCAGCTTTGCATGCCAGAGTAGTGCAACGCTGCCCCATTGTAGGAGAGGACTGGGGTCTTGGTCTGTAGTCTTTAATCTACCTTTGTACTTATATGGACATCATTACATTAGTATCAGAGTACCTCAAAAATTTTTCAGCCCCGGTAAGAGGTAGGGAAGTGTTGTTATCCCCATTTTACAGAGAGGAACTGAGGCACAGAGAGACAATGGATGTGTCTATATTGCAAGTAAAGGTGTGGTTGTAGCACAGCTGTAGCTTTAATCTAGTTGTAGCTTTAATCTGGGTTAACAGTAGTAGTGCAGACATGGCAGTACAGGCTCAGCAAGGGCTAACAATGAGAGTGCATACCCAGGCTCCCCAGCGGGCTTGTACTCTGGTTGCTAGCTCATGGCACCATGGATACACTACTGTTGTTACCTGTGCTTGCTACATGAAAGCTAGCAAGGGGTATTCCTTCTTGTGCTACAATTGCATGTTCACATACAGTGTATGCACACCCAATGTGCCTTGCCCAAGGTCACACAGGAAGTCTGCGGCGGAGCAGAAAATTGAACTTTGGTTTCCCCACTCTCAAGCTACTGCCCTAATCACTGAAACCCCCACTTCCTCTTAAACCTTGCTGATTGTACCTGCCTTTTGGGTGGGGCTCATTTTAACACTAGAAGGCCTTGAATCAGGAAAGCGCTAAAGCACATGTTTAAATTTAAATATGTCCATCACCACTTAAGTATGTGTTTAATTCCAATTGCAAGCATGTGCTTAAGTGCTTTGCTGAATCAGAGAGCTATGAATAAAACATGTGACATGTTATTTCTTGCATACTTATTTTCTCCAAAATAACACATTTAAAATGCTTGAATGGGCTGTATCCTTTTTGTCATGATCCTTTGTATTGCTGAGGTACGCGACACTTTTCAGGCAAAGGCAATTCCAACTAGATTCAGATGATAAAATTCCTAGTTTGCATACCATAAATGACAGTCACATTATTTGTCTCTTACATTTTGAGAACATCTCACTTGCACACTGCAAAGATGATGGGAAAATGGGGAACCAAGTCTTGATATATGTTACTTCATGAAGATTGCATTTATTGCAAAGCCATTTATGAAAATAAGGGTAGCATAAATAAAGTACTATTAGTTTCTCAGTATTAACTTGTGTACTATTTGGTCATGTATCCCAAAGTAAAAAAAAAAATGCAATAAAAGATTTCAATTTCCAAAGCCATTAGCATTGGTTGTTGAGCTCATTCACCCACAGAGGTCATAGCCATATCAGTTTCCTTCCATCATCATTTCTCAATCAAGTCTACATCAACCATACACACTCATCATTATAAGGAGAATGAACTGCAGAAACATCAGCAGAAGGTGAGTCTGGAAACTGAAGCTTTAGTGATGGCTGTTTTTATTGAGGTGACCAAATTACAGGGACCCCACAAACAGGCTGAGTAAACTCCAGTAATTTACTTTCCCAATTGTGAACTGAAAGGCCAGTACTGTATTTAGAAAGTGTGTGTTTGATTAATATACAAAAGCAGATACATGGTCTCCTTCGTGAGAAGGCCTGTGCAATGTATTATTAGTTGAAGCATTATTGCTAGGTTACAGAAATACATCCACAGTTAATGATGTGACTCTAAGGTCACACACAAGTCTTTTATTTATCCAGAAATGCTAATGTTCCTGCCCACCAGGAGAAAATGATAGAATGGTACAAAACAGAGAGCCAGATTCTGATTTCCAACATCAGTTTTACATCAGTCTATGTTTGACTTAAATAGAGTTAATCCTGATTTACTCTGGTGTGTTAGGCCCCCATTTTTTCAGGTCATGATATTAGGGCAGACTTAGGACATTGTCTCATAGTACTTTTTAAAAAATTCACCCACAGGGCCCCATCTTGCAAACACTGAGTCACGTGCTTAATTTTCCTCACCTGAGTTATCCCTTTGACATCTACAGGCCAGTTCACAAGTTGCATTACAGCCCCTTTGCATTGTTCAGTGTGAGGCACACAATACTCCTGTGAGATAGCGAGTACTAAAATGCCTATTTCAAATGCAAGGAAATGAGGCACAGGGAGACTAAGTGATGTCACCCAGGAACTCTGTGGCAGATCAGGGACTTGAACACAGGTCTCCCAAATTCTGGGCTAGTGCCCTAATCACTGGACTTTGTTTAAGCTGTGGAAAAGTCAGGTTGGCTTGGGACTTGCCACACCATTGGAATAATAGTGCATTGAATTGAATGTCATACTTTGTCTAATAAACTCAGACCATTAACAACATGTAAACAAGTAGCCCTTAATGTATAAATATATGGCAAACTTCACTCAGGTAGTCTTTATGCAGGGGTTAGCACAATTAAGGCCATGGTTGTTTATTTTTCTATTTTATTTTCTTGTTAATGGCCTGAAATATGTGCTTACTAGTCTAGGGTCCTGATATAAAGCCTGTAGAATTTAATGGAAAGCTTGCCAGTTGACTTCCCTGTGCTTTGGATCGTGCCCTCAGTGAGGATGTGCAGGATTAGTGACTTATTTTCCTAGGAAGATTAAAAGCAAGATAGTATGTACACAAGCAGCCAGAGTCTCTACCGTGAAGTAAATAAAAAACAAACAGAATGATTATAATGTGCAATATTTATCCATGACACCATCTTGCAAGCAAATGCATTGTTAAAAATATTTATATGGTTTTTAGGGGATGAGAGAGGGTTGCTTTTTTGACTGTTTTTAAAGGGAAATTATGTACCTGACCCAGCTAGAACATCTCCAGAGGAGCCATTCTTATTGATCAGGTAAAATATGTATTTAAAGAAAACTTTTCAAATAGCCCATTCTACTTTCTCATGTGATTATTGTTTCTGAGGTCAGGAGATGCATAATAAAAATCTCTCTGAAAGTTCACTGGAAAAGTGAAATGTTCTGTATTTCTCTTTGATACCAAATAGTTTCATGGTTTTTAGGTTAAAAACAAACAAACTAAATTTCTTATTTGTTGCGATACCATTATTAGCCACAATTGTCCCATATATCTTGGGCAATACAATAGAAAACAGTGAATATGACAGCATTTTGAATCCCTGTTTTATGGGTGATATAATATTAAACTTTTTGAAAAAGAGAGTCTATTTTTCATCCCTTGAGGTGTGCTTGTAAGTATCATGTCAAGGCAGGAACAAAACTCAAAGAATGATAGAATCTGAATGCTTAGATGCCAGTATGTGCTTTTGTTATGAATGTAAAAAATGTTCAATATACACAATTGGCTCTTACGAAATTTACTTTTACTCTCTTACTTATGCCAATAACATATTTTAGAATATAACATACAAATCAGATGTTAATGTGGCATTAAACAACTGCTGTTATATTAAAATGTGATCCATAACTCCTAAAATACATGGAGTTATTTTGCTTTGAAAATAAGACTTCAGTGCCAGACTAGCTATAGACATTACAGAGTACGAGAAACAGAATGTGCAGACAGGTGTGCACTTGTAGTTTCATTGAAATTTAAATTAGTTCAGAATTCTGCAGAATTAAATATTTTCCTCCCATCAGGAATATCTTGTAAAATTATTAGTGCAGACTTACTGTGCAGATGCAAATGCCTGTGGTTATACAAGGGTTCTTTTGTGATGCAAAAGAATAGAAATTAAATCTTAAGCATCTAGAAAAAATGTTTGCAATAATTCAATCTTAATTGGCAATGTGGAGGCCTGCACATGCTGAAGTTATGTTGGGCAGTGTTTCTTCTTTATAAAGCTTGCAAAATCTTTTCCATTTAGTTTACGCTTGAACATACAAAGTGTATTAAAATGCACAAAGCTAAATCCTGGTCCCTGTCCACAGTCCATTTACTAGCGCTATGTGCAGGGGAGTTCCTAGAGATCAGAGGGAAGTGAACACTTCTTCTCCCAGGCTATTGAGGATCAGTGGCAGAGCCAGTTGGTGGCCAAAATTTCAAGATCAGTTTTCCGTGACTGCTGTGCCTCGCCACCCCCAATTTGAAGGAAGGTCTGATGGTAGTTCTGTGCATTCATAGTTCTACTTACCACACACATAGAATCATAGAATCATAGAATATCAGGGTTGGAAGGGACCTCAGGAGGTCATCTAGTCCAACCCCCTGCTCAAAGCAGGACCAATTCCCAACTAAATCATCCCAGCCAGGGCTTTGTCAAGCCGGGCCTTAAAAACCTCCAAGGAAGGAGACTCCACCACCTCCCTAGGTAACACATTCCAGTGCTTCACCACCCTCCTAGTGAAATAGTGTTTCCTAATATCCAACCTAGACCTCCCCCACTGCAACTTGAGACCATTGCTCCTTGTTCTGTCATCTGCCACCATTGAGAACAGCTGAGTTCCATCCTCTTTGGAACCCCCCTTCAGGTAGTTGAAGGCTGCTATCAAATCCCCCCTCATTCTTCTCTTCTGGAGACTAAACAATCCCAGTTCCCTCAGCCTCTCCTCATAAGTCATGCGCTCCAGACCCCTAATCATTTTTGTTGCCCTCCGCTGGACTCTTTCCAATTTTTCCACATCCTTCTTGTAGTGTGGGGCCCAAAACTGGACACAGTACTCCAGATGAGGCCTCACCAATGTCGAATAAAGGGGAACGATCACGTCCCTCGATCTGCTGGCAATGCCCCTACTTATACAGCCCAAAATGCCGTTAGCCTTCTTGGCAACAAGAGCACACTGTTGACTCATATCCAGCTTCTCGTCCACTGTGACCCCTAGGTCCTTTTCTGCAGAACTGCTACCTAGCCATTCGGCCCCTAGTCTGTAGCTGTGCATGGGATTCTTCCGTCCTAAGTGCAGGACTCTGCACTTGTCCTTGTTGAACCTCATCAGGTTTCTTTTGGCCCAATCCTCTAATTTGTCTAGGTCCCTCTGTATCCGATCCCTACCCTCTAGTGTATCTACCATGCCTCCTAGTTTAGTGTCATCGGCAAACTTGCTGAGAGTGCAGTCCACACCATCCTCCAGATCATTAATAAAGATATTAAACAAAACCGGCCCCAGGACCGACCCTTGGGGCACTCCGCTTGAAACTGGCTGCCAACTAGACATGCAGCCATTGATCACTACCCGTTGAGCCCGACGATCTAGCCAGCTTTCTATCCACCTTACAGTCCATTCATCCAGCCCATACTTCTTTAACTTGGCAGCAAGAATACTGTGGGAGACCGTATCAAAAGCTTTGCTAAAGTCAAGGAATAACACATCCACTGCTTTCCCCTCATCCACAGAGCCAGTTATCTCCTCATAGAAGGCAATTAGGTTAGTCAGGCACGACTTCCCCTTGGTGAATCCATGCTGACTGTTCCTGATCACTTTCCTCTCCTCTAAGTGTTTCATAATTGATTCCTTGAGGACCTGCTCCATGATTTTTCCAGGGACTGAGGTGAGGCTGACTGGCCTGTAGTTCCCCGGATCCTCCTTCTTCCCTTTTTTAAAGATGGGCACTACATTAGCCTTTTTCCAGTCATCCGGGACCTCCCCCGATCGCCATGAGTTTTCAAAAATAATGAAACGTTTACTTCTCTTGTCCTAACCCAAGCCCTTCTCCATGGTGGGACAGATGCAGTTATGCAGCTGTTCACAGAAGCCTGGCTGAGACTCTCCTGCCTGTCTGTCTCTGTGTACACTGCATCTATTGTGTGTCTTTCCACTTCTCTTGTTTGGGTTGGAAGATTTTACTTACAATAATTAAAATGGTATTTAGCAAAACGAGCACATGTGGGCTGAATAAACTGCTGAGGTGCGAGTTAGATTTTAAAGCTGAAATCTAAGAAACTAGAGTTGCCAGTTGGATAAGTGTGTAATAGCAAATATTAGAATGGAATCTAATAGGATAACCCCTTCTTATTGAGTCCAGGGAATGTCAACTTACTAATTTAATTCTAGATTCTTTTCAGGTCAGCTTTTATCTTGAACATTTTTTTCAAAGTTAGGACACTTTATTATTCTTAATTAACCAACAATTGATTAATTCACTCAGAACCACATTAATATACAATCAACAATTAACCAATCAAGCATGGAAACAACTGATGTTCTAGTTATGTACTGCACACACCTATACAGTCTTACAAGCAGTTGTCAAAGACTAAGGTTAAAGCTCAGCAATTACACCAAGGAAGAGTGCAATTCATGAAGATTTCTTATTACATTTATTTATGAGCTTGAGTTCTTCAGTATCTCTCACATTTATCATCCTTCTAGTATTCCTTCATAGAGTAAGGATATACTTGTCTTTTAGACACTTTTAAGTGTAATTCCTGCTATTGGAATGGATTTGTCCAAAGGGAAAAGTTTAGAATATCAAAAGCAATTCCTTAAAATTATGGTTCAAAGCTCTCTTAGGCCAATTTGTTTGGATTTATAAAGAAGGGCATGTATATAGTATCAGTTAAAATCTAAAAAAATGTGTGATGTATCATTACAGAGTGTAGATCTAATCAAGATTTATGTTAAAGAACAGGGAAATTCATTTTTTTTAAATGAAATCGCATCGCTTCTTCTTATCCTCTTAATCCTGGGATGGGGGAAAAGTCCTTTCCACACAGCTGGTGTGAGCATCAATTGATTCTATAGCTTTGTGATTCTAGTGATTCTATAGCTTCGTTGTGGGTTCAGACATCTCTGGGGTCCCACATGATGACCTCAGTTTTATATACCCTGATTCCAGGGCTTGTTGGAGGGGGTCACCCTCTGGTTTCTATTGGCTATTTACCAAATATCTCTCAACTTTCAGCTTTCTCAGTTTCTCTGCTGCTTCTGTTGATATCCAGTAGACAGTGTCAGCATATAACAAACAAATTCTTAATTTATTTCATGGATTATATTTCATAATTTGCCCTATTAACTTGTGATCTCTCCCCCCTTTTAAGAAATTTCTTTTAATATTCCAAAGTTATGCGCTGGTTAAATGATGATATCTTTCAACATTACTTTTTCATTCTAATGTCACACAATTCTTATTACTTCTAGGATGCAACAATCATTTACCAAAAATGCAAAGAAAATCCTTGGTGGTCTTCTAAATCTGGACATGATCTATACATTCTTTGATTACATCTAATGCTCTTCACATCTTTTAGGATTATTATAGGATATGAGACATTACATTAGAGGAATTAGAGATTATTTAATAGGCAAAAGTATATTTGATTCACAAGGCAAACAACTGTACAATTTCTAAGTTAGGGTGGAAGAGTTTATATATAATATAAGCTTTTTGAGGTATCTGGAAGTTTATCTGGAACTTTCAGGTTCTGGATTTCCAACAAGTTATTCCTAATGGGTTTTTGAATCCACATTTTTTTTTCTCTCCTCTGATTCTTAATTAATGTACCGGAGACAATAGGCTTCTCTGCAGGAAAGAGTGCAGTTACTTGTGTCTGTTGCCTGGCATGGGTTCTCTTTAGCTAGACTAAGAGAAATTGAAGTCTCATCCATGAATAAATTATGGACGTCTTTGGTTTGAGAAACTAACAACAAGTGGAAAATTCCATATCAAGCATCAGAACTTTCCTTTCCTGGGAATTGTGTGTTTTAGCTTTAGTTTAAATAATGCTCCCCAGACAAGATGTCTCTCCTATTGGGATGGGTCTATTGACTGTCATTTTTCTTGAGCTTCAAGAAGAAGCACATGTTTGGCATGATCCCCACCCCTGGATAGTTAAAAGGGTAGAGACAGAGAGAGAAGTTGTCAACAACATATTTTCAAGGCCTATTTTAATTTCTATATATCTTACAGCTTGCTAGCCCCAAGACTTAATTTTGTTAAAGGTCACCTACAAAAACACCCTTGTAGCTGTACATGCTAGTATAACCATACTAGGAGAGTATGGGTCTTTAGCACCCCTTCATGGCTAGTCCATATAAGGGGCTTGAGTCTGTGACTACATCTAACTTAGACTATTGTAAGGCATTTGACGTAGTACTGCATGACATTTAATTAAATAATTAGCACTGTACAATATCACTGAAGTACATGTTAAATGGATTAAGAACTGGCTAATTGATGGACCTCAAAAAGTAGTTGCCAGTGGGGAATCCTAATCAAATGAGGATATGTTTTGTGGGAGTCCACAGGGACCAGTCCTAAGCCTGAGGCTAGCTAACATTTTTATTTATCTTTATCAATAGATACAGAGATAGCAGTATATATAAAATTGCTGCTGATAAAATCTGTGGATGACAAAAACATTGGCGGAACGGTAAATAATAATGGGGACAGGGCAGTCATACGGCATGGTGTGGCTCACTTGGTAAGCTTGGCCCATACGAACCAACACACATTTTTTAAACATCCAACTACAAGGTCATATATCTAGGAGGAAAGAGTGCAGGGTATACCGACAGAATGGGGGGACTGTATCCTGTGACTCTAAAAAGAATGTAGAAGCCATAGTGAACAAGCAACTCATCAGGAGTTCCCAATGCTATGCTGTGGTTAAAAGGGGCTAATGCGATGCTTGGCTGTACAAACAGTGAAGTAGTAAGTAGGAGTTGAAAGATTATATGGCACTAGTGAGACCAATACTGGTCTACTGTATCCAATTCTGGTATCCACATTTAAAAATGATGTTGAAAAATTGGAGAAGGTACAGAAAAGACCCACAAAAATACTCAGGGGCTGGAGAAAATTCCTTACAGTGAGAGACTGCAAGTGCTCAATCTGTTTAGTTTATTAAAAAGAAGACTGGGAAGTGTCTTGATTGCAGTGTCTAAGTGCTTTTCCAGGGAGAAAATACAATGTATTAAAGGGCTCTTTAATTTAGTGGAGAAAGGCGTAACAAGAAGCAGGGCCGGCTCTAGCGTTTTTGCCGCCCCAAGCAGAGGGGGAAAAAAAAAAAAAAGCCGCGATCAGCGGCAATTCGGCGGCAGGTCCTTCGCTCCGAGAGGGAGTGAGGGACTGTCCGCCGAATTGCCGCTGAATAGCTGGACGTGCTGCCCCTCTCCGGAGTGGCCGCCCCAAGCACCTGCTTGGCAAGCTGGTGCCTGGAGCCGGCCCTAGCTGAAGCCAAACAAATTCAAATTAGAAATTAAGCACTTTTTTTTTTTTTTTTTTTAATAGTGAGGGTGATTCACCCTGGGAAAAACTACCAAGGGAAATGGTGGATTCTCTTGATTTCTTCAAAAGAACATTGGATGTCTTTTTGGAAGATACACTGTAGTCAAACACAGTTTATTGGGTTCAGTACAGGGGTAATTGGGTAAAATGTAATGGACTGTGATACACAGGATCAGACTAGGTAATCTAGTTGTCCCTTCTAGTCTTACAATCAATGAATCTATGAAGAGGGGAGGTAATCCTATACATCAAGCCGTAAAGACTTATGCCCCAAGAGGGATTTATTACACTAGTATCCTCATCCATCCATTTGTTTCTGATTTCATTACTGCATCATGTACTGACACTAGATAACACCTCCTTTTAACATTGCCAAGAGACTCTTGTTTTCTGTAAGAGACAGTAAGGGAACTTTCTCAGAATGATTGACATCTCTCCATATAATTATTATGATAAAGCTTAAAATGGGAAGCAACCAAACCAAGGTCTATAAAAAGTAAAATGATTATTCAGGGAATGTTGCCAACAATTCAATGCATGATGACTCACCAAGGCTGGAGGCCAGGTACATAAATGAACATCGCTTCTGAATAGCTCCACTGGTTGCAGAGTCTGAGATATGTGACCTTCCATAGATTCTGTGTTCTTGCAAGGTCTTGAAAACTATGAAAAACTAATTATTGCTGATTAGATTCCTTAGTGCAGTAAACCACATTTCACTAATCCATACATTTGAAAAAATAAGAAGGTGGCCTCTGCCTATTTCCCAGCAAGGATTTAATAGCAGAGAGTAGTACCGGTATATTTAATTATTTTTATAAAATACATTAAAGTGCATGTGGAAGTACCATCTCCTGACTGGGAACTTTAGACCGTAGTCTGATACAAATAATAAATTATAGTACTATAAAACACAGCTGCCAAAATAAATGGCGGGGGAGAGGAGGAGGGGGGAGAAGCATATTTGGCTATGCATTTGTCTTGCACTTTTATTGTTCACGTACTCATTATTTTTGCAAATTCAGTAAAGAAACAATAACCCACAACAGGGTATGCATTACTGGAGTATTGTATATCTACTAAGTCACACCCTGGAGTGTCTTATTGCCACTAGAGTATATCTCATTTTTTATGCATGTCTTTTAAAACAATATAGATTTGTTGAGGTTCATGTAATGTACCCATCTGCTGCGAGTAGTTCCAACTGAAAGAATAAGGGAAAATAGTAGGGTAAAGGTTATAGACATGTATTTGATATTTTTTTTAAATACTATTTCTTCATCTTTATTAATCCTTTTTCTTTCTTTTTCTTTGAAATGATCTGAACCACCTGGTTCTGTTTCTGTTTTTTCAGCAGTATTCTGTTCTAACATACAATTTCAACTTGCTTACTATAATAAAAAGAAGTAAATAAAAATCTGCTCTTGAATAGCTCCTATATTTGGTTTTACAGAGGGCCACAGACTGCTTCTAAAAAGGGCAGCTGGGCACTTAGAGAACAGGCAATTTAAACTCATCCTCCCAAACTCACAGTATGCCTTCTTTATTTTTTCCCCACAATCCTCCAATCAACTCTTTTTCTTCCCACATTTAACATAACGGGCATATGGGGGAATTTCATGTATTTCAGTGTAAAGGTCCCAACTGTGTACATTTGGGGTTTGGAGGGTATGGTTGTGACATCAATGGAAAGGCTTAACTAGCCAAGCAAAATATAGCTTTGGACAATGTGTTGTCAGTCATATTCTAATTTTCAGTAGGTTTCCCTATCATTTGAGGAAGTTAATGGGGCTCTGCTGTTAGGAAATAAACAATCTGTATATGTTCATAGTCAAAAAGCGCATATAATCTTTGCTATAGTTTAATTGCAATTGATCATTGTTTTGACAAAACAATCTCTAACTATTCTTCAAAGAATAAAAAATCACTGTAAAAAGTTCTCATTACTGACATAAGTAGAATTAATTCCATGAAATGATTTAATTTCATACAATAAGATCCTGCCAAGTATGTAGTATAGAGCTCTGTAATTTGGCTTTCGTTAAGCATTTCTTGGGCTTCTAGAGGCTTCTGAATGAAGGCTCTTCAGCAGAGCTGTATGGGAACTAGAATTTCCCTCCTGTGGAAAAATTTGCATTTCTGGAAAAAAAATAAAAAAAATCTGAATTGGAATGAAAAGTCATATATATAAAATTTTCCACAGGAAGGACATTTAAAAAAAAAATCCATTTAAATTGCCAGTCTCAATTCCTGGATCTCCTGGGCTCCCGAGTTCTGCAGCATCCAAACTGGCAAGCTGCTGAGGAACCTGGGGCTTTGGGGAGCCCGGGCTTGATCCTTGGCAGCCTGCCAGGTGGATTGCTGAAGAGCTGGAGAAGTGGATGGGCTCACCGGAAACCTGCTGCGTTTCCTTTTAAAGTTTAATCAAAATTGACATTTTCCCACAGAATGTTTCAATTTTGACGAATCAGCATTTTCCGATATCTGGCATTCTGTCAGAAAACGTCCATCTAGCTCTAGTCATCAGGCCTTATACCTTGCTTCTAAAAGGGCTGCTCTTCAGATTCATATGTTTCATGCACATTTCTGCTTGGAGCATCCCTAAAAATAAGTATGGTTTGTCTAAAGCAGGTGGTAACAAAAATAAACAAATAAAAAGAAACACACCTGCAAATATAATATGGCAGAATCCATTAACTAGTAGTTTGAGTGCAAGCTCATGACAACCTTAGAGGGGGAATACCTTTTGCTTTTCACATTTGCAAATATGTAGACACTTGGGAATTGTCTGGTTACATGTGGTTTTCTCAGTGTCGTCAATTAAATTTGAGATCCACGTGCACAATGTACTAGTCAGGAACATTATGTGGTTTCATGATACTCCCTGGAGGACTTTGCTCCAGTTTTGTTTACACAAACTCATTGGAAACCTTTCATTTTTCTACATACCAATTCTCAACAAGATTTTAAAAAGGATTTAACATGTATATGGATATCAAGAATATCTAGATGTAATGATTATAAAATATTTGGAAAGGATATTAAACCTCATGTTTCAAGGCTAAAGCCAATGTCTAACTTATAGAGACCAGAATAAGACCTTTTGCAGGGTATGTCTTCCTAATGTTGTGTTCTTACACCTTCCTCTGAAGCATCTGGTGCTGACCACAGCTAGAGACAGAATACTGGGCTGGATGGACATTGGTTTGATCCAGTGTGTCAATTTCTGGTTCCTATCTGCAGTGTAGAAGTACTGTAAACATGAATGCACTGACAAATGTATATGAACATTAATTAATACAACCTCTTAGACACTGTGCTGCTTTTAAGGGTGAAATTCACCTCCTTTAAAGTGCCATCATGAGTACTATGCACTGCTTAAGCCCCCTTCAAGAGTTTACAATGAATGATACACAGGATTTATGCTGGCTCTCGGCATGTAGGTGAACCCCTGCAATTTAGAGAAATATACTGACAATTTGCCACTTAAACTGATTTTTTTATTTAAAGGGATATTCTGCAACTAATGGAATCATTCATAAAAATTATCAAACTACTCATGAATTACATAAAGGGCGACCCCTGCAAATTCTTAGTCTATGCCTTGTTCCCCCAGAAATGTGTGTCTTGTATTGTGCAGCACACTACTGAACAATGCAAGCTCATAGAAAATCTGTCATGTCATCAAAGGAAAACAATAATGCACCAACCTTGTTATCCCAAATGAAGTTTTCCATACACTGGTTAAGATGAAACAATAGATATGTTTATTAACTACAGAAAGATTTTAAGTGATTACTAGCATTTATGTATAAAAGTCAGGATTGGTTACAAAAGAAAATAAGAGTAATACCAAATTAATACCTAACATAACAAGCTAAGTGTCCTTAAAAGCAAGGGTTTTGTCACCATACTCTGTTGTAAATTTCACAGGCTGGGTCTCTCTTCAGCCTAGGATCACTCCTCCTTAGTTCAGTTCTTTGAGAATTGTTGATGTCATGAGCCGAGAGATGGGAGGAGAGGCAAAGTCAAGTATTTTCCTCCCCCTTTATAACTCACTTTCTTGTGCTAGAAATGTCCTTGCTGAGTCATGATGACATATAATCCATTGTGGACGTGAGGTTTAAAACGTTCCTGTGATGCAATGTAAATTTCTTATTCACACCTTCCCATTGCTGGAGAATGGCTGCTTAAGTAAGTGATGGCCCTCTAACATCTGTCTGGGGTACTAGTGTGTCTTTGTCTCTGAGAAATTGGCTTGTAGATTTTACCCAGAATTTCAACATAATTCAGTAACAATCATACAGTAGAACCTTGTTGATACAATACATACATACAATGTTGATACACATATTTTACCAGGACAATGATATTCAGCAGGTTATGCCTTTTTAAATGATACCTCACAAGGCATACTTTGTACAAAATGTATCATAGTCTTATAAAAGTGGTGACCATAATAGTAAAGGCTGTCACACATACCCTTAAAAACAAGCAAATGGGCCAGATTCTAGTGGTGTAACTCTGAAGAGCTCCACTAAAGACAGTGAAGCAACAGTGAATTATACCAGTTTAATTTCTGTCCCACTGTTTTATTCTTATACATTTTAAGACTGTAAAGGGAAACATTTTTAATACAAATGGCAAATTTCTGAAATAGCAAAGGACCCAATAAAGCCAATTTATAATCATAGTCTTTCTGTAACCCAAGGGGAGAATTTTTAATATGGTAGCGTCTTCAGTAGACTTTTAATCATCACAGTTATAGAAATATTTGGAAACAGAAATTTATAAGATTTTTTTAAATTCCAAAATCAAACCGTAAACTATAGATAGAGAGGTTTGAGTTTAATATCTTTGTTCATAACCTGAAATCACCATGGCATTAAACCTAATTCCAAATGATCAAAATCCAATTTCATCCTTCTTTTTCTTGCTGGTATAGGTCTGTCTCATATGGCCTTTTTCTGAACTAGATAATATTGTCATTACTGATGATCAAACAGATATTCTTTCCAGTGAGAGACCAAGCTTTTAACATTTAGTTGTGAAGTGCACTCTGCAAACCCTATGGCTAGTCCCTGATATTTCAAGTTATGAAGTTCATCTCCCATCATTTTTCGGAGATGAAATAGTGAAGCTTAAACTTACATGAAAAAGCATATGGGAGAGGAGGGAATTTGCATGATTTGATTCCATCTCTTTGAGCTTCTGAGGCACTACTGACACAGTACATGCACAATAATTTTGCAAACAAAACTGATGATTATAAAATGTATAGTTAATAAACGTCATTCCTTAAAAAAGTTACTGTTAAGACTGCTTAAATAGGTAATGTTCCCAGTTGCTCCTAATGTAGCATACACCTACTGGATATTATCTAGATTTACTCTCTTCTTTGGCTTTGTTTTTATTGTTAACTTAAATAATAACAAAACTAAACCTCAATCTGAACTCCCTCCAAAGGTTTGCTGTTCTCATATGTGCATTTAATCATTCCACCACAAACTAACTTTACACGTTTATTACTTATTTTCATATAATTGGTCCTAGTTTATTATTCATGTTGCTAAGACTGTACTGTATTTTAATCTTATTCTTCAAAGTATTCCTAGACCATCCCTGGCAGGTGTTTGTCTAACCTGTTCTTAAAAACCTCCAATGACAAGGAATTCCACAACCTCCTTTTGTAACATATTCCAGTATTTAACTACTCTAATAGTTCGAAAGTTTTTCCTAATATCTAACCTAAATCTCCCTTCTGCAGATTAAGCCCAATCCTTCTTGTCCTGCCTGTAGTGGGACACAGAAAGCAATTAATCACTGTCTTCTTTATAACACTCCTTTAAATATCTGAAGACTGTCATCAGGTTCCCCCTCAGTTTTCTTTTCTCAAGCCTAAAACATGCCCGATTTGTTTAGCATTTCTTCATAGGTCAGGTTTTCTAAACCTTTTATCTTTTTTTCTTGCTTTTCTCTGGACCATCTCCAACTTGTCACATCCTTCTTAAAGCGTGGAGCCAAAAACTTGGACACAAAATACTCCGGCTGAGGCCTTACCAGTGCCAAGTACAGAGGAACAAATACCCCCTGTGTCTGAGGCCTGGTCTACACTGGAGGGGGGGAGGAATCGATCTAAGTTATGCAATTTCAGCTATATGAATAATGTAGCTGAAGTCGACGTACTTAGACCTACTCACCGCGGTGTCTTCATTGTGGTGAGTCAACCGCTGCCGCTCCCCCGTCGACTCTGCCTGCACCTCTCATGGCGGTGGAATACAGGAGTTGAAGGGAGAGTGCTCGGGGGTCGATTGATCGCGTCTAGACTAGACGCGATCAATCGACCCCCGCTGGATTGATCGCTGCCCGCCGATCTGGCGGGTAGTGTAGACATACCCTTAGATCCTGTTAATACACCTGTGACAGAGTGCCAGGAGTGAGTATCTATTGAATTCTGGGAAAGGGGCGGGCATGAGCCTGCCCTTATCAGAGGGCCCCTCCTCCAGCCTAAGGGGAGGAACCACTAAACCCACAGTTCTGATCAGGTGGGACAACTAATGATTAAATGGGAATGGGAGTGATGGTCCGAGGTTCAAAATCAGGGATCCGGAGGGGGACACTGAGCAGAAAACCCCAGACAATGCCCACTGCTCCTCAAAGGTGTCTAGGGAGCCAGCGGATGCTGCCCAGAGGAACTCTGCCCGGAAGTGTGAAACAAGGGAGGAATGGAAGTAGGCCCCATAGTCACAGAGTACCTCCCCATCCAGCATGCTCCTCCTGGTATCGTAGATGGCCACTTTGGCCAACGCCAGGAGGAGGTTGATGAGGAGGCCTCACAACTTCGTGGGGCCATGTATAGGGTGTGCATATATGAAAAGATGTGGGGAAACGTCCAGCTAGACCCTCAAATGGAGGAGCAGGAAAAGGGGCTGCAATCTAGTGCAATGCAGATAGACATGCGCCAGAGTCTCCCTCACACTGCAAAAGGGACAAACATCCAGGATGGGAGTGAATCACCTCCGTGCTCAGGGCTCCATGAAGGAGCCGCCAACTGTTATTCCCGTCAGGCCATGAAACCAAGGTGGAGCCAGGAGTGAGTAGGTGAGCCTGCACTCATGCTAGACTCATGACCTGAGACTGCTAGGTAGTAATAAAAAATGGGGAGTAGCCATATTGACCAGCTGTAGCACGTATATGGAAACAAACAGCAGGATTGAGCATGGACCCTCCTGTTTCATGTCAGAGCATCTGCATGAGGCTAGTATTTTGGGGGCACTTGTCTCACTTTCTGTGTATGATAGCTCAGCCCTACCTGATGTTTCAGGTCTTCTCTTGTTCTTGTAGAAATTGAAGAAGAAAGTTTGGGTATGAAGGGGACACATATTATAAATCATTCCTTCAGCGCTTTGCTTAAGATGAGATTAATACATTCTTCAGCAAGGTTATTATGTTTGAAGGAAGTGGTGGGACCTCCTGTATCTTTTGAGATAACTTAGATGATTTAGGAAAAGGATTTCTCCTCTTCCCCATTTGTCTGATATTCCAACCTCATTATTCACCTGGGCAGGATAATTTTTCTTTAAAATCCATGTATTTAAATCTCTCAAACTTTATGATGCCCTAAAAAGCATCCTGTCTTAATAGCTATTAAGCTGCCAGTCTGTATTTACTCCCTTTATACTGATAGGACACTACTGGTATGCAATGAAGGATCATTCCTGTATTGTCATCTCAAAGTTAGAGCTACAGGATCTCATGAAAAGTTATTCCCCCCTCCCCCCCGTGTGAGATGGTTACACATAATGGCATACAGGGACTCCAGTCTTGGAGCAGATAAGAAAAACAGGGTATCCCCAGAGTGGGATAATAAAAAGGAAATGCATATGTTAGGGATTGTTCCTTAGAGCAAACACCAGCTGCATTGACTTAACACACTTCCTCCAGACAACAGGACCCCAGCTGCAAATGTTGGTAGTTCAATTGTTATTGCTTTCTGTTTGTCCAAAGATCTAATCTATCAGTTACGGGGCTGGTGTATCTCATGCAGAGGCCTGCTTTACTTTTGCATATTTATAGTTATTTTCATCTTTTATAGCTAAAGCAAATCAGCACATCTTTGTCTGAATTGTTTATTCATCTCTAGGATTTTGAATGGCTCCTGATAAAACACAAAAACAATCCACTTAAAAAAAAAAAAAAACCCCAAACAAACTGTAATGCTCATTTCTGGCAGTGTGATCAAATAAGTGACCACATTTTGGACAGCTTGGTTTGAATTCTCAGGAAGGTGCACATGTGCCCTAAGTGCAGCCAGCATTTCTCCGGAGAGTGAGCACATTATTCCTAGAAACAAAAGTAACATAAATTATTTACCTGGAGAAATAAACCTGGCTTGAAAAACTCTGCTGCAAATAGAGGAAACTCTAGACCTTGTGAATTATGCATGGATCTTAATTTAACATAAGTCTTCATTCTGTCTTCAGAGATTAGTGAATAGCATTTTATAACATGCAGGGCGGGAAGAGCATTTGATTCTACTTACAGACAGGTGACATTATTATTTTTTCTTTTATTTCAGGCAAATTGCAATCAATAGCCGCCACAGTTTTCATTTTGCTCACTCCAGTGCCCCATTTGTTTTTATTAAGAGTAAGGAACTTTAAAAAATGGCCTGCCACACATTTCTTGTGAGATCACATCCTTAGCTCCTTTTTTGTGTGTTCTAATAGGTGTAGTACCTTAATTTCTGGTAGCAAGGCAGTCAGCTTTCCCAAAAAAGTGCTCAGCGCTTTTCAGGATCAGGTCTTTTTCAACTATGCATTCCTCTCATGTTTTCTTGACTGGTAAAATCAGACATTTAAGATTTCTATTAAACAGACCATAACAAGTATTCCATGTCCTTGTTAGGAAAAAAATACTTTTGCATATAATCTTTTTCTACTTTCTGTTCCAATATTTACTCCAAATAGCTCTACGGTCCAATAGCACATTCAGTTTCTATGGATAATCATTCTTCAGCATTTATTGCATCCTATTTCTTTCTCAATGAAGTCTTCGGAGCCACTCTCTGTCTCTCTAATTTGTGAGGAAATGTGGGCCTGATCCAGCTTCCAGTGAATTTAATGGGAGTGTTTCCATTGACTTTAATAGGAGCTGGGTCAGGCTGGTAGGGCCCACCTCTGCAACTGTTAATGTTTTGAAGACAATGGGACTACTCATATAAAATAGAGCTGCATGTGGGTTCTGAGCCTTGCTGATACTTTCTTAAGATAAAACCAAAACATGCTGTAGTGTAATGCTCTCTGGCAGTCAGAGAAAGTAATATATTAAAATGATGGACCGAAGGAGTGTGAATATTCATGCTGTTAAAATGTCTGGACATGCTGCTGGTTGGTTGGTACAGTTCGAACATGAGCTGTAATCTACATAAATCCTTGCCAGCTACAAAGTCTGAAAATTATATTGATATAGGAATTGTATGGAAATAATTAAGCCATTTAGGACTCTGGGTTGCCAACCCTCCAGGATCGTCCTGGAGTCTCCAGGAATTAAAGACTAATCTTTAAGTAAAGATAATGTCATGTGGTGAAACCTGCAGGAATTCATCCAACTGACATTGGCAACCCTCTCTGCTACAAGCACTTACTGCTGGATGGAATGCCGCTGAAGTCAATATAACTGTTCCCGTAAAGTAAGTGTTCCCCTTGGGAGTGCTCTGTGTGTAGGATTAAGCCATTATTAAGGTTTTGGCCTTTCCTTCCTCATGTCTGTGGGCCAGAGTCAAAGCCTGTTGAAGTCACTAGAAACATTGTATCAGGTGCTTTGGCCCAGATTTTTAAAGGTATTTAGGCATTGCCACTCTGAGTGTGGCAATGCCTAACTGATTTCGGAGTAAAGCTCATTTCCAAAAGGGATTTATGCACTTTGGAGCCAAAATCCAATTTGACAGTCAATGACATGTTGGCTCCTAAATACCTTTGAAAATGATTTACGCTCCTAAACCAGGCAAAATACCTTTAAAAATCTCGGCCTTTGCATTTTGAGCACTGTACTTGGGTAGACATAGGCAATATCTATTTTTAGAAACTATGTGGCTACATGCTTATATCTATCAGTGAGGGCAAGATCATGCTCGAAAAGGTTTGGCTGTCAAAGAAGATCCAAATGAGGATGTTGCCATATAGATAGATATCTATATGTATAACCCCACCCTCATCCCCCTGTGTAACAGTGAGCTAAGGAAGCCTAGAACAAAATAAAATAAAATAAAAGGCAAAATAAGAGTCATGCAACTGGACCTCCTGCATGTAATATAGACTTTTCTTGAGGAGAAAGGAAAGACAATCAGCAGATATGCTGCACTAGAAAAATCAAAAACTCTCCATTTGCAGTTTTTTTTAAAAGAAGAATTACAAGTATCATTTACCATGAGAGCTAGCAATGGGATAGATCACAGTGTCCCTGACAGTTGCCAGTGATCCATTTAAAAGGGACAGCTTGTAGAACCACACTAGTTGTTTGGAAGAGGCATATTGAGAAAACACTTCAGTCTACTTAAAGGCAGTCTGATTCTAGAATAGGTCACCCTCTGAAAGAAATACAAACCAGCAGATGTGATTACAGGACGTTGCTGGCCTTTGGATTTCCTTGTAAAAACCCTGGCAATCAGATGGTTTTCCCAGAAAGGGTGCTAATCCATTTGTATTTTATGGTAAATGATCCATTCTCAGAACCTCCAAAATCCTAATCCCCCAGCCTTATACAGCAGAACTGCACTGGATAGTCTGTCAGAGGGCCAACTGTGGCTCCAGATTAGGGGGTCAGGATTTGCCTGCCCCTTAATATTACAGCTGTCTCTGATGCAAACTTGCATGCACTATAAAGAATAAATCCAGGACATACACAATTCCATTGTATTTGTCGGATGACAAATAGTTTTAGACTTTATTACCTAAGGTTTTATTTTACCAGCCCCCTTACCATACTTTTTCCAACCAACATGAACCTTTTTTCTTCATGAAACGACTCTGCTTGTATGGGAAATTATG
Organism: Emys orbicularis; assembly: GCF_028017835.1. Taxonomy (NCBI): domain Eukaryota; kingdom Metazoa; phylum Chordata; order Testudines; family Emydidae; genus Emys; species Emys orbicularis. Next base: position 15,745,854 of record NC_088693.1, on the reverse strand, counting down.
GACAAAATTATGGCTACTCCAGCACAGATAAACTATAGCAATGTACCTTTCATTTCCCTGTGCTTTCTTGTTTGTGATCCTTGAATGCAGAGGGGCTGGGAGGACTGCTAGCACTCCTGGCAGCACTTATGAGCAAAGAGAAGTGTGTGTGTGGATAGGGTAAGGCCATATGCAGGCATCAGGGCAGAGCAGCAGGGAGTCCATGCTATATCTATTCTGAAGCTGTGGCAAGGACTGGTAGTAATATGCTCCCTTTAGTAGTCCTAGAGACATTATTGGAGCTGGTCAAATACAGATATTTGTTGATTGAGTCAATTTTTTGACAAACTTTTTGGAAAACATGAGTCCCTTTGGGAGCTTGGAAGGATTCAATTTTCATCAGTAAATAATGGTGGACATCAATTTCTCTGTATGCACAGAAACTGACGGAAAAAATATTTCCATCAATAATAAACAGAATTTATAGAGAGGCAAAGTAAGAAAAATGCGGTTTGAGTACTTACTAGAGTTTGATTTAAGGATATGTAATTTGTATATTTTGACATGTGATGTTAACAATTTGTGTTTTAATGGTTATAAAGCTTTAACTTTTTGAATCTCAATGTTTATTATCATTAAATAATTATTTAGTCTGACCTCCCCCATAATTTCCCTCAACTGCAAAAATTTAAATAGACACAAATAAAAAAATATATATTTAAAATAAACATCTATATTATCCATCAAAATGATAACAAAATAAAAATTGATTTCTGTGAAGCCTAAATACCTATGTGGAGACCTATAAAATTATGAAGACCCTTTATTTTAAAAAGTCTGTGATGTGATGTGAGTCTGCGTGTCCTTTCTACCCACACCCACCACCTTGTAGTCTGTTACTCATCTACCCATTGTGGGGGGTTTCAGAGGTGATTTTTAAAGGCAGTGTATCTGCATACTTCCAATCAATAACAATAGGAGCCACAAAACACCAGAAATTATGGGGGAAATATCAGGCACTCACTTTATTTGGTTTGTTTTAGGACATCTATAAAAATGAAGACAGGAATTTAAATAGTACACTATAATGGCACTGCTTCTGTTATTGTTGTAACTAAGCTCGTCTCTAAAAAAAAAACCCACCACCACAACAACAAAAAACCCGAAGATGAAGTTGTATCTATATCCCTGCTGTGTATGTCATAAAAAAGACATTGCTGTCCACTGAAAGAAAAATTAGTACTATGCATAATGAACAATATTATGCAAATTACTTCACACACGAGGCAGCTAGGCTGACTAAATACTATAGATCACCAAATGGTTTAAAGTAATGTCCTCAGCATTTCAAAATGCCAAAGCTAAAACCCAAACCATAAGCACTTACGTTTGTCTGTCTGGGGACGCACCCTTATATACGGTATCGTTGACTATGCCTCAGAAAGTGTCACCACATAAGACAAGCATACTTAATTAGGTTAGGTATAGTGTTCTGTCTCAAGACAAGTGTAATCACTATGTTGTGCATCTTTTATTTAAGTTACTATAGCCTTTGTTTCAAGTTTACATCAATACTGAGGTAATGTGCGCTAAGAAATACAGTGTGCAATGAAGAACTAGACATCAAGTGATAAAGACATGTATTAAACCCCTCCAAATGGCCTTATTTAATGGGGAGGCTGCCTCACCATATCAAATAGCATATTAAGCTGATTGAATGTATCTTTTCAAGGCAGAATACAATGCAGACATTATGGGTAGCACTATGCAAAATGTTGCACATATAAAACACTGCAATACTATAGAAACTTGGGTGATAAAAGTTCCACATTTGATGTGTCATTGCTTCTGCAAGAAACACACACTTTCATTTTCAAGCTCCAGTAAATTGAATTCACCACGTTCTATAATTTACCACCATATTTTTTGTCAAAGTGACTGTTGTATGATTAAAAAAGAGGAAAAAATACCATTTATTTTCACTTTGCATGTGAATCCTGGACTTCTGTAGCCACCATTTTAACCCATTCATGTCTAAGGCCTTTTTTCTGTAACGAGCGCCATGAGAACCCAGCATCTTTGTGATTCCTGAACTCCCACGTGGGTCAATGTTACAAGATCAGGGCCTGTAAATCACTTAAAGAAGACAACATACGCCAGGGTATGTCTACACTGCAGCTAGGAGCGTGTTTCCAGTTGTGGGTAGACAGATATCTGCTTGCTCTGCTGGAGCTAGCATGCCAAAAATAGTAGGGTGGCCGCAGTGACTCAAGCTAGCCATCCCAGTATAATCACACCCAACTTCCAGGGTACCTATTCAGGCAGCTAGCCCAAGCTACTGCAGCCACACTGCTAGTTTTAGCACACTAGCTCTGGCAGAGCTAGTGTGTATCTGTCTCCTAGTGCTGGGCAGCATGTGCCCAGCTGCAGTGTAGACATACCCTCAGATAAACTGTCCACTCATTGAATAATAGGAATGTGAGATAGGAAAGACTTGTCAGCTCATCTGAAAGTGGAAGGAACAGTGAAATGTTTCTCTGTAAGTATTCATTTGATTTTGAAAGTGAAAATTTGTTCAGCTACATTAGCAACTCTTACTCGCTTTCTGTGAATGTTGCTGTGCTCAAGTTTTACCAGCATGGAATACCCCTAAATAGCCATATCTCTAATGTTTGAATGTTGACTGAATGTAAATTTTGAATGATATGTGTGACTGTACCAGTTTCAATTTTTAGTTTGTATTATTTTGGCTATTTACCAGGAGTCATTCAATCAGGGAGTGGAAACGATACCAAGTGACTTCTTAAAAAGATAGCACAAATCAGGAATTTCTCTGACAGCTTGTTTTCTATGAAAAATTATATGCTAAAGAAATTCATCAATAATATTTCATATCAAATTAATCTGAGAATTTTTCAGATCATTGTGTGGACCATTAAAGAAAAGGAAAAAGGGCAAAATTAATACATTACAATATATTAATTACATATGATTTGCTCAACTCTAGTTCTGTTCTCCAGCAATGCAAGATTATTCCCTTTAGCATATTCCAAAAAGCTTTCTTCAATCTACATTTAAATAACCCAACCAATAAAGTTTCTATTAATTCCTCCTGGAGATTTCCCCCCAGTCTAATAGACCATGACATTAAGAAATAGATTCTGTTATCCAGCATACATTTTCCTTTTCTGACTTTTATTCTTTCTTTACATAATTATGCTCACTTGGGCTGTGTTAAAAATTTCCCCCTATTCTGGGTTTGAAACATTTGTAAACTGTTATTTTTTTCTTGTGTCATCATCATTCAACCAATATATTACTCTATTCAACCTATACACTTTACAGATGAGTGAAGATTACACACAAACATTTCCCATTTTTGACCAGCTCTAACCCACATCCAATCCTTCCTTATGTCAGTTCTTCAAACAGTTCTACTAAGTTTAGCAACTCTTCTGTAAACTAAATCCAATTTATTAATACCTTTATGGTACTGCAATGTAGAGATATGTACATCCTGAACCATTGTCAGTTATATTCAGTGGTTGGTATTTGTCTTGTGTATATAAGGCTAGTTTGTTGCTGACCCTTTAGAAGAAGTTCCTCTTTCTTAAATCTTCTGGTTTATTAGTGTTGTGTTATGTAAGAGGTCAGGCTAGATGTCATAATGGCCTTTCTGTCCTTAATATCTATGAAACTGTTATCTGATTATGTGAGGATTGAACTTGCTTTTTCATCATGCAACTGAATTGAGATTTAAGTTTCAAATGAATCCATTATATTGTTGTTATCCAATTAGCAAGAAACCTGTGGCTTGGTTGGAAATGGTCTGGAGTTGAGTGAATCAAATCTGGAGGGAATGAAATGAAATAGTAACCAAAGGAAAGAAGCTATTGGTTGGAATGTTAGTCTAACCTTTAATGACCTGATTGGCAAAAATTATTTGTAGAACAGGGACTAGATTTTTTTTCACCCCAGTATGGCATGGTCTCTCGTCCTCTAGACATGATGGCTCACCACCTGGCCATTCAGTTTTTCATCAACGGACAAGGCAGCAGAATTGGAGCCCAGCACCAACTTCTGTTCTTCTTTTATGGCCAAAGGGGATGAATGTCTCTCAGGCTATGTGTACACTGCACACACTCTGCAGTGGCGCCTAGAGTATGTGTAGCGCCTGCCGCAGCGAAAGGCTCTGGCAGTGGGGAGGCAGCGGGAATAGGCTCCAGCAGCTCCACATGGCAGGGAAATGCACTAGCAGCAGGATGCTACACTTCTAAAAATAGCCATTTAGACAGGGGACAATACTGCAGAGAGCCACGTAGGGTACTGTGATGGGGTGTGTTCCCCACACTAGCCCTGTAAGAGCTGAATTAGGTCAATCAGCTAATTTGGCTGGAAACAGGGGAGCTTTAGGCTGGAGTCAGCTAATTAGAAAGAAGCTCATCTGTGATGGACAGGTGGGGCTTCTACAAAAGCCAGGAGGCTGGCAACAGAAGAAGCAGCTGGGAAAAGCTGCAGTCACTCCCTGGGAAGAGGGAGGAGTGTTTGGAGGTCGCAGAGATGAGTTTCCTAAACTTACTCCCTGGAAGGAGGGAGGGAAGAGACTGGCAAACCCACAAGAGTGGAGAAGGCCAGGAGATATGGAAGTGGCTCAGGAAAAGGCAGCAAGGTGCAGGGAACAAACCTTGGCTGCTATGTTGAGGGTCCCTGAGCCAGAACCCGGAGTGGAGGGTAGGCCCGAGCTCCCCTGCAAGCCACTGTGGGAGTGGCACTGTGAGGCAGTGAAGCAGAAAACTGCCTGAGACTGCTGGAGAGCAGGAACCTTGATGCACTCCCCCCTGGAAGGCAAAACCACTATAGTGACATGGCTGGAGGGCTGAGTCACAAGAGGACAGCTCTGGCTCCTGGGAGTGAGAGAGGGACTGCGGACCAGAGAGAGAGCCATGGAGCGATGGCGTGCAAACTGCAGAATGGGGCATTGACCTCAAGCACTAGTCCCCTTAGTGATCAGGAGGAGGTGTCAGACAAGTGGTGAGTGGAGCACCCCGTGACGGGTACATACTCACAGCATTCAGGTGTGTCTTTACTCTACTCACCTAAACAGTTCCTCACCATCTACACTGCTGTTTATACCTGTGATATGGGTGTATATAGTTTATGTACTCTGCACACTCCTTTTGGCGGCATGTAATGTAGACGTACCTTTAGTTGGGTCTCTGAGCTTGAGAATTCTGCATATGACACACCTGCTTATGTTATGATAAATTATCTGTTTATATCATGTAGAAGCATAAATAAATCTATCATAATAACCATATAAGAAATATTGGCTATTTATTTGCTGTTCAAATGAAAAATATGCCCTACTTTAATCCTCCTAGCCATCAGGATTTTTTCTACCATCTAACAAAAGTCGACTCAGAATGCACTTTCATTAGTGCTGATGATACTATGAGTAATCATAGAATAACATGTAATATAAAGAATGTGTATTGCTGCTTCTAAACCCACGCCATTCATTACTGCTGTAATGGAGACTTTTTCTGATCAAGCAGATAGGAAGCTTGGCAGGGTATATTTATAGCTGAAGATGTCTTTGATGAAAGGCATAATACTTTGAAGAGATATATGGTGTAAGTTCTGCAGAAAGGACTGATTTTTATACAAGTATAGTGCCTAGGTAACTTGTTGTCTAATGTGATTTACTCTGAGTGTTTTGATGCTGTTATTTATTTGGAGTCCTCTTGATTTATTCAGCTTTTAATGTATTTGTTAACATTTTCTCTAAAGCCACTTGTTAGTGAAATGATTAAACTTAAAACAGAAATCAGTTCCAAAATACAAACATATTTTTAAATAACAAAAAATAAAATAAGATTTATTTTTGCTTATAGTACAGTTACATTTGAAACCACTTAATCAATAGCCTGATACTGCACCCCCAATGCACACATAAATACCACTGTAGTCATGATTCCGTAGGTGAATGGCACTGTACATCCTGCCCACACCTGATTTCTTCATCTGCCTAAACACAAGTCATGAAAATGCAAAACATTTGTTGAGAGAGTAAATTTTTCAGTGTATGCAGAATTAAAAAAAAAATCTGCTTCATAAAACATTAGAGAGCAGCTCTATCTTTTCACTTGCTTTCTTTGTTTTATAAGCAGGATTTTCTTAAAATAACCTTTACTTGAAGTTTTTCATATTGATGCGTTATTGCAATAATCTGTCACATCTGTTTAAATTACTATTGATGTTAGTGGAGCATTTTGAAAAGATAGTATAGGGATACTGTTATATCTGTGAGACAATACAAGAACTTCAAAAAGGATCTATTTTTTTGAAGTATTTTAAAGCCTTTTGACTGTTTATGCTTACTTTAAATGTCTATTATTTAGAGGTGTATGATTTCCACACACACCCGCCCGCAGAGAGCTTTAGGATTCTGTCACTTAATTTTTTGAACAGGTTTCAGAAAATTACTTCAGTTATAAGGAAGTGGGAATTCCTATTTTAAGCTACATGAAGTACTTTATATTTACCATTTTGGTAATTATTGCTCATACTTTTTGTCCAGTAGAAAAAGTCAGGAACAATGGGGAGAGGCCAATGCTCCAGATCAGCCTGATTGACAGGCTAATTAGAGGGTCAGGAGGCCAGGGAGGTCCTCCGTGTGAGTTGGAATTGCCTGGGTCAGACTGAGTGGGGCTGAGCTAAGGAGAAAGCAGGGGCCCAAGCTGAGCTGGAGAGCAGAACCATGCCAGATCCAGAGGGGCCAGAGGCGCAGCCACAGAGCCAGAGACACAGCCCAGGGAGAGCAGATCCTGTGCTGGGAGCAGAGCTGCAGCCACAGAGCCAGAGACACGGCCCAGGGAGAGCAGATCCTGTGCTGGGAACAGAGCTGCAGCCACAGAGCCAGAGACGCAGCCCAGGGAGAGCAGATCGTGTGCTGGGAGCAGAGCCGCAGCCACAGAGCCAGAGACGCAGCCCAGGGAGAGCAGATCCTGTGCTGGGAGCAGAGCTGCAGCCACAGAGCCAGGTGTGGTGAGCAAGTGGGGCCAGCCAAGGGGGGACCTTGGGCAAAGGGCCCAGCACAGAAAGACACCCCCAGACAAGGGCCCTTGCAGGCCAGTCCGGGAGGGGGACCTTAACCTGACGGGGGGCTGACGCTGGGAAGAAGGGTCCCACCACTCAAAGCCCGGAGGTGTGTGGCCACCACCATTGCAAGTGTCCAACCCGCAGCATACCTGCAGCACAGCCAGGGCCTGAGACGGAAATCTGGGACCTACAAGGAACAGACTGCGAAGTGCCCTGATGTCCAGAGACACTGTTTGTGATGTTCCCTGCCACAAAGCAGGGTGATGTGTTTTCCTTTAACCTTTCCCATTTTTCCTTATTCTTTTCTTTAGATTAATTGTTAATTAAACAACTTGTATTTGTTTTAAATTGTATGGAATAATCAGTGGGTCAGGGAGGTGCCCGGTGCAGAGAGAGTACCCCGGAGTGGGGACACCCTAGCCCCTGTCCTAGGTGACCACAGCAGGGTTGGGGGTTGAGCCCCCCAGGAATCCTGGGCCCAGCCTTGTTGGGGTTACGAGGACTCTGCCAGACAGGAGAGTGGAAGGGGAGCCCTCAAGGGCAGGGAGGCCTCTGGGTAAAGGGAGTGGGAGCGAGGACTCAGATCCTTTCGCTAGCCCACTTCACCGGGGTAGTGCAGAAGCCAGGAAAGTTCCCCACAATAGTGGGACCATTCCCCCGCTTACACAGAGTTGTCCGACCCCAGGAGAAGAGTCAGGAGCCAGCCTGGCTTCCTTAGGGCATAGCTACACACTATGGGGAGCCCCCTCTGAGTTCAGGCCTGAAAATGTCTAGACATTGTACCAACCAATCAAAATGAGGAAAGGCATCTTGTTCCTCCACCTCCTCCCACTTAGGCATGTGTATTAGGTCCAAATATACTCTGGCCCTACATTAGTATCAAGATTATCAATTGTCCTATTCCCCTGTGCTGGGAATAAGGAGCCCACTAACTCCTGTTTGTGGAATACCAGTTTTACTGGTCTGCACCCATTTGGGAGGACATGTTTGTGGGGTTTGTACTCCCTACCTCTCAACGGGTGGACAGGGAGTAGGAGGAGAGAGGCAAGGAATAGGCAGAGCCTTGACTCTCTCCACTCCCAAAACACTAGCCAATACAAAGGAAAATGTAATTTGCTTTGCCAAGAGCCGTAGCAGCATCAAGGAAGGACGAAGGAGGGATTTGTGACTTTAACAGCAATGATTCCATTCCTGGGCTGCTACGCCCTGCCCCTTACTATGGGCTCAGAGCAATGTCTAAAAGTTAGTCTGAATTAGTATACACCCACTGATTCCCAAGGTAGTATGAACTCAATATATACACATTAAAAAAAGCTGTTAGAGCTCTATGAGCATAGTAATGGTCTGTGTTCATCTCCAGCTGTGAAAGCACAGCTGTGTGCCTGCCAGACTTGCCTTTACAGTCTTCAGGAAGCAAAACATTTCTCATATGGAATATTACAAATTGATGGGAAAAGCACAAGTAGCTAATAAATAAGTAATTTACATTTAAATTCTTTACCATATTATCCATTGAAACCAAGAAATCTTTGAAGATAAATAAGAAACAACTATTATTAGATACATTTTAAAAGAAGAAAATAAATTTCAGCTTTCATATTGCCACATAAGATAGAAGGACCCTGATACACACTTTCTATACTCAAAATTAATTTGCTTTGTTCATACACCTCTGGTACAGAGTACCAACAAAGGGTTATTCTTGATATTGGTTATCTAAACACTATTTCTAATTAATTTTCAGGTTTCTATTACAAGAATTCTAGTGCACTCATTTTTTGCTTGCAAAATAGAGCTGAGGGCTGATAATATAGATGTCTTGGGAATAAGAAAGCAGCTTACAATTAATATGTACTAATTATGTTAAATGTTTACACTATATAGTATCTACCACTATAAACTGTTTTCTTACAATTTCCAACTTAATCAGATTATTCCCATACATCATTATAACTACTACTGGACAAAAAGTATGAGCAATAATTACCAAAATGGTAAATATAAAGTACTTCATGTAGCTTAAAATAGGAATTCCCACTTCCTTATAACTGAAGTAATTTTCTGTAATTTTCTCAGGCTCCTGATTTGCCATCGACCCTTCCCCTTTTAGTGCTGGGAGCTAGCCAACCAAAACACCCCCACTGAATGTTAGTAAGGGGGCAACAGTCCCCTTACATCTGCATCCAGTGCAGGGTGGTGCCTTAAAAGCACAATTGAGCCCATCATTTTTAATAACAGGGACTCATCAATTTTTAAATAAGTATATATTGTTTTTTATTTTTAATATTTAGAAGGAAATTCACTCAACCTACATAAAGCCTGAGTATTTGTACTCTAGGTTGGTAGAGTGTGGGGAGTTAAAATTCATATTCCCTAAGTTAATTAAATTAAGATTATTGATACATCTGGAGAGTCTTCCTCATTTTTTATGGGACCCACTGCCTTACCAGGGGCGGCCTACCTGGCTGGTAGAGTAGGACTTGCCTGGTGATTGTGGTGGCAGTTCAGGTAATCACAAGTGTAGATCCAGGAATCCGGCACCAGTTCAAGGGGGAAGGCAGAGTCAGGCTTAAGGGGCCAAGCCAAAGGCCAGAAGTGGAGTCAGAAGCCTAAGCCGGAGTCATAGTTAGGGACGTAGCCACGTTCTGGAGTCAAAAACCAGAACGGAGCAGATACAGGCTGGGACTGTTGCAAGACAGGAGGAGGGCTTGGAGCAAGGACTAGAAGCAGTTTGGAACAGGAAGCAGATGTGAGAGGAGGGTAAGCACAGCTGCAGGTATGGTACACATCCAGCAGCCGCTGTACTGCTTCTGTAAGGCTCATGCAGCAGACTGCTGGCTCCCATGGCAAATCAGGAAGCACAGCCATTTTGGAGGGGGCTCATTGCACCCAGCTGAGTCCGCTGGGTTGCCTAGCGACCAGGCTGGGAACCAGCTGCCCTTGAAACCAACACTATAATGCATCTTCAGAGTAATAACAACTATCCCCAAATGATTGTAGATTTACTCCTGTGAACCTCAGTAATAATAATTTAGGAGTCTTGCTGAAAAGCCTCTGCAACTGAACATTTTGATGTGGGGAAGATGATGTCTTATGAGAGAACAGATTTTAACTTTCATCATATGTTGTCTTTTTAATTTTGGTACTTTAGTGAAGTGCTTGCACTAAAGTATGAACAACTGTGTTCTCTGTTTTACAAATGCTTGAAGGGTTGGCACGTGTACAAGTAGAAGATAAGTGAGATTGGCTGAAACTCATTGCAATGCAGAGTCGACACATGGGCGAGGTCATGTGCCCGGCCTCCCAATTTGTGCCAGGGATTTTACGTCCTTCCCAGAACCTTTCAATCGTGCCTCTCCCCGCTATCAGCAGTTGTGCGTTGTCTCTGTTGCAACATACTAAGAATGAAATCTTGGGGTTGGAGCAGAGCGCACATGCCAACAGAATGCAATTCTCAGGCCCAGCGTGGCTGTACAAGCCATTCAGCTACTACTAATTCATATTATGTGGTTGGGAGACAGAAGGCAATAGAGGAGTGTTCCACTTACCCAAACTTGTGAATCAGAAACCCAGTGTTTTGGCTGATTGTAGTGCCTTCTGTGCTTGTAAAAGGAGCAGCAGGAAATCAACAATTAAACATCGATATATCTATATTATCATCTAAATACATGGGGATCCACTCTGTCATCTATACGCAGGGGTTTAAAAGAGTACCTACTATCAAAACATTAAGATTTGTTTGTCTAAAGCATTCTCCCACTGTTGGAATCATAGCCCTGGTCTACACTACAGGGTTAGGTCGAATTTAGCCACGTTAGGTCGATTTTATAATGAATGCATCTACACTAGCAACCCCAGTCCGTCGACCTAAAGGGCTCTTAATATCGACTTCTGTACTCCTCCCTGGCGAGGGGAGTAGCGCTAAAATCGAACTTGCTGGGTTGAATTTGGGGTAGTGTGGACACAAATTGATGTTATTGGACTCCGGGAGGTATCCCAGAGTGCTCCAATGGGACCACTCTGGACAGCACTTTCAACTCCGATGCACAAGCCAGGTACACAGGAAAAGCCCCGGGAACTTTTGAATTTCATTTCCTGTTTGGTCAGCGTGGCGAGCTCAGCAGCACAGGTGACCATGCAGTCCCCCCAGAATCACAAATAAGCTCCAGCATGGAGCGAACGGGAGACACTGGATCTGATTGCTGTATAGGGAGAAGAATATGTGCAGGCAGAACTCCGATCAAAAAGAAGAAATGCTAATATATATGCCAAAATCGCACAGTTTTGACTTGTAGTGTGGCTACACTACAGTACACTACAACAGTAATTTTCTGGTCTGGGAAGTAAGTCGCTTCTTGCAGCTGCTCAAACAGCCTGGAGTTCCTAAAGATTCGAGTGTCATGCACCTTTCCCGGCCATCCCATGTTGATGTCGGTTACCCTGTCCTCCTCCCCCATCTCACCCTAGCCCACCTGGGCTACCTTATCAGTTATCTCCCTTTTTTTTAATTAATGAAGAAAGAATGCATGGTTTCAAAACAATAGTGACATTATTTCCTTTGCCAGCTGTGATCGAAGGGGGGAGGGTGGTTGGCTTACAGGGAATTAAAATCAACAAAGGGGGCGGGTTTGTATCAAGGAGAAACACACACAGCTGTCACACCATAGCCTGACCAGTCATGAAACTGGTTTTCAAAGCCCCTCTGATGAGCAGCGCGCCTACCTGTGCTCTTCTAAACACCCTGGTGTCCGGCTGTTCAAAATTGGCAGCCAGGCAATTTGCCTCAACCTCCCACCCCGACATAAATGTCTCCCCCTTACTATCACAGATATTATGGAGCACACAGCAAGCAGTAATAACAATGGGAATATTGGTTGCGCTGAGGTCTAACCTAGTCAGCAAACAGTGCCAGTGAGCTTTTAAACGTCCAAAGGCACATTCTACCACCATTCTGCACTTGCTCAGCCTATAGTTGAATGGCTCCTTACTACTGTCCAGGCTGCCTGTGTATGGCTTCATGAGCCATGGGAGCAAGGGGTAGGCTGGGTCTCAAAGGATAACTATTGGCATTTCAACATCCCCAACAGTAATTTTCTGGTCTGGGAAGTAAGTCCCTTCTTGCAGCTGTTCAAACAGCCTGGAGTTCCTAAAGATTCGAGTGTCATGCACCTTTCCCGGCCATCCCACGTTGATGTCGGTGAAACGTTCCTTGTGATCCACCAGTGCTTGTAGCACCATTGAGAAATACCCCTTGCAGTTTATGTACTGGTTGGCAAGGTGGTCCGGTGCCAAGATAGGGATATGCGTTCCGTGTATCGCCCCACCACAGTTAGGGAAACCCATTGCAGCAAATCCATCCACTATGACTTGCACATTTCCCAGAGTCACTACCCTTGATAGCAGAATGTCAGTGATTGCATTGGCTACTTGAATCATAGCATTCCCCACAGTAGATTTGCCCACCCCAAATTGATTTCTGACTGACCGGTAGCAATCAGGCATTGCAAGCTTCCACAGGGCTATCTCCACTTGCTTCTCAACTGTCAGAGTAGCTCTAATCTTGGTATTCCTGTGCTTCAGGGTGGGGGTAAGCAACTCACAGAGTTCCAGGAAAGTGGTCTTACGCATGCGAAAGTTTTGCAGCCACTGGGAATCATCCCATACCTGCAACACTATGCGGTCCCACCAGTCTGTGCTTGTTTGTCGGGCCCAGAATCAGCGTTCCACTGTATCAACCAGCCCCACTGTCGTCATGATGTCCCAATTGCCACATCCCGTGCTTTCAGGAACATCTGTGTCCATGTCCTCCTCACAATCGTCCTCATGCTGCCGTCTCTTAGCCAGGTTCTGCACATACTGCAGTATAATGCGTGAGGTGTTTACAATGATCACAATAGCAGTGGTGAGCTGAGCGGGCTCCATGCTTGCCGTGCTATGGTGTCTGCACGGATAACCCAGGAAAAAAGGCGCAAAATGATTGTCTACAGTTACTTTCATGGAGGGAGGGGCGACTGACGACATGTACCCAAAACCACCCGCGACAATGTTTTTGTCCCATCAGGCATTGGGAGCTTAACCCAGAATTCCAATGGGCAGCGGAGACTGCGGGAACTGTGGGATAGCTTCCCACAGTGCACCACTCCGTGAGTCGATGCTAGCAACGGTAGTGAGGACGCACTCCCCCGACTTAATGTGCTTAGTGGGGACATACACAATTGACTGTATAAAATCGACTTCTACAAAATCGACCTAATTTCGTAGTGTAGACATACCCATAGATTCCATTGATCTTGTTATAACTGTTTGACTCTCCTAGTATATAATGCATAACGCATTCTACAGAACATTCATTTAAAAGGAAGGCATGCCCATGCGTATAGAAACCTTGGCTTTTCTGTTATACATTATATTGACCAAATGATGTCCCGTCAAATGGACTGAAGTTTTTTTCTTTTTCTTTTCATTTGAAAAAAAGACCAAGACAAGGTAGTTTTTTTTTTTTAATGAAGTGGTTGAAAAGGTACATTTGAGAGTTTCTCAATGGATGAATTCTCTACACAACAAATTAAGAAAACAGAGCTGCTTCTATTTTATTTAATAATGATTCTTGTGATTGCCATAACTGGTTGATGTTTGGGCAATGAAATGTTTCCCAGTGTTTGTCTACATGTTGATATTTGCACTTTAGCATTACAACATGAATCTGATGTTTATGGTCTGAATCTGATAGAGAATTCTCCCATTTTAGGGACAAACAAAAGAAGAGACAAAAGCAACCCAAAACCCCAAGTTTTTTTTTTTAATAGTGAACTCTTCTCTTTCTATAAAATGTAATATCTATATCTTTGTTATATGTATAATATATATGTTCACATTCTCTGTTCATTTTAAATGGCATCAGTCCATTGAAATTAAGTTACACCAGCTGAGAATCTAGCCCATAACCTATATAAGAAGGAAAATAAATAGACAAATATTATAATATTTTAGTAATTCATAATATCTAAGTGAAAAAAGTCAAATAGTTTTGTAATATAACAATTCTGTAGTCCAAATTTGTATCCATCCCAATTCCATCTTAAAGTATGCAGCAGTCAAGGGCACTATAGCCTGATTGGCAAGGTATTTGACCCTGTTTGATTAGTCTTTGAACGGTATAGTAATTTAGCAAACAATAAATTATCTGATGATGTGAAGACAGTTGCTAGGGAGGTACAAACATGTTAGCAGCATGCTTGGTAAGTTTAGATTTAACTTTGGACTGTAGCCCAAATTGAGACTACCTTTTAAATTGAATTCAGAAAGGTGAAGAGGTAAAATTTTGAAGAGAATATATAATACGCTCTGGGAGTTTGATACTGATTTCTGTATTAACTTGGCATGTATTTACTTTCTATGTGGCCTAACATCCTTATTTCAGAATTCAGGATCAGTGCACAAATAGTGGAAACTCTATTTGTAATAAACAGTATTAATAAAAAAAATAATCTGATTGGCTCTGCTCCCAAAACTATCCACCACTGATCTATTACCTTCTATCCAATAAGACTTTCCCACCTATCCTTTGTCTATATGCCAATATATGCACCTACAATGTATTGCTGTTGCAGTTATTTGCAGGTGCAAAACTGTGAAGACACATAAAAAGCTGGTTTGAAGTTTCTTAAAAACAAACAAACCCTAAACATAATTAAACTGTCAACCATTGAACATTTATAAAGTTATAAATGAAATTTCTATTTAAATGATAAAATTATACCGTGTGTATATTATGATGTATACATAAACAAAGCTAGAAGACTGAAAGACCAAGTTTAGGCTATGAGGTAAGAAATTGAAGTCCAGGACCTCCATGTTAGCATTCTCTGAAATGCTTCCAGTTCCACACGCAGGGCCAGTTAGGAAGAACTGCAGGACCTCAATGCAGGGATGAAACAATGGTGTAGGGAGGAGGGATTTAAATTTATTAGGAACTGGGAAAACTTTGGGGGAAGGGAGAGCCTATACAGGAAGGATGGGATCCACCTAAACCAACATGGAAGCAGATTGCTGGCACTTAAAATTAAAAAGGTCGTAGAGCAGTTTTTAAACTAAGGGCTGGGGGAAAGCCGACAGGTGCAGAGGAGCACGTGGTTCAGACAGAGACATCCCTTAAGGGAGGATCTATTAATGGAGATTCTCTATGTTCTAGTAAGGAGGAGAGAACATAGAGAAGATGAAGATGATAAAATACAGGTAGGATCTGATAAGAAACAGTAAAATGAAAAAAGAGTCCCATTCAATTACATCATGTAATGGCAGACAGCTAAAAAGTGACAAGTTATTAAAGTGCTTATATACAAATGCTAAAAGTCTAAATAATAAGATGGGTGAACTAGAGTGCCTCGTATTAAATGAGGATATTGATATAATAGGCATCACAGAAACTTGGTGGAATGAGGATAATCAATGGGACACAGTAATACCAGGGTACAAAATTCTTGGAGCAGCTAGTTCTAGAACCCACAAGAGGAAAGGCAGTTCTTGATTTAGTTCTAAGTGGAGCACAGGGTTTGGTCCAAGAGGTGAATATAGCTGGACCGCTTGGTAATAATGACCATAATGTAATTAAATTTAACATCCCTGTGGCAGGGAAAACACCACAGCAGCCCAACATTTAATTTCAGAAAGGGGGACTATACAAAAATGAGGAAGTTAGTTAAACGGAAATTAAAAGGTGCCAAAAGTAAAATCCCTGCGGGCTGCATGGAAACTTTTTAAAGACACCATAATAGAGGCCCAACTTGAATATATACCTCCATTAAAAAACATAGTAAGAGAACCAAAAAAGTGCCACTGCGGCTAAACAACAAAGTAAAAGAAGCAGTGAGAGACAAGAAGGCATCCTTTAAAAAGTGGAAATTAAATCCTAGGGAGGAAAATAGAAAGGAGCATAAACTCTGGCAAATGAAGTGTAAAAATATAATTAGGAAGGCCAAAAAAAAATTTGAAGAACAGCTAGCCAAAGACTTAAAAAGTAATAGCAATTTTTTTTAAGTACATCAGAAGCAGGAGGCCTGCTAAACAACCAGTGGGGCCTCTGGACGAGATGCTAAAGGAGCACTCAAGGATGACAAGGCCATTGCAGATAGTTCTCTATCAACATCCACTCAATGTGCAGCGGCAGTTCAAAAAGTGAACAGAATGATGGGCATCATTAGGGATAGATAATAAGACAGAAAATATCATATTGCCTCTATATAAATCCATGGTACACCCACATCTTGAATACTACATGCAGATGTGGTCACCACATCTCTTAAAAAGATATAGGGGTATGGAACGTCTTCCATATGAAGAGAGATGAGTAAGACTGGGACTTTTCAGCTTGGAAAAGAGACGACTAAGGGAGGATATGATACAAGTCTATAAAATCATGACTCTGTAGAGAAAGTAAATAAGGAAGTGTTATTTACTCCTTCTCATATCACAAGTGCTAGGGGTCATCAAATGAAATTAATAGGTAGCAGGTTTAAAACAAACAAAAGGAAGTATTTTTTCACACAACGCACAGTCAACCTGTGGAACTCCTTGTCAGAGGATATTGTGAAGGCCAAAACTATAACAGGGTTCAGAAAAGAACTAGATAAGTTCATGGAGGATAGATCCATCAATGGCTATTAGCCAGGATGGGCAGGGATGGTGTCCCTAGCCTCTGTTTGCCAGAAGCTGGGAATGGGTGACAGGGGATGGATCACTTGATGATTACCTATTCTGTTCATTCTCTCTGGGGCACCTGGTATTGGCCATTGTTGGAAGACAGGATACTGGGCTAGATGGGGCTTTAGTTTGACCCAGCATGGCTGTTCTTATGTTCTTAAAAACAGTAATGTTGGTCAAAGGGACAAGGAATTGGAATGCAGAACAAAAGACAAATGGCCTAAACTATTTGAAGCTGAAGTTATTATTTAAGTGTATCTCTCAGTAAAAGTCAGTAGGAGGAATTTGGCTCCATAATTCTAATACTATATGAATAGTGTATTGAGAAGCTCTACTTGTGTTACTTACACATTGCACCAGCAGTTTTACTGAATCAACTCTATTCTCACTCCTTTTGCAGTTCTCATAATTAACAAACGTGGGTAGCAAGTAATCTAATTACCACCAGATGCTCATACTACTGAAGAACAGTTGCTAGCTTGCAAAAAACAGAATGCTATTGTTCAGCTTTACCCTGTTTTTCTTTTTCTAAAACTGCAGTTCAATCACATTTTACTTCAAATTAAATTAATTGCCTAGATCAGGGGTCGGCAATCTTCGGCACGTGGCCCATCAGGGTAATCTACTGGCGGGCTGCGAGACATTTTGTTCACGTTGACCATCCGCAGGCACAGCCCCCACAGCTCCCAGTGGCCGCAGTTCGCCGTTCCCGACCAATGGGAGCTGCGGGAAGCAGCGGCCAGCACGTCCCTGCAGCCTATTAGGCTGTTAGCCTCCACTGAAAGTCAGTATCTTCCATTGCTGTATGTAGTGTAGTTGTAGCTGTGTCAGTCTCAGAATATTAGAGACCTCACCCACCTTGTCTCTCTAATTGAAAGTCAATGTGAGTTAGGTGCCAAACAACCATCTTGCCTTTAAAAAAATCTCCCCCTTTGACTTTAAGAATTCCATGTTCAAAAGAAATTACTCGAAATATTAGGCTCATAAAAAGATACCAGCAATAACATCAATCATTTTTTTTAATAAAAATTGTGTATAATTCTGCTTGTGTACTAATTCTTGAGGAGTATTGAATCTCATTTAATTTATTTTTTCTCATAAGTCAGACTGAGACACCTGCTATTTTTCTAGGAGCTGGTTAAATAATTCAGTGTGAACAGCAAATTGCCTACGTTGGTTTACATTAATAACAACATTAATATTTTTGCTTGTACATCAACAGCACATTTTTTAAAAAATCCTTGTAAATAACATAATGTTTTGCTGTGCTAGACATATGGGGGGAAATCATGGCTCCTCTGAAGTCTGAAGCAACACTCCCATTAACTTCAGTGGGGCCACAATTTTACTAAAGATGTTTAAATTTAATCACATGAGCAGTCCCATTGTAGTTGCTGGGCTGAGTGTTAGGCACATGCTTCTCTATCTTGCTGATTTCGGGCCACACCTGCTGACTGAATTTCTTGCACCTGATGCATCATCCATGGGAAAACAATTCTTAACTATTTTAAAATTAGAAACATCTATATCGTACAAAAGAGTTTTTTTTTAAATTGTTCAATGTCAGCAGTCCTTTTAACTCATGAAAGGTAGTGAAAGCCATAGACACTTAACTCATACAGTTATTTGCAAGATAGATATAGGATGGATATGTTTCAGAATAGATTGCCTTCACTTCTCCAAGGCCACCAGTTTATTTCATATAGGCCAATTGATGGTATCAACTTTCAGTTACTACCAACCTGAGTGTCACTTGAAGCAGTGGATTAGACAGGAAATTTTTTCACATTCCATTATCAATCTTTTCCACCATCCAGTCTTTATCCCAATTAATATATTGTTCTGTCATCCAAATGCACAGTGGATAGACTTATAGTTAACATTTACCAGGGCATGGTATAAATACCTTACCACAGTATACATTTTAAATTTCATACTACATTCTGTATACCTTTTTATAAATATAGGAAATACCATGTCATATATAGGAAATACCACAGTACTGTATTTTATTTAATACTATAAGGCCTGGTCTACACTACGGGGTTAGGTCGAATTTAGCCACGTTAGGTTGATTTAAAAACGAATGCAACAATGCAGTCCACACAACCAACCCCGTTCTGTCGACCTAAAGGGCTTAAAATTGACTTCTGTACTCCTCCCCGGCGAGGGAAGTAGCGCTAAAATCGACTTTGCTGGGTCGAATTTGGGGTAGTGCAGACGCAAATCGATGGAATTGGCCTCCGGGAGCTATCCCAGAGTGCTCCATTGTGACCACTCTGGACAGCACTTTGAACTCCGATGAACTAGCCAGGTACACAGGAAAAGTCCCGGGAACTTTTGAATTTCATTTCCTGTTTGGTCAGCATGGCAAACTCAGCAGCAGAAGTGACCCTGCAGTCCCCCCAGAATCGTAGAGCGTAGAATGTTTCTACGCTCCCTCTATCATTTCCGTCCCTGATGTTATCGCAGATTAGAAGGTGAAAAAAACGCACTTGCGATGACATGTTTTCCGAGCTCATGCAGTCCTCCCGCACTGATAGGGCACAGCTGAATGCATGGAGGCATTCAGTGGCAGAGGCCAGGAAAGAATTAAGTGAGCGTGAAGAGCGGAGGCAGGACGCGATGCTGAGGCTAATGGGGGAGCAAACGGACATGATGAAGCATCTGTTGGAGCTGCAGGAAAGCCAACAAGAGCACAGACCTCCGCTGCATCCACTGTATCCACTGTATAACCCCCTACCCTTCTCACCATGTTCCATAGCCTCCTCACCCAGACGCCCAAGAACGCGGGGGGCGGGGAGGCTCCGGGCACCCAGCCACTCCACTCCAGAGGATGGCTCAAGCAACAGAAGGCTGTCATTCAAACAGTTTGATTTTTAATGTGGCTACAATAAGCAATGTGGCCTTGTCCTTCCCTCCTCCCCCACCCCACCTGGGCTACCTTGTCCGTTATCTCTTTTCTTTTAAATGAATAAAGAAAGAATGCATGGTTTCAAAACAATAGTTATTTTATTTCTTAGGGGGGAGGGTGGTTGGCTTACAGGGAATTAAAATCAACAAAGGGGGTGGGTTTGCATCAAGGAGAAACACACAGAACTGTCACACCGAAGCCTGGCCAGTCATGAAACTGGTTTTCAAAGCCTCTCTGATGCGCAGCACACCTTGCAGTGCTCTTCTAATCGCCCTGGTATTTGGTGCGAAACGATTGTCTGTCGTTGCTTTCACGGAGGGAGGGGCGACTGACGACATGTACCCAAAACCACCCGCGACAATGTTTTTGCCCAATCAGGCATTGGGAGCTCAACCCAGAATTCCAATGGGCGGCGGAGACTGCGGGAACTGTGGGATAGCTACCCACAGTGCACCGCTCCATAAGTCGATGCTAGCCACAGTAGTGAGGACGCACGCCGACTTAATGCGCTTAGTAGGGACATACGCAATCGACTGTATAAAATCGATTTCTAAAAATCAACTTCTATAAAATCGACCTAATTTCGTAGTGTAGACATACCCTAAGTGTAAGCCACTGCTCAGTGTGTGTTAGGTGATATGAGTCTGTTACAGCCCTAGCTATGACGGTTAGTTCTCTAGATCAAGATGTAGCAATTGATGCTGATTAGCCATGAAGGTTCCTGGTTCAATCCCCATGTGCTTGCCAAGATGGCAGCTGTCACAAAAGCAGAAAATTCTAGACAACAGATTGATGTATAATGAAATATTGGCTACCCATGAGGGTCATAAAATTACCCACCTCTTACAGCTAATTTGGCTCTTCTACATAGATCGTACAATTAGGATCATAGGGAAATTGTATGCTACTATATGAATCCTCTACATGACAGATATCTAACAAGAATGAGGATATTTAAAAAAAAAATAAAAGCTGTATTTTCCTTGACTCACCTCCTGAGCATAGATAATGACAGAAGAAGACCTGTGAATAGGGATGACCTCTGCAATATATTGGTGATGGGAGTAGTACTGAGTTACTCAGAATAGGGCTTGACAGAATTTAATATCCTCCTGATGACTTCATATTATAGCACACCCCTGTACATAGTCCATCATCTTGGTGGAATATGGTTCTTGCCTCTTATTTTTGTTCTCTCCTTCGTGACTAAGGACCAACCAAATCCTGAAGCCTCTAGTCAAAAATCTCATTGGTTTTAGAGGGAGCTTTGCCTGCATAATGATTAATGACTACAGGATTTGGCCTATATCTATAAAAGTATCTATAATATAAACATTTCATACTAGGTTAGGGGCAGGAAGGATGCAGCTCATTAATTTTTTCACACTGATTAGTTTTGTTAAATTAGAAAGGGACCTTTGTGAAAGTGATGAGTTACGGTAAGGCATATGAATGCCTCCTCAAATTGTTAGCACTAAAGATGTGGTTACTTTGAAACCTGATGCCACCTTTCAGGTGATGCAGATATCTGGATAGCTACTGCCTTACTTATGCTCTATTTCTCATCATAATTTAGGCACGGTGTAATACTCTCTAGAATGCTGAGCATCTAGCAGTTTTTGGCACTATAATGAAATATCAATAGGCACAGTGTGATCTGAAAGCTGGTATCTTATTGGAATTGTATCAACTTCCACAGGAAAACCCTTTAGGGTTATCTTTGGCCAATTACAGTACAGTAAAATAGTTTAGAAAGGTACCTGGGAAAAGACAGTCCAGAGTCAGATGCAGGGCCGGCTCCAGGGTTTTTGCCACCCTAAGCGGCGGGGAAAAAAAAAAAAAAAGCCGCGATCGGCGGCAGCTCCACCGCGCCGCTTTCTTCTTCGGCGGCAATTCGGCGGCAGGTCCTTCCCTCCAAGAGGGACAGGGACCCTCCGCTGAATTGCCGCCGAAGAGCCCGATGTGCCGCCCCTTCCCCTTGGCTGCCCCAAGCACCTGCTTGCTCAGCTGGTGCCTGGAACTGGCCTTGGTCAGATGGAAGGTATATGAGTAGTGCTAGGTAGGAAACAGTTCTAGAAAACTTTTGGGGATTTCAAAAACTTTTTCCATCTCACTTTGGGACAAATAGTTAAGTCTCAATTTTCATGAACTGATCATCCAAAATAAGTTCTGGTTCAGGTCAAATGAAACATTTTAGTTTGATTTTTGACTTTTTTTTATTTTTAATGCATTTTACTACAATTAGCTTACATTTTGAAATGAACATTTCAAGGCAAAAACCTGATATTTTCATTTTGAAAGGATCATTTTGATAATTTTAAAACTTTTAGAAAAAAGTTTTTGAAATGGGAAATTTGTTGAAACTCATCCTTTCCCAAGAATAGTCTTGGTTTTGATGAGTCTGCATTTTCTGGCAAAAAACATGTTTATTTGAAAAATTTCCCACAAGCTTCATATGTGATTGTACATATATATATATATAGACATGAAATATAAGTATTAAAATGAATAAGTATGGGCTGTTTGTTTCAACATGCCAATCATTCCATAGGCCCAGTCCTGATCTCACACCAATTTTACTCGAGTAGAAGCCACTGACTTGACTGAAGTTAGCAATGGCCTGATTCTGAATAAATATGAAATTAACTAATTCTCAGCATATACTGAGTTAAGTCATTTCAGAATAATTTTTTGTTGCTTATAAATACATCAGAAAATAATTAGGGTTGCAAAAATCATTTTGGACTAAACATTTTTCAGTTTAAGGACTTTGTCTTCCTCTGTGCTTGGAAACAAACACTGTCAGCAGTTCCACAGTCTAAATCATGAATGAATTTATATAGACATATAGATAGTATATACTGCATAACTAAAATGTGTAAATCCAGATTTACATTTAACAATGGCACATGGTACTATGTATTATTTTCCCCAAAACTGTTTATGTAGCAAATAATCTGGATCCAGATGTTTTTTTTCCCCATTCCTGCAGAAGGGCCAAGTACTAAATGTGTATGGAGACTGAATACCTGCCTCCAAGTCCAGATTAAGGCACACTGGTAGGGTTGCATTGGACTACTTGCACTGCCACCACTCTTGTTGTACCTTTTCTTTGGAGAAACGGATTCTGTCTCCCCTGCTACTAACTGGAACCAGTCACAAACACTAAAGGCTAGATTGGAATTTTACAGTTTCCCCCAGGAGCAGACCAGGGAGGGAATTGTGACTAAGTGTCATAATTTGTTCCCCACTTGCTCCAGGATTGAAATAATATACTATTTCCCTAGGGCAACAGCAGATTAAATTCTTCTCCATGCTGTCTCAACAATGTTGGCAATGCATTCTGAGGGTGCAGTTAAGGCACATTCTTTACTACTGCCTAACCTTTTCTACCCTCCCATGATATTCCATTGGGGAATATCAGCCTTTCTTTGTTTGGTCTTCCCACTGTGTTCTGCCCAACAAACTCGGTAGCCTGCTCAGAGGACTTAAGAAACACCTTACACCCCTCTACACCTCTGCATGGGCATGTTTGCAAGTAACAATCTTGCCCTAAAATAACTTTTTTAAAATTGCCTTCTTTTTTTTATGTACAAATTTCCTGCAGTTTGTGGACTGTGTTGTTAACTGAGACTGCATTAAATGTCTATTACCAGTTGTTCAAATAAAATTAAAATTCATGTTTGGCTATTCAGTTCAAAGTAAAGTTCTTCTATGAAATTTCAAAGGTATTGAAACATTTTGTGATAGCGAAGATTTCATCTCCTGCCATGTCCTGTGTGATATTAAAATATTTTACAACATGGGAAGGCAAAACTGATTACCAATATAAAAGCTTTCATTCTTTCTCTTCAAAGTCCTAGCAATTTTAATAAGTTATATTTTGTTGTAACAGAAGGAACAGCTAAGTAAAAATATAGTTGCTAGAAAGCCTTGAGGAGTAAAAGCCCAGAGGACTTATTGGAGCATCCTTGGCATAACAGCAGTTTAATGAAGTAGTCTGGCAAGATAACTCCATGTTTATCGAGGAACAATTCTTTTTTTTTTTAAATTTTGGATGCTAGTTTACTGCTTAATATGTTTCAAACAAACTGGTATGGACTAGACTAGGGTCTATTATCCTGTCATTTAACGCCATGAAATCAGATTAAATGTTTCACTCTGTAGTAGGAATGAATATCACTAACATTTTACTCCAAGTAATGACACAAAAACAAATGAAGATTTGTGTGTGTGTAAAATAAATAAAGGGGCCGAATCAAATCCTTCTTTTCGTTTTCCTTTTCTTTTCACCGTCTAACTGCTTTGTCCGGTTGCATTCTAAAAGTCACAAATGAAGGAAGCTTCCACCACTTCTCCCGGGAGCCTATTGCATCACCTAGTTCAACTTACTTGTATTCAACTTTTCCTGACTTTGGACCAGATCAGTTGGTGTAAATCAGTGATCTCTGTCACAGAGTGAGCTGGCCCTTTAAGGGGGTTGGGGCACAGCAGCCTTTGTGCCATTTGTAGCTGACATAACTATAAAGGGAAGGGTAACAGCTCTCCGGTGTACAGTACTATAAAATCCCTCCTGGCCAGAGACTCCAAAATCCTTTTACCTGTAAAGGGTTAAGAAGCTCGGGTAACCTGGCTGACACCTGACCCAAAGGACCAATAAGGGGACAAGATACTTTCAAATCTTGGGGGGGGGAAGGCTTTTGTTTGTGCTCTTTGTTTTGGGGGTTGTTCGCTCTTGGGACTAAGAGGGACCAGACATCAATCCAGGCTCTCCACATCTTTCTGAACAAGTCTCTCATATTTCAAACTTGTAAGTAAACAGCCAGGCAAGGCGTGTTAGTTTACCTTTGTTTTCTCAACTTGTAAATGTATCTTTTACTAGGGTGTTTACCTCTGTTTGCTGTAACTTTGAACCTAAGGCTAGAGGGGGGTCCTCTGGGCTCTTTAAGTTTGATTACCCTGTAAAGCTATTTTCCATACTGATTTTACAGAGATGATTTTTACCTTTTTCTTTAATTAAAAGCCTTCTTTTTAAGAACCTGATTGATTTTCCTTGTTTTTAGATCCAAGGGGGTTGGATCTTGATCCACCAGGAGTTGGTGGAAGGGAGGAGGGGGGATGGTTAATTTCTCCTTGTTTTAAGATCCAAGGGGTTTGGATCTGTATTCACCAGGGAATTGGTGAAGAGTCTCTCAAGGCTACCCAGGGAAGGGAATTAGCATTGAGAGTGGTGGCAGCAGACCAGATCTAAGCTGGTAGTTAAGCTTAGAAGTTTTCATGCAGGCCCCCACATCTGTACCCTAAAGTTCAGAGTGGGGAAGCAGCCTTGACAGTAGCCCTCCTCCCCAGGTGACAAGAATGAGTCCAAGGGCCATGTGATGGGATCATGTGACTCAGACCCAGGCCTGCTGGGAGATATAATGGGCAGCCGGAGTTCAGGGAGAGTCTCAGAGAAGTTGGAGGGCTGTATGAACTGATCTGCAAAAGAGTCTCCTTCTCTACCACGTAGAGACCTGGGGAGAAAGAAATACAGGGAGACTCCAGCAGAGACTGGGAAAGGAGTTCTCTGTACCAGCTAAAGGAAAAAGCTTTGCTGGAGCTACCTACAGTAAGATGAAAGAGCAAAACCCTTTAGACGAGTGTAATGAACTGGGTGACCCTGTAGAAGAAGCCTGGGGATTTCCAGTTTTAGGGTCAACTGTTGTTTTATGTTAACAACCAGCACCCAATGTGGGGGAGTAATTACAAAGCACCAGTTGGGATGGTTTTGTTTGGTCACAGAAGTAGAGAAACAAGCAGCGGGAGGAGGGTCCAATATCAAATTGGGAATAGGGTTTGAAAGTATTACATATTCCATTAAAGTTAATGGAGCTATACCAGCTTACATCAGCTGAGAATGTGTCCTGCTGAGTCTAATTTTTTTCCTGTGTTAATGTCGTTAATGTTAACTCCTAGCTAAATCTCCAGGTTCCAGATGGAGCAATTTGTGTCCACATCCATTTGATATTTATGGACTGTTATGGACTCTTCATTTGTCAAACTGCACTATGTATCTTTAGTTCTTTTAATCATTCCTCCCAAATCAGTCTCTACTCAGTTTAGTTGATCTTCTCTGGCCTATCTCCCTGCTCTGTCCCTTCTGAAGTGCTGGAACTGGATTAACAGCACTTCCAAGAACAATGCTGCATTCTATTGCTGTACTATTGTGAGGAGAAGGATGCATAATGGTTAAAATTAACAGTCAGTGAAGACTTGGAAGATCTCTGTGGTTTGGTTATGGAAAGAAACCAGGCACAGGAATGGAAAACTTTTGCTTAGAGGGCTGGAAATGGGAGGCCAATACAACCAGCACCAAATTGTGGCATTTGGATACCAGCCTGCTTTGTGGATGGTACAGTATGATATATTTTGGAGTCCAAGAAAGCATGATGTGGGTGGAACAAGAAGGGCTATGCAAACTGCACCATGCTGTGTTTGGAGCAGATGCTCCCCTTTCAGTGCCAAATCACCTCTGCAAGCCAGGGTGGGGGCAGTAGCCTCACTTGCTCTCTGATTGTCCCAAGCCCATGTGAGGAAGCACAAGACAAGGGGAAGCAAAAGCCTGTTTGCAGGAGGGTCAGAATAATCTGGTCCAGAATCAGGATCTGCTTGACTTCAGTGAGACAGCTCATAACAGGATTGGGCCAACAGATAGTAAAGACTTTGGAATAGAAAACTTTATAGATAATATTCTCTTCTGAACATAGTCTTTCAAAGTTTAAATCCTATTGCAAAACAAAGATATTTTATGAAAATTATTAATGCAAATCTAATATTCCAAAAGGGCAGTAGAAACCTCTAGTTTATTTGATGGATAACATGTTTAGCAATCTTGAAATTTCATCTGTATCTTTAATATCTTTGTAAATGACAATTTTATTTAATTAGCTAACACTTAATTAGACAAAGATTTGTCTAGCATCTCCTGTTCATTAAATTAGAAAGCATTTTCTATTTTAATTAACATGGCATTTTCTATAATCAATTTAATGAAATGCCATCTGCAGTTCTAATAATATTTTGTGCAGCACCACATGATTGACATGTGTTGATGGCACTGTATCAACTCCTCTTATATTCATATCATTAAAAAAATAAGAAAAATGAAGGACCCTGTCCTTCAAACACAGCTGTGTATTCCGTAAAGCTGAATTTTATTTTTACAAACTGTCAGAAAAAGTTATAACAATCCCTAATTTAATTCTATTACCAGTATCACAATAGCAGAAGCCCCATTCTGTTTAGGCACTATACCTACCCCGTAGTACCCATATCTCAGTATGAGACAGCCTCTGCCCTAGAGAGCTTACCGTCAAAATAAACAAAACAGACATTATTATATTGTACCCATTTTGCAGATGAAGGCTGGCATTTGTAAAGGATTTTTAGTGGGATTTGATTGCCTAACCCCCTAATCATAGAAAAATAGGAATGGAGTGGACTTTGATAGGTCATCTAGTCCAGTCCCGTGCCCTTGACATGATTCGTTCTTGACAAATCCATGTTGTCTGTTACTTATCACCTTATTATCTTCTAGGTTCTTACAAATTGATTGTTTGATTATTTGCTCCATTATCTTTCTGGGGAGTGAATTTAAGATGACTGGTCTATAATTCCCTGGGTTATCCTTATTCCCCTTTTTATAGATAAGTTCTATATCTTCCCTTTTCCAGTCCCCTAGGATTTCTCCTGTCCTCCACAAGTTCTCAAAGATCATTACTAATGGCTCAGATCTCTCCAGCCAGTTCCTTAAATATTCTAGGATGTATTGCATCAGGCCCTGCTGACTTGAAGACATTTAACTTGTCTAAGGGTATGTCTACACTACGAGAGTAGTTCGATTTCACTTAAATCGAATATGTGGAATCGATATTGCAAAGTCGAATGTGTGTGTCCACACTAAGGACAGTAATTCGACTTTGTGAGTCCACACTAACGGGGAAAGCGTCGACATTGGAAGCAGTGCACTGTGGGCAGCTATCCCACAGTTCCCGCAGTCCCCGCTGCCCATTGGAATTCTGGGTCGAGTCGCCAATGCCTTCTGGGTAAAAAAATGTGTCGAGGGTGCTTTTGGGTAACTGTCGTCATCCGTCCGTCACTACCGCCCTCCCTCCCTCCCTCCCTCCCTGAAAGCGCCGGCGGGAAATCAGTTCACGCACTTTTCTGGTCAGTGACAGCGCGGACGCCACAGCACTGCGAGCATGGAGCCCGCTGCGACCATCGCTGCAGTTGTGGCCGTTGTCAACGCCTCGCAGCTTATCATCCACCTTTCCCAGAGGCAGATGCAGATAAACCAGGCGAGGAGGCTACGGCACCGCGGTGAGGGCCTGAAGTCTGAGAGTAGCACAGGCCTGTCAGAAAGCACGGGACTCAGCGCCGAGGACATGACGGTGACAATGGGTCATGTGGATGTTGTGGAACAGCGATTCTGGGCCCGGGAAACAAGCACGGACTGGTGGGACCGCATAGTGATGCACGTCTGGGATGAATCCCAGTGGCTGCGAAACTTTCGCATGCGGAAGGGGACTTTCCTTGAACTTTGTGAGTTGCTGTCCCCTGCCCTGAAGCGCAATGACACCCGGATGCAAGCAGCCCTGACTGTCCAGAAGCGAGTGGCCATAGCCCTCTGGAAGCTTGCAACGCCGGACAGCTACCGGTCAGTCGCAAACCACTTTGGCGTGGGCAAATCTACCGTGGGAGTTGTTGTGATGCAAGTAGCCAACGCAATTGTTGAGGTACTGCTCTCAAAGGTAGTGACCCTGGGAAACGCGCAGGCCATCATAGATGGCTTCGCCGCGATGGGATTCCCAAACTGCGGTGGGGCTATAGATGGAACTCACATCCCTATCCTGGGACCGGACCACCAGGCCAGCCAGTACATTAACAGAAAGGGCTACTTTTCAATGGTGCTGCAAGCACTGGTGGACCATCGGGGACGTTTTACAAACATCAACGTTGGATGGCCGGGCAAAGTTCATGACGCTCACGTTTTCAGAAACTCTGGTCTGTTTAGACGGCTGCAGGAAGGTATTTACTTCCCGGACCACAAAATAACTCTTGGGGATGTGGAGATGCCTACAGTGATCCTCGGGGACCCAGCCTACCCGCTAATGCCCTGGCTCATGAAGCCCTATACTGGTGCCCTGGACACTGAAAAAGAACTGTTCAACTACCAACAGTAGTTGCTGAGCAAGTGCAGAATGGTGGTGGAGTGTGCTTTTGGCCGTCTCAAGGGGAGATGGAGAAGCTCACTGACTCGCTGTGATCTCAGCGAAACCAATATCCCCATTGTTATAGCAGCTTGCTGTGTGCTCCACAATCTCTGTGAGAGCAAGGGGGAGACCTTTATGGCGGGGTGGGAGGTTGAGGCAAATAGCCTGGCTTCTGATTACGCCCAGCCAGACAGCCGGGCGATGAGAAGAGCCCAGCGGGACGCGCTGTGCATCCGGGAGGCTTTGAAAGCTAGGTTCCAGAGTGAGCAGGGTAACCAGTGACTTTTAAGTTTCTGTACAGAGAAGCTGAACCTGCCCCCGTTTCTTTACCCAGTTAATGTTGACTATCCTCTCCAGTTACATACCCCCTTCACCCCCTTCCAAAAAAATAAAATCAGTTCTATTTTGTTAATGAACACCGTTTTAAACCTGGGACGCAGACTGTGGTGGGGAGCGGGTGTGTTGTGTACTGATGCAAATGACGCTTCTAAACTCCAGGAATGACAGGCTCCGCGATGGTGGACTGGTTGTTTCAACGGAGCCTGCCAGCCCTCCAGATCGGGACTGCGTGTATGTGGGGGCTATGTGACTTTGTGGCAGGGGGAGGAGGGTTACAGATCCCCTGCTGCGTGGCTCTGTGATCCAGGATAAGGACCGCTGCATAAGATCTGTAACTGCCCTCCCCCGCCACAAAGTCACAGAGCAACCCCCCTCCCCCCCCGAACATGAAAACCACCTCCCAGACTGACCAGGGTAACTAGTCACTGCACTGTGTATGTGCCCTGCTGCTGGACCTGCCCCGCCTCTGTACCCTGGTAAAGGTGACTGTCCTGTCCAATTACCAACCCCCTTTCCCCCCTTCAGACAGACTCTCCTCCAAAAGAACATGATGGAAACAGTAATTAACAGAAACGTATATTTTATTAGCAACTACACATGAAACGGGGGGGTGAAATTTGGACGGGGGCTTGTGTGAGGCGGGAAGGAAAGGACTTGTCAAATTTTGGGGAATGAGAGCCTTCTAGTAGTAGAGCAGTCTGCAGGGGTGGAGTGAGAGTTTTAACGGACTCTTCCGCCCCTCCTTCTTTGGACTTTGGGTGAGGGGGGTATGGGACTTGGTGGCGGGGGAGGGCGGTTACAGATAGACTGCAGCGGGGCTCTGTCCTCCTGCCTCCGTTCCTGCAGAACATCCACAAGGCGCCGGAGCGTGTCCGTTTGCTCCCTCATTAGTTCAAGCAGCGTTTGAGTCGCCTGCTGGTCTTCCTGCCGCCACCTCTCCTCCCGTTCCATGTGTGAACGGTGCATTTGGGACAAGTTCTCCCTCCACTGGGTCTGCTGGGCTGCCTGGGCTCGGGAGCAGCCCATGAGTTCCGAGAACATGTCTTCCCGTGTCCTCTTCTTCCTCCGCCTAATCTGCGCTAGCCTCTGGGAGTGTGATGCCAGGCTGGGTTGGGAGACAGTCGCAGATGTGGCTGTGGGAATGGGAAAAAGGGAGTGAATTCCTCAGAAAGATAAATGTAGTTGTGAACAAAGAACATAGTCTTTCTCTGTGAACAAGACCATGCACTGCACCTATCACACGCGCACTCAGGACAAGGTCGAATTTTCGGCCCTCGCATTCAGTGCCTGGGGTCTTGCACTGCCGATCTGAGAAGCGGGGCAGGACACTGGAATTTGTGTAGCAGGCAGACATGGTAAGCCGTAGACTTGTGGCTGCTTAAAACTTTAATAGTAGCACTGGCCTCCTTTCAGATTGAAAGCAATGCCAGTCTCTGCTGCCAGCAATCCGGCAAGCATGAACTCTGCCCCTGTCCCACCCCCTCGCAGCTGTCCCAGGGAAAGATCCCTGTATGCTGCCCCTCTCCCGCCTCCACCGCGTGGCTGTAAACCGGCGGTTACAGTTCTGTAAAGGAACGGGAAAGCAGTCCCAATACTAACATTCCCCTACCTAATTCAAAGCAGGTCACCATGAGCGACATCACCCTGATGAGGATCTCAGACAGTGATAAAGAAAGAATGCTTCGGGAAAGCCTGCAAAGACCAGGGCCGTATGCCGCCATGCTCTGCAGGGCAATGATCCCGGAGTACTTGATTGTCTCCTGGCGCGGAAACGTTTCCTACCACGGAGGACCCAATAAGGCCGCTCTCCCCAGGAACCTGATGCAAAGGCTTTCCAATTACCTCCAGGAGAGCTTCGTGGAGATGTCCCAGGAGGATTACTGCTCTATCCCCGGACATGTAGACCGCATTTTACTGTAGCTGCACTGGCAGGGACTAAACAGTAGAGCGGCTTGGGCAGAACAATCATGCAAAACCGGACATTGTTAGATTTTTTTTCAATAGTTGCACTGCCCAGGACTGAAACGTTAAGCGCCTAGGGCAAACTAATCATGAAAAACCCATTGTTGTTATTGTTAATATTCCAGTTCTGTTAAAAATAAATGTTTAGATGTTTAAAACACTTACTGGTTGATCCTTCCCCTGCTTCTGTGTCCGGGTTAAGGGCTGGGGACGGTTGGTAGGGGATCTCTGTAAGGGTGATGAAGAGATCCTGGCTGTCGGGGAAATCAGCGTTGCAAGCGCTGTCGACTGCCTCGTCCTCCTCATCTTCCCCGTCCGCTAACATGTCCGAGGAACCGGCCGTGGACAATATCCCATCCTCCGAGTCCACGGTCAGTGGTGGGGTAGTGGTGGCGGCCGCACCTAGGATGGAATGCAGTGCCTTGTAGAAATGGGATGTCTGGGGCTGGGATCCGGAGCATCCGTTTGCCTCTTTGGTCTTCTGGTAGCCTTGTCTCAGCTCCTTGATTTTCACGCGGCACTGCGTTGCATCCCGGCTGTATCCTCTCTCTGCCATGGTTTTAGAGATCTTCTCGTAGATCTTTGCATTCCGTCTTTTGGAGCGCAGCTCGGAAAGCACGGACTCATCGCCCCACACAGCGATCAGATCCAAGACTTCCCGATCAGTCCATGCTGGGGCCCTCTTTCTATTAGATTGCATGGCCATCTCTGCTGGAGATCTCTGCTGGAGAGCTCTGCATCATTGCCAGTGCTGCTGAGCTCGCCACGATGTCCAAACAGGAAATGAGATTCAAACTGCCCAGACAGGAAAAGGAATTCAAATTTTCCCGGGGCTTTTCCTGGGTGGCTGGTCAGAGCATCCGAGCTCGGACTGCTGTCCAGAGCGTCAACAGAGTGGTGCACTGTGGGATAGCTCACGGAGCTATTAGCGTCGATTTCCATCCACACCTACCCTAATTCGATATGGCCATTTCGAATTTACCGCTACTCCCCTCGTTGGGGAGGAGTACAGAAGTCGAATTTAAGAGACCTCTATGTCGAACTAAATGGTGTGGACGGGTGCAGGGTTAATTCGATGTAACGGCGCTAAATTCGACATAAACGCCTAGTGTAGACCAGGCCTAAGTCATTCTTAACTTGTTCTTTCCCTATTTTAGGCTCAGATCCTATCTCATTTACACTGATGTTCTCTGTTAATCATCCAATCACTGCTAACGTTTTTGGTGAAAACTGGAAAATAAAAAGGCATTTAACACTTCGGATTTTGCTGTGTTTTCTGTTATTTTCTGTCCCTCCTCACTGAGTAATGGGCCTACCTGGTTCTTGGCCCCCTCTTGCTTCCCATATATTTATTCAATGTTTTCTTGTTACCCTTCTTCCCTAGATAGTTTAATTTGTTTTGGACTTTCTAATTTTGTCCATGCTTGTGTTTCTTTTTTTTTTTTATTAATCCTTCGTAATTTGACCTAGTTTCTATTTTGTGTATGATTCTTTTGAATTTCAGATTACTGAAGATTTCTTGGTTAAGCCAGGGTGGTCTCTTACTATACTTTCAATCTTTGCTGTGCATTGGGATAGTTTGATCTTGCACTCTTAATAAGGTTTTTTTTACAAAAGTGTCAACTCTCCTGAACTCTTTTCCCCCCCTTAGACTTGCTTCCCAGGGGAATCTTACCTACTAGTTCTCTGAGTTTGCTAACATTTGACTTCTTCAAGTTTGTTGTCTTCATTGTGCTGTTTACCCTCCTACCACTCCTTGGAATCATGAATTCTCTCATTTCATGATTGCTTTCACCCAAGCTGCCTTCCATCTTCAAACTTTCAACCAGTTCTTCCCTGTTAGAATGAATTCTAGAGCAGCCTTTCCACTAATTGCTTTGTCCTCCTTCTATAGTAAACTGTTGTTTCCAGTGCATTCTATTAACTTGTTGGATAATCCAGTGCCCTGCTGTATTTTCCCAACAGATGTCTGGGTAGTTGAAGTCCCCCATCACCACCAAATCCTGTACTTTGGATAACTTTGTTAGTCGTTTTAAAAAAGCCTCATCCAGCTCTTCCTGGATAGGTGCTCTATAGTAGACCTCTACCATAACATCAACCTTGTTTTTCCCCCTTTTGTCCTTACCCATAGACTTACAACAGGTCTGCCTCCCACTTCTGTCTCAACCTCAGTACAAATATATACATCTTTGATATACAAGGCAACATCTCCTCCCCTTTTTCCCTGCCTGTCCTTCCTGAACAAGCTGTACACTTTAATACCAATATTCCAGTCATGTGAATTATCTCACCAAGTTTCTGTGGTGCCAATTGTCATAACTGTAATTATTCGCTAGTATTTCTAGTTCTTCCCATTTATTCCCCATACTTCTTATATTAGTATACAGGCATCTAAGATGTTTGTTTGTTTGTTTGTTTGTTTGTTTGATTTTGCCTCTATTTTCCTTCTTGTCCCTTTGTCCCTGAGATGATTGCCCATGTTCCCCCCAGATTTTGACCCTTCACCCAGCTTTCCGTGTTTTGGACTTACCTGTGATTTTTGTCTCCTCCTTCCATTGAGCCTAGTTGAAAGCCCACCTCACTGGGTTACCCAGTCTGTGTCTGAAGATACTCCCCCATCTCTGCTCAGCCATCCTTCTTTTCAGAACAGGACTCCTTGGTCGAGGGCAACACCATCCACTCAGCCATGCATTCCTCTCCAGGATGTGTCTGTCTCTGCCCAGGCCGCTGGAATTGAAGGATCAACGAGAACACCACCTGCTCCCCCAACTCCTTCACCCTCACTCCCAGAGCCTTTTAGTCATTTCTGATCTGCTCAGTATCATTACTGCCTGCATGGATAAGCAGTGGTAGTCAGAGAGCCAGATGATCTTTGGTAATCCTTCCATAATGTCTCAGATATGGGCCTGCAGCGGGCAATACACCTCCCATGCTGCCATGTCAAGCCAGCAGATGGATGCCTCTGTGCCCATTAGAAGGGAGTCGCTGACCATCACCAGCCTTTACACCTCTACCTCAATATAACGCTGTCCTCAGGAGCCAAAAAATCTTACCGTGTTATAGGTGAAACCACGTTATATTGAACTTGCTTTGATCCACCGGAGTGCGCAGCCCCGCCCCCCCGGAGCACTGCTTTACCGCAGTTATATCCGAATTCGTGTTATATCGGGTCGCGTTATATCGAGGTAGCGGTGTATTTACTTTTGGGAGTGGTGGCCACAATCCTCCAAGCCTTGGGAGTACATGGCTTCTCCTCCTCCACCTTTTGGGGGAGATTCCTCATCCCTGTTTGCCAAGGCAACATGCCATTTTGTTATATCTATGAATGATGGATTGGGAGCAGGGGCCGGGTCAGCACAGCCTGCTGCTAGAAGTAACCAGCAGTCAGCTTCCACCCTGTAAAGGAGCTGTTTCCTCCTTCCCTGGTTGTGCTACTGCAGTTCTCTCCAGCTCCTTATGCTCCAGTCCTCTCTTACATTCCTTTAGGGCAAGTCTCTTGAGCTCGGATTTTCCATGTCATATAAGAAATGTGAAGTGAAGCCAGGAATGAAGCCTATATGCCCAGAGTCCCTGTCCACTGTCTTTATTACAAGAGCATTCTTTTTCTTGCCTGTTAACTATCAACATTAATAACTCATTAATCCTAATGGGTCAGATCCTATCCATTGAAGTCAATGGAACCAAACCAATTTATACCTGTTGAGGACACGGCCCTATTACTCTTCCAAATTATTTATTGTGAAAGCATCTTGTTATCCCCAAATAATCCAAACCTTACTGTATTTTCTTGCATAGTTGTTTTCACACTGACTTTAACAGTAATTTATCTTCGTATGTCCACAACTGACTCACATCTGGCTCAATCTCAGCTCTTCCAGTTGCAATGCACAGTTAGCAAGTTTATGGTGATTTGGGAATCCCTTTGATTCTTTGAAAAATTGGTAGGCTTGTGTGCTTATTCAATTGGACATGTCTGTGGTTTTTTTCCTGGCAAGCAGAACCAGGACCTGAAGCAGGACATAGAGAATTAAAAGGGACAAGCTCAAAGTACTAAAAGTACTGAATGAACAGAGGAGACATATTGGTATGGAAGGCAGTTGTGGCCTAGTAGATAGGGCACTGGACTGAAAAATCAGGAGGGGTGGGTACTATTCGTAGCTCTGCTACTGTCCTGCTGCATGACCTCAGGCAAATAATTTCACCTCTGTGTATCTGTTTCCCTTAGCCCCCTTATCTGTCCTTTTTAGTACTATAAAATCTCTTGGGCAAGGATTGTCTCTCATTATATGTTTGTACAGTTTCTAGCTCAATTGGGCCCTAAACTCAGTTGGAGCTTCAAGGTACAGTTATAATAATAATAATGAGAAAAATGTTGGTTCTGAGAGAGAAATAACCAATATGTTTGTGGAATTTCACCTAGTTTTGTACATGTAGGATCCAAATTCAGCCCTGTGTAAATGGGGGCAATTGCACTGATGTCAGTAAACATGGATTTCTACTTGGAGAAATGGAACGATGAGTGTTAATTTAGAGAGACCTGGAAAAGGAGAATGTGCAAAGCACCTGCATGGAGTAATGCTACAATGCTATTGTTTGGACTTTGGATAGTCTAAACTGCCACTGGAGGTGTCATCTGCAGCTGGGGTAGATGTACATGCACTAGCTTTGATTGAGCTCACCTACTAAAAATAAAACAGTGTAGCTGCAAGAGCACACGTGGTGGCTCGGGCCACTTGACACCCTAGCTATATACTAGGGTGGCTAGCCCATGCTGCTGCCTGTGTCACTGTGCCCACACAGCCATTTTTATAACACTAGCTCAATCAAACCTAGTGTGCCTAGGTCTACCCTGGCTGGAAATTACAGCTCAGAAGTTTAATTAGATGACTGCTTTGGTAATGCAGTGCTACAGTCTAGGGCTGGATTCTGATGCCCTTACTCACTTTTTAATGAGCAAGGATGGCAGAATCTGGCTCTTAATTAATATTTCTGAACTTTTCTCCCAAAAGCTGCACTGCTGGCTAGTTTCCAAGAATGGGGATGGGTATTGAATGAGGGAGGTGAAATTACTGGCCAGCAACAATAGTTTTCCGAGAGTACTACCTCTGAGAGTTCTACCTCCGCAGAGTCATACTCATCCTCTATCATCCTGGGAAGTAAGAGGGGTTTCCAAACCTTCACTTTCTACACACAGCCATGACATTTTCAGTCCATACTGTGAAGCACTCTATCCCAGCTGTTTTTAAAGTCCGGGTCCACACTGCTTGGCAAATATCTCCAAAATATAGCACTGAGGAAAAAATACCATCCAAGAATTCCAGTTACTAGACTGTTTTGGAGTATCAGGGAGCATGCCATGAGTACTTACCATGACTAACTTGAAATAGTGAAAGAGTTTCTTGAACACAGTGAAATATGAAATTGGATTCAGCACTAATTATCTAAAGCTCAGTTCATTTCATCTCTGGTTTTTATTTCTGTCTAAAATAATTAGTCATTATAGATACTGGCTCAAACTCTATTTTTACCCCGGTATAATTCTAGTGACTTCATTTCAAGTGATAGAAGTATAACTCAGAACAGAATCTGGCCCATTTTCCCCTTCCAACAGAAAATTGTTTTTAAGTAGAATTGAACAGGGACTTTTTAAGTAGAATTGAACAGGGATTTTCAAACAGGCTGAGCATTCACAATGTCAAGTGAAGCCAATGGGAACTGCAGGTGCCTGAAAATTAGGTCCATGGCATGTAAAAAGTGGAACAGTATAGAAAAAGTAGTAAAATGGGAGTGTGAATTTTTAGAGGGGCTTGTGTATGTGTGTCTTGAAAGAATATGGAGGGTTTCTACATTTATTGCTTTGCATTATGTGATATTTTGTCTTTGACACTTTATGGAACAATACGTATCAGATGAGGCACACGGTAGATCTGTGCCTCTTGCCAATAACACTTGCAGAACCTTTAGAACTGGTGAACCTCATTAGTCATGCTGTCACTTCACTGCCATTTCTTTCCAGGCTCATCTCAAAGCTTTAGCTGCATGGCACAAACGAAAGCATGGGCACTACTAAAATGTTATTAATGTAAAAAATGATTCCGGAGTTTAGAAATATTGGGACTGTGCCTTTGCATATTGTGTAATTGCATCGCAATGTGAGGGCTAAATTCATGACATTGAAATCTGCATTCAAAAATATAATTTAAATTGCTTATGTGAATTCCAACAGGATTTAATGGCCGAAGCCTTCCCCATCCGCTGTTCCCTATAATGTTTTGCAATCTGCTCTTCCAGCATAGACAGAGGCTGGAGTAACATGGATTGCTAGCATTTGCTACAAATTGTTCATATTCTTTAGCATTCTTCTTTCTGTCCCATAACATCACATTTTATGAAGGATCTGCTTCATTTGGTTTTCAAATGAATGCACAGTCATTGGATACATCTGTTTTTTACATATTCCGTTCCTTCCTTTTTTTTCAAATGGGGTATATCACCTGCTACTGAGCTAGATGCGGATTGTAAATCTTGCTGTAGTACCAATGAATTTTTTAAAAATCCTTTTTCTTTAATTTATACATAAAAATAGGAAAATGCAGATGCAAGTATGGGGAAAAGGATATATTTAGGGTCAGATCTTGTCCCTGTTAAAATCAGTGGGTTTTGCCATTGACTTCAGTGAGCCAGGATTTCACCCTTTGTCTCTTACCACCATGGGGTGCTTCATGTGTCTTCCTCTGCTCTCATTCTATAGATACCCAGCCCCAGGTAACACAGGATTACATCCTATAGAAGGGGGAAAGGAACTCTTATAACTGGGCAGCCCCTCTGGGACCAGCAAAGCCTCTGCCAGCTTACACTCCCCAGAGCCAGTTGTTGAGGGAGTAAACCCTCAGTCACAAACCACCTCTTCCTCCACCCTGGTTACGTTGTTTGATTACCAAACTGACTTCAGTGGTACTAGGGGAGCACATCATGCTCCATAATAAGGACGAGACCAAGGACAAGAGTATTGTCCAGGTGGAAATAGGAGTCGTTCAGTGAGTTAATATCCTAATATATTAGACTGTGGATCCTGATTGTGTGTGTGTGGTGGGAGGGGCAATACTGAGGATGGGGTTGATGCTGCTTTTTCTCCTCTTTTGGATGGGACAGTATTTGTGGCATGCCATTCTTCCTTTTAACTTATTGTTAACATC
Organism: Emys orbicularis; assembly: GCF_028017835.1. Lineage (NCBI taxonomy): Eukaryota > Metazoa > Chordata > Testudines > Emydidae > Emys > Emys orbicularis. Next base: position 15,707,413 of record NC_088693.1, on the reverse strand, counting down.
CTGCGCTGTAGTAACTTACAGCACTCAGGCACCCATCTGCAGCGGGGGTGGGTGGGTGGTACTTCTTCAGTTGCATATGTAAGGCTGAACTCCTCCCCAAACCCACTTTTGAACTAGTAGAACTAGACATGGAGTAACTGTAGAAGGCCCTGGTCGCACCTCTGTAACCACGGGCATCAGAACTTCATAACTGACCAATGGACTTTCTGCCCTCTTGCATGTGTGGACCCTCCTTTACCCGCTGGACAGTGGAACAGAAAAAAATTGGAATTCCTGTGGCCATCTAGGGCAGGCACCCCAAGGGGTGTGGGCTGATATCTGAAGAAGGGGCCCATCACCTCTTGGAGCTGTGGTGAATTGATGTATTTTTAAAATGAACAAATACTGGGGAAAGGAAGATTTGGGCAGAATCTGTATAGAAGTGGGAGAGACAAACAATATGAAATTTAAAATTACTGAGCCTAGGGTCATTTGGTGAAGGCTATAGCTTGACAGAGCATGGAAAATGTACATTGGTATAAATGAATTATGGTAGAGAAATTTCATCAGACCTCATACACATATCTTTTACCCACTCTTAGTTTTTGTCACTGTTTCAAACCTATCCAGTGTTTGCTCACTTTATAGGAACTTTATAAATATTGTTTTTCACTGAGTGTTTAGTAAAATGCTCTCATGAGTATGTAAAAGAGGGTTTGCTCCATTTATCAGAACTGCCAAAGATAGCTAGTTAATATTTGTAAAGTGCTCTGAAGTTGAAATATGCTGTATAAGTACTAAGTATTATTATGATAAATGCAGAAGCAAAGCAGTGCAACACTTGTTTCCCGAATTCTGCTCTGAGGCTGTTTCAACAGGGAACAACTCTGCCTCTAAAAAGTTACAGCAGTGTGATTATAAGGTTTAGACATTTGAACATGACATGTTGGTTTTCGCAGTATGGAAAAATAACCTGTAGTTTCCCATTGTAGCTTATAGGATCAAATAGTATTGTGCAACACTGGCATTGCTGGCTCAAGTGAAATTATCGTGATGATCATACATGTATTTGCCATTAACAATTAAATTTGAGATATTTTAATTGCCTAACTATTCAGCTGGCAATCAGAATTCCCAAGACTCTCTGCAAGACAAAATAGTGGTAAAGGGCCAGCTCCTGCAATTAGATCCATGCATGCCGAGCTGTGCACTTGAATGGAGTTCTGCTGACTTTGATATGGATCCACATTGTGTAGGGATCTGCCCACCCAAAGTCAGTTTTGAAACTAGGGCTATAATCAATAAGTTTCTTCTGGGGAAAAAAAGACCCTTTTCTAACCATGTCACTCCCCACATTCCTTTGAATCCCTCTCTGTTCACCACTGCATCAAGTTCTAACTTCTATTCTGAACTTCATGTCTCTTCGTAGGTCTTTCCCTCTTGTTGCATCTACCCAACCTCCCTCTGCTCCATTACAGTGATGTCCTTGGCTTTTCCCACCTGTTTGTTTTCTTCCATGGTGTCCCAGTACACACAGAATTTTCTGTCCAAATTGGTCTGTGAAGCCATATCCCTCTTCAGATCTGCCCTTTAGGCCTACTCCTGTCATGATGTCTACCAGAAATCTGCCAGCCAATGATGGTTTGATTGAGGGGCGATTGGGGATAGTGCCTTTCAGTTGGTTAGGTCTAGATGCTATCTTGACCATCTGCTAAAGTAAGGAATGGCAGTTGCTGCTATATCCAGGGAGAATGAATTGTGAATCCCATGCTCCTTCCGTGTTCTGACAGGTAAGTAAGTTACTTAACTCCTTTTAGAAGGAGCAGCTTACCTCCCTCCTTTACACCCAGCCAGCTACTGTCGTTGGTGAGTTTTGGAATGGAGCCAGAGCTCCTTTCCCATCTGCACCCAATCCTTGTCCATTTCCTTAGGGTGGGTATCAAGCACAACCTCTGCTCTCTCCTCTGGTCAGAATTACAACTGGTGTCCTTATTCCCCTGCATAGCTGTGTGAGAACTATGATAATCTAGCCCTTATTTGACCAAAATAAATATTCAGAGAATCTGGACCCATCAAGAACCATCACACTATGTAAGAACTAACCTACATGTCTATGTGATCTTACAGTCCTCTCTTTCACCTCCCTCTTACATTTCAGCTACCAATCAAAATATCATCATTATGTTGAGTGGCCATCAACTGCTCCATTATCTAGTCTGCTAAGTGTTCTTTATCATACTGAGTGTCATTCATTGGATTGGCACTTTCATATAAATTAATGATGATTGCCCATGATTACTATACTTACATTCAACACTTATGCAGTGTTTTTATGTAACATGCTCTTTGAGGATCTCAAAGCACTTTATAGACATTCATTTAATGAATGCTTGTCCACTAAGGTATAATTATATCCAATATGCAGATGGAAGACTGAGGTGCAGTCAGCATCCAGGAATGTTCAGTCTGAGAAGTCCTGACTTCCAGTTCTCTTTGCTAACCACTAGGATAACGTTTTCTTCCAACTTTACAAATAAAAACAAACTCTTAAATTAATCTTCATTTAGACAGTTCACCATTTCACTGCTGCCTCACATGCCATGTATCTCTGACTAAATGGACTTCTGGGGCTACATATTGTGCCGCTGATCTTGTAAACACTTATGCACTGATATAGCTTTGCTCACATGAGTAGTTTTAACTCATGAGAGGGTACTTAACATGAGTGAAATTATTCATGTGCCGATGTCTTTGTAGGATTGGGCCCCAAAGCATGGCCTTCAAAGTACATTTTGCCTGATGTATGTGAGGAAGCAGTGAAATGGTTTATTAAATGGAGATCCATGTAGTATCAGGTACATCCCAATGCTGTTGTTAGGTGGCATTGCGCTAGGGCCTAGGAGTTCTAGTCATGAACCAGGACCCTGTGAGGTAGTTGCTAATGGAACATCAAAGTTTTTTGTTGTTGTTTGTTGTTTTTAAATGCATTGCACCAGCGGGACAGAGGAATCCTTTCCCCCATCTTGTGTGTGACTTGTGTATATATATTTTAAATTTTTCAAGCCAGGCACCAGGTCTTGCTATATAACATTGACTATCACTATGGGGCTCTAGTCTTGGTTGGGGCTATTCCGTGCTATTGAAGTACAAATGACAAAAATAATATAAATTTTAAATCTTTGCATGCCAGTATATTATGAAGGTATTACTGGCTTGCAAGGAAGCTGTGAACAATAGTTGCCTGCAAAGCATTGTCTCTTATTAAAAATGTATCATGTTTTTTTTTAGAACTACAGCTATTAATTCTTCACTTCACAACCTTCCTCATTTTCACTTCTGAACCACAGATACAATAATCCTGACCAAAACTCTGTCAATCCCACCTCAACAAAGATAGAATATTAGATTAGTGAGGTCTCCTAATTAAACTTCATTAATTTCACAAATCATACTGGAGCACATTCACCAGTATTATACACTCTGAATTTCTGTACTGTCAATCAGTACTAAACTAGGTTTCTTAAATGAATAAATAAAGCATATTTTGTGATGCTGTAACCTTGAGGTTTTCCCCAAGTCACGTTTGCTTGCTAGTTCATAAAATTCAGTAATCTGTAATGAGTTTCTCAGACATTACAGTGAGTTAGTGGTGTTCTTTTCTCTATTTCAGCATCATTTTTAGCCTTTCCTATAGGTTTACTTAAGAACTTTCATTATAATTCCTGTTTTCCAGATATTTATAACAAAGGAGTTATGCTTGATTAAATATTGTATCTGCAGGAAAGGTTTCATCAAAGCCAGGAAGCTAGGGTCTTTCTCCCTTTCTGCAGGTGTGTTAGGGCTAGTCAATATCTAGCCCTATGATTTTACCCATAAACTTCATCGGGTTATACCCTAAAGTATTTAAAAACACAGATGTAACAGTTTCTGCAAATGTATTGCAGCCTTAGATTTCCTTCAAAAATGAAAAGGCAAAACTAAGGGTGAATGCTGGATCTATTGAAGACAATAGTAAAACTCCCATCAATTTCAATGTGGGGGGAGGTTAGAATTTCATCCTGGCATCTCTTATTAATGGTGAAGATATGTTAGACAAAACCTTGAGGTTGAAAGTTAAGGCTGACATACCTTTCTTAACCCATATGCTTTCATAATAATCACAGTTAATGTACCTTTATATATTGTAGTTTTGTCTGTAGTTTGAATGTATTTTTATAAATTATTCTTTTATTATGGTAACTAAAAGTAGAACAAGTTGTTGAGAGACGATTTACTCACATTGCAGACTTTAACATGAAATTTTTTTATGTATGTTATAAGTAAACATACCGTAACAGATCGGATCATATCTATGTCTTAATCCTTTCCTGCTAGTGTAGTGTAACTCATTCCTTTGATTTACTCATGTTGCATCATCTATTCCTAACTGGAATACAGAACAGAAAAATGTAAGATATAGTCTGACTGCAATTTATTAAACCAATAGCGGGAGATTCTTTCAGTATTTATAAATTAGTCAAGTGAGAGAGAACCTTAATGGTTTTATTATACTTCTGTCCTTTTCCTTTAAATATGTCTGCTGCCCATTACCTGTAGCGATAGTATCACTTACAGGTGATAGGGCAGCAGACGTGTTTAAAGGAAAAGTACAGAAGTGTAATAAAAGCATTCATATGAGAAATAGAATGTCCAGGGTTTGTCCTGCAAAATCTTACCCGCCAGAAAGGCTCTTCATCATGTGAGTCGTCCATCAACTTTAATAATCTACTTGTGTTACAGGGATGTTCATGTGAGCAGTTTTCAGCCTTGAAACCTTGTGCATAATGGTACTTGCTTTGCTCACAGGAGGGTGGACTCTCTGAACTCACAGGAATGACCCCATTGAGGATTGTTCCCCTTGAATCAGATTAACAGGATTTGGGGCATAAACAGTTTGATCTATTTAATGATCTCAACACAAGCAAACAAAATAGATATTATGAGTGAGGTTCATTCCTCAGTCTGTTTGCACACATTTTGATGTATCAATGTGTCTTGCAATTATTTTGTTTATTAAATATGCCTGTTGTCTCTGCAGATGTTTTAAATACTCAGTGTTTTTGCTAATTGATAATGCCTTTATTGTTGCAGATACAGAAGTGGTGTATAAAAATAGGAATGGACATGTTGTTAAACTGAATGTAGAAACAAATACAACCACGTTATTATTGGAAAATACAACTTTTGTAAGTAATACATACTTATTTTACTCATTAAAATTGTATGTCACTTTTAAATGGCATCCAGTTAATAATAATTTGGCATTTGTCTATAACAGACAAAGAATGTAGTGCTTAAAAATGATATAGAATCTATTTAGAATAGATGATATTAGAGATGGAAAATACCATCCATTCCACTGTTAATGCGAGATTTTCCAATCCAGTATATTATCATTTGCTTGGCAGACAGTCTGATAGAGGCCTTTGAAGGCTGACTTCTGCTGTGCTGCCTACAGTGAATCTAGCTGATGGGTATAATAAGTAGAGTTGATCATAAAATAGGGGGGAAATATTAAAACATTGAGAAGTTTTCCGTGGGTGGTTTTTGGTCAAAATTTGAAATTTAAAAAAATCAAAATTTGAAAAATTAAACCATATAGTTGGTTGAAAAATGTGGACAATTTTGAAAAAAAAAAACCTCAGTGTTTTTTTCCATTTTGTTGACATTACTATAGATTCAAGTAGCTCTCTTAATTAAATAAAGAAAAAGTATATATTTCTCATTTCCACTAACCTCTCTCTACTTACCTGTTGCTCTGAACTTAGACTGTGTGCTCTCTGGATTTCTTGTAAAATGCCTTGCAAGTGGCAGGGTGCTCCTTTAATAATAATTATTCTTAGGATACTTTTTGATATTTAGCTTAAGTTTCCCTTTGTTCTATTTCATCCCATTATGCCCAGTGATACTACCTGTAATCCTCACTTCATCAAGCCATGCGGTACATATTTCATCCTTTTCAATTCTTCCTTACAAATCTGTCCCTACAGCCCTTTGATCTTTTATGTTGCTGGTTTCTGAATTTACTTCAGTTTTTGGGGACGAAGGTGCCCAGGACTGAATTCAAGACTCATTGTCAACAGAGCCACATGGCAAGGGATTATCTCCTTCCTGGTCTGTGTTGTGATGCCTTTGCTGATGCAGCCCAAAGTTACCTTGGCTTTGTTTGCTCCCTGTATTTCATTGTAATGTAACCTCCTTTCTCCCCCACCTCAGGAGCATTCTCTGTTTCAGGGGCACCAGGCCCCAGCCAGCTGCCTCCTCTAAACACTTCAACTAGTGGTAGGAGAACAGGAGCTCTTGGGAATGAACCAATCTCCAGAAGCAAAGGACTCCCTTAGCCACTGCAGGGGGGCGGGGTCTGCATTTTCTGTTGGTATAGGCCTACAGAAAATGTGATACCCTTCTGGACTGAGCAGGAGACAGAGGGGAGGGAATTGTCTGAGGGGTGTGTCTGTGAGACCCAGTGTCTCCTGAGTCTATTTCTGGAATGGTGCACCTTATATACTATCTATGCCTCAAGGCTCAATCCGACACTGAGAACGGCTGGCATTACCAATTATAAATGTCTCTTTTTGTCCACTTGAGTAAAATTGCTCCTTTTCCATATGGAAAAACACCATATTTTACAACAAATTGATGTGGACAGCAGCCAAACACTGCAAATGCCCCCTCTTTTCAGAGGGTTGCTCTTTTCTGGGTTTGCATGAGACGGGACCAGTTCAACCTCAGATCACCCAGACTGAGTTCAAGGCACAAGACACACACTCTTAATTAGAAGTTGGCAACTGATCAAAGATGCCTAATACCCAACCAACAGTCCAGCAGGCCTATATATGGAACAGAGGCAAAGAATAGAGAGATGATGTGTCTGTTTTCCACAAGAAGCTCATTTGAATGCAGTATGTGAGCATAGTAAAAAGTTGAAAGCACAAATGAGGTAGATTCTACCCACAGTCACATATAAGTGGAATGAAAAAACTGTATGTGGCGCAGAAGCCTAAACATGACTTGTAGGTATAATAATAAAAGGGAATTTTGCTGTACCTGACAGCTTTCTGTCTGTGATGAATACACAGCAAACAGTCCTAACATGGGGTCATAATGAAACAGAGGCAGGTTGCAGAATTGAAATTCAAAATACTCCCACTTCTCTAAGCTCTACCCTCAAAAATGCTCCCGCTTCTCCACACTGCTAGATGTACTCTTCCAAGGCTAAACTCCTGAATCACTAATCATAATTCCTCTCTCACTGTCATATCTGCATAATCATTAGTGCATAAATAGAAATGGTGCTGGTTTAACACCCTGCAGAGCTGTCTTGTGCTCATCAAAAACACGGGCACACCATAACACAGGCACTGGCAATGCAAGTTTCCACACATGGTCCCATCCTAGAGAAGCCACTTTTCAGTATGAAACATTCCTCCACTTTTCATTCTCTCTCTCTCTTTTTCTGTCCAAATAGCCAATAAGGGGGGTGAGTTTTTCTTAGTGAGGTTGATAATTGCCTATTAGAAATCAGACTGCAATAATAAACTTCTTTCAGGGACACAACCAAAGAGGTAGTCATGGCTCTTGGTTGCTCTCTAAATTGGCTATATTTGAACCAGAATCTTATAAGTGAATATCATCTTACTTTATTACTAATCCCTTGATGCATGCAGGCCCCTAGTGTGTAGCTCAGAGGTTCTTGCTTTACTCCTTGGAGATTGCCATTTTGTGAAGAGTAAGTTTTCTTTTATCCTACTTAGTGTCACTTTCTGTCTAAAATGCAGAGGCAAAGCCTTCTGAAAAGCCTTTGAAAGACATTCACTGTGTTCCCTCTCCATGTATATCTGCTAGCAAAACTCACTCAGCACAAAAAGGCAGACCCTGGGCTCATTAGTAAGTTCTGTGTTACGTGCATTATAGAAAAGTTTTTTTTTTCCCCTTAAGAAAAATACCACTTTAGTTTTTAATCAAGGTGTAATGGTGCTGGAATTTATTAAGAAGTTCTGGTGTTTTCTTCTTTTAAAGTCTCTATTTCTCCTCCAAAGAGAATGTCTTTTAAAAGTTTCTATAGAAAACAGCAGGGTTTTTTCTCAGTCTCCTATGGATTTATTCAAAGACTGTCTTAAAAATTACTAGGTGGTCCTGTGGCACCTTTAAGACTAACAGAAGTATTGGGAGCATAAGCTTTCGTGGGTAAGAACCTCACTTCTTCAGATGCAAGTAATGGAAATCTCCAGAGGCAGGTATAAATCAGTATGGAGATAACGAGGTTAGTTCAGTCAGGGAGGGTGAGGTGCTCTGCTAGCAGTTGAGGTGTGAACACCAAGGGAGGAGAAACTGCTTCTGTAGTTGGATAGCCATTCACAGTCTTTGTTTAATCCTGATCTGATGGTGTCAAATTTGCAAATGAACTGGAGCTCAGCAGTTTCTCTTTGGAGTCTGGTCCTGAAGTTTTTTTGCTGTAAGATGGCTACCTTTACATCTGCTATTGTGTGGCCAGGGAGGTTGAAGTGTTCTCCTACAGGTTTTTGTATATTGCCATTCCTGATATCTGACTTGTGTCCATTTATCCTCTTGCGTAGTGACTGTCCAGTTTGGCCAATGTACATAGCAGAGGGGCATTGCTGGCACATGATGGCATATATAACATTGGTGGACGTGCAGGTGAATGAGCCGGTGATGTTGTAGCTGATCTGGTTAGGTCCTGTGATGGTGTTGCTGGTGTAGATATGTGGGCAGAGTTGGCATCGAGGTTTGTTGCATGGGTTGGTTCCTGAGTTAGAGTTGTTATGGTGCGGTGCGTGGTTGCTGGTGAGAATATGCTTAAGGTTGGCGGGTTGTCTGTGGGCGAGGACTGGCCTGCCTCCCAAGGTCTGTGAAAGTGAGAGATCATTGTCCAGGATGTGTTGTAGATCACTGATGATGCGTTGGAGAGGTTTAAACTGAGGACTGTAGGTGATGGCCAGTGGAGTTCTGTTGGTTTCTTTTTTGGGCCTGTCTTGTAGCAGGAGGCTTCTGGGTACACGTCTGGCTCTGTTAATTTGTTTCTTTATTTCCTTGTGTGGGTATCTTAGTTTTGAGAATGCTTGGTGAAGATCTTGTAGGTGTTGGTCTCTGTCTGAGGGGTTGGAGCAGATGCGATTGTACCTCAGTGCTTGGCTGTAGATGATGGATCGTGTGGTGTGTCCAGGGTGGAAGCTGGAGGCATGAAGCATATTCTCACCAACCTTAAGCATATTCTCACCAGCAACCACGCACCGCACCATAACAACTCTAACTCAGTAACCAACCCATGCAACAAACCTCGATGCCAACTCTGCCCACATATCTACACCAGCAACACCATCACAGGTGTAGGTTATTGATTAGATGCATTTTCTGAACTATATCATTCAACTTCATGAACCTGTTAGAATTAACCAGTGAATAGTGTGCCATCTCTACCTGGCCAATAAACAGTTAATACTCTAAACCAGTGATATGCAAATGTTAACAGCTGGAAGCTAAGCAACTTCAATAGTCCATGGAGCCAAAGAGACTAGAAACTAATCAACACTAAACAACATGGCATCTTGAATTTATATTGTGATGCTGTATCAATGTGTGATGGCAATACATTCTCTATTATTTAGCTAATGTTCCTGTCACCCTGGAATGTAAGCTCCTGCTCACCAATTTAGCAGTCAGCAGCAAATTTTTATTCTTATTACACACTATAATTCCAAAATGATTTTGGAGTCATACCACATTTTTGTCTAAATAAGGTTGCCATTTTTCTGACATGCTTTTTTTTCTCCTTTTTTAACAGACTCTTTTTACTGTCATTTCTTTTAAAACTTTGTCAATAAATGGATTAACTGTTAGTAACCCAATCATAAACGCAATTTCAGAGATGGCTGCATGAAGGAACAAGAAAGGGGGTCTGCATGCTTGCTTGAGCTCATGAAATGCATGCAGATGGTCTCTCATCTTTCTCCCATCCCTCACCATACTACCAGCATGGCCGCCCTCACCTAGATTATATAAACCCCAAACAAAAAACAATACAGGAAATTGCAAATATGAAAAAAGTATAGGGATCCAGTGACCCATAATCCACTTCCCAATTCATAGCCACTGAAAACAACCAATGTCAACATTTCCCTTCCTTCCACTGCCACCCCCCCAAAAAGACCACTAAAAATTAGTAACTGAAAATATGGCAAATGTATTAATTCTCAAAAACTGCTAGGATCCATCTACCACATGTGCGATGATTAAGGATGTGGGAAGAAGTTAGAAACATAAATAAAATAGGGGCTGTTGCTTTAAGACCTACCAGTTCCTGGCCCATTCACTTTGGTGCTACCCAGTCTCCATCCACATGTTAGCTGATTGTGCATATCTTGTGACTGCAGTGGAAAGTCTTAACCTTGAAGGATGACAGCAACAGAAAGGCGGGGGGTGGGGGGGGGGAGTAATTTATGCATCACTATTCACAAATGCAGTATTGTTAAGATAAATCAATCCTGCTCTTTGTGACCAGAGGCAGGATTCAACAGCAGGAAGGCCATCAAAGCACTTGTGTTCCAGATAGGAAACTAGGTGCATCCTAATAAATTTGTTAGTCTCTAAGGTGCCACAAGTACTCCTGTTCTTTTTAGGTGCATCCTGTGCAGAGTGTGAAGGGGATAATAGAGAGAAAGGAGAGTGTTTTAACTCTCTCTAACCTCAGGAGAGACCTGCAGACCATGAATTTTCACCTTCCATTGCTAAGAGGACAGAGCATGGAGTTATGAGAATCTCTGCAAGGAAAAAAAAACATGGCTCACAAATAACGCTAAGGAACTATCTATATTTATACAAGGAAATGCCTTGTGCTTATTATTGTAATACAAATAGAGTAATGATATTCTTATTTGAACATCACACATTAATCACAGAAGCACAGAGATGAGTGGTCCTAGGTCACAGAGTGAGGCAGTAGCAACGTGGGGTACCACCAGGAGTCTAGACTCTGTCTTTTGCTGTAGCCACTAAATCGAACAGCTTAGCTCAAACAGCATCAGATCACCTCAGCAGAAAAGCATCTGGGTGGGAGGAGACATTCTCTTACTTCCTTTATTGCTGGCATGGCATTTCTTTTTTCTCTTCCCACTCCTTGTAACATTCTGGCTGTAGAGGAGCAGGGCAAATGGAAGGAGGAGTGATTCATTTCCCCTCAACACTTCTGCGTAAAAGAAAGAGTTACTTTCTCCTCCTTTTGCTGATCTCTCCACACTCCACTAACTGTATGCATATTATCATATATGCAGCAGAAGCCGTAGGATCAATTTCTGGCAGCATAGTTGGAAGGAAGGAAATGGGTTTAACTGGACAAGGGAGCCCTTTGCGCAGCCAGTTTAGTTCTGGAGTTATCCCTGCTATGAAAACTTGCCTTTCTGAGTCACATTTAAGCTGCTGGAGTGTTGATTGGATGTGCAAGCTCTGAAAGTCACATAGAAGTACCTTGTGCCATGTATTCAAAGTCTTGTGGGTGATGGGTTTGAACTCCAGACCCTAATAACAAAGGTCATTAGTTGGTAAGAAGACTTATCCACTGATCTACATCAGAAAGGTCTATATTGCTGAGAAATGTCATGTTGCTTTTGGTGCATTTTTAACTTGCAAATTTGTGCTCATGAGATGGGTATGGAAAAAAGTGAGTCATTCCAAAGTGGTGCTTACTATCCAGCAAGCATTCAAGAGAATGCCACATCAAATTAATGCAGTCCCTCTACTTTCCTTGCCCTTTAGAGGACTAATCTTAGAAATATAGAATAAAATAATTTGGATTTATGCAGTTGCCTCATCATGCATATTTAATTATCCCAAAATTATGTTCTAGTTTGATCCCCTCACATAGTTAGGGGACCCTGTTAAAAATATTAATCTCATGCGCTTATGTTTACCCTTGCACTTCAAAAATCCACCTTCCCCATGGCCCTGGTTCCCCTGCCTTTTCAAGAAAGCTTAATGTCAGGCTTAAGAGCCTCTGTCCCGGGTCTCATCCAGTTAATCTGTTTAAACTGCACAACTTTCCAGGGGCTTCCCATTTGATGTACCCCAGAGTGTATTGTGCTTCTAGTATGATATTACTGTGGGCCATCTTTTGCACGTGGATTGATAGAGAGGGATTTGCTGCCTGCTAATTAGATGCATGGTGTCAGATGGGTGAGCAGAGCAGAAGTAGTTTTGGCTCATGAATCACGATTAGGCTCTGTGGCAACCCAGCTGTAGAAGCCCTGCAGAGGCCTTGCAGCCAAAAGCACAGAATTAGAATTTGAGTCTGAATGGAGCTTTTGGCAGTGAATATTTTTGTGATATTTCACATAGAATTGTTCACAGTAAGCTTTCTTTTATTGTCACCTTCCTCTCTCTTGACTTGAAACTCAATACAGCATCATAGTGTAATTATAGTTCTTTGTTGATTATCGTAGCTTTAATTGCAAAAGCAGCTTACATGGTTCCGTTTTATTTAAGAGCTTTCCACAAAAGATTAATAAGAATGAATAATAGTAAATGCTTTAAACTACACTTTATACCACATAAATATTACTCACTTTTGCAACATGGGGTGTTTTAATGACACTTACATGTTGTGAATATGTTATGAACATTAGAACATCACCCACATATGCACTTCTAAATGTTAAATAACCTCTACAGCTAATTTATTTTATATTATGGTTTATTAGTGCCGTGCAACAATGCACATAGATATGCGGAAATCTGAGAGAATGATTGATAAATAAAATTGTAAGGATCCCTTGGTAAAAGTTCAAGAACATCTGCAACAGTTTTTGTAACTCATCAGAGTGGTCAATATCCACAAATTTGTTCAAAATATGTTTGTAAATAAGGGGGAGGCTTTTTAAAGCACAAAGGAAAGGCACTTAACTGCCCTTTGTATCTTTTTGAAAATCCGTCCCTAATTATACACAATGCTGCAAGTCCCTTCACAGTCTCTACTTGCAGACTACACTATGCCTGGCCCATCCCCACAGAGTGATTTAGCATGCTCCACCCCAGGCTCCAGTGCTGAGCTTGACTTTCCCTGCAATTGGCCCTCTTGGCTGCTGGGTGATTCTGTGGCACTAGGTATCAAGAACCGAGAGCAGAAAGACCTTCTCCTGTGCTCTCAATGCTGTCCCCAATCCCACTGCAGGTGCCCAGGCAGGAGGAAACATCCTGAGTGGAATGCAAAGGGTGTTGAAGAACTGTGGAGTGGGGAAGAGGAACAAGAATCAGGGCAGTGCAGGGATAGCCCAGGAGTCACATGTGAAGGGGGTCAGGGACAGGAGCTGGTGGGGGAGAATTATGAACATGAGGGCCAGAAAGAGATAAGAGCAGAAGTGCACAGGGTCAGGAGAAGGGCAGAAGATAATGCTGGGGACAGGGTGGGCAAGGACAGAGCTGGGGGGGGGGGAGAATAGGGACAGGAACACAGAAATGATTGGGGTGGGGATTGGATAGGAGTAGAGTGGGCCAGCAACAGGTTGTGTGGCAAACAGGGTTTATGACAACTAGACAACATTCCCCTCCAGAACCTGGAATTGAACTCAGGATTCCTGAGTCTCAGTAGCCCTCTGCTGTCAGCAAACAGCCATGAAACCCCTTGGCAAAGTGCTTGTTTCATTTCCCTCTAGTAGCTCGCCTGCAGAGAGGGAAATAGCTTTTTACTACCAGTCACTACAGTGACTTCTGCCACTTTATTAGCTCAAGTGGCAGAAGTCTGTGAAGTGCAGTGGTCCCCAACCTTTTTGTGGCCAGTAGCACATTCATGTTTTCAGAAGAGCGTGGCGGGCGCCAACAATTTTTCAAGGCTTATTTTGTATTTGTACACTAAATAATAAAAAAAAATCATATTTAATATTACATAATATATGAATCCAGAGAGAAGCCGCGAGGACAGAGAACACTGGCGCCCGCAGCCCTGGAGTACTCTGTCCCCAGCAGGCGCGGGGCCCCAGCTTCTCTCCCCTGCTGGGCACTAGGCGGGCCCCGCGCCTGCCGGGAACAGAGAACACCGCGCCCGCAGCCTGAGTTCTCTGTCCCCATCAGGCACAGGGCCGCGGCTTCTCTCCCCTGCTGGGCACTAGCCGGGCGCACATAAATGCCCCCGCGGGTGCCATGGCGCCCGCGGGCACTGCGTTGGGGACCACTGATGTAGTGGATCTAAAGTTCCCAATGCCTATTTCAGGTCAATATGGAAACACATGATGCATTTTGATTTTTCAGTTTGCTTTTTAAAAATGTAGGACAGTGTATATAAACAATAGCATGTAATAGTGCAGTTATAGGCTGTGTAATAATGCATACACACAAGGGGAACACATTAAGGTTGCACAGGCAACCTTAACACAGGCATTTCCTAACTTCTGAATGCTTGACTTTACAACCTGAATTCCCTGTTTAGTGTGATTTTTGTATATAATTTATCGTATACTGTAGAATACATAAAAATCTCAGGCCAGACCCAATAACAGGAGAATCCACTCAAGTTTGGATTTTGCCTACTCTATCGATCAGTCTATGCACCTGACTTCATCTGTCTCTTTAATTTCATGCACCTGCCATTGTTTTTCTTGTTCCATTGACCTGGCATGTTGCTAGTCTCTTCTGTCTAGGGCTTTTTTGTGTGTGTGTCTTTTTTTAGCTTTCTAGGGGGGCTGTTATTTTTTTATTTCCAGTTCTGTATCTCTCTTGGCTATATTTCTTTTTGCTGTAAAGCCCTCTCTGCTATCAGGATCCATTTCTCTCTCTTCTTGGGCCTTCCTTAATTACTTCCTACCATACTTATATGCCCCTTATTACTGTAGTAGCTCAGTGCCTTACAGTCTTTAATGTATTTATTTTCATAATGCTGCTGGGAGATAGGGAAGTCATATTATCCCATTTTACAGAATGGGAACTGAGGCACAAAGGTTAATTGACTTGCTCAGTCGCACAGAAACAGAACAAACAGAACTAGTTTCCCAAGTCCTGGCCTCGTGTCCTAACCACTGGACCATCCTTCTCCAATTACCCTGCATTTTCTGACTGCTACCAGACTTTCTTCTTAAGCCTTCTCTGTCTACTGCTACACTGCCTTTTCTGCAGCTAGGCCCTGTCCACTAATTGCTCCATATCCTAATCATCACAATGGTCCTGAATCCTTTCTCAGTCCACCTTTACACTGGTACAAAACTCTGTGTACCAAACTTCTGATTTACAGAAATGAAAGGGGGCCTGATGCTCACTGTTCCCATAGTTGCCACTGCCGCTTCAGGAAACTATTTTGAAACTTAGTGCCATGTTAATGCTATCCACGTAATCCTTACCCTTTGATTACTGCTCTGCATTGCCACTTGGCCAATGACCATCTGATAAGGTGACCTGAACAGGTCAAGGAACATCAACAGCATAGTCCCTCAGCTAATATTGTGAAGACACAAATTACTGTGTGAAGTGCTAAGTATTATTTTTTACGGTCTATTTTAGAGGAGCAGTCTTGAAATGGCTTTATTCTTGGTAGGGTTAAAAGCACTAAAGTCCCAGGTTAATACAATGCTTAATGAAAACCAAACAAAACAGAAAATCCCTCCCCCAGAAAGGTAGAGAACATGCTGGCTAGAAACAGATGTGCAGATGTGGTTGCCCCATCTAAAAAATATATATATTGGAATTGGAAAAGGTTCAGAAAAGGGCAACAAAAATTATTAGGGGTATGGAACGGCTTCCATATGCGGAGAGATTAATAAGACTGTGACTTTTCAGCTTGGAAAAGAGATGACAAAGGGGGGATATGATAGAGGTCTATAAAATCATGACTGGTGTGGAGAAAGTAAATAAAGAAGTGTTATTTACTCCTCATAACACACAAACTAGGGGCCACCAAATGAAATTAATAGGCAGCAGGTTTAAAAAAAGCAAAAGGAAGTATGTGGAATTCTTTGCCAGAGGATGTTGTGAAGGCCAAGACTATAACAGGGTTCCCAAAAAGAACTAGATAAGTTAATGGAGGATATGTCCGTCAATGGCTATTAGCCAGGTACGGATGGTGTCCCTAGCCTCTGTCTTCCAGAAGCTGGGAATGAGTGACAGGGGATGGATCACTTGATGATTACTTGTTCTGTTCATTCCCATTGGGGCACCTGGCATTGGCCTCTGTCAGAAGACAGGATACTGGGCTGGATTGACCTTTGGTCTGACCCAGTATGACCGTTCTTATGTAAACAATAACCCTTCCCTCCAAAAAAAAAAAAAAACCACAATAAAACCTGTATTTCTCTTCTGAGGATCTCATTTCAAAACACTTTTAAAGTTATGTAGAGACTGGAAGCAGCATCCGTTATCAGTTATAATCAGGCCCAGTGTGCACTGAACTGTCGTAAGTTCGACACCAGCTGACATCCTCTCACCCATAAGGGAGTCAGACGTCTGTCATGTGGGCAAGGAAGAACCCGGAAGAAGAGCATGTGGAACACCTACTCTCTCTGCCTTTCTTTCACTATGATGGTCCTACAGACTCTGAGCCTGGCATATTTTTCCTATTTGGCATGAATAGAAGTACAGGTGCTAACTTGTTTTTTTCCTAGAAAGCTGTTTTCTGTGAATATAATGGTGAAAATTAACACTGGCTACATTTCTTATTTTATTGCCAAACTTACCGTTTGATGCCCCCCCAAAAAACGAGGCTGAGATTTTCACAAAAGCCTTAGGAAGTTAGGCACCCAAACACTAGTGAAATTCAAATGGGCACCTCACTAACTCCCTTAGGCTCATTTGAAAATCTCAATCTCGATAAATACATTCATTGCATTTTTAAATTGAATTTTGGAAAGTGTTAGCATGCATGCATTGCCAAGCTTATTTAGTATGTTTTCTGCTGGCCTAATATTAATTTTCCTGCTTGTGGAACGTATAAAAATATTCCATATTTTCAACTTCTGTTAGCAAGAATAATCCCATTATACCAGAAGGAGGGAAATAATCTGCCAAAACCACTAGCTGTAATTAGGAGACTGTGACTTACTTACACTCCACTTATACATGTGACACTCCCAGAACCATACAAAACAGTGCAGGTGAGTGCAAGGTGAACCAGGACATCTTCAGCATGTCTCACACAATTATAAATCCCTAGATACTTGAGATGATCTTTTAATGGAAAATAAGAAACTAGCTCATACTGGCTTTGCCTAAAAGTGCCAACCTTCTGCAGCTGAGCTGCCCAGGTGTTTACTCTGAGTGCGTCATTAGTGTTGTAGTGGCATAATCACTGACGGAAGATTCTCACTAAATGCAGGAAACCTCACTTGCTTGAAAATGATTTTGGAAAACTTCCCAGGTTATATATTGCAGAAGACTGAGTTAGTGTGGCAATAATTAATACTTTGCCAGAATGAAGTAGAACTTCACATCTAAAAATGTTCTTAGTGCTTTGCCAAATAAGTGAAATGTTCATATACATGATCTGTCTTGACTGCATCAGTCAGTCAGTCAATCAAGGTTAGGTTGGGGGGACAGGAATCTCTTGTTTTGAACAAGCAAAAAAATGATTTTAAACCCACAATCCTTTTCCTTTCTTTTTCTCTGGTGGCTGTTTTTTGTATTTCTTTTTTCCTCCGGCCACTTGTAGAAGTGCTGTGCTCAATATTAAAATAATACATTTACTATGGGTGTTTTGTTTCAAATCCTAAGTTTTCCCAGTGATTTCTTTTGTAAGGTTGGTTCTATTAGTTTTGAAAGGGCTAAAATTCTGCCTTCAGAGTCAAACATGCAATTTCCTCTGAATTTAGCGAGAGATGTACATACACTTATCTGAGGGCATTAGCTAGCCTGAATGTGGTGTTTAGCAAGGCCCAGTTTAGACACCCTTGCATACCCCAAGTTAGTCAGCTCAGGCATTTGTGTACATGTGCACAGGCCCTTTGAGAATAGCAGCATCCACAAAAAACCTTTTTATTGTGGGTATACCCAATTCTGGGCTACTATTCCCACCCCCAGTTATGCTGCTTCTATTCTTTTCATCTTGCCAATATCTTCACTGCCTGGTTTTTGACCCTTTCTTTCTGTAGATAGCAAATATTTCCAAATTAAGGTAAAATATTTTTCTTCAGTGGTACTATTTCTTCTGGCACACTGATCCTCTTTCTACATCAAATGCATTAAATTTTTTCTGACATCAGCATTACCCCTTGATTAAATTACAATACTCAATTCAATTGGGTGTCATGTAGACTTAACCATATATAAAGCAATATTAGTTTTATAATGCTGCTTTCTGTTTCACTTTACTTTCCACCAGGGATTTTTCTTCTTGTTTTCTTTGAATTTCCTGTAAAATAAAAGACATTTCCTCTTAGTGAAGGTTGTTCTACAAAATGTTTATGCTCATAAAGATAAAGGAGAAGCAACTAGCGAGACAAAGCTCTATTGCTTAAATATGCTTATCCATTTTTTTCTGTACATTATTATGATGGGTTGGGTCACAGAAACGCCTTTGGGACTGCCACCTGATGTGCTGTGAGCCCATTTTCCCTGCCAGCTTGGGACTCCAGTACCTTGCCTTGTTTGAGCCAGACATGCTTGCCTGCTGCAAACACAGATTCAAGTCTGAACCACGTCCCGCACAAGCTGTAGGCTTAATTGAAAGCAGCGTAAGAAGTGCTCCGGTCTTCAACACTCAGATACCCAGCTCCCAATGGGGTCCAAACCCCAAATAAATCCGTTTTACCCTGTATAAAGCTTATATAGGGTAAACTCATAAATTGTTCACCCTCTGTAACACTGATAGAGAGATATGCACATTAATTAATACATACTCTGGGTTCATTAATAAGTAAAAAGTGATTTTATTAAATTAAAAAGTAGGATTTAAGTGGTTCTAAGTAATAACAGACAGAACAAAGTAAATTACCAAGCAAAATAAAATAAAGCACGCAAGTCTAAGCCTAATACAGTAAAAACTAAATGCAGGTAAATCTCACCCTCAGAGATGTTCCAATAAGCCTCTTTTACAGACTATACTTCCTCCTAGTCTGGGTCCAGCAATCACTCACATCCCTGTAGTTACTGTCCTTTGTTCCAGTTTCTTTCAGGCATCGCCTTGGGGTGGAGAGGCTATCTTTTGTGCCAGCTGAAGACAAAATGGAGGGGCTTCCAGGGGCTTAAATAGACTTTCTCTTGTGGGTGGAAACCCCTCTCTCTCCCTGTGTAGAATCCAGCTACAAAATGGAGTTTTGGAGTCACATGGGCAAGTCACATGCCCATGCATGACAGTTTTCTACAGGAATTCCCAGGAAAGCTCAGATGTGGATTGGCGTCTATCAAGGTTCTTTGTTCGCCAAGTCTCCCAATTGCTTGAGTAACCCCTTCACACTATGTTGAAGGGGTTATGACACACTATGACCACATCTGCCTTAGGTGCGTTCTACAGCAAACACTTTAAATACAAACATAGAGCCAACACTCATAACTTCAGATATAAAAATGATACATGCATACGAATAAAATGAATACATGCAGAAGGACATAACCTTTGCAAAGATATGTTACATGGCATATCTAGAATAAAACATATTCTAGTTATGTCATATTTACACTCATAAGCATATTTCTATAAAGCATTATGGGGTGCAATGTCACAATTATCTTTAAGCTTAAGCAATGAGGCATCTCTTTCATAATTGTCTATGAAGTATATATCAGCAGAAGCTTAGTCTTTCCTCTACTGTGCTGATTATAGTTGCCCTCCTTCAAACAATTAATGTTGAGCATAGTGTTGCTATCATGACCAAGTCTCAGAGTTTTTTTTAATTTGTTGATAGTGTAGCAGCCAAATTAATCTGTTGTAGTCTAATAATGTCAATGAAATTACACTGAGAATTAATATAGCCCTTCTGATGCACAAATAATTCAGTTGTTTGTAATAGGAACTATCTTGCAGTTGTAAAGCTCTTAAGTGAATGTCAGAATCTTTGGGAAAAAATGACCTTACATGTGTTAATTACCCATATTACTACCTGTTTTTAGGTAACTTTCAAAGCATCAAGATACTCAGTTTCACCAGATTTAAGATTTGTTCTTCTTGCATATGATGTCAAACAGGTAAGCAAACTACTCATACATTCAGTTTTCTCCTTAATTGACACTTTAAATGTTTTATCATTTCTGATTTACCTTATGATTGCATTCCCATTATTCACAAGACGTTGATAGACAGATATATTAAATCACTATTCAAATAAACCTTTTTTTCTTCTTTTTTATGTGTTGGGACAATAAAATTCCACATAGGTGAAACATTTTGCTTCCCTTAATTTCAGAAATCAATATTCAGAAATAGGAGCATATTGATTTTATTACTTATTTTTGATAAGCTTCATGTTGGTAACTCACCTTAGACTACTTGTGTTTAGTATGCTGAATTTCTTGGGATAAAATATATTCATTTCCAGGTTAGAATAAAAGCCTGGCAGGTGCACTGGTAACATTCCTTTATTGTTCTCTAGACCTTTAACCTTAATGATTATGTCTGCAACCTGGAAATATGTTGACAGCTAATAGAACATGCTAGAGTGGTGTGATGTAAAGGAAAAAAAGTAACTTCTTAAAGACTGTTATTTATTTGAGTCTCATTTAAAGTCCGTTGAAGTAAATGGGAGTTTTTCCAGTTCTTTCTTTCTTTCTTTCTTTCTTTCTTTCTTTCTTTCTTTCTTTCTTTCTTTCTTTCTTTCTTTCTTTCTTTCTTTCTTTCTTTCTTTCTTTCTTTCTTTCTTTCTTCACCAAGTTACAAGGAAGCAGTTATTACTAACTTATATATGTTTCTTATATGGAGAAATAGGGAATAATAGCAATGCTATATTACCCTGTGTTATGGGGAGAACTTAAGGGGTAACACTTGTCCTTGGTGCTACTCCACTGATGTCTACATACACTAAGGGCTGATTCAGTGAGCCGCTAAGAGCCCTCAAATCCCTTTGAATTCACCACTTTACAGAAGGATCCCTTTGAATTCACCACTTTACAGAAGGACCCTCTCTCTGTTTGTCATTACTGCTTTGTCTACAGCACTGTACTTCATTTTAAAGTTCAATTATCAGCAGATATTTAGAGGCAGAGAATGGTAGGTAGCCATTGTCTGGGTACACCGCAAGGACAGGAGACACTTGTTATGGATTTTAATCAGGTTGCAACTTTATTATATAGATGTCTGAGACTACCCGGAGATAAAGTGTACAGTGCAGGCAAATCTATGCTTATTCAAATCAATTCTCCAGGGCTTTCATCAGCCCCCCTTTGTTTCCATTCAGGTCCCCCAGCCGACCCATGGCTTGGACCTTACCATCCACCACCCTCGTAAGAGGGTTAAGGTGGGCTATGAGAACGGGGGGAGGGGGGGAGGGAGGGCTCCCTGACGTACCAATCAGAGAAGTCCCCAACCCCCTCCCCCATTTTGTTCCTTTATCCAGTACTTTTTTTTAAAGTCCTTTACCAGGCCATTTATCTGGTCACTGGCTGCCTTCCCAATGGTGTACCTGCACTGGATATCCACCAAACCTTACAAAATACATTGAGACATATGGCCTACAATCTTTTCTTCTCACCAGAAAAGGTCCTCCCTCACAACCACTGTGGGGAAGGCGAAAAATACTCACTCCACTGAAGCCAATTCTGGTGGTGCAGAAAAAAATCCTTCCCAGCCCCCCTTTAAAAGGAGGGACGAGTGTAACGCCCACAGCAGGTCCTAACCCAGCCTGCCATTTGCCTCCACTTGGGGAAGGAGGGTGGGTGCTGGCTTCCTCGCTGTGTGGAACAAAGAGACTTGCCCCACCCAGGTTTCGTACCTTTATGCCCTTCAGACCTCACATTCCTGGGTGGAGGGAATCATTGCTGCAAAGCTGAGCACCGAGCATCTTTTTTACAGCAGTTTCTGACCTCCTTCCTCCTCTTCCCCGCCCCCCCCCCCCAAAGCGGAGCTCTCCTTCCCAGGTAAGCCCCAGACAAACTCTGCCCCACCTTAGTTGTGGTGCAGTCATTCCCTGTGCTAAAGCAGTTGAGCATGAAAACAAGTGATGAGCAGAGTTTGCAAATACTTCCTAGCTTATTTGATTTTGGTGGCTTTTTCTGTTCATTAATTTGTTCGGACAGATCATGATTTTCTTTTTAAATTAATTTTTGCAAAAATGTCTAGCCCTTACTTGGACAAAAGTCACATGGCCTGTTTCTGTTCCTTGAAATAGGCTTGTGACTCTCAAAATCTGAATTCCCATGCAAATTCTAGTGATTACGTTTTTCCATTATTTGCCTAAAACCTATTTTCTTGAAAATTCACACAAGTAAAATCATTTAGTAAAAAAGTTACAGAAAACAGCACAGAGGTGAAAACACAAGCAACACCATGTTAACCACATCAAACGAATATGCACAGTAATCATCCAGCTATCGGTCCTGATCCAAAGCCGTTGAAGTCAGCCACCTAACTTCACTGGGCTTTCAGATATCCTGCGTCCAAGTTCACTGCTCTATCCACTAGGCTAGGCACTCGTCCACTGTAAATTAGCATAACTCCACTGAAGTCAAGAAAGCTACACCAATCAACCCCAACTGAAGATCTGTCCCATGGGTATATGTGGTCACCTTAAAACCGTATAAATCACTAAAACTGTTGCATGACATAATTTTATGCTATTATGGTGCATATGAGGTAAAATGTGTGTTTTCTCATCTCACGTCCTTGGTTCATTTAGAAAACTAGTCCTGCCTAATCTACTTAATTTATTTAAAACATTGATTTTGTTTTTGATGTTGTCATACTTCAACAGCTTCTCCTCTGTTTTTTCTACATTATTTGCTTCATATTATTCCCTCTCTCACTTCCACTGTTAGGAGAGTGGGGTTTGATTCTGCGTACAAGAAGCCCAGGCAGCCAGTGCTAGGGGAACCCTGCAAAGATGCACAGGAAGCTAGTGGCATCTATCCAGGAGTGCCAGCTCTATTTGTTTTGCCTGGCCCCCTGCCACTATAGCTCTGACAGTAACCTGCCCCTGGAATTCCCCTTTAAGGGGGATCAGTTGTGAAGAGATGATGTCATAAAGGGTTAGAAGACATTATGTTCGTTCTCCCCCCAGCCCTTCCCTTGCAACCCTTTTCCAAACAGAGATCCCCAGACCTACCCCAGGACTGTCCCAAGGAAATCCATGTGTTGGTAACAGTCTTTGGATTTGCCCTCATGTAATTAATTATAATTTCATAGATTTAAAATGATAGACTTAAAAATAGAAAATAAAGTATAATGCATATTCAGTTATTTTAATGAGAGCAAAATCAGGCCAGATTCTTCCTTTAGTTGATGCCATCAAAAATGTATACTGTTATCATACAGAAGTATTTCCTTCTGGTAATGGAAGTTACCACTTTGTAGAGTAAATGTACAATTTTCAGTGGCACTCATTATTGGGAACCACAACTGGACTGTTTTAAACATTTAGAGCCAGAGCCTTAGCTGGTATAAATCAGTATAGCTCTGTTGACTACACTACCTGAGAATCTGACTCTTATTTTCCCTTACTCATTGTGCATTATCAGCCATCTAACTGAATTGTAACCCTTTTGACTGGATTTAAGCGATTCATAAATATTTGGGTAATAGGTTTTTCTTTAATGAGAGTAATAGTTTACATATGTTTATCTGTGTTCCATTGTGACATAGTAATACAGCTGGTGCAGATTTATAAATCAACAGAGTTTTGTAAAGAAGCTAGTATAATTCAGCTGAATAGATTGAAGTAAAGTAGAAACAAATGTTTGTTCAAGACATTTGTCATGAAATTGTATTTAGAAACAAGGTTATTTTGATGTTTGGATTAAAAATAAATGTTGAGTTAAATTAAATAGTTGAATATTTATTTTTACCATAGTCAGCATTTTCTCTAATCTATTTTATGCTTGGAATGGCAAACTTTAATTAAATTTGCAGTTATTTCAGCACAATTAAGATTGTCCTTTATGCATAACGGGACATAAATCTGCATGAAAATAAGCCATCTTTGAATACAAAAGTAATAATTGAATGAATCATTTAAATCATGCCTAATCAAAGGAACAAAGGAATCTAACTGTGCCACAGCAGCTGGTTTAGCGTTGCTTTCTAAACTTGGTATGCGGCAAAATAACAGCTTTTATCGCGTGCAAAATAGTTGTGTTATGAAATAATCTTTACATTATGGCATATTGATTTCTGTACACACGTTTGTCTCCTCCTTTATGACAGCACACTACACAATGTGGCTTGACGTTAAGTAAAAGTGAGAGGTACAGTCACCTTAGGGATTAGTTGTAACAATAGTGAGGGTGGGAGCTGTGGAAGTGGTGGGGGTGGTTTCAGTGTCTTCACTACTGTGTAGCTTCACATATTTCCAGTTCTCTCTCCTGTTCTCCGCAATTCTGTGACTTTGCCAAAACTCATGTGGATCAGCTGAGTGCAGCTCAGACTTCCATTACTGTTGCTCATGCTATTTGACGAACATCCCTGAAAAAAGTTCTTGCTTTACCAAGTAGCTAACCAACAGGTGAGAACTAAGGTGAGGAATGAAAGTGGCCTATATTTTCAGGGGATGTGAAAAACATGGCAGTAGTTAGACCATTGCCCTGTGCCGTCCGTGCATTTATTGTATACAGAATGAGACGGATTGGGAATGGTAAATCTTTGATATTCTTGTAAGGTTATCATTTTCAGCCAAGGTCTGGAGTGGGTGATGTGACGTTAAGGATGGGTGGAGGCTACATTAGGAAGCCAGTGAGGAGTGTGAGAGAAGCAATTCCCTCAATGTTGCTTTTAATAAGTGACATGACTGAAATCTGTCATTTCAACTCTTCTTTTTTTAACTCCAGTACATGTTGATAGTAACAGCTGCCAAAAAGGTAGGTAAAGTTCTGCTTACAAAAAAGGAAAACTGCATATGCTTATTCCACCTTCCCTTCTGCACTGGCCTTAAAGGATGGCACATTAGTTCGCAAGCATGCCCTGAGCACTAAGGAGCTCAGGAAGTTTCTCCAAGGTATCTTCATTCCTCCCCAGAGCAGGGTTACCTCATAAGGATTTGATCCAAAGTCCATTGAAGTGAATGTGAGACTTTCCAAATACTTCACTAGGCTTTGGATTGGATCCTAATGCATGACCTCACCACTGCCTCACGAGAACTCAGCTTGACATTGAAGAGTGAGCTCGTGAATTGGAGCAAATTCCCTTCTCCTTTCCTCACCACTTCTCTCTCCTTATATCTCCCTTTTCCTTTGTTTTGACTTTGTGATCCCTTTCTTCTGATCCCTTTTTGTCTGCCACATGCCCTCTCTCTCCTTCAAATGCTTTCTTAATGCCAACTTATTTTAGGAACATTTCCTATCATCTTTTCTTTACCACTAATCATCTACAACTTGCCTTTCTTGAAGTAAGTTACATTTGCCCATTTTAGTTCCTGATTCACAAAAGCACTTATGGTATGAACTTAGATGCCTCCCCATTCAGGAATCTATGGAACGTAAGTGTGTGCTTGCCTAGATTGGGTCATTAGACTGTAAGCCAGTCTGACTAGGGAATGTGTGTAAAACAATACTAGCTTATAGCACTGTAAATGGTGGATGGATGTGCGTGACGTCTCCAGATGCTGCTGCTGATAGAGTGCTACATCACTGACCCACCATCTAATTCATTGTTTGTTCTGTCGGAAGCCATACACCAGAAGAAGTGATTTTTAATAAAAAACCAGTTAGGGTAAGTGCAGGATGAAGGAGAATGCAAGCCTGTGCAGAAAGAAGGGGAGGAAGCTGAGTCATGACACTAACTGTTTTTTGAATTGATCGTTCTATGTGAATGAACAATATTTCAAAACACTTTTTGAAAAGTTCTAGTTTAATGCACCAAACAAAGTAATGACTCAAGCACAGCAAGATAGTTGAAGAGAAATCAGCAGAGATTGAAGTTGCTTATCCGCTGTGCGGGGATGCTTATCACCACTCCACTGTTATTATATGTATTTTTACAGAATAATAACAGAGCTGACCACAATCTACAAAGAACTGAGGGTAAATTGAGAGAAGTGGCACACTCATCGAGCTTTTTCAGTTTGCCTATGATATTAGCTTTTAGAGTGCACTGCAAAAGATCTACAAGAGCTTATTTGCAGATTAGAAGAATCCAGGAGAAAAAATGCATTAAAGCCTTAAATTATGGTTATCTGTTATGCATTATGAGATAATCTTCCTACCAATTATTTGGCAGTTAAATGTTCAGTTATGTCAGTAATCTTATCTTCTTGGTCTGTGAAATTAATTATGGTAATTGTTCTGCTGAAATTGAAAGAGAGGAAAATCAGTTTGCTGATTGTTTTCTCGATCTAGAGATTATTCAGAGTTAGAATAAACAACGTGAAATATCACAATGATACAGGTGTTTCCAACAAAATGATGCCGCACTGTTATGGAAGTCTGACTATGGAGTATTATTTCCCAGGAAGCACTAGCTGTAGGTTGGTGATGTTATCATTTAACAAAGCCACCCCCTGAATTCACCTGCACACCACTCATTTTTGGAGTACTGCATATGAAATAAAGAACTGTCTTTAAAAATGCTGCCCACCTGCCTCAAAGGGCAGAGCAACTTGCTGGGGCCAGTGGTGAAATGGGACAGTCTCAGCAGGAAGGGAAGGAGACACTCATTCTGGCACACTAGGTAGCTCCTTCCCTGGGAGTCTCTGGCCATGGGGGAGGCATGCTGATTGGCCAGAATTCCCTAGCTCCCAGAATTTAACTTGGTGCAGAGGCCATGTGGAGCCTCTTTCAACTCCATTCCAGCAGCACGACTCTTCCTCCCTCCCCCCTGAACTAGGAACAGGAATCTGGTCTGACAGATGCTGTGGGTCTAGCTGATCGCCTGTTTGGGGGTCAGGATGGAATTGTTTCTACCATGGGCCAATTGGCAGAGAACCAGGGAGGGTTTTTTTTTGCCTTCCTCACTGCGCCTTCAAGCCACAGTGACTTAAGTAGGGATGCGCTTAGTACCTTACTGAGGTACTTGGGTTGACTTGTTTATTTGTTGCAACTTGTGGCCAGTTTCAAGTGTGGTAAAAAGAATAAAATGAATGGTTATCTGAGAGAAAAGGCCTGGGATTTTGGTGATGGGCCTTGAACTCACAGGTGAGACCTTGTGGCCCTCATGGCCTGAGGTCCCCACCCTTCTGCACCCTCTGCCCCTCTCCCGGGGGAAGGATGTTAGGACTCAGAGAGAGCTGAGCCCCGCCGGTAGGCTGAGGAGAGCCTATCCTGAGTGACAGGTTATATGGTAAGGAGCCCTGTACCCCCCGCACTGGAACCAATGAAATGCTGGTAATGGAGAGTATGGGTGATGGGTGGGTAGCAACCCCTGCCCCGGGTGAAAGTTTAATAAAAGTTGTAGCCTGCCACTTAATTCCATGCATGTCTGTCTCATTTTGCCCCTGTGTCCACATCAAAGGCAGGCTTCTTCAGATTTGTATGTTACTCACACATAAGAATGGCCATACTGGGTCAGACTAAAGGTCCATCTAGCCCAGTATCCTGTCTTCCAACAGTGACCAATACCAGGTGCCCCAGAGTGAATGAACAGAACAGATAATCATCAAGTGATCCATCCCCTGTTGCCCATTCCCAACTTCTGGAAAACAGAGGCTAGGCACACCATCCCTGCCCATCCTGGCTAATAGCCATTGATGGACCTATCCTCCATGAACTTATCTAGTTCTTTTTTAAACCCTGTTATAGTCCTGGCCTTCACAACATCCTCTGACAAGAAGTTCCACAGGTTGATTGTGCATTGTGTGAACAAATACTTCCTTTTGTTTGTTTTAAACCTGCTGCCTATTAATTTCATTTGGTGGCCCCTAGTTCTTGTGTTATGAGAAGGAATAAATAACACTTCCTTATTTACTTTCTCCACACAAGTCATGATTTTAGAGACCTCTATCATATCTCCCCTTAGTCGCCTCTTTTCCAAGCTGAAAAGTTCCAGTCTTACTAATCTTTCCTCATATGGCAGCCATTCCATACCCCAATCATTTTTGTTGCCCTTTTGTGAACCTTTTCCAATTCCAATATATCTTTTTTGAGATGGGGCAACCATATCTGCACGCAGTATTCAAGATGTGGGCATACCATGGATTTATATACAGGCAATATGATAATTTCCGTCTTATTATCTAATCCCTCTCTTAATGATTCCCAACATTCTGTTAGCTTTTTGAACTGCCACTGCACATTGAGTGGATGTTTTCAGAGAACTATCCACAATGATGCCAAGATCTCTTTCTTGAGTGGTAACAGCTAATTTAGACCCCATCATTGTATATGTATAGTTGGGATTATGTTTTCCTATGTGCATTACTTTGCATTTATCAACATTGAATTTCATCTGCCATTTTGTTGCCCAGTCACCCAGTTTTGAGAGATCTTTTTGTAGCTCTTTGCAGTCTACCTGGGACTTAACTATCTTGAGTACTTTTCTATCCTCTGCAAATTTTGCCACCTCACTGTTTACCCCTTTTTCCAGGTCATTTATGAATATGTTGACTAGGACTGGTACCAGTCAGGGCCGGCTCCAGCATTTCTGCCGCCCCAAGCAAAAAAAAAAAAAAGCCGCGATCGCGATCGGCGTCGGCAATTGGAAAAAAAAAAAAAAGGCCGCGATCGGCGGCGGCAGTTCAGCGGCAGGTCCTTCACTCCCAGAGGGAGTGAGAGACCTGCCGCCCCCAAATTGCCGCACGTGCCGCCCCTCTCCCTTGGCCGCCCCAAGCACCTGCTTGTTAAGCTAGTGCCTGGAGCCGGCCCTGGTCCCAGTACAGACCCCTGGGGGACACCACTATTTACCTCTCTCCCTTCTGAAAACTGACCATTTATTCCTACCCTTTGTTTCCTATCTTTTAACCAGTTACCAATCCATGAGATAACCTTCCCTCTTATCCCATGACTGCTTACTTTGCTTAAGAGCCTTTGATAAGGGACCTTGTCAAAGGCTTTCTGAAAATCTAAATACACTATATCCACTGGATCCCCCTTGTCTACGTGTTTGTGATACCCTCAAAGAATTCTAGTAGATTGGTGAGGCATGATTTCCCTTTACAAACACCATGTTGACTATTCCCCAACAAATTATGTTCATCTATGTGTCTGACAATTTTGTTCTTTACTATAGTTTTAACCAGTTTGCCGGTACTGAAGTCAGGCTTACTGGCCTTTAATTGCTGGGGTCACCTCTGAAGCCCTTTTTAAAAATTGGCATCACATTAGCTATCGTCCAGTCATTTGGTACAGAAGCTAATTTAAATGATAGGTTACAGACTACAGTTAGTAGTCCTGCAATTTCACGTTTGAGTTCCTTCAGAACTCTTGGGTGAATACCTGGTCCTGGTCTTGGTGACTTATTACTGTTTAGTTTATCAATTTGTTCCAAAACCTCCTCTAATGACACCTCAATCTGGGACAGTTCCTGAGATTTGTCACCTAAAAAGAATGTTTGGGAATCTCCCTCACATCCTCAGACATGAAGACCGATGCAAAGAATTCATTTAGTTTCTCCGCAATGGCCTTATCGTCCTTGAGAGCTCCTTTAGCATCTTGATTGTCCAGTGGCCTCACTGGTTGTTTAGCAGGCTTTCTGCTTCTGATGTACTTAAAAAAAATTTTGCGATTACTTTTTGAGTCTTTGGCTAGCTGTACTTCAAATTCTTTTTTGACCTTCGTAATTATATTTTTTCACTTCATTTGCAAGAATTTATGCTCCTTTCTATTTTCCTCACTAGGATTTAACTTCCACTTTTTAAAGGATGCCTTTTTGCCTCTCACTGTTTCTTTTACTTTGTTGTTTAGCCAGGGTGGCTCTTTTTTGGTTCTCTTACTATGTTTTTTAATTTGGGGTATACATTTAAGTTGAGCCTCTATTATGGTGTCTTTAAAAAGTTTCCATGCAGCTTGCAGGGATTTTACTTTTGGTGCTGTATCTTTTAATTTCTGTTTAACTAACTTCCTCATTTTTGTATAGTCCCCCTTTCTGAAATTAAAGCTACTGTGTTGTTTTCCCCGTCACATGTGTTTGTGGACTTTCAGATAGTGATGATGTATTTTTACTTGGCATGGATCCAGAACAAAACCCTGGGTGCAGATGCTCATGATCATTGTGAGGTTTGACTTTAACCCGAGATCCAGATTTTACCATTTGTCCCTATTTCTATCTCAACCTCCCAAAAAGATCAGAAACCCACTGAATTTTCAGGGTTATCAGAATCAATCTAGACAGGAATTTTATTCCTCATGTGCAGTCATAGCTAACGAAAATAAAATTTCCAAAAAATGAGGAAGTTCGTTTCTGGCTTCACTTCGAGATTCTCCAGTTGTTATTTAGCTAATAAGTACTGCAACAATGTGTATATGAAAGGCTAGATTTTCAGCTGGTCATTGCGATTAAACGGGCTACCCCCTTTTACCCCAGTTGAGGATCTGGCCTTTAAACACTCTTCTTGTATTTTAAATCAAAGTTCTAACTGTGTAGAAGGGATTTCATAAATAATAATAGCAATATTGAAGGTGACTGTGGTATACTGCTTATTTATTATGTATATTTGATTTGTATTAGTTTTGTAGCACCATAGAAGTGCATGACATTTTACAGACATATAAAAACATGAGGTATCTACCTGAGGAGATTTCCAATCCTGCAAACATTTAATATCAGTGTGTAATACTTGCTGCCATGAATTCTCATTGACTCTAATGGGACTAGTTGCATTAGTCAGCATGCCCAGTATTAAGTGTTTCCAGAATTGGACCTTAATTAGATAATGCAAAGAATAATGAAAAACAGGCCTTGTTGAGTAGGAGACAGGAAACAATATGAAGGTTGAGACAATTATAAACAATGGAAAGGGAATATTGTTTATGTTGAGAGCATATTGGGAACATACTGTGGTTTACTATGGGTCCAATTCTTACTCTACCCATGGTGAGTAGTACCTTATTATAAAATTATTTTTAGGGATCCTATATATATATATATATAGATATCTATCTATCTATATATATATATAGGATCCCTATATACCCACAATGATCCAGCAATGTATTTTCTTCATTGGACAAAGTACTACATTATTCTAGGTGTTTCTGAGATCGAAATGTTTAATCTTGAACTTGCAAACATCGGAGGGCTTTGTCATATACCCCAGAAGACACTGATTCTTTTAACTGTTAAATGGATTGTGCTTCTCCATTAACTTTAGAGTGTTGTATATGAAAAGGTTAATATCCTTTTTCCATAGCTTTTTAACAGACAGCCAACTACAGTAAATTGAGTTAATGGAGTTGCACTGGATTTACACCACTGAGAATACACTTTGCCCACAATCATTGAAACTAACCAGAATGGAAATTGCTTCTGCTGTCAAAATATTGTAATAATAATTTGGTATGTTATATAATAAGGTGTTTTTTTTCATTCCTGGATTTACACCACTGAGAATACACTTTGACCACAATCATTGAAACTAACCAGAATGGAAATTGCTTCTGCTGTCAAAATATTGTAATAATAATTTGGTATGTTATATAATAAGGTGTTTTTTTTCTTTCCGATTTAGAATTGGCACAAACGGAATTTAAGAGATTAGAATTAATGTTTTACATCTTGTCTTACAAAATTGTATTGGAAGTGAAACTCATGATTAATATGCTTTGCTGCTGTTCACTAAAAGTGAATTCTAGGGCATTTATCTTTTTAAAAATATATATGTATTGACAGAACAAGTATTTCCTTTCACTAGTGTTGACAGTCAGACTAAGTCTGAATAGTATTATCTGAAGAATAATCGTTAATGTCTGACTGAAATTCCAAGGTCCAACCGATAATCTTAATACATTACTCAACATTGGTGTGTTCAGCATCCTACATCAAGGTTTTTTTGTTTTTTTTAAATTCACTGTTGGTACTCTGGAGTATTCGTTGGATAAGGCTATTCTCATTTACTATAATGATGAATTCCATTAGAGTAGAGGAAACTGCTAGGAAAGTCATTCTGTAATTATAAGCCATAATGTGGCATATTGTAGAAACAACCAGTGACATAAACTCTAGTGTATATGGACGCCTTTTGCGTATTGGCATTTTTTTTTCCATTTAAAATTGTGACTTCTATATTTTTTGTTATTATATACTGTGATTTCCCCACCCACGCAGTTTTATTTTACTATGACAAACAAGTCATCCTAGTCATCAGCCTAGAAGTGTTAAATAAAACTATGAAACAAGAACAGAGATGGGGAGGAAGGAATAAGAGGCTCTACTAATAGCAACACAGAAAATGTAGGTGGAGAGTCAGGGGAGGATAAAGAAAAAGAAGAGATGGTCTCACTCAAACATGAGTGTTGTCAGCAGAGATTACTTCTCTTATTCTGCAGTGATGTCTACAGATTTCACACGTACATGAGTGGAGCCACGAAAGTGGCAAAATTTGGCATGCATGTGCTTATACCATACAAATAACATCCATTTTTAAAGGGTTTTAGACCATTTCAGTTAAAATCAGTTTGCATTCAGGACAAATTAATATTAAAAGCAAGTTTGATTTGGGGCCACATTGCATACTACATGCTTCTGCTGAGTTACACACTATTTCTCAAATACTCTCATTGACTTCAGTGGACTTTTGGAGGTGTAAGGGTCTACTCAACATGAGTAAAGGTTGCAAACCCTAGCCCCTTGTGAGTAGTTGCATCTAGCAGGGAAGTATTTATTTAAATATTGTAGTTGGCTGCTAAGACATTTTATTATAACAAGTAATTATTACAGACCTTACCTCCATGAAAAAAATTGCTCCAGTATATCATCAGTGGAGTTAAATAATATAGACAACTTTTTACTTTGGTAACATACTGAAGTAAACTACAATTGGACAAGCCCCACTTTGTACCAGGGCATCACATCTACATTAGGCATTTGCATTGGTCTAACTATATCAATATAGTTGCACTGGTGCAAAATTCCTTAATGTAGACAAAGATATAGCGAGGGATCTGTTGGAAACAGATAGTGTTGTTGTGTGGTAGTGCCCAGAAGCTCCTGTTACGATTGGGGCCCCACAGTGCTGAGTGCTGTACAAAGATAAAATAAAAGTCTCTCACTATTTGTTTAACTGAATAAGCAGTTTCCTTCATCTTCTGAACAATTATAGGGAATAAAATTCTAGCTCCTCATATCAAACTGTCAGCACTATGCCATCTTTGTCTTTTTGCCTGTTCTATATAATGGTAATGCCCAGAAATGCCCCAGAAATGTCCCTTTAACTAAAGAGTCTGCCCATCATAGTCCATGAACAAATTATTGAATTTAATATAGTTTATTATTATGAACTGTAAAAACTATTAAAAATCATTCCCTTCCCTTATAACCTATTGTCCATACTAGCCATTTTATAGGAGTTAGTGGAGGTGTATTTAGATAAAGAACTGATTTTGCACTTATATTGCAACACACACATTTTTAGAAGATGAGGTACTGGTGACATTTTACTCAAATAGATGTCTGTCAAGAAACTCTTCTTCAGCAAGGTGGAATGGAGAAATGAGTTTATAAGAATGAAATCAGGCTGGATGGCCTGAATAAATCAACAGGGCAAGTAATGTTAGGAGTTCTAATTGGAGACAGTACTAAATGATTATAACCTTCTTCTTTTTTACCGCAGTAAAAGGTTTACTATTGATTATTATGATTTTATCAATTAATTTTGGGCTACATTTTTAGTGGGAACTAAAAACAAAATTTGGAATATATGAGTATATTGATCAAGCAAAACGGTGACCTCCAATTTATACATCTTTTTAAAAAGATTTGCTCTTTTCTGTTTCTATGGTTTTAACCATGCTATGGATTTTGTTAAATCCATGGGACTAGATTTATGCACAGCTCATAATAAGGAGTGATTTGGAGCAGCACCTCCATAGTAGGAACACCAAGAGGTATTTCTATATATGGAGAGGCTGTGTACATAGCTGCATCTTTACATGGCTGGCTTTTATGTAGAGGGCAGGAGCCATGGTGCTAGCTCCTTTATGGCTGGTCTAAGGAAGTAACTGCACTCTTCTGAGGGGCTGCTTTTCTTCCTGGCTCTTTGGCAGGCTATACAAGGGTGGAACCTTGCTCCTCCTCTCCACTGCATAATTTCATAAAGGCCAAGCTGATATTGTATTTATTTGTCACACTCAGAAGTAAGATACATGTTTTGTTTTTATTAAAACCACAGTGTACTGTAATAGAGTAATATACTATACATATTGTAATTATGTACTATACAAACTAATAATCAACCGTACATTATATGATGTTTTGAGAAGTTTCAGAAGAAATTTAATGATGAGAATTTGGAAGGATTGAGGTCTGCCAATGCTCACCACCTGCTCCCTCCTGCTCAGTACTCGAGAGGAATACTAATCCCTTTACTCCCATCCCAAAGTTACTGAATACTATGGCCTCAAAGACCATTCCTTTCATACCTTGAATTTGATAATAACTTTAATCCTGTTCACAAACCACTGTCAAGCTTCTTGTCTTGCTGATTCTCAACTAAAATGTTGGTCCAGATCCTCAACTACTGTAAATCTATGAAGCAAAACAACTTTTACAGCAGTTAAGGATCTGGCCTATTATAATTAAAGCATTGAAATGAAAAAACAGTATAGACAATTTTATGATATAGAAATTAGCAGGTACCATAATTAGTCCTTTCAAATCTATCTTCAAAGTCTATCTTTTTGGTCACTGCCTCCTAGCCCTTTTCTCTGTATGCAGACACAAATATTAGCACAGGCACATCTTGAAAACAGTCCTCTTAACAACTGCCTATTAATCAACTTGCTGTTCAACACATTTAGAAAATCCATTTTAGAATATGCTCTTTTTGTTTTGCATTCAATATATTTCATTTGTCATGATATCCTATTTCTAAAATCCTGTAATAACAGTAATATGTGACTGAGCAATGCCACATGTGCAGTCTTTTTCTCAATACACATTTACACAAGATGCCATAAGTATTGATAAATTTAATCTTAAAATAGTCATTGATAACAACATTCTGATTCTTTGTTTTGCCACCAAATTAGCACGGGGTTTTGGTAGTCATTAATTTAATCCCAAATGGGAATTTAACACCTTGCTTTCATTGAGGTATTGTGCATTAGATTTATAAATTAATGATGACTATTTACGGACACCAAATTCTAAGATTTATGCATTTAAAAGAGAAAATCACTATGTTAAATACAACACACGTAACAGAGTTGCTGATCTATTATTTTAAATCTGCTCTGACATGTAAAATTCTATGATTTGATAAAACACCTAAGAATAGGATTACACTGCAGAATCCCATAATTCTGTAATGTCTGACTCTTATTTCAGTGTTCTCATTGACTATTAATCTCTGTTTTACAAATGATATAAAAAAATGGAAACAATTAATTGATCCTGGTGTTTTCCCTGCATGGGTGAACATATATTAATAGCAAAGATAGATATTATTTTCTTGGAGAATCTTAAAAAAAATAATAATAAAAAAAAGCCAAGTCTGTCAATTGTGGAGCACTGCCCTTTTTCACATTTTATGTGTATTTCAGAAAATATTACATCAGAAATTAACTAATGATAAGTCGCTGACAATATAGAAGCCTATGCAAAATAAAAAACAAAACAATTGTTAAAAATGCGGTTGCTATTATTTTGTCTATTGGAAGTGCCTTCTGCAGCTTGGCCAAAAACTATCAATAAAAAGAAAACTTGGAAAAAAAACCCAAACTTCACTGGCATACATTCATCCATTAATAAATAAGATTAAAATTGCCACAGACTCATATTTCTCTTGAAAGAAAGAAATTTCATTAAGATAGGTCTGTTTTTTTTGTTTGTTTGTTTTTTAAATGCTCAAGAGGACATAATGGTAAATGTGCTTCCAGAATCCAAATGTCCATATTTAGGAAATCGTGGTGCCCAACATAACCCAAGCCGTTCAGGTTAACATCAACCATATCATTATCTTTTTCTTTGTAGGTTCATTTTGAGCCTGCTTCTGCAAACACTTAAGGTATCTTATGTGTGTACGTGAGCAGCCTCCTGGAATTAAAACGTTTCAACATCTCCATTCTGTGTGTGTGTTTGTGTGTGTGTGTATTTACGGAGCTGTTGAGACCTTTTAATTCCAGGAGGCTGCTCACATATATCTACACATTACTACAATGTTCATACCCCATGAAAATAGCTCAAAGATTCAAAAATATTTCCCACTGTTATTGAGTAGCCCTGGCAAGGTCTGAAAACTAATGATATTTTTTCTCTTATATTTTAGAATACCTTTGCATTTTTGCATTTCCACATGTTCTGCATAATTCTGTCATTATCAGCAATGCACAGAGTCATAATTAAAGTGCTACAGACAAGTTAGATATGACAATAGGTGGCTTATTTAACAGGACACTAATATTTTAAAAAGTGGAGGAAAGAAAAAAATCAATATTTGATATTAATAATAAAATGTAATTAATCAGAAAAATCTAATTAAAAATCTTCAAGCAATCTTCAAGCAATATGTGAACATTATAGTCTATATTTCCCAATAAATCAGTTTTATGGTATAAATAAAAATTATCTTTATGGTAGTGCTCGTTAAATCTTCAAGTGATCATTTGTTATTTTGAAATTGCGTAATACTGCTTTCTAATTTATTTTTATGTTCAACAACAGATTATTTTCTTTTCTCAAAATCAATAATCAGAGACAACAATTTTTGAATTAAGGGAGTGTATCTTGGATTTCCTTCAATTGAAGTACATTTGCAAAGCCTATTTTACAGTAAAGATACTATATTCAATGTGACCCTAGGGGTTTTAAAGTAATTTTTCCACGGAGATGCCAACTAATCAGCAGCTTGGACAGTGTCTATTGCAGTAGCTGTAAGCGGGAAATGTGAACTTCTTCAGCCATCGTCTATTATAGTATTCACATACAATGCTAATACCATTTATTTATCGATTTGTTTCCATCAACTTTCTGGAGGCGTTACAGAGATAGAAAGCAAAAGCATTATGAGTTGAACTCATTGTACATAATCCATAGTTTGGAAGAAAATATTAATAATAAAATCCCCACCACCCTGATGTGTGCTACAATGTGCTGATAATCTTCACAAATATAGACCTCAGTCCTTGAAACTGATCCATGTGGGCATAGACCTGCACATGCACCAGGCCCCATTTACATCAGTGGGGTTCTGTTTGGACTCAAGGGCATACCTGTGTGGATCTGATTACAGGATCAAGGCCATAAAGGGAGGGGGGATCACAATTCCTCATTTGGCAACAGTGAAAACATATAGCTACTCTGTCACCCCAACAAGAGAATAAAATACTTAAGAGTCTCATAATATCAGGTTCAAAAGTGTTTCCTAAATCACAGAATTCAAAACTAGTCCAGACATCACCAACTGACAAATTGAATGATGTCTTAAGTCTCAAAAGGGCAAGAATAACCTTCTCAGACAGGCCCCTTCAGCATAGTTGCAAACAGTCTGTTGCATTTCAATTATGCAATTAAAATGTGAGAATTAGATACTGATAGAATTCGAGCTGCTGCACTATAACTGTTTTGCTGTCAAGTTGCTAGACTCTGCAAATTATTTATGAAATAATTACAAGTTACAGGAAAGTAAGAAATAAATTTGCCTTATTCCATGAAAGATTCCTTTGCATACTGGATCCAAAAATGACATTTCAGGAAAACATTCACATAAAATGTATAATAATTTCTTAAATACACTTTAATTTGATCTTGTCACATTTCTGTTGCCTAGGTTATTTTATATGCAGGCAGAATAAGTATAATATTGCCAAAAATACTACAGCTGAGATTCTTTTGAGTTTTAAAATCTATTATTCTTAATAAACGTCAAGGAAAAAGAAAACAAGGAAACACAAACAAACGTTAAAAACATTAAATAATGGATTTTTTCCATGTCATACAGTAATACATATCTGAGGACAGAGTTGGCCCCTCAAGGGAGATGAGATTATGACAGCTCATTGAAGGACAGCATATTGTTGGGGTGCCCGTGTAGCAGCTCATAAGTGAGATTGATAATCCTCACGTCAGAATCTACCTCTTGGTCTCCCTGGGGCCATGGGGAGATAGTAGACTACACTATGTGCTTCTGGCACACTGGCACAAATATGCCACCTAGTATGCTGTGGGTGCATAGTCAAAGCTTCAGCCCCTCCTATTGCTTTCCACCCATCAGTGTGAGAGAGAGATCTAGCAACTTGGTGAAGCCTGAAGGTGGCAACAGAGCACGCTAGTGCCTCCTCACTCCCTTGAGTTGACATACAGTTGTGCCACTGCCTGGACCTACAACAGTCACCAGTGCAGTTCAGTATCACTGTATGTGCCATGTAGTATACCGTCACTCATTCAAAGCTTTAGGTAAAATAAGGATAATTTTCAGTATTTTAAAAGCAAGACTGTCGGTATTGCACATATGGCCATTTGTGATGGAATATAGGAAACACAGGCAGGGTAGCAGCACTCACTGGACTTTTTCTGATTGCACTGGTGAAGTGTGATATCTATGTCAATTCCCTGGCTGATGAAGCTGAGAACAGCCTAAAGAACAACAAACTATATCCTGCCTACAGAGCCATAACCCGCCTGGCTGGCAGCCATGAATGGCCTTCTAACATCCTCTGAAACTGGATAGCTCTCCCTGCTCATCGATGGATGAGGTCTTGGACAGTTGGAAGACACATTATGAAAGCAGGTTAAACCACAGACCTGCTGATGACTGTCTAGAGCTGCATGACGTAGCAAACTGTAGAGTTGCTGATCCAGGAATGAACTCTGATCCTCCATCACTTAAGGAATTACGAAAGGCCATGCAAAGGTTATGGAATGGGCATGCTGCTGGACCTGATGGCATTCCACCTGAATTGCTCAAAGGTGCCTTGGAACCAGCAAGCATCGGCCTACATCAACTGCTCTTAAAAGTGTGGGCATCACGCAAAGCACCAATAAAATGTAAAGACTGCATCTTAGTGTCCCTGTATAAGGGCAAAGGATCTCGCATCCAGTGTGGCAACTACAGGCTAATCTCACTGCTATCAGTCCCTGGAAAGATCTTTTCCTTGTGTTCTACTTGGTAGGATGCAGCTGCTCCTTAGCAGACATCATCATCCACAGTAATCAAGTTTTACTGTAGGGCAGTCAACAATGGATGCTGTTTTTCCCCTCTGGCTTGTGGCTGAGCTACACTGAGAATTTAACCTCCTGCTTCATTTGGCATGTATAGACATTAAAGTGGGTTTTGATTCAGTCAACAGGTCAGCAGTTTGACTCTCACTTAAAGGAGTTGATATACCAAATCTTCAGATAAATCTGGTGTGTGACCTTCATGACAGCACTGGTGCAGGAGTGTTACCTATTCTGTTAAGCTATTGACTGGATATTAGAACTTGCCTCTCCACATGTTGAAATCAAGGTTGGTCAAGAAGCGTTTACCGACCAAGATTATGACACCAATGCTGTCTTGCATGTGGAGAAGTCAGAGAATGTCAGTCCCACCCTCCAAGGTCTCCAAGAAGCCGCCCACGCTATGCGGTCCAGAACTCCTGGAGCAAGTGGAATCAAATACCATGGAGTGCATTGATGATCATCTACATAGGCTGCAAGCAGAGTTCAAATAATTGCAGCAAACCAGGCATTCTTCGATGAATAGCTCTTGCTGCCTTCTGAATGAAGTCCATGTCTTGCTTGTAGACACAAAAATGTCTTTGTGCTGAGACAAAGTTCAGGATCTATCAAACCTATGTATTTCCTGTATTACTATATGGGTCAGAAATCTGGACCCTCCTACAGTCAGAGTTGGAGCGGCTAGAGGGATTCCATATTGCACTGTCACCACCACATGTTGAGCATAAAGTGGTGAATTTGTGTGAAATGTCAGTCTCGCAAAGATCTGGCTTTCCTTTAGTCGCTTATTATATTCAAAAGCAGTATTGCATTGCTCTGCAGCCATGTTGCCAGGATAGACACAAAAAACCCCAGCACACTGCTCTCAGAGTTTGTATCAATGCGTGAAGGGGTGCACACTCTGACTATACCTAGCACTGTTCACGGGGATTCGCAGATTCAGCTGGATCTGGGAACTTCACTACATGATGCATGGTGCAATGTTATCAAACATGGTTACTCTGTTAGTTGACAATGTATGTTTGATGATGTTTCCAAATGAAGCCTCATCTGTGCTGAGTAGAATGGGACAATTACTTCCTGTATCTTACATGCAACACTCCTGTTAATACACCCCTGAATGAGATAAGCCTTTTTCGAAAATGCATCGCATTGTTGTCTCCTATTCAATTTGTGATCCACTATAACCCCCATTTCCTTTTCAGCAGTACTACTGCCTAGCCAATTATTCCCCATTTTGAAGTTGTGCCTTTAATTTTTCCTTTCTAAATAAATTACTTTGCACTTATCTTTACTAAATTTCATCTTGTTGAATTCAGACTAATTATCCAATTTGTCAAGGTTCTTTTGAATTCTAATCCTGTTCCCCAAAGTGCTTGCAACCCCTCCCAGCTTGGTGTCATCTGCAAATTTTATAAGCATAGTCTCCACTCTATTACTCAAATCGTTAATGGAAATATTGACTAGTACCAGACCCAGTACTGATCCCTGCAAGAGGATCCCAAAGTGTTTTATTAACTATAGACCTGATCTATTAAAGCCTATTAGAGTCAATTGATTTTGGATCTGCTTTTGTACATCTACACCACCACCATCTCTGGGGGGTGGGAGGGGAAGAGCAGCAGCGAGGGGGGTAATGAGGAGTGCACATGTGCTGTATGGATTTTCAAAAGTGTCTCATAAGGGATAAGTTTGTCAGTGTTGTCAGTGCTTCATCAGTGCTGGAAGTCAGCAACTGAATCTGTAGTTTACTAGCTCCTCTGTGAACATTAGTCCTCTCACTTTCTATGGTGCTCCATGTTGTTAGGGACAGCCCTGACAAAGATTATTTTTTGACAGCTTACTGTCTCCCTTGCTATTTTCTTTAGAATTTGGGGATGTAATTCATTTGGCTCTGGTGCACTGTCAACTTGTAATGGTTCTAATTGCCTGTCTACAGTGCCATTATCATAAAGATATTT
Source organism: Emys orbicularis (assembly GCF_028017835.1). NCBI lineage: Eukaryota > Metazoa > Chordata > Testudines > Emydidae > Emys > Emys orbicularis. The sequence goes on along the minus strand of NC_088693.1, from coordinate 15,666,133 downwards.
TAGAATTACATTTTCCTCCAGCAAAATGTATCCCAGTCTTCCTGAATGTGACCTTCAGCTGCTTCTTCTGGATGCTGAAGTAAGAATTCATTCAGGCTCTTATCACTATCAGGTTCATTTGTTCTTAACATCTCTTGAGACCCTTCCTGCTCTCCTCATGCTGACATGTATTAAAAGGTGTACTTCATTCTCCCTTCCATTTCTCTAGGATTAGATTGTGTCTTGAACAACACGCCCAGTAGGTGAATAAGAGGAATTAAATCCACTCCACCTTATCCCCTTCATTCATACTTAGGTTACTCCTACCTACCCAGTCCCATTTGCCAAAGTACTCCCTCCCCAGAGGTGACAGGAAAGGAGTAAGTGGGAAACAGCCGAGCCTTTGCTCCAGCCCCTTTTCTCAGCAGCCAGAGTAGCTGAGCCAGCAGAAGTAGGGGTGGAGGGTAATAATCAACCATTGTCTTGTACCAGGTGTATCCCTGGGTCACAGTAGGTCCTGGAGCTATTCCTTGTTTATGCACTGGTCACTGCACTGGTGTTACAGCCTGCACACAGAGACGTTAGAGAAAAACAACAGAAATACTGTTGATGGAAGGTTGCAATGTAACACTATTTTATTTCTTAGAATTCAGAATGATAACACACAAGAATCCCAAAACAGAGAGAGACAAAGCAGGCAGCTCCTTAAAACAGAGAGGCACGACTCATCTAATCTATTATAGGCTTTGTCTGCAGAACTGACTGCTGCATTGCTCTCAGGCCCAGATTGCACATGTCTGTAGAGAGCCTCCAAGCAGAATTAAAAATCACTGAAATTTAAAGTGACATTTTACAATTGTAACGCAGTTTTCAGTATACCACAGAGTTGTAACGTTAAAATTTATCCCAATTATTTATGATTGTTTCTTTACTATTTGGTGTTGTCCACACCCATCACACATTAGGTATGTCTAATTTAATCCTAGATAGACGCTGGCCCATTTCTTACTCATCTTGAATTCCTTTTAATCCTTTGATCCTCTAACACTGTTTTCAGCTTCTCAATCAGTATGACTGAGGAGCTGTAGTTAACAAAACTGACTGCATATGTCCATCTAAAAGAGACACATGACATCGCTGCTATTTAATTTTTGGCTCAGCAAGCCTTTTTTCCAATAATGGAACTACAGAAGTACACCTGTAACAAAGATCACAGCCAATGGGGATGTGATGGTAAATACGCCTTTTATTTATCAAATTGTCCTTGATTTCAGGGATAGATCACACAGAATAATTGAACACCTCTTTGGTGGTTTACATCACATCTTTAATGTCATTTAACCATTGCTATTTGAATCTAATAATCTGTTTTTCTACTGTTATGGAATTTGGCACATATATTTGAATGGGTTAAAATTTAGGATTCTCTTTTTTTTTTTAAAGACAAGTATGTATTTGACACACATTTTTGGCTTGGAGCCATACCAACCTGTGCTGTAGTGTACCTCACAAGCTAAGCAAGGTTCGGCAGGCCATTATTTAGATGGGATGCTACTAAGAGACACCTCTATTTTGCAGGAAATGGCAGTCTTTCCCCACCTTAGGTGCTTCAGCTCCAACTCCACAGTGTGCTATGCTACTCGAGATTTTGTTTTCTGGATAACGTAAAACTGAGATTTTGCCCACTTACGGTCACTTAAGATACTTTGCGTAATGCCTGTCATCCAAAGATCACCTAGTGACCTACACTAATTCATAATTTATATCTCACTATATTCCTGAAAAACAGTTAAATATTAATTGAAAAAAAATTGAATCTTTTTTTTTTTTTGGTGGTGGTGGGGGGGGGGGTAGTTCTTACCTGCTTGAAAAAGTGGATGAATATTTTAATTAAATTTTTAATGAAAATATGTCTCTTGTCTCAGAAAATTTTTGAATCCAAAATGTATCAATGAAGTATTTTACATATATGCACACTGAGACACACAGTGGTAAAATGACATGCTCAAAAGATCACAGATCAGTCTCACGGCATAGGCAGGAATAGTCCCAGATTTACCTGACTTCCAGTCATATTTAAGTTGCTAGATGCTGCTTTCCAAAATGAAAGGTCCCATAACACTTTTCTGAAGAGAAAAATGTTTCCTGGCCAAATTCTAACTTGGGTAATTACATTATGCTTACCTCAACAGCAGTCACTTTACACATCAGACTGGATGGCAAGTGAAATGATCTGGATACTGCAAATATTTTTATAATGCAAAGTCTGTACTTTGGAAATCTATTATGCTGATGTATGTTATTAATTGGTCTATGTTAAAAATAATGAGGAACCTATTCTGAATTGGACAGCCAGAATGAGGTACACATGGTAGTCATAAAAGTACTTAAAGCATGTGTCTATATATCAGAATATGTACAGATTATTCTTTGACAGTGGTTAGAAGAAGACTTAGTCTTACAAGATGCATGAAAAGCAGGTCTTCCCCACAAAATGGGTAGATAAAAAGCAAGAAACTTTGGTGTTGAGCACATTTCTTATCAGCAACGTTCACATATCAGCTGTGGCATTCACAACAAACATCTGTTTAGGCAGTGGCCTAATTTCTTTTTCAGTATCTCATATGAAATTAAAATAATCATCATACAGTAAATACTGGGAAAGTGAAAAAGCTAACTATAGACTTTGCATTAAAGTACTTGTGGCTTGTCGCAATTTATGTTCTATTTATACAATATTCCAAAAGTAGAAAAAATTTCCAACAGTTTTGGAAAAAGTTATACGTTGAATAGTATTCAGGCAGATTTTTGCACAGTAGTTCTCCACAGAGAGTTCACAACCTGTTAGGGCTTGTTTTCACTACCAGGGAGATCGACACTGCTTCAATCAATGCAGCGGGTGTCGATTTAGTGGGTCTAGTGAAGACCCTTAATTGACGGCAGAGCGCTCTCCGGTCGATCTCGGTACTCCAGCTCCCTGAGAAGACTAAGGTAACTTGACCGGAGAACGTCTCCTGTCAATGCAGCGCAGTGAAGACACTGAGGTAAGTCAACCTAAACTATGTTGACTCCAGCTACGTTATTCACGTAGCTGGTGTAGCGTAACTTAGGTCGACTTACCCCGATAATGAAGACAAGCCCTTAGCGTTCTGTGGATGCAATAGGTGGTTGTATGGTTGGGAATGTAGAATTAACTCAGAGAGCCAAGATAAAGAACCCATCAGGTATCCCTTGCATATATTCATTCTAGGATCCAAAAACATTGTTAGCATTATATTTAATGGCATCTTATAGCAGTCTTTCCGTGCCACATATCTCTATTTGTCTTGCATGGTTATTTCTCATTTTGTTTTATATGGGGAGTTATTCCAAGATTTCATCACATTTTCTATAACTCCCTTTATTTCCAAGTACCTCGCCAAACTAAAGCATCTGGCAAGATCTTACCCTTCCTTATCTTTTCTCTTGCCCACTTCTCTGTCCTCTGATTACATCATCTCTACTGCTTTTTCTCCTGTTTCATCCATGAAATCTCTCTTCTGCTTTCTGTTCCATTGACCCCATCCCTTCTCGGCACCAGTTATTCATAGCTCTCTTTTTCTCTAATTCCCTTCATCTCTCTTATCTTTAAGCACGTTCTCTTTCCTCTAATTCATTTCTGTTCACCATCGAACATTATGTTGTTCCTCCATTTTAAAATAATCCTCACTCACTCCAGCTTCTCATTACAGTCCTGTTTCTGGTGTTTTTACTGTTAATTAATGCCCAATCTCCTTCCCCAGTACTTTTGAGCTGTCTTCTCTTTTGAGTTTGTCTTGGCTTCTATACCTTTTCAGGGCAGAGGGTGTGACTTTTATTTCTACTTTTAAAGGATCCTGTAAATTAACCATGCTAGCAAAATATTATTAAATAATACATACTGTTCTTGGGACCAAACATAGTAGATTATATTTTAGGAGAGATTCTTGGCTCACTGTCTACCAGTACTCAAAATTTCCTTCCTTGATTCCCTATCTACTGTACCAAGATGGAATACAGGATTTCTAAATATTTGTAATTTAAAAATATTTTCTTAGTAGGGAAAATTAAAACCTGTATTGGTTAAACCTTAAATAGATTTATCTTAATAATCCCAGTCACTTTTACTAGTTATTTTAATATATAAAATATTGCACACACACTTTTTTCCCCACCTCTACCCCGATATAACGTGACCCGATATAACACGAATTCGAATATAACATGATAAAGCAGTGCTCTGGGGGGGGGCAGTAGTGCGCACTCCGGCGGATCAAAGCAAGTTCGATATAACGCGGTTTCACCTATAACACGGTAAGATTTTTTGGCTCCCGAGGACAGCGTTATATCGGGGTAGAGGTGTAGTTGTAAAACACACCCTAAATCATCCCTTTGAAAGAGAGCATCTTCAGCAGCTTTACTTATTTTTATTTATACACATTTTACAATTGAAAAAAACTGAGGAACATAAAAAAACTAAAGTGACTTGTCTAAGGTTGCACAGTGACCCAGGGGCAGAGTCAGAAACACATCCCAGAATTTACAGTCCCTTAGTCTAGCCACCAGAAATTTTTTTGCTTAAATATATTATTTTCCCACTATCCATATTGACACTAGAATGAGCTGATCATACTGAATTTGTCAAACCAGTCATTTCTATGCTGTGTTACTTCATGGCAGAATTAAGGCCCAATCCTGTGCACACTTAAGCACTGAGTGACATCACTCACAGGAGTTATCCAATCAACATCAGTGGTTTTTTCCTGTAATAAGGACTGTGCCCAATAGAAAGTGTTTGCAGTGTTGTGTTCCTAAGCAAAGAAACCTGGGTGGAGAGTTCTTGTTCCTACCAATGTATTTTCAGTAAGAAGAGGGGTAATACAGAATGTTGAGATTTTAAAAAGCCTGCCTATGTGTAAAATGGCCTCCTTTTATTCCACTGTCAATTGCATAGTGTTTATGTATTGTATTCAATCTGTTTTCCCCAGCTGCCATGCTGCAACCTTGAGTGAATCACAGACTTGGACTAAGAGCTTGTCTATTCTACCCTCCGGATCGGCGGTCAGTGATCGATCCACGATCTATCGTGTCTAGTCTAGACACGATAAATCGACCCCCGAGTGCTCTGGTACTCCACCGGAGCAAGAGGCGCAGGCGGAGTCGACGGGTGAGCGTCAGCAGTTGACTCACCACAGTGAAGCCACTGCGGTGAGTAGATCTAAGTATGTCAACTTCAGCTGCGTTATTCACGTAGCTGAAGTTGCATAACTTAGATCGATCGCCCACTCCCAGTGTAGACCAGGCCTAAAACTGCCATCCTGACAATCTGATTAGGGAGGACGTTGTTTCAAATTACGACTTCTGCTGAGATTTTTTTCATTATGCTCATTTATGCCTTTCTGGATCTATGCAAAATAGATGCTTTTCCCTGACTTTCTTTTTAATTTTCATTTGAGATTATACACTATCCCACACCATGCCCATCATTGTGATGCTTGATCATAGATTCCAAGATTAGTGGCTTGCAATATGTGCTCTTGCAGTCCTAAATAATATGCAGAGCAAGAAAAGACAAGTACAATAAACGATGATGAACACTGGCAGTTACGTTCTGCCTTCACGTCAACCCCTTTACCCCTGATGAAGTATTCAAAGTTTATATTTATGCTGATAATGGCTAATGTATATATCTTAAATAATGGAATGGAAAGTCAGCTCTGAGGCTGTATCTCTTTCAGCAATGGTTGAAGTATTTTTTTCCTTTTTAACCTTGAGAGGATATGTATAACAGTATTTTAAATTAGCATAAAATATTATGGTTATTGAGAGTAATATATCTTCATGGATCCTCATTATGCTTCAAGAGTAATGGATACTAATTGGTTCAGGACACTGATTTAAAGGAGTTATTGAGTAAATTGTAGTTGTAGTTTACTACACAAACTGGCATAGCTGATTGCATCTGTGCCATTGTGCTTATTGTTTTATTAAACTGAAGGTGAAAATATTTTATAAAAATAATGTGACATTTTGTGTAGTTTTGCAATCTGCTACCTAGATTTTTAAAAGAGGTTTGAAAAATTAGAGTTGGTTCAGAGCAGAGTTCCAAAAAAAAGATTTTAGATCTGGAAATATCGCCTTATAGTGAGAGATTTAAGGAGCAAAATCTGTGTAGCTTTTTAAAAAGAAGATTGAGAGATAACTTGACTATGGTGTATAAGGACCTTTATAGGGAAAATATACTGAAGAAGAACTAATGACTGGAAACAAAATTCAAATTAGAAATAAGGAACTTTTTTTTTTATCAGTGTGGGTGATTAGCCACTGGAATAAACTATGAAGATAAGTTATAGATTCTCACTCTCTTCACATCTTCAAATCAATACATTCTGGAAGATATGCCTTTGTCAAACACAAATTATTGGATTCAATACAGGGGTATCTGGGTGAAACGCCATGGCCTATTTTATATAGTAAGACAAGCCTGATCCCTTCTTACCTTAAAATCTAGAATATAGGACTCTATAACTGAATGAATGTTGATTTTTTTTATATAATCCTGATATTTAAAAGCACTTTCTAAATTTATAACACTGAAGATGTTTCAGTTATTAAAGGCCCAGGCTGCTCAAGACTAGAACATATCTGGTGATGGTGTAGCCAACTCACCCCACCGTTGTTTTGTTGGAGAATGGATGAAATGAATAGGATGGGGCCCCCCAGAACATGGGTTGTTATCAATCTGCCCATGCTTTAGGCTTACTCTAACTATTCCTAAACCAAAAGGATACCTGGGGAGAAAATCGAGTCCGTCTTGTTGACCTATGATCCTATGTATGCATGTAATTCTGACAAACACTGAATGTACAGACAAAGAAACTGGAAATAAACATTTGATCAGGGGAATCAAGTGAGATATTTTAACATCTCCAAAATAGTTGTGTCTGTGAGTGACACCAGTGAGTCCAGAATTTCAGCTATTGATACTTTAGTTACAGAAAATCACAAAGGGAAACATGATAGTTGCAAATGACAGGTACTTATGCAAATGGCATATTCATACCAAGTGACACAGAACTGACTAAGCTTAAGCAGGTGAGCTTTATGCCTTCCTAAAATAGGGAAGATGAGAAAAAAGGACTCTCTGGGATCTGGCAGACTGAGCCTTAGTGCATTTCTAAATAATCCAAAAATAATGACAAAGAATGATTTTATTGTATAATTGACAGAGAAAATATATAGAGCATGCCATGCATGAATAGACTCTCTAAGATTCATAGATCTGGAATATATCTTTCTCCTTTACTCAAACATTCTTTTTGCAATGTACCCCTCAAATGTAGAAAAGGCTGAAAAAACTCCTATTCCCAGTTCAGACAAAAACAGAGCACGTTTGTTTACTGAGAAACATCTTTTCCCAAAATGTCAGTGTATACATTACTAGAGAGTGGTATCCTGAACTTCATTAACATAAGTTATTGGAAGAAAATGTATTACCAACCAGCCATTTGCATACTAACAAATAGCTTAGTAAACTCAAATGAAACTTTTTTCACAATAGTCTGGAGTAGCCTATTAAATGACAAGATTATACTGAGGAGATATTGTTTTAATCAACAAGGGCATAACAGGAAGAAGGGACTCTTTATTTACTCCTATGATTTGTTTTCCTCTTTGGTAACTCCTGATGTGTAAATGTAGTGGCTCTTGCTCCATATGATGTCCCGAGATTCATAAAACTAGTGTTTTGACATCAGTCACAGAACTCCACAGGAGCTTGGCGCTGGTCTGTATTGGTAAAGTAAATACTATGGAGTTTTTCTTTTTCTTTCATATAAAATATAATATAGTTTTGCCATCTCCCTATATCATAGGGTACAAAATAATGATTGTTCCACACAGTTTTAAATCTATACAACACTGTCTAAAGCAAGAAGGACAGAAAAATTATGATTTCTCTGACCCCTTTATACGTAGTTCTACTCTTCATTTGGGTTACATGAAGAGTATAACATCACTAGCATAGTCCATATCAGGGCATCACATGAAATGGGAATTAATAAGTCTGGATACAAAACAAGAAGGGCACGAACATGCAGGCACGCATGGAAGTAACTTTACTAAGTTACGCCTGTGCTTAAGTATTAGCAGGATTGGATCCTAAAATAGACACTTTTTAAAATAATCAGTCCTGTGCTGAATATTACTGAATATCCCCTTGATATCTGTGGCATTCAAAATTAACTACTGAATCTGTTCCATTCTGAATGGTTGAACTGGAGAATACTGCAGTTTGACAGATTGATCTGTTGAAAATGGATATATGTATGTTGGACTTCAGCTATTTTTTTCTCTGGTGAGTTTCACAGTAATGCACAATCTAGGAAAATACAGAGTACCTCAGTATTCCATGCAAATTTCCCATTAAAGTCAACTAGAGATGTGTATCTCAAAGCCAAACTGGGATCATTCAGAATTGTAATTGCTAATGTAAAGTCAACCTGCAAATAGGTTAAAAAAATCCAACTATATTAAAATAAAAGTGATGAATGTCCCAAATAATCAGGGTAGGTGGATCCCTGATTAGCATCTGGTTTTATTTAACATCCTTAATGATTTATATGAAGGAGTAAGCAGCATGCTTGTGATATTTGCTGTTTGCACTAAATTGTGAGGTGTCATTGATAATAATAGTGTGGACATAGAAATACTATAAAATGAGTTAGAAAACATGGATAAAAAGAAACAAAAAACATTGGGCCAGAACCTCAGCTTATGTAAATCAATATAGCTCCATTGGTTTTAATGGATCTATGGTGACTTGCACCAGCTGGAGATCTGGCCTATAAGATTCCTGTTGGAAAAACTGCTGCTTGGTGGGGGGAAAAATCTACCTCCATATATATTAAGTGAGAGAGAGAAATCTGAGAAAGTATAATCATGAAAAAGACTTCAAGGTAATAGCAGACAATAAATTGGAAACGAATATGAAGTGCAACAGGGCACTAAACATGAATCCATTCAATTTGGGAGCTGTGAATAGAGAGGCATCATGTCACGGAACTGGGAAATAATAGCTTATTTTCCTATATGGCTCTCACATGACCTCTCCTAGAATATTATTTCATCTAGTTCTGGGTACACCAGCAAGACAGTGACAACTTGAAGAGAGGTCAGAGAAGAGCAACTACAATGATCAGGAGGCTGAGAGACTGGGTATGAAGAAAGATTAAAAGAGCTAAAGATAATACAACTTGAGATAAGAGGAAACTCAAGGGGACATTGTAACAGTTCTGCTGGCAGCAAGTTCTATTAGTCTATGGACTTTCAGGGAAAGTAGTGGAAGCCCAATTGCTGGGGACTTTTAGAACCAAGTTCAGGGGGAAATGTTTTGTAGAATAGAACCATTCTGCACTGACAAGTGGCTGGAATGGATGACCTATTAGGAGTTTTCCACCTCTCATTGTACCTCTAGGAATGTCCTCCCTGATCCCTTTGTGCCATACATCTTGACTCTCCTCTATCAAATTCCTCAAGACTCCCTTCTTCCAATTCACCCTCCATCACTGACCTCCACTCCTGCCCTATTCTGTGCCCTCAGACTATAATGTTCTGACTTAATTTTTTTTTTTAAGAAAAACCTTAAATATATCTACTGTTTATAACCATGCGTACCCAAAGGGAACTAACAATAAGTGTATGTGAGAAAAAAGTTATCTGAGATGGGAATCAATCCCCTGGAGCAAAAGATACTCCCGTGGCTGGAGCTGGGAAGTTGTGATAGCAGCAGCAGTGAGATAGGGCACAGCTCATGTGGGACTCACTGAACGCAAAACGGAAAAGAATCCTTCACCTCCAGGAGCACTAGGCTAAAGTGCTCCCTCCATCTTTTTTACTGAACCATGTGGACTGGAGGAGGAGTTCTCAGCAGGGCCGGCTCCAGGCACCAGGCACCCAAGCACATGCTTGGGGCGGCACCTGGTAAGGGGCGGCAGGGGGAGCGCGGCGCGGCCTTCCGCGAGGGCGCTCCGGCGGCGGGGCGGCGCTCGGCGGGGGGTTCCGGTGGGAGGCGGAGGCGGGGGCGGGCTCCGGCGGGGGGGGGGGGGCAGCGCGGGGCTGGGGGGGGTTCCGGCGGCGCTCGGCGCGGGGGGGCGGCGCTCGGCTGGGGGGGGGCGGCATGGCGCTCGGCGGGGGGGCTCGGGGGGCGGCGCTTTTTTTTGCTGCTTGGGGCAGCAAAAAAGCTAGAGCCGGCCCTGGTTCTCAGCAGCCCTGAATAAAACAAACATGCCAAAAAGTAACTTACAGCTTGTGCTCTGGGTTTCGTTACACCCAAAGCTGAGGTTTGATGATGAAGGAGAGAGATGTTGTTATGGACAGTTGACTCATGGATCAATATGTTCAAAATGACCTAAATTTACCAAAGCAGAGTAAAGAACTCTGAAACTAGAGCCAAAATGGTAGTAGGCTTCAGTGCAGATCGCAAGGTGGCATGCCCATAAAAATTCACACACAAGAGAAAAGCAGATGTGATCCTTTTCTAAAAGGGGAGATTACTCTATCAAGATGAATTGAGCACCTAGAACAATGTGACTGCCATCCTAAATAAACAATCAATAATAATGAATCAGTAAATGACACCGCTGCAGTTGCTTCCATCTGAGGATCTCAAAGTGCTTGATAAACTTTAATGAGAAATCCTTGAACTCGTGTAGTGTATTACTATAGAAGTCCAGTTTGCAGGATGAAAATGAAACCTAACCTGATGGACAGCAGTTATTGCTTTGGCTTTTTAGCTTTAACTACTAGACTTAACTTTCTGTGGTGGAATTAAGGGTGAGTTACAAAGGCTCTTGTTCTCTAGAAATTAATGAGGAGTGTGTTATTTAGCAGTGTTAGCAAGATTAAACTGCTCCCACACCCCTTTTTGGCACAGTGTGCTAATGGATACTCCCGCCAACTTTACATACGCCCCATTGAATTTTATTGTAAAATATTGTTGGTTTTCTGGATCGTTCAGGATATTTTTTTTTCTCTTCATTTTCTGTTGATGTATTAAGGGTGACTTTTCCACTCATGGATATGGTAACAAAAACTTCCAATGGCACAGTGATCCCTACAGGTTATGGGCTGCCTAATGCATTGATGTACAGCATCTTCCTGCCTTTCTGTTTGTTTACTATGGAAGGGTAAATACAATATTTTACTGTGTTGTAAAGGACAATATTTGTGTATTGATTTTACAAGTAAAATCTATACATAAAACAGTAATAAAATTCACTCTTGTGCCAAGTTATGGTCTAGGAGGAAGTTGCTCGAATCATAATAAACAGCTTAAAATGAAGAGCTCATGCACTCTTAACTGCAACATTGTGAATGGCAAGCCTATGATACTAAGCTCTCTCACAATAATGAAAAAAAAAATTGTTTTTTTTTTCATTTTAAAGCTGTAGTTCTATTTTTGTTTTTTTATGTATTTATTCTCTTCTCAAGGACACAGAACATGGAAATGATCTATATTTAAAGAAGCAAAAAATAGGAAAAGCTAATTTTCATTCAAATTGTAAAGCATCCAGTTCATTCTTCCTTTTCATTACTTGAGCTCAATCTTGCATTCATTGGGTACTTCAGCCTCCCATTGGTTTCCTTTCAGTGGGCACACATGGAATATTGTACTGAACCCATTGGGGCACATTCTGAATTCTACTAAAGCTGCTTTGTGCCACCCTGTGGAGCAGAGCAGCCATCAAGTCCGATTAACTGGCTACTTGTGCATTCTTATGACATATAGAGGAAATCCCAAGTGACACACATCTTGCCTGGCATGAGGGCAAGGTTAGGGGGAAAGGGCAATAACTGGAACAGCCAACACGATTTAAAGCTGACTTGAGGCTTCTCTAAGTTGTGTTTTGGGACCAGCCCAACGATCCAAGGTTCAGGAGGCCCAAAAGATAATTTATAACCCCTCATGCCCCATATCCTCTCACCAAAGTTACACAAGGCACTAAATAACCAGTCATGAGTATTTGGGCCATTATTTGCACTTTGTCTAATTTATAGAGAGAAATAGATATGTCTTGTTACTGCTAACTTGCAAGAACAGCAAAATGTTCCTCTTGGCTCTACAGTGCAGATGGAACAAAATGTCCTTCTTGTCTCCAGAGTTCTCCCTAAATGCATGGAACAACTATCGACATCCATAGAAGTTGCAAGGATTTAGGGAGAATAGACTCTGATAGTTAAGATCTGCCAGGTGTATCTGTGAGGAAAATTTTCCCTGAATTGATTTTTGAAGATTGAAAGATGCTTGTAACATTTTTATGTTTCTGTGAAAAAAGTTAAGTCAATTAATACACTAGGTGAATGAGGTATTTGAATTTGATTAAAGATAATGTAGTATTCTGAAGTTCACTGTTTAAGATGATTACATTTTTGCAATGTCAGGCTTTTTGAGAATTAATTTATACTTAATGAGAAACATCCTTCTATTAGTTACAGTCAGTGCAAGGAGCATTGCTAACATAGGATGCATTAACAGAAGACAGATTTGATTTATTGCAGAATGTACTTAGGGTGAAATTCACCCATTGTGCCAAGGGCCAGTGCAAGTTCTTGGGCTCTGTTTAAACTTTATATTGGGCCTGTGTGAGGTGGGGATGAAATGGGCACCCCTTTGCTTCCTTTGGAAAAGGGTCTCCTTGGCTGGCCCTAAATAAGCAGCACAGAGATTGATGGAGTAGGCTTCTGAAGGGTCCTAAACAAATAGCTCTCGGGGACTGTAGTCACTACTCCAGTATATTGGAGTAGCAGTCACAAGGCCTTTTTCTAGTTATCCTTTTACCTCTATTATATGCTGGGGTTTGATATTTTAAGCATGTTCATCAGTAGCATTAAGGGGTATTTTTTTTCTGTTCTCATTTGACAAAGTTATTACACTGACACATTTAAATTAAAAGAAAAACATTCTGCATTGAACTACCTCCCCTTATATGACAGTGATTATGAAGTTTTGTCCTTGTAGAGAATCATTTGTTCTTTGGGAACTCTGCCAGCTTGAAAAATAATATACATATGTATAGCACAAACACAGGAATATGGCAGCTTTCATTGTTAGATCCAAACATCACCCAATGTGCTTTATTATTGGGGTGAAAAGAGCAAGTGCTGAGGGAGAAAGAAGGGGAGTATGGGATTAAGGCATCAAGGAGGATTAAGTGAAGCCGCATTATAACTTTTACAAAGAAATGAGGTGCAGCGTTTCATACGCTACATATCAAACACAGTAATTAGATCCACAGAGAATTTAGCTATGAGTATACTGAATGAATAAGCCTGTCAGAGAATGCAGTCATTCAGATGCATATTTCTACTCCTGATTTTGCTCAGTGATATAAAAAAAAACAAGGCAAAAGGAGATAACATTATTTTGCATTACAATCCCTTCACTCAGAAATCTCAGTGACCTAAAAGAGTTTAACTGTCTTATTAAAGAAAAGCAACAACTTTTTTTTTAAAGGAAACGTAACACTAAAATAACATCTGTCTCATCTAAAGTTTTCCAAAGTAACATAAGTTCAGTCACCCTTCCAGAAGTTAACACTTGACAGTTAAAAAAAAATGCCCTGATGTAAATGACTACATAAGGTGCAGGGCAATGGAGAATCAGACCCAAAATCTTGTCAGATCTTCTGCCCTCTATACTCCACTACAGTTAGTTGCTTGTTTTCTGTTTGATAATATACGCAGTTTAAATTCACCCTTCTTGCACTATGCTGATGTTTTCACAAAGTGACCGATATCAGTGGATTCTAGCCAATAAAAATTATCCTTGGTTTTCTGACCGAAGCAAGACCTTTTTTATTAATATATGTATATATATATATTCCACCCTCCTCTTCATATCTGAAAAAATGTAACTTCAGATCTGCAATACGACATGGCCCTTTTGGATCAAAGAAAGATCTTTAAGAATATCAGTTTTTATTCTGAGGGCCTAACATGTAATTCTCACTTCCTGCAAATTAGAAGTTACGTATCAATTGGAGGCCACATTTATAAAATCCATAAGAAAACTATTATGTCCCCAAGGAGGATTGGCACACTATTAAATATTTTATCTTAAATCTTCCAGTTAGTCCTGGATGGATGTAAACAGAAGCATTTTTATTGTCTCCAAGTTTCCATAATGGAGTGTTCCACATGTTATATTTTCCCTTACATTCTACAACAATTGCTCTCTTTCAGTTTAGTCCCAGAAAATGTCACTATTAAGGACCTAATCCTGCCTGCCTTGCTCATTTAAAAACACTCTTTGAAAACTGTGCTTATTTCCTCAGCAACAGCCCTCAAATTTGCAAGAAATTGAAAGAAGGCATCTGCCTGTGACGGGTTGGATCACAGAAACCCCCTTGGGAGCTGCCACCTGATGTGCAAAGACTACCCCTGCTCCTGTTTTCCCTGCCAGCTCAGGACTCCAGCACCCTGTCTTGCTGAGCCAGACACTCCTGTCTGCTCCAACACAGACCCAGCGTCCGAATCACTTGTCCCAAAGCTGCAAGTTTACCTGAAAACAGCTCACAGAAGTGTGCTTGTCTTTAGCACTCAGATGCCCAACTCCCAATGGGGTCTAAACCCAGATAAATCTGTTTTACCCTGCATAAAGCTTATGCAGGGCAAACTCATAAATTGTTCGCCCTCTATATCACTGATAGAGAGATATGCACAGTTGTTTGCTCCCCCAGGTGTTAATACATACTCTGAGTAAATTACTAAATAAAAAGTGATTTTATTAAATACAGACAGTAGGATTTAAGTGGTTCCAAGTAGTAACAGACAGAACAAAGTAAGTCACCAAGTAAAATAAAATAAAATGTGCAAATCTATGTCTAATCAAACTAAATACAGGTAAGTTCCTCACCAGTTCCAGAATGCTGCCTTTTACAGGCTAATCTCCTTTTAGCTTGGGTCCAGCAATCACTCACACCCCCTGTAGTTACTGTCGTTTGTTTCAGTTTCCTTCAAGTATCCTGGGGGGGTGGAGAGGCTCCTTCTTTAGCCAGCTGAAGACAAAATGGAGGGGTCTCCCACGGGTTTAAATAGACTCTCTCTTGTGAGTGGAGACCCCCCTCCTATGCAAAGTCCAGCTCCAAGATGGAGTTCTGGAGTCACCTGGGCAAGTCACATGTCCCTGCATGACTCAGTCTTTACAGGCCGAAGCCATTGTCCACATGGTATCTTGCATGTCTCCAGGAAGACTTCTTATGTGGATTGGAGCATTCCAAGATGCATTGTTCTCCAAGTGTTTCCTGATCAGGTACTTAACCTGGCGAATTCCTTCCTAAAGAAAGCTGACCAAATGCCTCCCAAAGCTTACTTAGAAACCAAGCAAGCATACAGCCCATATTCTTAACCTCAAGTAGAAAATGATATATATGTACAAATAGGATGAATAGATATAGTAGACCATAACCTTTATGGAGATATATTACATGGCACAGGCAGCACAAAACATATTCCAGTTATGTCATACATACATTTATAAGCACCCCCTCCCCATAAAGCCTTATGGGGTACACTGTCACACTGCCCACTAAGAGTGTGAAACTTTTTGAGTACTGTAGATTTAAAAAAAAAAAATAGCTTCACTTGTATTATGTAGGCCAGCTGGTCTTGGATGAAGGATTAAAGTTAGTCTACCTTACCTAGCTAACTGAAGGTAATTGTGAATCAGTCACAATAAAAGTGTTGTTAACTTAAGTCTGATGGAATTTTTCAGATTGGTGGATGAAGTTTTATAGATCTAAAATGTGCATCTGTATCATCTTTGAAGAATTAAGGAGTTTAGTAGAAATACACTTTTTACTAGGCTAACTTCAGGATCATTAACAGCCTTGTGGGTTTACATCAGGGATGAATTTGGTCCATTGAATATATAGAAAAGAAAAAATGTGTTTTATAGGCAAATTCTGAATTGAAATGTATATATTGAATCATAAACTCATAGGACTGGAAGGGACCTTGAGAGGTCTTCTAGTTCAGTCCCCTGAACTCCAGGCAGGACTAAATATTATCTAGACCATCCCTGACAGGTGTTTGTTTAACTTGCTGTTAAAAATCTCCAGTGATGGAGATTCCACAATCTCCTTAGACATTTATTCCAGTGCTTAACTACCCTGATAATTAGGAAATGTTTCCTAATGTTCAACCTAATTGCGCCCTTGCTGCAATTTAAGCCCATTGCTTCTTTTCCTATCCTCAGAGGTTAACAAGAACAATTTTTATCCCTCCTCTTTGTAACAACCTTTTATGTACTCAAAAACAGTTATGCCCTCCTCCCCCCCCAGTCTTCTCCAGACTAAACAAACCCATATTTTTCAATCTTCCCTCATAGGTCATGTTTTCTAGACCTTTAATCATTTTTGTTGCTCTTCTCTAGGCTTTCTGCAGTTTGTCCACATCTTTCCTGAAATGTGGCACCCAAAACAGAGGCCTTCTCAGTCCAGAGTAGAGGGGAAGAATTACTTCTCGTGTCTTGCTTGCAACACTCCTGCTAATACCTCCCAGAATAATGATTTCTTTTTTTTTACAACAGTGATATACTGTTGACTCTCATGTAACTTGTGATCCACTATGACCCTCCCCTCCCCCGATCCCTTTCCGCAGTACTCCTTCCTAGGCTGTCATTTCCCATTTTGTATGTGTGCAGCTGATTCTTCCTTTCTAAGTGGAGTACTTTGCATTTGTCCTTATTGAATTTCATCCTATTTACTTCAGACCATTTCTCCAGTTTGTCCAGATTACTTTGAATTTTAATCATATTTTCCAAAGCACTTGCAACCAGCTTGATATCGTCCACAAACTTTATAAGTGTACTCTGTATGACATAATCTAAATTATTGATGAAGATGTTGAACAGAACCAGACCCAGAACTGATACTTGCAGGACCCACTTGATATGCCCTTCCAACATGACTCTGAATCACTGAGAAATACTCTCTGGGAATGGTTTTCCAAACAGTTATGCAACCATCTTATAGTAGCTCCGTCTAGGTTGTATTTCCCTAGTTTGTTTATGAGAAGGTCATGTGAGACAGTATCAAAAGCTTTACTAAAGTCAAGATATATCACATCTACCACTTCGCCTCCCCCATCCACAAGGCTTGTTGCCCTGTCAAAGAAAGTGATTAGCTTGGTTTGACATGATTGTTCTTGACAATGTACATTTTTATTTTGTCATCTAGGCTGGCTGCAGAACTCTCAAGATCTGTCACTCTCATTTTCCAATTTATGAATGTGCCCAAAGAGCATCTGCATTTCCTTCTCTATGTGCTGTGAATTCAGAGCATCATCAAAAAGTACATACTTTGGAACATGGCTGTTCTCCACAGCTGCCTGTTCATTTTCATAATGCATCTTCACATGTCCATACACGAATTTAATGCTGAATGAACCTCAGAAAGATTCAGGGTTCAATTGCAAAGCATTTCTGAACCCTCTTGAGTCCACAGAATGGGTAAGAAATCTCATGAGAACAGGGGTTTTGTGGTTTTCAGCACTTCTTTAGTTGAAAGAAAGTTCCACCAATTTCAAAGGTTCACAGAAATACAAGAATTTCCTGAACTTCATAAAATAGATCTAGATATTCATTTGAAAAATGGAGGAAGGTTTCAGTGTTAGGAGAAAAGGTTTTTTTCCCCCTTCTTCTTCTTCATCTAAATGTTTTTGCCAATACAGACAGGTCATCTGCTATGTTAATGTCTTTAGAATCAGTTCTCTGAAAGAGTTTTGCTTAGACTAAGGAGCAACCTTTCACAACACATGATATAAGGACGGCAATCTTCAATTAAGTGAAAATATGGAAAAAAGAATTACACTAAAGAAAGGGTGGATCAGGCACCATTACAGTCTGTGGCGTTGTGAATCTTATATGACTGTGCACCGCTTCTTTATTTTCTCATGTGAAGATTTACAAATTTTAATCGATTTTTTTTTAAAAAGCCTATTGAAAAAAGATAGAATTGTACTATGCAACAAAACAAAATGACAGAATGAAAAGTAAAGCTGTTGCTACATTGGTTAGAGACCACTCTGTCCACTGATGTACCCTAGGAAGTAAGTTCCCCGTAATAAACGGTATAAGTTTGATATGGACATTAGCATTCCACCACAAAGAAACTATTGTATTTTCGGGTACATGATGAAGTCAATGGGACTACTCATGTGAGTAAAGGGTACAGGATAATAATTTAAGAAGAGTATTGTTCTAAATAAAAAGGTTTTGTGTTGTTTATATCTACTAGAAATAACAATGAGAAGAATGAACATCTGCTTCATTGTAATGTGGAAATCTCTATCTTAGGGAGACATGTAGAGAAGCATACAAATTGAGTCAAGGATTTTGAATGCAGCTGAGCTGTCGGAGTGCATTTACTGTACACACCTTGATCAGAATGAAACATTTTCTGAACTATCCAAACTGTAGTGTCACGTAAGTAGGGATTAGGTGAAGTCATGGCTCCATGCAAAATTCAAATATGGGCATATGGAAAGAATGATTGATCATGTTCTCCTCCAAATTCCATGCTGAGCCTTGTTAATTAAGGAATCAGCAGCTATTATTTAGCAATGCTTTAACTTCATAGCAATGTCCAAGTGACCCTACAGGAAACAAATGATAGGAGATGCATTCTAGCTTTCCTGAAAATCTTCCTTTTCCCTTCTTCCTCCACAATTTGTAGCTTCTGCTACAGAGAAATTCCATTTAGCATACATAAAGGAATTCATGAATAAAAGGAAACCGCATAAAAAACATTTCATAAACATGAAAATTAGAGGGGAAAAGTGTTTGTGCTAAAACACATTGATTTGTCCTCAAAACAATGTAAACCAAAGTAGGGTAATTATACACTGATGTCTGCGGTATTTAAAAATATATTTGTTTAAGAGAATACTTGTGTTGCTATGGAAATAACTGCCTCTGTCAAAAATTAAGTAACTGACATTTGAAGAAATCCTTAAAATGATTTGTTCTGTTGTTGTGACTAGCATCCCCAACCCACACAGATCTTTTTTTACACAACAGCTGTTTTAAAGTAGCTAATACTCTCCTAACATAGAAGAGCCAAATACTAGAATTGAAAGAAGCATCATTGCTGTCTAAGGATTGTCTTCTCTGGCCCAGTTGTCCTAAGTTGTAATTCTAGGAGGAAGGTATCAAGGAAAGATGAAGGGCCTTCTTGCTTCCTCCTTGATAGATGAAAGCCAAATGCAAAGATGCATGTCTCTACAAGAAGTGAAACATGAATTTATCTCATGTGGAAGGGAGTTCCACAGTTGAAGGGCAAATCAGCCTATCCCTATTCCCTGGGAGTTATTATACTTTTCTACATCAGCCATACCATCCCTGTTGATTTGGTAGTCTCAGTAATTCAAAGAGCTGGAGAGCGAAATGGGGGCTATCCCTGGGGTAGCTAAGCTCTAATAGTCCATTCACAGTGAAATCTTGATCCTATTGAAGTCAAGGACAAAACTCATACTGACTTCAATGAGGCTAGGATTTCACCCGGAGAGCTTTGAAAATAAGGATCAGGAAGCCTAAGGCAGATCTGGAATTGGAATGGAAGGTTATGTTAAGAGAAAACCGCTGGCATGAGATGCTTTTGCTGATTTATCCTACTCAGGAGAGGAACTGTTTAATATTAGGCAAGCTGAAGTTTCTGTATTTTTTTTCATGTTCAACCCAATATTGCAATATTCTGGCCTTGAGATGACAATGCATTGATCACCTCTGGTTCGGTCTGGGTTTAAGAGGAAAGTGTTGTTATTGCCTTGCTGTCTTTTTCATCACCACTGCTATTTAAGGACCCAATTCAAAACGATTAAAATCAATTGAAAGACTCTTGTTGACTTCAGTGGGCTTCAGATCAGTCCCTGAGTATTTAGATTCAATGCTAAGTGCAGGACGATTCAAAGAGTACTGTTAATTCTGCAGTACAATGCAGCCCGGTGCATATGGAAGAGATCTCTGTGCCAAACAAAGGCTGGATTTTTTCTTATTTTGAAAATTACAATGACTTAGGAACGTAGAACATAGGACTGGAAGGGACCTCCAATGCTGATAAATCAGTATTCGTTTAGAGAGCTGCAGGGTCAGGACATGCCCTCTTGAAAAACTTATGGAAGATAGGAAAATTGCTGAATTTCAGCAGAGAAAGGGTGTGGTGTTTGCGAAAAGGAAAGAGTTGAGTCTAAATAAAAACCTCTTTGCTTTCATTAAGGCCTTTCCATAGCAGGTCCACAGCCTAAATCCAGTTAGGAGGACCTAGAGGAGGACCATATTCTGTAGCATCATCCCTCCTTCCAATCTGAGGGATTTTGTTTGCATAAGACAATAATGATCTTCTGAATTCTCCCTCTGCATTTTCAGGGATAGTTTCTTGGCAGTTGGTGTCAGAGAACCCATGTACGCACAGGTCCTCCGTGAGATGTGCTACACAGAGAAATCTGATGAAAAAGGAGATAATATGAAGGCACTGGGTCTTTCCATGAATCCCTCAGCTTTCTGTGGACATCCCAAGATGCACAGGATTGCCCCATGGATCTTGGGACATGCACAGTTGAGAGGATCAAATTCCATTGTCTGTTTCAATTTAGATGCCATGTTTCCCTTTTCCCCTACAGGGGTAATTCCACAGAAGCTCTTTTTGTTGAAACCTGTTCAGTTTCCTTGCCTTAAAGATGTGTCTCTAATGTAATGTTTCTCTACTGCACCAGCCACCCTGTCCATTTTTAATTTGGTAGCATGAAAATTTTCTAAGCCACACTTGCTCGTGAGACTAAAAATAATTTTTTAAAGGCAGCAATAAAAAAAGTTTTCAGATTGAATATTGTTTGATACTAATATCATAGTGACAGTATTTTATTGGTCTATTATTATTATTATTACTATTACTATTATTTATATTTTCTTTATTATCTAATATCTGTACTTTTGGTGTATATTCAATGAAGGTGATCTTTCAAACTTGTTTCTATCTTTTAAAAAAATTAGCTGAACCATGTATCCAGTTTAGCTTTTAACAATAACAGCAATAACAAAACTTGAACTTTAAAGCAGGCCATCCTCCTATAAACTCTTGGTAGATGCCATTAGGGTGACCAGATGTCCAGATTTTATAGGGACAGTCCCGATTTTTGGGTCTTTTTCTTATATAGGCTCCTATTGCCCCCCGCCCCCTGTCCCGATTTTTCACACTTGCTGTCTGGTCACCCTAGATGCGATGGCTGGACTTCAAAGAGAAATACTGTGTCCCTTCCTCCCGGCCTGCCATTACACTTAGTAATATTTCACAAGTATCTGATGGCTTTCAAGTGACATCAAACTTAAAATGCAAAACTGGGAACACTTCTGTATGGCTCCTAGTTTGTTTAGTCTTTTGTTTTAAAGTGAAGCTACAGAATTATCTAGCCACCTCTGAAATACTGTTGAATGCAGGCTTGGCAAGGCTATGCTGGGAGAAGAGACTCCTTGGGAAATGTGACTTTCTAGTGTACTTCTTGCTAAACCATCAAATACTTCTGATTAAACAAAAGCTTTCAATACTGGAAAATAGTTTTTACTCTCTTTTCTCATCCATCCCATTTATGTTTGTCTATGACAGGGGTCGACAACGTTCGGAACGCGGCTCGCCAGCGTAAGCACCCTAGCGGGCCGGGCCAGTTTTATTTACCTGCTGATGTGGCAGGTTCGGCCGATTGCGGCCCCCACTGGCCGTGGTTTGCCGTCCCGGGCCAATGGGGGCGGCGAGAAGCCGCGGCCAGCACATCGCTCGCCCGCGCCGCTTCTCACCGCCCCCATTGGCCCGGGACGGCGAACCGCGGCCAGTGGGGGCCGCGATCGGCCGAACCTGCCACATCAGCAGGTAAATAAAACTGGCCCGGCCCACCAGGGTGCTTACCCTGGCGAGCCGCGTGCCGAACGTTGCCGACCCCTGGTCTATGATATCTGTTACGTAGGGAAATAGACCATGTGATACTTTATTAGTATTCATGTGGCTATTTAAACAGTGGTACGACCACATACATATGACCTTACTAGTTACTCAGAAACCTGCTGTGGACAGGGGTGTACAAGTGTGACAGAGTCTGGATGTAGGTGTGCCTCCAATATCCTGAACAAATCTTATTGAATTAAATTTAAGTTTAAGTATTTTAGGAGCTCATTGTATTAAAATGCAAATGTTTGTGCTATTGTTTGATTTCATGAAACTTGCCTAGGAGACATAATTAATGTAAACCCCGGGAAATGTTATAACCTTTAAATAATGGGCTAAGACAAGAATGAACTGTTAGTTAAGTAGATTTCCTAGGAAATCTCTAGGAGGAGGAGTTATGCAAGAATTCAGCCTTTGAAGCTTCCAAAGGAGATGGGGACCTTTTGACTGATGGATCACCTGTTACATGAAGACAGATCAAAGATCCAAAAATGGAATAAAGCAGTGACTCTCAGATTCCTGGGGGTGTTTGTTCTGAGCTAGCAGTTGTTATGAACATGTGACAACAAGAAAACCTCTTGGTGGGGTTTGAAGGACTGTTCACTAGCCAGAGCTTTTGCTGGAGTTAGAGGCTGATGTCTGGTAAGTTTATTAGCATGTGTGTAAATTATTTTATTGTTTTCAACATTTTCTCTGAAATACTTTCACCTTAAAAATAAATGTGCTCTTTTAGAAAGAACTGTGTGGTAGCTTAACTGTGGCAATTACATTGTTTACTGGTTCTGAGGAGAGAAGTAGAACAGGCCTGCTTAAGCAGCCTTACTTTTCTGGGGAATTCATGGTGTAGGCAGGGAGCTATGCAGCCTGGAAATACCTAGCCCAGGGGAGAAAGATGTGTGTGTCTGCCCAAGAGAGATGACAGCTTGGGAGTTGGAAGCCTAAGAGTGAGTGTCCTTGCTGGACCACACAAGCGGAATACAGGAGCAGCTGCCCTGAACTTTGACAGTAGGGCATGGGTTTTTGTCTGGTTTGTCTGCATTGTTCTCAATGCTCTTCTTTCATTTTTTTTCTTTAACAGTAACATGACAACTTCTGCTGTTAATATGACTGGCAGAATTTCAAGAGAAGTACAGAAGAGTTTCTCTAGTGAAATATTAGCAGTGAAGTTGAAAGACCTTTCCAAACTCTCTTGCACATTTAGTCTAAACCACCTGTCCGTCTATCAACACAAAGTCTAAAAAAATAAACTGTTTCTAAAATATATATACATAATCATCCATACAATGAGTTTTAGGTGTCAAGTTGAATTTTTGCTTTGGAAAGATTTAAAGTGTGATTTCCTTTTCCTTTTTACACTGTTCACAGTTGCCATCAGCAGTGGGAAGCATAGCAACTGAGGAAGGCTTTTTACAGTTATCTCGCTTCTGCCATATATGCGCAGAAAAAAAATGCATACCCATCTATGGGAGCTGCTAGATCTGTGGCTGCATCATAGCTAGGACCAGGGCTGCTCCACTGTTTTTGCTGCCCCAAGCAGCGCCCCGAATTGCTGCCGCGGACGGCGGGGGCAATCCATGTGCCGTTAGGGCAGCATGCGCGTTTCCGCGACGGCGGCAATTTAGTGGCAGCTTCTGTCTTCAGGAAGACAGAAGCTGCCGCCGAATTGCCGCGGGCAGCTGAACATAGAAGCTGCTGCCGAATTGCCGCCGCCACCGCTAGGGTGACCAGATCACCCAAGTCAAATATTGGGATGCGGGGGGGGGGGGGGAGGGGGCGTGGCGGGAGGGGGCAGGGCAAAAAAAAAAAACCCCACACCCCACAAGCGCTGGAGGGAGGCCCGGGAGATGCAGGGGAAGCGCGGGGCCGGGGTGAGTGAGAGTCCGGCCTGGCCCCGAGCAGGCAGGACTCAGTCGGGCGGTAGGGAGAGTAGGGGGGCGGCCCGCGGGGCCAGGCGGCGGCTGTTCTCCCCCCCGGGCAGCGGGACTCGGGAGCAGCCGCTGCTGCAGCTCCTACTGCCGCGGGGAGAGGAAGTGGCCGATGGCCAAGCTCGGCGGCTGCGGCTCTGGCACCCCCGAACCCCCCGAGCCCGGGCCTGCTGCGTCTGGGCTGCTGCCCAGCTGGTGCTATCCCGCGGCGGCCCCGGAGTGGGGGCAGCAGGCCCCAGCCCCCCCGTCCCGCTCGGGTCCCGCAGGGGAACGAACGGGGCTGGGCTGCCGCCGCCTCCACCCCAGGGCCGCCGCGGCAATTCGGTGCGCTGCTTGGGGGCAAAAACACATGGACTGCCACCCCTTGCAGATTGCCGCCCCAAGCACCTGCTTGGAATGCTGGTGCCTGGAGCCGGCCCTGGTTAGGACAGAGCTGCCTGAGCATGTGTTGCAGATTCTTTTAAGCATGGTTCACTGAGTTCAGTGGAAATGAATAGCCTCTACCCAGAATAGGAAACAGGGAATATGTCTTAATATTTTTGTAGGGTTACCATACGTCCGGTTTTTCCCGGACATGTCCGGCTTTTCGGCAATCAAACCCCCGTCCGGGGGGAATTGCCAAAAAGCCGAACATGTCTGGGAAAAATGCCGGCCGGGCACTTCCCCTCCCTCGGCGGCTCTGCTCCTCCCCTGACTCTTCGGCTCTGTTTAAGAGCCGAGTGCTACGGGCTTCGGGCAGCCCCCATGCCTCCGGACCCTGCGCCGCCGGAGCCCGGGAGGGGAAGTGCCCGGCCGGGGGCGCAGGGTCCGGAGGCATGGGGGCTGCCCAAAGCCCGAGCGCTACTGGCTTCACGGTTTGCCGGGCAGCCTCCAGACCCTGCGCCTCCGGCTGGGCGCTTCCCCTCCCGGGCTCCACTGCGCTGGGGAAGCGCCGGCCGGGGGCGCAGGGTCTGGTGGCTGGCCGGCAAACCGTGAAGCCGGTAGCGCTCAGGCAGCCCTTTTCGCGTGGCTGGGAGTGGGAGGGAGGAGGGGGCGGGGTTGGGGCGGGGAAGGGGCGGAGTTGGGGCGGGGCTGGGGTGGGGAAATGGGCGGGGCCAGGGCCCCGTGGAGGGTCCTCTTTTTTTATTTGTTAAATATGGTAACCCTAATTTTTGTCATTATAACATATTAATATACTGTCAAATAAAAAACCAAAATGTGTAGCTGAATAAGCTCACCGGGCAGTTTGTCCTTTTTGCTACCATGGAATTTTTTTGTATTATCTGGTGATTGTGGGGAGAGGGGAAGTATGTTCTGCACAGTCCAGGCACAGTCTGTCTTAGATATAGGATAACTGCTGCAAAGTTAACTGGCCTCTGCAAAGTTTATTTTCTGTAGCAGTGAGTGTGCATAGTCCAGTTACATTTTCTGATGGCATCCTTGAAATGTGAAATTGCCTCAGAGCCTGATTGTTCTTTTAATCATATTATTTTATTATCATTTGTTAATACAAATGCAAATACACATGCAAACGACTCTTTATTGCACTGGTGTAAATGGCTACATAAGTTGCAGAGCAATGGGGAATCAGACTCCATATCTTAACAATCTCATCAGATCGTCTGCCCACTTTACTCCACTACAGCTTTTTACTTTTTTCTGTTTGAAAATATACTGTCTACATTCAGCCTTCTTGCATTATGATGATGTTTTCATAACATGATTGGTATCAGTGGATTCTAGCCGTCGACAAGTATCTGTCTCTGATCCATGCGAGGCTTTTGTGGATGCTGGCTGCATTGCAGGTCAAACTACTCAGGGACAGAGCTATGTAAATAATGGGTGTTTTTGTTTTCTGGGAGTTCTGAAAAAAATGTTTTAAATTAACCTGAAACAATTCCCCCCCCCCCCCCCGAGCAAATTGAAAAGTGTAAAAAAAAAAAAAAAAAAAGTTTTGGGTGAAACTAAATGTTTTGTTTGATTCAAAAGGAATCTTTTCTGTTAGATTGTGAAGATATTTTTGCATTTGAAATTTAAAAAAAAACAAAGTAAAAGTTGTTTTGAATGAAAAAAATATGTTTCATTTTGAAAATGTAAAAAATGAAATGTTTTGTTTGGGATTTTTTTTAATTATTTTTTTTTCCATTTGAAACAATTCAGTGAAATCCACATGAATTCACAAAATATTTTGGTCATCCCAAATCTCCATTTTTCATTGAAAAAATAGTAGGTTGAAAAATGTTGCCCAGCTCTCTTCAGGAACCCATTTCTTCTTGAAGTCTGTTCTTAATCCTATTCAGGATTTACACACACTTTGATCTGCACCAGGTGGCATGGTATTCAATATAGAAGGGACACTGTACAGAAAAATAAATTAGGTGATTATGGGGGGAAATGACAACAGATGTTTCTCAGAAGAAGTTGATCAACAGTGCAGTCATTATTATGCTTATCCAAGTGAATGGAATCCCATTAAACTAAATCTTAATGTAAGAAGCCTTAGTTTACCAACTGGTAATGTGTGTATGTGATGTAAAAATTAACATATCAAAAATAATCTCAAACTAACGCTGCCAAAACTGAAAGCAAAGAATCTGGTATGTTTTCCATCCTATACCAGTCTTCTAAGTTAGATGTGTAATACAAACAATACGTTGTCTTTAGCAAGTAGAAAAAAATCATTTAAAAACAAACAAACACTATTTTTAAAATATAACTGCTTTCGTAAATATACTTCATCAAGTTCCTTCAGAGATCTGTCCGGGGTCCCAAAAGCAGCTATTTCCGGAATGGAAGAAATAAATTAAATTAATCAGGATGACTAGATGTTCGCTTTGGTTTGATTAACAGTGGTCTGCAAAGTAAATAAATTGCAGTGATTAACTTACTTTATAGTGTTAGTGTTAGTAGTGTTAGTAGCTTTGCAAAGGAGTAATTTCTTAAGGTATTCTTTTCATGGGTGAGTAAATTCAAATGATTGTGTTTATAACACAGTATAGCAAAAAAGTTTGGTTTGCCCTAATGTTTCAAATTCTGCCTTTGGTTTAATGGGGATGCACAGGCCTGTTGTGAGCGGAAATTCTCGCTCTATTCGTAAATCTAAAAGGAGGCTTTCTGGTGTTATCAATAAAAGACCAAATTGTGGCAAGACACTGGCCTCCATGCTAGTCGCCCTACTCTGGGCCAACATAAAGGGGACAAGGGTTATGGTCCTGCCTCTTCCAACTTCTCCTCTCACTTTTGGGGCACTGAGGGCTCAGTCCTGCAATGTGCTGAGTACTCAATTGAAGTTCTGAGCACCCTCACATTCCAGTGACTTCAGTGGCAAGAGCTACAGCTGTAAAAGACATTCCATAGATCACATATGTAGCACAGCTCGGAATAATTTTGACAGAACCATTTTCCTCTGGAAAACGCGGTTCTGTCAAAATTAAAGCATATTGATTTAAACAAAATTTTTGTTTTGGAGAAAAACAAACAAAAAGCCTCAGCAATATTGAAATGCCCTGTTTGGGCTTTTTCAACACTTTTTGAATGAAACGGGTTGTTTTTGTTTTGAAGTAACTTTTCCTTTCTATTTTTAAAATTTTGTATTATATGCTATATTATCGTATCAAATTTAAAAAGTTTAAATCAAAATGAAACATTTTGATCAATCCAAAGCATTTTTTAAACAATTTTCCTTCACAGTTAGGAAATGTCCAGGTTTCATTCTGATTCAAAACTAAGCCAAATTTCAAAATCAAAATCACGAAATCCTTTGGAAAACTGAATTCCCCTTCTCAGGTCTACATACATGCATGGGGCATTGGGGCGGGGGGGAGGGGGATGTGGAGGGGGTGAGATATGTGTGGGGTGGAGTAGGTGGCATTCAGGGGTCTGTACTGTGTGGGGGGGTGGGGAGAAAGGGGTATTCTGAAATCTGTGTGGGATGGTACTTATGGGATGTGGGGATGCTTTGCTGAGCAGCCCCTATGCAGGAGCTCAGCACTCTGCTTGTGCCCCACAGAGCTGGCAGCAGCTTGAGTTGAGCTCTAGTCTAAGGAAGGGTGGGGGAGCATGGTTGGTCATTTCCATAGTGCACGGGGCCCTCAAATGATTTAATCTGGGCCCAGTGAGGGGGGCAGCTCAGAGCTGAAGAGGGTAAGAGGGCAGGTGTGAAGTGAAACTGAGATGAAGAGACTATGAGGGATGGGGAGGGAGAGAGTTGCAGCAAACAACCAATCAGCACAGAGCAGAGGAATTCTAGTCAAAACTGTAGGAAGTGTCTAAAGGTCCCAGCTGCTTTGACTGCTTTTATACCTGCTCCTGTCAGCTGGAGTCTCTGCTTGGTTCCTCTCTGTAGTTTTCCTCCAACTTAGGTCACATGGCAAAGGGAGGGGAGACATCACCTAGATCACAGTTTCCCCAGAGGGTGGCCCCAGCAAGACTGCATTTTAATCCCATACCCCTAGTGCAGCAGTCCCGCTTTTGCTGCTTCTCGGCTGAGCTTACTGGCCAAGGCTTCTGGCTGGATTGGGTCTCACATGGAGAAGAAAATATAAGATGAATGGTTAATACTAATTATTATTAATAATAATGGGTTTATATATCATAACACTGGTCTACAATTTTTGAGAAGTCGTCTGCTTCAGAGATAAAATGTGCTATTTATAATGTATTTTGATGTGCTGAATTCAAATATGACAATTAAAACAACTGATTGGCTACTGTTTCTAAGATATTTAAGTTTTTACATTTTATGTCTATGTATATTGTGTAGATAGAGTTTTAATCATAAATTGTAAACCTAGGTCTTTTCATGTGTTTATGGTTGCTTTACATGATAATATTTCACCTGTCCTGTTTATGTAACACTTTAAAAATCAGCAAAAGGGTTATATAAATAAAATTTATTATGAAACAAAAGGCAAAAAACTATTCTGTACATAGTTTAGTCCTATTCAGTGTCTACTCGGCGCTTCTTGGCTTGTCTCTTGTATTCATTAAATGGAGCATCTCTTGTCACTGTCCAGCAATAGTCTGCAAGCATTGATGGGCTCCATTTGCCCTGATAGTGTTTCTCCATTGTTGCAATGTCCTGGTGAAATCGCTCGCCGTGCTCATCGCTCACTGCTCCGCAGTTCGGTGGAAAAAAATCTAGATGAGAGTGCAAAAAATGTAACTTTAGTGACATGTTGCAACCAAGGCTTTTGTATGCCTTGAGGAGGTTTTCCACCAACAACCTGTAGTTGTCTGCCTTGTTGTTTCTGAGAAAATGTATTGCCACTAACTGGAAGGCTTTCCATGCCGTCTTTTCCTTGCCACGCAGTGCATGGTCAAATGCATCATCTCGAAGAAGTTCGCGAATCTGAGGACCAACAAAGACACCTTCCTTTATCTTAGCTTCACTTAACCTTGGAAATTTTCCACTGAGGTACTTGAAAGCTGCTTGTGTTTTGTCAATGGCCTTGACAAAGTTCTTCATCAGACCCAGCTTGATGTGTAAGGGTGGTAACAAAATCTTCCTTGATTCAACAAGTGGTGGATGCTGAACACTTTTCCTCCCAGGCTCCAATGACTGTCGGAGTGGCCAATCTTTCTTGATGTAGTGGGAATTTCTTGCACGACTATCCCATTCACAGAGAAAACAGCAGTACTTTGTGTATCCAGTCTGCAGACAAAGCAAGAGAGCAACAAACTTCAAATCGCCACAAAGCTGCCACTGATGTTGGTCATAGTTTATGCACCTCAAAAGTTGTTTCATGTTGTCATAGGTTTCCTTCATATGGACTGCATGACCAACTGGAATTGATGGCAAAACATTGCCATTATGCAGTAAAACAGCTTTAAGACTCGTCTTCGATGAATCAATGAACAGTCTCCACTCATCTGGATCGTGAACGATGTTGAGGGCTGCCATCACACCATCGATGTTGTTGCAGGCTACAAGATCACCTTCCATGAAGAAGAATGGGACAAGATCCTTTTGACGGTCACGGAACATGGAAACCCTAACATCACCTGCCAGGAGATTCCACTGCTGTAGTCTGGAGCCCAACAGCTCTGCCTTACTCTTGGGTAGTTCCAAATCCCTGACAAGGTCATTCAGTTCACCTTGTATTATGAGGTGTGGTTCAGAGGAGGAGGATGGGAGAAAATGTGGGTCCTGTGACATTGATGGTTCAGGACCAGAAGTTTCATCCTCTTCCTCGTCTGACTCAAGTGAGAATGATTCTGGTGCATCAGGAACCGGCAGTCCTTCTCCGTGGGGTAGTGGGCATATAGCTGATGGAATGTTTGGCTAATGCACAGTCCACTTTTTCTTCTTTGACACACCTTTCCCAACTGGAGGCACCATGCAGAAGTAACAATTGCTGGTATGATCTGTTGGCTCTCTCCAAATCATTGGCACTGCAAAAGGCATAGATTTCCTTTTCCTGTTCAACCGCTGGCGAAGATTTGTTGCACAAGTGTTGCAGCATATGTGTAGGGCCCACCTCTTGTCCTGATCTCCAATTTTGCAGCCAAAAGAAAGGTGATAGGCTTTCTTAACCATAGTGGTTATACTGCGCTTTTGTGATGCAAAAGTCACTTCACCACAAACATAGCAGAAGTTATCTGCACTGTTCACACAAGTACGAGGCATCTCTGCTCACTTTGGCTAAACAGAAATGTGTCCCTTTGCAAAATCAAACACTGACAAATAAGAGAGCACGACACTGTATGATTTCTAGAGCTGATATAGGGCAATTTGTTCAGCAGAGTGATGTAAGCTTCGTTATGATTGCATCATCCATGACTTCTAGGAATAACATGATGCAATTCATATAATGTATGACGCAATACCAGCTTCAGATTGCATCATTCATTGTTTTGCCTAAAAAGCAAGTACTGTCCAAACCCAGTCATAGATTTATTCATAGATCCAGTCAAAGATGTATTTTAGTCATTTCTGGTTTAAATTGAGATCCCTTCCCTTTATAACTCACTTATCCACCGCCATTCCCAAGTCACGGGTCGTATATACTGACCCAATAGCATATCTTGAAAACTAGAGCCAATCAACAATTTTAAGCATCATTTTCGTTCTCAGTGACCCAGAATTAATAAAGTTTGACTACATTTATTTCAGAAGCATTTTGGCTGTAGAGCAGTGAATTGGTCAGTCAGAGTGAAGTAGCGTTTATACAATAACATGTGTGCATGATGGTTTGCAAAGCACATAGCACCAAATAATTCTTGGACACTAAACCCCATATGCTTCCAGAACCAAGAAGCTTAGGGGAGGATTTTCTGAAGCACCTTAAGTACACCTCTACCTCGATATAACGCTGTCCTCGGGAGCCAAAAAATCTTACCGCGTTATAGGTGAAACCGCGTTATATCGAACTTGCTTTGATCCGCTGGAGTGCGCAGCCTCCCACCCGGAGCACTGCTTTACCGCGTTATATCAGAATTTGTGTTATATCGGGTCGCATTATATCGGGGTAGAGGTGTATATTTGAAGTACAAGTTATGCTCTGAAGTCCCTTAGATGATTTTGATAATGCATGCATTCTCAGTTAGGCATCTCAGTAATTACTGTACACTTTGGAATTTTATATTGTATAGCTACACGCACATGTATACTCTCATACAGAAAGGAAACCTAGAACTTATAGTGGTGTAAAAAGCCCTAGGCAAACAGTCTCAGGATTTCCTTTGCCTGACCAGGTGAAACCATCAGGAATTGAATGCAGAGCATTGGTGGTGTAGGTTCCTTCACTTATGGAACTTCTTGCTGGAAGAGGTTAGAATCAGTCCAAACCTGATCAATTTCAAAATGTGATTCAAAAGACATCTTTTTTTTCCCCCAAAAGCCAACCGACAGCAAGTGAAAAAATTAATGGAAAAATTCCATCTAAAAACATTTTTAAAAAGTAAATGTGGCTGAAGCCAGAGTTAGCAAAAAGTGGTGACCAACATTTCAGATCTAGGTGCCTAAAGTCAGGCACCTAAATTCATATTTTGGAGCCTAACAAGGAAACATTACTTTCAGAGATGCTGAGCCCTCTAGGTACCATTTACCATTTTTCAGCACTTCTTAAAAAATGGCCTGCTTTTTTTGTCACATAACTTTTGTCATGAGTGCATTAAGGACAAAACTCTATATAAATCCTAACACTTATTCTGTGCATGTTCTATTATCATTAGTATTTATTAACTGTAGATGATTAGCTATTTCTGATTTTTTACAGATGGCTTTATATAGTTTTTTAATCTTTTTTGTCTAACTGTTTTAAATAATCTGTTTTATCTTGAGCCATTAAGGGGGAAAACGTCCACTTGACAGAATCAAAAATATAGTTCATCCAAATCTAAATTATTTTAAGAGTCTAGTACATATAACCATAATGTACAAAGATAGAATTTATAATTTATAAGAGATAGCAACTTTGAAGTTGACATTTCTTTTATATAGCAGTGATTGCTTCTGCAGATACTGTGTAAATGGCATATTATGCAAAGTGAAAGTTTAATTATAAGGGGAAACTTCAGTTGAATATTTCTGTTTGATTAATAATCTATCAGCAGATAACATCTAATTTGAATTTAGATGTAAGCCGTACAACTCATGTTGAAACATTTGCTGTCAGTTGAAAAATCAGTGACACAAAACTAAGCTGTACTTTCCCCTTCTGTGTTTATAACATTGGTTGACAGGCAATTGAGTAATGGCAGTAACCTTGTTGCATAGATTTCTACTATGTGCAGAGTTTAGAACATAGAGCAAGGCAGCCAGTATAAAGGTTACAAAGTTCCCACCCACCTAATTCTCAGCTGCCTTTCACTATGTTTTCTCATCTGCCTCCTTAGTGGGTGCAACACTAGCCGCACGGTTAGCAAGAGAAAACTGTTCTAGTGCCCACCAAAGCATGTTGAGATATGATGAATGCTGCAATTTGTGAGGCTAAAAGTGTTGCCTCTCTGTCTCTCCTAGCCTCAACCTACCTAAGGAGTGAAATACTCAAGATTCCTATGCTCAGTTGGTCTGATTCTCCTCTGACACAATGGTATGAATCAGAGGTAACTCAACGGAGCCCAGTGAAATTACACCAGCTTTGCATCAATGGGAAGTGGGCTGGCCATCAAAACCTTGATTTAATATAAGAAAAGCGTTCAAAATTCCCAATCTATTTAAAAATGAAGGCCTTTAGAGCACTGGCTCATGTCCACAGTTGGTCATTGTTAAGGGCTGTACGTTATCCTTCCTCAGCCACTAATGTTGTCACGCTGGTTGAATATGACTGGTTCATTGTCAGACTTTTTACCAGTAACCAAATAACCTGAGAGGAGCACAGTCTAGTGCTTCTAACTTGCTCTGTGATCTTGGACAAGTCACATAAGGTATGTACCATGTTCACCAGAAGGTCGTCAAATCACTGTAAAAAATGCTGCTAAAGTCCAACTACTAAAGTGCAACCACTTCTAGGGTATACACAGCTGGTGGTTAACAGCCCCAGGAAGTGCTACACAGCAATGTAGGGTGGATTGTTAGGGAAGAATACAGAAGCTAACACCAAAAAATCAAGGGGGGAGGTGGCTCTAGATAGTCACAATGCAATAAATTAAAATGGATTTTAGCAAGACACTGGGATTAACACCCCCTCCTCTCAACAGAACAGAACAAAAAAGTACCATCAGACTCTTGACCACAAATGGTCAGAGTTTGGTTTTACATCATGCAGAAGATGGCACCTCCAGAAACACAACATTCCTCAACGCGTCATATTGGGCTATTGATTCAAATATTGTCCTAAATAAAGAGTCCCACCTACTGAATAACCAAAACAACTTCCTTCAGCTTTTAGGGTTCCCTTAGAGGTCTCCCATCCAAATAGTGACTTGGCTTAATATTTCTGGTTTATGAGATCTAATAGGGTCTAAGCCTACATGATATAGATATATGTTATATACTTTGCTGCCTTATTACGTACATACATTAATGGGATCCTATTTCTATCACCAAGAAAAAAAAGGTCCTGAAAATGCAGTAAGGCATACCAAACAGTATCAGTTCTCAATGGGACGTGGGGGGAAAGGGAGGGATGTTGAACTCTCTAAGGGGGCATGGCGAGCCTTCCTACTCAATCAGTGGGTCACACCACCACTCACTGAGATTTGGCCTGGCTGTCCCTCCATCATGATAGAGGTGTGGCTGGGCTATATTTGAGTGAGTGATATTGCAATCTGGTGTTGCACAGAGTCGCAATGCCTTCTAGCATTCTTCAATGCTGAAATTGAGAAATACTGCCCTGAAAACTTTGTGTATATTAAGGTATGTGAGTTTAAAAGCCTGTGCATGGTTAGACATCAGGATCAAAGGACTGATTTATTTAAAGTAGAATTTAATATACTGTACTGTATGCATGTTGATAAATGCAAAGTAATGCACATTGGAAAACATAATCCTAATAATACATATACAATGATGGGGTCTAAATTAGCTGTCACCACTCAAGAAAGAGTTCTTGGAGTCATTCTGGATAGTTCTCTGAAATCATCCACTCAATGTGCAGCGGCAGTCAAAAAAAAGTGAACAGAATGTTGGGAATCATCAAGAAAGGGATAGATAATAAAACAGAAAATATCATATTGCCTCTATATAAATCCATGGTGCGCCCATACCTTGAATACTGCATGCAGATGTGGTTGCCCCATCTCAAAAAAGATATATTGAAATTGGAAAAGGTTCAGAAAAGGGAAACAAAAATGATTAGGGGTCTAGAACAGCTTCCGTATGAGGAGAGATTAATAAGACTGGGACTTTTCAGCTTGGAAAAGAGGCAACTAAGAGGGGATATGATAGAGGTCTATAAAATCATGAGTGGTATAGAGAAAGTAAATAAGGAAGTGTTATTTACTCCTTCTCATAATAGAAGAACAAGGAGCCACCAAATGAAATTAATAGGTAGCAGGTTTAAAACAACTCAAGAAAGTATTTTTTCATGCAACGCACTGTCAACCTCTGGAACCCCTTGCCAGAGGGTGTTGTGAATGCCAGTACTATAATGGGGTTCAAAAGGGAGCTAGATAGGTTCATGGAAGATAGGTCCATCAATGGCTATTAGCCAGTATGGGCAGGAATGGTGTCCCTAGTCTATGTTTGCCAGAAGCTGGGATTGGGTGACAGGGCA
This sequence comes from Emys orbicularis, assembly GCF_028017835.1. Classification (NCBI taxonomy): domain Eukaryota; kingdom Metazoa; phylum Chordata; order Testudines; family Emydidae; genus Emys; species Emys orbicularis. The sequence goes on along the minus strand of NC_088693.1, from coordinate 15,631,084 downwards.
TGGATCACTTGATGATAACCTGTCTGTTCATTCTCTTTGGGGCACCTTCCATTGGCCACTGTCAGAGGACAGGATAGTGGGCTTGATGGACCTTTGTTCTGACCCGGTATGGCCATTCTTATGTTCTTATATATTGGAATCAGTATATTAATGGCGCAATTCCATCTAGAATATATTGGAAAGTTCCATTTTGTAAGAGGAGAGGGAGAGCACAAAGTTGTTGTTTTTTTAAAAAGGAAGGTTAGTGGAGCGTAATTCAAAACAGGTTGAGAACCCATAGTATAGAGTAATGATTTCCCTTGAGATATGTTGACATAGATTTTGTGGGTTATGTTCAAGATATTAGGATAGTGCTATTCCTACAAAGAATACATACTTCCTGAAATGGTCATATCAAATCTGTGTAGCTCTTTCTTTTCTTTTTCTTTCCTTTCTTTTTGTTTTTTCAGTAAAAATGGAAATCGAACCCTTATACATTTTGAAGTGTATGGCTGTATTCACAGTGCATAAGAATAGTCTGATGTTACTCAATGTCACGGGGGTGGGGAGAGGGAGGAAGAACTTGCTTAACTTTTCAGTAGGTGATTGAATGTATATTATGGCAGATAGATCATTTTAAATTTGCATTCTGTACATTTAGGAGAGAGTATATTTTTGCTCATACATAAATTGCCTCAACACATTTCAAAAACCCAATCTTAATCTTAGCAATGAACATTTCAAAAAGTAAATTAATATCTTCAAGGGGAAGAAATATAGTATTTTAGAGCAGCACCCATTATTGCCACTATAATTATGGCTTTGTCAGCGTTTCCATGAAAACCCTATTTTTGAGGAGGGTTTCTTTTTTTAAACCCTTTTCATAACAAAATTTAGCTCTGCCTGAAACTTGGCAGACGAAGTCTCAGCCTGATTTTTTTTTAAGATACATTGTTGAAATAAACCATTTTGACTTTTCTTCTGTGTAAAAGGTCACACAAAATAAGTTGAGTTTTATATAGGCTTTATGAACTTCTCCAGAGTTGATGCACTGAAGATTTTCATTAGCTTATAACATGGAACAATTTTGCATAGAGTTTAAAGAACACACACCTTTCCCCATTGACATTATCACTCAGCTGGGGCCAGATCCTGCCCTCTTCTGTACAAGTGAGCAAGTAGGAATAAAGGACAAAGGGCGACCCTTCATTGCAACCTCTAGCAACCCTTGTCAAGCTTCCAGTGCAACACTTGTCAAGCTTCCAGTGCTCTAGGGAGTTCTAGCTGGGCTGATCCTGTCACCAGAAGAGGTGATCTCTTAGCTGGAAGGTGTGGCCAGCTGCACAGTAAACCAGCATACATGCTGCTGTTTTCAGAAAATATTAGATTTTATTTTTGTAGGACACGTGTCGTGAGCCCTGAATCATCTTATGACTTATACATAAGAACATACGGGGTCAGACTAATGGTCTATCCAGCCCAGTATCCTGCCTTCTGACTGGCCAGGGCCAGATGCTTCAGAGGGAATGAACAGAACTTCACACAATGCTGGCATCCCTTCTGTACCTGCTTCCTATGCACCTCCTACCCAAAGAGGCAGAATTTGGACAGTAGCTAGATGTATTATAGATTTGGGTGGGGGAGGGGATTAGCCTTCTAAGCATCAGGTTACCTCATACATGGCCATGTTAGGGTCAAGTCACAACTTGCCATTGATTTCAGTGGTCTATTTCCATTGTAGAACAACCCTGATTTCAGTGGGGCTCCACAAGGGAGTAGGAATCTGCCTGTGTGGAGCAGCTACAAGATCAGGGCCCAAGAATGTGCTGGCTATATGGCAAAAATCATCTTCATAACTGTAAGAACTAGAAACTATTTTTAATGAAAAACAAGATAAAACCATTAACAATTATGGCGAAGGCCTTAAAATTGCATGATCGGCAATTTTCTGTGAATACAATGTTTATATAAGAATAATTAGAAATATAAAATTCAGATTTTTCTTCTTTTCTCTTTTCTGTCTATTGATTTCCTTTATATTGAAATGGATTTTCTGGATGTAGGGGGCATGCCTGCATCTAGATTTTTACTGTTATGTTAGTGAGAAACATATACTCTTTGCCATGTCCTCTGGCACATGGAAGAAATGTGATGCAGACCCTAATTGCATTTGTTTAATAATGGTCATAAATAATAAAAGCTAGTAGTAAATTATAAAAAATAATGTGATTCAAATTTCTAAATGAACAGTTAGCCTGAGAGAGTGAAATAGAGTTAGGAGGAAATATAAATCCATCAAAGGAAAGCTGAGTATTGAAGGCCAGTATGACCTTTTTCTCAATAGAGACCTTCATTCTCTTCTTGTCCTCTGAGTTAGACCTCCGCTGAAAAAAGTGCCTTAGGACCTAAATCACGGGTAACTCTATTGAAGTCAATGGAGATATGTAGGCAGAAAACAAGTATAAAGTAAGTGAGAGAAGAATCAGGGTATCTGTTTGAATAGTATAAAGTTTCTGAGGTGGAGTTAAATGGGAGAACTCACAAGCTTAAAGTTAGGCATGTGCTTAAATACCTCGTTGATCAGGACCTTTCTCTGGGGTGAGCAAAATAAAAACCAGAACAACAATTCTTAGAAAAGTAAGGGAAGATTTTGATATTCAGGTATTTCTTCTGTAGCTTGTTCCAGGTAATGAATCCAGTGAAAGTATAATTTTCATAATGATACAAAAATGCTATTTTCTATAGAGAAATCTTTACTGTTTAGAAATTCCATTGACACTACAATTCATGTAGTAAAAAAAAAAGACAAGATTAATCAGAACAATAACAACTATAATCAAGAAATATAAATATTGTTTTGCTGCACTGAAGAAGTTGCAGGAGTTTAGTAACTGCTAAGATTTGGTCTCATTGTAGGGTCTAAATTAAGTGAGAAAATTCTGAAGCATTCTCCACCTCAGTGGGTGGAGTTTTCTCCCAGCAGCGGGTATATAAATCATGGATCTGGAGATCTGCTGGGAAACTAGTTCAGACATAGAAATCTGGGAATTCTCACAGCAAGTCAGACCTTTCAGAAGACTTCCCAGCTCCCATGGCACCATGTCTCCCTCAAGCTGCTCACAAGACCTGATCAGGACATGGTTTTCCTGCTCCTGAAATTTTTTTTGAGATATGGAAAACTTTTCCCATCATGAATCAGGATGAAAAGTCAAAATCTCAAAACATCCCATGATCTGAAAACCCCACTCCCACATCTAAAATTTGGATTGGGTCAGTCAAAACATTTTATTTCAATTTCAATGTATTATTATTATAATTTTATTTATTTATTATTTATTAATTATTTGTTGGCATGCATTCAATTCTATCAATGATGTCCTCCAAGGAAAAATCAACAAGGCAACACGCGCCAACCTCTTCAACTGAACAGTACTGCTGGCAGTATTCTACGGCAGCGAAACATGGGCACTGATGAAGATAGAGGAGCAATAACTGTCCATCACAGAGAGGGTGATGAAGTGATCAGACAAAAAAGGAGAGTGCAGGACGTTGTTGTTGGAAGCAGGTAGAGTAAAATGCGATGGGCCAGACATATAGCTAGGCTCACTGACAACTGATGGACTACAGGTCTGTCGCATCTTACGCGCATTTAATATGCGCGATTTCAGCTTTACCCAGTCGGGGGAGGAAAAAAGTGCGGGCGATTCCACCAGCGTGAGACGCAAATCTGCTGTTCCCACTAAAATATTTGGGGGGGGGGAACTTGACAGCAACAGCATGTCTTTAGGCCTGTGATAAGGTTTTCCCCTATAATAACCCTGGAGGGTTGGCGCAAAAAAAAAAAAAAAAAAAAAAAAAGTTTAAATAGTGCGTATGCCCCGGAGTGAGTGTGAGATGGGAGAAGCGAATCTGCTGTTCCCACTACAGTACTCAGTCCCCCTGTGCCTCTCATACTGTGCGCATCTTGCCGCGCTGAGTGAGATTCTACTGTACCTGTACTGTTTAAAGATACAGTACGTATTTTTTGTATAACATGGCCCCTAAACGCAAGCCACCTACTTCATCTGGTGCTCAACTGAAGAAACGCTGGAGGAAAAACTGGCTGTGTTGGACTTATTGAGAGACGGTATGTCCATCGCCAACGTGGCGCGTAAATACGGCCGCAACGAATCTAGCATCTGTGCCATCAAGATTCGAGAGAGAGAAATTTGTCAAACCGTGGCATCAAGTGCTCCAGTAACTGCTAAGGTGACGAGCCAAGTGCGTGATCAGACTTTAGTGAAGACTGAAAAGGCATTAAACTTATGGCTGGAAGACATGAACCGTAAACGTGTGCCTATCAATGGCAACATGTTGCGAGAAAAGGCTCTTAGCATCTATGTGCTGTTCAAACCTTCCACCGAGGAGGGACAGCCTTCTGATAAGAAGGAATTCAAAGCCAGCCAAGGTTGGCTTAACAGTTTTAGGAACCGCTTCAACCTCAAAAACGTGCAGACTACTGGCGAAGCTGCATCTGCCAATGAGGAGGCAGCAAAAGCCTACCCCGAACAATTAAATAAAATCATAAAGGAAAGGGGCTATCTTCCAGAACAAGTTTTTAATGCTGACGAGACTGGGCTCTTCTGGAAAAAAATGCCCACCCGCACTTATGTTTCAAAATCAGAAAGACAGGCTTCAAAGCAGCTAAAGACCATGTGACTGTGTTGCTTTGTGGCAATGCGGCTGGGCATTTAATAAAGCCGGGCTTGCTCTACAGGGCTGCAAATCCCCGTGCTCTAAAAGGCAAGAACAAAAATCTCCTGCCTGTGTTCTGGCAATCAAATAAAAAGGCTTGGGTGACGGCAGCATTATTTCTGGATTGGTTCCACAAGTGTTTCATTCTGGAGGTCAAGCAGTACCTTGAGGAGAAAGGACTTGACTTTAAAGTGTTGTTGATCGTACACAATGCTCCTGGCCACCATGCGGCACTCCAGTTTGCACATAACGACGTTGAAGTCGTCTTTCTCCCCCCCAATACCACCTCCATCCTCCAACCTCTTGACCAAGGCATCATTAGCTGTTTCAAGGCCACGTACACGAGGCTTACATTCTCACGGATCCTTAACACTATGGATGCTGATCCCAATGTTAATGTGATGGAGTGTTGGAAGTCCTTCAACATTGCTGATTGAATCACTTATATTAAACAGGCAATGGATGCAATCAAGCCTGAAACAGTCAATGCATGTTGGCGAAACCTATGGGAAGACTGTGTGAATGATTTTAAGGGTTTCCCAACCTTTGACAAAGAAGTGAAACTCATTGTTCAGGTGGCCAGGCTAGTGGGTGGTGATGGCTTCATCGACATCCTCAAGGAAGAAATTGAGGAATTAATTGAGGGCCACAGAGAAACATTGTCTAACAAAGAGTTAGAGGAACTGATAAAATTGTCTACAGAAGACAATGATGATGATGAACAGGAAGAGCCAGCCACTTGGAATCTTCATAAATTTTCTGAAGTGTTCCAAGCAGCGATTTAATTTCTGAATATGATCCTTCTATGGAACGAAGTCTCAAAATCACACGTAGTGTTACGGATGATTTGAGACCGTACCAAGAAATGTTTGAGGAGCTCAAGAGACAACAGCAACAGTTGCCAATCACCATGTTTTTAAAGAAAAAACAACCAGCAGCAGAAGAAGAGCCTACACAATCAACTTCTCGAGCTGAACCAGAGCCAACCACTTCGTCTACGACTCTCTCTCCGTCACCCAAGCCTGGCCCATCGTCTCCTGGATCGACATCAAGCCCTGACAACTCAATGATAGTGTTGTCAGGGGAAGAGGAAGACTAATCATTGGAGTGTGTACAGTACAAGACTAGCAAGAATATCCAGGATGACTGGTGACTGTTCAGGTTTACAGTACTGTCTTGTACTCTTTTCATTTTTTATTCTTTCATTCTTCCGTCTCTCTGTTATGTTATTAAAAATACTGTAAAATTATATTTTGCATATGTAGTCTTTATTATATACTGTACTGTACATTGCTGTATACAATACATAGTACTGTACAGGGTTGTATACACAAAACTGTACTTTATGGGTGATTTAAGGGATTTTCAAGGGTCATTTTGACTATACGCGATTTTCGCTTTACGCGCTGACTGCGGAACGTAACCCCAGCGTAAGATGCGACAGACACATACTGCTGTCGCTGAGTGGTACCCACGGAAACTTGAATAACCACTTGGCCGACCTCCAAATAAATGGGAAGATTTTTTTCATGAAAAGGCATGGCCGCACACGGAAAAGGAAGGCCAGGACAAGAGAAGAATGGAAGACATGTTGTGATCAGCTGAAGGTCAAGGTGATAATTAGATTAAATTGTGAAACGCTGAAAAGCTCTCGGGAATTTTTTTTTTTCATTTAAATGTTGACAATTTTGAAATGTTGACAATTTTCAAACGTTTTTCTTTCTTTTTTCTATTTGAGAAATGTATTGAAACTGAGCCTCCCCCCTCCCCAATAAAAAAAATCAATTTCAACGAATTGGTATTTGGTATTTTCCAGTTAAAAAGCTTTTCTTTGAAAAATTCCCAAAGAGTTCTACTGCTGATTATGCTGGCCTGGTCCTGCAGTAGGTGACCTCAGGATTTCTTCATTGCCCTGTGGTTTCCAATTTGTGGGTTCATCTTGCTGATGTAGAACAGGGAAATTGTAAATCTGTTGAACCAATGTTTTACTTTGTGTTCCTTATACATGTCTGTCAACAGTAAGCACTAGCAGTTGGAGACTAAAGAACAACACTATGCTTCAGCCTGAAATGTTTTACTCTTAGGGAAATAGGGTTGGATCATACCATCCTTGTCATTTCCCACACAGCTGACCCTGCATTTCAGTGCAGGAATGGAGGCTTACCCATCTTCTGCAGAAATCCTGAAAGAAGGAGAAAATAGAGAGAGTAAGGCGGTAAAAGGAGAAAAGGAATTAGAGAGGTGAATGTAAACATAGAGCCAAAGAGAAAATTAAAAGGAAAAGCAAAGACAATGAAGAGAAAAGAGACTGAATCAGAAAGTGGAGAAGATGAGAAGCGTACAAAGATGAAAAGAAACAGAAGGATACAGACAAAGAGATAGAAAACAGACACAGATCCTGAAAATTATAGACCCGTTGGTTTAACCTCAAAATGGGGTAATTTACTAGAGCCAATAATAAGGCAATCAAACTGCAGGCAGCTTGAAGATAACATGGTAATGCAGTCACAAAAGTGATATCAGGTTAAAAATATCCTTTTAGTTACAGTAATAATATGGGCGGACAAGGAAATATAGAGATACATTTGGATGTCAGTCAGGCATTTGGCATCTTTCCACATGGGATTCTTTTAGAGAGTTTGGAATAGTGTGGTATGGATACAGAATGAACGGGAGGTTCATAAACAAAATAATTATTGATAGTTGTATGTCAAATTAGGGAAAGGCTTCAAGCCTGGTGTCAAGTCTTGATGGTTCATTTTCATATTTTCATAAAAGACTTGGAGGAAAGCGTGGAGAGTAGACTGCTGCTGCTAAGATTTGCAGATGAAATTAAGAGTTCAACCCGGTGAAGCCATACCCTCTGATTAGTCCTGCTGATTTGGGGAAGAATGACTAAGTCTGGAACATATATTTTAAATACTGCAGTAGCTGTAGGGATTTATTGAAAAAATTGAATAATTAAGATTTGATGTATTTAAAAAAATCGAATAAAAATGTAGTTCCATGATTTCATTTTGAAATTAGGGAAATAACAAGGGCTAATAGCAGTGTGATGGAAGTAGGGGCAGTGTGGATTTGCACAAACTACCCAGGGAGCCTTAGGAAGCTCCCTGATTGCACTGCAACATTTCTTTAAGAGGTGAAGCATATCCCCTCCCTTCCTGTGTAGTTGGCCAGCTGCTGACTAGTGTCCATAGGGAAGGAGGAGCTGAAATATTTCTGCCTACTTCCCATCCCCATACTAGTGAGTTGCATTTGGGTGGGTAATGAGGAAGAAATTCTGCAAGAGTCCTTCCAAAATGTAATTAACTCCTGACCTTCAAAGAGCACATTTGTATAGCACATGTAGCATGCTATCATTCAGTTAAGAATTGAGTGGAATTTTTTGGGGGGTGAGGTCTAAAAGCATTTGCCAGTACAGTACAGTACAGTACAGGGTTTCCCTCTCCACCAAGATTCATAAAGTTTGAGGGCTACCCACAAAAATAACATTTATGTGTGACTCAAAAATGCATAAAATTTGGAAATTGAAAAAAAAAAAGTTTGTTGGTTAATTTGGGTTACTGTAAAGGTGGAGAAAGGGGGTTAGTAGGGAGGGGGTTGAAAATGTAAATATAAATGTGCATGCCATGTTTTAAGGAGTCCCAAACCTCACAGTCCCTGTCAATGTTACAAAAACATTCTACCTAGTCCTTCTCACAAATGATCACTGCCAACTTTGGAAGCAGAGAAGTACCATGTATGGAGTGTTTGAGGACTCTGAGAATGCAAGATAACAAGTGAAGTCTGGATGTCTTTCTAAAGATATGATTAGCTCAACCAGAAGTTATGGGCATGATGCATGAATCACTGGGTAAAATTCTATAGACTGTGTTTTGCAGGAGGTCAGATTAGATTATCATAATGGTCATTTGTGGCTTTAAAATCTATGTATTTATGAAAGCTAAGCACTACTTACAGTGTTCAGACATGGCACAGTAACTATAATACCTGATCTATGTTTAGGTCTTGAAAGCATCAGGAATCACATATTTATGGTCACACTTATCTGTTTCCTGCCTTTTTGGATATATCATATCACAGTACCTAAGTAACATACATAGTATTTGGCTTATAAACAAGCATTATGCATACTTTGTTTAATCAAACCCTTAAATTGCAGTTAAAATTTATCTCGAGTCATTAAACATGTTTTCCCTTGAATACAAGTGGGCACATTTCTTAAAATATTCATGAGCTTTGCAATTTAAAAAGAATGAGCTTCAGGGGAAATAAGCATTCTCTGCTTAAATGGCAAAGAATTGTGAGTGTAAAATGCTACTGTTTTGATTGGGTAGTGGGCTAGTGTTTTACAGCTAGTTTGCCCTGGTGCAAAAGGCTATACAAGGTACAGGGCAATGGAGAATCCTAAAAGCTTTATCATTTTGACATCTTCATTGACAGTTATTGTTCATATTCATCATTTTTTTTTAAACTAAGCTCAGTGTGGCTGTTTTCATTTAAACCTTTCTTTTCTTTTCTATATTCTGACAAAATAGGGAAGGGGAAATAAATTCTCAAGAGTGCTGATTAACCAGTGAGAGCCATGTGAACTCTCCATGGTACTGGCACATAGTATGTATGTGTGTGGGTGGGGGGGGGTTAAACAGCTACTATAATTCCCTGCTATTTGCCTAATTTTAAAATGAAATCACTGGATAATATTTTTATTAGATCTAGAAACAAACATAAAACAATTTTAAATATTCATGTGTATGTTGGTTTTCATGGCTTTATTAGGATAAAACATCCATAAAGGCATTTTTATTGTGGTTTTTGAGAAATAAGGAGAAATCACAGATAACTTCATTTAGAATCATTTCCTAATGTTACAAAAGTAAGGTAAAAGTTTGTTTAGTGGCTATGCAATAGTTAGAATGTCCCAATGGCATGGAAATGGCAGCCAAACCAAACAGATTCACAAATGATATGGTATGTAACATAAAGGAGAAAGGCAGAATACTCATCACTCACAGGTGGGAGATGAGCAGTTGATATTCCAGTAGCTCTGTCATCAGACTCTTTTGAGTATGTGTGTTTTTAGGGGTAGCAGAATAATTCCAGAGACATGTTGGCCTCACAAACTAAGCATGAGGGCAAGAGCAAGGAATTCCTGAATTTCTGTCCCAGCTCTGCCACTCACTCTTTGTGTGGCCTTGGACAGGCATTAACTTCTCTGTCTTAGTTCCCCTTCTGTAAAATTCAGATTATACTTATTTCCCTTGTGACGGGTTCCCCCCCACCCACCCAGGGTGCAACCTGGAACTGGGGTACCACTGAGCCCACTGACCCACCAACCTGGACACCCGCTCACACTGTGACAAGCTTCAGACCTTCACACTTCCACCCACATTCACACAGGTAGGGACACACCCAATTGCAGTTCCATGCAGGCTCCCTGGCCAGCCACTGCATGAACCATCAATAGAAAGGCTACAGCCAAGGTAACTCCCAGCTCCCCAGGCACACACGCCCTCTGGAGCATAAACCCAAAATTATGCCATCTTGTGCTGCACAGGGAACTGTACAGTGAAAGCTCACAGAGTCCCTCCCCCCCCCCCCAATGTGGAGAGGAATATGCAACAGCCTTGGCCCCTTGCGCTACGATTTTCCACGCACTTCACTCCAACTCACTGGTTTAGATTAAAACATAAAAGAAGTTAATTCATTACAAAAAGATAGATTATAAGTGATAGCAAACAGATCAAAGCAGATTACCTGTTCCTGCCTGACACAAATAAACAAAAATGCAAACTAAGCTAGAAAGATAGGATATGAATTAGCAAATTCTCACCCTGGCTGATGATACAATCAGGCTGCAGATTCTTAAGGCACAAGCTACACTTGCTTTGCAGCTTGGAATCCCCAGATCTTTCATACACAGGCTAGAAATCCCTTTAGCCTGGGTCCAGCACTTCCCCCAGTTCAGTGTTTGTTTCTCAGGTGTTTCCAGGTGTCTTCTTGTGTGGGGAACAACAGATGATGTCATCCCCTGCCTTATATAGCTTTAGCATATGCAGGAACCCTTTGTCCCAAACCTCAGTTTGGGGAAAAATCCTGACATCCCAAGATGGAGTCCAGAGTCATGTGGCTTGGTCACAGGCCCTTGTATACCTTGCTGAGTCATAGTAGCCATTTGTTACAGGCTGTCTGGAACGTTAACAGGAAGGTTAAATTCTTCCAGGGTCCATTGTTTTTGCTGATGGACCATCAGCACTGTCTGATTCATTATTGTACCCTGAAAAGCTGGCTGTGGGAGTTTTCCAGAGTAAGTCCGTTTGAAATACAGATCCCTAGTCAATATTCATAACTTCAGATACAAAAATGATACATACATACAAATAGGATAATCATATTCAGCAAATCATAACTTTTTCAATGACACCTCACATGACTTATCTTGTACAAAATGCATCATAACTATGCCATAATCATAGCATAATAATATTACTATGACTAATATGGGGTGCATTGTCACTTCCCTTCCTCATAGAGGTTTATACAGATTCATTGTTGAATGAGCCCGATGATGATCTGGCACAAGTAAAGCTCCATGGGGTGTACCTGATCATCATAAAGTTATTATTATAATTAATTCTGTATATAATATATTATGTCAGTGGGAATTTTGCCTGAGAAAGAATAGGGTATTTGTCCAGTCCATGGAAAACATGGGGGCTGATTTTTTTTAACGCAGTGTCCATTTTTACAAACACAATTTTGCATCTGTAAATTATTGCACGTGCAGATATGCATGTTCAAATATTTGTGGGTACAAAGGAGCACACACAGACATCTAATAGCTTGGTTTACTCTGGTGTACTCAGGAAGCTGCCATCTCTTGTGCCACCTGTTCCACTCAGCCTACCGTTCTCCCTTCTCTTGCCCCACCACACGGCATGCCCCCATAAGGGTCAGGCAATGTCTGACCCTAAATGTCTACTATATTTTTTTATCCCAATGCGTGTACAGACGGACAATAGTGTAGATAGGAAATTATGCTTTATGCACATTATAACTGGTTACACCACTGCTTGGTTTGCTTCCTTTGCTTTCTTCTCCCTATAATGTATTGGCGTTAGTTAGAAAGTGAAATTTATTTAGTGTGAGCAAGACTTTCCCAGCATTCTTTCAAAGCATTGGTTATAGTCAATTGGGGTGGGTTGAACACTGGTCTAGATGGACCATTATCTATTTTGGTATGCCAACTCATTTGTTTGTTCCTGCCTGACACAAACACTACTGGAATGTCTGGGGAAATAATGTGAAGAAGTCCAAGAAAGCAAAGGAAACCACACACAACATTGTTTCATCCTGTCTTGGATACTTTAGATACTTAAGTCTCTCCTCTCTGGTCACCCAGACGAGTCTGTTTCAATGCAGAGGCTATTCTAATTCCATAATAGGACCAGAGCTGGTCTAGTTACACACACCTTAGAAACTAACAAATCCAATGAATGTGTGTGCTTTCTTTACTAATGCAGAAACACATCTGACCCCCCACCTACCTGTGAATCAGGATGCCCATCAGTGCATCAGTTACTATTGTACATACACTATGTGAAAGAGCTCTTGACATCTGGTGCCACACCATATCTTGTAATACTGAGTTGAGAAAGTACAGGTTAGGCAATACCCAATATTAAGCAAACCCTGACAGAGCCACACATAAACTAGTTTTTCATGATTATTTAAATCAAGTAGACGGAAGCAATGAAGGAGAAATTGATCTTTGTGCTAGACCAGGTAATCTGAAAGGTAGAAAGCAAGCAGCATTTCCCTTCCCCTATTCCTTCAGGAGTAAACTGTGAAATATATTTGAAAATAAAGTTTAATTTCAATTGAAATTCTTAATTTAAGTTTGTTAGCAACCATCCTATTTAAAGGTGCCAATTTGTCACATTGATACAGTATCAGCATTTAGAAATTAAATTCAGTGTCACTTTTAATTAATCCCTATTTCCTTTTATTACATTGCAAATTTGATAGCTGAAGTAAAATATAAAAGGCATTCGATGTGAAAAGTCCTCTAACAGAATATCAAATGCTAAGTATATTTTTATTCGTTTTTCACAATTTAACTCTATTTTTTCAAATAATGTTTTTTGTCATTCTATCCAGGGCAATTCAACTAGCATGTCTGACTGATTATTTATTTACTAATTTGATGAGACAGAAGTCTCTCTGAAAAATGCTGGAAGGCTAGTAATATCTCACAAGTTACTTTTAAATGTAAGAGCACTCTAAAATGAAGCCATTACTTTTGCTTAAATCAATTTCTTTATATTTATAGAATACAATATGTTTGCTTCCATAATAAAAATCTTCAAGAAAATATTGAAGTAGTACATGTAGCATTATTAGTATGCAGTGAAATGGATGGTCTCAGTAGATTTAGTCTTATTGTATAAACTATTAAAATATCTGCATCTCATCTTTGCAGTTCAGCGTTACGATCAGCAGAAGTCTAATTGCTTGAGAAGCTCTGTGGTCAGATTAGCTATGTTAGCAGCAAATGGAAGATTAAAGAATTATGTATTGCATTTTGTCATTAACACAATTACTCTAAGAGAATCATTCAAATAGGATAAAGCGTATATGACAGTTAATACAGATGGAGGCTTAAAAAGAGCTGCCTGGGAATGCTGAAATAGCCAGGTTCTTCTGGACAGAAGTTAGCAACATGCTCATTCAGTATGAGACCTAAGTATATTTTCCTATGCATGTTGTTTCACTTTGGAAAAACACCTACCAAGTGAAAACAGTTTCTTATACCACCAGGCAGCTGACATTCTGGGAAAAGCTCTGGCTAGCTCATCACAGTTAATGATGGGACAGAGTTAAAATTCCTGCTGTCAAAGCCAGTCACTGGTAGCATGACCTACTATACCTAGTTCCAAAAATAGTCTGGGTCAGGTATCTGCTACCAAGCCGTGCTTAAGTGTCTTTCAATAGCACTGTCTCATAACTTGAATAGCAAAAATCTCAGAAAAAAATTGTAGAGAGAGAGATCAGTCTACAAAAAAAAAAATCTTAATGGGTTTTATTTAATTTGTAACCTTCCAAATACATTCACAATAAAGCATATTGCATGCAGTGCAAATAAACGAGCAGTAGCACACAGAGACTTGTATATATGTATGCTACATTTGTAGCATTCTGCTTATACCATGCTCGACTCTTGCTAGTCAGTGTGGTTAATAATAACATGGAACATGAACAATTTAAATACAACGTTTTTCTTAACAAACACCAGTTCCTAAAATATTATCAGGCCACCCAGAGTTTGAATGTAAACTCCATTTCTCTTTGTGTTCATTTAACACTAAGCAAATTTAATTGGGATGGGAAATGCACATCATTAGCACACCACACAGATTCTGTTGAAAACATATGGTCCTTTTTTTTATTTAGAGAGAGACCGGAGGTCCATACTTAACAATGTGCCCGAAAGTGCAGCCTGTATTTTTGTATGCAGTTAGGGTCTGTTCCTGCAGCACTGAAGTCAGTGGAAGTTTTGCCATTTATTTCACCCCCACCATGCAAAGTCTGTACTATTTGGGTTTGGTATATAAGTAGGGTTACCATATTTGAACATTCAAAAAAGAGGACACTCCACGGGGCGGAGGGGTGGGAGGGGGTGGTATTTGCACCAGTATCTACCAACTCGCGTTGTATTAATGTTATTATACTGTTATATATGCTGTGCGCTACATGTCGTCTACATTGAGTATATATAAGAAAAAGTGATATGGCCTCCTCATCCTCCCTCCTGCTGCTGGCTCCCTCACCACTCGCCTCTACACCACCTCCTGCCCGCCGTTGGCTCCCTCGCCATTCGCCTCTTCACCCTCCCCGCCCGGCACTTGCCTCCTCACCTGCCCGCCCACCTGCCAGCCAGCCACTGGCTCCCTCGCCACTCACCTCTTCACCACCACCCCCTGTTCGCCTACTCACCCCTCCTGCCGCAGGTCCCTCTGGCTCCTAGGATCGGGGCAGCCGAGGGGTCTCCACGTGCTGCGCCTGCCACAAGCGCGAGCTCAGTGGCTCCCATTGGCTGGGAAAAGCACCAATGGGAGCTGCTGGAGCCACGGAGCGGGGCTTGCAGGTGCCGGCAGCAGGCAGAGAGCACTCCGTCCCCCCTCCCCTGACCCAACCCTAAGAGCCAGAGGGTCCTGCCGGGGGGCGAGGTGGGGAGTCCCGGTGCTGCTTACTTGGGACGGCTCCCGGGAAGCATCCGGCAGGTCCCTCTGGCTCCTAGGGTCGGGTCAGGGAGGGGGGGGCGGAGGGCTCTCTGCCCGCTGCCGGCGCCTGCAAGCCCTGCTCCCGCAGCTCTGATTGGGCAGGAGGGAGCCGGTGCAGCACGTGGAGACCCCCTCCGTGTCTGTACCTAGGGGCCGCCCACACTGCAGGCTCCTGCCAGCGGACGGGCACCGGGAGCTGCCCCAGGAAGCGCCGCAAGCCCCGGGACTTTGGTGCGCGCGGTGAGGTGAGCGGTCCCCGATATTGGGACAAAGGGCATCCCGACCGATGTGGCAAAATCCCGGACGTTTTTAGATATTTAAAAATTCCTCCCGGGTGGCAATTTAAAAACCAAAAAGCCAGACATGTCCGGGAAAATACGGACATATGGTAACCCTAATATAAGGGAAGGTTAACCCAAAGTAGGCTCTGAAAAGACACTATGCAAATGACAGCACGTGGTTCCATATTTACTGTCCATATGTGACTCCAAATCAAATTTACTTAGAAGTTAAAAAATATGTCTCGGAGAGCCAAGGTTTTCCAGGTTGCTTCATTGTTACCACTAACAAAGATTCTTCAATGACCCTTCTATTTGGTATGGTGGGAAGTTACTAAATTGCTTATATGGGATTTGACTAGCAAGACACAGACCAGACACAAATAAATGATGCCAGTTGACCCATGGAATTTATTATTTCACAAATAAATAGTTTTATAAAAAATAAACAACAGTACCTGACCAAACCAACCAAACGCTTTAAAAAGAAGAAGATATGGGGCCAGAACTTCAGCAGATATAAACTGAAATACTCCACTGAAGTCAATAGAACTACAATGTTTTAACCTACCTGAGGATCTGGCCAGTGGATTATAATGAGCTAGCCATTACTTAGTGGGAAACCCAAGGAGTTTAATTTGATTTAAGTTCCATTTTTTTAAAGGGCAAAAGTGTGACTTTTTTATAAGTAGTTTGTCAAATTCAAGGTCCTTAACAATTTTTACAACTTCCACAATTGAAATTTTAAAAAGGATTAATGGTATGTTTCTCCTCATTGCATATATAATCACTTTGGAGTTTAATCATTTAATTCTCCCCTTTGAATTACGAGAGAAGAATTAAATGTCAAATATGGGTTACTCTGGGTAACTTCCTTCAAGTATGTGGAATAAAAAGTCAAAACTTAAAGCAAGTGTGGGAGATATTCAATGCATAATTGTGGGTGTGTCTTTCCTTTTCAATTATGGGGGATTAGGAGTGCTTGGAAAAGGTTTAGGGGAAAATTTTCAAAAGGGCTTGTAGGCCAGATTTTTAAAGGTATTTAGGCTCCTAAAGCTGCAGACAGGTGCCAAGTTTAATTTTGAAAAGTTCCTAAGCAAATTAGTGCCTAACTCTCACTAATTTCAATGGGAGTTAGGTGCCTAACTCACTTGGGTGCTTTTGCAAATCCCACTAGGTGTCCAACTGCAACTTGTGGCACCAAAATACTTTGTAAATCTGCGGTAAATCCCCCACAATGTTTACTTAAAGGCAATATACTAAATGATAATGCACATTACAAATGGCTGGAAGGGAACCCCCTGTTTGGTATCTAAGCCAGCAGCTAAGACATCAGGTAGGGGGGTCTTTTTAGTCACTAGTTACACTGGTATTTCTAAGTATAACCACTGCTGCTGGATGGTTGAACAGGAATAATTTGCTTATTCCTATGAATGAATGAACCTTCAATCCATCCTGTGCTCACCATTGTAATGTTAATGGGGCTTCACAATGAAAAGTTCCACCTAATGTTTCCCACCTCCTGTGTAGGGCGAGCCTCTAGGAGTATGTGAATTGTGTGCTTACTGGTATGTCTTGAAATTGGCTCCTTGTTGGCAATTCAAGGATTTGGGGCCCACTGAAGTCAGTCAGAGGACTCCTATAAATTGGCTTTGGGTTGGGGTCTGGTTGAGGCTCTCTAAATATATGCACAGTGCGGCACATTCTGATCTCAGGAATTCTTACACTGCACACCTTTCCCACAAGTAATCTCAGGGTATGTCTACACTACGAGAGTAGTTCGATTTTACTTAAATCGAATATGTGGAATCGATATTGCAAAGTCGAACGTGTGTGTCCACACTAAGGACAGTAATTCGACTTTGTGAGTCCACACTAACGGGGAAAGCGTTGACATAGGAAGCGGTGCACTGTGGGCAGCTATCCCACAGTTCCCGCAGTCCCCGCTGCCCATTGGAATTCTGGGTCGAGCCGCCAATGCCTTCTGGGTAAAAAAATGTGTCGAGGATGCTTTTGGGTAACTGTCGTCATCCGTCCGTCACTACCGCCCTCCCTCCCTGAAAGCGCCGGCAGGAAATCAGTTCGCGCACTTTTCTGGGCAGTGACAGCGCGGACGCCAAAGCACTGCGAGCATGGAGCCCGCTGCGACCATCGCTGCAGTTGTGGCCGTTATCAACACCTCGCAGCTTATCATCCACCTTTCCCAGAGGCAGATGCAGAGAAATCAGGCGAGGAGGCTACGGCACCGCGGTGAGGACCTGAAGTCTGAGAGTAGCACAGACCTGTCAGAAAGCACGGGACCCAGCGCCGAGGACATCACGGTGGCAATGGGTCATGTTGATGTTGTGGAACGGCGATTCTGGGCCCGGGAAACAAGCACGGACTGGTGGGACCGCATAGTGCTGCAGGTCTGGGATGAATCACAGTGGCTGCGAAACTTTCGCATGCGGAAGGGGACTTTCATGGAACTTTGTGAGTTGCTGTCCCCTGCCCTGAAGCGCAATGACACCCGGATGCGAGCAGCCCTGACTGTCCAGAAGCGAGTAGCCATAGCCCTCTGGAAGCTTGCAACGCCAGACAGCTACCGGTCAGTCGCGAACCACTTTGGCGTGGGCAAATCTACCGTGGGGGTTGTTGTGATGCAAGTAGCCAACGCAATCGTTGAGGTACTGCTCTCAAAGGTAGTGACCCTGGGAAACGCGCAGGTCATCATAGATGGCTTCGCCGAGATGGGATTCCCAAACTGCGGTGGGGCTATAGATGGAACTCACATCCCTATCCTGGGACCGGACCACCAGGCCAGCCAGTACATCAACTGAAAGGGCTACTTTTCAATGGTGCTGCAAGCACTGGTGGACCATAGGGGACGTTTTACAAACATCAACGTCGGATGGCCGGGCAAGGTTCATGACGCTCGTGTTTTCAGGAACTCAGGTCTGTTTAGACGGCTGCAGGAAGGTATTTACTTCCCGGACCACAAAATAACTCTTGGGGATATGGAGATCCCTATAGTCATCCTAGGGGACCCAGCCTACCCGCTAATTTCCTGGCTCATGAAGCCCTATACTGGCGCCCTGGACACTGAAAAAGAACTCTTCAACTACCGGCTCAGCAAGTGCAGAATGGTGGTGGAGTGTGCTCTTGGCCGTCTCAAGGGGAGATGGAGAAGCTTACTGACTCGCTGTGATCTCAGCGAAACCAATATCCCCATTGTTATTGCAGCTTGCTGTGTGCTCCACAATCTCTGTGAGAGCAAGGGGGAGACCTTTATGGCGGGGTGGGAGGTTGAGGCAAATAGCCTGGCTGCTGATTACGCCCAGCCAGACAGCCGGGCGATCAGAAGAGCCCAGCGGGACGCGCTGTGCATCCGGGAGGCTTTGAAAGCTAGGTTCCTGAGTGAGCAGGGTAACCTGTGACTTTTCAGTTTGTGTACAGAGAAGCTGAACCTGCCCCCGTTTCTTTACCCACTAAATGTTCAGTATCCTCTCCAGTTACATACCCCGTTCCCCCCCTTACAACCCACGTTTAAAAATAAAATCACTTGAATTTTGTTAATGAACACCGTTTTCTTTATTACTGTTTTCGTGGGAAAGTGTTGAAACTGGGACGCAGACTGTGGTGGGGAGCGGCTGTAGTGTAGTGATGCAAATGACGCTTCTAAACTCCAGGAATGACAGGCTCCGCGGTGGTGGACTGGTGGTTTCAATGGAGCCTGCCACCCCTCCTGTTCGGGACTCTGTGTGTGGGGGGGCTATGTGACTTTGTGGCAGGGGGAGGACGGTTACAGATCCCCTGCTGCGTGGCTCTGTGATCCAGGATAAGGACCGCTGCATAAGATCAGTAACTGCCCTCCCCCGCCACAAAGTCACAGAGCACCCCCCACCCACCACAGAACACTAAAACCACCTCCCAGACTGACCAGGGTAACTAGTGACTGCAATGTGTGTGTGCCCTGCTGCTGAACCTGCCGCCGCCTCTGTACCCTGGTAAAGGTGACTGTCCTGTCCAATTACCAACCCCCTTCCCCCCCTTCAGACAGACTCTCCTCAAAAAGAACATGATGGAAACAGTAATTAACAGAAACGTATTTTTTATTAGCAACTACACATGAAACTGGGGGGTGAAACTTGGACGGGGGCTTGGGTGAGGCGGGAAGGAAAGGACTTGTCAAATTTTGGGGAATGAGAGCCTTCTAGTAGTAGAGCAGTCTGCAGGGGTGGAGTGAGAGTTTTCACGGACTCTGCCGCCCCTCCTTCTTTGGACTTTGGGTGAGGGGGGTATGGGACTTGGTGGCGGGGGAGGGCGGTTACAGATAGACTGCAGCGGGGCTCTGTCCTCCTGCCTCCGGTCCTGCAGAACATCCACAAGGCGCCGGAGCGTGTTCGTTTGCTCCCTCATTAGTCCAAGCAGCGTTTGAGTCGCCTGCTGGTCTTCCTGCTGCCACCTCTCCTCCCGTTCCATGTGTGATCGGTGCATTTGGGACAAGTTCTCCCTCCACTGGGTCTGCTGGGCTGCCTGGGCTCGGGAGCAGCCCATAAGTTCCGAGAACATGTCCTCCCGTGTCCTCTTCTTCCTACGCCTAATCTGCGCTAGCCTCTGGGAGTGTGATGCCAGGCTGGGTTGGGAGACAGTCGCAGCTGTGGGAATGGGAAAAAGGGAGTGAATTCCTCAGAAAGATAAATTTCGTTGTGAACAAAGAACATAGTCTTTCTCTGTGAACAAGACCATGCACAGCACCTATCACATGCGCACTCAGGACAAGGTCGAATTTTCGGCCTTCGCATTCAGTGCCTGGGGTCTTGCAGTGCACATCAGAGAAGCGGGGCAGGACACCGGAATTTGTGTAGCAGGCCGACATGGTAAGCCGTAGACTTGTGGCTGCTTAAAACTTTAATAGTAGCACTGGCCTCCTTTCACATTGAAAGCAATGCCAGTCCCTGCTGCCAGCAATCCGGCAAGCATGAACTCTGCCCCTGTCCCACCCCCTCGCGGCTGTCCCAGGGAAAGATCCCTGTATGCTGCCCCTCTCCCGCCTCCACCGCGTGGCTTTAAACCGCCGGTTACAGTTCTGTAAAGGAACAGGCAAGCAGTCCCAATACTAACATTCCCCTACCTAATTCAAAGCAGGTCACCATGAGCGACATCACTCTGATGAGGATTTCAGAGACGGAAAAAGAAAGGATGCTTCGGGAAAGCCTGCAAAGACCAGGGCCGTATGCCGCCATGCTCTGCAGGGCAATGATCCCGGAGTACTTGCTTGTCTCCTGGCGTGGAAATGTTTGCTACTACGGAGGACCCAATAAGGCCGCTCTCCCCAGGAACCTGATGCAAAGGCTTTCCAATTACCTCCAGGAGAGCTTCGTGGAGATGTCCATGGAGGATTTCTGCTCTATCCCCGGACATATAGACAGGATTTTACTGTAGCTGCACTGGCAGGGACTAAACAGTAGAGTGGCTTGGGCAGAACAATCATGCTAAACCGGACATTGTTAGATTTTTTTTAGTAGTTGCACAGGGACTGAACCGTTAAGCGCCTAGGGCAAAGTAATCATGCAAAACCCATTGTTAATATTGTTAATATTCCTGTTCTGTAAAAAATAAATGTTTAGATGTTTTAAACACTTACTGACTGATCCTTCCCCTGATTCCGTGTCCGGGTTAATGGCTGGGGACGGTTGGTAGGGGATCTCTGTAAGGGTGATGAAGAGATCCTGGCTGTCGGGGAAATCAGCCTTGTAAGCGCTGTCGACTGCCTCGTCCTCCTCATCTTCTTCCTCATCTTCCCCGTCCGCTAACATGTCCGAGGAAGCGGCCGTCGACAATATCCCATCCTCAGAGTCCACGGTCAGTGGTGGGGTAGTGGTGGCGGCCGCACCTAGGATGGAATGCAGTGCCTCGTAGAAACGGGATGTCTGGGGCTGGGATCCGGAGCGTCCGTTTGCCTCTTTGGTCTTCTGGTAGCCTTGTCTCAGCTCCTTGATTTTCACGCGGCACTGCGTTGCATCCCGGCTGTATCCTCTCTCTGCCATGGCTTTAGAGATCTTCTCATAGATAGAGATCTTTGCATTCCGTCTTTTGGAGCGCAGCTCGGAAAGCACGGACTCATCGCCCCACACAGCGATCAGATCCAACACTTCCCGATCAGTCCATGCTGGGGCCCTCTTTCTATTCTGAGATTTCACGGCCATCTCTGCTGGAGAGCTCTGCATCGTTGCCAGTGCTGCTGAGCTCGCCACGATGTCCAAACAGGAAATGAGATTCAAACTGCCCAGACAGGAAAAGGAATTCAAATTTTCCCGGGGCTTTTCCTGTGTGGCTGGTCAGAGCATCCGAGCTCGGACTGCTGTCCAGAGCGTCAACAGAGTGGTGCACTGTGGGATAGCGCCCGGAGCTATTAGCATCGATTTCCATCCACACCTAGCCTAATTCGACATGGCCATGTCGAATTTAGCGCTACTCCCCTCGTTGGGGAGGAGTACAGAAGTCGAATTTAAGAGACCTCTATGTCGAACTAAATAGCCTCGTGGTGTGGACGGGTGCAGAGTTAATTCGATGTAACGGCGCTAAATTCGACATAAACTCCTAGTGTAGACCAGGCCTCAGATGGGAAACATTTTATGTCAATACCAGCACTGGGGTCAGACTTTCCTTTGAAATTCCCTTTCTTGGATGAATGGCCAGAGTGTGACACTAGCAAGCTTTGGAATATGATATAAAACATGTATATTTGGTTTTACTTTAGTCTGATTTGTTAGTTTTATTCCTCACAGGATGACCATATGGTTACTAACGTTTCCAGAGGCAGCAGGTGCCTGTGGTTCTTTAACACTTCCCATTTCATTCCATTTCCTTTTATTTGCACGTGTGTGTCTGTCTTTATATTTCTGGCTAGTATGATAACATAGGTTCTGATCCAAAGGCCATTACATCAGTAGGAGATTTTCTGTTCATATCAATAGGCTTTGGATCAGGCCCATACACGCTCTAAACCTATATGATAAATAATATACTTTTCCCCTTTGATTCCCACTCTGCATTTAATCTACAGCCTTAAAATTCCATCTGCCCCACAAGCTGGGAGGTCCTACTTTAACAATAAAACAAATCCAGGGATCATTCATTTAGAATCTCTAGGGCAGGAATTCCCCCACAGGACAGTTGAAGTTTAAGGCTACAAGACTATAGGTAAATCTTTCTTGGTAGTAGAATTTGTATGTGTAGTAACTGGAGGTTACTACAGGTATGTTAGCAACAACAAGAAATTCAGGGAAAGTGTGGAACCGTTACTGAATGGGGGAGGCAACGTAGTGACAGATGATGTGGAAAAAGTTGAAGTACTCAATGCTTTTTTTGCCTCGGTCTTCACAGACAAGGTCAGCTCCTGCTGCACTGGGGAGCAAAGTACGGGGAGGAGATGAGCAGCCCTCAGTGGTGAAAGAACAGGTTAAAGACTATTTAGAAAAGCTGGACATGTACAAATCCATGGGACCGGATGCAGTGAATCCGAGGGTGCTGAGGGAGTTGGCTGATGTGATTGCAGAGCCATTGGCTATTATATTTGAAAACTCGTGGCGATCGGGGAGGTCCCAGACAATTAGAGAAAGGCAAATATAGTGCCCATCTTTTAAAAAGGGAAGATGGAGAATCCGGGGAACTATAGATCCGTCAGCCTCACCTCAGTCCCTGGAAAAATCATGGAGCATGTCCTCAAGGAATCCATTTTGAAGCACTTGGAGGAGAGGAAGGTGATCAGGAACAGTCAACATGGATTCAACAAGGGCAAGTCATGCCTGACCAACCTGATTGCCTTCTATGATGAGATAACTGGCTCTGTGAATATGGGGAAAGCGGTAGACGTGATATACCTTGACTTTAGCAAAGCTTTTGATACGGTCTCCCACAGTATTCTTGCCAGCAAGTTAAAGAAGTATGAATTGGATGAATGGACTATAAGGTGGATAGAAAGCTGGCTAGATCATCGGGCTCAATGGCTCAATGTCTAGTTGGCAGCCAGTATCCACAGAGGTTTTTAAGGCCCATCTTGACAAAGCCCTGGCTGGGATGATTTAGTTGGGGTTGGTCCTGCTTTGAGCAGAGGGTTTGACTAGATGACCTCCTGAGGTCTCTTCCAACCCTAATCTTCTATGATTTTATGATTCTATGATTTGAGTGAGAAACAATTTAAGCACTTTGGTTGTATAAATTACACACAAAATCACAGATGTGGTGTATGGTTCAATTCTGAAGGCTCCATAAAGGTATCTGCTTTTGTTTCTGGATAGATACGTAAACAGGGGATTAAAAAAAACACTAAGGCTTGGTCTACACTAAACCCCCAAATCGAACTAAGGTACGCAACTTCAGCTACGTGAATAACGTAGCTGAAGTTCGAAGTACCTTAGTTCGAACTTACCTCGGTCCACACGTGGCAGGCAGGCTCCCCCGTCGACTCCGCGGTACTCCTCTCGTCTAGCTGGAGTACCGCAGTCGACGGCAAGCACTTCCTGGTTCGACTTATCGCGTCCAGACAAGACGCGATAAGTCGAACCCAGAACTTCGATTCCCAGCCGCCGAACTAGCGGCTGGGTGTAGACATACCCTAAGGCTTGGTCTACACTAAACCCCCAAATCGAACTAAGGTACGCAACTTCAGCTACGTGAATAACGTAGCTGAAGTTCGAAGTACCTTAGTTCGAACTTACCTCGGTCCACACGTGGCAGGCAGGCTCCCCCGTCGACTCCGCGGTACTCCTCTCGTCTAGCTGGAGTACCGCAGTCGACGGCAAGCACTTCCTGGTTCGACTTATCGCGTCCAGACAAGACGCGATAAGTCGAACCCAGAACTTCGATTCCCAGCCGCCGAACTAGCGGCTGGGTGTAGACATACCCTAAGGTAAAAGGGAAAAAAAAGCTTAAACCATTGTAGATGCATGGTTAGACATTTCACTCTGGTTTACTGTAGTGCTAAAAGTTATCACTAAAGTGTGCTTAACCTTGAAAGTGCTGCTAAAAGATTTCAGTGAATGTATCCTATAAAGTATCTTATATATAGTACCTGAAGATAATGAAATAGAAGAGGCCAAGAACTATTTGACCTATCATGTTTATCAACCATGTACTAAATGTTTGACTCTGCCTTAGCTTAAATCACTGACTTTCTCACAAATGATTACAGGCTTATAGCAGAAGATCAACAAATATGCAGTAAGGTGTCACAAGATTTTGAGAGTCAACTTGTAATCCATGTGGTGTTCCGGAGTGAGTGACTTAAATCAGTTCTACCAAAGTCTGTGACTTAGTGTAGCATAACTGGTTAATGGAAGTGCTTAACCTACATAAAAAAAATGTTGTACTTAGTAAACTGGTAAATGTCCAAGACTGTGAATACCTACACTGTATGTTTTACACCCGGATGATTAGAAATTACTTTTTCACGTATAATCCTCAAAATAGATTTATTCTCCCATAAATGCAAGTCAACCCACTCAGCAGAGCAAGCTTGGCATACAGCTCTTTGGAAGAGACCTAATACAACTCTGATTAGTTATTTTAAACATTGGTAGCTTAAAACCTATACTGCATACTCCAACATGAAGTGACAAGCCTGGCAATCACCAGCAGATTCAGCCAGTACACTGGCATGATGTGCCACCTCGAGTTTAGATGCATCTAAAAGGAATGCAGTATAATACTTGGGGCCAATACCACTTGATGGAAACAGGGAAACTGGTGAATTGACAGATGGGGAATTCTATAAATATATCAACAACATTTTAAAATGTTGAAAGACAAAGGAACAAAGGTCTAATAAGTACAAAATAAAACTAATTATCAGGAAAGCCATATTAATAGAGGCAACACCATCTGCACTATCAGTTGTGCTGAAATGCCTATGACCTACACATTTGATAGAACACTCAGCACTAACTAATGCAGATGCATAACAATAAAGACAGTTCTGTTTTGCTGAAACTCATACTCTGAAAACTGGAGTCACCTTTGTCTACTTTGACAAGGCAATAGATGCAGAAGATGAACGGCAGTGTTGCTGATGCCCTTTAAAAATGTCTTAGAAAAAGCACAGTCTTGGAAAAAGCAAACTGTATTGGATTTTATTACCTCCGTTCCAGCTAAAGGAGCCACTGCTAAGTTACTTGGGGGCAGGGAAAGGGACTGAACCACCAGAGTAGCAGTAGGTGAAAGAATTATGCTTCAGAGACCCCTGGAGAGAGATGCTCACCAGCAGCGCTTGCTATCCTGATATTAGTGCACCTACTAGCAATTAGGCAGCATTGTCTGTCAAATAGTGCCTGCCTCCTTTATGAGAGCACTAAGGAGACAAAAGCTCGTCCGCCATTATTTAACAAGTATTAGGATCTGGCTCAATTTAACAAGAACTGTGTGATGTTCTGTGGGTGCATTACCAGTGCATCCACAGAAAATAGCTCTCCTGGATACATTCCATTTAGTGTTTAAATAAAAGTGGAAGTAATTTTCTTTTTTTTAAAAGTAACCAGAGAAGACAGAGTAGGAACATTATACAAAGGGAAGACAACAGAAACAGCTATAAAAATCCCTACCAATTACCACCAAATTACACAAAAATTGTCTCAAAGCAACAAAATAAGGAGAAAGTTGCTTCAGACAAAACTCTGTGATTTGCTACTCCCAGCTGGCAATGAGGAGAACCTTGCATTTAAATGCTGATTCCCCTCCTCCCTCTCAAGTCATATCCTTCCAAGGCAGCCATTAAAAAAAAGCCTCAGACTGAACCAACCCACTGCTTCAAGGGTGCCAAGCTTGATCCTTAAAGAAAGGAGAGCTGCCATTCACCAGAAGGCAATATGGTATAACCTAAAACGCATGGCCCACCCTGCAATCAGATACCAGTTAGGATGGTTGGCACCACTTACATATTATTATGTGATCATATAATTGAAAACTTTATCCCAGAGCCTGATGCACCAAGAGAACAGAGATAAGGGTGAGGTTAAAGTGCTGAGCTGTCCAGTCTCAAGTTTCTCTTATTGTAGTTTTCTACATGGGCTGTTATGGGTGAGGAATCCACCCCTGCCTCACTCTTCTGAAGGCGGGGTCTTCACTGCTTTACTGGTCCCTCTAGCCCACAAAAATGACTGGCAACCTTTTCCCTGAGCAGTAGACTAAAAGGCCATTCACTAAGAGGGGAAATCTGCTGTCTGCCTTACCCATGCAGCTCTGAACAGCGCACACCTGCTCATACAAAGAGAAGTGTTGAAAGAGGGAGTGTTGAATATAGGAGTCCCTGGAGAACAGTGGTTAGCAGCTGCTGTGCTGCAGATAGACTGCAGAATCTTTTTAAAAAACTTATATACAAAGGATTGAAATGCCTTGAAGTAGATTGCCGAGTCGAGGCCTCTGTATTAGAGTGTCCTAGAGAAATGTTTTAAGCACTGCTTGGTAAGTTGCCCTTTTTGCTCATTATGCTTTAATCTCATGTTCCAAAGGCCATCTACAATGTAACATACCTAAGAACTCCTCATTTTATATGGAATTGAAAAGATCAAATGCATAGATGTTTGAGGTCACTTTGTTGAAGAAATATGAAGACCTACACCTTTTTGTCCAGTTTCTGTGTTCTTTTAAACTAGGAACAAATCTTCTCCGTGTTTTGTACATTAAAGGTTGTTAGCTGGGGTAGTGGGCAATAAATGAGTGTTTCAATGAAGGTGCTCAACCACCAGCATGCATTTAATCTTTTAAATTCTATTTATTGTCTGCAAATATAGTGCCAGATTAGATGTTTCCTAGAGAGTTGAGTTTGGTGTGAAGTATTCATTACTTTGTTACAACTCTTTTGAGGTCAACATGAAGTAGTCCCTTGTACTCAATGAATAAATCTTTTATCATGACCTTTTAATCACTTCATCATGAAGAAGTATTTTCTTTGTACAAAAGGCTACTTCACATTGCCCTCATCAAAGGAGCTATTATAACATAAAGCAGACACAACAGTAGCTGCTACTGAAATATGTTACAATAGAAGAAAATTAATGTAGGTAGACCCAATGGACTAAGACAAGCAACAAGGACTATTAATGGGAAGTGCTGATGTAGGGAACTGGCTGTTAGCTCAATTATTGTCGACTGCATACAAGAGGAGGTATTTTAGCTCCATTTTATAGTGGGATAGAAAAAAAAAACAATTTGATTCAGTTAACTGGTGCAGTGGCGCCAGTGAATCAAGTCCTAATGGAAGAGCGTAGAGGACTCCTAAATCACAAAGCTTAAGGAGTTGGATGGGGCATGAGCAAGAAGGAAATTTAACACTAAGATCTAAATCTATCTTCAGTTAGACTGGTGTACCTTATTCCTGTGGGCCCAAGTCTCTTCTCACACTGGCTTAAAGCAGGTATAATTCCAGTGAAAACAATAGAATTTGCACTGCTGTAAAAAACAATGTAAGTCAGAACAGAATCTAACAATAAGTATACAAGTAAGTCATTTTGATGGTATAAATCCAAGTTGGGATTCTAGAGGGCACAGTGAAATAGGTGTACATCCTAGGCCAGTGGGTGGGTGGGCCATAACAATATGACTGATGGGTTGGGAAGGGAGAACCTCTTGGCTTTCAGAAGTAGTAGGGAAAGCTGTACACAGAGCTTGAACTTCACACCAGGCAGAGCTTTGGTGACAGGCAGGCAATGAAACACACAATAACCAAGGCAGAATAACAGGTTCTGAGACAAAGTAAAGGA
This sequence comes from Emys orbicularis, assembly GCF_028017835.1. Classification (NCBI taxonomy): domain Eukaryota; kingdom Metazoa; phylum Chordata; order Testudines; family Emydidae; genus Emys; species Emys orbicularis. The sequence goes on along the minus strand of NC_088693.1, from coordinate 15,603,070 downwards.
CCATAGAGGTCGACACAGGTAATTCAGGACCACTGTGAAGTCTCATGCAGAATAAACATATAGTATGTTTTCACAGTGCTCACCAGCATACACACTTCCTGCTGCACCCCATAGGGCGGCTCTGGGCATCCTAGTGCCCTCGGAGGGCATGACAAGGGATTCCATTTGTGCCCGGCTGGTACATGGAAGGTGCAAGGTGAGGAGAATATTTTGTGTCCCACCCATTATATTGCATGGTGGCTGGGCAAAATCTATCCCTGTATGTCTGTAAAGCACTCGCCTTTGGGATCAATGATAATTTCTTGGTCATAAAAAATGTTTTCTAGATCATTAATGATTTGTTTCAGTGGGTTTTTTTAATGTAAATAACTTACCAAAAGTGAGAGGATGGGTAGATTTGTGAGGAGTGGAGATAAATACAGGTCTAAAATAGGGATGTGCTATACCTCTATTAGGTCACACCATGGGTCCAGCATCATTAAGTGCCCTCAGCATGTTAGAGATTTGCCAGAAAACTTTGTACTTCCCCTTCTGAAGGAATTGAATTGGTAACAAAGGAGGAAAATCTTACCCTAATCAACCACATACAGACCATCTAATGCCCCTTCTCTTTCCCCCACCACTCCAAATAGAACTCCAAGCAGAGAAAATAGCAGCATCCGACATCCATTGCCTTTTGCGGGAGCTCAGGTATCCAAATACTGGAGCTTCCAGTCAGTCAGATTCCTGGGGCAAATTGTTCTCCTCTTCTGCTTGCTCCTTTTATTATCCATGAAGGCAGGACCTGAACCTGTGTGTTTCATGCAGCTTTCCTTCATAGGTCGCAGGAGCTCTTTTCTGTGCATGTGTTTTTCAATTATCACACCCATATGTTTCAAGCTCCTTATTCCTCTTCTCCCCCTCCCTCCCCCGCTGCTCATTTCTTCTTCCCCTTTGAGGTTATTTCCCTTTCTCTCAGGTGTGCTATTCTTTGATCCTATTGATTTTTCTCCTCTTTCATTCACAGCCTTTATTAAACTCTGTTCAGCTTCTTCTATATTTACTTTTTTCTTCTGTACTCTTGTCTGGTTTTCCCTTCTTGGCATATGTAGCTCTGGCTCCTTCTCCCCTTCCTCTGTGTTGCTTACTACCACATGCTTTCTGGTTCAAATCTTTTCTTCCACTGACCTTATTTCCTTTCTTTCTCTGTCCATCATATCTTTCAGTTCCCCATGGCACATGCTTCTTGCTGCTTCTCCGTTCTTCAGCTCTCCTGGGTCCCTTCTTCTCCTCCCCATGTCATTTATAAACAGATACGAAAGGAGCAGCTGATATTTCCTAACTTACTGTTCCGACTGATGCCTGTATGAGCCGCATCAGCTGGAGGAGAAGATATGAAATTGAGACCAGTGCCATTTTCCCCCCAAATTGTCTCATCACATATCCTGATTTCCTTTTCAATATGATCATTTCAGAGCAGCTGCAGCTCAGTTCTATGCTGCAAAAACCAGGTGTTTTATTCCATATGCAGTGCACATATTAGTATATATAGTCTGGAAGAAAAAGCATTTCTATTTTAATCTGAGAGTCTCACATTCTTTACACACTGGGGAAAAATGTTTTGCCTTGGTAGGCTAATGAACGCTTCTGCAAATAATACTGTATAAAGCAGTGTGCTCACTCAAACCAGTGCAACATTCTCTCTGCCCTCACACAATCTCCTTTACAGCAATCTTGGAAAGTATACAGCTTGTAAAGCCTGGGAACCACATTGCCCCATAGGCTGAAAAGGAGACTGGGCCTTGGCTCCAATCTCCATCTGCACTAAGAGAGAGAGCAGGCTGCACGTACCTCAGGAGAAGGCTGAACCACCGTAAAATGCCTTAGGGGAGAATTGTGGCTTGGAAAACCCTAATCCCTCTTTGAGTTCCTTCAAGGAAAATGTGGCTGTGCGTTGCAACTATGGTGGGCCAGTAACTCCAAAGCTGAGATTTGACTCAAATAATATAAATCTCAAGAAATTAAAAACGTGCCCAAACCACATCTTCCCTAAAGGATGCCTCCATGGAGTGGAACCCAACTAGATCAATTTTGGGGTTAGGAAGGAAAGGGAGCATCATTTATGAAGTATCTTCTAAGCCACATTCTGCACATACGGCTGCAGCTTCAGTGAATGAGTAACCTCCTAAATTGAAGGTTTCCATCTAAAATGGAGATAAATTCATGGTTTTGTCATGAGAACTGAATTCCCAGTTTTTTTTCATTTTCCTCTTCTTCTATTCCAAATCAGAGTCTGGCCCATTGTACATGCATGGTATATTGAGGAGTGGGGTGCCGTACAAGACAAGAAAACCGTCTGTATACCATAAAATATATTTTAAACATAAGTCAATTTTTAAAGTATATTTAAAATATATAGCTAGAATGTGATGCTACAGGATAAAGTAGTATATCTCATAGACAGGAAGGTGTTATGTGGGGCCTATTTTTGATCTTATGACAGTTTTACACCAGTGTAACATGATTTTAGTGGAGTCATACTGGATTTATAATGGTGTAAGGTGAGTGAGATCAGAATCAGTTCCATATTTTTTTTGTATTAAGTCATCAAATAACACTCAAAAAGAAACATATTTTACATGATAGTGTAACTAATAGAATTTCAAATGACAGCAATGTATTAGGCTTTCAAAAGTAGTAATGTGAAAATTCTATTTTGAATAATTCACTCATCTTAAATTGTTATGTATTCAAAAATGATTGAGCTGCATCTCCAAATATAGAATGGGCTATCTTAGTTTTTAAATTAGCAGCAAACATCAAGTTTTCACAGCTATTCTCAACTGTAGCTTGTATCACATTATACTGCTGGTTAGTTGAGTTGAGTTTAATTGATTGTGAATTAATTAACACTCTACAGTAGATGTCTTTTTCTTGAGGTAATTAATCTTAGTGAAAAATGATACATAGAGCAGTTGAGGCTCCAGCAGATTTTCTAGATGTGCTTTTTTGTTTAGCCTTACTTGACAGCCTTTTTTCTTGTAGATGAATTAGGTGTCTAGAAATGACTCTCTCTTATATTTATTTTGGCTTGGCAGCATATAGTTGTTATGGCTGGCAATATTTCATACCCAAAAGTGTTAATACTATCCATAAATTATGACCAATGATATACAATGGTTGTTATCAATCATGACAAGTAATTGATCTTGATTGACTCAAATAAATATGATGCTTTGCAAAGTTATGACCTTGTCATTTAACTTCAGTGCTGCAAACACATCAAATCAGTTTGGATTAACACTTCATAAGTGCACATAGAGTTTTAAGAAATAAGATACTGCATTAGTAAAGGCCACAATTGTTAGATAGATTAGATAGCAGATATCGATACTATTCTATTCTGTATAGATTTGTATACTGCGCTCATCACTGTAGTAACAGAATGTCATCTTGTTGTGAATTAAGCCATGTGACTACACATCTGTCACATGTTCTTTGCTCTCTCATTCTCTCCCCAGGGGGAGAAGCATCTGTGGTCGAGTGTCTTGTTTTAGTAGAGTTTGTTGACACCAATCTTTATCCCCAAGCTTTAGGTGGTCTTTTAGCTCTCCTGAGCCCGAACCAGGGAGCTTGAAGATAAGAACTGAGACCTTGAACTTAATTCAAAATTCTGTGGGAAGCCAGTATAGAAAGCAAAAGTGAAGGACCGATTTGCTGGGCTCATGGTAGCCTGTGTTGATGAGGAGATGTGCTGCAGCATTTTGTAATACTTGAAGGTTTCTAAGTGTTGAAGGTCTCATGCCAATGTATATTGTATTTGCTGTAGTCCAGTTCAGAAGTGATGAAGGCATGAATAAATAAGACCATGTTAGGATGGGATAGAGGCTCCTAACTAACTGATAATGATAGAAAATGTTACTCGCAGATGCTGCTATTTGAGAGTTTAGTGTCAGTGAGGAATCCAAGAGTACTCCTATATTATGGACCAAATTGGCCAACTGTGGATGTGTACTTTCGACCAAAGAAGACTTCACCATGGCTGCAGACTGTTCAAAATATTTCCTCTGACAATCTGCATCACCTGTGTTGCTCAGATTCAGTTGTAGCCAGCTGTTCTCCATCCATGAGCTGAACTACTCCAAGCATTGTGCCATCTTGGTGGTAGTTATGTGGTCGTATGTGATGAAGAATAAGCATATTGTTGGCACTTGAGTTCATGTCATCCCACCTGTTCACCTACCGATTGTATGTGGACATTGAAAAGGATCAGAAAGAGAACTGAACCTTGTGGGACTCCACAAGTAAGAAGTGAGTGGTGGAGGTGCAGTTTCTCATAACTGCTCATTAATTGAGTCCCTCCAGGAAGGACTCAAACCATTTGAATGCATTACTCTGGATGCCTACTATCCCTCTGAGGTGAAAAAGCAGTATCTCATGGTCCACAATGTTGAATGCTGAATGCCTGAATCTAGGTTTTACCAGGTCTAGAATGCCAATTCCTCTAATTAAAGCTAACTTCTCTATGAGCTTGCTCGGGAATGGCGGGTTTGACACTGGGCAGTAGTTTGCTAGAAATAATGTATCAATATTTCTATGCTGGGTTTCTTTGATGCTGGCCAGACTAGAGTTTGAAGTAGGAAAGGAAGATTCCTTCTCTGAATGGTGTTTTGGGGTTTCACTGAGGAGTGGCACCAATTGTTCATCTCTCTCTTTCACCTGCCAAGAAAGGCATGGGTCAGAGTCATAATTCTTGGACCAAAACTCCTTTAGTTTGTCAAGAACTTCTCAATGGGTGAATTTATTGAATCCTCGGAATGCAGGTGGTCTGTTGATTGGTGGGCATAGATAGAGTGGACCCAATCCATCCTTAATATGTATGATTTTTTTTCAGCGAAGTAGGATGATAATTCCACTGGCAAAGTCTGGTAGGTTTTCTTGTCAGTTTCAGGAGATCAGAATAAATATGATGAGACCCAACACTGAGCAGGAATAATGGTGTTCAAAGAAAAAAAATGTCAACCCCCTCTTTAAAAAAATATTGTGGAGTCTTTGTCTCTTTGGGTCCCTCGGAGCCAGATCCAGCACTTACTGCTATCATTGGAAAGATTCCCAATGGTTTCAATGGGCCTCGGAGAAGGCCATGATCAACAGAACCTGATTGTGTGTCAATAACTGTGGCAGCTGTATTATTTAGAGAAGCCCCATTGTCCTCAATGTGACTATTCATGAAAGCAAGGGCTACTCATATGAATAAGAGTTAAAGTCTGGGTCCAAATTCCTGCTGAATAACACTTTCATTTGTTAACAAAACACAGTCATATTCTGCTGATCATGGCTTTGATCCTGCAAAACATGTGTGGTTATCATTGAAGCCCGTGGGTGTTTAAATTTAAACCCATGCTTAAGTGCTTTGTTGGATTGGGGTACAAGTCCCCAGTTCAACAAGGTACTTAAGCATGTTCCTCACTTGGAATACTTTGTAGAGCCCAATTGAAATCAATGGGGCTACTCAGGTGGTTAAAGTCTGGCATGGGCTTAAGTACCTAGCTGAATCAGGGCCCATAATTTTCTTAGATATACAAAGTTGAGCCTTTATTGAATCAGTGTCTTGTCTCTTAAAGCTCTTCATCCACATCCCAAGAATTTATCCATATTATTTTAATATGCCTGCTGCTCTGAAGTTAAAATGGCAAAGCTCACTTTTCACTTGACATTGTATTCTGTGCACACAAATAACTCATTATAGGATCATATTAAACTCCAACACTGGTTCTGCTAAATTCAGTGTTTTTAAACCTTCTTTAATATCAGCTCCTGTGCTGAAGAGTGCCACAGAGTTAGGTTGGGTAAGCAAATGGTGTATGTTTAAAAAGGAGGAAGAATTATAATATAACATCAAGAAAAGGTGAATTTTTAACTTCAGTGCAGATATTGATGACATTACAAATTTATTTAGTAGACAGATTACAAAATGGAATAAGGATTCATCTATGAGCTGAATCCTTGCCTTGGGCAATAGATATGCTGCTACTAATTTCAGCTTATTAACTACATCACAAGTTTTACTAATGGAGATGCCACACATCTTTTAACACAAAGGAAAGAATCGGATATATCATTTTTATTGCCTTCTGGAAGTTCTGTCTCGGCACATTAGGTACTGATTCCATTTTCTTTGCACTGTAATCTTAGCAAAGACACATATCCTTAAGTTAACACAAAGTAAACAAGAAATGGACGTTTGTTATATGAATGTTGATTTATTTTTTTGGAGCAGAAAGGTGGGGGGAAGTTGCTGTTTGGAATCTTGACTGTGTAAAGCAAAGACCAATTTCACCCCAGGTTAACCCAGCTTCCTGCAATAGAGAGACACAAGGAATGAATCTGTCCTCAAGTGGGTTTGGTATCTCCAGTTCATCTCCCAAGTGAGTGAGTGAACAAGATGAATGTTTTTTAAATAGGTGTCTAGAAATGTCTCTCTCTTACATTTATTTTGGACCTCAGCATGTTGCACAAACTGTGCTCTCATTTGCATTGGTGCAAATCTGGAGTAATTTACACTGGAATCCCACCTGTGTAAATACAACAAAAGCGAGAGCAGAATATGGCCTTCTGGGTTTAAAACACATAGCATAGATAATGAACCTTTTAAAATGTTCTTACTTTAGAGAAGTGATAAATATCTGCTTTTTCCCCTTGTTTTTCACCCAAAGGGAAACAAAGTTATTTGTCACAATTACAATCTGCTGTCTTGGTTGATTGCATCATAAGCATGATAGAACAATATACTTAACAATTCCAGCATACCCTTGATGGTATGCTGGAATTGCCAGTCTCATGCCTGTCTTTTATTTTACTCCTTTTCCATTCTCTCTAACCTGTTATTGTGTACGTGTGTATTATTCATAGTTTATTGCATATGCTGGAGACTTCCATTTTATTCCAATTGCCTTTTCTCCCAGAGTCAAACAATTTTTTTCCTTTGTATAATAAAAGTAAATCTCTTAGAACGTTGTGAAGTTTTATTCTGGACTAGATGCTGGAATTACTGGGTGAGGCCCCATGACCATGTTATGCATGCAGGAGATCAGACTAGATGATTATAATGAACACTTTGTTCTTACAATTTTTTAAATTGCACATAAGTCAATGATTTAAAAAGTTTTCAAAATTTTAATTGTAACAAAAAATTGAAAACGAAGTCACTCTGTCACTGCCTCTACAAGCACATCAACAGCTACAACCAACATTCCCTGTATATGACAATAACCAAATCAATATGCTAATAGCACAGCCTTCTTACTTCCGTACTGTATAGCTCTTTCAATGGTGAGTGTTCATGGATGAATGAGAAGTGAATGTATTTTAAGGTAGCTGTTTTAGCTTTTTGTTATTTTTCCTTTTTACAGTGTTTTCATTCCCTTTATTTCTTAATTCCTATTCATTTTGCAATATGTGCTGCAGTAATGATGACTGTGTAAGAAATAAACCTATTTTAGTTTTAGATTATTTTTCTTATGTGAGCTGAGCTCAGGAAAAATCAGTTCTCTCAGCTGAACAGTCTAACAACCAAAGTTTGTAACTCTGCAACAGTAGCATCAGTCATTTGCACTCTGTGGGGGAGACAGTGTTATTTTCAGATTTGTGTTTTTATTATTCGGATGACATGCAGATGTTATGGCAATAAATGCTTTCTATAACTAAACAAAATTAACTATTCTCTTTAAGGCAGAAATTATCTGGCTAGCCTCCTAGAATTTACCTTAGTGTGACCAGAGTGTAAATATTACCTATAAAAGCTCTAATAACACACTGACCTATAATAAAGATCTTCATAGCTTGGTGCCTTTTTACTTGAGAAACTGCTTCCCTCTCCATGCCATAGGGTACCTGTGGAGATAAGTGGCAGTGGTCATGCAGAAATATGCTGCTGGTTTAATTTTGTGAGGCTATTTGCATTGCAATTTAAATTAATGGGAAGAACACTTAGAGGCCCAGGATAGGCATTCTTCTTGTTGTTTGCTTAAATCCACATAAAATATACCAAAATCAGCAGTGGGAATACTGCATATCAGACACCTGTCTCATTTAGTTGGAAGAGGAAGCTACACTTTGATATGACTGGAGGAAATAATTGAGAGCATATGAGGCAATGCTGATTTTAACGTATTTATTTATATAGAACCAGATTCTGCCACTCTTATTCATTCCAAGTGCTATCATGACTTACAAGTATTCTCATTTAAATCAAATGGGAGAATTCACTGTGTGTGATAGAACTCAGACAGAGTGAGAGTTTGAGAATCTAACTCAAAGTGCATATGCACACTTTGTACGAGTGTCTGGGTATGGAAACAATTAAAATATAACAAAGCCCATTTAAACCATTGAAAAAATCCAAGCTAACAAAGTGATGTCTTTATGCTTCTTAAAATAAATAAGGCCTTAGTAATGTAATCAGGGTATAGAATACAGTTAGATTACACAGTTAAAGGGTATTTAAATTCCCCCAAAATCTAGAGTGCCTAACCTTGTGATGCTCTGAGTTTTGTTAGTTCCCATCGATTTCCATGGGAGCTGAGGACACTTATCACCTCACAGCTGGTGTTGTTAGTTGGGTTCTCTTAGCTGTATTTTGGCCAAAAACTCCACTGCTGAGAAATGTTCTAAATCACTCCTTTCAACTGAATATTTCCTGGAGTACATTACAGAATTAGTGGAGCCATGAAACTGCACATTTGGCAGCTGGGCACATATTGTACTTTGTTTCCTTACATTCTGTTAGACCGGGCATTGAGCTTCCTGACAATATTTCATTTTTAGGAAACCCAGCAAGACTACAATGCACCTTGACACACAGAAAATAAAGGACATTGCTAAAAACTAGGACAATATGTCAATTGAAGGTTCAGATCATAATTGATAAGTTTTTTTTATTGTTGACTCTTTGCTGAATAATAGATTGTTATTCTAATGTGCTTTGACTGGAGCTATTTGTCTTAAAGCTGCTTTTTCTTTTGGATCCTTTGTAATATTAGTTTTTCTAGGTTGATTTCTCATTCATAAATGCAGAGGAATTCCCCCCCCACCCCCCCAATGTTGAACGCCCTCAGATGAAAGCCTGTGTTCACTTTACAAATTGATGGAAGGCTCCAAAGGGCTGTTTTTGAGAAGAAATATGTAATATTCACTAGCTGTTACATGTAGAATCCACAGCTGTTACTCAGTGCACAGTGGTGGGAGAAAAAATAAACAAAATATTCAGAGGGAGCATATGCTGTCTATTTTATCTAAAAGTCCATTTTCAGAGTTCCTAAATCAACATTGCCAGCTGATGGAGGGAACATTTTCTAACTTATCTCAGCAGATATGTCGAATGTTATTTATTTGCCATAGACGAGTGAGCCTTGGCAAGCATACATCCCATACTGGGACAGCTACATTTCATGTTTCCACTGCAATCTCCTCACAGTGGCCTCTCTGAAAAATACAGTCATGATGTTGAATAATGCAGGGCCACTGTCCTTCCTTCACTTTCCTCCAGTGAATAAACTGATAAAAGATAAAGACTTGATCATAATGGTGTGGAGGTGATCCGACTGTATTTAACTTTTTAAAACACAACAAGTATGGTTACATTGCCCCTCCCTCCTTGATCCATCTGCAAGAGGCTTTCGCTGCTTTCCCATTCATTCATTCCCTTCCCTATACTTAGCAGGACATTCTTCTCTCTGTTCTCACTATGTTCTTCCCTCCTTTTCCTCAGTATGCTCTTCTTTCATCAGATACTAGAGAACTTCACTTCTGTTAAGTCAGTTAGAATTACAGCTAAGGTAACTCGGGTGACATGTTTGAAAGGTTAATCATGATGTAGTCTTTGAGCATGTTTTGTAGTCACCACCATAATTACTAGAAGGCAAGGACTATAAGAAATGTTTCTAGGTGCAGAGGTGAAAGGGAAAATCAGATAATTTAGAATTAAATCTTACAAAGGGGACGAAACACAGCCTTCACAAAGAAAGCTATGAATATACAGGGTCAGATTGTCTGGTCTGTCTGGGCTGAGCTTAATGCAAGACTGGTGGGAAGGGACAAAAATAGAGTTAAGCTATCACTTCACCCCGCAGGTCCTGGGCCTGGCTGGTTGCCAATCCAGTCTCCAGCATAAATAAGGCCTACCTTGGAGCTCCTCTGATTTATGCTAGCTGCTCTTGATTCCAAAAGGGAATACGGATGTCCCAGCCATGCTCCCTTTTCCCTGACCACTCCCCATGTGCTAGGGGTCAAGACAAGAGTGGCCTAGGAGCCATTGCATCATCTCTATGCATCCAGAAGATTCCCTAACATCAGTGAAATCTTAAAGGGGCTGGTTAGGCCTCCACAACAGTACAAAGCAATTGGAGCATGTCTGGATATAACTCATATTATATCAATGAGAGTTTAGAGAGTGAAATCACTTTCCACCTCCAAATATTTTGATTCTAGACAGTGATTTTTTTAATCTCTCTGGCTATTACAACTAGTGTGAACAACCAGTCAGCCTATTGTTATTTATCAATAGTGCTTCTTTTTTCTTGAATTAAACCAGCATGAAAGATTCAAGGAAAATGACAAGATTCCTTTGTAAATAACCTTTTATAATGTCAGTTTCTTCCAACTGTAGGAATCATTCTGGAGACACCAATACTTTCAACACAAAGCTCATAAATATTTAGATCGAGATTTTTAAGTAACAAAAAGGAGAGGGAATTAAACGGAATATAAAATACCCTTCACTTTGTATGTAATAATAGTTTGTGTTAAACCCATCAAAATAATTTTGCAGTTCAACATCTCTTCCTAAAACATACTCCACTTAACACTTTACTTTATTTGTTACTTATTGTGAAAATATACATCACTGTCGTAAATGAAATAACGTATATTTGATATCAAGGTTACATAATTAAAATATTTTAAGAGTTATTTTTAAAGAGTTATTGATATGGATAGCCTACTCACACCATACATGGTTTTCAGTATCCTCTTGCCTATATTTTGTTTAGTTTTCATGAAAACAGCCCTTGTTTATTACAAGTACATCAACTCTTATTCCATATTCCCCTCCTGGTGCTATAGACTCTCCAGACATCAAAACTGATAGGTTGATTTTTTCTATAGGACTACTCATAGAGTCAGGGTGTTTGTCCTGCAAAGGTCTGTCAGGAAAGGTGACTGAACTAGGCCCTAAAATGGCAACAGTTCCATTTCCAACCAGATAGCCTTAGTAATGAAGAATGTTGGGAAAATATAGAATAGTTTGTAGATCTGTCTGTACAATTGCTTCCAAATTGAATGTTTTTAAAGTTTTCCTTGAGGCATCAGCTTATATTATTTACTTATAATGTAGTAGCATCCACAGGCCCAATAAGGTAACAAGGGAGGGCTGGAGTTGTAAAGGATTTGAGGTTCTCATTGGATTGAACAATCTTTCTGGATTTTAATATTTCAGTAATGCTCAATAAATACCATTAACTGTTATATGTTGATGTGTGTGGTCAGAGAGGCGGCTTAATTTTAGTAGTTTCCTTGGGGGAAGAAAAGGGCCCTTATATTTAATTTGTTTATCATTTGAGTGGATAGGAACCTGTGAGGAATTGTAGCTTCCATAAGAGGAATGGTGTTTCTATGGATCCTTTAATTAATTCTCTGTTGGAATTCAAAGGATACCCGGGAAAAACAAAATTTGAAAATATGGTTGTCACGATGAGAGCAATCTCTCTGTTAACCCAGTTTGGGTAATACCTTTGGGGGATTTGAGTACTTCATAAGACATTGCATTTTTAATCATAGTCCTATTTTATTTTTAAAATTCAATATGTTGTGAGGTATCTCACTCTCCCCAAAACAACATCCCAGTTGTATTAGAACATTATTCTTTGAGGGAGATGACTCCATTAGTGATATCCACATTTTCAGGTGACCCTTTCTCACATGTTCCCTTTGGATTAACGTTATTATTTTATTATGATTAGATGTAGCTATTATTTAGTTCTCATCTGTAGATCTCCAAGCACCTCACAAAGGTGAGTAGGTATCATTATTCCTATTTCACAGAATGGGAAAGTGAGTCACAAAAAAGTCAAGCCACTTTCTTCAATTTCTGAATTGAAATTCCACTGCCCACTGCAGCTTTAGGTCTAGTGGTCTTGTTTTAGCCTTGCACAGTGCAGAGATGACAGTTCCTGAAATTGTAAACCATTATTGTTATTTCCCTCCTTTCAAATGTTAATTGTGAAGAAGGAGTAGTTCATGACTCTGTTTCCTTAATGACTATGTTAATTTTCATTACAACAGAAATCCATGTTGTTCATTCATTGTCAACTGCATGCAAATATCTCAGTGGTATAGAGAATATAAACATTATTAGTGTTGCAACCATCTTCTTAGGATTGATTTTATTTGTTTATCTAGTTACTTAAATGTAGTGCTTCTTTTTTTTCAATTAGGAAAAACCTCTTGTGTTTTATTGTCACTGTCTATCTGAGGGTTTATTTTTCTTATGAGGACTGGCAAAATATGTGTAACAGATTATAGTTGACTGATACATACTAACATGATATAACCCTCAGATACATTTCAATGTGGCTAGGTAGAGTTTTACTAACCTATTTTCATATTTTGCAGTAGATGTTTTATAGCATCTGTTCAGATAAAAACCCTTTGCTTGATTCTCATTATGTAACACTATCTCTCTCTCCATAATCTTTCTGTACATCTTCCTAATTTTCAACCCTCCAATACTCTTTGCAGCAAAACACAACACTTCTGTCTTTAGGAGTCAGTTAATTTAGCCTCTAAATGAATATTTTTGTAGGAGTATTATTCTGTACCTTTCTGTTCTCCTTGCTATTATATCATTCCCAATTAAATATCCTGTTTGTAACCCTCCATGATGGGCTAGTCAGGTGGCTATCATTTGACACATATCGATGTCCACTGAAAAGTTAAAGAACTGACAGGGGAGGTCCAGACTTAGGCCTTGGTTTGACTATAAATTGGTGTAAATTTGCAAGAGAACAAATATTTTCTGCCTAACAATTTTTATTGTTTTCTCAAACAAGGGAATTATTTTGCAGTAGGGGAAGGTTTGCCTGATTTTTGGGCATGAACATTTCGCACAGGATTAGTGATTGATTAAATTAACTAACCATACTGTACCTTTAGAACAGTGGGTTACACCCCAAACACTGTTTGTCCTTCATACTGCATTCAAACCATATTTCAGACCTATTAATTATAATTAATACTGACATAAACTTTAATTTAGGTAACAAGGAAACAATGTATGGACATATTGGAAGACTATAAATATTGGCAATATAATATGTTCTTCACACTTAGTACTGAATGAGAGCTATAAATACTGGATCTGTCTTTCTTTCTTGTTACAGGTTTTTCATTATTCTTATACGGCTTCATATGTGATTTATAACATACATACAAGGTAAGTCATTTTGTTTTTTCAATACAATATGATTAAGTTTCAATGTTTAAAAAATGTGGTGGTGTTAATGTGTTCAAGTAAAAATGTTTACATTTTTTCAAGGGAAGTTTGGGAGTTAAACCCTCCAGAAGTAGAGGATTCAATTTTACAGTATGCGGCATGGGGTGTACAAGGAGAGCAGTTGGTAAGAACAGTCATTTAAAATGCTATGCTAAAAATAGTATTGTAATATTGTGCTAACACTCCACCCCACACAGATTACTGACCAAAAAAAAACACATAAAGGGAAGTTTCTGTTATTGTAGATTTATTGAGACTAGGGATTATAAAACCTGCAAGGTCTAGTCTTGTTGTTGGTTTTGGCCCTGATTCATAAATTCATGTTTTTAAGTCTGTTCCTATTCAGCCAAACACTTAATTATGTGCATATGGATGGACTTAAGCATGTGTTTTAAAGTTAAAGTAATTTGATTAAGTAATTTGTTGAATCAGTCTTTTTGCCAGGCACTAGGAGAGGACTAAGGTTGCAGATGAAAAAAGTTTTCAGGTGCAAAATCTGTGAAAATCTTGGATAAAATGCAACACATTTGACACCCAGAGTGGATCTGACAAACAAGATGAAATTGCATTGGTTTCAGTTTGTGTGTGAAATTATTGTAAAGGTCAGTTAAAATCCATAAGAGCAACAATACTTTGCACATCTATATTGCCTTTCATCCAATAATCTTAACGTGTTTTATAAATAAGTATTAATTTTTACAAAATCCCAGGAAGTAAACAAAGAAAAAAAAATCTTGATTCAAGAAGCAGCATTAATGTTAATCTATATTTTTTTGGGTCTCGTATGTGAGTTGGTGCATAGAAGAGGAAGGTTTAAGGAGAATAAGGAAAACTCAGTTCTCAGAATGAAGAAATCACACAGTCCTGGTCTTAATGGTCTAATAGTCTCATTACTGCCTTTAGACATGAGCCTGCAGCCCCTTCATGCACGGAACTTCAGTGAGAATTCTGCATGCAGATTGGTTATAAATTGGCCACTTGGAGAGGATAACCTGTTGCTTGTGTCATTAATCAATATGGTGGAGATGGAGAATGGGCCTCTGGTTGGGATCCATCGCATTAAGCACATGGGGTGGGAAGCCAGAAGTAATTACATTCATCTGGAACATGCTTGGCATTCTTTAATAATTAACCACACTAATTTATCAATAACCAGCGCATAGTGACAAGATTGATAATAACAAATACATACGTTATTTACTAAGCACTGCACCATATACATGCTTGACAGGGCGGTAACGTGTGTGTAAAACTTAATAGGAATTAAGTGTGTCATTATTTTTTAACTGCAATTCATAGGAAGATTTCCAGTGCTGCACTGTGCAGTAGATTAATGTGTTAGAGCATAACCAAAAAACTGTAGGTGATGATTGCTGCTAAATCAACATTATGTGGTCCTAAAATACATCAAAAAGAGTGACACATTTAAAAATTAAAAGTTAGAAAAGTAACAACATGGAATATATTTTGCCTAGATTGTCACTGGAAATTTGGACCAACATTTTCAAACATGGGTGCCTAATAGGCTTCTGTGGGAGCTTCTGTACCTCTGAAAATTAGACCAATTATTTAGGTGCCTAAATATGGATTTAGGTGCCTAAATATGGATTTAGGTGCCTAACTTTAATCACCCAAGTCTGAAAATATTGGCCATAATTTCAATGCAATAAAGATGACAGTAATCATCTCCGATAATGTTACAAAGTTAATGTGCTTTCTAAATGTCTTCAGCACGGAGGCCTTTATGCTACCATTTGCTCTGCAGAATTAGAAAAGAAGAATAACTTCCATTAAAACTCATAATCCTTTGTGCAGCCCACCAAGTATTATGTCCCAGCTGCAAAGCTACATTAGCAAAGCGTTTCAGTGCTTTCCAACAAGAAGGAAATGTTGTTTGCTGGGAGAAGGAACAAAAGGGGTGTATAGCAAAAAAAAATAAAAGGCCTATGTCATAATTGTCCCCTACCTACACCCTGCCCCCCAAGCATCCTGGCAAATACGAAAAGGAGGAGGAGCATGTATGCATAAATTGCTGTTGCTCCTGTGAGAAATAACAGCTGCCTCTTTAGTGGAGGGAGGGTGGCACAGATAATTCTAGGAGAGCAGGTTATAGCGGAGCCTGTCCTATTAAGGGCACGTGGTACATGGTGGTCCCCAATTATAAGCATCTTTCACTGTACTGGTATCAGGGCGCTGCGTCACTAGGCCCCCAGACAAAAGATGTCATGCAAAACAAGCACCAGATACATTAGATAAAGAGAGTACAGCCAAACAGCAGCAGCTCTGCATCATGAACAGACATCAGTAATAGGCACCCAAAATAAGTGTTTGTATTCACATAACTTATTGATGCAAATGGCATGGAGACTCAGACTGCCAAATATGCCACTGATAAGGCATACCATTGTCTATATAGATAATAACAGATCCACCTGGTCCACATACTAATTCAAAAAAACCCCTACATGATAATGATTCATTGCCACCCATAGCCGCACAGACTCACTACAGCTGCAAATCACTTATTGTCAACAGGGACACACACTGGAAAATGGTGAGGAACAATGTTACGAACATATGTAGGCACAGGAAGCACACACAAAAGACCCAGCAGTTTGCACAAACCTGCAACCATTGAACGGGAACTAGACTGGCAATGTGTAGGTGACCTTCAATTCTAAGAGGCTCATCACCATCCAGAAGTACACAACACTGCAGCAATGCCTGTCCATGGTCAATCAGCCAGCTAGCATGCACAAACAAAAGGCATGTACATAGCACAAACCTGCACTTGTCTGTGGATAAGCCAAAGGATCGGGGTTAAATCAAAGTGAAGTGTGGGAGTTGGATGGGCTTGGATCACCTGTTCTGTATGAACTGGCCATGAGGCAAGTTAACATATTGCTGTTGTTTTTGTTATTTGTTAAGCACCAGCACTGTACTTGGTTCTGTACAAGACACAAATAACACAAGCTATGTAAGAATCTTAAATTTGGGTTAGCAGGGGAAGGGGACTCAGTAGAGGCTTCAAATAGGAGAGAAACTTGGTCCGAGCGTACAAGGAAGACAAAGAAAGGAAACATTAGGAATTGTTTGAGCATGAACTAGTATGCTTGGCCAGGAACAGCTTATTGTACTAAAGAATGTGGCCACCGTGAATTCATACGTACAGTACGAACCGATGACCTTGTGAAAATAATACAAGGAGGCTCAGATACTATTTACTATTTCTAGGATTGCCTATGGAATTAGCATGCCACATGCTGCTAGTGCAGAATGCCAAGGTTAGGTTTTTATCAGCAGTGAGATAATTGGATCATCCTGCCGTTGTTTTGAAGTTACTGCAGTGGCTGCTTCTTTGGTTGTGAGTTATTTCAGTTTCTTGTTATTTACCTAGAGTGCATTATTTTATACAGACTAGGACAAGAGCTCAGAGGAACAGCTGTTATTTGAGTCGTGATATTTTTGTGGTAAAATTGAAAAAGTTTGCAAACAGTTTGGGAGAGCAAACTTTTACTTCATCAATTAATGTATTTTAATATCATATAGCCGTTCACTTGGAAAATTGTCTTAATTAATGGAGATATCCTATCTCCTAGAATTGGCCGGACCTTGAAAGGTCATCGAGTCTAGTCCCCTCCTTCACTAGCCAGACCAAGTACTGATTTTGTCCCAGATCCCTAAGTGGCCCCCTCAAGGATTGAACTCACAACCCTGGGTTTAGCAGGCCAATGCTCAAACCATTGAGCTATCTCCCCCCTCTTGGAGCTCATGTTTTCAAAATGCTATTTTTATCACTATTAACAATGAAGACACCAATCCAAGTCCTTAGTTTTATTTGTCATGGAATGTAGGGGAATCGGAGGGGTTTTTTCAGTCTGAATTCAGATCCAAATTTTGAAAAGGATCTCTTGATTTATAACCTGATTTTGTATAGCACCCATCACCACAGTGATAAGTGCCTCCCAGGTAAAATAGATCAACATAAAAAGATAACTAGTTAACTTCATGGAAACTTGTGCTCTTCTCGTTTTTCTTGAGTAGTGCTCTCTTTTTGTGGGGGAAGGAGGGAGGTATCCAAACCCAGTTATGGTAGGAAGGCTTTATCAAAGTCGAGAGTCTTGTGATGTGCCCTAAAGGGATTCAGACACTGGATTGGTCTAATTTTTTCTTCAATTAATGTGCAACATATTAGTGATCTTTAGAAATCTTTAGAAATATAATTGGTCTGGATGCACAATTTAATCTAGAAGGAAGCACAGGAAGTTGTCCGTACAACTGGATGACTTCCCAGCTGTCTGCTACATCAAACCCTGCCTTCTCACCTGACTTCTGAGCTGTGCTATCCTGACCTGTTGTTACCTCCTTCATCCCTGATGTGTTCTTGTTTCCTGCCCCTGGTCTCTGACTCCTGACACCTGGCTTGACTCCCAACTCTGAGTTCAGCTCTGACCCTTGGTCAACTCCTGACTACTACTCTGACCTTTAAGGTTAACCACCCAAGCACCAGTTGTGACAGTTTGCACAGGCCACTCCAACACCTCTGGGATTTGTTCCATGGAGAATGATGGAACCAAGTGCAGGGAGAGGAGTGCCAGATTCACTGGAATGGGTTGTCCACCTTCAGGCCGACAACCTAGCGATGCCGGCCCAAATGACGCAGGTGACAACCAAAAACCAGATGCTGTGGGAACAAGTACTTCAGCATCCCTCAGAGAACGCTGTGCTTCAGACCCATCGCCCTCCAAACAAGGACTGTCAATTCCCCTGATAGAATGTTTCACTGGGAAACATCAGAGATTCTGAGGGCCGCCTCCTGTTCTTACTTCACCCACAAGTTTGCTCTTCCCACCAAGCCAAGCCAGACCTGGTAATTAGCCTGTTGACCAGGGAAGCATTGCACTGGGCCTTCCCCATACTGGATGGTGATAGGCCAGTGCTAACCAACTGGGATGCCTTCCTACAGTTGATCTCAAGAGTCTTTGATTACTTCCATCGCACCCACTTGGCCAAGACCACCTTATGGAAACTCTGGCAGGGGCAAAGGCACAGCTGCCTTCTATGCAGCACAGTTCTGTTGACTCACAACTGATAGAGTGGAACAAGGTGTTCTAGCTATAGCAATTCTGATAGGGCCTGCGGTAGAAGGCTAAGGATGAGCTAGCCTGAGGAGAAGCCCCATCAGGAGTGGATGCCTTCATTGACCTTGCAATTCAGATCAACAATCATTTGTGTGAGCTGCAGGAGGAAAGAAGAGGGTCACTGCAGCTGCCTTGCCTGTGCCCCCTGTTGTCAGATCCTGCACAGCACACTGTGCTAATGCAGGTAGACTGGCCCTTCAGCAACTTATCCCTGAGGAAAAGGAACAATGATATTGCTTCAACCTGTGCTTCTATGGCAGTGAGCCAGGCCACCCCATCTTCTTCTGCCCTACGGTAAGCCCAACCCAAAGGGATGTGGAAAACAAGCAGGCACAGGCTTAGTAAGAGGGGCTGGCCTGGGCATCATGACAGGGTATACTCCTGAGACCCCAGCTCCAGTCTTGACCAAATCACACATCGGTTCTCACCGCTTGACTCCATACCTTCAAGTACTGATCTGGCTGTGCATTCCTGGACAGTCCCAACAGCTTCCTATGCAATGGGCCCCCTTTGACTCATGAGCAGCTGATAACTCTATGAATGTGATGACAGCACAAACCCTGCAAATCCCCTTAGAGATCACGTCTGCCCTGGACCCAGTAGAGACAATTGACAGGTCCCACCTATCCTGTGGACCAGTGACCACAGAAACCATGCCTTTGGAGGTTACCATTCAGGGACCCAGGAAACACTGCATTTACTGTGATCCTCTCCCTGCACTTTCCCCTGATCCTAGGCATCTCCCAAATAACCCTCCATAACCATCTCATCCACTGGTAGGAGTAAAGGGTCAGTTTTCCCTTGGAGTTCTGTTGACAGCATTGCTTGGTTCAAGCAGGTGGGAGGCACATCACTATCCTCAGGGGGACTCAGTCAGGGATGACTGGCCTGGCAGGGTCTCCTGCCAACTCCACACACCAAGTCCTTTCTAAATATGGTGACTTTGCTGATGTATTTGAAAAGAAAAACATTGATTCCCTGCCTCTACAGAGACTACAACTGCCCTATAGACTTGCAACCCGGGGGGAAGATTCCATGTGGCCATATTTATGCCCTATAGACTTGCAACCCAGGGGGAAGATTCCATGTGGCCATATTTATGCCATGTAAGAGTCCGAGCTGGCCTCCCTATGCACATACCTCCAGGAGAGCCTGGCCAAGGGATTCATTCACTAATAGACCTCACCTGCTGGGCCACCAGTCCTCTTTGTAAAAATAAAATAAAAAGTGGCAGTCTCTGCATCTGTGTTGACTACTGAGCCCTGAATCAGATAACAATAAAGAATTGATCCCCAAACCATTGGACTGTGTGGCAGTTGCCTGAAAGTTCAAGAAACTAGACTGGGGAGCATATAACATTGATGCCTCAGAGTGGGAGATGAATGGAAGACTACCTTTACCACTGTGGCCATTTTGAGTACCTTGTAATGCCATTCAGTCTAACAAATGCTCCCATCATGTTCCAACATCTTGTCAATTATGTATTTTGGGACATCCTGGATCTGTATGTAGTAGTGTATCTTGATGACAACCCTGAGCAATATAGCATACATGTCCAAGCCATTCTGGAGAGACTTGACCAACAAGGCCTATATGACAAGATGGAGAAGTACACCTTCACCCATACTTTCATAGAGTTTCTGGGGTTTATCCTGACTTCAGAGGGTATCAAAATAAGCCCATGTAAGGTAGAAGTGATCTGTCATCGGGCAACACCCTGAAATATCCAAGATCTACAGCACTTCTAGGGTTTTGCAAACTATTTCTGTCAGTTTATTCCAAGGTTCTCTGAGCAAATCATATCCCTTACCTCTCTGCTCTGCGAGAACACCAAGTTCCTTTGGTCCCTGAGGTCCAGCATGCCTTTGAGCAACTAAAGCTTGCATTCACCACCACTCCCATGCTAGCCCACTCCTATACCACACAAGCTTTTATTGTCAAAGCAGACACCTTCAACATGGAATTTGGAGCAGTGCTCTCCCAAATGTACAGTACTCAGGAGGCGCTGCATCTGTGAGTCTTCTATTCTAGAAAGCTCATTCTTGTGGAGCAAAATTGTGAAATCTTAGATAAAAAACTTCTGGCAAATAAAGTCACCTACAGGGACTGGCACCAGTACCTTGAAAGGAGCTAATTATCCAGTTCAGGTTTACGGTGACCACAAGAACTGTTAGGTATGCAGGGACAAGGTCCTCAATCAGCAACAACTTTTGTGGGCCCTATTCTTTTCCCCAATTTGACTTTATCTCCTACTCCCTGGGATCACAGAATGACAAGGCTGATGCACTGCTCCAAGAGGGAGAGTACTATGTTAACCCAGAGGGGTCTAATCAAGAGACTTCCTACATCTTTAAGCCCTATAACTTCCTTGGCATGATGCTATATCAGGATCTTCCTGCCCTAATCCATGCAGCCTCTACCTTATGGACTCCCCCACCCCGATGAACAGGAAACTATAAGCAAGGAATCACATGACATCCAGAATGGGCTAACTTTCATGAAGGGATGTGTATACATTCCCCCAGACTCCCACAAGTTGCACTCCTGCTACCATGCCGCGATTCCCCCCTGGTGGGGCATTCTGGTCACTCCAAGACCCAGCACTTAGCATTTCAATTTCTTTTGGTGGATCTGAATGCAAATGACAACACAGGCATATGTCACCTCCTGTACAGTATGCACCTACAGCAAGGTGCCACACAGTAAACCCCTTGGACTCCTCCAACCCTTACAGATTCCACCTAGACCCTGGGCAGCTATTGCATTAGAGTTTATCATGGAGTTACCTGAGTCCAGTGGGTATTCAATGATTTTAATGGTTGTGAACCATCTCACAAAGATGGCTTATTTTGTTCCCTGCACCTGCCTGCCCTCCCCTGAGGAAACCACCTGGCAATGGGTGAACCCGGTTGTCTACTTTCATGGACTCTCAGATTGCATCATCTCTGATCATGGATCACAGTTCATCTCTCATTTCTGGCATTAAGCCTTCTAAATATTAGGGTTTCACTCCTGTCGCACATCTGCCTACCATCCTAATATGAATGGCTAAATAGAGACAGTAAATCAAATACAAGAGCAGTACCTATGGTGTTACATCAACCATCACCAGAACAACTAGTTATTTCTGTTACCCCATGCTGAGTTTGCATATAGCAACACAGAATATCTCTGTACTGGACAAAGCCCTTTCTTCACAAATTTCTATCCCCAATTCCATCTGGAGTTACCCATAACACTGGTCTACAATTTTTGAGAAGTTGTCTGCTTCAGAGATAAAATGTGCTATTTATTATGAATTTTGATGTGCTGAATTCAAATATGACAATTAAAACAACTGATTGGCTACTGTTTCTAAGATATTTAAGTTTTTACATTTTATGTCTATGTATATTGTGTAGATAGTAGAGTTTTAATCATAAATTGTAAACCTAGGTCTTTTCATGTGTTTATGGTTGCTTTACATAATAATATTTCATCTGTCCTGTTTATGTAACACTTTAAAAATCAGCAAAAGGGTTATATAAATAAAATGTATTATGAAACAAAAGGCAAAAAACTATTCTGTACATAGTTTAGTCCTATTCAGTGTCTACTCGGCGCTTCTTGGCTTGTCTCTTGTATTCATTAAATGGAGCATCTCTTGTCACTGTCCAGCAATAGTCTGCAAGCATTGATGGGCTCCATTTGCCCTGATAGCGTTTCTCCATTGTTGCAATGTCCTGGTGAAATCACTCGCCGTGCTCGTCGCTCACTGCTCCGCAGTTTGGTGGAAAAAAATCTAGATGAGAGTGCAAAAAAATGTATCTTTAGTGACGTGTTGCAACCAAGGCTTTTGTATGCCTTGAGGAGGTTTTCCACCAACAACCTGTAGTTGTCTGCCTTGTTGTTTCCGAGAAAATTTATTGCCACTAACTGGAAGGCATTCCATGCTGTCTTTTCCTTGCCACGCAGTGCATGGTCAAATGCATCATCTCGAAGAAGTTCACGAATCTGAGGACCAACAAAGACACCTTCCTTTATCTTAGCTTCACTTAACCTTGGAAATTTTCCACTGAGGTACTTGAAAGCTGCTTGTGTTTTGTCAATGGCCTTGACAAAGTTCTTCATCAGACCCAGCTTGATGTGTAAGGGTGGTAACAAAATCTTCCTTGATTCAACAAATGGTGGATGCTGAACACTTTTCCTCCCAGGCTCCAATGACTGTCAGAGTGGCCAATCTTTCTTGATGTAGTGGGAATCTCTTGCACGACTATCCCATTCGCAGAGAAAACAGCAGTACTTTGTGTATCCAGTCTGCAGACCAAGCAAGAGAGCAACAACCTTCAAATCGTCACAAAGCTGCCACTGATGTTGGTCGTAGTTTATGCACCTCAAAAGTTGTTTCATGTTGTCATAGGTTTCCTTCATATGGACTGCATGACCAACTGGAATTGATGGCAAAACATTGCCATTATGCAGTAAAACAGCTTTAAGACTCGTCTTCGATGAATCAATGAACAGTCTCCACTCATCTGGATCGTGAACGATGTTGAGGGCTGCCATCACACCATCGATGTTGTTGCAGGCTACACCTTCCATGAAGAAGAATGGGACAAGATCCTTTTGACGGTCACGGAACATGGAAACCCTAACATCACCTGCCAGGAGATTCCACTGCTGTAGTCTGGAGCCCAACAGCTCTGCCTTACTCTTGGGTAGTTCCAAATCCCTGACAAGATCATTCAGTTCACCTTGTGTTATGAGGTGTGGTTCAGAGGAGGAGGATGGGAGAAAATGTGGGTCCTGTGACATTGATGGTTCAGGACCAGAAGTTTCATCCTCTTCCTCTTCCTCGTCTGACTCAAGTGAGAATGATTCTGGTGCATCAGGAACCGGCAGTCCTTCTCCGTGGGGTAGTGGGCGTATAGCTGATGGAATGTTTGGATAATGCACAGTCCACTTTTTCTTCTTTGACACACCTTTCCCAACTGGAGGCACCATGCAGAAGTAACAATTGCTGGTATGATCTGTTGGCTCTCTTAACCATAGTGGTTATACTGCGCTTTTGTGATGCAAAAGTCACTTCATCACAAACATAGTAGAAGTTAACTGCACTGTTCACACAAGTACGAGGCATCTCTGCTCACTTTGGCTAAACAGAAATGTGTTCCTTTGCAAAATCAAACACTGACAAATAAGAGAGCACGACACTGTATGATTTCTAGATCTGATATAGGGCAATTTGTTCAGCAGAGTGATGTAAGCTTCGTTATGATTGCATCATCCATGACTTCTAGGAATAACATGATGCAATTCATATCATGTATGACGCAATACCAGCTTCAGATTGCATCATTCATTGTTTTGCCTAAAAAGCAAGTACTGTCCAAACCCAGTCATAGATTTATTCATAGATCCAGTCAAAGATGTATTTTAGTCATTTCTGGTTTAAATTGAGATCCCTTCCCTTTATAACTCACTTATCCTCTGCCATTCCCAAGTCAAGGGTCGTATATACTGACCCAATAGCATATCTTGAAAACTAGAGCCAATCAACAATTTTAAGCATCATTTTCATTCTCAGTGACCCAGAATTAGTAAAGTTTGACTACATTTATTTCAGAAGCATTTTGGCTGTAGAGCAGTGTAACCTCCTCCAACCCAGAAGCCTCAAATTGGATACAGCAGATCTGCCAGACCCAAGAGAAGTGAAAGAATCCGATTACAAGTGATATGCAGACCAACAGCAGCAGAAGGGTTCCACCTTCTCTATGGGCCAGAAGATGTGGCTCTAAGCTAAACATCTCCACATAGGTGATCCAGTTTTCAGGATGGCCTGTCTATTGGATCTGTCAACATATCAACCCTGTTACTTTTGAGCTCTGCCTGCCTCAGTCCTTCAGAACGTACCCTGTTTTGCATGTGTCACTCCTAAACCCATAAGTAAAACACTCATTTCCCCATCAAACCCCACCAGCACCAATACATATCCAGGGTCATGTTGAGTACATTCTCCATGAGGTCCTAGATCAGGGGTCGGCAACCTTTCAGAAGTGGTGTGCTGAGTGTTCATTTATTCACTCTAATTTAAGGTTGTGTGTGCTGGTTATGTAGAGAGAGACCTTCTAACGTTTTTAGAAGGTCTCTCTCTATAAGTCTATATTATATAATTAAACTATTGTTGTGTGTAAAGTAAACAAGGTTTTTAAAATGTTTAAGAAAATTCATTTAAAATTAAATTAAAATGCAGATCTTATCAGTTTAGTTCAGTGGTTCTTAACCTGGGGAGCACGCACCTCCTGGGGGTGCGAGACATGCGAGATTTTTTTAGAAGGTAAATAATCAAAAACACAAATTAAGCACAGGCACATAAGTACAACTATTTTGTTTCATCAAACCTAAGTATTTATTAACATTATACATGTTTTAAGGATTACTGTAATATACAAACAAAGTTTTTAAATTTTCAAGTTTTTAAGCTAATTGTAGTGTATTTTTTTATAAGGGCTGCAGAGCGCTGGGACCAGGCCAGGAGCAGAGCCCTGGGCTGGCTGCCGGTACCCCAGGCCAGCAGGTGGGCTGAGCAGGGCCGGAGGCCGGGACCCCGTCTGGCAGGAGCCGGCGGACGGAACCCCAAGCCAGCGGCTCAGCCCGCTGCCGGTCTGGGGTTCCGTCCGCCGGCTCCTGCCAGACGGGGTTCCGGCCGCCGACCCCACTCACCCACTGCCGGCCGGCGGTTCCATTCACTCAGGCCGGCAGCGGGCTGAGCAGGGCCGGCAGCTGAGACCCGGCTGGCACGGGGCCGGCAGCTGGAACGCCACACCGTCAGCGGGCTGAGCGGGGCCGGCGGACAGAATCCCAGACCGGCGGCAGGCTGAGTGGCTCAGCCCGCTGCCGGTCTGGGGTTCCGTCTGCCAGCTCCTGCCAGACGGGGTCCCGGCCTCCGGCCCTGCTCAGCCTGTTGCCGGCCGGGGGTTCCGTTCACCCAGGCCGGCAGCGGGCTGAGCGGGGCCAGCGGCTGGGACCCTGGCTGGCAGCAGCTTGCCAGTAAAAATCGGTTCGCTTGCTGCCTTTGGCATGCGTGCCGCAGGTTGCCGACCCCTGATCTAGCCCATGGTCTCCAGAGTATGCTCAGTTCTATATGAAAGGTATAACATATTTTTTCTGTCATGCCTCTGTAGATTTGGACTGTTCTTCCAATTAGTCATTGGATTGGTTTCCTCAATAGCTCCCTCTGAGGTGAATTTGGAAATTGTTTAATTTGACAGCTTTTTGCTGAAGTCCAACATATTTTATCTACATATTTCTATCAAGGTTCCTTTTGCTTTGGATTCTATAGTTATTTTATGTGACTTTACTTTCTGTTTGTTCCATATTCATATATGTATGTTAGTATCTTTGTATTTATTATAGGTATTTATTTTATTGATTACATTGACAAGGTCAGTATTCTCATGATAGTAAGTGGTTTTGAAGAGACCTTGAGTTTTATATATTCAGAAGGGATCAGCAAAAATAAAGATGTATTTCCTTACCTATAACTATCTACACATAAACAAATATATACATTAATATAACAGAACTAAAGAAAATGGTTTTGCTACCCAGAGTACTAAAATGATTGTTTTGTAGAAGCCTAATAGCTTTTCTGTCAGAATTTGGTGCCCTCAGCAAAATCCAGGATTATCAAATGCTATGATTGGAGATGAGCTGTTATTGTGCTTAAAGGTAATTCAGGTTATCAGTATATAGAAAAACCCATTATCTTGTGTGTAGAAAGAACAATTTGTTGCCTGTATATTAATTGTCTATTCAGCTTTGCCTCTTCCAATGTTTAGAAAATATTAGAAAACTGGAAAAAATGCCCTCTCAATCATCAAGATGTAAGAGGGTTCCCAAAACAAATAGGCCTAATATGCCTAGGAGTTTACCTTTAAAACAAACAAACAAACAAAAACCAAAACATTATCCTATTTTCATGAGCCTTTGTACCACTTTCAAAGCCTTCTGCCACTCTACTCTGTGTTCAGCTGGGTTTGTCCTAGCTGTAGGTATTTTTCCTTCCTGCCTGATAGTGATTTGCATGTATCTGCTGCCACACTACAAAACTCATAGGTCTTTCAATTTTTCTTTGTGTCACTGTATTAATGTGAGAGACTATTTATAATTTCCTTTCTCTGCAAAATATGAGCTCTCATTGTGATTGTTAAAAGCATTTTTTCTACACAATAAAAAGCACCATCTCAAACAAGTCTACTGAAATCATATTTATTTTCAATTATGATCGGTTGTAACCTGAAGCCTGTACCTGACTTTAGCCAATGAGAAGTGAGTGGGACTGCTCACACACTTAAAGTTAGACATATGCTTAATGGGTGCTGAATTGGTGTCTTAGTGCTCTAATTGTGGGAAGCTTAATTTACTCTATCAAGTAATCCAAAGTTCAAAGTACAATTAACATGCAATTTGGTAAACTCATTTTTTGGAAGAGATTTGCTTATAAATTTTATTTCATCATAATTAGTACTGTGAGAAACTTGACAAACCCTCCTGGCAAAAATGCTTCTATTTAAAAAAAAAAAAACACAGAAAAAAAACTATCAAAGTTTGTGATCCAAATGGGAGTTTAATTAATGATAATGAAGTAAACTCCTAAATAAATATATTAAATATGCTATTTTAATTCTTATTTTTCAATGTCTTTTCCTTTTCTTGACGTGCTGCATTCTTAGATAAAATAACCTAGAATAACATACTGAAATATCAAAGCCTCTTTTTCATCCTCCCTTTTAAACCTAATGAAGCAAAAGACAGTAAGAATGAGAGCAGGACAAAGTGTGTTTTTAATTTATGCTGAAAACCAAAAATTAATAAGTGTTTTAATGTGATGCCAAATTATTTGTAAATTAAAATGTATAGAAAGGGCCCAGCTGTGCAACCCCTGACTCACATTGGTAAGAACATACTCAGTAGTCACTTAGACTTCAGTAGGGGATTAATCATATGATAGAGAAACACTTACATGAGTAAAGGTAGTCCAAATGGTCCCTTAATGAATCTGGCTCTGATCCTACCAGGTGCTGAAGCCAGCTACCACTGAGGCCAATGAGAAATGAAGAGAGATGCTTGTAAAATGTTAGTTTTTTCCTGCACGTGAAAAACTTCATCTTTTCATTGAAAACCAAAAAAATTCAGTCAAAAAATAAAAGCTTTCGCTTCTCAGCGGAAAAGTTTTCAGCCAAAAACATAAAAATTTTCAGATTTGGGCTAAAAAATGTAGGGTGTTGGGGGTTTTAATATTTCTACAAAAAGTTAGTTTTTTCTGTGGAAAGCAGAGACTTATTGCAAAACAATCCATTTAATCAAAAACCCAATTTTACATCAGATAAAACATTTCAAGAGAAATGTTTTGACCAGCTATAGAAATGAGGTTGCTCACCATTGTGCAGGATGGGGCTATTTGAGAACTTTGCGTGTAAGTAGAGAGATACTAGTCTGCTGGGTCTTGATTTTGGCAAATAACTTGCTCTAGTATCAACTAGATACTAGAACCAGCAGGGGTTCTCAAACTGGGGGTTGTGACCCCTCAGGGGGTCACGAGGTTATTACATGGGGGGGTCACGAGCTGTCAGCCTCCACCCCAAACCACGTTTCGCCTCCAGCATTTATAATGGTGTTAAATATGTAAAAGCGTGGTTTTAATTTATAAGGGGGGTCGCACTCAGAGGCTTTCTGTGAAAGGGGTCACCAGTACAAAAGTTTGAGAACCCCTGAACTATAGCTTTTCTGCTTGTCAGAGGCACAGCCTATCTCTGAAAGGCTCCACAAGGGAGAGTGAGACAACATAGGTTCAACTGGAAGTAGTTAACTAACAGAGTAACTGGGAGGCAGATAATCAGGCAGGGAAGCACCAGGGCATGATAAAAGGGTAAGGTCCTCAGTTAGAGGAAGTTCCCGAGGAGAAGAAGCTCTAGAACAGGGGAGCGCCCAGGGTCTGTGAGTCAAACAGAAACTGTGCTCCCAGGGCAAGAAGTCCAGGTTAGGCAGAAGGCAAGTTCCTAGAGCAGAGAGCCTAAAAAGGGATCCTGGAAACAGAGAACTCCCTGTGAAGCCTTCTGGGCCAGGAAGCCTTGAAGACATGTTTCA
This sequence comes from Emys orbicularis, assembly GCF_028017835.1. Lineage (NCBI taxonomy): Eukaryota > Metazoa > Chordata > Testudines > Emydidae > Emys > Emys orbicularis. Next base: position 15,574,273 of record NC_088693.1, on the reverse strand, counting down.
GGAAAGGGGAGGATTTTAGTGTTGGAGTCATGGTGGGCCGACAGCCTAAGGGCCTAGCATTTGGGGCTCCTCTTGAGAGACCTTCATGTCCCCTGACTTCAGAGGGAGACTCCACCTAGGCAACATTGAGAGACCTGATGTAAGAGCAAGCAGATGAAACACCTAGGCAGAGGTATATATTGAACTCAAGAGAGGTAACAGACTGAGTCCCTCAACCAGAAAGCTGAGATAGGAAGGTGTTGTGTATGTCTGTGTAAGTTTTTTCTCTTAAATAAAGGAGACTTCTGGGAAGGGTCCTCTTTAATACTCGAAGTCTGGACTTGTTTATACTTTGGGTGGAGGGAAGTAGAGGCAGGACTTACTTGCAATGCTGTTCCATCCTAACACATACCAGAGGGGTATGTGTTAGGATGACCTCCCTCACCTTCCCACTGCTACATTTATTTTCTACACCAATACTGGTTTTGTGTGTCCAGAGTAGACATGGGCACTAAAATATGATCTTTGATCTAGCACTTACAGGGAGTAAGACTAGAGTTCTTCCTACACTGCTGACGAAAATGCTTCTGAATTACTCACGCACATGTATTGTAAAATATAAATGTTTGTGTTCCAATCAAAACTCTTTAATTTGAAGGATAATTTTATTTCACATATTCTACAGAGTTCATCTCCATTTTTCAGTGATTAATTTCTGCTGTCTGCTTAGCCTAAAAATAGAGGAAGAGGAGGGAGGAGATGTGTTCTAGATGTATTTGCTGTAATTTAAATGGTATTCCGTATTAAAGGAAGCCTCCTGAGTTTGGGATAGAGGCATGGAGAGAGCGACACTAGGAAAGGCAGAAGATTGGAAGATGGGTGAGAGACCTGTAATTCCCTTACAACAAAGGGCAAGGGTGGGTGGGTTGTTTGTTACAGAATGAGCTGCTATATCAGTAAATTGCTTAATGATCCCACATTCAAACAAGTGTATCTGTGCAGTAAACCTGACTGAGTGTAAAATTTGAAATACAGTATATGGGCTGAGGTTTGGAAAGTTACATGTAGCCAGTCCTCTGACAGCTCAGGAACAAGATAATTACTCTCAGAGAGAAAATGTTAATATTGAGAACGTTGTGTACTGTGCATGAGCAGGACATTATTTCCCCATGTACTCTTTTTTAGATGTTGTTAGAAAAGGCCCAGAAAGTCTAGTATGAGAAGGTCAAGAAAGAAAGGGGGATAATAAAAGGTCGCTCTTCTTTTCTTTTCCCTTTTTCTTTACTCTATTATCTCTTTGGTTTAGTTTGTGACTTGTATGTTGATTCAATATACCGGTATGCACTGTACATTCATTCTATATGATAATAGCATCTGTAAACACACAACTGCTGAAATCGAAACTAAATAGTTAGACCTGCCTTTGTATTTGAAAACTAATGCTAAATTATATGGCCTTCTAAATTGTAAGGTGTTTTTTTGTAATTAAAAAACTAATATATGGATTCCATGGTATAACTGATTATGACTTTATCCCCTGTAGACTGCTAGAGAAAGAAAAAAATAGAAATATCTCTGTCGTCTTAAACATCCTGTACACTGTATTGATCAACATGTATTGTGCTACCCACCATATCTGAATTTTCAAGTTCTTTTTTCCTGTTAACCATATTAACTGCAAGTCTAGTAGTTTGACAACTTGTAGGATGGTGCTGCTGTGCTGCTTGTACAAAAAAAAATAGTACAAGCATGTAAGAACAAAGTCAGAAAAGCTAAAGCACAAAATGAGTTACCGCTAGCAAGGGATGTAAAAGGCAATCAGAAGAGGTTCTATGAGTACATTAGGAGAAAAACGAAGGAAAGTATAGGTCCACTATTTCTCTAGGAAAGAAAGGTAATAACACATGATATCAAGAAGACTGTGTTTAATGCCTATTTTGTTTTAGTCTTCACTAAAAGAGTTAATTATGTCCAGATACTTAAAACAATAAATAATACCATGGAGGAAGGAACATAAGACAGAATAGGGAAAGAAGAGGGTAAAGAATATTTAAATAATGTATTCAAGTCAGTAGGGTCTGATGGCATTTATCCTAGGGTACTTAAGGAATTAGCTGAAGTGATCTCAGAACCGTTAGCAATTATCTTCAAGAACTCATGAAAACCTGTGGGGTCCCAGATGACTGAAGAAGGGCAAACATATTACCTATCTTAACAAAGGGGAACAAAGACAATCAGGGTAATTATAGACCAGTCAGCCTAAATTTGATACCTGGAAAGAAATTATTAATCAATTTGTAAGCACCTAGAGCATAATAGGGTTATAAGGAATAGCCAGCATGAATTTTTCAAGAACAAATCATACCAAACCAACCTCGCTTCCTTCCTTGACAGGGTCACTGGCCAAGTGGATAGGGGTGAACGATTAGATGTGATATCTTGATTTTAGTAAAGCTTTTAACACAGTCCCACATGACAAACTAGGGAAGTGTGGTCTTGATGAAATACTATAAGGTGGATGCATACCTGCTTGAAAGACCATAGTCGGAGTAATGATCAGTCGTTTGTCAAACTAGGAGGGGTTATCAGGGATCTAGTGGGGTTATCAGGGATCAGTTCTGGGGTCCAGTATTATTTCATTAATGACTTGGATAAAGGAGTGGAGAGCATTCTTATAAAACTTGCACTTGAACCCAAGCTGGGAGGAGCTGCTAGTACCTTAGAGGACAGGATTAGAATTCAAAATTACTTTGATTAATTAGCAAATTGGCCTGAAATCAACAAGATTAAATGCAGTAAAGGCAAATGGAAAAGTACTACACCTAAGAAGGACAAATCAAATGGACAAATACAAGATGGAGAATAACTGGCTAGGCAGTAGTACAGCTGAAAAGGATCTGGGGTGTCAAGACTGATTCCCCACTCTGGCACTTTGAGTGCAGAAGGTGTGGGCCTGCAAGAATTCTAAAAATTAATACTGACCACTCCAGGCTTGTATTAAACTTCCAAGGTTACAGCTTTTTTCTGACCTTGGATGGGTAGATGCTGCCACCACTCAAGTGCAAAACCCCTTTGAGAGCCCAAGAAGGCACATTTGGGAATTCCTTCCTGTGGGGTACCCTCAAGCCCTTTCATCCCCCCTCCGGGGAAGAGCTGAGGGAAAAAACAAAGGAATCAGTCAGATGTTGCCACCATCTAATTAAACAATGTGTGCACAAACCTCTTAGGACACAAACATCCAATCTTGTTCTTAAAAAAGGTAAATTTTATTAAAAACAAAAAGAAAGAAAATATATCTGGAAACTCAGGCTATTGCTAGATTTAAAAAAAAACACTTACAGGGATTAATCATCAAGAATAACATTCTGGAGGTCCAGCTTAAAGGTTACAAGCAAAACAAAAGCATTTGGGGTTAGCACAGAGGAGTTCACAAGTCATAAAGAAGTAGGAGATAAACCTAATCATGTCTTCCTAGACATTTCCTGATCTACTTACATATCTGGGGTTTTAAATGAGTAGTTTCTAGGTATGATCTGATGATTGTTCATACTTGACCCAAGTTCTTACAGCATAGCAGCTCTGTCCCTTCTCTCCAGGAGAACAACACAGACAGACAAAAGGGGGATCTTGTTTCAATTTTAAAAAGTTCTAGCCTTCCCATTGGCTCTTTTGGCCAGGTGCCCACTCACTTCCTTTTACCTATGCCTGCAGTGAGACTTTTTAACCCTTTTCAGGTAAAGCAAGTAGAGAACAGCTACTAAAAGGGATTTTATAGCTAACTGGCTGGCTGGGTCCATAAAAGGGATCTATCCCCCACCCCTTCATTCATCACAGGGGGTTGTAGTGGATCACAAATTGAATTAGTCAACAATGTGATGTAGTTGTGAAAAGGGCTAATATTATTCTGGGGTGTACTAACAGGCGTGTCCTATGTCACATAGGGGCGGTAATTGTCCCACTCTACTAGGCACTGGTATGGCCTCAGCTGAAGTACTGTGTTCAACTTTGGGCACCACACTTTAGGAGAGATATGGACAAATTGGAGAGAGTCCAGAGGAGAGCAACAAAAATGAGAAAACCTGACCTTATGAGGTTTAGCCTTGAGAAAAGAAGACTGAGGGGTGATAAGTCTTCAAATACGTTGAGGGCTGTTCTAAAGAAGACAGTGATCAATTGATTTCCATGTCCACTGGTGCTGGCACAAGAAGTAATGGGCTTAATCTGCAGCAAGAGAGATTTAGGTTTGATATTAAGAAAAACTTTCTAACTATAAGAATAACTAAGAATAACTAAGCACTGGAATAGGCTTCCAAGGGAGGTTGTGGAATTCCCATGACTGGAGACTTTTAAGAACAGTTTAGACACCTGTCAGGTATGGTCTAGGTTGACTTAAACCCGCCTCAGCATGAGAGACTGAACTAGATGACTCCTAGAGGTTCCTTCCAGCCCTACAGTTCTGTGACCCTAGAAGGAAGCAACGATGAAGAGGGTCGTGCTTCAAAAATCTAACACTGTGAAGCAATTTCCACTCATGGAAAAATGAGAGCGATCAAAAACTGATTCTGCCTTTTCCTGCAAAGGTGGGAAATGCCTTTTTTCCCCGTCTCAATACATCTTTTAACCTTAGAAGGTTAGTTATATTAGGGGCCACACTTTCAAATAAGCCTCAAAAATACTGCCTGTAATTTTTGCACATCTGTCTATGTGAACAGATTGAATAGTTATGCTCACAAGCAAACGGGAGGATACACACACAAAAGCTTAATGTGCCAAGTTTTTGTGTAGCCTTTCAGAGGCTCATTTGAACAGATGTCTCTTTGATTCCTAGACTCAAAAAACAGTAGGGCAATAAAAGTGCCTTTAGAACTCATTCACATTTCAGTTGTAGCTGTGAGTAAATGATAAGAGCTGGGTGTTTACCACCCAGAGAAAAGGAAAGGGGGGGAAAGTCAAGGTGATATTCTTTTAAAATCTCATAAAGCAAACATTTGGAAGCTTTCAGGTCTGATGAAGTGGGTTATATCCCACGAAAGCTTATGCCCAAATAAATTTGTTAGTCTCTAAGGTGCCACAAGGACTCCTCATTGTTTTTATGTGGAAGCTTGACAGGTATAGTGCTTTCCCAATTCAGGCTCTAAAACCAGCTATGTTTATTAACAAAAACAATCATATGTGACTATTGAAGTCTTTCAGAGAGAGAGAGTCCCTTCAGTAGTATTGGTCTAATATATAGTTCAATAAGGGGCAAGTTAGGGAAGTAAAACCACTAATTCTGCAGAAGAAAGCAAACCACATTTATGTTTTCTGGTCCCCCCAGACTGTGTTCATGCCATCATTAGGTTTGGTTCTCTGTGTGGACTAATGCTAATCCACTTGATGCTGGATTCTGTTGGTGGAAGCATCAGTATCTTTCCTCTTCTCCTGCAGCCATTCTTGGTGTCAAAATTGAGCTCTTATTCACCATGAATGGTACCTTATTCTGTGAATGATCTATCAGATTCCAGGGGTAAGGAGCTGAAATCCTGCTTCCATTAGGTCAATAGGAATTTTGCCATTGGTATCTGGAGCCAGGATTTCATCCAAGGGGTATAAGCCCTGCAGCACCAGGCCCTTGAGAAAAGCTTCACTCATCAAGAACGTCCTGCAAAGGCCCTTACTCCTGGGAAGGACTGAAGATTGAGAATGCTTTGTGGAGAAAAGGGGCTTGGAGGTGGCAGTGATAAACTGATAGGAACAACTTTGTCAGTGAAACAAGACAATCACTACGCTCTCCAATGAACTCATGCAGGAAAATGATAAAAAACAAAAACATCCCATCACCTGTGGGTGAACACTTTTCACAAAGTGATCCCTCCATTTCTGACCGCTCAGTCCTCATCCTCAACGAAAACCTGCACAACACCTTCAAAAGAGGAGCCCAGGAACTTAAATTCATAATGTTGATCGACACTATAAGTCATGGACTCAGTAAAGACACTGGATTTATAGTTCATTACCACAGTCTGTAACCCACTAATCTTCCTTTGTCCTGTGACTGCAGAGGTTTTCAATGGCCACTTCACCTTGAATGGTCTCTTACAACATTTTAACTCTTCATGCTAAACTACCTGTTCCACCTTGTATTTAGCTGAGACACCCTGAATACTTTTAATAGAGCTGAAGAAGAGCTCTGTGCAAGCTTGAAAGTGTCTCTCTTTCACCAACAGAAGTTGGTCCAATAAGAGAAATTATCTAACCCACCTTGGGGGAGGGATAGCTCAGTGGTTTGAGCATTAGCCTGCTAAACCTAGGGTTGTTAGTTCAATCCTTGGGGGGGGGCTAATTAGGGATCGGGGGCAAAATCAGTACTTGGTCCTGCTAGTGAAGGTAGGGGACTGGACTCAATGACCTTTCAGGGTCCCTTCCAGCTCTATGAGATAGGTATATCTCCATATATTATTATATCTTGGGACCAACAAAACTACACTAACACTATTAACTCTGACAGAGTCCACCTCCCTGCCTGGGTGAAGGGCTTTCTCGTGTTTCAATTAAACCTTTTGCTAACAAATGAGACCCTCAGAAGGGGGGCACTATTCAATACATAGAAGACCTGCTGAACTTACTGATCCCCCCCACACACACACACATCCCCATTGGGGAGATTAAGGCAGAGTGTACCTGTGCCTGGCCACTAGGAAGTATGTGGGGATGGCATGCCCCTTTTACAGTCCCCTAAACTTAAAATGTGAAAGTAAAGGTTGACCCACTGAAACTGGATCCCAAACTATGAGTAGTAAAGGTAACTACTAGCAATTGGAACTGGACGTGGAAAGAACAGGTGTCCTAGAACCAGACAGGTCACATGAGAGGGTTTGTCTACACTGAAAAATAACCTCCAGGCAGCAAGTTTCAGAGCCTGGGTCAGCTGACTCAGGCTCACACCAAACGGCTAAAAATAGGAGTGTAGATGTTCCCATGTGGGCTGGATCCCAGGCTCTGAAACCTAGTGTGTGTGTGATCCATATCTCAGAACCTGGGCTCCAGCATGAGCAGGTACATCTACGTTGCTATTTTTAGCCTTGTAACATGAGCCCGAGTCAATTGAGTCTATGATGTAAGAGTGATGCATCTATATCTAACACTCTAGCTTCTTCCCTGCTGCTTCATCAGTCATAGGCCATCTGCAAACCATTGCCTCCAGTGAAGAGGAGAGGTGTGGGGGTGGTGTAGATGCCAGAGTGTTCAGTGTTGTGAATGAGTCTGTTAGCAACTCAACACCAGAGCCCCATGGCTGAGCGATACAATCCCTCAAAGAAATCTACCACTGTACTGGGACCACCAGACTTCAAGTAAAGTTCTTCAAAAGAGGCCTGCCACTCCACTGGTTGAAGAGATAGACCCAGGCATCAAATTGATGTTCTGGCTATGACAATGGTGTAATTTTGCTATGTCTTGTGCAATTACAAAGATTGAGGATCTGTGTTTGCATGAGTCTGAAACCACATGGGATAGCCCCAGATATTGTACAGTACCCATTTATGTCAGCATAGATACAGACCTACAATGGGTATTTAGCAGCTGTGTTGTGATTAATGTTCATTATTTCATACAGCAGATTTTAAACTAATTAAATATCTATTGAGATGTAATAGTCATGTAGCTAATTTGCAGTTTAAAGAAAAATGATGATGCTAGCACACGACTGTGAGACAGTTGCATTAGCGTAACATAGTAATAATGATCAGGGAAGAAATAATAGCTAGCATGGAAGAAGTACTTGTGTTCTGTTCTTGTTCTGATATCACTCACACCTGCATGTTATCTGAGCCCCTACTCCAGTGTATTTGAATTGAAAAACAAAACAATGCTTTGTAACACTTGAAAAATTAATGTTTTAAGACCCACAGATGTCAAACTAATCAACAGCTATTGAATTAATTCCCCCCACCCTCCAGAAAATCCTGTCATTGTGTCTCCCCTTGTGAAAATTCCTTTGGTTAATCAAAATGTTTAGAAAATCAGCTCCGTTAAAGAATGAATCTACTAACTGCTGGTTGCCATTGTTATTATTGATTACTATTTATTTTCTGTATCGTTCACAGTGTGTCAAGTGCTTTCCATACAAAAAAGAACACAAGAGTATATTCTCTCCTGCAGCCTAGCTCAGTTTAGGGAGCTCATCACGGTTGCCCAATCCACACGGCCCAACCCCATCTTAAGTTAGAGACGCTGAGGAACTGTACTAGTTCAGGCCACTAGTGTAAAACGGTGAGCTTCACTCCTCCAAGATCCCAGCCCACCAACTCCTACCATGACTTTCTCCTTCCCTAATATGTCTCTTATGCCAGAGCATGGGATAAGTGGAGGCAGCTGACTCAGGCTAGGTCTATGCCGCCTCTGCAAGTTTTAAATCTGCAGAGAGTTTGCCTACACAAAGAGAATTCTCCACTGCCATCCTCTGACTTGGCCATTTTGCACTGCCTGAGAGGTACAGAGCAGCCGTAGCAGACCAGAGAATGCATCTCAGTGCATGCCCCAGAGAGCTCGCACTGAGTAACACTTTACTCTGTGAGTAGCCCAACCCATTTCAATGGGGCTTCTTTCGGTGCACATTACAAGTCAGTCTGAGCAAGCGTATCACATACTGGCCCTTTGTATTGCCATTAGAAAAGCAGATTTCCAAAAATGTACAAGGCATGACCAAGTGCCACTGCATGTATACCAGGAGAGGGCTTGTTTCCTTTCCAATGTGGAATTAAAGCACATTTTGAAAATGTGAAAGTTGTTGCAAAATGGAATTGTCATCCTCCAGATCCCCATCTAACAAAGCAATTAAGCACATTCTTAAGTGCTTTACTGGATCAGGGCCTGGGAGCCTAAAAATTTATTTAAATCAAAGATTTTAGTCATTGGAAAAATTCCAATTAACTTTGCTAGACTAGGAGGCCTAAGCAATCAGGGACTGTATGCCTAGTAATGTAAAATATTGTTTGGGTTGCAGTTGATACTTAAAAATTGAGAAGTCCAAAGTGTAGGTTTTGACATTAGAAGACATAATGTTGCCATGGAGGCTAAGAGAACAAGCTACGTTGGATGGATTTGATGCCTGGATTTCCCTAAGTGCACTGGAAGGAGATTGAATTGTAAATACATCACCAATCATGCACCTGACCTGGTTTAATAGCTGTCAGATTAAGCAGCCATTTAGCAGGGCTGTCTTGTCATATCTCTATGTAATTAAGAAGCTGTAGCATACATATTAGAATCCATTGAATAGTGGTAAGAGAAGCCATCAAGGTACAGACTTTCTGCTATTCTAAATAAATTCTCTTAACAGAACCTTGGGGCAGGAGAGTAGACAATAAGTATATGCCATAACTGAGGGCAATATAATCAGTGGATACATATAATATGCCATATATATAATATGCCATAACTGAGGGCAATGTAATCAGTGGATCACTGTTTAGAAACAAGCATGTGTCTATTAGAGCTATGGGAAAGTGAAGGTGGGAAAGAAAATGCCAAGTTAGGTCTTTTTAAACATGTTTGTGACAGTAATGTCTAGTTACTGCTGCTTGGCCATACAACTTTTGTTTTAACCAATGGAAGCTAATCTTAGGGTTTTGTTCTAACCTATGGAAGCTAATCTTAGGGTTTTGTTTTAACCAATGGAAGCTAATCTTTGGTATTTTCTGTTGGAACAATTTGCAGAATTTTTCTAAACTGATAATTAGAACATGATGGCAAATGAGGTAACATTGCACAAATTAGAGCCAATTTTGCCATCTTTACTGCAAGTATTTTGTAAAGTGACAATTGCAGGTTTCATACAGTTCTAGAGGTCTGATTTTAATCTTCCCTGAAATTGGGGGACAGTTCAAAATATTATTTGTAAATCAAGGGAAACACAGACCTTTCTGTCAGTGAACTTTCCAGTTGCCATTTTCCATACTGCATGACTAAGCCTGAAACTAGGAATGCGCTGAACGACATCAGAAGCCTCCAACCATGGTGTGTCCACTTACCCAGAAATAATTTGCTACTTGTGTATCATTCATGCACCCCACTAATTAGAATGAGAATTTATGCTCCCTTCCATTCTCCCAAAAATTCCAGTTGAAACAAATGGGACCAATGTCACTTACTTGGGATGTGTGGTGGGAAGATATCAAGGTTCTGCCCTTTCCCACAGAGGCAGGCAGAACATAGCAGCTACCCTTGTTACAGGTCCTGGAGCAAGGACCCTCTTACTACCCTACCAAGGTATGCAGATCTTGCTGCTAACAATAAAAGCTAAATTAATGTGTTCTGTTTAAAATGCAGATCGTTTACTGGAGTATTAAATAAGCAGGTCAGGGGATCTCTAGACAGCCAGCATTTTGTCATAAGATAAACTTCTTTAATAATTTCCTCCCAAAACTGTCTAATTCCTGCATACAACTACCACATGTGCAAGTATGTTCCCCTTTCCCCATAACTCTTCCAACCGAATGCCTGCCTGGTAGCAAAAATACAAGGGATGTTATGTGGAGTCAAATGCCATCTATAGAGTAATTAATCAAAAATGTCTTTGGCTACACAAATTGGAGATGTATATCCCTTCTCACATATGAAGACCCATTCAACCAGACTGATTTATTTGTCCAGGTTTCTCTCCCATCTTTTTATCTGGGTTGTTTTCTTAACATCTTTTTCAGTCAAAATTGTCTTGGAAACTAAACTTTTTGTTCCAATTTGCTCCTGGGTCAGCTCCCCACAAGTGGTTAAAGGTCCAGATAGAGCTGTCTTATATCCAGAGTTCATAATAGAATCTCTGACCTGTAAATATTGAAAATATGGGATCTTTATGTTATTTACATGATATTGTTTTTATTTAAGTGTGTTAGCATGTGTGGGCTCTGCAGGCTTCATTTGGAAATATTACTGTGTCAGGATTGATCTATCAAAGGAATGCAGGATTTGGCCCTGGTTAATATGATATGGTTAAACATTAGAAAGAACAAATGGGTAAGAGACAGGCCCAGATGGAAAAACATCTTGTAGCTTTTGAAGAATTAATTATCAGGAAGTATCACTAGAAGAAGCCGTGGAACTTAGACTACACTTACGATGTGACGGACTCCTTGCTTAGCTGTATCCAGCAGCATTTATAATGGTGGAGGTTAACCAGGGAATGTATACAGGATGGAAATAGCCACACTTGTTCCAGGCAGCAGCAGCACAGTGAAGCTTTTATCTTGTTAGGAGCAAAAAGAGAGGCAGCTTGGTCCAGTGGGTAAGATGCTGAACTGGAGTCTGAGGATCTGGGTCCTGTTCTAAGTTCTGCACTCACTGGCTGTGTGACCTTTGCCAAGTCACTTAGCCTCTCAGGAACTCATTTCCTTTCATCTCCCTTGTTTGTCTTATCTATTTAAAGTATAATATATCTTATTATAATTGTACAGCGCTACGTTCGGTGAGGCCTTGATCTCACTTGGATCCTCTAGATGCTTCTGAAATAGTAATATCAGATAGCAGTAGTAATGTAATAATCACAATAAGATGTGATGTAGATATCTTAAATGTCTTTAACACTTATAGGCAATTATATTTTTTCAAATTTATTAGGTCTATTATTTTTCTCTGCTCTATACATATAAAACCTGTTCACCCTCCTACTGTCCTTGCAGCTAAAACACTTTTGGGTTTATCTCCCACCTTAACTACAACCCTTTCTCTCTGGCCTCCGTTTACATATCACTTGCTTCCAGTCTACCCAGAATCCAGCACCCAAAATCATTTTCCTACCCTTCCTCTTGAACCATGTCGTCTCCTATTTGATTATCCAGTTCCTGCACCTTGTCTATTGAATCAAATGTAAGATTATTGCATTAGCTATCAAGGCTCTGCACAACTCCAGCTTTGCATCTCAGTCTCTCTGCTCATTCGATATCACATTGCACCTTATCCTCTTCACTCAGCCAGTGGTGTTAGCCTCATAGTCCCCTTGTATCCCGCTCCCACTTTCCTTTCCTTTCTTTCCCAAGGATCCCACCCTCTTCTTCAGACACTCCACTACTTCCATGATGCCTTCAGATGCAAACCCCTCTAAATATACCACTACTTCCATTTGTATTTAAACAACAAAAGAAAAAAATTCAGCTGGGTCTCCAAATGTCTGTTTTATTCTTGTTGTTCTCCTGTCATTGCAGGATTGGGGTCTTAAGGACTCAATGTTAAGCACATGAAGGATGGGACATTGCGCAACAACTGTGTCTTTGTATCTCGTATAACATCAACCACGATGTTGGTGTTTGACCACAAATAATACTGCCTTTGTTTATCATATATTATTTGTATAGCATATAATATATTTGTATAATGCCAATGGTGCATTAGGTTGGACCCAAGCACTACCCTGAGCTAATGAATTGGCCACTCCCAAATTTATAGCCCATGCCTCTGGGCTTAGTTTATTCTTCAACATAAAATAAACATGAAATAACATTGTAAAGTAATAGTCCTCTCTCCTGTTCTCCGCCTATCTTATAGCATCCTCTGGCATTCCACAGCTTACTAATCAGGACCTTCTCCAGTCTATGAGGGTCCCCAGGCCTCTTCACAGTCCTCTGCTACATACAGGCAAGAATACTCCCAGCCGCTGCTAGTCCCAGACTCTCTCCTGGAGCTGGGGTCCTCATTTATATCCTCCAGCTGATAATCATCAGCCCCAATCACTTGATGCTGTCCAGTTGGGTTGGCAGTCCTGGCACCGCTCCAGAACAAAGCTGTCTTCTCCCCACCCTCCTGGCCTATAAGGAGGTAGACCACCCTGGTACAGGCTCTCTCGACACCTCACCTCACCAGAATGTTGTGAAGGGCCATATAAGTACCTGAGTTTGAAGTTGGAAATGTATGAGCTCTTCCTGGCAAGAAAGACATGAGTGTAAGTCTTGGTCAGCAAGCAGCCCAAATAAGAACCGTGCTTCAGACAATGAAACAATAGTGAAGCTGCATTGTGGTTCTGTAGCCTTGGGTTGCAGTTGCCTCCCTTGCTGCTGTACCCTTCCCCCACCTGATGGTGAGAGATTGAGCCAGTTTCAGATCCCCTGGCATGCCAATGGCTCACAAACTCCCTATGCTTTCAGCAGATGGGTCCAGATCCTCAAAGGAATTTAGGTTCCTGTCTTCCATTGACAGCTAGTGCAAAGCTAGCTCAGGTATGTCTACAGGTGCTGCAGTCACACCTCCCGATTGCACTGTAGACATGCTTGAGTGTGATCAACTTTAAAGGTTCATGGTAAATGCTGCAATTCTGACAGGGATATTGCATGGTGCTATGTACAGAGAATACAGATTCTTATATAAAATAGTAAAATGTGATTGTGCTTTTAAACTTTTTGTTTAATTTTTTTATGATCCAGATAATGATTCATTTGCTTTTTTATTTTTGGAGGGGATAATCAGACTTACTTTCTAACATAACTGCCCCTCCCCCTTATCTTATAACCGTGATTTACTTTAACACATGGAGGCTAAGAACACAGAAAAAATATTTTTTGGGGAAAAAAACGTTTACAGTTGGCATCAGATGAGCATAAACAAGTCCAGTGCATGGAGAAATGTATTAATCTTCCCAGTCTCACTAACCACAATATTAATACTTTTCAGAATTGGAGTATGCCAGAGGTGCTAACATATATTATATTCTGTAGCATGTGACAAACTTCTGTTTTCTTGGGATTTTACTGTTGTTGATTCCCTCAACATTTGGTATTATCATTTAGTCTTGAAAATTAAATTTCAGGAGGCTATTAAAACTAGTGGGTAGAGGGTAAATTGTTTCAGAATCCACTGACCCTCACAGCTTGCAGTGCATATTTCTATTATCTTTGATGGTGCACGCTGCTTGTCTTTTTGTTATCAATCTTAGAGTCATGCAAATTGGTCACAGACAAGCTACGAAAAAGTAATTGGAAAAATTCACTCATTATCTTCGAATAGGATTTCCTCTTATGCTAACTAGTTTAGGATCTGGGTTAGTTTTTCAGTGACGCTATGATGAATAGTCAGATTATCTTAAAGGATATGCTAACTACAATTCTGTTTGATTGTTATCAGTACCTTCCATTATTATTTAATTATTTTATTTATTTATCACACTCTAGACCAAAGCAGATGTATTACAAATAGATTCATAGATTCTAGGACTGGAAGGGACCTCGAGAGGTCATCGAGTCCAGTCCCCTGCCCTCATGGCAAGACCAAATACTGTCTAGACCATCCCTGATAGACATTTATCTAACCTACTCTTAAATATCTCCAGAGATAGAGATTCCACAACCTCCCTAGGCAATTTATTCCAGTGTTTAACCACCCTGACAGTTAGGAACTTTTTCCTAATGTCCAACCTAAACTTCCCTTGCTGCAGTTTAAGCCCATTGCTTCTTGTTCTATCCTTAGAGGCTAAGGTGAACAAGTTTTCTCCCTCCTCCTTATGACACTCTTTTAGATACCTGAAAACTGCTATCATGTCCCCTCTCAGTCTTCCCTTTTATAGGTCAAAATTAAACCATTAGTTCCAACCCCTCACCTGCAATTTCTGGGGAAGTTCATCTCTGAATCTTAACTTTGCACTGTGCACCTGAACCCTTGCTGATGTCTATAATTCCAATGAAGTGAAAGATAAATAATGTAAAGACTGAACACTGAGCTGTCGGTACATCTGTACTGGGCAGAAATGGAACACCCTTGAACTTCACGAAAGTTTGGATTTGCTTCTACATTCAGAGTCAAACTTTGCAGCACAGATGTGTCTCTAAAATGTGTGTAGATCTCTTCAGGGTAAATCCAGTCCTGCCCTCCATGGCAGGATGCTGGGAAAAGGAGGCTGCTGGCAGTGGAACTAGAAGAAAGGTGCACATCCTCTGCATAGCACAAAATCCAGCTCCATTCAGACACCCTGCTCTGAAATACACCCCCAACCTTTCTCTCAGCCCCCTATGTATCTGGAGATTCTAGCATGGATCCTCTCCACCTGCACTGGTGGAAGTGATTAAGAAGGCCCAGGAGCTACTCCAGTTATTAGCAGTAGATTAGCCAGCACAGGTTTAAGAGAAGATTTCTCCACCCTTGCACATCTGCCTATTATCTGGCCCTTACTACCTGGACTGGGTGCTGCCCACAGGAATTAGTCCTTGAAGAATATTTCATAATTTGATATTGTGAAACATTTTACAAACCATAAACAAGTATTTTGAAAGAAGGTAATTTAGTTGAGGAATCAATGGCACTGACTGAGATGCAGCAGAAGGAGGGGGGAGGATTAGTGTCACATAGAAAACATTAAAGTTAACAGAATCTTCAATTCTTCACACTAAATTGAAGTGAATTTGATTATTATCAGAATTAAATTTCTTGCTAATCCAAATTATTCCTAAAGATATGTTTAATTAAAGACAAAGATTTAATTAAACACATGCTAGATTTTGTTGGCTTGTTAAATTTGAAAATGAATAGGTCATGCAACGTTGAGGTTAGAGTTTGATATTTACACACTTTGAAGTTTTATTCACTAAGTGGTCTATGCCCCAAATACTAAAGGGTATGGTGAGAAGCAGTTAAAAAATAATAATGCAATTTTCATGTGAGATAGCGTAGCCTGGTTCCACCTTATGCCTTTTTCAATTTATTTTCTTATCATCATGCCTAAAAGCTGGGAAAGCATTTTAGGCACAAAGCCATTGATGAATTTATGAGAATATCACTCTGATATACTTTTAGCAATTCCACTTCTAATAATTGTGAAAGATGCAGTCAGCAAATTTTAGTGTTCAGTATATCCCTGTAAAACCATAATATTAATAATTGGACATGAGCTTGTATTAAGAAAAACCCTGCAACATTCACTTACATTCACTTATTGTACGTCAGCAATACCCACAGACCCTTCTGGAGATAGTACTCCAAGGGAAGATGTTAAAATACATGTCATCACCCTTTTGAGTAAGTAAACGAGTGTGCACCAAGGCCCTGCTCCTGTAAACAGTTACACATGTGCTTAATTTTACTACTTTGAATAATCCTGACTATTCACATTAGTAAAATTAAGAATATGTGTGTTTTCAGGATTGGTGTCCCAGATATGTGGTTTACCTTATTTATTTATTTAATTTATGTTACTATAGCACTTAGATGTGTGAGCGTGGGTAAAGTTAGCATGATACCATGATTCCTGTGCTGCAATCACATCTCAGTTTGCAGTGTAGTCTACATAGTCTACTCCAGTATTGCCAACTCTCATGAGTTTAACATGAGTCTTGTGATATTTCATGTTTTCCTTCAAGTTCCACCTCTTGGAGGCATGTGATTAAATGAGAATCTGAGTTCTTATTTAAAAAAATTGGTCAGCAGCTAAGACAAGGGGTTCCTGGTCCATGACTGGGGCTCCTAGATGCTACAGTAATACAAATAGTAATAATTAATTCATAATTCAGGAATAACAATAATAAAATAAGTTTACAGACCTCACTTTTGCAGAATAAAGCTTGAAAATGTGACCTGAGTGCAATATAAGGTGTAGAACAGGTCAGGGATTTTGCAACAAAACATTTTTTATCATAAGATGCTGATTGATCATGACTGAAATGTTTTTGTGGGAAAGAATTGGTTTTGACAAATTTTTCAAGTCAAAAACACTTTTGGGAAAATAAAAATTGTTGGAATGTGTGTTTCAACATTTCAGAACAAAACATTCTGGGTTTCAAGTTCTAAATGACTTTTCATTTCAAAATGTCACTTAATTATAATATTTTAAAAAAAGGAAAAGTGGTCAAAATCTAAACAAAATATATTGATGTTATTAAAATTAAACATTTTGATTGACCCAAACCAAATTTATTTTCAGATTTTCAGTTTGCACAAATGTTTGAGAAATCACCTTTTTCTCATGATTTGGAACTGGAGAATTTTTTTGAAATCTCAAAAACTTTGTGGGACAGGAAAACCATTTCCTGCACAGTTCCAATGCACAGCTCAAAATCCAAAGAGCAAATCAAAAAGAAAACAAAATCTCATGCTTTTCTGGGGCGGGGCTCATGATTTTTGAATGTTTGGAATTTGCGATATTGGTACCCACGTCTACTCTTTGCTGGGACATTCATGCCAGGCAAAATAATTCCCAGTTCTCTGGCTCTCCAAATGGCAATTCACACGTATATAATTATACATTCAGGAAGCAGATTAATATGTTCCTTCCATTGCAGTTAGAACTCAATTTCACTTTGAAATTCTAAGGAAGTGGATTCCATTTGATTGCATTCAGCATTCCTGCTTTCAGTTGCTGGAGCTATTTGAAAGGAGCACATTGCCAAATTAGCTGATGATCAGTGTCAGCTGGTTGAAAGATGCATTATAGGTGGTTTTATCCATTGTTGCTGTGTATTAGAGACGCTTACTTTATAATATTATGCAGCGTGTCAATGTCCAAAAAATAATATGAATTAAATTCATTTCCAGCCTTCAATTGTCCTAGGAAAGTACATTACTGTTCTTACTATAATCATAGCTGTGGGCTAGCCTGTGGCCTGGCTTGGGTGGCTGAACAAAGAGGAGTAAATCACCAACTTACTCAGTTGTGCCTGCTACTAGAATCACAAGTGGGCATGAAGGGCATGTCAGGAGAATTATGTTGCACTAGGGACTTTAGACCTGGCACAACGTATTTCCCCCTCCCTCCCCCCCGAGTAGCAAAAAAACGGGAGGCAGATCCTGACTTCTACAGTCATGGGCTGCTCCTGGGGCACCGTACCAATGCACTGACCCTTGTTCAGGGCTTGTCACAAAGACATGATTGAGTCCAATGTTAGCAATTTCCATGTTAAGGTTACTACTAATTGATTTTAGTGCTAATGTTTTTGTAATTATTTGCTATCTGCTTTGCTATACTAGCAGATATGAACATTTTCATTCTAAGGCCTTGTTTTCAAGGGGTGGAATGTGGTCAATTGATCTATAAAAATAAATTCTCTCAGATGAACCACAGTGTGAAAAGTCTTAAACCCAATGACTCTGGGGTTTTGGTCTTTTATATATTTGTAAGAAATCTGCATGGAGTAATTTCTTTGGCTTCAAACACTTTTATGGGCCCCGATAACTCAAAAATGACACCAGATGAATTATAACAAGTGCTCAAAGTTACAGACTGGGGCTGAATGACTGAACTTAATGGTGATTTATACTAAGGTATTTCTACAACATCAAGCATGAACACATTATTCTTTTGGGACTAAATCCTGCACAACATTGCACAGACCCGGCAGTGTAGGGGATGATTTAGAGCAGCATGTTTAGTCTAGGTGGTTGATTTAGTTCTGCAAGGTCCTGGGTTTAAATCTTGTTTAATTTGTTAATATCTGTATTGCACTCGGTGTCATGGGTAACACAGTTTCATCATTTTTAGTTAACAAATAAAGTCATCCCTAGCTCCTGGACTCTAGCCGTGAACAAGTGGGTAGAGGGTGGGCACAGGTCCCCAGCAGCTCCACTCCTCGTGCAATAGGGAGAAAGAATTTCCTGTGGGGCAAGATAGGCACAGATTTCACAGTCTGAGATCAGGAGTAATGAAGAGGAAAGGGGAATTCGTGATGAGAGATTACATGAGGGTGTTTGTGGGAATGTTTGAAGGATGAAAAGAGGGCTGGTTGGGTGGTCAGGGCAGATGGGGATGGGGCACTTTATTAAATAATTAATAATGAGTAAGAATGAATAACCATGTGATCAGTGGAACCAACAACTGGATGTTCCTTGTGAGATATTTTCTTTTGTGCAGTGTGTCAAATTCAATTAGCAACACATACTAAATAGTAGTAAAAAGATTAAAGACCCTTTTCATGGTTCAGTTATAAAAGTAGCTCTTAATCCTGCATGATGACTGACAGTGCAATATTTAAATGAAAGCTTTTCACTACAGCGCCCAGCCATAAAA
Source organism: Emys orbicularis (assembly GCF_028017835.1). Taxonomy (NCBI): domain Eukaryota; kingdom Metazoa; phylum Chordata; order Testudines; family Emydidae; genus Emys; species Emys orbicularis. The sequence goes on along the minus strand of NC_088693.1, from coordinate 15,555,345 downwards.
GCTGTTTTCACAATTTGAGACAGAAACAACCTAAAAGGTAAGAAAAAAAGAAATACAAGTAATATTTTGTCCTTGTTATTGTTCTACAATAATGGACAAGATTGAGCTAGTTGTTCAAAGAAACCTAAATGAAATAAGATCATATTTCCAAGTTGTTCTTTTAGCCAGTTAAAAACATTTCTTTATACATTGGAGGCAATGCTACATATTGGAGGCATGCCCATTTACACTGCCTGAGGATCTGTCTTGGCATAAATAAATGCTTTTAACTGGCTAAAAGAAAAACTATTTGGCAAAATGATCTTATTTCACCTAGGCTTCCTTAAACAATTAAGTAGACCACCTTGCCTAGTGTTACTTATATACATTTCTTTTTCCCAGAAAAAATAAACAAGTCCTCCCCTTTTTTTTTTTTTTAGTAATATACATTGACTACAGAGCCTGTCATTACCTTCTTCAGAAAGTTGGCATCATTAAAATTCTTACTCCATATCTTCTCCAAGCTTAAAGTTGGGTCATATTTTTCAGGTTCAGAGAGATTCTGAACTGCATCCAATTTCAGTTCTTCAAATATAAATGTAATTACTGGTCAATACTTCTGGATAATTTATATAGCTGCTGAAACCATATAACATTTCATCAATTATTTTTACTTCAAGTTTGAATTCACATAGGGTTTTGAATTTCTGACCATAAAGTAACTTTGTCCCAAGTCACCCTTTGTTCCTGATAATAACTAAAACATGCTTCAGTGCTCATGAGATGAAACTCTTCAGCTTTATTGCTTCATAAAGTAGAAATCCTGATATAGATATTTTAAATATCAATAAATGACTGTAGTTTAAAGATGCTTAGGGAAATCTGTTTCAACTGATAATTGGGAAGGGGAGAGGAAAGCAGTGATAAGGTCAAGAATACTTAACCTTAGATTGGTATTATTCCCACAAGCAGACATATGATAAATACCTGGGCATTTTAGATGATCTATGGAAATGCATTTACTGCAATTAAGCAACCCAGTGTTGTAGCATGAGTGCATATCGAAGAGATGTTAGCACCCAGGGCCGGTGCAAGGAAGTTTCGCGCCCTAGGCGAAACTTCCACTTTGCGCCTCCCCCCCCAGCCCTGCGGCAGCTCCCCGCCCTCCCTCCGCCCTGAGGTGTCCCCTCCCACGGCAGCTCCCTCCCCCCGGGGAGCCGTACAGCAGCTCCCCACCCCACCTCTGCTCCGCCTCCTCCCCGAGCACGCCGCCCCCGCTCTAATTCTCCTCCCCTCCCAGGCTTGCAGTGCCAAACAGCTGATTGGCGCTGCAAGCCAGGGAGGCGGGAGAAGTGGAGCGGTGACCGCGCGCTCGGGGAGGGGGCGTAGGAACGCTGTAAAAAAAATTGGGGGCACCGCTTTTTGGCGCCCCCAAATCTTGGCACCCTAGGCAACCGCCTAGTTTGCCTTAATGGTAGCACCGGCCCTGTTAGCACCAAAACTTATATTGTGTATTGTTTATCTATTGCTATGTTATCTGCATTTTCCTGCCGGCAAAGCTATTATGGTGTGTGCATGTTCTTATGAATTGTTTTGTTGTTATTATTTATTATTATTTTGTGCTTGGCAAATGCATATGTGGCTATGGCACTTAAAGATAAACAAGACAATAAGCCCTAAGGAATTTACAATTAGGACAAATCATGAATGTTGACATCGGGTGAGAGGGAGGGATGAGGGATAACCGAAAAATTAAAGGATTGGGAAAATCCACTTGGCAGAAGCATTATTACAGGAATTCACATCAGCTGTGATTCCACATTTTCCTTTCCTTTTTGTTTGTTTGTTTGTTTGCTTTTGCTAGTGCGTGTTTGTTATAACGTCAGGTGGGAAAGAGGGAGCAGATAGTGCCAATGGAGAGATCAGGGATAGCACATTCCAAAAGAACTGTGTTTCAAGGAAGAATATGATAGCAGAGGGGAAGATCCCTGTCTAACAGGGGAAAGGAAGTAGTATTCTATTCTGTTCTACAGAAGTTCTTATATTATGCTTATCACCATAGTATGTGAGTGCCTTTCAGTAATGTGTTAAGTAATGTGACTAATATCTGTCACATGTTTGTTCTCTCACACTCTTCCCAGGTGGAGAAGTGTATGTAGTAGAGTGTCTTGTTTTGTTTGTTTTTTAAATAAATATGCACATTGCTATTTATGTAAGAGACACCACCGTCAAATAAATGTGTCTTTCCCTTGGAGTGGAAGGTGATGAGGGTTGTGATGGTCATTAGTTCCTCAGGGAGTTCATTCCACAGTCTTGGACCGGCCCCTGAAAAAGTTCTGTCTCCCACACAGATGAGCTTTTTCCTTGTAGAGAGTTCCACTGTGCCAGAGAAACAGAGTTGTCAATTATGGTCTTCATCTCAGAGCTTTAGGCAAATTTTTAGATATCTTGGCCCAGGCTGGGGAGCACTTTGAAGTAAAGGGCTGAGATCTATCATACAAACTGATTCAAAATTGTATGGGAAGCTAGTGTAGAGAGTGGAGTACAGGTTTGATGCCTTGCTCGGAGAAGTGCTGGACTGTTCTGCATTAGCTGAAGTACATAGTGCTATACTTAGGGTTGTGTCACTGTTTCCATTATACTCCCTCATCTTTACAATCAGGTTCACTGCCCCTCCTGTTTTTTCTCTCTTGGTCTTTCTTTTCTCTTTCCCCTCTTCCTTGCACCTCTTAGTGCTCTAACATTCTGAACTTCAAACTTAGACTCTGATTACATCAAAAATGGGGAGACCCTTCTGCCCCTTCCCAGGTGTTCACCACTGGCTCCTTCCTCTAATTCTTAGAAACACCAGAATAGACCAGGAGGCTGGACTGTAAATATCACTTTGGTTTACCATTAGAAACAGCAACGGTGTGAGAATGAATGAGGTGAAAACAACCTCAAAACTGACTGTTATCAGAGCAAAGTGTAAGACTCACTTCTGTTGTGTAGCTTTCCCTGAATGTCACTACAACAAAAGAACTAAGATACAAGAGGAGGAATGTGGATAGAGAGAAGGGGCTGGCCATTTTAGCAGGCTTCAGAAAGGTGGGTCAGTCTCTCCAGGTGGTTCACGGCCCCTGCCAGCCAACGACAGCTTTCTGATCTCCTCAGAAGAATCTCAACTCTAAGAAAAAGTGCTGGGGTTGGCTGGGAGGAAGCAAGGGAAGATACTATAAAACGACAGATGCAGGCTTCTTCCTGCTCCTCCTCCCTCGATTGGGTTAAATCCAGGACATATTAGAGTGCTCTATATTTTAGCATTGAAGGAGGAGAACCACTGACCGCTTAAGGTGGTTGTAGCCTTCTCCCTTTTCATTGCTGCTGGGACAAATTGTTGGCAGAAGATATCTTATTTGAAGTTCAAATTGCAGCCACTTGCCAAAAGATTCTGATTTCTGTCTGTGTCCTCACTGGTTCCTTGCCATTGAAGAGTGAGGGATGAAAATAATGGAGAGAAGAAGAAAAGAGGGGAAGAAAAATGAGTAAAGAGAAATTCTTCCCAAACATCTACAGAGAAAAAATAAGGAAACCAAACTTTACAATAGGAGGGTCATTATTATGATGTGCTTTGTGTAAGATGTTCAGATACCAGTGAGGTGCATGATATAAGAGCATAGAGAGAATCAGACAGTACTCAGTTTCTTGGTCTCATTCTTATTTCACTTAATTCCTATCTGTAATATAACACCAGTGATGTATATCCGTAATTTATATCTGTAATCTATATCTATAAGCTATATCTATTTTCATAGATGGAAATAAAGATATTTGTGCTGGATAAAAATGGGACTAACAAAATATTTCATAATCTATTTAATTGTAATAAAATTTGACTGTTTAGCCTCTTTACAGTGGTGGTTCTGGAGATTGTGAGAAAATTTGCTAAAGGGAGTAGAAATATTTGAGTTGGCATAATAGTTAAAAAGAAAGGATTCAGAGCCACAAGAATGTTAAAAGTTTCTTAGAAATTGATAATACCAGAAAATCTAAAGAGATCTTCAATGAAAATTATGATGAATTATTCTTTAGACTGTTCTGAAACCATGGAAATTGTATTTCTATCACTGGCATGAAAACATTCATTTATGTCTACCAACATGTTATTTCCCCCCTTTATCTCTTTTACCTAATCTAGATTTATATTTTTGAAAATAACATCTACTATCAGCCTGATGTAAAGAGTAGCTCATTGCGACTGACATCCTCAGGAAAAGAAGGAATCATTTTTAATGGAATCGCAGACTGGCTCTATGAAGGTAAGGTGGATATATATAGCTATTTATTAATACAGGGAAGAGATTCTTGTACAAAACCTACAGGAGAAAACTATTCATTCCAGGACAATGGTGTCTGAAGCTATTTTGCTTTTTCTCTTCCTATTTTCTTGCAAAATTGCCTTCAGATCTTTGCATTAGCTCATATTTTATATTGACTCATTTGCATATAGTTATATTTTCTAGAGTGGGGGAGGGTCCCCAGAGTGCGGGCTAAAGAGCAATGAAAAAGCCCCGCAGCCCGAGCCCCACAAGACTGAGTCGGCTGGCATGGTCCAGACGCAGGTGTCTAGTTGCTGTGCAGACATACTCTTACGCTTCTTTGAAAACCCGAGCTCAAGTGGACTCTCTGAAATAAGAATGGTAATTTACATTCTATAGAGGTTTAAATGCCTGTATTCAAAAGATTACCCACCTCAGGTTTTAATGGATTCCATTAATGTTTTGTAAGTATTTTAATAGGTCAGTGAAGTTCAAAACCAGGGAGAAGAGCATCTTTAGCATGGAAGATCATTTTAAATGCAGTTGAGATACTGCAAATCTAATATGATTGCATATAAATTGGTGTATTTAACCATATAAAGTTAATTAAATCTGACAGAGCAGATCACCTTTTTGCTAAAACAAAGTATTGCTTGGGTCACATTCCTAATTATTCAACATTTTGCTAGGCAACTTTGGGCCAAATTCTGCTAACCTTAGGGTGAACTGCATATATTCACAAGACGGTAGCCTGCGTGATATGCTCTGAATTGGGGGCAGTGTGGAGTTGCGCTGTGCCAAAGATAATTCCGAATGACTCCTGGAGATCTCCAGATTCACACTGCTCCCCTTTACAGAGTGCAGTATATTCCTTCCCACCCTCTAACCCAGGCAGCTGACCAGCTCTGCTGTTCAGCACATTGGGCAGACAAAGTTATGGCTCTGCCAATTCTCCAGTCTTTTCTGGGCAGTATGCATCCCTGGGGAGTAGTTAGAGGTCAGCCTGATATTTATTTAGGTCATATGGGAGGGAGAGGGAGCCTCCACCTAATGAGTAGGTGAAGTCTAGCATAAGAGAAGCCCTGGTAAAGTCAATTGGACTATACTAAACATTGGTAAAGGTTACTCAAATATACTTACTTGTGGGTAGTGTAGTAGTGAGTGAAACAATTCACAAGATTAAGAGATAGCATTGTAGGATGAGTGAAACTGGGGGAAAGAAAGAGTCAGGTTTCAGGGGGGACTGGGGTGAAGTTGCTAACAGACAAACTTTGGAGCTCTGGCATGTAACACTGGCCAAGATCTCTTTCCTATGACTGTGCCAGCCTGCCACATCAGTTATGGCTAAGGAAACACTCACTATAAGTAAAGATTACAAAATCTGGTTCTTAGTTAATAGAGAATGAAGTAAGAGATTCTAATGCTCTTGTAGATCCTTATGGCAAAGCTGCACCTATTGTTAAGACCAGATACTGTGAGAGAAATAAATACGTTAAAATTACCTGAGTATATTGACTGCAAAGGGCCTCGGTATTTGTAGTATTTGTATACAGTAACTAAAGAGTAACAAGACCAATTTCTGTCATTTATGCCATGCCAATGCGGCATTTTTCAATTTCAACTTGATTGTGCATATCAGAAAATTATCTGTTATAAATAAGGTTGGCGTGCATTGTTAGAAACAATTTTTTTTATTAAAGATAAATAGAATTGTTGACAGTACAAATTACTTTCTTACATAAGCATTAAAAGACAGGGTAAGAAATATAAATGATAAGGAAGAGAAGTAACTAGTTGAAAATGCACATATTAATGTTACATTTCCCACTGATACTCTACCTGAGCTTTGCACATTTGTATGTAAAATAGCGCATGCACATACATGTGTCCACGCTTTGAATGTGCACTGTACAATTCCAGCACCTGTGCGCTCAGAGGTGTTAGAATTTCCATTCACAAAACTCACTGGGACATACACTCATATGACGGTTTGCACCAGCAAATACATGTTTGTATCCATATGTGCAATTTTTCCTGCAAGTGGATATGTAGGGTTGGAAATCAGGCCCATTAACCTCTCCAAAAAACATGGAGGTTGATTTTCAGCAAGGCCACGACTTTTCCTCTGTTTCAATATGAAGGAAGCCAGACACACTGATGCAGAGGTCCTGTATTTCCAGTTTACTGTTTCAGTTGCTCCTTGTTAAACCCTGTCAGGACAGCCACTGGAAGCCACTTTGTGAGGGGCTCCCCCACCACAGAGGGGGCTCTGTGGATCAGGTAATATCCAGCAAAGGTTATACAGCCTTGGGGGGTGGGGGAGCCTGGGCCTGTGAGCTCTGTGTGACCTCTCTCAAGCGATTCCACCCATTCTCAGGCTGTCCAATTCCTGCCCCATAGCTCTGATGGAGGTCCTGCTCCCAGAGAGCGGTCTCCATGGATTCCTAGGAATAGGCTATGGTGGAATGGAAGAAGCTGTTTCCCTCTGCCACACACACCATCTCTTTAACAGTTGTGAGAGGTTGCGCATGGGGGTTTTTCTAGGCACAAATCCCCAGAGCATATTGTGGCATTCTGACTCTTTTCTTCTTTCCTAGGTAACTTGTTAATTTAAGCAGTACTCTGCAAGCAGTAGATATAGATGAAATATCGTGTGGTGACATCAAGCATATAGCTGATTGAATACTGCACAATTATATTAATGGACATCCAGATGAATTTAATAGCCGCTCATTTTGACCTTATTTTTGTGACTTTTTCATTTGCAATTCACAAATACTCATGTTCCTGGGCATTGGTTTACAGAAGTATTTGGGAGTGTCTGTTCTTTGTGTGAATATCCTTATTTAAATGCAAACAGCGGTGTTTTAGAACAAACAAAAATGTTTGCTATATGAATGTTCATCATTCATTATCTGTTGTTTTCCTGTGTAAAAAGGTTTCAGTTATCCAGGCAGGGAGCAGAAAGAATATTCTGTAACTCAGGCAATCGATCACAAGTGAACAGCAATTAGTGAATATTCTGAGTGGACAGCTTGTGAATACTCCAAATTTCGGTTTCCAGACACACAGCTGAATGTTGTGTACAACACAGTGTTCACTGAAAAAGTACAAATGGTAAATTAGCTAGTTAAACAAAATCAAAGTCTGATCACAGACTAAAAGTAAAAGAGCTAAATTAGTCCGATCTAGGGCTGGGCAGGAACTGGATTTTTCGTTTGGCTGGGAATTTGGTAATTTAAAAAAAGAAAGAAAGAAATCTATTCAAAACAGAATACTCCCCCCAAATCAAAATGTCATGCAAAATGAGATTCAATACAACTGAAGATTGTCCCCAAATTAAAGAATAAAACATAAATAACTGGATAGAATGATACTAGTGCTAAAAATGCCTTTAAATTCTATTGATGCAAATCATTTACAAAAAGAATTTAAAAATGGACAGAATGATATTAGGACTAAATATAAGGAAATAATCAGCATCTCACTTATGCAGGTAATTCCATTGATATAATTGGGAATTCTCATCTGAGTAAAAACTCATAATTTAGCCTCTAATGGTCCTTAATATTTAGGCAATTCAGTCCAGGATAATGTTCAATATTTCTTTATAATTACAACAGCTCCATTGCAACAAAGCATAGAAATTATATAAAATGCAAATGAATGAGTTGGTAATCTGAATCACACAACAGTTACTTCTATGAATTTCCAAGAATATGCATCTGTTTCAGAGGAGCTTCTTCACTCTCACGTTGCCCACTGGTGGTCCCCGGATGGAGAAAGGTTGGCATTCCTGATGATAAATGACACTTTGGTACCAAACATGGTTATTCCTCGGTTTACTGGAGGTCTGTATCCCAAAGGAAAGCACTATCCATATCCTAAGGTAAGTAAAGTCTAAGTGCAATCTACAGCCCTTGTGCACGGTTCAGTGAACCGACTGATAGCATTCTGCATTACTGAAGGACTGTTTCTACATAGTAAAAGAAGCTGCTTGTGTTGATGTGGCAGTACGGGGAATAACATTCAGAGTTATGCTATTTCAAATAGGGTTATAAAGCTTTTTGCTAGACAGAAACCATTAGGTCAGGATGGGACATACAGTCTGTTTCATGCTAATTTATTATTGGTATACGCTACAGCTTTTGAATGAAGAATGAAATGATCAGAAGGAGTCAAGAAAAAATGTTGCCAGAATTGCCTTTGAACAGCACAGAGCAGCTGCAGGCTGCAGTGAGTGTTTAGCTGCATTTATATAGATGGATGAAGCATAACAGTTTTCTGATAATACAGAGTATCATAGTATCTGACTGCTACTTTTCATCAAACGATGGTATTATTAACATGGGTGAGAGGCCTTGGTTGGATAAAATAAGCAGTGGTATGAACCTTCCCCAAGTCTTTAAACTGAACAAAACCAAACCTTTCAGTGAGGTTCAAAAATGTGGATAAGGAGCGCCCATCTTTTGTGATGAGGAGAGATCTGCAGGTCTAAACATGAGACTCTCTGATACCAGAATTAGAATCCTCCTAATTTCCTGTTTACTCTCCATAAACCCTCTCCCGCTACCTCAAGGTTCCCCTGCTCAAAGTCTCCATATTCGCTTACCTTTGTTAACTCATATATTGAGTTCCTAAACCTGTGGGAGCCTCTTTGCTGGGCTCCAGCTACCATACTACTTTATCTGTAGCTCACCTGTATTGCTTAAGTTCAATATACAGACAGGCTGAAAAAGAACATACTAGAATATTATATATAGAAAAGACATTATAGTCCTGATTCCCCTCGCCTATAAGCAGGCTTTATGCTTTATATATATATATATATAAACTGGCTTATTTTTTAACTCTGTGAGAGGCAACAAAATATAAGTAACTGTGGCAGGGTCTATGGCCCCTTTAAGGGACAATCTGCAGCTTACAGTCAAAAGAGCCTGGGCACAATCAAGAGGCACCCTACCTCACCCTGGGGGCAAGACTATATATAAACAGGAAAAGGAAGCTGAGGAGGAGAGAGAAAAGACTGGAAGCCATGCTGGTTGCTATGGGCTGCAGGCCCACTCTGACTTCAGGACACTAGCTTGACCTAGGCCTTAGTGACTTTGTTTTCTGACTATGAGTTTGGTTTCACTTAGGTAAAAGCCTTAGAAACTTGGTTAAGCTGCTGCTTCCCCAATCTGATGCCTAAGGGAAATGGAGAAAGCTTATCTGCCTCCTAGTAAAATAAGAAAACCAAGGGCATTAATTTGGAAGCCTTCTTAAAGGGGAAGATTTTCTTTGTTAGTTTGGTTTTGGCCTCTCCTTGTTGAATTCTATGCAGTAAAATGCAAATATGCAGAATGGGAGCTGGCTTCTTTGAAGGACATACAGTGATTGCTGAAACACCAAAACAGCATAATGTGCAGTAGGTAGGGATTCTCATAAAAAAATGTTAAACATTCAAAACTTGAAGAAAGTAGCAATAGTTCAGTGTATAGATTAAAGATTTGGGTATGATTTTCAAAAGCGTTTAAGTTCCATTTTCATAAATGACTTGGGCACGCAGAAGTCTAAGTCCCATTGATTTTCCTAAGTCACTTAAGTAGTCTTGAAAATTTTAACCTTGATTCTTCTCCAATTGAAATCAATTGGAGTTGACCCATTATCTTTAAAGGAAGTAAGATCAGACCTTAAAAATACCTATGATTTTCTTAAGAAACAGCATTCTAGGATGGTAATTATGATTATAATTTAGTATTTGTAGTATGATAGCACCTAGGAGCACCAGTCACACAATTCTGTCAGCTTTGATGGCTAAAAGCAATTAATCAACCAAGAAAAAATATACAAGGAACTCTTTAAAATAAAATAAAAAAAGCACTACAAAGAAGTGAAAAATCTCAAAGCATTAGCAATTCAGCACAAAAGAGATGCACAATATTATTTCAGTAATCTCATTAATGAAAAACATTATCTTCATTTAATTTGTCTATTCAATAACAATTTAGCTTCCAGTTAAACATCATTTATTAATTAAGCTTGTGGTTAGGCAACATGGATAGATAAAAGTTGTTGTTTAACACAGGATTTCACTTTACATCATGCAGAAACTGTGACATGGGGTCTGACATGGTCACATGGGGTCTGACTCTGCAATCCTTACTCACACACAGTAGTAATTATTCAAGGCAATAATCCTGTGGAGTGTAAAGGAGTAAGTACAAGTAAGGGTAACAGAATTAGGACATCTGTAGGGTTGACATGCCTGGAATTAAATGTGCATTACATTTTCCATACATAGGAGCATATAATGGATGATATAATCCATTGACAAAGAGGTAGAGTGAACCATTTTTGAATTAAAAAAAAAAAAAAACCACCCAGTGTAAAGTTTTTGCATATATTTTTCATTGTCACTGCTGTTTCAATTCCCAGTTCTTGGCAGAAGTGGAGGTGTGGGAAAGCCATTCTGGTGGCATTTCTGACCTCACTGGAAGCTGAAAGGACTCAAAATCTCACACAAAATATTTCCCCTCAAAACCTTCAGTTACACACCTATGCAGAGGGATAACTCACATGAGTCATCCCTCTGCAGTTAATGGAACCTACTCACATGAGGAAAGTTACCCATGTTCTTTTGTATTTCAAAGATCAGTCCCTAATTTTGCGGACACATGAACATCTAGAGACTCAACCTAAGTGATCCTCTAAATTTCATGTTTGCCTATCATTGGTTCACACATACACCTGTCTCCTGTCCTGCACCACTTAGATATGGGCGGACATCGGGTTTGGGCTAGAAATGTGATAAGTGCAGTTTCCAAAGAAAATGTGTGTTGGTATTTCAGCGAGGCATCTTTTAAAGACCACACTGGATCTGTAAATATCCCTGCAATGAGCCAAGCATACACAAGCTAGTTTTTAACTAGAAGTGGTAAAAATTGTGGTTTTGATCATTTTTTCTTGACCCACAAATAATTTTGCCCATTCTGCATGAACAGGAAGTCCCCTCCTCTGCAGCAGCGTTGCCTCTTCTTCTGCTTCCCTGGGGCTCCTTGGAAAACTCTCTGTGGGTCCTGGAATCTGCACAGTGGAGAGGGGTGGGGCAAGGTGGGAGTAGGGCAGGATTAAGGGGGTTTACTGCCTTTACCCACTGGCCCTGCGGAGCCCAAACTTAACATTACTCAACTTTCTGACTCCTTTCCCCCACACACAACCCACCTGAAGAGAGTAAGGAGACTCTGGTGATGGTCACCACCTGGAGAAACTCTACTGGGGATATGTTGCCAGAGAATGGAGATGGGAAGAGCCTGTAATGGAACTCTGGAGCGGCCGTGGATTGAAGTACAGCACATCACACACAGGGTCTTGACTTCCTGTGGATCCTCAGTCTTTATGACCTTGGCATATGACCTGTTCTTCGGGGGGGGGGGGGGGGGGAGGGGAAGAAGGGAGGGACCCTTCCCCACACCCTAAAAAAAAAAAATTGGGAAGAAATCCAATGAAGATTTGTTCTTCCCTAGCTCCCTACCATTTACCTTAAATTATCTGTATCCTTTTTTCAACAAGATGATTATCCAGCACAAGATTACTTTAGGGATGCTATTTTAAGGAGAACTACATTTATTTCTGTGCGAAACACAGGCTCAATAGTAAACCATGAATGATTCTAATAAGACATGTTTTAACAGTTCTAGCAGCTATTGAGTGAATCCACATAGATACCTAGTAGCTTGATCCCAGAATAAAAAAACCTTATCCAGATCTAAAATCCATTTTAGTCTGTAAAACTGAAAAGAGGATATGATTTTAAATTTGTGGAAAATGCAAGCAGGAGTCCAATTACCACTCCAAATTAACTGAGCATTTCAGAGCTACTCAGAAGCAGGCAAACTGCAAATAGATATTTAATTATTTTATTTTACAAAATCATATAAAATTTTACAATCTAGTATTTATTTATTGTGGTAGTGCCTCCGAGATCCAGTCATGAATCAGGACTCCACTGTGGTAGGTGCTGTACAGGTGCAGAGTAAAAAGATGTTCCCTGCCCCAGAGTTCACAATCTAAATCTAAATGCAAGACAAAAGACAACATGTGACTACAACAGGCAGATGGAGGAGCACAAGGAAACAATGAGACAACATTCATTACCGCGATAGGCAGTGATCTGAGTAATATCTATATTACTGATAATGTGAACCTTAAAATATTTGAAGGTGCAGGATACCATCTGATCTACCTTCCTCTCCTCCCCCAGACATTTCATCCACCACCACCAATCCTATTTATCACCCTCTCTTTGGTTGTTCCCCTTTTGTCAGCAGCAGTCTTTAGAGACGTGAGAGATCCTAATGGTTCTTCCTTGGCTGTCCCCTAGCATGAATGTACACATTAGAATATTAGATCTATTACTAGAACATTATTACAAAGCTCATTTAAACTGGATTTTTAACTACCCAACAAGAAAGAATGTCAGCTGTGCTTTCTTGGCATGTATGCATGTTCATGCTACAAGTTTCACATGGTCTTATGTTCTGGAATCTTAGGGCTAGTCTACACGATGCAGCAAAGCACTCTAGAGGGGTGTGGATTGTAAAGCAGTCTAAGGTGTTGCAATCTAACTGCCCCATATAGATCCTGCTGGCAGGCTCTTAACAAGGCTACATTAATGCAAACTAGATACCTTTTAGAGCACACCATCATGGTTTGCATAGGGTAGCTAGAACTCATTACATTAGAGCACTCTACAATTCACAGCCCTCTAAAGTGCTTTGCTGTGTAGACAAGCCCTAAGTCCTAAACACCACAGGGTATATTCTGCCTTTGAACATGCACAATTCTGATAAAATGTTAATGGGATTTCCATCTACATACAGAACTCACAAAATACTTTCCCAATTACTGTCATGTGACTGGTCAATTTTTTTGCATTACGGTATCTGTCTTCAGTGAATAGCAGCATGATGGATAGTATGTGATCAGTACTTTGGGGTTTGAGCTACATTTTCAAGTGTGTAGCTGACGTGACAGAGCAATTCATGGGAGATAGTGAGACAGAATTTTATTGTTTTCAATTGAAGATCGCTTTAAGGGTTTTCAGGTTATGAAAAACATATTGAAACATATTGAAATATATGTATTCCTTAAGTATATTTAGCTGTCAGTATTTCCAATGTTACATGCTAAAATTTCTACTTTCTTTTTTTTTTTTTCAAAGGCAGGTCAAACCAACCCAACGATAAAGCTGTTTGTTGTCAATCTATATGGACCAACACATACACTGGAACTCATGCCGCCTGACAGCTTTAAATCAAGGTATGGAATTTAATTGTTTTGTGAAACTCACGACTGCCTCTGAGACCATCTCTTCCTTTATACACCAACACAAAAGCTCAATGTAACTGGAAAGCTCTTGAACTTCATCCCCAGGGCTGACCATGGTGATGGGCACAGTATAAGAACCTGAATAGAATAGAACTCCATGGGATGGGCATCCTTAGTGGAAGTCCCAAGGATCTAGAATGTGAACCTTTCTGAGATCCTTCAGAGCCCAAATTCATTTTTGATTTAGTTATTTATTGCAATAGGTATTTATCATCAGGGAGCTAAGATTCTAGACAAACGGTAGAGGGCAGAGGGTTGTGAACAGAGATTTTGCTTGAGGTCAGTGTAGAACTGAATTATGCCATTTGTTTGCCCTGTTCCCACTTGCTGGCAAAGTTGGTTTCAGTTTCTGTGATGCGCCTGGAAAATACAACAATGAGTGCATTACGAATAAATAAAATAAATAAATTTTCAATAAACTTTTTTTAAAATGTAAAGTGATATGTTAGGAGCTCTTCAAATCATTAGACATAAAGGATTTAGTTTATTCCTGCTGCCTGTCAGATCCAAGCAGATCACATAAACTAAGCTGTGATCCTGTCAGATCACATAGGCTAGGCTGTGTTGGATTTTGTCAATGCTTGGTAGAGAGATCTCTGGGCATAAGTAGTTGCTTCAGGAAATAGGGAGATGATTTACCAGGTGTGACTCCTCTTCCTTTTGAGTCAGTACAAAGTAGTGACAGCATGGTGCTGCCAGGAATTGTCCTGCTGAAGTTACTGTCTTTTGCATGAGGCATAAAGCTGAGTTCCTGACCCCCTGTGCTTATTAAAGATCTTTTGGAACTTTCTTTAAGGATAGGAGAGTTTTAATTAAAGTCTTCTAGCCAAATTCCAATGTATGTCATTATATTCTGCAAGCCTAAATTCCCATTGCAGCTTCAGCTGGCTATGATATTCCACTTCACTTCCTGCCCTACATTGTTAGGCAATGCTATTTAGTGCTATTGGACAGAGTTGACTGCATTCTAGAGGTAAGGGAGGCACTCACTGTGTATCATCACCTTGCCCTTCATCATAGAACAGTCTGAGGCTTATTTAAATATTATTAAAATAGTTTGAGATCTCCAGCTAAAAGGTGGTAAATGAGATAAAGAATTATGTTACCACTAGTCCAAAAAAACAGGGAATACACTTTGTTGTTTCTGCAGTTCCTGCAAAGCCTTAACAGTTTTACGGTTTTTAACGGTTCTTCAAAATGGCCATGACATTAACACTATGGGACTGAGTTATCATAGTTTCATACTGGTATAACTTCATTGACATCAATAGAGCTACACCAGAGTCCTATGGTAATAATTCAGTGGTGAATCAGCTCCTGTCAGTTGTGCATGCTGTCATGAATACTTACTGTTTTGATAAAAGGAATGATTTTGAATGGACTGTGCTTGCTGAAAATAGATTCTCTCTCTGAAAATGGAGCCTTTTATGAAAGACATGAACACATACCGAATGTTTGCGAACTGTTCACTGGTGAAAGCAATAGCATACACCCTTCTAAAAGAGCTAAAAAAAACCCCAATAAACAAAAAAACTGGAGAACAAACTCTTAAATAAAATGGATTAAAATAGTTCTTTAAATCTTATAAAGCCAGTGAAAGTATCAATTATATACAATGGAGAAATCGTCAAGAAAAGAAAAAAGAAGCACATAAATTTACCGGTTTTGCTCTAGGTTTTGCAAATTCATTCTTGCTCATTAAGTGATCTATTTCTCTCAGAGTAAAACAAAATTGAATTAATTGAATGGATATTGACATTGTTCAGTCTTTCTTTCCATCCTGAGCTGTAAGGCTTGCAACAACTGAATTCACAGACTGTCCTGTGTGCAGGGCCGGCTCTAGGTTTTTTGCCGCCCCAAGCAAAAAAATTTTTGGCTGCCCCCCCTCTCCCCCCGTCCCAGCCCTGGGCTCCTCGCCGCACCCCCCTGCCGCCCCAGCCCTGGGCTCTCTCCCACCACCCGCACCCCCCTGCCTCCCCAGCCCTGGGCTCTCCCCCCCCACACACACACACCCTGCCGCCCCAGCTCTGGGTTCCCCCTACCCCCCCACCATTACCCCCCACACACACCTCCTGCCGCCCCAGCCCTGGGCTCATCCCCCCCACACACACCTGCACCCTCCTTCCGCTGCAGCCCTGGGTCACTGGTAACTCGCTCCCAGGGCAGGTCATTCAGCAGGAATTTTAGATGTGCACAGAACACAGACAGGATTGGTTCCCATATGGTTACAGAACTGCAGTAAAGTGGAACAATTTTCAGCTTGTGTGATTGGAGGATATCTGGATGCATATTATAAGACTGTCCTACATAAATGAGGAAAAGTTGAGGTGCCTTTATTATTCTTTTGTTCCACTCTTTCTTTCTATGGGGAATTTGCCAATGCAATATCACTGTCTTCCTTTTAAACAAACAAACAAAAAAAGGCAATGGCTGTTGAAAATAGCAATTCCAGTCCTAATAACCACTGGGAAGCATTTCTTGCTCAATTTTATCCTACTTTTTCTACAGCAAGTTACAGTGGATCAGTATATTTGATTTGGGAGAAATGAAGTAACAGCTGCCCAAACTGAGCTTGAGCACTCCTGAATTTTGAGGTGTTCAAATCTGGAAGGCAGGTGCTGGGGGGGGGGGGGGGCTGTGGCTCCGCAGGGGAGCATGGCAGCATGTATGCAGCAGCGTGTCTGGCACTGCGCGAAGCCAGACACGCTGGTCTGAGTGGCACGGTAAGGGGGCTGGGGGGCTGGAGAAGGAGTAGGGGGTTCCGGGGGGGCAGTCAAGGGACAGGGAGCGGGGGGTTGGATGGGGCGGAGGTTCGGGGGGGCAGTCAGGGGCAGGGAGAAGGGGGGGTTAGATTGGTCAGGGGTTTCATGGGGGCAGTCAGGGGACAGGCAGCAGTTGGATAGGCATGGGAGTCCCAGGGGTTTGTCAGGGGACAGGTAGGGGGTGGGGTCCCAGGGGGGAAGTTGGGGGGGTCTCAGGAGGGGGCAGTTGGGGACAAGGAGAAGGGAGGCTTAGATAGGGAGTGGGGTCCCGGGAGGGGGCAATCAGGGGACAAGGACCAGTGGGACTTAGATAGGGGGTGGGGTCCTGGGGGGCAGTTGGGGCAGGGGTCCCGGGAGGGGATGATCAGGGGACAGGGAGCAGGGGGGTTGGATGGGTTGGGGTTTCTGTGGGGGGCAGTCGGAGGGAGTGGATGGTGGCAGGGTGGGGCTACCCTCCCTCCCCGTGGAGTGTCCTATTTTTTGAATGTTAAAATATGGAATCCCTACTCACAGTGCAGCTCTCCATTCATAGCAGGCTGCAGCATGAGGTCTCAGCTTCCTCCCTCCCTCCCGCCCTTTCCTGTTGGTAGTGGCCAAGGGAATGCTGGGAAATGTAGTTCTTTCCCTGCTCCAGGGCTGACTCTCTAGGCAGGGAGCTAACCAAGGAACTACAGCTGCCAGGGCCCCCTGTTGGATCTCAGCTCCCATGCTGGATCCCTGCCGCCCCTGCAAATGGGCTGCCCCAAGCACGTGCTTGCTTTGCTGGTGCCTAGAGCCGCCCCTGCCTGTGTGGTCCTACAGGGACTCACTTCCCAGAGCTTGAGTCTTTGGTGTGAAGCTCACTGTAGCTTTACTAAGACTAATGTTAACATTCTCTGTTCTCTTTGGGATACATTCAGTTTAAAAAAATCCATTCTGCTGTTGCATCATGGAAACCAGAGCAAGGCTGTGAAAGCCTGGAAAAATCAATTTTAATGTTACCTATTCAAGCATAATGCCCTAGTTATCAAAAATAGAAAGTTTACATAGGTATGAGTCAAGCATCATTTGAAAGTTGTGATCTGTAACTGCATTCAAGTAATCTGAATGTTTGTCAATCTGAGTCATATGTGCACATAAAACATGTACAAACATGAGAGAAGCCAAGGGTTGGGCAGGCCTTTTCTAAGGCAGAAGGGTTGTTTAATGATTCTGACGCTTTAGCACAAGGGTAGGCAACCTATGGCACGCGTGCCAAAGACAGCACGCGAGTTGATTTTCAGTGGCACTCACACTGCCCGGGTCCTGGCCACCGGTCCGGGTGGCTCTGCATTTTAATTTAATTTTAAATGATGGTTCTTAAACATTTTAAAAACTTTATTTACTTTACATACAACAATAGTTTAGTTATATATTATAGACTTATAGAAAAAGACCTTCTAAAAACATTACAATGTGTTACTGGCACGCAAAATCTTAAATCAGAGTGAATAAATGAAGACTCGGCACACCACTTCTGAAAGGTTGCCGACCCCTGCTAGTATTAACTTGTTTCAGCAATCAGTGTTTTGCAGTCCCATTTGTAATAAGATCAGCAAGGTGTTTCTCAAAAAAAAGGGCCATGAGAGCCTTTAAAAATTCTCTAGAGTTTGGTTCACCTTTAGGGATTTTTTTTAAATAGAACTTTCGGGGTAAAAATCTTTCTGAAAATAGATACTGTGCATGCCTTAACCACTAAAGGTGAAATGTACTTCTCTATGCTCCCCTAAAGCCTCATTTAGGGTTAGGAATTTAGGCCCAGATCCTTGAGTCCAGTTGAACCATGCTCAGTGCAGGATCTGAGAGGGTGGCAAAGCATGGCTCTGATTTAAGGAGCATCTAGAATCTTGTTAGATCCCTATATAAGTGAGAGCAGCTTCAGGGCTGCTCTAACCTATCGTGACTGCAAAAGCCCCCTTGGAGCCTTCTGCCAGCCCAGAATTGCTTAGGTGCTCTGGACATTCCCCGTATACGTGAGGTTGTTGGGGGTGGTGTAGACTGGCAGTATGAGACTGGGGTTTACCTACGCAAGCATGTCCCAGATGTGCATCTGAGGTAAATTACTGACTATTTTACACTGCAAAAGTGGTACAAAGGAGCTGGAGACCCAGTGCCAACAACCTCATCCTTAAAGTGTCTATGTGCTCTGAAAAGTAACTGCAAAAATTGTATCACTCAATGTTTCTATTCACAGTGTGTAACTAGATCCATTCTTCTTCAATGACAGTTTTTTACTACATTTTATGTCTCTCAATTTCTTGGGGCCAATACAAGGAGGAATGTCTGCGCAATACACAGAATTGTTGACTAAGAACCCAATTCTGTCCATGGAATGGGTGTTTTGCTCTTGATTTTAATGGGACTAGGATCAGGTCCTATGTTCCAATTGTAAAGCCAAATCTCAGTTACCTATACCTTTGCAGGTTTTGCAAAGCACAGTCAGGTAGGAAAGCTGTAACTGAGAGAAGTTGGAGAATTTTTATAATTGGTGATAGGGAAGTAGGAAAGACCCCAGCTAGATTTTCAAACCCCAGGTTGAGTTTTAGGACTGGCAGTTAGGGGGGGGAAACAACAAACCATCCTGTATTTATTAGTTAAATTTGATCTGGAAATCACTGAGGAGCAAAAAAGAGAACCATACAATACCATTGTTAAGGAATCACAGTTTAGAGTAGAGCTATGCCTTAAGGGACATTACATAGGTTCGTAGGGTCTTGGACTTGAGCTGAACCTGTGCACAGGGCCCAAAATATCTCAGCTATTTAATTTGTTTCCTTTTGGGATCACCCCACTCCATTTCTCTTAACCTTGTTGAGCTGGATGTTCTGTCTCTATGGCACTCTCATTCCCTTCTGGTCTGGGGAACGCTAATGATCCTACTGTGGATAATTGAACTTTTAAAAAAACTACATGATATTAAATCAGTTTGTTCTTTTAAAAAAAATATTTAAATACCCCCAATATAATTTTAAATGCCTGACAGAATGCTAAATGTCTGAATTTTGGTTTTATATTTACATGCTAAACCATATAATAAATGACTCCCAGACTTGGATTTTGTATGACAAATTTCAATAACCTCTCTGGTTATTTTTTTTTCTAATCAAGTTATAAACACTTGAAAAATTGGATTTGTGTAAATGCAGATAAAATTTAATAACCCTGCTGCCAGACTCCACTACCATCTTCATTGTTTGTAGTATTTCCACATCATCAGAGTCATTTATATATGTATTTTCTGTTTCTGAATGAGGGAGATGGGGTAGTTGGATATTTTGGGGGAGGAGTAGTTTTTGTATTTATGTCAGTATCTTTACCTAATTGTTGGTTTGGAATGGAAAGATTATTTGATTCTAACCATTGATAGGAGGATGATTTTGTGGTGAAAGCACAGGATTGGCTGTGAAGAAACCCGGGCTCTATTTATAACTGGGCAAAATGTTTTGGCTGAAATGTTTTTTCATCTATAAATGCAGATTCAGGTCAACAAACATTTTAGAAATTTGTGTCAAATTTCATAGAATCATAGAACTGGAAGGTACCTTGTGAGGTCATCTAGTCCAGTCCCCTGCACTCATGGCAGGACTAAGTATTATCTAGACATCCCTTAGAGGTGTCTGACTAACCTGCTCTTAAAAATCTCCAATGATGGAGACTCCAAAACCTCCCTAGGCAATTTATTCCAGTGCTTAACCACCCTGACAGTTAGGAAGTTTTTCCTAATGTCCAACCTAAACCTCCCTTGCTGCAATTTAAGCCCATTGCTTCTTGTCCTATCCTCAGAAGTTAAGAAAAACATTTATTTTCCTCCTCCTTGTAACAACCTTTTACATACTTGAAAACTGTTATCATGTCCCCTCTCAGTCTTCTCTTTTCCAGACTAAACAAACCCAATTTTTTCAATCTTCCCTCATAGGTCATGTTTTCTAGACCTTTCATCATTTTTGTCACTCTTCTCTGTACTCTCCAATTTGTCCACATCCTTCCTGAAATGTGGCACCCAGAACTGGACACAATACTCCAGTTGAGGCCTAATCAGAGCAGAGTAGAGTGGAAGAATTAGTTCTCATTTCTTCCTTACAACACTCCTGCCAATACATCCCAGAATTACGTTCACTTTTTTTGCAACAATGTTACACTGTTAACTCATATTTAGCTTGTAGTCCACTATGACCGCCAGATCCCTTTCCGCTACCAGTACTTCTTCCTAGGCAGTCATTTCCCATTTTGTATGTGTGCAACTGATTGTGCCTTCCAAAGTGGAGTACTTTGCATTTGTCCTTTTTGAATTTCATCCTATTTACTTCAGACCATTTCTCCAGTTTGTCCAGATCATTTTGAATTTGAATCCTATCATCCAATGCACTTGCAACCCTTCCCAGCTTGGTATCGTCCACAAACTTTACAAGTGTACTCTGTATGCCATTATCTAAATCATTGATGAAGATATTGAACAGATCCGGACCCAGAACTGATCCCTGCGGGACCCCACTCGTTATGCCCTTCCAGCATGACTATGAACCACTGATAACTACTCTCTGGGAACGGTTTTCCAACCAGTTTTGCACCCACCTTATAGTAGCTCCATCTAGGTTGTATTTCCCTAGTTTGTTTATGAGAAGGTTATGCAAGACAGTATCAAAGGCTTTACTAAAGTCAAGATATACCATGTCTACCGCTTCCCCCCATCCACAAGGCTTGCTACCCTGTCAAAGAAAGCTATCAGGTTGGTTTGATACAATTTGTTTTTGACAAATCAATGCTGTCCGTTACTTATCACCTTATTATCTTTGAGATGTTTGCAAATCGATTGCTTCATTATTTGCTCCATTATCTTTCCAGGTACAGAAGTTAAGCTGACTGGTCTGTAATTCCCTGGGTTGTCCTTATTTCCCTTTTTATAGATTGGCACTCTATTTGCTATTTTCCAATCTTCTGGAATCTCTCCCATCTTCCATGACTTCTCAAAGATAATTGCTAATGCCTCAGATATCTCCTCAGTCAGCTCCTTCAGTATTCTAGGATGCATTTCATCAGGCCCTGGTGACTTGAAGACATCCAATTTGTCCAAGTAATTTTTAACTTGTTCTATCCCTATTTTAGCCTCTTCTGATCCTACCTCATTTTCACTGGCATTCACTGTGTTAGACGTCCAATCACCACCAACCTTCTTGGTGAAAACTGAAACAAAGAAATCATTAAGCACCTTTGCCATTTCCACATTTTCTGTTATTTCCCGCCTTCCCCCCCATTGAGTAACAGGCTTACCCTGTCCTTGGTCTTCCTCTTGCTTCTAATGTATTTGTAAAAAAATGTTCTTGTTACCCTTTATGTATCCAGCTAGTTTGATCTCATTTTGTGCCTTGATCGTTCTAATTTTGTCCCTACATACTTGTGTTGTTTGTTTATATTCATCCTTTGTAATTTGACCTAGCTTCTACTTTTCGTAGGACTCTCTTTTGATTTTTAGATCATTGAAGATCTCCTGGTTAAGCTAGGGTGGTCTCTTGCCATACTTCCTATCTTTCCTATACAGGGGGATAGTTTGCTCTTGTGCCCTTAATAATGTCTCTTTGAAAAACTTCAATTGTTTTTTCCCCTTAGACTTGCTTCCCATGGGAACTTACCTACCACCTCCCTGAGTTTGCTGAAATCTGCCTTCTTGAAATCCATTGTCTTTATTTTGCTGTTCTCTCGCCTACCATTCCTTAGAATCATGAACTCATCATTTCATGATCACTTTCACCCAAGCTGCCTTCCACTTTCAAATTCTCAACCAGTTCCTCCCTATTTGTCAAAATCAAATCTAGAACAGCCTCTCCCCTGGAAGCTGTCTCCACCTTCTGAAATAAAAAATTGTGTCCAATACATTCCAAGAACTTATGGGATAATCTATGCCCTACTGTATTATTTTCCCAACAGATTCTGGGTAACTGAAGTCCCCCATCACCACCTAGTCCTGTGCTTTGGATGATTTTGTTAGCTGTTTAAAAAAAGCCTCATCCACCTCTTCTTCCTGGTTAGGTGGTCTGTAGTAGACCCCTACCAGGACATCACCCTTGTTTTTGACCCCTTTTATCCTTACCCAAAGACTTTCAACAAGTCTGTCTCCTATTTCCATCTCAACCTCAATCCAAGTGTATTTTTAATATATAAGGCAACACCTCCTCCCTTTTTCCCCTGCCTATCCTTCCTCAGCAGGCTGTACCCTTCTATACCAATATTCCAGTCATGTGTATTATCTCACAAAGTCTCTGTGATGCCAACTGTGTCATAGTTGTGTTTATTTACTAGCATTTCGAGTTCTTCCTGCTTATTACCCATACTTCTCACATTAGTATACAGACATCTAAGATACTGATTTGATTTCCCCCCAGTTCTGTCTTGTGTCTCCCTTATCCCTGCTATAACAGCCTCTGCTCCCCCTAAATTCCAAACCTTCTCCAAGGTCTCCATGTTCTTGACTTACCTGTGGGCTTTGGTCACCTGCCCCCATCGATCCTAGTCTAAAGCCCTTCTCACTAGGTTAACCAGTCTGTATCCAAATATGCTCTTCCCCTTCCTTGATAGGTGGACTCCATCTCTGCTTAGGAGTCCTTCTTCTGGGAACAGCATCCCATGATCAAGGAAGCTGAAGACCTCCTGGCGCCACCGTCTTCACAGCCAGGCATTCACCTCCAGGATGAATCTGTCTTTGCTTGGGCTCCTACCCTAGACCAGAAGGATCAAAGAGAACACCACCTGCCCTCCCAACTCCTTCACCCGTACTCCCAGAGCCCAATTTGCCAAATTTTCATTCAACCCCTCCCCCAAAATCAAAATGTTTCAATTTGAAATGATTTTTGTTTAGAAATGTCCTTCAAGTTCATGGAAGAATAAATAAATAAATTCCTAAATCAATATGAAACATTTTGTTTCAGGTCGAATTAAACTTTTTGTTTGACTTGAAATGATTTTTTTTTTTTTTTTTACTTTTCAATTCATTGT
This sequence comes from Emys orbicularis, assembly GCF_028017835.1. NCBI lineage: Eukaryota > Metazoa > Chordata > Testudines > Emydidae > Emys > Emys orbicularis. The sequence continues at coordinate 15,531,932 of NC_088693.1, read as the reverse complement.
CTTCCTCCCACCCCCCACCAATTTTTCAGAACTACCAGCAAAGCAACAAATCAATGATTTCCACAGCTCCAGCTCTAGTCCTAGCCCTGCTTATAGACTTGTTATGTGACAGGAGAATTCATTCCACCCTCTGTTCCCTCATCTGTAAAATGGTAGTAACAATACCTGCCTCACAGGCTTGTTGTAAAGGAGTAATCCATTAATATCAGCATAGCAAATGGATGGAACATGTTATGTAAATGCAAAGAACTAAAGTATTGTAATTTAATCATAAACATTATGGTCATCTGATCCTTCCCATTTAATATTTTCAAGTCCTTAAGCCCTTATCTGTCATTAATTTCCTATTTAAATTAATATTTATGTTATTTGTGTGTATTAGGGTGGTACTCAGGGGTCCAAACTGAGACTGGGAACTCATTGTTCTAGGTGCAGTGCAAACACGTGGTAAAAGACAGTCCCTTCCCCAAAGAGGTTAGCATCTAAGTAGACAAGAGAGACATAGAACATAAGAACGGCTATACTGGGTCAGACCAAAGGTCCATCTAGCCCAATATCCTGTCTTCGGACAGAGGCCAATGCCAGGTGCCCCAGAGGGAATGAACAGAACAGGTAATCATCATGTGATCCAACCCCTGTCACCCATTCCCAGCTTCTGGCAAACAGAGGCTAGGCACACCATCCCTGCCCATTTTGGCTAATAGCCCTCCATGAACTTATCTAGTTCTTTTTTGAACACTGTTTTAGTCTTGGCCTTCACAACATCCTCTGGCAAAAAGTTACACAGACTGACTGTGTGTTGTATGAAAAAATACTTATTTTTGTTTGTTTTAAACTGCTGCCTATTCATTTCATTTGGTGACCCCTAGTTCTTGTGGTATGAGAAGTAGTAAATAACACTTCCTTATTTACTTTCTCCCCACCAATCATGATTTTATAGACTTCAGTCATATCCCCCCTTAGCCGTCTCTTTTCCAAGCTGAAAAGTCCCAGTCTTATTAATCTCTCCTTATATGGAAGCCATTCCATACCCTTAATTGTTTTTGTTGCCCTTTTCTGAACCTTTTCCAATTCCAATATATCTTTTTTGAGAGGGGGCGACCACATCTGCACGCAGTATTCAAGATGTGGGCGTACCATGGATTTATATAGCGGAAATATGATATTTTCTGTCTTATCTATCCCTTTCTTAATGATTCCCAACATTCTGTTCACTTTTTTGACTACCACTGCACATTGAGTGGATGTTTTCAGAGAACTATCCACAGTGACTCCAAGATCTCCTTCTTGAGTGGAAACAGCTAATGTAGACCCCCATCATTTTACATGTATAGTTGGGATTATGTTTTCCAGTGTGCATTAGTTTGCATTTATCAATACTGAATTTCATCTGCCATTTTGTTGCCCAGTCACCCAGTTTTGTGAGATTCTTTTGTAGCTCTTCACAGTCTGCCTGGGACTTAACTATCTTGAGTAGTTTTGAATCATCTGCAAATTTTGCCACCTCACTGTTTACCCCTTTTTCCAGATCATTTATGAATATGTTGAATAGGACTGGTCCCAGTACAGACCCCCGGGGGACACCACTATTTACCTCTCTCCACTCTGAAAACTGACCATTTATTCCTACCCTTTGTTTCCTATCTTTTAACCAGTTACTGATACATGAGAGGACCTTTCCTCTTCTTCCATGACAGCTTACTTTGCTTAAGAGCCTTTGGGACCTTTTCAAAGGCTTTCTGAAAATCTAAGTACACTATGTCCACTGGATCCCCCTTGTCCACATGCTTGTTGACCCCCTGAAAGAATTTTAGTAGATTGTTGAGGAATGATTTCCCTTTACAAAAACCATGTTGACTCTTACCCAACAAATTATGTTCATCTATGTGCCTGACAATTTTGTTCTTTACTATAGTTTGAACCAGTTTGCCCAGTACTGAAGTCAGACTTACAGGCCTGTAATTGCCAGCATCACCTCTGGAGCCCTTTTTAAAAATTGGCATCACATTGGGTATCCTCCAGTCATTTGGTACAGAATCTGATTTAAATGATAGGTTAGAGACTACACTTAGTAGTCCTGCAATTTCACATTTGAGTTCCTTCAGAACTCTTAGGTAAATACTATCTGGTCCTGGTGACTTATTACTGTTTAGTTTATCAATTTGTTCCAAAACCTCCTCTAATGACACCTCAATCTGGTACAGTTCCTCAGATTAGTCACCTAAAAAGAATGGCTCAGGTTTGGGAATCTCCCTCACATCCCCAGCCGTGAAGACCGGTGCAAAGAATGCATTTAGTTTCTCCACAATAGCCTTATCATCCTTGAGTGCTCCTTTAGCGTCTCGATCGTCCAGTGGCCCCACTGCTTGTTTATCAGGCTTCCTGCTTCTGATGTACACAGCATGGAAGACAGGAAATATTATTGTCCATATTTTGCAGATGGGGAACTGAGCCACAGACATATTAAGATAATAGGTACTTAGCACCCACAACTCCAGCAGTTAATGGGAGCAACAGTTGCCTAGCATTTCTGAAAATCAGGCCCTAAGGCCCTGTTCCTCAAATACATTTAGATGCTTAAGAGGATCTGGGCCTAAGTGACTTGTCCAAAGTCACTCAGGAAGTCTGTGGTAGATCCATCAAACTGTATCTCCTGAGTCCCAGTCTTTTTTCCTTAACCAAAAGACCAGCCTTCTTTCAATATAGCATGCAGCAGTACCCAATTGTAATGAGTTTGGTTACCTTGCAGAATTCATTTCTAGTTGCACAGTATTAACTTTTGCACCAGTGTCCATAAGTGCAAAAATTTCCCATTAGTACTCATAAATGCATATAGTACCTCTTTCTAATACACAGCAGTATAAATAATTTAAAAACACAATAAATATTTTAGGAAGTCGTTCATGGGGCAAGAATCTAGTGTTTACCTTTCTTAGCAGACAATCTGCCAGCAAACTAAAACAGCAACACAGCATAGCTTGTTCATGCTAGCACACGCTGTACTTATTCAACCAAATCCACAATTATTCATACAGTCACCATACAGTAGGGTACACCATCGTTCCATTGCCACAAGTGTTAAATAACAGAAACTTCCCGCTACTCTAATCGGTAGATATGTTTCACAACCTATCCATTGGCTCTAAATTAGACTACAATGACTTCATTATAGAAAGTTGTCTGAATTTGCAAAATTGGATTTTTTCTTGGACGGATTCCTATTTTAAAGCTCAAAACTTTTTTTTTCAAATTATTCTAATTCAAATCTAAGTATCCACTCTTCAGGCGAATTTAGATTGTGAATGTAACTATGCTTTCAGTGTAATTCAATGCAAATCCCTTTTCTTTGTTCAGATTACTGTCTCTGTTGACTTTGCTAAGCACTTAGCATGGCAGGCAATAAGAAAATGCACATATCGTCTCGTTCACTAGGTTCCCCAAACGCACAAGTGAGATAGAAGGATCATACATTCTTAAATGATAATTAATGTGTTAGCAATTATTATGCTATGAACATAACATAGTGTCTCAATTTAGACCACCAAATTAAAGGAAAAAATTGTAAGAAAAGATTTTTGCTCTTTCAACTGAGTGTATCTCAAAGAAGGATGGATTGTGTGTGTGTGAGAGAGTGTGTAACATATATACATATATGCAAGTCCTGCCTATGTTGCCCAGCACTACCAATTATCAGACCCTGTTTTCAGCTGCTCATAACTTCGTCAAATTTTAACCATTCATTCTGCAAGTTTACATGGCAGGTGTCTGCCCTAGGCTGATATATTCATTTTCAGCCAAAATGGTTGAGCCGTTTCAGAGAACAAGGCTAGGGAAAATACATGTTTTCCCCCATATTAAAAAATTCAGGTGACTTTTTCTTTCAACATCTCTAGTGCTCCCATGCTTTGGAGCAGGCACTTGCCTGGGGGGAGGGATAGCTCAGTGGTTTGAGCAATGGTCTGCTAAACCCAGGATTGTAAATTCAATCCTTGAGGGGGCCATTTAGGGATCTGGGGCAAAAATCTGTCTGGGGATTAGTCCTGCTTTGAGCAGGGGGTTGTACTAGATGAGGTCCTGTCCAACCCTGATATTCTATGACATGTGCTGGGAGGGGGGTGGCCTTTGTGTCAGAAATGTGCCTTGCAGTGTCCCCATGAAATCTGAGCAAATTTAGCCAGTTTATAAACCTCTAAAAATTACAGTTTGCACATGCTCTATAGAGTCTTTTTCAATTTTAGCAGCTAAAGACTGTGAAGAATCCATACTTACCGAGCATGCTCAAGCCTCTCTCAGCTCCTGTTGTTAACCAGACTGTGTATGCACCATTCCCATAGAGTGACTTAGTACGCCCATTCCCCCACAGCTCCTACATGTGACCAGACTGAAGATGCACCATTCCTGCAGAACAACTGAGCATGCTCTAGCCCAGAGTCATATGGGCAAAGCCAGACTCTCTCTCTAATATCTGCTTCCAGCTGATATGGGCCAGGGTGGGGCCAGGCACTGGAACTAAGAGCAGGGAAACAGTTTCTCCTGTACTCTCAATGACCCCCCCAGCACTCAGGCAGAGTGGAAGATGAAGCTGTCTGATTCAAATGCAGAGAGGACAAAAGCCAGACTGCATGGGGGGAAGCAGTAGATTGGGAGAAGGAGTCTGGGACTGGCTGGGCAAGAAGACTGTGAGCTCGAGTGGAGGGGTGCTTTGACTGGGAGTCAGGGGCACTGGGGAGGGGAGGCTGTGACTGGGAGCCAGGAAGAATATGGAGGCTGGGACTGGGAGCTGGAGGAGAGTGGTGGCTGAAACTGATGGGATAACGTGGCTGGGACTGGGAACCAATGAGGGAAATGGCAACAGGAACTGGGACCTAGTTGGCTGGGAGGGTGTCATAACTATAAAGGGAAGGGTAACAGCTCTCCTGTGTACAGTACTAAAATCCCTCCTGGCCAGAGACTCCAAAATCCTTTTACCTGTAAAGGGTTAAGAAGCTCGGGTAACCTGGCTGACACCTGACCCAAAGGACCAATAAGGGGACAAGATACTTTCAAATCTTGGGGGGGGGGGGAAAGGCTTTTGTGTGTGCTCTTTGTTTTAAGGGGTTGTTCGCTCTTGGGACTGAGAGGGACCAGACATCAATCCAGGTTCTCCCCATCTTTCTAAACAAGTCTCTCTTATTTCAAACTTGTAAGTAAAAAGCCAGGCAAGGCGTCTTAGTTTTACTTTATTTTCTCAACTTGTAAATGTACCTTTTACTAGAGTGTTTATCTTTGTTTGCTGTACTTTGAACCTAAGACAGAGGGGGGTCCTCTGAGCTCTTTAAGTTTGATTACCCTGTAAAGTTATTTTCCATACTGATTTTACAGAGATGATTTTTACCTTTTTCTTTAATTAAAAGCCTTCTTTTTAAGAACCTGATTTATTTCTCCTTGTTTTAAGATCCAAGGGGGGTTGGATCTGTATTCACCAGGAGTTGGTGAAAGGAAGGAGGGGGGAAGGGTCAATTTCTCCTTGTTTAAGATCCAAGGAGTTTGGATCTGTATTCACCAGGGAATTGGTGAGAGGTTTCTAAAAGCTTCCCAGGGTAGGGAATGGTGGCAGCGGACCAGAACTAAGCTGGTAGTTAAGCTTAGAAGTCCTCATGCAGGCCCCCACTCTTGTACCCTAAAGTTCAAAGTGGGGATACAGCCTTGACAGAGGGAAAACACTAAGATTAGATGAGGAGCTGTGGGAGGGAAGGAGACTGGGATGAGTAAGCAATAAAGGGAGGCAGGGGTCAGGGGTAGGTGGTAGGGAAGACTCATTTGACAAGGAACTGGAGTGCAGGGAATGAACTGGCACAAGAAGCCAGGGAAGGAAAAAACTGAGAGAAGGAGATGTGTGTGGGGTGGGATACTGAGATTGGATATGGAGCTTGAGGAGGAAGACTAGGACTGTAGCCAGTGTGGTGGGGTGGGAGGGAGAAGAGATAGATTGGACAAGGAGCCATAAAAGGAGATTAGGACTGGTTGGATAAGGAGACTGGGATGAAAACCTGTGCCACTTTGTATAAATAAATAATTATTCAGTGGATCAGAGACTGTAACCCTGGTCTGATCCCTCCCAGGTGAGTGCCCTAACCACCAGGCTATAGAGTCTCTCTCTCTGTCCCCTGCTCTCCCTCCCTCCTGCCCAATGAATATTTATTATTTATACCAAGTGGAACAGCTTCAACAGGAGCTATTGAGACAGATGCACTCCTGAATACCCCATACCTCCGTGTGTATGGCACTCTCCTGGCTGGTGGGAGAGCTGGGTTCAGGTCCCTGCTCTACATCAAGCAAAGGAGGAGTTGAATCTGTCTCCTGCATCCAGGGTGAGTACTCAAACCATAGTGTGATTGGGTAAAAGAGGGGCACCACCACCTCCCCCTCGTTGGTTTACCTTGAGAAGGGACTGACCTGACTTAGGCATCTGACTCCAGGAGTGGGTTCACAGCTGTGAATTCCAAGTGGAAAGAGGCACCTCCCTCTGGCTCAGGGTTGGGTGCCTTGTTCCCTTTGAGGGGCGGGGCTTAGGCACCACTCTTCTACTCAGCATGTTGGCTTCTGTGAATCCCTAACTCTCCCCATGTGCTGAATGGGGAGTCTGGGCACTTCACTTTTAACATTACAGTAACTCCTCACTTAACGTTGTCCCGGTTAACATTGTTTCATTGTTATGTTGCTGATCAATGAGGGAACATGCTTGTTTAAAGTTGCGCCATGCTCCCTTATAATGTCATTTGGCAGCTGCCTGCTTTGTCCACTGTTTGCAGGATTCTCTGGAAGAGCAGCCCCTCCTTGTGGGGATTAGAACCAGGGGCGGCCAGCAGCCCCCCCCCCCCCCCACCATCAGCTCCCCTAAATTCCCTGTAAGGTATATGGCTCAGCAGCTGCCCAGCAGCAGTTCAGGTGCCCCCACCCGCCACCTTGCTACTCCTGACCTGCCCTCTGCTTTGGCGCTGCTCCTGGGAGCTTCCTGCTTGCTGGGGGAGGGAGGAGAGGGGTGCTGATGTCAGGATGTCCCCCTGTTTCTGCCCCCCCCCCAGCTCCGTACCCCCTCTCCACAAAGTGGAGGAGGAGACAGTCACAGGGATCCGGGACAGAAGGGGGGGAGGGAGCTTGCAAGAAGCTGTTGCTTCCTGTCTGAACTGTCTGATCTGCTTAAAAGAGCAATGTACTTGAAGTGTGGTCAGCGTACTTAAAGGGGCAACGCACGTCTCTCTCTCTCTCTCTCACTCATGCATGCATCCCCCAGCACTTTGGAAAGTCAACTAGGGTACCCAGACAGCAAATGTGAAAAATCGGGACACGGGGTGGGGGGCAATAGGAGCCTATATTAAAAAAAAGACCCAAAAATCGGGACTGTCCCTATAAAATCGGGACATCTGGTCATCCTAAAGTCAACACCTGTGCAGCCGTGCATGTGCTGTCAGGAGGAGGGAGTGGTGCGCTCCAGCTGGATAGCGTGGGCTCATCATCGTGTTCAGTTTTTGCAGGGAAGTGTTTGCAGCTACTGCCCTGCATCTATTGTGTTTCCTCCCTCCTACTGCCTTGGAGAGTGTGAGGCTACATTAACAACGGCGTATTAACCCTTGAGGGCTCAGCCGAGTGCTAGTTCATCAGTTAGCAGAAAGGCATTCCCTGGGAAATATTCCACCCTCTTACTCCACCACCTCAACCAAGCTTCACAATCATTCATTGCTGCGTACAATATTAAACTGTTTGTTTATAATTGTTTAAAACTTATACTGTATATGTATATAATGTATTTTGTCTGGCGAAAAAAAAATTCCTGCAACCTAACCCCCCTATTTACATTAATTCTTAGGGGGAAATTGGATTTGCTTAAAATCATTTTGCATAAAGTCTCATTTTTCAGGAACATAACTACAACGTTAAGTGAGGAGTTACTGTACTAGATAGCAGGATGCCTAACAGTGAGACATTGCAATTGCTAAGTACCCCCTTGTGAATCTAGCCCCAGAAGGCCAAATTAAGGTTGCACAGGCAACCTTATTTATGGCATTTTTTACATTTTTGAGTGCTTGACTTTGAAACTTTAATAATGTTCTTTTTGTGTATGTGATAGATAGATACAAATAAAAATAAAATGTATGGAGATATATCTATCTCATAGAACTGGAAGGGACCCCGAAAGGTCATCGAGTCCAGCCCCCTGCCTTCACTAGCAGGACCAAGTACTGATTTTTGCCCCAGATCCCTAAGTGGCCCCATCAAGGATTGAACTCACAACCCTGGGTTTAGCAGGCCAATGTGCAAACCACTGAGCTATCCCTGCCACCCACCCATAGATTTAACCAAGTCCAGGAATATGTACTACAGGTAAACGTTACTTGGAGCTTGTCAAAATATTGTGCACCATCAATTTATAATTCCAGAAAGACACATGTAGGGGGGAGCCTTTATAAACAGGTCATAGAGTAGTGAATTTTGAAAGTAGTTGGTTTTTGTCAGCAGGTAAGAAAATTAAAAAAAATTTTAAATGGTCTGTAATTTTTTCACGTATAGTGAACTAGAAGTACAATTAATCGTAGGTTCACATGATATTTGTTGGAAGGTTACCTTATAGTTTGGTTTAAACCACTGGTTTGATGTGGTTTGATATTAAATATTCAAAATACAAATACTAACCCCCTAGTCACTAGTTCCAGTCAGCATGTCAGATCACACTCTGGAAGAACATCCATATCACCTGGAATCAGGTGGAAAAACAGGGAAGGATAGTCCCAGGCAAGGTGTGCCCATTTAGTTATTCTACCACATGCCATAAACATGGAGTCAAATTCAGACCTGGGGCATCTGCATTGCTTTCCTGGGCCCATTATCTTTTGTGTGCAGCATCAAAACTTTCCTACAGGCCACCAATTGGCCATCCGTGATGTAGTGAGATGTCTTTTGACTCTATAATAAATATTGGCTGTTAACAAGTAATGAAGCTTCCCTCAAAACTACATTAAAAAACTAATTAAGTGCAAGCTAACACCCTCAGTTTAAAGTGGGACTGAATTTCTAGACACATTGTTTAAGTCCAATGTTGAGCATTTCTCAGCTGGACTGTAGAAGGTGCTAGCTGTCATAAGCAGTGAATTGAAGCAAGCATACCAAGTTTCTTTGTGATGACAAGCTGCAACAGGCCTTCTTAGTAACATCTTTAGTTTGACAGCATAACAGGGTTTCAGTAGGAGGTAGGTAGATATTCTGTGCCATTAAAATCTGTGTGTTGGACTCCTTTGCTGAGCCAAACATGTCTGGGGATGGACAGTTTGTCTGGTATTACAAGTTATTTGCTACAGTGAAAGTCGACTAACAGTGATACAGCGTCTGATTTCTCTTCATTCGGTCCCTGCATAGAATACTTTTACAGTGTATCAGTAAAAAGAACAGGAGTACTTGTGGCAGTGGCATTTTAAAATGGTCCCACAAACCTTGCAAAGCAATGGTGGGTGGGTTTTTTTGGTTTGCTTTTTTGTGAGGCAGGGATTGAGTGTTTGTGCAAAAGTTTGTTTCTCTTAGTTTGACGTCTGCTATATGTCCAGGAGAGAGAAGCATCTGGCATAGCAAAGAAATACTGCAGTTTGCAGACTATTTTTAAAAACAAATGCATTCGTTAACACATGTGGTTAGTCTAGGAAAGTTCAGGTGCAAGATCTGTTTTCTGAGTACATTCTCCTTTTACTTATTTGCTTCTAACACTAAACAGACAAATGAGAATGCAGGTAAATTGATTCTCCTTTTATTCTGACCATGACTCAATGACACAGTCCTGATTTGTTTCCAATACCTAACTTTCAGTGCTTTGCTCTAACCACAAGTCTCTTCTGTTTCATAAAAGACCTTACTCACTTGCACAAAGTTAAGTACATGTTTATGTGGTTTGCTGGATCAGCATCAAAATGGACAGTATATATTTTTGGAAAACTATTTTAAATATGGCAGTCATTTGACATATTTACAATCTGTATTTTATACATTTTAAATCTTCATTGAATAGTTTATTGCATATAGTCATGTGGGACAAAGGCTGTTGAAGGTGCATATGGCTCACAGCTACTTAAAAGATTGCAAGATAACTGCTAAAGGAGCAGAAACTTCCCAGGCAAGCAGCATGCCATAACCACTATTCCTAGTGGTAGCATCCATGACCCAATATATTTGTCATTTTGGTATCCAATTCCATCCTTCAATACTGATGTTTTCACAGGGAGCAACTCACTTCAGGCTTTGTTTTCCAGATTTGGTTTACTTACTATTATAATTTAAAACATTACACAACCTTATATAAATGATATGACCACTATATTTTAAAATTTATGTTTACCTCAGAGAATACTACATCACCATGGTAAAGTGGGTAAGCAATACCAGGACTGTGGTGAGATGGTTAAACAGACCACAGAACATTTCCATTCTTACGGTTTGTGAGACCACGACTGGGGCTTGTAGCAAGGTAAGTCAGATTTCCTTGTTTCTTTCTTTCACAGATTCTATTCCTGATATTTATCCTTATGACCAGAAAAAGGTGTTTGGAGTTTAGTCTTCAGAATGCCTGTTGATGCCGTAGTTACTAACTAAATATAATCAGATAACATGGAGATAAATGAAATAATAGAATTCTAGATTTTACGATGAAATGATTTCATGCAATCAGTAAAATCAAGAGACCTAATTTTCAGAGTTCCTATGCTTTGTTCATTATTTAACTTCAGTTGATCATCACCTCTGAAAATCAGGCATTTTACAGCTAGCTAATGCAGAGGCAAGATGTATCCCTTCAGGTCTTTTCAGCTATCCAGTGACTGTTCTTTCTTCCAACATAGTTCCATTCCAGACCTTAGTATCTATAAAGGTTTGCATGGATTTTATGGAAAGATGCAGGGTAGTCTCCGGAGGCTCATCGTACATAAACAATATATTTTATGGTTAAGATAACACTATGTTTTTTATTGAAATTGACATTTCTGGGAAGACCGAGGAGAGGCTTTCTTGGGCTTCAAAGGAAATCACATATGGTGACTGTCATGGGGTCATAAGGGTGTGTGAAGGGGAGCTAAAGTGCAGAACATTTAGTGGAGAAGATAATTTTTGTTTCCAAATTTCCTGCAGGTAGAAGAAGCCATTGCTAAGACGTGATGTTTCCACAGGAGCCCAGTGTTGAAATAATATTTCACTTTTTATCCTGTAATTTAGCCATGATAACACAGCTCTAAAAAGTGGCCAGTCTCATCAAAAGAATGTTTATTTTAATGCTTTTGCTGCTGATTCTGACAGCAGCCTCTGTGGTGATAGAATGTGGCAGCATTTCAAAATAGAAGTTTTTTCACAAAGGGTCAGGACAACTCATGGTTCCTCATTTTCCCCTCACACAAACATGTCTTCACACCTGGCGGGTCCTGCTTGAATTGAAGACCATGATAACAATCTCCTTGAGTTCTATTAAAACAGGACTGGAAACTGGGTGTTCATACCTTTCTATTTCCAAAGACACGTGCAACCATCACCCATCCCTCTTTATACTTTTTTTATACGTCTGGGTGCCTTCAGAAATATTTGTGAATGTACACCTTCATATGGACCACAAAAAGTGACAGGTAAAGGAGAGTGGAGGCTGTTGCTAGGGTATGATTGGATTGTGTACAAGAAAAAGAAAAGAATATTGTATAACACCTTTACACTAACTGCTCTGTAGCACCTCTCAGAAATATTTATTTCATTCATATTGATTGCTGTCATAACTGGGAATCTCAAACATATAAATCCTGCTGTCATGGCCCTGGGTAGCTGTGTCCAGTCCCTCAAGTGCACCCCTTTCAATACCCACCTCTCCCCTTTTCCTGGGGTGAAACCCAAGGATCCAACCACTCTGAATGGTTTCCAGATGGGATCATGTGGATAGTAATAAAATGCAGTGACATAGAAGCAGCTTCTTCAAACAAAGTAGGATTTATTTGCCAAAAGGTTCATAGCATTGAGAGAAGTGGATTTAAAACAACAAAGAGACCCATACACATACTGTCTTACTTACCCTTAGCATTCACCACAAGCCCCTGTGTAGATGTGTCTTATTCTTTGTGCCCCTTGTTCTCTTTGGGGAACAGGTTACAGCCTGCTTGCTGCAGACATTTACTCGCAGTCAATCTATGTCAGCCTGCAGCAGCTGACAACTTCCTCCCATCCCCTTCCTGAGGCCAGCATATTTAAGGTTTAGGATTCCCTTGTATGCTAGGCTTAGCCTTGGGAAGAGTAAAGCAGTCTAGCCTGGATAGGTGTTATCAAAGCTTAGATAGCTATGATAACACCTTAGCTTTGCCATTGTTTTGTTTCCTGTTGGTTTCCTTCTTACAAACTCATTTTGATCTACCTCCATATCAAGTAACCCACATAAACAAACACAGAGGTATGCACAATACTCATAAAAAATAACACAGATATTTCCACTTTGTCACAGCTCCCATTAGACTGAGGGAAAGTTTAGCCATTGACTTAAGTGACAGTGGGACAAGATCCTGGCTTTCTAAGTGAACTGAAAAATCCTCAGTGCAAGAATGTTTTACAGCATATATTACCATTTCAGTGCTAATGCATATGCAACTTCTATAAATATCTCAAGAGTTTATCAGTATTCATTTGCAATTCCAAAAAGATTTATATCAAAACAAATGATCAAATTATTATAGCCATTGGAATTTCAGTTGATTGGACCACACTTTTAGGGGGTAGATCCTCAGCTGTTGTCAATTGTCATAACTTCAGTGCAGCTAAGACAATTCATACCAGCTGCAAATCTGTCCCATATTATTTTACTGGTAGATATATGAAGTACCTGGTTGTATGGTATGGTGTAAAGGCAATGGCCCTATATGAAGCATGATATTGTAGATACTAAGATTTTGATGTATTCATTAAACTATTACCCATGAAACTAAACTAAACTAAACTATGACCCATGAAAAGCATGTTCAGATGAAAACAAATGATAGAAATCTTGTGCTGGCTGTTTAGCCAATGTTGCTGAAGATCCTACAAATTTCCAGTTGTCAGATGATGCCTAGCGTTAAAAACCAAATATTACTGTCTGTTCAAAGCTTTTTGATTGCTAATAAAAAGGGATTTTAAAAGATCTTATGTCCCTAGTTATCCTGGAAATTTAGAAAGACAGCTGTATTTATAATTAAATTATCATCTGTTAACCTTTTAAGTATTTATACATTTTTGGGATAATATCAATGGAAAGACTAGAACAGAGATTCTCAAACTGTGGGTTGGGACCCCAAAGTGGGTCACAAGACCATTTTAATGGGGTTGCCAGGACTGATGTTAGACTTGCTGGGGCCTGGGGCTGAAGCCGAAGCCCGAGGGCTTCACCCTGGGTGGTAGGCTCAGCTTCGGCTTCAGCCCTGGGCAGCGGGGCTCAGGTTGCAGGCCCGCCACTCGGGACTGAAGCCCTTGGATTTTGGCTTTGGCCCCCATGCCTGAGGCAGCTGGGCTCGGGTGGGCTCAGGCTTCAGTTCCCCCTCCTGGGGTAGTGTAGTAATTTTTTTTGTCAAAAGGGGGTCGTGGTGTAATGAAGTTTGAGAACCGCTGGGCTACAGCTCCGTAACACAGGACACAAACATTAAATATAAAGAGTCATTTTGATTAATGTAAGGATTTTTTTGGTCTGTATATATTTCATAAAGATAATTCTTCTCTTTTAGAAATATGAGATTACATCAGAAGTGTGGCTTTCTAAACAGGTATTGTATGAATGATGTCTGAAATGTGTAATGCATAGCTGCTTCTATTGTTACTTTTATCTCATTATTTTATTTCCTTTAATGAAATGTAAAATGACATTTTTGTTAAAATAAAATATTCACTTTTCAGGACCCCCACATTAATATAACATATGATCATCAGAAAAATGACTGTAAAAATTCAACATAGCATATGTATTCTTGCACAGCAGATCTGACTTCTGTGTGCATTGATCTGCTGTCTTTTCAGAGAAAAATGTTTTTACTCCTTTTTTCCTCCTGTTCAAAACTGATGCAAAAGAGTAGAAGGGAAAGAGGTTGTATAGGGCTCCAGAGGAATGCTTGAAAATAATATAACAAAGTTCACGCACATGAATTGTATATAGAACCAAAATGTCATCAAATGGTTCCACTTTCACAGATTCAAATAAAAAATCCAACAGATTGCAAAAATGGATGAAACATACTTATTTAAAACGCATTTCAGGTTCCATCTTGTAAGGTGTATGTAAGAAAAAGTCAATACAAATTATGATTTTATGGTAGGCGGTGTCCCTTTAACATTTCTATATGATGTTGGATTAGGAGATGCATAACAAGCAAAGTTACTTACACACTTCAACAGTCAATGGTAGGGCACTGATTCATCAAAGCACTTACATGTGCTTATGTCCATCCAAATTCAGAATCAGTGGCTTAAGTCCTGTTAAAGCCAAGTTTGCTTTGCTGAATTGACGCAGTAGACAACATTTGTCACCATTATCAATAAAACGTGTTGCTTTCATTATACATACGCCGTAAAGGAAACTCTCTAGTATTTCCAACACTAACGAAAGAGGACAATACCAAAAATCACATGAGAGAGAGTCAGCTTTGTGAGATTTTCAGCCCAAATATTCAGGCAAAAGAGTTTTGAAAAAGCATCAGAATTTATAGCTGCTGAATTGAACCATATCTCAGAACCCTTTGAGGTTTAGCCATTCTAGTTCCACTATTTTTACCACAGTATATAGACCCGATTATGCTGAAAGTCGAAGGACACCTCTTTAATCTTCGTGTAAGCAATGACAATCCACAGATTTAGACATCCACGCTGATTATTTGATGGAGAGTTTAATACACAGTTTGAGACAACTGAAACAATTTTATATTTATAGAATGAGGAGCCAGTTTTCTCCAAAGATGGAAGTAAGTTCTTTATGATAGTCCCAGTGAAACAAGGTGGCCGGGGTGAATTCCACCACATAGCCATGCTTATTGTTCAGGTAAGTTTGTGTTTCAGTTCATATTTTTGGGGAGTGGTTGTATAATCCCCCAGGCATATTGGTAAGGGGTGTGCCTGGTGATGTCTTACACAAACAAAAGACTGCCCTAAGTAGACACTTGAGAGCCTCCACATATGTATAATGGGGATGGCCTTTTCTCTATCATGACCACAGCTCTTCTGCAAGACACATTTGTAGCACCATGTAGTCAGGAAGGTGGATGAACTCTCTCTCCATAGTAGGCTGGTGCCAAAGATGCTCAATAGACCTGTCAACAGCAGGCACTCACACAGCACCAGTAGTCATTCTCTCTTCCTGTCTCCAGAACTAGTCAGAGACATTGTTTGCTTTCTATATCCTCTATAGCAAGATAATGCTCTGTATTAATGCAATAAGTTCCATATGAATATGGAAATCAAGGAAATTTCAGAAATGCCTATTTTACTTTATATATTTATTTTATTTTTTTTAAATGTCAGTCCAGAACTCTGGGTGCACACACAAAATTTAATTGATAAAACATACACAGAAACCAATGTCCAAATCTGAAACCCTCCAAAATTCAACCAAACTAGAATTCTGCCACTTCCAAGTGCTACATTTTCCAATGACTTTGACTTCTTTGGGTTATCCCTCCTGCCAGGGAAGAGCCTGGGACAAAGGATGAGCTTTGCAGTGTGACCAGAAGTTCCAGTGGATTTGGACTGTGGTGAACTAAAATAGAAAGTAAGGCCCAGATCCTCTAATGGATTTTGGCCCCTAATTTCAGTTGAAATCAATAGGAGTGAGGCACCAAAAACCCTTGGAGAATCTGAACCTAAGTTCTAGAGCTGAGAATTCCTCCAGCTCCCACTTAAATCAGGGGGCTGTTAATTCAGGTAGCTCAGCTGATCTCAATAAGACACAAGGAGAGAGATGCTCAT
The DNA here is from genome assembly GCF_028017835.1 of Emys orbicularis. Classification (NCBI taxonomy): domain Eukaryota; kingdom Metazoa; phylum Chordata; order Testudines; family Emydidae; genus Emys; species Emys orbicularis. Next base: position 15,515,972 of record NC_088693.1, on the reverse strand, counting down.
ATCCCGGACAATTTATGCTGGGATTTTCAAAGGAACCTTAGGGAATTAAAATAGCAGCCATTCATGATACCAGTGCTCCTTGGCATCACACCCTTATGATAATGTTCATGTTGATCTCAGTATAAAGCATGTTGTTCACAATGCAGTGTGGAAAAAAAGAAAGAGCACTGTCTTTCTACAGTAATTGTCTACACTGGCACTTTACAGCGCTGCAACTTTCTGCTCAGGGGTGTGAAAAAACACCCCCCTGAGCGCTGCAAGTTTCAGCGCTGTAAAGTGCCAGTGTAGACAGTGCACCAGCGCTGGGAAGCGCTGATAGCTATTCCCCTTGTGGAGGTGGTTTATTTTCCCTGGTGGAGGTGGCTGTGCTGTGACTACACAAGCCACGTTAAAGCGCTGCCATGGCAGCGCTTTAACTTTGCCAGTGAAGACGTGGCCTAAGATTTTAGAATGGGAAACATAAGTGTATGTGTCAAACTTCCATCTTTCAATAAACCAGTGATGTGCATGAAAATCAGAGAATATTACACTAATATAACAAGCAAGGAAATCCTATTTAGACATCTTTCCCATTATATGGTGCTGTGTAGCATTCAAAAATATTTGAAATAATAAAAAAATGGAGGAAAAATGTCTTGTAATGTCACACTAAATGTTAGTGCCGATAAAAAGTTTGGAGTGAACTTGTAGGCTGTTTCATTAGACCTGACCAAAGTTTTGGGGAAACTCAGGCCCCAATTCAATAAAGCATATAAGCACATGTTTAAATCCATTCCTGTTCGTCAAAGAACTTAAGCACATGCTTAACTTTAAGGACTGACTTCAATGGGACTTACACATATCCTTAAACGTAAGCATGTGATTAAATGCTTAGCAGTCCATCCCTATTCAGCAGAATAAGGAGATAGGGGAATATACAACTGCAAAGTGGCAAAGACCTCTGATTGTTTGGGCCAAATTCACCACAAGTATGAATAGGTCTAACTCTGACTTCAGTGGAATTGTACTACCTTACATTAGTGATGAATTTGTTTTTTTAGTGTATAGCTGCTCCCTGGAGTTAGTTTTTATCTACATATATATCTACATATATACGAGGAAACCAGACATTCCATCTACTGACCATTATTCATCAGTAAGCAACACTCTGTATGGTAATGGGGCTGATATGGGGCAATAAAGGATAGGAAATGTGTTTATATGCTGTGCTTTGCACACTGTATTAATCTGATTGTCCATTTCTAAAGCAAACATGGAGACATAAAAATTATATTAACCATTTCACATAAAGGCTTTTGTCATATCAAATATTTGTCACACTTTGCGAGAGCCACAGAAGCATAACAGTTGCCTCAGCAGAATTTTAAATAGGTGGTTGGTACTTAGCATTGTGAAAACCAAAATCCACCATGAACACTTGCAGTAAACAATGGAATGTTATGTGTAATTGCCCACTTAAGATCTTTCATTGGTAATGTTAAGCAGAAGTAAGCATTGTAGACACAGGAGAAGTTAAGCAGTTTTATTGCCCCCAGCATAAAAGTCTAATAACACAGAATTAAACTTTAATGATCAATGCACTTCTGTTTCAGTTAATCATTGGGGTTTGATTATCCAAATGAAGCACAGTTAGTGAGATATGATGGTTTTGCTTAGAACATCTTAAATCAACCTTATTAATGCTAAATTTTAGAAAAGATGTTACACAAAATGTGAATTACATAACCAAATCAGGTTATCAAAAGCATCTAATTTAATCTCTCTGGGGCACTGTTTTAAAAAGTGTTAAAGCCTGTCAATTTATTTACTTGTTGAATGTAAAGTGCTCAATCTGTGTTATGTTCCCAAATACCTTTAGTAATTTATATCATATTGAAAAGAAATTAATTAAAAAATTGGACTGAACCAGTGATATATCTATTGGAAATTCTTAGTTAGTTTCCCCCCCCCCCCCAAAATATACAAATATACAGTGGTTCGTATTTTCTACCATAGTATGAGAATTTAAAAGTAATTTAAATGGTTTGGGGCAAAAATTGCCTGCAAGCATGATAAATTATGTATTACAGCTGTAACCTTGAAAAACAGCCATATTGTTTAATACTTATCAGCAATATAAACCATAGCTTCTTTTGGAATCTGTGATTTCAGAACTTTAAAATTCCCTTCAGTGCTGCCATGAATGGAACTTTGTTATAAATGAAAAGTCCTCTAGCCTCTACCATCTAAGCAGACAGGAAACACTCACTCATTCATTTCAATAGTTCTAGATGCCCCAACTAATATCAGTACCCCATTTTAATGGAATATTTCTTAATATAGATACGTACAGCACCTAGCACTATATGGCCCTGACCTCAGATGAGTCCTCTGGGAATTACTGTAATACCTTACACTCTCCGTACAATTCTTTCCCAAGCAGTTTTTTTTTATTTTCTCAGTGGTCAAGACACTGTAATTCTAATGGCTGGAAGTTTAGGGTCTGATAGTTTAAATGGCAAATAACACAGGTGGATACTAGGGACCACATTCAGCTCTGCCTTGACTCCTACTAGGTTAGCAACAAAGGGGATGAAAACGTGTATCTGCCTACCTCACAGGATGGTGGTAGTGTTGGTATTGTTTATTTGTATTGTGTTAATGCCTAGAGGCCTAGACCAGGTCAGGGTCCCATTGTGCTCTGCTCTGTACAAACATACAGTAAATTTTCAGCAGTAACTGGCTAATGTTTGTACAGCACTTTGAATGCATAGGGTCAGGCTAAGCCTCTTTGTGCCACTCCAGCAAGTAAAGGACAAGCAAATCTTGAAGAAACACAGGTGATATTTATTTATGTTTAGCTCCTTGCAGCTTTGGGGTCAGATCCTCAGCTGCTGTGAATTGCTGTACTAAGGATCTGGCTTTGACCTTTTGCACCTTTATTCTCGTTTCTGGAAGAAAAACACTTATTTGTTAGTTTAAAGGGTTTTTTTTTAATATAATGAAAATTTCAGCATGTATTGTGATAGCCTCTAGCTGAAATCAAACTTGCACCAAAATTAAAGATATGCCAACCTAGATAAAATATAGAACCTCTATCGTCGATATTGTGTATGGGTAATTGAAAAAATATTGCAATAGAAACTGACATGATTTTACTACCTTGGGAAAAGTTAATCTATTGAGGGAGAAAGGATCCTTACTGTCAATGCCTTTCAGTGCATGTGGGTTTTGTGATTTAAGTGAGTTATGTTGTACATTAAAAGATTAAAAAGCTGTAAATCAGTAAAGATGTGCGCTGACAATCATGTTAAGTAAAGAAAAACATAAGTAGTAAGATGAAAGTCAATACTTACCATTTCTCTGCAGGCTAAAACTGAACAAATCAGTGTGAGACACCTGACATCAGGAAACTGGGAAGTTATCAAAATCCTGGCATATGATGAAAATACTCAAAAGATGTGAGTATTAGTGTTCTTTGTCTGCAAAGGCAAAATATCTGTGAATTATTGAGATAGACTCCATTTAACTGGAAATAGTGTATATACAATTAAGTAACAATATTTTTTTTCATTTGCAAAGCACTGCCATAAATTATAATCATAGTACAAAGAGCAGTTTCATACATTTGATCTGCCAAGGTAATGCAAGTATCTTTTTCGAATAACTAATGGAGATATGCTATGCCATCTACTGACTCACTCTGTTGATTCAATAAAAGGAATTAAACTACAGCATGGAGAAAATAACCTTTCCAACCCTCCTGCCCTGCCCTCCGGAATCCAAGTTAAAAAAACCTGGCAATATTATTAGACCTGATAAAACTCAGAGGTTTGAGTTCACAGGGGTTTTATACCTTTTCTTTGGTTTCAATGTGCGGGCATTCCAACCTTCCAACTTTCACTTTGATGTTCTTTGTTCAAACAGATACAAAAACTGAAATCAGAAAATACAGGGGAACTCAGCCAAAATCATTGAGTTTCAACCAATTTATTAATAAAACCTGATCAAAACCAAACCAGGGACTATATATTAAGGTTCCTACATAAGGAAGGAAGTGCACTGACTGAATGGCAGTGCCTGGAGACAGTATGGGCCTGATACAAAACACATTGAAGTCAATGGAATGAGTCTAGCTGACTACTATGGGCTTTGGAACAGGCCTTATTTATATCTGTATAAGGCAGAAATAAATATAATGTGCTTGACTCTGATCTCCACTGAAGTCAAAAGAGTTTCAGCAGCAGTGGTGGAGCCTGTGTGAGATTAGAATCAGTACCCTTGCCTCCAGGGTTACTGGGGGATGCAGTTATGGACAGATCCAGCTATGGCTTTTGAAAAGAAAAGCTCTCTTTAGATACCACACAGAGGCAGCCATAATGTGCCCCTGAGAGTTCAGTATTGTTTTGATATGAAAACATACATCAGCCCAGGTATGTAAAGCTGTCTGCACATCTGTAATTTGAGCTGGGTGAATAATGGATGTTTTGGGGCTCATTGGAAATTTAGAAAACCAAAAAATACTTTGGTTCAAACTGAAAACATTTTTTGAAATGTTCAGTGATGCGAAAAGATCAGGGAGAAACATTTTGTTTGATCTGAATTGAAATGAGTCAGTTTTGAGTTCCAGCATTTTTTAAACCTTTTAAATTATTTTTTCAAATAATATTAAAGGAAAATTTGAAACAAAAAGTCATTTTGAACTGAAAAATGGAAATGTTTTGACTTTTTCAAAAAAATTTTTTTTAACTGAAACAATTCAGCAGAACCAACATGAGTTTGCGAAACATTTCACACACAAAAAGTGCAAAAAATTTCACCCATAATGGGCTTTGCATGGATTTGGGTTTCATGTTGAAAGTTCTTCCTAACATTATATGGATCAGAGAGTTTTCAGAAGTGAGTTTAATTTTATTTGTTTTTCTTGGGCAGTTATTTTTTAAGCACTGAAGATTCCCCAAGAGGAAGACAGCTACATAGGTAAGTAATACTCAGAGGGAAATTTACAATAGCCCTAACACAAGTACTATAAACTAGAAAGAGATTCTGTGTGCCTGACCTCCTGCTGTCTCGCAGCATGTTTAGTTATCTGCACCTGAGCAAAATGAGTTCAATGTAGGTGTAAAATGCTGCCAAGCAAACTTAAATTTTTGTTAATATTTTTCCTGTATATTTATATTTCAAATTTCACAAAAACATTGTATTTTGAAAAAAATCTAATAATATTTTAAAATATTTAACCTTTATTTTCAAAATAACCAGAGAGCTGGTTGAAATTTTTGCCATTTGAAAAATGCAATGAAATGTCAAGATTTCAGGTTTTGAGGAAAAACCGAGAAGGATGGGATTTGAGGGGAAAAATATCCCCAACAGTATTGCCCGTTCTTTTTGATGATCTTTACTACCAAATCTGAGTGATACGGTTTCACACTCACTTTGGCACAGAGATAAATGACTGCAGAAAGTGCAAGGAGTGCGGAATCAGCCTGCTCATTACTAAAGAGAATTTACTTTATGCTCAAAAATTGCCAATCATATTTATGTGACTATAATATAAAATTAAAAATTAGGTAAACTCTAAATGCAATGGTGTAATACACATGTATTCTTCAGACTGGTATACTGTATAGAAAGCTTTCTCAATGTGGCTAAAATTATATTTACAAAGGCTCCAACCCTTCAGTCTAAAATTTGTGGGCAGACTCCCTCACCCATGCAGAAACCACATTTCTAAAAGCTACAGTTCCCTAATTCTCATTATTTTTTTACTTTTATTCTCACTCAAGGATACCTTTAATAATTAAGGTCTCTGTCCTGTAAGCTGTTTCATGCAGGTTTAGAAGACCTCCCTCACAGAACAGCTTGCAGGGTTGTAGCTTAATGGAGCAACCAACAGCATGTCATATTTGGTACAAAACAAGCAAAAAAAATTAGCAAGGGAAGAGTGGAGATCAGAATAAAAACTATTGTCTGGTGGTCCTTTGGCATCACTTAATGAGTTTGTTATATTATCAAATAAAACTTTTCTGATGTTTATAACTAATTTTGTTCTCAGTGTATCAACTGTTGGATTACTGAACCGCCAGTGTCTTTCATGCAACTTCATGAAAGATCAGTGCACATACTTCAGTGCGAAGTTTAGTCCTATGAACAAGCATTTTTTACTACATTGTAAAGGTAAGTCAAATATATTGTTCACAATAAAAATTATTTATAGTGCTTTATTTGTGCATATCATATATTAACATCATCTTCTGGTTGGGGTGATTTAGACCCTAATCTAGCAACACGCTCAATTGCTAGGTCCATGCAGGCACAGGCTTCCCCTGTGCAGAGCTCATTGGAGTTATGGAGCCTAAGATCATTTTTGTAAAAATGTATAATTAGTAGCTCCTGCGCTCCTGGCCTTTTAAAACTCCTTGTATCCTTTTAGGAAGGAATAGATTGTTTATTATTATTATTATTATTGTTGTTGTTATTAATTTTATTTTGCAGTCATTAAAATTCACACTACAGGGCAGGGACTGTGCTGGAAATGTGAAATTTTAAAGTGACACTATTGTAATTCCTAACAATAGTTATTTGACAAATAAACTAGTCTTTGCAGTATATATAGGTGTTTGGATTGATCCTATGCAATTAATTCCAGATCATAACTAAAGACTTGCTTTATATAAATATTAATTTATTAATATGCAGGTGTGTTTAGACATTAATGTATTTACCAAAAGTATGGTCTTGTTCAGTCCACGTAAACAGCTCTTTTTATCAACGGAATGTCAAAGACCTGCACTTGTGTATTTATCATTAGCTGTATTCCAGTAGAGCAAATGGCTCCAACTTGTATTCAGGCCCCATTGTATTCGGCAATATACAAACACAGAGTAAGAGACAACCGCTGCCCTGAGAGTTTTACAATCTAGAGCCAGACAAGACTCTGCAATAGATGTAAAGAAGCAGTAGGCAAGGGTGATGGAAAGGAGATGAGACAAACAGAACATGTATTATTATAAGCTAGTGACAGGGACTGGTAGGCCCCCAATCCTGTAATTAATAGCAGGTTGGGGCTATGGTTGCCAACCCTCCTGGTTTCTCTGGGAGTCTCCCAGAATCGGGCTCTATCTCCCAGAGGCTACTGAAGCCAAACCAGGACATTTTAGGCCACAAAAAGTCTGGCGGCGCAGCAGGGCTAAGGCAGGTTCCCTACCTTCCCTGGCTCCGCACTGCTCCCAGAAGCAGCCAGCATGTTCCTCTGACCTTTGGGGGAGGCAAGGGGCTCTGCACGCTGCCCCTGCCTGCAGCCAATGGGAGCTGCGGAGGCAGGGCACGGAGCCCTCTGGCTTCCCCCACAGACCGCAGGGATGTGGCAGCCACTTCCGGGAGCGATGCAGGACCAGGGCAGGTAGGGAGCTTGCCTTAGCCCTGCTGTGCCGCTGACCGAGGTAAGCACCGCCTGGCCGGAGCCTGCACCCCTCACCCCCTCCTGCACCCCAACTCCCTGCCCCAGCCCGGATCCCCATCCTGCACACAAACTCCCTCCTAGAGCCCACACCCCCTCCTGCACCTCTACCCCAGCCCAAACTCCCTCCCAGAAACCACACCCCGTGCCCCCTCCTGAACCTCAACCCCCTGCCCCAGGCTCAGCCTGGAGCCCCGTCTCACATTCCAAACCCCTCAGCCCCAGCCCAGGGCCTGCACCCCCTCCCACACTGCAACCCCCTGCCGCAGCCCAGTGAAAGTGAGTGAGGGTGGGGGAGTGCGAGCGACGGAGGGAGGGGGGATGGAGTGAGCGAGCGGGGCCTCGGGTAGGGGTGGGGCAAGGGGTGTTTGGGTTTGTGTGATTAGACAGCTGGCCACCCTAGTTGGGGCCTACATTTTTATGAGCATCTGTTTTGCTGCCCATCTAGCAGCAGGTAGAAAATGATGGAATATAGCCATCTAACAACACATTTGAACAGTCCACTTCTTTGCATGTACATCTACTTCTCTCTGCAACTGTGTATTTCTGTTTCACACACACACAAAAATCCATTAAGTTTGAAAATAGACAATTTTAATAAAAATAGGAAAAAATGTATGGTGACTAAAATAAGGGATATTTTCATAAAGACACCTGTAAATAAATAAACACACATAGTCATCGTTTACGGCAACTGCACTTGTGTTTCCCCTCAGTGGTCTAGCAAGGGCATTCACTCTCAGGTTTCCAGCTCCCCACCCATTGCCTTTCTTGGGTGGAGACCCATGTCTTACTCCCGCTGGCCAGGGTATTTCCAGGATGCAGAGTTCCCTGTCTTCACTGTGTTATTCTCAACAGAGACAGGATGCCCAAGCACACTTGTTTGCTTTCTCCTCAGAAACCGATACTAGAGTAATTGTCAACAGTTAGAAGTTACCACCCAGTTCTTTTTGTGAAGGCCTATCGTATTCTTAAGATAAAAGCATTACAGAGAAAACATGGTTTAAGCAGGGTTCTCCCTGATTAGTTCTTGATTGGGAGACGGCCTAGGCAATTCCTGGGTGCTGCAGGAAGTGGTACGGGCAAGTCAGCAAGGGGTTTCTTACTTCTGAGTCAGTACTGAACCACTGCAAGGTGCAAGGAGGTGCTGGGCTCTGTAGCTTTTGTTCTTATTATGTTTTAGTAAAATGTATTTAATGTGGAATTATTTATTTGTACATTTGAAATGAGAATGACCTTAATCCTTCTCCCAGCTTTGACATTCACTATACTAGCAATAGGACTGGTCATTAGGGGTCTGACTTTTAGAGATAGAGAGATCCCATATCTCTACTGGAAGTTGATGGGATCTGTGGATGCTTAGCATGTCTGAATATCAGCCCCTATGAGCTCAAACCTTGAGCATGATCCTGCACTTGGTGCAAGCCCCAAGGCGGCTATGGGGGTGTAGAGATGCTGCACACCATCTTTATTTTTCCCTATCCCCAATATAAATTAGAGCTGCCAGCTTGGGATCACACATGCCTCTTCTCTAGGTATATCCCCAGCATAATCCCTATGTGAAGATGGAGTACAGTCTTTTCTACTCCACCTGGGAATCTCCAGCAGCCTAGTTATGGCAGCAGTATGGCCCCATGGGACCACTAGAGTAATGCAAAAATGACTATAAAGGGGGCACAACATTTCTAAGATGTCAGAGTCAGCAGCACAGTCCAGCAACAGAAGCTTTTCTCTTGTTTACTTACAAGAGTTTGAGGTAAACCAACACATACACACATTTTAAAACAAACAAAAGGCCCTGCTAAAACTGCAACAAAAACACATCTCTGCTAAACTTTTTGGAGGCTGCTGGGTTAATTTGATCCTTACAAGCTTCAGTTCTTTCACCTTCTGTTCGCCTATGAGCACTTTTTATAGTCTAACTTCTACGTCCTGTTTGCCCTCAGTCAGTAGCACTGTCTCATTATCCCATCCCTTTTCATCTCCCGAGCACCTCGAGAGACTTGAGTGAAGAATTAATTCCCAGTTTGCTAGAACTAGTGTTGAACTGGTATCCTGTCAGACTTTCCTTGTGTTTATTTGTTTAAAAACTTTCCTGTGGTGCTCCTTGATGAGTGATGGGAAAAAAACTGATTTTTTGTTCACTTGCAGTACCAGAAAAACAGGGGGAAATAATCATTTAGGTCAATCCAAAGTGAAATTATTTCTATTTTTTGGAAATCTGAAAAGTAAAATAATAATAATAATTAATAATTTCAGGTCAAACAAAACGTTTTGATTTTTTGAGCTCTTTAAAAGGTTTTTTAATTTTTAAATAAAATGGAAATAAATTTTGAAACTGAAAGTCATTTCAAATGAAAAAATCGAAATGCTTTATTTTAAAAACATCAGTACTAAACATTTAGATTCTTTCCTGAATTTTTGGTTGGTTGCGCTTTTTTAGTAAATTGCCCAAAGTCCCGCAGGAAGTTATTAGCAAATACAAAAAGAGAACCTAGATCTCCTGAGTTCCACTCCTTAACACAAGACCTTCTTACCTTCTTTTTTGTCTCTTTCCTATTTCAGAATGTATTTTTTAGACAAATATGCCATGTGCAGTGGTTAAAACCATTGCCCCCTTTTCACCCTTTTTATCTCTTTGTCTTTTTAAACTGTAAACTCTTCAGAGAAGGGATTGCAGATCAGATTCTGCTGTCAATTACACCACCAAAATCATGAGTAATTTAAGTCAGTGAAGCTGCTTGAGTTCCACACCAGGCTAATGGACAGCAGAATTTGGTCCCATGTCTTCCTGCGTGTTTATACAGCATCTACTAAAATGGGGTACTCGTCCTGGTGCTTTCTGACATTGGGCACTACTGCAATATAGTAAATAATATTTTAATATGTTAAACCTATATCTAACTGTGATACCTAGAAAGTGGATACCAAAAGAGTTTCTTGATTATGGGACTATTTGGAATTATATGATATTTTTATTGCACTTTTGTAGATTTGCATCAGAAAGTGATTATTGTCATCTCTGTGTTCATCTTCCTTCAAATACTGCAATCTTTGCTATTTGTTGAAGTTCAGAGCAGCTCATAAACAGTTTCTACTTTAATTATGTTTTGTACTTTTCTCCCTCTACAAAATTAGGACCAGGCGTTCCAGTTGTTAGCGTGCACACTACAAGTAACCCTGGAAGTAAGTAAGCACCATTCCACAGGAATTCCTTATTGTAATCTTTGTTTTAACATAAGTAAAAGAAAAAAAAGTATGCAATTCATTTCCATAAACCTGTCTTAATTACATTCTAGCAATAAACATGTCTGGAAGTGATAAGAAAAAAAAATTAATCAAGTGACTAGAACATTCCCAGGATTTCTCAGATACATGTTAGGCTAGATGCATATCTTTCATCTACTATTTACACTTGAGTTAATTAGGTGGCAGGACGTTCTTCATCCCTTTCACTCACTATGTAAATTATGTTTCTATTATGGCATGTCTTCTGTAGTCTTAAAAATGTTTTTTAAAGTTATAATCCAATTATTCTGGATTAAAGTACAGACCTCCAAGGGCTGATCATCAAATTTAACTTACATACAATGAACCAAGTACTGCTCTTAGTATACTGCAAATCCAAAGTGCCTTCACTGATATTTTAAATAGGAATTCCAAGAATTGAGTTTTGTGAGATCAGGTCCATTACCTCTACATTTCAGATTTTGCTAATTATGCTGTCTGCTGTGGACCTTTGCTGCTCCCTGGCTGCTTTGCTGCTCTGACAATGCAAACCAGCCACAAACATCAGGTAGTGTAGCACCATCATAGCAGCAATTATTGCCAGCCCCTCCAGTCCCACCCTGCATTCCTCCACCCTGGCAATCTACAGCACAGGCACCTGGCACTAATTAAACCAGCCTCAAGATGTTCTAAACTTGTGCTGGAGGTCCAGGCCGCTGCACGTTATTTCCCAGATCCCAGGGCTACAAAGGTGGCATGAAGCCATCTTTGTCCACCCTCCTCTAGTCTGGGCCAAGCACAGCTCAGCCACAGCAGAGGATCTGGCCCTACATCTTCAAAATGTCATACTGGTCAGACCTTTCAAATACATAATAGAGTTACAGCATGTTGATAGCTATACTAATCCACTTAGTTAAGGAAAAGCTGACAACTGCCCTTTCTCCTTCATATTTTCAATATTACTGTTTATTGTAGTTGTCAAACTCTATACTTCAGAAACCCTAAAAGTGATCCAGGGGCTCAGTATATCACTCAGTGTAAATTCATTAACTTCAGTGGAGCTGCTCAGTATTTATGAGAGCCGAATTTGGCTCTTTGTGATTTGTTTCTAAAATTCCCATTTGTGAGGAAACAAAGCATAAATGTGAGTGGGATTTATGTAGAACGTTATGGAAAGAAGACAAGGCAGTAGGTCTAGAGAGAGAGTGCTTACCATTAACAACAACAACAACAACAAAACCCAATAATGAGATACATTATTTGTAATGTTTCAGTGCAAGATTAGATAATCCCCCTCTATTAATAAAAGAATAAGAGTGTGATTAAAGATTACTTCAAATTATTATATCCTAACACTATAATTATAAAATTTTGGTTGACTGCCCAGAATTAACATTCTAGTTAGATTATCCCCTGTTTCCCTAAATGAGGATATACGATTTCAAATATCCACATTAAGGGAGTGAGATTGGAGGATAAAAAAGAACAGTAGGATGCAAAAGAGTTGTTTCAAATCTGGCTTTGGCTTTTAAGCCAAATTGTGCCCTGGCTCCTCACTGAAGTGTGGGAGAGGGAGGAATACAGAAAGGTAATGACCAAGGAAAGGTGTTCTGGGTCATTTTCTTGCACTGGACAGACAGGTGCTAAGGATAGCAAGCTCCTGACTCCTGCTGGTGATAGGTGCATCATGTGCTCTCTCAGTCCTAGTCCACTGCTTACTGTCAGGCATCCATTTTGGCAGGGACTGTATGCCTGCCTTCTTGTAAACACAGAACACTGCTCAGCATCGTAGAATCTCCTGTACAACCATCCACACTCCCATTATGTATCAGGTATGCTAATATCTAATATCTGCATTGTGCCTGGGTCCTAAATGGAGTGGGTAATGAAGGTTAGAGACTGGGTATTGCTCTTTCCTCCTACCACCTGCCATGCACCACAAGGCAAAATTTAGCCCTGGATGTTTAATGGAGACAAAGCTTGTTGAAGCCAGAACAGAGAAGAGAAAATTATTAATACTCCCTTGCACATTGTGAAGTAAGCTGGTAGTTTGGCTTTTGAGTTCCAAAGTAGGAACATTATAAAACTTGTTTAAAGAAAGAAACTATAAAAAGATTTAATATTGTATATCTGTCTATTTTTCTTTAATTATTGGTATCTTGATTTCTCTCTTGTATGGTGATTCATTGTATCTTTTCCACCCTGATTCCTCCTGTTTGTTTCCGACAGAATTTTACATATTGGAAAATAATGCTGTGTTGAAAGAAACTATTTTAAAGAAAAAGATTTTCCGGACAGAAATAAAAATGCTTCACATTGAGGATTATGGTAATTTTAGCAAAATGTTCCTTTAACACAGAAAAAACTTTCTTCAAATCTTACTATTTTGCATCTGTGTAACTACCCGCCTTTAATGGTTTGCTCTTTTCTTAAAAGAACTTCCTTTACAGTTGTCATTTCCAAAGGATTTCACAGATCGAAACCAGTATGCTGTTCTGTTAATAATGTAAGTATCTATTTAGGGTTACTAAAAATTATAAAAGTAGATAAATGGGGGTATAAAGAGAGGATTTATTTCTGTATTTTCAGTTGTAAAATATATGTGGGGGGGGGGAGGGAGTGTAGGGAAAATATCACTTTCCTTATAACACAGCTTTTGAGTTGGTAAACTAAAAGCTTTGTTATCAGGAAGATGCTGTTTTCTGTCTTGTCTAATAAAAACCTGTTTTGTGAGCTTTTCAATATAAACATGGTTCAAGTTATCAATAGCTATATGTGAGGGGCCAGATCTTCACCTGGTGTAATCTCAAGTAGCTCCACTGGCTTCAATGGAGCCATGCCTGTTTACATCAGCAGAGATACTGTAAGGTTTTTTTTGTACAATTTTTTCTTTTATCACTGATAGTCATAGCTACTGCCTAGAAGTCAGTTAAGACTTCTAGAGCCCAACTGCTTTGGGAATAGCAGAGAGAAGATAAAATACTGGAGCACCAGTTGCTGGAGACATTATGGGCTTGATCCACTGCCCACCGAAGTCAGTGGAAAGACTATGGGAGGACAGATGCACTCACTGGCAGCCCATGCTATGCCTATAGAAATAAAGTAGCTATGTTTCTTTCAGAGCCAGCCTCCTTCTGCTTACTCATGCACAGGATGTATGCGCATGGGGAGGGAAGCAAGGCCATGATCATATCTCCAACCCACCCTGATATGTCAGCGGTGATCAATATCTCTATCAGCATTAGCCACACTCCATTTTTGCCCAGGGAGTGAGGGCTATAGTGTTAAGGCTGTAGTGTTATGTGCAGGAGAGCTAAGGTAAGGGTTCTCATTACACACAATCTCCTCTCTCCATATACCCACACTGGAGCAGACATAATTTGTCCCTGTATTTCTAATTAGCCATATTTGTTTTTCTCACATCTCAGTGGTTACTAACTCTTTTATCATTGGTAAAATGCACATAAAGTGCACATAATACTACGTACTGTAATTTCCTCATGGAGGAACACAGTAAAATGGTCATAAAACAGCTCCCCTTCTTGCCTTAATCATGTTAGGACACTCTGACTCTGGGATCCATCCTGATGTTTTCAGTACCCCAGGTATATATTCTCCCTTGGAGCCCCACAGACTGGATTTCAAATTCTGGTTAACAAACATGGAAGCCATGTGTCTAATGCCTGTATTATACCACTTGCATACAGCATTTACAGCCTTGTATCATTTACAGTCTTGGGATAGATTTTCCATCAGTACTGTGTGTAGGGAATTAACAATGTGACTCCTATTAAAATGAATGGAGGGGTACACAGCGAAATCCCTATGCAGCGTATTGAAAATGTAATCCCTGATGAGCACTAGGACAGGATACATTAAACTAGTGTCTTCTGCTTAATGAAAATCTCCAAAGATACTTATAGTTATACACACAAGGCCTAATTTGCAAGCATGAGCCTCTAAATAAGTTGTCCAGAATTCCTGCACTTGAGCATTCAGATCGGTTCTTATGCATTAGTAGGTAAACAGGCAGTAAGTGCTAATTTCAATGCCCAATATGTCATTTGAACATTCCATTTAAGTGCCTACATTTGAAAACTGGGCTCCTGGACTATCTTTCAGTTAGACTAGTGGATGCATCTCTTTTTTAATGGCTGATGTAAAATGTGACCTCTTCTTCAGAGAGTAGAGGACAGACATATATATATATATAGAGAGAGAGAGTGTATACTTGCTAGTGCATATGATTGAGCACATTTATATTGTAGGGAGTTGTTCTTGGGGGTCAAGGGGTAAACTCATTTGACACCAGCACAATTGGTATCATATGCCGTTGCAAAAACTTGTTTTTCTGTAAATAAGAGAACTCAGGGACTTTCATGTAACTTGCTTAAAAAGTGACTTACAAAAAGCTGAGTAAATAAATATTCTTCAACATATATTTAATTCTTGTGCTACAAGTTAATACAAATTTGAGGAAGGCAAAAGAGAAGGTGCTACTATGACTGAGCATTATTCACATCTATAAAGACAGATGTCTGGAGAGAGTTTTAATTTTTTTCCCCCCAGAAGTTTCAGCACCCAAGAGTGGTACTGAGGCAGGGTTTGAGTTCTAGATTTGCATGGTATCAGGGTTAGAAATCTATAGGTCTCCAGTGAACAGGCTGTCAGTGATACCTTAATGTGACCAGATAGTTATGCCTATAAAATGATTATTTTGTGATGTTTTCAAATGGGAGGGAAAGGACCTTAGCGAGACATAGAAATTTTTGGTCTTTCTACCTCTGGAATATTGAATTTCTGCTTCTCCTCAGTGAAACCCCTTCTTTTGCAGTGCTGAATTTTCAGTTAATGTTAACAGAAGTTATTTTTAGAAATCCCTTTACATGGTAATGAAAAATCAATACTGAAAATCTGACAGAAAAGACCTTCTCTGGCTCATCTAATGTGACTCAACTCTCCCACCACCTGAAGAGAAAGAGGTGATATTTCTGAGCCCAGTTTGCTACAAACTCTACATTGAGGTCACTAAATTAATCTCTTTTTAGAATTAACGATGACCCAAAATGGGACTTGAGAATGCTGAAGTCAATGTAGATTCTGTCTGTGAGACCATTGCAGGAGTGAGCCCAGGGGTTTCATACAGACTTTGGATAGTTCCAGGCTCTGAGGCAAGGTGTGGTTGGAAGCCTGTGTGCAAGCTAGGTATTTTGTCCATCCAGACAACCTCAAAATTGACATCTTGCTTCTTTTCATTACCAGAAGTACCACCTCCAAAAAGCAGTACTGTACTTCCAGGAAGGACATCAGGCTGTTTCAGGTAACACTGATTGGCTGATTGTGTGATGTCATTTCCCAGACATTCTACCTTCTGAAAGTGGTACTTCTGTGGCTGACTTAGGGTCACTTTGTCCCTTCTGCACACATATTAGGAGTGTCCATACAGTGGTTATTTTAGTGGTAGATCACCAGAGGAACCATTCATACTCCTGAACAGCCACACTTATTTCCGTGTCCATGGTCTCAAAGGGGTGATCTAACTACCAAGCCACCTAGGAACTGAAAGGGGAAAAAAGGAATGTTCACTGTAGTCCTCAATAACAATGGTTAGTGTTATCTCTTTCTGTCTGTTTCTTTGCAAAGCAAATGACTTCTCTGATCCTGATCCAGTTTGAATGACTGAGATGTCATTAGAATTATATTTTCTCTGTAGATATAAACCGGTTTAAAGTGTTTATGTCAACAGGATTGCAGTATACAAGTGAATTTAGGAAAAGGGGAAGGACAGAAAGAATGGGGAAAGGAGCAGTTGAGAGGGAAGGCAAGAGTTGGCTGATTTATTGTATCTCTAGGGCCAAGGTTTCAGCAAGTTTAGATGCACAATTAGGTTCACACAGGATGCTGATGCTTCACAGTCTTACTACTTGGGCAGGGTTTGTGTGGCATGTAACCCCCCCGCATGAACTCTACTTCAGCCATTGGGCTGTAGCAGTCCCTACAAAGCAGCTCCATGGTTTCTGCAGGGGATTATAGCCCTGCATGTCATGCATGTGCCCGGTACCTGATCCAGCTATTCTTAGTATTGGTGACTTTCATTACTGGCTCAGAAAAAAGTATGTTGGACTGAGGCTCCAAATTAGATTGTAAACTTTTGTGGGTAGGGACCATCTTTTATGCTGTGTTTGTACTGTAGATGGCTCAGTAAAACTCCTATCCCAAAATCGTAGCTCAAGTAATAAATAAACTGGAAATCATAAGATCTAGGTATTATTCCCGCTGTCACAGGCTTCCAGTCCAACTTTGGTCAAATCACTCAATTTCTCTGACCAAACTTGGGTGCTTAAAATGAGACTTCTAAACTTAGGCGGCCAGGTTTGAAACTTTTGGCGTTAATGTTTAAGGCCCCGGTCCTGCAACTGACTCTGTGCTGGCCAACCCCTCAACCTGCACAGTATTCCACTGAATTCAGTTAAGTTCCATACATCACAGAGCCCAGCCTCAAAGAGTCTGTTCCAGGATCAGGATCTAAATTTCCTTACAGTAAGACTCACCTTCATCCTAAGGATGGTGCGACGCTTAATTCCTTAATGGCTGTAAAGCATATTGAGACCATTAGACAGAAGTGCAAAGGACTGTTGTTCAAATTTATATGGGGTCAGAACACCAGGCTATCTAGTAGATGTACAGGCCTCACCCAGTAGCCAGTTGCCTCTGGGATGCATAGGCCATAAAATACTAAATAGATTATAACACTGTCTGCTCCTCCATTTGTTCCTCTTAAACTACTAATACATTTCACACTCAGTTGCCTTCAAATATAATACATACAGTGTAGCCAATAGATTAGAGAGGTGTATAATAATTGCCTTAAAGTGTGGTTATTAGCTCTTTCCTATATAATTAAGATCAAAGTTTAAATTTCAGATTTCTGATTTTTTTTCATTATGGTTCACCTTACTCATTAAAAAAGTTGGATGATCCAGTCCTTCATAATACACAGGAAATGATTAAGTGGAGTAAAGACACAGGCATTTAATGTTGGTAATAAAATGAGAGGTGATAATCATTCTTTATTTCTTCTTGAACATAATTAACCTCATTCTTTCAAAATCTGTAGATAATGCATCTTAAATGTCAGCATTCATTATTTAATGTCATTTAAAACTGTACAAACTGTAAGTGGATATAGCGAAACTGAACCAGTAGAGAGATTCTTCTAAACTCAGAGGAAAAAAATTATCAGGCTGTATATTCCTAAGTAGACATCGAATAACTTAACTCTCCTAGAAGTGTTGCATATTTTATACATGTCTGCTTATACTTCTGTAATGTAGAGAAAACTCTCCACCCATTATTGAAATGGTGCCAGAGATAGGCCTCACTCAAGCCAACTGAGCACGTCTATGCATCACATGGATTTGATACCAGGATCCCAGACCATAGGGTGGAAAGTGGCAATTTTTTTAGCAGGGCAAGTACAATGGTGAAGAAGAATGCTGTAACTCGTGTAAACAGTAGCCGGAATTTAGGGAGGTAAAATGTAACTATTGGTATTTGTCTAAGACTTCAGCATGATAGTATTCTTGTATGATTGGTTCTCTTCTGGAATTTTCATTTGTTGCAGAGGATGTTATAGTTTTAATCGGTGTCTGTTGCAAGTGATAAAACAGTGCATTGCCACACGGTGCAGTATAAAAAAGTATGGTAGATTCCACCTTTTTTATTACACCCTGTTTAGAAGCAGCACATCCCAGAAGTCTTTTTCATCTGGCTACATTTGAAGTTATTCTGAAGGCCAATTTTGTGGGGATCATTACAAATGAACTATCTATATAACTTTTATGTGTTTTTCATGCTTTCCTGCCAGTTAGTTCTTTCATTCTTTCCACTTTGGAATGAAAATGAGTCTCTGCCCTTTTTGTGGTGGTGTTTTGTGAAAACCTAGCTCTTTTTAGTCTTCTGGGAGTTTCCCCTTTTTCTAAACATTTTGTAAGTTCCCACTGCCCAACACAGGCCATATAGGAGCTGAGAAACAAGCAAGAAGCTTCACCTGCTGTTTCACTGACCACAGCAGTCCTGTGCTATGGGGAATGCAAGGGCTGCTCCTTTTCAGGGACCAGGACTCTAAAAATGGGATGGGGAGAAGATGGGCCATGGCTCAATCCGTCTCTAAACCTCCTGAATAGGGATGGCAAAGCAATGGATGAGGATATCTCCCTCCCTGCAGGAGTGCTAGGAGCAGTATGGAACCACAACCTTTCCTCCATTTCTTGGATGCAGCTCTGCATCTCCAATACTCAGAGCTTAAAAGCCACAATCTGGCCTTTAGTATTTTTGATGGCTGTTTAAAGAATAGTCATGTTGCCTTTGCAGTACTATCTGTATTTCATTTCAGTCTATCACATGATTCCATTCTGATAATGTGATCTTTTCTGCTGGTGTTTTTTCCCCAGTGGTAAACGCATTGGTTTGCACAGTTGCAAATGTATGGTCTGCTTTTAAGCTATGATAGGCTCTAGCGGGGAAAATGAATGGGGATGGGGGGAGTGCTTGGCTTTCTGTGACACCACTGCTTGGGATTGTTATGGGTATCTGATCTCATACTGTTGATGAAGGGTGTGGTTGGTAGCGGGGTGAGACTCACCGGAGCGGCGCCTCCTGCTGGTTGTCCAGGGAATTAGCTCTTTCCAGCCCAGAGCGCCATCTGCAGGCCGGTGTCTCGCCTGCCGCTGGCCCCCGTGTCCCTCCCGGACCCCAGTGCCCTTTGCCCAGGGGTTCCGCCCACTGCAGCACCCCATTACTCTGGGCCTCCCCTCCTAGGGGAACCCCCAACCCCCTATCCCCACTTTGCCTCAGTGGCTACTGCCAGTCACCATCTAGCCCCCGCTCACTGGGGCAGACTGCAGTCTGTAAACCACGCATCATCGGCAAGGGGGGTTGGACCAGCTGCCTCTGCCGATTCCTGGGCTGCCCCTCTGCAGCCCCAGTACCCTTTTTGTGGGCCCTTAACTCGGCCTGCAGCCTGGGGCTTAGCTAGGCGGGAGCTCCCCAGCTCCCTCTGCCCTTCCCCAGCACTGCTCCACCCTAGGTACCCTCCTCAGCTTCCCAGACAGCCAGGTCCTTCTCTCTCAGAAGCTAGAGAGCGAGTCTTTGTCTCTCTGTCCTTCTGGCCCACAGCCCTCTTATAAGGGCCAGCTGGGCCCTGATTGCACTGGCTACAGCTGTGGCTGCTTCCCCAATCAGCCCAGCTTTTCCCCTGCCACAGCCCTCTCCCAGGGCTGTTTTCAGCCCTTCAGGGCAGGAGCGGGGTAACCACCCCGCTACACAGGGCCATGTGAGAAGTTGCTCACAAAAAAAGGAATTTGAGGTGAATTTTGTTTTCATGTCAGTTTTGCAAAATGTTCTTTTTTCCTTCAGTGGATTTTCGCCATTTGCAAAAGAGACTGTTTTGCCACTGATTTAATTTTGCATTCCATAGATAGAATTTATCTTCTGAGCTGTAGTTCCCCTCACTAATTCATATTTGCTATTATGATACTTTTTCATATTCTGCGCTAGATTCATGAGCTTGTATTGGGAGGGAGTTTGTAATGTGTTACGGAAGTCCATGACTAGGCATTGTGATAATATTAATAAATAATAATAATAATAATAGCCACTGTGATAAGAACTACATATTTCCCTCCAAGCTTTAACGAGAGCCAAAGCTTTAGCTTTAGCTCCCAGATGAAAAGATTCTTCTCCTTTCAGTAATATACCAAAGAGATGATGAGCTGCCTCTTTCTCCAGACAGTCTGAGGTGTATGTGACTGAATTGCAAGAGGCATACAAATTACCCACTAAGGTCAATGATATTGGTATATTATTGATAGCTTCTGTCTATTTAAATGGCACCTCAATGATGAACTTCAGCAGTGTTTCTGAATCATTCTCAGCCTTGCTAGCACCGCAGACTCATAAGATGCTGCTCCGGTACAAGTACAGAAAATAAAGTTAAGAATTATTAGATAACTCCTTCACTTCAATCTCACTGTTCCTGTTTCGTTGTTGAAAATACAGTAACGCTGCTGCAAAATGACATGCCCCTAGAAGACACAGAGAAAGGCATGTAATTGGATATGGCCCTTCTGTGGTATGGTGACCAGACAGCAAGTGTGAAAAATCGGGACAGGGGTGGGAGGTAATAGGAGCCTATATAAGAAAAAGACCCAAAAATCGGGACTGTCCCTATAAAATCGGGACATCTGGTCACCCTATCTGTGTGTGTGTTTTGATTTTGCTGGCTGTGAAATATGTATAATGCTTTGCCTGTTAGAGAATTCACTTGTGTCTACCCATGCTCAGGTGAGGTAGGATGCAAGGAGGCTTGTGCTCATGGCTCTGGGTTTTTGGTCCCTACTCCTTTCCATACCAGCCAGTGGGGGTCATGGAAGGGAGACACTGCATCCTGTTAAAAGGGGTAGCAGTGGAAGATACTGAGTCCTTCTACAGTGCTCCACTTCTGCAGTATTATTGGCATGCTGCATATGAGCAGGTTAACAATTAACAGAAGCTGATTGTATGCAGAGATGGGTATGAATCAAGACCCTGGATCCAAATGCTGCTGCACTTTGGGAAAGATTGGATTGCAGTGCAAATTTTGCAGCTCAAGCCCACCTCTAATTGTGGAGTGTGCAATAATGGATCTGACTCCACACTGCAATCGTGGCTAGGTGTAGTTTCTATCTGCCGTAGTCCTTTTATATATACTTCAGCATGTGGGTAGCTACAACAGATGGAAAAGTCCATGAATTCAAGAAATGGTGTGGCAAGAGAGGTGATGTACGTTGCATTCCCATTTGTATTGAAATAGATTGTGTGTTCATGTCAATGGCTCTCACAGCAGACTTCTTTTTCATACCATACCCCTTTGGGGGTTTGATACAGTCCATCCATGTCAAAACCAGAGACATTTGATAGCAATAGATTTGAAAAGGGACACAAAAACAATCCATTCTTGTGCTCCAATAGTGGCATTCACCCCTGTGTAAAGGTCTGGCACCCCACTTAAGTCCTATTTTAAGGGCGTAAGTGGGACTTAAATGATTCATAGGATATGTCCTGTCCCTCTGCAAAGGGGTGAATTACAGCCCAAATGATTAATGTCATTTGTGTTAGTAGCAGTTAGAGACTCCAAAGCCCTTGTCTGACACTACTGATGCCACTGGGAGTTTTGCCACATCCAGCAGTGCAAGTAGGGTGGTACGGTCCGGTCCGCTGTACCACCAAGATATTTATAGCTGATACTGTGTACCAGAAAGAGGAGGAGCAGAACGTCCTCTGGCGCAGCTGTACCACCCCAGCTGTTCCATGCCGGGTCTCCTCCATCTGTACAGCAGCCCCGCCGGAGCAGAGGACTGGGGGCTGTACAGCCGCACCGGAGGAGCTGTGGGCATGGGGCTGCCTGGTGGCCCCATGTTCTGCTCCTTTCCCTGCTGTGGTTCCTGGGAGAGACCTGTGGTTCAGAGCTCTCCCAGGAACCACAGTGGGGAAAGGAGCAGAATCCCCAGCCCTGCCTCCTGCCCTTCCACAGAACTGCGTCTCCTCTGGCTCCGTCTGTACAGCAGCAGCCCCGCCAGAGGACAGGGCTAGGTGGGGCGGGGCTGGGGGCAATACAGCCGCCGGAGGCACTGCCGGCTTTCTGCTCCTTTCCCTGCTGCGGTTCCTGGGAGAGCCCTAAACCACAGGGCTCTTCTGGGAACCGCAGCAGGAAAAGGAGCAGAACATGGGGCCAACGGGCGGCCCTATGCCCGCAGCTCCTCTGGTGGGCTGCTGTACAGACCCTGCATGGAAGGGCTGGGGGTGGTACAGCTGCACCAGAGGAGCTGCGGGCAATGGGCCGCCCAGCGGCCCCATGTTCTGCTCCTTTTGCTGCTGCGGTTCCGAAGTCTCCAGCGCAGTGGGAGGAGGACAGAGCCCCCCCTCCCCCAGGTAAGGGAGGTGGATCATGAGGAGGGGATGGGGAGAGTGTGGAGGGCCCGGGCTAGGGGCAGGGCGGGGAGGAGTTACGTAGAGGGCCTGACTCATAATTTTTGAACGTTTGGGTGGGCAATTCTGAAATAGTCAAAAGTAATGAAGAACTGAATGTCGAGTCATAATTAGCTAGACAAGTGCTTTTATGGAAAATTATCTGACTAAGAACATTTAGGATAATATTTTCCTTAAAAGCTCACCATTGGTATAAATCTGATTCTATTGAAGTCAATAGTAAAACTTCCATGGGAGCAGTTAGACCAACACTGAACGCTTTTCGAAAGCCCATTCTAAACGTTACATATAAATAGGAAGAACTGCTCAGTGCCCGTTGCTTTTGTACTTCAACTAATGAAGAAACTGAAATCCTGCCAAGACAGTGGTATTTTCCCACTCAGCTCATGACATTAAGCGGGGTTTCATGCTTATTGTTTCAGAGTTAGCGGTATCAGATGTTAAATCCGTTTTTTAAAGTATGCTGTAGTTTTCTTTTATAAATTAAATTGTTTACTCAAGACACACAAGAATGAAAAACCAAAGGTAACTTATTGACATACCATTTAAAAATAATTTATCCCAAGCTTAGTTCCTGAAATCATAGTTACATAAATATGGTAGGTCCTATGTAAATTTGAAAATAGATTTATGTATCATATACATGCTAATTAACAAGTTGTCTGAAAGAGTACCTTGCAGCTGAACTGTCTATTACCCACAGCAAAAATAAAACTGAATAATCAGGCAGCAGAGCCTATGACACAACAGTGATTGAAAGGTCTGTTTGTTGTTTTTTCCCCCTATTTCTATAACTCTTTCAAGTTAAGATTTCTTCAGCAAAATAATTTCTGCCTCCATCCTTCTTTCACCCTCGAATATTCCCATAGACACTGTCCAATCTAATTTCCATACAGCCTGCACAGACACTTTTACATTTTAATTTGCATTCAACTGGCAGATGCAGTCTGCACAGAGGCATTTTGCATTTTTTTACAACTTCATGGTAGCCTGCTTTCTTATTCTGTGTTTATCTTTGGGAAAAAAAATTGACAAGGCTCCTTTTTAAAACTGACATTTTGTTTTCATTGGAATGAAAAAAGTAAACCTACCTTCAATGGAAAATGCTTATCGTCCCCCTAGAAACCTCTTTCCTCCTATTCCTTTCTATCTTTTCTGCTGTAAAATCTTTATTTTATGACTAAACAACAAGAACAAAAACAACTTACCACTCATGCCTGCAACCTTTTGTTGCTAGAAACACTGACAGTGAAAAATAATTTCCCCCAAAATGTACTTAATTCTCCTCTGCAGTCTACTTCACAAAAATCCATTCTAGGATGTGATAATGCAGGTATTTTTGTTTTCTAGGAAAACATCATTCTAAGGAGTATTTTATTTCTTGTTCAGTTATTATCAGGCTGCGATAATGGTTTTTCCCTTCTGTCATTCTATAGCATCTTAACAAATTCTAAAATGGAATTTCCAGAATTCAAATAACCAGAAGGCATAATGTTAATTTCAGGATCACTCTATGAAAAGCACCTGGTTCATTTTCCTGTCTCTTTTCTGCAAAAATTATCCAAGTATCCCACCTACTGCATAGCATTATAGTCATAGTTGGTTTGCTTTATGCAGTTCAACAAATTATTTTGCTTACTGCTGCCATGAGGGATAACAGCACTGGTTAACGTGATGGTATAGATTAAGCTGACAATAATTCAACTGGGTTGCACAAACTGACTGAACTCTGCTGTCTAGGTTAAATAAAATATTGAAGAACTGCAAAGTGTATCACATTGTCAATAGTCTGCGTTTGTGTCTGGTGTGTTGGTATTTACAGTGATGAAGCTCCAGGCAGCCAGCTGGTTACAGATAAGTTTCACGTTGACTGGGATTCGGTGCTTGTCAACTCTGATAATGTCATCGTAGCTCGATTTGATGGCAGAGGGAGTGGATTTCAAGGCCTTAAAATTCTACAGGAAGTCCATCGTTGCTTAGGTTCAGTGGAAGTGAAGGACCAAATAGCAGCTGTAGAGTACGTATGTGCAAACTTTGCTTCTATTTTAATCCATTTTTATCTTGATGAATAGACATATTTAACTGCAAATTTTCAGCTATTACTGGTCTCCCTTTGCAGAATGAAATATGTTAAATGCTTATCTTTAGTGCAGTAGCACGTTTCGAAACATTAGGCTTTTCATTGCAAAGTGTGATTCAATGAATAAAAAATCAAAGGGAAAAATGTTTTGGATTGATGTTCCTCTTTGATAAAGTTGTCCTTCCGGGCCTAATCTAAATGTGTAATCTAATCTAGTTTACATATTTTTTCTAGCTTCCTTAGAAAAATGACTCACGGCATGATATACAGTGCTTCATTACAAGTGAAATATAATGTCTTAGACATATAGGGTCAAATTCTGCTCTCACTTAAATCACTGTAGATCTAGAGGGCCTTCACTAAAGCACCAGAATTACAATAATGTAAATGCGAGCAGAATTTGGCCAAAGGGTTATTATCCCACTTGCATCATCAGTTTTAGCATGGGTAACTCCATTGCCTGCAAGAGAGTTACTGCAGATTTATACCAATTTAAGTAAGAAGAGAATCAGGTCCCTACTATATATTTACATGTAAAAATGTGATAACACTTTTTATTAAGGGACCACTCCTAGAAAGGTTAATCTCATTGATTGCATGGTATTTTAAAGATGGATGGATTATTACCTACATTCAGGTACTAAGTATTCTCTTGTATTATTTGGACAATTTTAGAATGACATGTTTTACATTTCTGAAAGTCATCTGTAATCCCTGAAGACAATGAAAACATTAACTGACTATGGGTCAAATGGCTTTGCATCCTGAATGTTAGTGGAGTTGCAAAGATGTTGAGGCTGAGTGGAAGGACTCTCTCCTCCATATGCAGACAGAAAGCTTCACAAAGTGCCTCACAGGCTGTTGAAAGGAGCAGCTTGCTTCTTCCCACCTCCCTATCCCCTTTCCCTTGGTGCCTCACAATGGCAGATTTGCAGAGCAGGGGAGGGACCATGGCCACATTCCCAACTGGATGGATGAGGCCTCCTTTGGGACATGGAGCTCTAATAGGCATTCTAATTGGCTCCACATCTTAATTCTAAGAGTTCTTCTACATCAGAGTTCTGTGTTCATGAGCTCAGAGTCATTACTCCGTGTTTTATCTGGTTTCGGTGTGGGTGCACCACTGAGCAGGAGGGTATGCAGGGTGGCCCTGAGAGTTCTTTCTCTCTTGATGCTATTTCTCTCTGGATGCTGTAGAAGTTTGCCTGAAATTTGTAGTCTCTCTTCTGTATATTATCCTTCTGGAAGCATAGTTGATGAATTACCTCTGTGGGAGGATTCATAATTTTGATAATTGCCAAAACACAAGGCCTTCATCATGTAGTGTAGGGAATCTGAAAGCAAAACTGCAAGACCACTAAAATAACACCTTTTTTTGTTCTTATTTGAACTCTTAAAAATCTGTTTCTCGCTTAGTTTATCACAATTCTTTCTTCTACAAATAACCAACTCCACACATTCTGGAGAGTCATATGTAACATTTCCTTTTTTCTTACAGATCATTACTGAAACAACCATTCATAGATCCTAACCGACTGAGCATATTTGGAAAGGTAACTTGCAAAAGTAGCAGGAGGACACTGTCAATTTTAAAATCATTTGTTGCAAACAGATTTCTTTACGTATTTTGCAAATAACCATTTTTGTTACTAACAATGAAAATCATATTTACTTGTCATTATTTAATATTGATTCAATTTGTTTCTCATATTGAACAATTAGCAGCTAAGGAGTCAGTTTCACTTTTGTTTATAGTCACTTTCACTTTCAGTTCTTATTGTTGCAAAATTTGCCTCTCAGATACTGCAGGGGAAAATGTTAATTATTGAGGGGGGAAAACTGTTTTTCCATTGGAAGTTTTTTAAAATAAATTTGTGGAAACATTTCTTTTGGTCTTAGTTTCTGTAAAAGCTCATTTCTTGCACAATTTAAATTCTAGTCCATATTTAAGTTGACAGTGTCCCTTTAATTCACAATTTATATGCAGACATTTTTAGCTTTTTGAGTTATTTGAGATAAGATCCTAGAGTGTTGAGTAGCATCCTTTTTTGTGCCATCTCATAGAAGTCTCCCCTTTGCTGTTTTGTCAGCTGTTTAGCTATGTTATATGCTGTTGCCTCTGGCATCGTACAGACCCAGGCAAAGGTTTAACCTTTAGCAAAAAGTTAAAGAGAATCTTAATTATCTCGCTTGAAACGAGCTTCTAGAAGTTTAACATGAGACAAGTTGTATCTTTGGAAACTGACATTTGTTCCTTTGTGATATTTAGTTTTAAAATGTTACCTTGAAAATGTCAATATTTTGTGTCTTTAGTACTTTAAAATCTCACAGTGAAAACAAACAAACCGTGGCTGCTCACATATACAGGCACCATGGTCATCAGTTATTGAAGCAGTATGCATTCACTATGAAACCCCTAAATTCTAATCCCCACTCTGCTACTGTCTTGCTGTGTGGCCGTAGTCAAGCCATTTAACCTCTGTGTCTGACTTTGGCTGTCTGTCAGATGGGGATGATAATACTTACTTTCTCAGAGCTAGCATTGTGGGAATTAGTTAATGGTTGTGCAGCCTAGTGAAAATAAAGTGCTGACTATTATTATTGTTCCACATGCAACAAGACCTTCCTCTCCAAACACATGACCTCCTACTGTACTACTTGAGCTAAAGAAAAAAAAATATTGCTGTCAAAATTCGTTAGCATCTGAGTTTATACTCTGTTTGTAGGCCAGCCACAAAAAAAGAAAGCATTTTCAACTAGAGCTGGTTGGGGATTTCCCAACAAGATGTTTAGTAAGAAAATGCAGATTCATCAAATTGAAATGTTTCACAGCACATTTTGCAGGCGGGGCCAGCCTTATGATTCTGTGAGAGCCAGGGCAGTCAGCTGCTCCATTTGGTTTCAGGAAAAACATGAATTGAAATGGTTCAATTTTTTTTCCTAAATGTTTTATTTTTTATTTCCTTTCAGAGGAAATGTTCTAGTTTTTGTTCTGAAAAAAAAAAAAAAAAAAAGTTGACATTTTGCAATTTCCAACAGAATGGACATTCTGAGTGTTGACCAGTTCTATTTCCAGTTAATGAAATGTAAGCATGACCGATTCCATCCACTAGGGGTGCACATCTCTCTTAGCCATTTTTAATGTGCACACAGCCATATAACACCATGTCAGGGGTCGGCAACCTTTCAGAAGTGGTGTGCCGAGTCTTCATTTATTCACTCTAATTTAAGGTTTCGCGTGCCAGTAATACATTTTAACATTTTTAGAAGGTCTCTTTCTATAAGTCTATAATATATAACTAAACTATTGTTGTATGTAAAGTAAATAAGGTTTTTAAAATGTTTAAGAAGCTTAATTTAAAATTAAATTAAAATGCAGTGTCCCCTGGACCTGTGGCTAGGACCCAGGCAGTGTGAGTGCCACTGAAAATCAGTTCGCGTGCTGCCTTTGGCACGCCTGCCATAGGTTGTCTACCCCTGCACTATGTCTTTCACACACACACACACACACACACACACACCTACCTCGCTCCAAATGGGCCAGAGTCTGTCTTCTAGCATGACAAGGTGGTCACACAAACACCATGCATAGTAGTCAGCTAATGCAGTTGCTTCTGGTTTAAGTAATAGATTTCATTTATATTCCTTAAGTCTTTATTTGATATTGTTCAAAAACTCCCCACGGGCCTTTACTACTTCATTAAGAAGAACAGTAGAAGACATAAGTATCATATTTTCAAACCAGCAATGAGATGATGAGAACTACAAAATAGCATAGATCTGAGCAGGCTTTTACATGTCCACATAGGGCCATGAACACTGTTGGTGCTGTGTAAGTGTTTCTATCCACTGGAGAACAACTGTGATGTCCTTTCAAAAAACATTGTTGCCAGACGAGTTTATGCATATGTTGGCTGAAAGAACAGGTGGTGCAAAGTGAAGATTTTGAAGGTAGAACAGTAAAGAGGAAATATTAGCAAATTAGATAAACTTCAAAGCAGTTTTGAATTTGGAGGTGTTTACCCTCACTCAGTTTAACTTACAAACTTCAAAGTTTTTGAGGTTCATCCATCACTAATAAAAATATTAAAAATCCCCAAATAGCCATTTAGAAATAGAAAAATTGCTAAATATTACTAATCATATTTGACTCCACTATATTTCTTTTAGAGCCAATTGAACGGCTTTTTATAGGCTCATTTTGTCTTCAACCATATGAAACATTGTTGACAAAGAACATCTTTTTTTCCTTTATATGCACTACATTTTTGATGATCTGACTAAGGAAGTGAATAGAAGATGCCCTTTGCTGGAAGAGGAAGAGGATTGTGTGGATTACCTATCCTGATCTCAACTCAGCTGGGCACACACATATTGTCCTGGAACTCTCCAGCATCCTTGAATGTTATAACATGCTTTTGAGCTACTCAGAACAAAGTCATGATAAATTCCGCAATATAAACTACTAGCAGTAATAACAAAAACAATTGGAATGTCAAGAGGGCAAAGTGTAAAAAACACACACCTCTGTCTATCAGACAGCCCACCAAAACTATCTTGCTTACTTGCAGAAAAGTTAAACCCTACCAATGAAGTACATCAGAAGAGTCTCTTTTAATTGTTACATATCAAACTGTGGTGATATATAGTTTACAACTTTCCATCATGGAAATTGAAAATGAGCTTGAAAGTATGACTGTGTAGCTAACCAACTTGTGGAAAATTTGGTAGTAGAGGTGAAGCCACAGAAATTTAACCTAAGAACAGGAAGTCCAGATTCTTAAATCATAAAAAACCAACTAAATATTGTATAACCATTGAGGGAAACTATACATGTTATATGTATGTCGGGGGAATCGTGGCTGGAAGCAAAGGCACAACCCCAAAGACAAAATATTCCCAACAGAACTAAACTGGGTTCTTAATGAAGACATGATATAAATTGTGAATAAGTTGGCAATACCTATCTAGCATTAAAATTGTGCTGTGAAACTACTGCAAAAGGTACAAGCAGAATATTCAACAAATGACCAAGAAAAAGAGAACCCGGAGGCAGAAAAAAGTTACTGTTCCCTTCAGCTCTTTGAATTATACAAGTTACTGGCACCCACATCAACATTCTCTCTTAGCCAAAATCTTTTACAATGTGTGGGCAATTTTGTGTTGTCTTTAGCAATTTAGGCTAGGATTTCTATGAGAATTGGGCACCTAATTCTCTTAGGCGTCTTTGAAAATCCCAGTCTTATTCTATATTTTCTTCTCTGTACCCAGTTCGCATTGACAAAGTTGTGAGCCCAAGAACACACTTTTTGATTTATCTCTTTTTCCTTAACTAAGATTTAACAACATTTTTAAAATGCTCCGAGAATTCAAGAAAGATGAACTTTTTAATTAACCATTTTAGAACTGAAGAAAAGGATATAGAAAATCATCTCAATAAGCTGTAGATGAACCCTGGCCAACTGTCTCCATTACTTTTTGTTCAGTGCCCTTCTGCTGGATTATTTTTTGCGGAGAATTATCATGCAAAGAAACCAAAAACAACAACAACAACAAAACATCCACCATCAGAAGGGCAATTTCCCAGCAATAATCAAGAGAGAAAAGATAACAGCCCTTCTAAAAGAAACAATCAAACAATGGATATTGTGTAAAAGCATTGCACCTGGACTGCAGGACCTTGAACTCCATCTTTTCAGACTCTGGAGTTAACCTACAAGTATTTCATATAGATTGTCAAATTCATCGGAAACAGAACCCTAGTGGATAGTCTCAAATAAGAGGACTCATGTTCACACTTCTCTTCTGCATACTACCCTATCCCACCCATAGAGGATGTTTTCAGACACTCTGCACAGTACCTTTCAGGGTGGTGAGATGTGAAGAGGTGGCTTAAACCTCATCTTTGCACTCCTCTGATCTTGCTGCTGCTCTGTGCAGGCCGTTCCCCCTGCACTGCAGTGCAGCAGCCTGAGGGCTGCTTGAACACATCTACTGTAGCCACAGAAATGCAGAGCATTGAGCTTACTGGCCACCTTTCTTATAGCCACATAGCTTTTTGGCCAGGGCAGCAGAATGCTTATGGCAGGATATATCACCAGAGAGTCTCCCACACACATGCGTGGTCTCTGCTCCATCTAGGCAGCACTGGAGCTGGTTTCTGTAGGGCAAAGTGCACCAGAGAATGTGACTCTCTCTAAGGGAATGTGACAATGTTTCAGGCAGAAATCCCCATTGAAGGCAATGGGAATCCATCTATAAAGACTGAAGTCTAGAGAGAGGACAGGTGACAGCTCTCCCTTCTTCCATAGCCTCAATCTATAGCCTCAGTGTTTACCCAGAAATAAGCAAAAAATCTTCACAAAATATATTAATGTAAACAAAAATTATCCCATCTAAGCACTGTCTCTGACACCCTTAGCTTCAATTTTTTTATTTGTATCACTCGCCAATTCTTCTGCAGGCTGAGGGCTAGACTGCACAATGAGACTATGGTATCTTATATACCTCTTCTTATTCTTATTAATTAAATTATCAATTATAACATATTTTTAAAGCCTCAGGCTTCATAGCAAGACAGAAATATCACACCTTTTTTCACTCTTCATTCGTAGGTTTTTAATTCATGATAAAGCAATAGTTGCAGGTGTAAATACTGTGGAATGACATGAGAAAAGTAGCATGATACCCTTTAACTTCATCTATATTAAGGAACAATGAACAAGAACAAACAAACAGCAAATCATGTTATCTGGTTTAATAGGGATATGGTGGATACATTGCATCAATGATCCTGAAATCCAATGAAAGACTTTTTAAATGTGGAACCGTTATTGCACCAATCACAGACATGAAGTTGTATGGTGAGTATTTCCCATCTTGCCCTTTTATTAAATGATTTGCTTAAAATATCTATACAGCAGATCTGTAACTCAGGTTAACTAAGGTCAGGTGGTGTAGTGGAACTGTATTAAAGCTAGGCAAATTGGACATATGGTTCCAATTTTAAAATGAGGGTAATTAATGACCGGAGCAATTAAGCACAGGATGTGGTAGATTCTCCATCACTTAGAGGTCTTTAAGATTTTTCAAAAGAAACTAAATTAGTGGAAGTTGGGTACCTAAATCCCTTAGGCCCCTTTAAAAATCCCAACCTAAATGAATATTGGATGTCTTTCTAACAGATATGAGGTGAAATCCTGGCCCCATTTAAGTCAGTGGCACTAATTGACTTCAATAGGGCCAGGCTTTCACCATACTTTAGTTCAATCACAAGATATTGGGCTCAGTGCAGTAACTGTTGGGTAAAGTTCTGTGGCCTGCGTTATGCAGTGGTCAGACTAGATGATTATAATGTTCCCTCTTGGCCTTAAAGTTTATTAATCTCTTTTCAAGATGAAGATACTTGCTATCTTTATTGCTTAACAAGCTTCTCCTGGCTTTCAACCAGAAATAAAGATTTTTAAAAATAGAATTTATCTTGATTAACTGAATTTCCTGTTTTCCTCTGTAGCTTCGGCTTTTTCAGAAAGATACCTTGGCATTCCATCTAAAGAGGAAAATACGTATCAGGTAAGTTAGTTTAACAAGTAACTAAAAGTAATGGTTTGGCTTTTAAAATATACTGCAATTATGTTGTGTGTGTTCAATTTTTATAGGCATCCAGTGTACTGCACAATATTCATGGTTTAAAAGAAGAGAATTTGCTAATAGTTCATGGGACAGCTGATAGTAAGTATTTATAAATGCAATTAAATTTGCAGTTACAGCTTGTAATACACAGATGCTCAAAGAAAGATTATGCACGTAGAAAGCATACACATTTTTATACTGTTCATCTTTGTCTCCCGTCTAGTAGAATTGTCCATCCAAAGAGACCTGATGTCAATTTCAGTTGCCAATTGTAAATCTGAATGGATGACATTTTCCTTTGCTACATATTTGTAACTCTTAGCGGCTGTAGGTTCTAATTTGTTTAAATCTGGTGAAGCAGGATGTTGCTAGTGAAAGGCACTGAATCAATTATTAATAAGGTGACATACATTTTTAATGGTCTTTTAAATTAATCCTGATTTTGCGATTGAAAGCATACTGAATGTCAGCGTAATCAGTGATAAACAATATCTTTCAGTAAATTAACCCTTTGGTTAATTAATTAAAATGTAACAATGGGGAATCCTTAAACTATTTAGAGCTAGATTGTAATTTGCTCTTGAGCATAGTCAATGGAGTTAACACGAGTATAACGTGTGTATAAGTGAAACCAGAACCAGGCGCAGCACCTGCAATGGAAATCCATGGGTGCCAAGCAGCAAAGAATTTGACCTGGGCCAGTTGACAAGCAATTTTCTTTTAGTATATTTTGCTGTTCATGGTAAAGGGGTAAATAGTGACTTGGATTCCAAGCCGATCTAGGGTACTAAAATGGATTTTATGCCTTGCACAGCCTACTAGATCACATACATGTTTGTTCTGCTCCTCTCAGAACAGGTAGGTGGGGAGGAATGGAAATGGACAGAGACAATGTGCTTGTCGACCCGGCAGAACTGAAATGGGAGACTTGGAATTTGCTGCTGGTATAGGCCAGCAGCAAAGTACTACCCCTCCGTCCCCCAGACCCAGGGGAAATTAGGGAGGGAATTATGTCTATACGAGGTGTCTGAGCAGCACAGTGCCTAGCAGGGCCGGCTCTGGCTTTTTTGTCGCCCCAAGCAAAAAAAAAAAAAATTGGGGCGACTAGAACGGCAAAGAAAAAAAAAACCTGCGGCACGGCCAGAGCGGCAAAGCAGGAAAAAAAAAATTAAAACCTGCGGTGCGGCCAGAGCCAGGGTGCAGGGGGACTCCCTGCGCTGCAGACGTGCCCTTGCTAGTGGGGGGGAGGAGGAGGGAACGGGGGGTGAGAGAGAGAAGGGGGGCGGCCAGGGCTTCAGCGGGGCGCTCGCCACACAGCCCCGACCACCGTACCGCCTGCCGGAAGGGCTCTGCGCCGCTCCGGTCGGCGGGGAGGGAAGGACGCGGGCTGCCCTGCCGGGCTTGCTGCAGTCCTGGCACCAGCTGGGGCAGACGGAGCGCGCAGCCCGCTCCCAGCAGGGTGCTCCCCTCCTCCGTGCTGCTGCTCCCTAAAGGGCGGCCGGATCAGCGAACAAAACAAAACAAAACAAAAAAGCGGCCGTGCCGCCCTAGGATTGGGCGGAATGCCGCCCCGTGGAATCTGCCGCCCCAAGCACGAGCTTGCTCGGCTGGTGCGTGGAGACGGCCCTGGTGCCTAGTAATACAGTCTAGCCCATCAGTATTTACTGAACCCCAGTATGAATGAGTGTGAATGAAGCAAACACAAGCATAGTCACAGAGCTGCATGTTTGTACCACATGAAGTTTAGATTATTGAAATAACATTACAAAAGGCTCATTTCCTAAATGAACACAATCTCCTACAATCCTGTGCAAACAATAGAAAATCTGACATGCTTTCATTTAATACACTGACAGATTAATTTCATTTGAACACACCCATGATACTCACCTTCAAACTATTTTAGTCCTTGCTAAACAATGGATGAAAAACAAGAATTCCTACTTAGTGCCCAGAAAGTATACTGTATTACAGTGCTGTCCATCACTGCAGCACTTTTGTTATTTGCTACGGTATGTATCTCAGGTGCAGTCAGAAAGGGTATGTCTACATTGCAATCATTGGTGTGACTGTAGCATGTATAGTTTTGATCCAACTAGCTCAAATAACAATAGCAGTAAATCCACGACAATACAGGTAATAGTATGGGCTGTACATGTCTACCCAGGACAGGACCCTGAGTGTGTACTCAATCAGCCAGCCCATGCTGCTGCTACTTTAATTCTAGCTGGGTGGATCAAATCTATCTGGGGAGTGTCTAAATGTGCTGCAGTCACGCTTCTGATTGCAGTGTAGATAGACCTTAATCAATTACAAATCTGGTAGCAGTTTGCCACATAAAGAAACTTTTTGGTTGAAGTTACCTAAAGGAAAATAAATAAATACAATTAATAAATAAGTACTATAATAATGTTGTTCACTAATATGTAGATGTTATTGTTTTGTAGCTAAAGTCCATTTCCAACACTCAGCAGAACTAATTAAACATCTAATAAAAGCTGGAGTTAATTACACTATGCAGGTATGTAATGCTCAGGTGTCTCACAAGTGCATTGTTCAGTCTTTAATCTCACCTATACTTATCTATGTAGGGGCTCACTGGGTAACTTGTGTCCCCCCCCCAGCATACAGTAGAATCATCAGTGACTGCAGTTAGAATGCTGTCTAACCCCTTGTCCTGATAGTTAGTAAAGAAGTCAAGGAGAGATCCCTGTGACACTTCAATACACTGATGATCCATGAGGCACTGGCTGGTCACATAGTACTGATTTTCCTCCTTATTTTCAGCTGCTAAAAATATTGCATAAAAAGCAGCTAAAAATACTGTAACAGGCTTCCTCTCCCCCACTGTGTGGGTTGCAGGTGGGTGTAGTTTAAGAGAGCAGCTTGGGGAATGGAAAGTGGAGCAAAGTGTTATTTTGTGGGGTGGAGCTGCTGGTCACCAGCTCTGTGGCCTGGATTTCCCTCTCAAATCCTGAAGTCCCTTCTCTGTCCTTGCACAGGAAAAGTGCCCATTATTTGGGGGCTGAGGAGACGACACTGATTATTTACGTTCACCATGAGGGGAGGTGCTGGGCTTTGGATGAGGTAGAGAAATCATTAGTAATATGAAAAGGCCTTCCGTTGAATACTTCCTTTGGCTGCACTGAAAATCCCAACCAGAAATGCTTTTCTGAACACAATATCTGAGAATAGGCTTTTACGGCTAAAGATCACGATGCAGTCATTTAGTGCTGGTTTTGAATCCCAATCAAATGAATTTTGCTTTGAAGTTTATTACTTTCATTGATACCATAAAACTATTTAACATAGTCATCCTGTTGTCAACTAAAAAGCTCTAAAAATCAGACTGAAAAAATTAGAGCCCTAAATATCTGAACTGATTTTTAAGACTGTTTACTTTCTCCTTTTCCTCTGCTAGATCTACCCAGATGAAGGTCATAACATTGCATCTGAGAAAAGCAAATATCACCTTTACAGCACAATCCTTGGGTTTTTTAGTGCTTGTTTAAAGGAGGAAGCCCCAATTTTACCACAGGAACCTGAAGAGGATGAATAAGGAAGCCTGTTTGTACAGTACTGAAGGGAGACTTACTTTGAGGCTCAATAAAACCTTAAATAAGAGAGACTGTAAGAGTGCAGATTCTGCAGAAGCTCAAGGGCAGCTAAAGGATATAACAGTGGAACAGCACATTTAGAGACACTGAGCTAATAAACTGGAATTTGAATTCAAAGTCCAAACATATTACCGAGGGACAAAACGTATTCCTTTGTGGAAGGACAACGGTTGGTTACAGTTTCCTGGACAAACTTAGTTTTGCATAAGTGTAGAGTTAGTGCATGTTTATTATGTTAAGCCTCACTGTTTGTTCTGTAAGTAGTTGCTCTGTTTTTAATTTAAATGCACATCTTTATCCATTTTTGCATTATGCTCTACCAATCATAAATATTAAGGACACTTATATTTTAAAAGGTGAGTTGCAATCTAATACTTTACTGTAACATTACAATAAGTGCAATTCCTTTCCTGTCTATTAAGCATAAGAAAGCATTGAGTTAATAAAGGATGTGATATTTTCTATAGTTTCTGTTTAAAGGGGAAATATTGTCCAGTGGACTATATAACATAAGTATAAAAACTGATTTTATTTTATTTATTTATTTTAATTTCAGACATTTATTATCGTTATTGTACCTATTAGTAACCAGTAAGGGCATTTTTGGGAGTGCACTCTTGGTCTTTATGTATATACACAAGACTTCCTAAGCAGAAAATCTTTGTATGCTTGAATAATTTTTCAAGCCATAATTAACAGCTGTGTTTTAACAATGTCTGCAATTGAAATACTTCCCCAATCCAAAATGTATCATTTCCATAAGAAATGTTTGGGTTGTGTTTTGGTATTGTTTATAGTAGTTAATAGTTTGCTGGTTATACTCTAATTTTAGAATATGCTACTTTGTCAGATGTAAATTAGATACATAAATATTAAATTATAGTTTCAGATAAAGAAATTTTATTAACAATGTAATGCCATTGAGTAGTATTTTACCCTAACAAAGAAATCTTTGCTCAGATTCCATTCTAATTTCTGTGGAGGTAGCAGGTAACTGGAACAGTCTGTCAGTTTTTATTTGGTATTCCACATCTGCTCATTAAGAAGGATTTACATTCAACAGTGTTACGAAGAAATGAAATATTTTTCATCCATGGCCAAGGAAGCTCCTGACAAATGAAGTTTTGTTATTTTATTCAGATGGAGATACCAGAATGCATCCATTTATTTGTCAAGGTGAATTACAGCACTAGAAATTGACGCTATGAAATAAACAAACCAGTCAACATAGGTCATCAGAATATTAACATCAACGATTGAAATCAAACATTATGTTCATTTAATATTAGGTATGTTCCAGAAGGTATCTGAAGGCTCTTGACAAATGCTGTGCAACTCACATAAATACATATGTAATTTTTTCTCTTGATATTATTTATTAATGCTTTTCTATGTGGTTAGGATTTCATTTCTTGTGAGATTAAAATTAAAGTAATCAACATAATTTTTGGAAAGTAACTTATACTATTTAAAATGCAAAGTTTTGCATATTTTATGAAGAATTAAAATAGTTTTTAAGGTACATTGAAATTCATCTGAAGGTTTTTAATCAATATTTTCTTCTGGAATATTTTCTTCTTCAACTGCTAGAGTTTTTTATGATGCAAATAATTAAGTTGTCTGAAAGATATGGTTTTATGGAGCACTTAAAAGTATTTGTCTATTAATGTTTAGTATTTACTTTGTTTTACTAGCAATTTTTATCTATTTTCAATTAGTTTAATACACTTTTAATGTGCAATGACATCTTGTCTGGGTCCCAGTGTGACCGCAAAGTCTGAGTATGTCTGCGGTGGGGGATATGGAAACACTCTTATGTACTAGAAAAGATGTCATGAAAAATTTGAGAAAATCAGTTTCTTCAGCAGCTACAAGCAAGAAATCAAACACAGACCTACCAACTCTGCTTATACTACAGGAGCAGCACTTCAACTTATTAAACAGTTGGGATTTGTTCTTGTAAATTTACCCAGATTATGTCCTTCGTCATTTTCCTTTGATATGCTACCATGAACCGAATTTTCCTAATCGAACACAATGGGTAAAATCCTGGCCCCACTGAAGTCAATGGGAATTTTACCATTGATTTCAATGGGGCCAGGCTTCCACATAATAAGTGCACACATAAGGCCTGCATCTGGATGTACAAACAAGTGCACTCAGTGTATGCACTCGTGACTGGGGGCCCCCCATGCCTTCACATGACATCTGCACATGGTCATGCACTCTGAACATGTGCCTGCTTTTTATCTATGAGACAGCAGGCATGCATTCTAATTTTCATTTTTAATACATTCAATATTTTTCTTATTAAGCCACAAATCCATATATTTCCATTGACTTTTCTTTACAACAGTCTAACACTCAGACATAGGCTGAGCATCAGACCTTGGGAGAAGGTTTTAGAAATGAAATTATTATCCACCGGTTCAATTTTGGTAACGCATTAGTGATCACAGATCCAGTCTCCGAATCTACCTAAAATGAAAAAAAACAAACGTTTTTTTGTCGGCCGCTATCTTTGATCACGCTAACGGGATTCAGATTTAGTTTTTAATCTTATGAACATCTTCGGAATTATTCTGGGTTGTATAATGTTGGGTTCCTTTCACTTGCTGTATTGGCACAACCGGGTATTGTTATGTAAATAGAAGCCTATAGGTAACTAATGACTTATTATTAGTTATTTGTATTTAAGGAGCACCTAAAGGCCACAGTCAGGAACTATAACCCAGTTGTGCTAGTTACTGTACACATGAATGGTCCAAAGAGCTTGCAGTCTAAGTACCCCATCCATTTCTAACCACTATGGAAATATTTTAAGGCCAGAAAAACTACTACTAGATTCATCCTCCTTTTAAAACATGACCTTTTTTTAGATTATATCGGCTATTTTGGAAAGGGCAATAAAATCAGAATCTATCCATTTACTCTCCAACAGTTTATATAGCTTAACCTTCAAAATTTGTTCCTGATCTTTTCTCTCCTAGCTATCATACTGGGACTTGCAAGACCCATAAGAATCATGGGTCAGATTGTGATCTCAATTATACAATGAAATCAGGAGCAATACTATTTATATCAGGGGAGTTTTTCCTAAATTATACTGCCTAATAGAAATCAGAATCTGGTCTGTTTTGTTTTGTTTTTGTTTTATTGATTGATTGAAATATATTCTTTAATCTTAATGCAGTCAGGCAAATGGATTATTTAAGAGAAACCTGATCAGTGTATGCTACCTGCAGCCTGGTCTTATGATGATTGTTTTTTTCTTTTTCTTTTAGAGTCAAGTACCCCTGGGTTACTATATTGCAGGCATCTGTAGACCTACTCATAGATCTGAGAGGAGAGACTCACTCTGCTCTGAGACCCAGTTTGCAAATATAATCCAATAGATCATTTAGTCTAGTGTCTGTGGCTTCTCATAGAAAAGGGTTTTCATTTGATCCAAAGACTCCCAGAAAAGGGGTTTGATAGTGTTGGTTTTGATTTGACAGAAGTAATCAAATGCAGAAGGCTCTTGATATTTAACTGAATATCCTTTGCTACAGATTTATTAGGTATATTGAAAGTTCCTGAAACCTAGAATAATGGCTGAAAGAAAAGACTAGGCAGACGCAACCCCATATTCCCTCTGCCAGTCTCTTTTAGACAGCTAGAAGCACCTATCCATTTTATGTCTGCTTTTAGTAACTCCGGCTGACTGCCACTCACTTCTGGGGAAGAGAGCACTTTACTAGCATTGATAACTGGAGCTACTTCCATAGAAAATCCTTTTATGCACATAGCAACACTCCTCTTTTCTTTAATTGATGCCAAGGTAGTTGGGTAATAAGTATCAGACATGATCCCCTCAGGTGTTCCACCTTGGCTTCCACCAACAAGCGATCAGAAACCTCAATCACCAAAAACAGTATTGATTTAGGAAAGTGCCTATGTTATTGGAGAAGACGTATACCTGAAGACTATAGTGCTATTAAATTTGCTAGGCCAGATCCTGAGGTGGTATAAATCAGCATAGCTCCACAGAACTCAAGGGGGTATACTCCTTTTTATCACCTGAGGATCTGGCCCACTGTCTCCATTTACGGTAGGGTCAAGACTTTTTGCCTGTGGAATTAGTTTAGAAATACAAATTTCTGCCTTTATATAAGTTTGAATCAACCAAAATTGATTCAATTATTGTTGTAGCCCTTGAGGACGTAAATGAAGTATGCAGTTCCTGTTTTAATTGTGACACTCCCAGTGCTGAAGTCCCAGTACAATATGTAATGATAAAACAACATATTCAAACAAGCAAAAAAAACCACTTTCATAAGACGAAACAGAAAGGATCACAATTAGTGAAGCGGAAGGCTTAGAAACCTCAGAAAGGCTATAGTACAATGGTTTTCAATCCTTTTTCATTTGCAGATCCCTAACCATTTTGAATGGAGGTGCGGACCCCTCTGAAAATCTTGGACATAGTCTGCAGAACCCCAGGGGTCTCCGAACCATCGGTTTAAAACCACTGTTATAGTATATCAAACTGGAATCTTGTTTATAAGAAGTTACAAATAAAACTCTGATGTTAAGACTTTTGGAATTCTTTACTCCCATTGCTTAGAGGTTATCATATGCTAAAGCATGAGTTTATATCTATCTCTTCCAAAACACTTAAGATAAAATCCCCAATGGAGTCAGCAGAGCTATGTAAATGTATAGTAGCTGAGGAGCTTTCCTGTAGTTTTTTTGTGTACTGTTGTTTTTGACAAATTTAATATTTACCATTGTAACGCTATAGTTTTCTTGTCTACATGTCCAATAGTTTTTGAACGCTTCTAATCTCTTATACTCAATAACATCTTGCGGTAATGAGTTTCATGGATTAATCATGCATAATTTGCTACCTTGCTACCTTTATTGAATGCCCCCTTGTTCTTATTTATTATTTGTATTACATTAGTGCCTAGATGCCTTAACAAAGATCAGGGCCTTTTTTGCTCAGAGCTTTGCTTACAACTCTTAGTAATATCCAGTTCACATTTCATATAGCTTACAATTAAACAAGAGTGACAAAGATTAGGAGAAAAGAAGTGTTATTATCCCCATTTTACAGCTTGGGAACAGTTTCAAAGAGATATTAAATGACTTGTTTGAAGTCACACCAGGGAGAAAACAAATGAACAATTTAGCTACAGTATGTTATTGGTCTTGCATGTATCAGCAAGTGCCAATAGCATCAAATGATTCTGAGCACTTCATCTCTTCTTCAACACTTAGCCAGACAGTCGGCCGTAGTGATCGTTCACCATTTGGTCCGTTCCTGCGCAACCGCGAAGGCTTGATGGCCTGAGAGTCCAACATCGGAACAGACTTGATGAACCCATGTAATAGGAGGTCTGCCTCTGGGCCACGTCCACTCCTCGGTTGGTGGAATTTTATCCCAGATGTTACAAGTCACCCGGAGAACGGCATTCACTGGAACGTCTTGTGACGTGTCCAAAAAGCATAAGGCGCCGCCTGCAGACAATGGCCCTAGGTCTTCAGAGACCTGGGTTTAACCTTTGGTCTGCTACAGACTTCCTGTGTAACATTGGGCAAGTCACTTAGGCCTAGATTCTCAAAGGTATTCAATGGAAGTTAGATGCCTAAATTACCTTTGAGGATCTAGGTTGTTCTTCATCTGTAAGATGGGGGCAAGGGCACTTCCCTATCTCCCAGGGGAGTTGCGAGGATTAATACATTAAAGAGTGTGAGGTTCATAGATACTATGGTAACGAAGCCATTATAGGTACCCAATATAGATAAGCTATAGATCCTTCTTAGCTTATCCAGAAACTGAATACCATTTTCTTGAACAGCCAGACTTCAAGATTCTCTTAGAATGAATTTGATTGGAAGGTCACTGAATTTTGGTGGTAAACATCTATGCTTTACCCTATACCCAGGGATTTGTCCCCCAGAAGCATAAAAAGCCACCAGGTACTAAGTCACTTAGTGCAACTGTCCTCTCATGTAGTTGAGGAGGTTAAAAGGAGACTAATTTTACATTCAAATTATGCAATACCTACATCAGGAACTGTGTATAAGAAGGCTAAAAATAACACCCATCATCCACACAGAGATGGCCCTGCAGAAATCCTTGTTTATCTATCCCCCCAAAAATCTACGGTGTTTGATCAAACCATTGCAGTGAGTGGCTAGCTATGTACTCCAGATGAAAGACCAACTGGCAGAAATGAAATAATTGGCCCACAAACTGCAACATGGTCCAGAGAAATTGGAAGGCCAAATATAACCCCAAAGCAAGAGAGAGACTTTATACCATGGCAATATGTTTTGCTCCTGTTAACATTCAAGAGGGTAAGCTTTTGATAAAATGGCAGAGCCATTCTGAATTTTTAAGGAAGACAGATGAAGTAGCTGTGCCTGCTAGTAAGCTCACCAATCAGCTCTGGAATGTAATACGCTTCACAAATGGATAGAACCTAAGGTGGAATCCTAGAGGAAGCTGATGGTACTGGAAATTCTGGAAGATGTGATGATTCAGAAATGGACTAGTGTAGTTCAGAGATGGTGTAGTGCACCTTTTCCCTGGACATTACAGAATCAAATGGAAAAGATCCATAGGGTAAATCGTGTCAAGGTGTGTATCATTGTTTGTGGTGAGAGAAAGGAGAACCATGGTAATGCAATGCTATCACTTCAAAAGACTTCATTCAAATTAATAAGCAGTGTAATTGCATACTACTGAATGTGACAGTAGCCTTACAAGAGGAAGTGTAGGCAATGCTTGATACGGGAGAAAATAAACCTTCAAAATAATCTGGACTAGCCCAATAGCTTTGGTACCAGAGAAGGATAAAGCAATATAATTCTGTATAGGTTTCCAATCCAGTATTAACATTTGATCTGACTACCATACTTTAAATGGATAAAGTGATTAAAAAATAGAAACTGCTACATAAACTCTGCCTAAGTCACTTATGTCAAGGGTTAAGGTCGCAGCAGTAAAAGGAATACATTGCATTTAAAATTACAAATGATTTCCACCAGTTCACTGTCCTTCCTTTTTGACTACATGGAGCACTGGCTACATTCCAGAGGTTAATGGGTATTTTTGATGGACTGCAAATTGTAGGCAGCAGCCCATTTGAACAACATGGTCATTTATAGTACCACCTGCGCTGAGCATCTTGAGCAATTAGAAAAAGTAGTCCAGGGTTCCATTAAGTGAGGGTAACAATATGCCCAAAGGAAGGTTTAGGGAGGCACAATGAGGATAAATACTGGAGATACATACCCGAAGGAGGTCTATG
Source organism: Emys orbicularis (assembly GCF_028017835.1). Lineage (NCBI taxonomy): Eukaryota > Metazoa > Chordata > Testudines > Emydidae > Emys > Emys orbicularis. The sequence continues at coordinate 15,472,649 of NC_088693.1, read as the reverse complement.
ACACCTCACATAGAAAATGTTCAAGTTATCTTTGAAAGAAGACACAAATAAGCCCCTTTTGGGTGTTATAAGGTGACGGAGGAGGTTTATGCTACGTGTTTGAACACAAGCAGCACTCCTTGCATTAATTAATCAAGGCAGAATCAATGAAAAAAAAGTGGAATGGACAAACATTTGACCAGGCTTTCCAGGCATTAAAAATGAGTATTTGTGCTCATGCTGCACTGCACAGCCTGGATTTAGCAGCCAAATATATGGTTCAAGCACATGGCTCTGGAATTGAGCTGGGAGCAGCATTATTAAAGGAAGGAGTAAAACAGCCATCAGGGCTATCTGATCAGAAAGCTTTTCCCAAAGGAATCCAGCTGTGTCCCCACTGAGAGAAAATCCTTAGCTATTCTTACACTTACCTTACAAAAGAACTTGGAACATAACCAAGAGCACAGTTACACAGATATATCACGTAACTGCATATGGACTAGAGTCTGTTACTAATATTGGGTAGCACCATACTTCACACACACAGTCTTCTTCACTTAATGGGACTATCTGTAGAGTAAGATGCTATTCAATAGGAGTAAGGATATTGGAACCTCACCCTGCATTTGTAGAAACAGCATTGGGTAGAGGGTGTACTACCTACCTCAATGCAGTACAGTGAGAGTGAAATGAGAAGGTTGCTTTCTTTGTTATACAGTAATATTGTTACCTGGGGTTGTTTCAACCCAAAGCTCTTGGTAACTTTTACTCTATGCGAGGTGGTGTCAGGAAATAAATCAGGGGAGACACGGCCGTCCAACCGATAGATGGCTGGCACAAACAGGACAACACGAGAGTGCTTTCACTTAAAGCTAAACTTTACTTAGTCTCAAGCACTTACACACGTCCGCAACAAGTTAGTAAAACATCCCCAACCCTTGATAATTACCGAAGCTGAGTGTGGCTCTCGAGTGGCACAGCGGCAGCCCATGTGCTGGTGGGGAACACAAGATGCATCCAGAGGGAGAGTCCAGTCCTGAAGAGTCCCACTACCTCAAACTTTACCCCCTTATCAGGGCCGGCTCTAGGCACCAGCAAAACAAGCTGGTGCTTGGGGCGGCACATTTTTAGGGGCGGCATGGCCGGCGCCAGAATGCCGCCCCTAAAAATGTGCCACGGCCGCCCTAGCTCACCTCCGCTGCTGCTGCCTGAGAGAGAGGGGGAGATCACGAGCGGCCGCGGCGCGCGAAACGGCTGTTTCGCGTGCCGCTGCTCCCCCTCCCTCCCAGGCTTGAGAGCCTGGGGGGAGGAGGCAGGGCTGGGGATTTGGGGAAGGGGCGGAGTTGAGGCGGGTCCGGGGGTGGGGTAATTAAAAAACGGAGGGGGGGGGGCGGCCAAAATTGTTTTCGCTTAGGGCGGCAAAAATCCTAGAGCCGGCCCTGCCCCTTATTTATACATTAGTAATAGAATGCCATGTCCCTTAAAGAAATCTTGTTAAGCAAGTAGTTTCAATGGTCAAGCAAGAAGCTTCCTTCTGATGATTGATTAATCAGGTGTGGGGTTTTCCCAGAATTTGCAGCCTTGAGGCCCCAATAGACATTCCTGCTCTTCTAAAATGCATGTATCAGCAACTTCAACACAATTCTTATCAGGAAGGAGGTGGGGTCAAGCTGCCCTTTCTGTGGCACCCAAAACTCCCTCCCCTCCTGCCTTGGGCAAGCTGAGTTTGCTACATGGCCACTTCATGGCCTGCTGACTTGGCTGCTTTTAGCAATAAGCCATAGTGGTTTCAGGCACTTTACTGGTTTGCCAAAATCTCCCCGTACAATATATGTTCATTGAATGGGACAGGGCTCAAAACTGTGAGACAGAAAGTTCTTCACTCATTGAGCAGACAACACAACATTCCACTTCCTTCTAGAAAACAACTCCCTGTAATGGAATTGTGTCTTCTTTTGTTATTTATTTGTTGTTTCTTTTTTTAAAAAAAAGCTCAGAACTTACATAGTTTAAAAACAATATTAAGGGTTACAGAGTGAGTCATACAGAAACACACAAAAGGCTAAAATTAGGCCATACCTGTACAACCTTAACTGTGCCACTGGTTAGTATGCCTTGCAGTGGTCTTTATTTACATGCTCGACATACGAGCCCCGTCTTATTCATTATGCTTCTTGGGTTTGATGAATGAAGAATAGTTTATGTAGGAACAATGCAGGCGTGCAGCAGGCTTTTTAGTCATTCACTGCAATGTTGGACATTATAGAGTTGATGCGGTGGAGCCCTACACTGAAAAGCTCTTTCATTCACTGTCCACTGACCAACTTGGGCAATTTATAAGGTAGGGTCCCTATGGAAACTATAGCGAGCTACATTCAGAATAGGTGTGAAATGCATAACTTCCCAGCTGTTGTAATACTTCCATTAAAGTCAGCGGAGCTACACAAATTTACACCAGTTGATCATCTAAATAAAGACCGAAACATAATGCATGTGGAGAAGTTCTCTGAGGCTTTGCTTTGCACTCTTAATATTCTTTTAACAGGTTTAGTAGGGAAAACATAATTAATTATACAGTTTAGTCAGACTGAGCCTGCACTGTTCCTTTTTGGCTTTGTTTCTACTTTCTATGTTAAAGAGGATTGCAAAAGGTAAATAACTATAATGTTAGTTGTTGTTAACATATGAAACAATCATAGCATATTAACCCACTCTGAGAAGCTGCATACTGTATTTATATTTTGTACCATTCCGTTTGCCCCATGAGCTTACTCCTAATCACATCAGAATTGTATGTACATTTTCAGTTTACTTGGGGTTAAATAATATTTGGGAAGGGGATTGGCTTCATCATTTCATGCATAACGGGTTTATAAAAACACACACATCCAAAGTGGTATATTTGTACAGTGATTAATGTGCCCACCTCTGCAGCATGTGGCTAGATTTACATACCTTAAAACAATACAAGTGTACTGCCTGGAACAAGAACAAACAGCAACCATCCACCTTTTCGGCCAGACCCATCCATCACAAACTCTGCCCCCTCCCCCCCTCCTTTTCACTTTTGACACAGTATTAATCAACTGCTTTGGTGAAGAAAGGCACCTGGCAATGTGTTATGATGGTCAGCAAATCCAAACCCTGGCAAACTGGTAGTGTGAATTTGAGACAAGCAACTTTCACTGGGAATTCACTAAAGGCACCAGACCTCAAGAAGTCCAATGTAGGGTCCGTAAAACAAAGAGGACTGCCACTGTGCTCATCCATCAGGGAGGTAAAGGACAGCTCCACGTTCATTGGAGCGCTGCAGTTAACTGTTTCAGGAGTTTATGAAGAGGGCCACTGACTCCCTCTAAGTCCCACTGGAGGAGGTCCATGATACCCAACATGAACTTTTGGACATTCCCCATACTGCAACTTTGGGGCACGTAGCCTTGCTCATAGGCTTTACTTGAGCACTCTCCCCGCCCCAAAAACAAGCCAGCAAACTCTACCCACCAGACCTCCAACTTGTAAAAGGGCAGCGTAACAAGTACTATGTTCCTGCTACAGGTTCAGAATGTCTTCTTTGCTCACCCAGCACCTTGTTCATGAGTGTTATGACTGAGCGACACTGTCACCCCCACATGATAAAGACCAAAAAAAGGTCTGGATCGGGGTGGGCAAACTTTTTGGCCTAAGGGCCACATCTGGGAATGGAACTTCTATGGCGGGTCATGAATGCTCACAAAATTGGAGGTTGGGGTGCAGGCTCCAGCTGGGGGGTGTGGGCTCTGGGGTGGGGCCAGAAATTAGGAATTCAGGGTGTGGGAGGGAGCTCTGGGCTGGGGCAGGCAGTTGGGGTTTGGGGGAGGGCTCCCGCTAGGGGTGCAGGCTCTGGGATGGGAATGAGGAGTTGGGGGTTCAGGAGCGTGCTCCGGTCTGGGACTGAGGGGTTCAGAGAACGGGAGGGGGATCAGGGCTGGGGCAGGGGGTTGGGGTGGGGGGGGTCAGGAGTGCAGGCGCTGGAAGGCGCTTACCTCAAGAAGTTCCCAGAAGCAATGGCATGGCCACTCTCCGGCTCCTATGCAGCAGCGCGGACAGGCGGCTCTACACCCTGCCCTGTCTGCAGGCACTGCCCCGTAGCTTCCATTGGCCGCAGCTCCTGGCCAATGGGAGCTGCAGGGGCAGCGCTTGGGGCGGGGGCAGTGTGCAGACCCCCTGGCTGCCTCTACACATAGGAGCCAGAGGGTGGGACATGCTGCTGCTTCCAGGAGCCACACAGAGTGAGGCAAGTCCCGGACCCTGCTCCCCAACGGCAGCCAGATTAAAACGTCTGGAGGGCTGGATGCAGCCCCGGGGCTGTAGCTTGCCCACCCCGGGCTAAATGTAAGAAACTATTAAGCTTTTTTATGAAAAAATGGAGGTCTCACCCAAAACAAAGTCACAGGCTGGCCTAGGAACCTGTGGACCTGTGGGGGGTTCACTGTGATCTGATAACAAACACAGGGGGCTTGTTTGTATTGTAGCAACGTGTCTGTTAAGCAGGAAAAACACCACAGAAGCTGAGAGAGCTGCAGCAGAAAGCCAAGGACACAGCCAGAACAAGCACTGGGAATGTGGCCTTGAGGAAAAAACCTAGTGAGAGAGAGCTTTTGGGCTAAGTGCTGGCTGAAAAGGGTCTTGAAACTGTGAACAAAGAAAGGAGAGGTTACACATCTTGTACAATAAGTGGAGATCTTGCAGAGGCCTGTCCCTATGGGAGCAAAAATCCTGGCTGCAGGTGAAAGGTCTGCAAGCCGCAGCTACCCCTGGCCCTGTGGGGAGGGGAGGAGTAGCCTTTTCCTAGGACTAGGGAACCCTGCACTCTAACCTCTGATGGATCATTTGAGAGGCTTTTGACCATGCCCAGAACTGGGCAAATAGGTGGTAGGAAGTGGCCCAGGGAGGCAGCCTCAAAGCACTCTGGAGTTTTTACTACCTCTGCCTTTCATAGAGCCCTGAATTGTAACCCAGTGGAGCAGGAGGACCTGGGCTCCCCAACCAACGACCCTCTTGTGCAGGGGGCACAAACCTCTTCTTCCTCCCCATTTCCCACCGAAGATAAGGGGTGAGAGAGACACTGTAAACAAAACATCTCTCAAACTTGCAAATAGTGCATGTAGCCAGTGTGTATAACCTGGCCTTCCTGTCAACATTGTCCTCCTCTTCCCTTTCCACACCAACTTGGTGCATTTTTGTCTTAAATTAGACCATAAACTCTTTGTGACATCGACTTGCTTTTACAGTGTGTGTGAATCAGACTGGGGCCTCTAAGCAGTAATTCAGCTGAAGTCTGTAGAGTTGCTTTGGGTGTCATTGCAAGCAAAATCTGGCCCATAATTCTTTCTGTTCTAACTCTGACTTCACTGAGGAACCTTATAATGCTCCTTATACTGTTATTGGCTTCAGTACCTTTGGGGAGGGCAAATTGGGAATCCATACATGGATGGCTGTAGGGTTCCAAGCCCCCTAGACAGTTAGTTGTTAACCTCTAACAGGGTGTGGTACATGAGAGCTTTTTATGTAAGTGTCATAAAGTTAAGAGCCTTAGGATCCTGTCAGTAAGTGTTTGTCAGTCTTCTACTATATCAGAGACAGAAAAATCCCTGTGCACCACACTTGCTGTACTAAAGAACTGATGGATTATGGTTATACCGTAACAGACCCTTTCACTCCATAAAGAGAGTTAAAAATACAAACAAACCCTCTCCTGGTAATTCAATTTAGAGTTGTATTTTTACAAATAATAGAGTCAACTTGAGCCTGGAAGACTTCAAACTAAATAAATTGAGTGATCAACATGTTTTTTAAGGTGAAATATTATCTTGGAATATAAATCTTAAAGTCTAACCCACCTGAATTGCTAACTTAAACAAAAGTGAATTAATTAATAGCTGTTCAACATGTCATTCTTAGTTTCTCTGTGGCTGTCAGAGTGTGAGAATGGAACCCTGGGAAGATAAGAAGGATGTATCACAAAACACTAAAGTACAAAACTGCATTATAAAAATATACCTACCAAGCAATTAAGAAAGCAATTCAACGTATACTATAATGGTCATCTTCAAGGGTAACTTTATAGGGGTACTGGCTGATGCTTTCTACAGCTAAATGCCTAAAAGCTATTGGAGCTAACAGCACTACTCAATTTTTAGTTAGCTCCCATTTAGGTTTTAGGTTTTTCCCTGAGGAGGGACTTGGTGAGAGCTTTTTGATGTTTTCAGTCCATCTCTGACCCTTTGGGATTATTATGAATTGCCTGGAGACAATTAAATGGTATCGTACTCCATGCCCCAGTCCCACAAAAACATTGATTTTATCCTCTGAACCATGTTCCAGCTCACATAGTTGAAACCCCACATAAGCTGAGCATGACTCCAGCAATTACAGAAGTGTATTTACTTTGAACTGACTGTGTAGGCAATGCCCTCGCTTAGCCCACCCTATTGGTGCTGCCCTCTGGTGTCAAAAAATATCAAAGTCTGGATCTGCAACTGGTCATTCCGCTGAAAGGAAGAAAAAGAATTCATTACAGTAAGAAAAAATGTGTGTAAAATATGAAATGTCTCTCTGCTAGCTAGAGGTATTTGCTAATCCTCCTGTATATCAGTTGTTGAGTGTATGTCCACAAAGATTGGGGTGGGAGACTAGGTTTTGAGACTTATTTCTGCTTCCAGGTCTAGAAAAAGTGACTTATTAGGGCTGCTGTACTGGGTTCAGTTTTGTTCCATTTAACCTACCACCTTATGTAAAGGAAGTCTGTACAAATGTTACCACGCATGACCACCAAATGTCACTGAAGCTTAGTTCATTCAACTGCAGCTTGGTCATGTTTTATATGCCCTTTATTATAGCATAAAATTGATTAATGTGCCATTGAACATAGTTTAAAACCTATCAAAACATTTAAAAAACAACATCTAGCTGGACAGTTCCTGATTGCTACAGTGAGAGCCAGGCAGAGAGCAAAAGCTGTAAGCTATTTGTGACATTTAACAGCCGTATTAACATCCCTAATTGTAAATGACAGGGCAATTAAGGCTGAAAAAATATCCCAACAAAGTGGCTTGAGCAATTACAATTGCTCCATTAAAGCAAAAGAATGCATTCAATTTAATGGGAGTAAAAATTCTTTCGCTGAGGTTGTCCAACTAAATTGATTGTCCAAATTACCAGTGTCCCATTTAAATGGCTAAGACTATATGCTGCAATGTATTAGCTGACACACATGACTATTAAAGAGCTGCATATCGCATCACAATAACCTCTGCTGAGTTTAAAGATGACTCTGGTACCACCAATACAGAATATGATAGATGTGCTGCTGATGTTACGCCAAAATGAATGCAGTGTTGTATCCATTGCTATTGCTACACGAGAAAGCTCTTCATGGCAATGATGGATATTTGAAAAATGAAATTTTTTTTTTAATTAAGAAAAGGATAACAATAGTAATTCACAAGATACTAATTTGTAAAGACTGAATAAGAGAATACAGTGCAAGACAGAAGCATGGGCTCATGGTAAAGGTAATAGAGTGGGACTCTAGAGATGTAAGATCAGTTCCCAGCTCTGACACAGACTTACTGTTTGACCTCAGGTAAACCACAGAGGGACTCCTTGAAAGCCCAGTGAAGACAATGGAATGTCTCCTGTAGACTTAGGGGGATTTAGCTCAGATCCTTATCTGAGGTCTTCATCCGTTAATGTTTCCCCATCTCACAGGGGTATTGTGATGACACATTAATTAATGAGCACACGGTGCTTATATACTGTGGTATGGGGGGGAGGGGCATAGGCACAGATATTTAAAGATGTAGCACATTCAGAAAAGTGCATTAAAATGTATTTGGGTCCATATGCTCTTCATTCCTTTGCCTTGCTAACAGGTATAACAGCACAGAAACTGGGGAAGACGGAAAAAATTGCGATAGCATCTTCACTACTGCAGCTCCTCTGCAAAACCCTCAGTGTGAACTCAGCTCTGCCTGCAATGGAACAATGGCCAGCTGAGGAGGGGAAAGAGTTAGGGAACAGCTGATTTATGTAATATGCTTCCAAAGAACTGAGCACTAACCTGTACCTGGCATCCGTCCATGATATTTCTGTCTGAAAAGGAGAGAAGCTCCACGCAGAATGAGCACAAGGGGCGTTTGGACTGAAAGAGGGTTTGGCACTGAAAGGGCGGTAGACAGCTCAATTCGTTGTTAGTGGACTACAGTAAAGTAAATCCATTTAATAAAAAAATCAACAAAAATCCTGAGCTTATATCTTGATGATGAAGATGGATGGGCTCAGGGCTCAACCCACTCCCAGCCCTGACACTACTTTTCAGGTAGTAGAGAAACGGTCCTGTCAGAGATGGACGTTTCAAAGGAATGGGTGCTGTGACAAATTTATAAATTAAAGAGCAACATGTCCCCAGGATCAGCTGGTTGACATCCATGAGTTCTGTAGAACCTTGAGACTGATGTGGCCGAGATCCTAACAACATTATGCTATCTCTTATTGAAATCAGCTACTTTACTAGAAGACTGGGTAGCAGCAACGATTGTGCCTCCCTTTGAAAAAAGGTGCTATTGTGAGCCTCGACGTTACAGACTTTGGGTCTGATTCTCTTAACACCAATTTCACCCCTATATTACCCCAGTGACTTCAGTGGAGTTACTTCTGGGTTACACCGATATAAATGACAGGAGAATCAGACCCTCCATTTCAAGTGACATTTGCACTTGGTTGCGTAGGAAAAGTCATAACAGTGGCCTGAGTCTCCAATGTGGCACTCCATTTTTTTGCCAGAGTAATTTCATTGATTGCACTGGTGTGAGCCCTATAGTATTAGAGCTGCTTCAACACATGCCTATCAAATGTACTATTTAATTTTTTAAAGTATAATAAAACTCGACCAAGACTTGGTTCAGTGGCAGCCTTATATGGTTTTGTGGTTCAGGAATTGATCAGGGACCCAGAAAGCCAGTTTCAGTTCTACCACAAATCGCCTGTGTGATCGTCACTTAATCTCTCTGGTCGAGCTCCTCCAAGGTACTTAGGCATCTAACCTTTGAGGCTCTGTGCCTTGGTTCCCTATCTGTCAAATGGGATAATATCCCACCTTTCTTACCCCTTTTTGTCCTGTCCATGTAGCTTGCAAGTTCATTTGTCTTTTGCTACTTGGTTATACAGTCTTTAGCACAAATGGGTTCCAATCTGAGTTGGGGCTTTTAGCCACTACCCTAATAGAAATAATTATTCACTAAAATAATCTTCTCTGCTCTGATTAGTTTGTGTCTTGACATTTGTTGTTTCTGCACTGCATGCACCAACCCTTTACATTTTTCTTCCAAAATTATGAAGTTTTGAAAGATGCCAGCAACATGTCTCAGAAGTTCAACTCTCATCTCCAGAGGTGAAAATGTTATTTTCACCAAGTACTGCTCAAGAACTAGACCATCTAATTTATGTGACTCTCTTCATGTGAATGAAGTGACATTTACAATATGGAATAATTTAAAAATGCTTACAGCATGAAATTGCTAACTTCTGTTAGAGACCATAAATAATGAAACCTTCAGTTATAGGATTAAATATGGTGACTAATATGGAAAATACCCATAGAATGAGCATTGAGATAGATGTTTTGAAGGGATAAAACAGAAATTTCCAATATGACCTGTCACCTAGATCTCAACTCATTATTTTACAAGGCAAAGAAAATATATTAGGAATCCCTCTGGTTGAATGGCTAGGCCTGAAAAGAGGTGATTAATTTCTAGTAAGCTGTTAATGTAAAAAATGTTGACCTTTATGATTAACTGTTTTCAATATATTTACACTTAAAACTCACTGAGGTTATATAGGCCTTATCAATTTAATAAACTTTGAAAAACTCTAGTTATGTCAGATTTGGGGAAGAGCACTCAAGGATTTCTGCGAGTTGCTTCTAACAGGTTATGATTCAGCAAGGTATCTAAACATATGCCAAATTTTAAGTACATTCTTAGTTCCAGTGACTTAAAGTCTGGTGCATGCTTTTTGTTGAGTCAGGGCCTTAGTTTAATTTCAGTTGCAAACCCAGACCCATTTCTTATTGTAAGTAATCTTAAAAGGTAGTTTCAAAATAAAAAGTCAGTGATTATCAAAGGGCTGGGTTCAAAGCCCATTGAAGTCAGTGGGAACCTTTCCATTGACTTCAATGGGCTTTGAATGAGCCTAAAGTTCTCTGGAACTCTCACATTAATGCTCATATGGAAAGTACAGTAACAACACTTCAGCTGTACAGAAGTAATGTGTTGCTCTCTTTTTCAAACTATTGGAAAAAGACTCTAGTTCTTCCCTTTGAAGGAATGGAAATCACTTCATGGCATTTGCCCAGTGTACTGTCCCAGTCGGAATATGCTAGAGGAGAACAGACAGAAGCTTTGGGATTTCAGTGAACTGCACGCTGACAAATACAGTAAAAATTCTGACGGGAATTTGGAGAGTTGATGGATAAAGTGATAGTTCACTTGCTGAACTAAAAGGCAAAAGATGTTTTAGGTGAGACACTAATTTGTTGGGAGGCTTATTGTCACTAAGACTTGGAGACACTTCTTTTCCCGTATACTACACTGATCACACGTGATTTTTCTGCCCACATAGAAATTGTGCAGCATAAACCAGACTACAATTTACACAGAGTGGACGGAATTCTACTTTTCTCAATTTGTTCAGCCCCATTAAAGCCATGTGAGCTAGGTGGCCAAGATCTGGCCCAGTACATCAGAGTGCGCTGACTTTTGCTGATGATCTCCCATGTCTCAGCTGTCCTCGGTTGCACATATCATTGGTTTAAAGCCAATTTTACCCCATATCGCTACTCTTACACCTAGTATGACTGGAGGAGCTGAGCCACTATGTCCAATGAAATTACAGAGCGAATGTAGCTCAGCAGAATTTAGGTTCTAAGCATTTACCATTATCACATCATAAAGTTCTAAATATATCAGAGCATTTGGTTTTGTCATTTTATATTATAACACAATAAAAAGAGCAGCTAACCACTACGACTTCCATTTGCTTATATTATAATGTGTGAAACACGGCAATATGCTCACAGCATTGTAAAACCGCTATTATGGAAATTGATGTATTTACTTTACAAAATGTAACTCCGTAAAGTGTTGTGGAATATTAATATTAATTATTATGATTACCCAGATTCTCCCACTATATAAATTATATTCACTTGAGCTGAAGAATAAAAGGCCAGAGCCAAAGAGGGCATCCACCTACTTCAGGGCTCAGTCACTGTTTTGGATGAGCCCCATAGCTGAGTTAGTACACAAAGGCACCATTCCCAGTCAACATAATGTCATACTGCCCAGGAGCAGGCTGGGAAGTAGACTATGACTCGGAGAATCTGTTTTGTGTGTGGTAGGGAGACCAAGCCAATTTTCTGCCTATTCTCCGTCGCATTCTGTCTCCACCTGCTTCTCAATCACTTCTGCCCACATGGTATGCGAAAATAGCATCACACTAAGGCTGCTCTCCTATGCTTAGCTAATGTAGAGGAATGAGGAGACACCTTACACACCTGTACTTCCCTGAGTGGGCACACAGGCTAGGCTGTGCTCTGGGATTCAGAGTTTCAAGCGCAACAAGATATATTTGGTATTTCTACACTTTCCAGAGGGAGTGGAAGGCCAGTTCTCGCTGACAAAAATGTGACCAACTGAATAATCAGTAGAATGACAGTTTCAATGCCCACAAAAAGAAATTTCTCCTTTGTATTCTGTTCATTAGTGATAGTTAGATATTAGTCATGACTGAGGTGTCTGCTGCCATTGCAGACTCACATATCACTAAGGCTGTTTCAATACATTTGTTTTGCACTGCACCTGTGGCAGCGCCAATGCAATGTAATGGGGAATTCAGGTACCTCTGCTACAGCTCTCAGCAACTCTTTTAAAGAGCCTTCGTGGTAGCTGAGCAGCTAACTGGGAGAATAGATTAAATGCTGCCTATAGGTAAGAGTGGTGTTACTTGTCAGCACTTAGGTCCACATACTCAAGGTGGGCCACTAGTGGACATATAGGAAGAAAGTAAGGCTAGGTATGAAAAGGAATCAAGACAGTCTTGCATTCATCCCAGCCGCAGTGTCCTGTGACTCTGTAATCTCTACAGTATCTAAACATAATAGCGTGCAGAATTTATCAATTTCGCCATGCTTCTGCAAAGAGCCAGATCCTCAGCTGATGTAAATAGGTGTAACTCAGCTGATGTCAATCAAGCTAAAATAAGTTACACCAGTTGGGGCTCAGTCCCAAAAATCTAAGGTAAAACTAAGACTCATTAAAAGTAGAACTAGAGAGTGCTGCTTTTTTTACAGAAATATTACACAGTGCCTCAACTGTAGTCCTGATGAGGAAAAGGAAACATTAAAGTGAGAAGTTAAAGTCTGAAGGTTATAGCTTTGCTCTTGGTTTTCCTCTCATATTAGCCTGACCCCAGCCATTTGCTCTGGAGGAACTTTATATTCCTTGGCAGTTGTCACTGCGCTTAACAAAGATTAAAAAAAATCTTCAGTGCACATATTTTACAGCTAACCACCCTGTTCATGTTCTTAGTACATTTCTTCCCCTTTCATTCTTGGACACTTTCATTGCTGTGGCAGTGAGAAGAACAGTAGAGGGTTGCTATGGGGTTTGTGCTTCACAGAAAGTCCTCTCCATTCTGCAAGCTCCAACCTTCTCCTGCACTTACCTGTTTTAAATTATCCTTATAGCAAACTATTCCAAGAATTAGGACATGCGGAGTGAAAGCCTGGCCCCACTGAAGTGAATGGGATTTTTGCCATTGACTTCAGTGGGACCAGGATTTCACCTGTAACTTTGTAATTCCAAATACTGCTTTCATTGAGTGCAATTAATTATTATACGCCGCCACAAATTAACATATCTGAAATGCTTCCACATCTATGTACAGTTCCAGCTAGGCAGAGGAAACTTCAGCATCTTGCTATATGGTTGAGAAGATGGTGCAATGAAAGTGTTTAAGTTTTTTAGACTTCTAACCCCCACTTGGAGTTTGCCAGTCCTGGAACTCTGGATTGAGCCTCTAGGGGTTCCTACCCTATAGACTGCAACAATAATGGCTACCAGAGCCCTCTGACACCATTTCCCAGCATGCACAGAGTCAGTGTGAGGACAGAATGCACTAGAAACCTCTGCTAGGCCAATAGGGATGATGTGGACAGGCAGTTTACTGGGCTTGTGATGAGGAAGAGTTGCTCAGCTCCAATGTGGGAAGGGACAACCACTGCCTGACTCAGAGCCAAAGAGACTAGTTTTTGTTTCAGTTTTCAGCTTTGAGTTTAGCAGCTGAGAGGAGAAGCAGAACCGCTCAGGGAGTTGCACCTTAGCTCCCACTCCTAAGGGAGTCTGTGAAATGTTTTGGGATCTAGAGCATGGCTCAGGCAGTTTCAACCCTACAAAGACTAGTGCCCAGAGTGGCAGATATACAACCTGATGCCAGCTCCCAAAAGCCAGCCTACCCCTCTATAAGACACCAGACCAGGGAGCTAGGATAGGACCCTACCCCACTAAAGGGCAAAGACGCAGTAAGGGGGCCCCCCATTACATTTTGTTGAAGACAGCCAATCTTCACAGATGAGAAGATGAGGTGGCTCAAGGTGGTTGCCGTAAAGGTTTGAGCATCTGCTGCCCAAATGGTTCTGGATAATTTTTGGATTATAGTGTTCCTAGCTTTTGTCTTGGCAGAAGTATTCTTAAGATTTTTGGTGATATGCAAGGCTGCAATCCAGACCCACTCCAAGATATTTTGGGAAATCCTCATGCTTGAATTTGCTGTCACATTAAGATGTTTCTTTGTATGTTGGTTGCTCAGGTGGAATGCTGAGACAGCTGTTTGTCAGAGTTGTCATAAGTAGCAGTATGCCTCCAGCTTGTTTTTTTTTTTCCAGCTCTTCTGTGAGCTTGTGTTCTGTTTGGGTGAAAGTGCTTGCTTGGATACCAAGTGCAAGGTCATTCGCATAGCCAAAGTTCCATGACTTGGTTGATGGCATGCTGCTGATATAAATATTAAAGGGAAATGGTGCCAAGATTGATCCCTGTAGGGACTTTTATTCAGTAAACAAGGTTTGCTGGGGTCTTCCATTAGATGTACGCATAACTTGCAGTTGGTGAGCATAACTGTCAATAAGAACACTATTTTCACACCATTTTAAACATTTTCAGAAGCAAGCTGTCTCACCAAGCCATGTCGTATGCCAAGGATCCCCACTCTACCCTTTCCCCCAAGCCCCCACCCTGCCCCTTTCTTCCCCTGCCCCTTCCCGCCCTGTTCTACCCCCTCCCCCCTGCCTCCACTCCTCCCCCACTCCCCTATCGCCTCCTGCATGCCACTGAACAGCTGATTGCAGTGGACAGGAGGCACTGGGAGGGAGGGGGAGGTGGGCGGGAGGGCCGTGGGAGGGTTAGGGGAAGGGGCTGCTGGTGGGTGCTGAGGCCCCACTATTTTTTTCCTGTGGGTGCTCCAGCCCTGGAGCAGCCACAGAGTTGGCGCCTATGAGAGGCATTACAGAACCAATGGAGTTCCGTAACACCTGCTTACAAACTGTAAAGGAGAACAGACTAGGCCAAAGTAGATGGAGTAGTAGTGCTGGATCTAAAAGATTACTAGAGTCAAGCATTATAAAATTCAGAGTGGAAAGGACCGCACAGCTGAATCTATATTGATGCAAAGCTCAAGCTGTATGAATGTAAATACATTAGTAGGGCCATACTATGGGCCTCCAGAGCAAGAAAGCGAAACTGAGTGCACAATGGTCAAAGCCTTCAAAAAGGCAGCAACATGTAATAAAGTTATGATAATGGTGCACTTTAACTACCCACATATAACCTGGTCAAGTGGCACAATGGGGCCAAGTTTAGAGAAAAAAATTCTCAACACTTTAAGTGATTGGGTTTTGGAACCGTTAGATCCAGAGCACATAAGAACAGAGGCTATTCTTGACTTAGTCCTAAGTAACAACCATGGGCTAATTCAAGAAGTGACAGTAGCGGAGCCACTAAATAATAGTGACTGCAATATAATAAGGTTCAACATCCAAGAGGCAGCAAGGTGTTACCTCTGTTTCCCTAAAAACCAACCCAGGGTCACACTTGTATTAGTTTTATTACGATACTGCTGAACAAATAGGAAAAAAATGGAGCTTATTCACACACACACACACAGTCACTGTATTCATACCCTCATGCACCCACCCACACACTTACACAGGCAGAGAGTTACCGGAGTCAGCATGGAGACCGAGAAGCCGAAGCATGGTGTGTCCGCCTGCGGTCACGAATCCAGGCTGCTGAGCAGGTCCCGCACACACCAACCAACTTGTGTGGCTGTTTCCTTTTTTATTGGAACTGGGCGGCTCCTGTCACGTACACTGAGTTTCTCTTCTGTGTCCGTCACCGAGAAGCATTCCCAATCCTTGCTCCTAGCTCCTGCATACCAGGTTCTTCTCTTCTTTTCAGCACTTCCTGACTGCTTTCTCAGGGCAGATTACATCAGACACACCTGGCTCCTGGCTCCTTGCAGTTTCTCTCCACCCAGTCTCACATTCACTCCCTTGTTCACACTTTCTTTGAATATTACAAAGCTTGGAGGGTCATACAAGTGGTAACTTGAGAAGGTTACAGAGATAGTAAGGGTTACAAAACTTAAAAATTACAAAGTTTGCAAAAAGGGTTCTGCAAAAAGGTTGCAGAACTTAATGGTACAGGCTATAGATCTTACAATCACATTTGAGCGGAGGCTTTTCATAACACAAGGGTACTAAAAAGTGACACTAAATTTTAGAAAGGGAACGTTTAACAATTAGAAGGCTAGTCAGAAAGGCCTTAATGTTAAAAGTGGTCTCTATTATTATTAGAGATCAAGATGAGACCTAATGTGGGGGACAGATTATCCCACATCGACCTACCTTATGGCTTCTGCAAGTCATAGCAGTTCTCCATAACCACAAAGGGTCTTCTAGCAGATGACAACCCAGAAAGGGGGATCGTATATTCTGACCATGAGCCCTTGGAATGTTCTCTATGCTGAGGAAGGATCAGTGAAGTGTTAGAACCAGAGCTCCAGTTATTGTTTAAGTTTCTCCTTGAAAAGAAACCATTGACTGAAGATAATGTGTTTGTGTATGGAAGGAGGAAGGTGGTCCTCTTTCTGGTATCAAAAATGACTGAGCAATTAAATTGCTGCAGATTGTATGAAATTTAATTCAAGTCCCCAAAGCTTTAACTAATATGTCTAATGAGACCTTTTCAGAATGTGTAGAAAAAATAACAGGGTCTTTAAAAGGAGCCAAGGTTTTCCTCTTTTAATTTTACTGGCAGTGATTCAAATATGGTCTCCCTACTTAAGGAAGTTAACATAGGATCATAAATGTATAATACAGGAACATAACGACCAGGTCTCCAACTGGCGTATATTGAAGGGCTTTACTGAAGTCAGTGGATCTGTGCCAGTTTACATTATCCAATAATATGTTCCAGAAATGTTAAATGCTGTGTATATTCAACCTCATTGTGACAGCCTGCAGCCAAAGCCGGCTCCAGCTTTTTTGCCACTCCAAGTGGCAAAGCCAAAAAAAAAGCCGCGACCGGCGGCACTTCGGCGGCAGCTCTACCGCGCCGCTTCATTCTTTGGTGGCAATTCGGCGTGGGGGACCCGCCGCTGAATTGCCGCCGAAGACCTGGACATGCCGCCCCTTTCCATTGGCTGCCCCAAGCACCTGCTTCCTTTGCTGGTGCCTGGAGCTGGCCCTGCCTGCAGCTCCTAAAAATCTTCCCTCTTTGTAAGTGTTTAAATGGGAAAGCTCACCTAGTTAAGGGATTACAAAACTTTTGAAGATCTTTCTTTCATATAGAGGGATCATGGGTAGCAGGAAACAGGTAAACTTTTAAGAACTGCTCATCCTTAAGCTTGTCAGTGTCATCCTCTCTCTCTCTCTCTCTTTGGCAAGCATCACATGGTGTTGTTTTTTGGGGCCCTTCCCCCAGATGACTGCTCTCTGTTATTTCCACTGCTAAACTGCAAAAAACTAGTCTGAGGAAACATACTTATGTACAGGGCCGGCTCTGGCTTTTGGGCCGCCCCAAGCAAAGCAAAAAAAAAAAAAGGGGGCGGCCAGAATGGCAAAGCCAACAAAAAAACAAAAAAAAACCCTGCGGCGCGGCCGGAGCGCGGGTGCAGGGGGACGGGCTGGGGGGGGGAGGGGGAGGGAGAGGGGGAGGGAGCGGGCGGGAGAGAGAGAGAAGGGGGTGGCCAGGGCTACAGCAGGGGCGCTGCCACGCGGCCCCTCCCGCTGCGCCGCCTCCTGCCGCGAGGGCTCCGCTCCGGTCGGCGGGGAGGAAAGGAAGAGGACTGCCCTGCAGGGCGCTCTGGTTCTCCGCGCCGCCACCCCCTACAGGGCGGCCGGAGCGGAACAAGAACAAACAAAACAAAACAAACAAACAAAAAAAGCGGCCGTGCCGCCCTAGGATTGGGCGGAATGCCGCCTCAAACAATCTGCCGCCCCAAGCACCAGCTTGCTCAGCTGGTGCCTGGAGCCGCCCCTGCTTATGTAATATTTTTAGCCTATTATCCCCCGTGAAACCTAAAGAGATAGGCCAATACTCTTCCCTTTGATTTGGTGGACATTCTAAACTTCAAGCCACCTGCTTAATCATTTGCAATCCTTGCAGCAACAGACAATGAGCCAGATTCACTGGGCAGCATGGCCACTTTGTACTTTGGCATAATCTCTCCCTAAAGCCATTTTAACCAGACCAAGGGAGATCATCTGAGTGTAAGGCTGATTTTGCAGTGGTACAAAGCCAAAATAGGGGTTCTGAGCAAACTACCCATTGCCTTACTGCTGGTGTATCAGGGAAAGAGGGTGGGTCCTGTGTCACATTGAATGGTTGTCATATTGTCAACCCTTATTGGTCTTTGCAGCCTGGCATAATTTAGAGCTGTCCTCTAGCTGTTCTAACATAGAGAACAGAGACCGACTTTGCACAGGGCAGCAACAAGAACTGGGTAGCTTTAGCAGATCTCTGTACCCACACTCTGACCTTCACTCTCTACAGTTCAACTACAGCCCAGGTTCTGACCCAAAATTCTCTAACATTGTTTTAATGACTTTGGCCAATCGTTTAGTCACATTGGTAAGGATTACTCATATGATTATACCCCTAAGATTCAGTAGGTTTGCTTGTGTAAGTACAGATTACTTATGAAAGAGACTGGGGCAAGAGGGTGGCAAAAGGGGGTCAGCTGAATTCCTTCTTGTTTAAATTATCAATTTGTAGGCTTGTGATTTCTAAAACATCTTACACCAAAAGTGCTCGCATCACTTTTTAAAAATATAAATCTTCTATTTTAAACACTACAGTGTCACAGAGAAGTTTTGATAGAGACAAAAGCAGTATAAATCCAACTGATCTTGTTTCAGGTTGTCTTTTCAGACATACAAGGCCTGATTCACAAGAAAGATTTCTTTCAGGATGGGGTCCCCGTTGAATATGGATTAGAGCTGTTTGATGATAAAACCCCTCTGACGACACCCCCCATTTGTCACCTATGACCCAGCGCTGGAACTCATATGGAATATTATCAAACAACTACAACATACACTTGATGGGGACCCTATCCTGAAAGAAATCTTTCCTAAACCCCCACTTCTGCCATTCAAACAACCCCTCAAACTCTCCAAGCTCATCATCAGACGCAAGCTCCTCATAGATCAGGACACACCAACTCAAAGCAGCACCGAACCCTGCCAGAACAACAGATGCAAAACCTTCAGAGGTACCTCCACTGCTACAATAATCAACATTCCCCACAACACACCTTTCCAGATCCATGGGTCCTACACATAGGGCGATCAAATGTGATGTACTTCATCCAGTGCATTAAATAACAACTATGTCGGAGAAACCAGACAATCACTACACTCTCAAATGCACTCACACAGGAAAATGATAAAAGACAAAAACACCCTATCGCCTGTGGGTGAACACTTTTCACAAAGCGATCACTCTACATCTGATCTAGTAATTCTCATCCTCAAAGGAAACCTGCACAATACTTTCAGACACTGAGCCTGGGAGCTTAAACTCATAACTTTGATAGCCACTACAAATCATGGGCTGAATAGAGACACTGGATTTATGGCTTATTACAACAATTTATAGCCTATTAACAATCCCCCTCCCAGTTACTCCCCCACTTTTTTTCACCCCTATGACCAGAGGGGTGTTAATGGGCCACTTTACCTTGAATGGTCTCTTGAAATATGTGTTAACTGCTTATGCTAAACAATCCATTCCGGGTTGTATTTAGCCATGACACTCTGAGTTCATTACCCAGACATGAAGAAGAGCTCTGGGTAAGCTCCATAGCTTGTCTCTCTCACCAACAGATGTTGGTCCAATAAAAGCTAGTACTGTACCCACCTTGTCTCTCTAATATCCTGGGACCAACATGGCTACTATAATACTGCATACAATGAACAGCATAGTCAGTATGTCTGTAAATTGGACTCATATCCTTCCCCCATCTGTTTTTTGTCTTCTTCAACACAGAGACTGTTCATCCTAAATGTCTCAAACATTTTGGGGGGTGCCTGTAATAATTATTAATAACCTAAACTACCATTTTGATGCAGTATGCAAGTAAACTATGGATAGTCTCAAATGGCAGAAATCTTTCCAGATCATTGTACATTTACTATATTTGGGCATGTTAGTGAATTTAATTTAGTCCTCTAAATGCTAGTAAATAGGTGCGAACTCTACTGTAATGTACTAGCAATTCACCTTATTTAGTCTTATTACACAAAGCTCTGCAGTTATCCTAGTTGCACATGCAAATCCCCACTTGGGGAAACAAACACAACAGCTGTAAATCAAAATCTCCCTTCAGTTACACCCATGTTTTTCCTTTTATGTCAATGGGGGTTGCATGGGAGTTAAACCTGTACCCAAGTTTTACATGTGCAAGAGAAAGGGCCTTTATAAATCAGGCTCTATATACTGCATACCTTTTCTTGAGCAATAATGTAAAGTTATGGACCCCAGGGGGTCTGACACAAGGCAACCATAAAGTTCACTTATACAATAATGTGAAGTTTCCCTCTGCCTCGTGAAATCCGCAGGTTGTATAGAGCTGCCATCCTGATGCTTATGACACCCCTTCCCTGCAAATGACACAGAGGACATGGCAAGTTTGTGCTTGAGTTATCCCTACCACCTCAGAGATCCCTGGCTGCCAGCATGCCCTCCTTGGGGTTCTGGGCAGCCCTGAGGTTGCTTTAACTAGCACCAGTTGTATACAATGTTGTATACAAAAAAATGAAACAGCCTTGATAGGGAAAAAAAAGCTGCAAATTAGTCATTATGTATGCAGTAGTAGAAATAATTAAATTTAATTAAACTCAGATTTTAATTAAGTGTATATGAAACAGTAAAAATCTAGGTAATGAACTATTGTTTAGTGCCTTGATTTGTTCAATTTCATTTTATTGATTTGCATGGTATGATTTATAGCGAATCGGCAGCTCTGGCAAGGAGTCATACAATAAATCAAAACTAGATGAGACAAACTGAATGTTAATATAACATTAAATAACTGGAAATGTTTCCCATTCCATAAAAAATAGAGTGAAAAAAACACTGAAGCATGCTTCAAACTGGATCTTCCATTATGCTGTTACACTGGGTTAAAACATTATTAGAGCGAAATCTTGATGTTTTCAAGTACCATTACTGAATAGCACTTATCTATTACGAGGTTAAAGTGAGGCAAACAAATTATTAAAGCACAGCCTTTAAAGTGGCCTTTAAAGCATCCTGTTGTATTACACGCCAAAGTAAACTAGACACATATTGTGGCATTTGTGTACATATGGAAATAGGGTGTGGCATTAGGGTTACCATCTGGTGGATATTTGACTGGCCTGGCCGGGTTTTTTTATGGTGTTGCCACTTGCCAGAAAAATAATTTAATTTTCTGGGGGTTTCTTATGTGGGTCTAAAGATCTGAATTATTATCACAATACATTGGGATAGCTAATGTTAAAACGTTCTGTGTCCAGCTAAAGATGCTGCAGTGTTCCCACTTCTGCAGTTTAAGCAATAAAACTGTTGAAAATACAGCACCTGTCTGCCCACACACCTGCAAGAGCACCATGCGCATCTGTGAGAGAGGGTTTGAGTCACACAAGAGTGAGGAGATGTGTAATATCAATAAAAAGAACAGGAGTACTTGTGGCACCTTAGAGACTAACAAATTTATTTGAGCATAAGCTTTCGAGGGCTACAGCCTACTTCTTCGGATGCATAGAATGGAACAATATCAGTCTTATCTTTATGTGTTCTCGCTCTAGATACTATAGGTGTCTGTTGAAGTGAGGGTGTGTGTATGTGGAGTTGCCTTGTGGTTGCGGGTTGGGGTTGCAGTGGACTTGCCTTGTGTGGGGGAGAGTGTCAGGATTTTTGCATTTCAAAAGGTGTCGTTAATTAGCCAGTGCTTGACGCCCTGCTGGTACATAAGTAAGAATCAGTTACTGTTTGGGTATTCTTTGTGGGGTGTAGGGCG
Source organism: Emys orbicularis (assembly GCF_028017835.1). Classification (NCBI taxonomy): domain Eukaryota; kingdom Metazoa; phylum Chordata; order Testudines; family Emydidae; genus Emys; species Emys orbicularis. Next base: position 15,451,010 of record NC_088693.1, on the reverse strand, counting down.
GCTGCAGTTCTGGAATGCATTCCCCCTTGTTGGTCTGAAATGGCCCACATCAGACAAGCTTATTTCTAAATATCACTATTTATATGGCAACCATTGCCTGACAATCCACTATACAAGCTGTAATGCATTGCTCCTCACAGCTTTCTGGGAGGTAGGCATTATTATTCCTATTTTATAGATGGGGAACAGAAGGACTAAGTGATTTACCCAAGGGCCCACAGAAAGTGTGGGAGAAGCAGGGACCTGATTCCGGGTCTCCATTTCCAAAGTTCCAGGATAGTGCCTTCACCACTGGATCAACATATTCTGGGACATCCTGGAAAGCTAGTCTTTTTCCTCAAAATTTTGAAGTGGAGAGGGTGTGGCGGTGTGTTAAGTTAGATGGACTATATGGGGTAACGGTATTAACATAACCCAGTCACTGTCCAACATTAAACAATTTTCAACAATGTCCAGGGTTTAGTAAACAGAGACCTCAGCCCCCTTTGCACTAAAGCAAACTCACTATAAAATTCATGCCAAAGGCTAGAAATGTATTGAGTGAAACATACAAAAGGAAAAGAATCACAATGAGGTACAGAGCATTGAAACTGAAATGTATTGCTTTGCAAAACAAACAATCAAAACCTATCAAACTCCCTTTTTGAAGACAGTGAATATTGGCTCACATCTCTTGTTCAGCAACACTGTCCTTCTTGGTGTGAAGAAAGGGTTAGTGCTCTTCAATTCTGAATTGGGAATGATAGTCATGTCCTTGCTTTAGACAAAACAGACAGAAACAGAGGTGAGAGCAGAGATAGAATAGTAAAGATGGGGAAAATATGACTTTTTGATGTTCTCAAGACACAGGGCATTCGCTCAATCACAGACAGATGCTTTGGGGTTTGCTGATTGGCCACTAGAGCTGGTAGTCTGGACCATGGCTCACTTCCCCAGACAGGGACATCATCTGGCTGGTCAGGTCCCGCTCCTTCCCCGATCCTTCTCAGGCTGAGTAGGGCTCGATGGGCCATCTCATCATGCTGTACAGTTGATCAGGTGAAAGTCGGAGAGAGATAGGACAGGAGAAAGATGGGAGCTCATGAAGGAGGGGAAGAAAGAGCAGGATCTCACATGTATTGGGTTGGGTACAGTGAGGATGGTCAAAGCATGTCCACTGGAGTATCAAGATCTGGTGTCACAGCAAGAGTCATTCCACTGCAGCTGCATTGATGGTAAAAGATTTTTCTCCTCCCCCCCCATTGCCATTTTAAGGGCCTCAAAAAGTGGTTTAATCTCATTAATCTCATTAGTTTCTAAGTGGTCTTGGTGCCACTAGATCGGACAGAGCACCAGACCCAGGAGGCGTGTGGGTTACATACTTCCCCTAGCTAAGGAAGTGCATTCTGTGCTTCAGAGACTTCCCAGTTGATATCCCGGAAGAGCCCCCACTTGTAACACTAGAGGGGGACAGAGCACCACACCCAGGAGGCATGTGGGTTAAACAAGCAGCATTCGAACAGTGACAGAAGCTGGATATTGTGTACTGCAAATGGCTTATGGTGGTCAGATCTTAACAGGTCAAGTGCTTCTTGGATTTCAATAGGACCAGTTAGGTCAGCTGTGCAGCATTTTTTAAAATGCCACCCATAAGCTCCATGAAAGAGCATTTTGATGTGCAACTCACTCTTCAACAATAGCCATTTTGTACTAAGGCTCCTCTGCTATCATACTAGTGGGGCGAGGTGGTTAAAAGAGCCCTACAGTTGCAATGTACATAGACTGGAGTTGCTTTCTGCGGTTTCACAAGAAAGAAGCAATCCCAATTTCATTGACAAAACAAGGATGCCTAATTAGTGAAGACAATGAGCTAACTCTCTAGAGAAAATGTAACTGCTGTGTGTACTGTTTCTCATTTTTCTCAGGGGTGAGTCAGAGCTGAAGCATTTGCTATCCCTGAGCATAGACACAATCCCTTTCGGTAAGCACGTAACTCATATTTTTCGCAGGAAAGCAAAAAAGAAACTGTTCAATTGCTGCCTTTAGATACGTGTTTTCCTGGGTCAAAAAAGAAAAAAAAAAGACATTTCAGGAGAGCTGTTGCTCACAGAAAAGAGACTTTGATAATCCATAGCCTTTCAGACTAACACAAGCTCACCAGTCCAACCAATATGCTAGTAAAAATAGAAGCATATCACAGGTGCAAAAATGAGAAATGGATCTTGGATTAAAGGCATTAAAAATCAGAGAGATGTCAGTATGCTTCACAAAGACAGCAATGAGGACATTTTAGTTTCACTGCATCTGAAGCAGAAGAAAATTCCTCTATTTATGAAATGTCAATACACACTTCTTACTAAACTGATGACCCCTCTCCCCGTGCTTTTCAGTGAAAGGACTGGCCTCACGTATATTGAAAATAGTGGCATACTGATATTGGTTTACTATTTAATGGCTGTTTGATGGTCAATACTAAATGATCCGATGGTATCAGCCCCGTTCATGGTGTGTAAAAATTTTCATTTTAAACTGCTGCTGGCAGTCTCAGAATAGAAGCCAAGGACTAACTACACTTCTAGGGTGGGAGTTTCCCCAGGCCAGGGTTGAAGTATATACTGTAATGTTGCTGTGATAAAATAAGCAACTTCACTAAAAAATGGTTTCTGCTATAATTACAAAGAAAGAAACCTTCCATGTCTTCTTTCTTCTTGCTAATTTAAGGACGATTCACCTCAATGGAACATATATTTGTTCTATTGGGTCTGTGGGGATAAAGAAAAAATTGCTTGACAAAACCAGAGGGAGGAAAAAAGCTCTGAAAATTGAGACACAAGAGGAAGAGGTGGCTGCATTGGTTAATTATTCTGAGTAGCAAACTTTAAGACTCCATTATCTGAAATTTCTATCTGGTCCTGTAGCTATCATTAGTTATCCAAACCAAAATACATTTAAACTAAACCTTGATTGTGCAAAAGGTTCTGGATACCCCTTTATAAGAACAAAGTTTTTCTGTAGTACAGAAAAGCACAAAGTCTGTACTCAGAAATGGGCTTTTGACTGCCACTACCTTCAGTTCATGGGCGCTTTTCAAATGCACATCAAAGGAAAATTCATAGATTCACAGATTGTAAAGCTAGAAGGGGCCACTGTGATTATCTAATCTGACCTCCTCTATAACACAGGCCATAGGAATTGATTTCTGTTTGAACTAGAGCATATCTTTTAGAAAAAAACCCAGCCAATCTTGATTACAAAATTGTCAGTGATGGAGAATCGACCACAACCCTTGGTAAACTGTCCCAATGGTTAATTACCCTCACTGTTAATTAGCACCACAGTTAAAAATGTACACTTGTTTCTCACTGTTAAAAATTTAGACCTTATTTCTAGTCTGCATTTATCTATCTCCAACATCCAGCCCCTAGAAATTGTTATACATTTCCCTGCTAGATTGAAGAGCTCTCTATTATCACATTTCTGCTTTCCATGTAGGTTCTTACAGATTGTGATCAAGTCACCCGTTAACCTTCTTTTTGTTAAGCTAAACAGTTTGAGTTCCTTAAGTTTTTCAGAATTACTTCTTCCCAGGATAGAGTAACCCATCCTGTACATTTGGCCATGTTAAAATGCATATTGAGAAGCTGGTCCAGAAGTTGTAAACACTAGGGAATTAGGATTGTTTTCTTTATTCTTTCATTCATTTAAAATATTCTATCAAGCAATTAGTAATGTTGATTTGTTTTTGTTTTGATTATTACATTTTATAACATTTAAATACTTGGGAGAATGAGTAAAGTTGTTTTCTGAGTGTAGTCAAGGATGGAAACATAATAGCATAAATTAAATGAGATAGGCAAAGTTCATCTTTTGCTTTGAGAGACAGTTTGTTTGCAAAGGCTGAATTAGTTCATTTTGCATTTTGATAGCATGTCTTATTTGACCTTGGAAAACGAATATGAGAGTTTTTACTTTTAATGAAAGCACCCCTGTATGCAGCACACAGTCGAATGGATGACCAGAGGTGAAGGCAAAGGACCAGACACCTCACTTATTCTGGTTTTCACACCTCACTGATATCTGTGTGGAATTGCTCCTCATTTACACTGCTATAAGGGCATCACTTTATTGATTGAAGACCAGACTATGAATCCCTTGCTCACACTGATGACCATGACTCAAGGCTCAAGTGGGCCTACTTGCTTAAATAACTGCTTGCCTAGATGAGTAAAGGGTTCACAATATGGCCGTTAGAACCTGATTCTGCCATCACTCACATTGCATACACTGTCACAGCCCAGACTCAGGGGAATAAGAGGGAGAAAGGACCCATCTCTTTGACCCTGAGCAAGAGCAGGAGCTACTTATCCGATACACCCCTCAGTGAGCAAGTGGATGGGAAAAGGACTGGGAGACTCTCTAGCTCCACTCCCTTCACTGACCAACCACACAGGGCACAGAAAACTGCTGGAAAGGGTGAAAAAGAGTGGCCTAACTCTCCCCAGACACGGGGGACACAGGGGAGGAATTGCAACTCCCCCCTCAGTCACAATTTGTTTTCTGGGTTGCTCCCAGGGTGGTGTAGCTATGTGCTACCTCTCACTAAGGACCAATTTTAAAATTACAGTTGAGCCTATTGAGTAATATCTTTATTTCAATGGCACAGATTCGGATATTCTTGCTCACTTTGGTTAGCACCTTACTCCATGAGTAGCTTCATTGACTTCAACCTGATTTACTCTGAAAAGCACAAGAAATCTCACACAAAGCCTTGTCTAAATGAATTTGCCAACCAAAATATCTATAAGGATCTAAACCTCTATGGGCACATCTACATTAAACAGAACCCCAGCATCTTGTCAGATTCATACATCATCGATTTGCAGGCTTTAGTGGCTTAGGCCTTTGATAGAAAAAACGGTCCAGTGGTTAGGATGCTAAATGCCCTGCTCTGCCACTGATGACTTTGGCCTTGGACAAGTCACTTGGCCCCAGAGTCTCACAGGTGTATAGGTGCCTAACTCCCATTGAAATCAATAAGAGTTGGGTGCTTAAATACCTTTGAGGATGTGGGCCTTGGTTTGTCTGTGTCTCACTTCTCCGTCGGCTAAATGGAGATAATAGCACCACCCTACCTCACAAGGGTGTTGTGAGAATAAATACATTAAAAGAATGTAAGGTGCTCAGTTGCTATGGTAATATAAGTACCTCAGACGTGGCACTGGTTTGGGTGACCATCTCTATTGCTGCCTCTAATTGGGAATATAATAAATAGTTCTGAAAAGTTATAGGTACTCAGTTTTTATTCAGGCAAGCACCCCAATGCACTTGCTTCAATGGGAATTTTGCCTGAATAAGAATTTAAGGGATTGGCCCATTTTAATTCTGCTACTTAATGAAACATATTACAATCTGGAGGCAGAACAGGTGGCCTACCATAAACACTGGCAATACATTCTTTTTACTGCAAGCTCAGAACTAGCCTATATTAATTCATCTTGGAGATTGGCCATAGTAACATTGATTAAAGCCAGGTAGGTCACGAGTCACTTATTTTAAAAATCCCTCTACATCCTATAGGTCTATAGAGTTGGGAAATAAACTCCTAAAGGAGAAACTAATTATTATACCAGCAAGTGAACATTAATAAAATCTCCCTTTTCCTATCAGTGTTCTTTATAAATTTTACAACCATACATATTTTGTAACATTCTCTGTAGTTCCTCTGTAAATTGTCAGCTTATTGACTGCTTACTGGAGCTGAGTGAAACATATGCAACAAATAAGTCATCTAATAAATGCAATGCTTCTTCTGCTCATGCAATGTCCAAGAGCAGATATTGGTCCTTTAATTTATTTGTTCAATATATTTTCAATTTTTTTTCTCTGTTAGTCAATAGGAATATTTGAAAATTGAGTTGCACTGCTTACCTCTGATTAGTCAGATAGGCCACACATGGTTTCTGTCCCCTGACGGGAAAAGAATGCAAGCAGTGAAGTCACTTGTACTTTGCGCCTTTAAAACTCAGTTTCTGTATGTACTCATGATAGTGATTTGGAAGTTTGCATTATGCAAACATTGTTTTGCAAGTGAAAAAATCACTCAAAAATGCCACAGACACAGTTGAAGTGAACTGATTTATAAATGCAAGATCATATTCATGGACAATGTTTTGTGCTATTCTCACAGCTCTAGCCCTGACAAACCCATCCTGAGGTGTGCCATGGTAGACACTGAAGTAAGCATATTTCAATTGTATGGAGTAATTAGTGATTTCAAAAGGAATCTTCTAACATTATCCTTCCTATGAGCACAGATGGCATGCTGTGTGAGCTTAGGCATTACTGCTGCCAGGGAATCTTATTAACGATTAAGCAGACACTATAAGGAGCAAGGAAGGAAGGCACGGAAATAACATGTTGATTGAGACAGACACATTGTAGCACAAGTTATATTAAAATCCCATTGATTTCATGGAAGTTCAGGGTGTGCTGCATTTCCTTAGGAATTATCTAATACCTCTGACTCTAGGGCCTGTCTTAACTGAATGCTGACCATGTGTTAAGCACCCATGAGTTTGTTAATGCACCATAGTCTAACCCACTATGGTGCAACCATGTTGTTGAAATAAGAATGCTGCTGCCACGCACCCTGTCCGCACTGGTGCTCTATGTGGCTATGACAAGCAATACAGCTATCTGGGCAATACAATTATCATACCACCACCGACTGTGGCACTCTATGCTTGCATTTACAAGGTGCTGTGGGACAACTTGTCTGCCCACTTTGGGGATATGGGAGGACATGCTGTAGACCTGAGAAATGCATGTCCTTGCAGGACCCAAGCTGGTGTGGTGGGGTGCTGCTACATGCCCAAATGGATGGCTACTGCTGTGAAGCTTCTGGCAGGTACCCAGGGTTGTGGGGCACCTTGCGACCTTCTGTCCTTAGTATGAGGAAGCCTGGTCTGTGACCGTCAGCCATTTGACTTGGTAACGAAGGACATTTTAATTTAAAAAAAAACATAGAACAATATAAAATTAACGTGGGACAAAGTAAATGGATTAAAAACTGGCTAGAAGGTCTCAAAATTTAACTGTAAATTAGGAATCATCAATGAACAGGTCTGTTTCCAGTGGGGTCCCACAAGGATCAGTTCTTGGCCCTATGCTATTTAACATCTTTATCACTGACCTGGAAGAAACCATAAAATCATCCTTGATAAAGTTTACTGGTGACAGAAAAGTTAGTAAATAATGAAGAGGGCAGAGGTCATTGAGCAGAGCAATCTAGATCACTTGGTAAACAACATGTGTTTTAATATGGCTAAATGTAAATGTATACATCTGGGAACAAAGAATGTAGGCCATACTTACAGGATGGAGGACTTTATGCTGGGAAGCAGAGACTCTGAAAAAGATTTGAGGGTAATGTTGGGTAATCCACTGAACATGACTTCCCAGTGTGACACTGTGGCCAAAAGAGCTAATGTGATCTAGGGATGCATAAACAGGAATCTTGAGTAGGAGGAGAGATTTTACCTTTGTATTTGGCACTGGTGCGACAACTGCTGGAATAGTATGTCCAGTTCTGGTGCCCATAATTCAAGGAGGATGTTCATAAATTGGAGAGGGTTCAGAGAAGAGCCACAAGAATGATTAAAGGATTAGAAAACATGTCTTATAGTGATATACTCAAAGAGATCAATCTATTTAGTTTAACAAAGAGCAGGTGAAGGGGTAAATTGATTATCGTCTATAAGTACCTACACGGGGAGCAAATATTTAATAATGGGCTCTTCAATCTAGTAGAGAAAAGTATAACATTCTCCTTCAGACTGGAAATAAAGTATAAATTGTTTAAGGTGAGAGTAATTAACCAATGGAACACTTTACCAATGGTTGTGGTGGATTTGCCATCACTGACAATTTTTAAATCAAAATTGGATGTTTTTCTAAGGCCTGGTCTACACTTACCCCCCAAGTCGAAGTAAGGTACGCAAATTCAGCTACGTGAATAACGTAGCTGAATTCGACATACCTTACTTCGAATTTACCGCGGTCCACACGCGGCAGGCAGGCTCCCCCGTCGACTTCGCGGTACTCCTCTCGCGGAGCTGGAGTACCGCAGTCGACGGGGATCACTTCCTGGTTCGATTTATCGCGTCCACACCAGACGCGATAAATCGAACTCGGAACTTCGATCCGCAGCCGTCGAACTACCGCGTAAGTGTAGACTAGCCCTAAATGACATGCTCTAGGAGTTATTTTGGGGGAAGTTCTATGGCCTGTGCGATACAGAAGGTTGGACTAGATGATCACAATGGTCCCTTTTGGCGTTGAAATCTATTAGTCTATGCTGCCACTAGCGACAGGCAACACAAGCACTTCCCTCTCATCCCACACGGTCCCTATTGTCCCTCTGCAGGTAAGTAAAAGGCCCCCACTAATCCCTGAACACTCCAAGCTTCCCTCTGGAACATTCAACCCCTGTTCCACTGGACACTCACAGAAATCAAAAGATTTGCTATTCCTAAAGGAACAGAATAGCTCAGTTTACCAATAAGCATCAGGATCACCACTCTGCTTAATTTACAGCATTTAAACATGTTTATAGTGAAAACATGTTTACATTTATTTAACAAAGAATAGAGATTTGAGAAGCAGCAAGTAGAATTAATGAAAACAAATTGTTGTATATAAAATAAAATCATAATACACTTTTTAGAGACTGAGCGTAGCTAACACAACATCTCCTGTCTCATAAAGGTTAGCTCACCCAAAGTCTTTTTTCCAGCTTTAAACAGTCAGTCCAGCTGAGTACCTCTGTATCCCCAGGCATAGTTGCAACAATCCATTCTCTTCACTTGTAAATAGGGTACCACCTACTGCATGTTCTTTTTGCTTGTAGAGAATCTCCTCTTGGAGACTTCACAATCTCTTGATTAGCATTCTGTTCTGGCTGTAAATAGGCATCCATTGTGAAGCATACAATACTCAATTTACATTTAGCCAGCTGGATAGATCAGTATCTTCTGCCTCAAAGAAAATCTTTTTATCACCTTCTGATGACCAGTCCCAACTCACAGACCTTAAGAGCATATTTTCAGTTTATATACATAGCTCCTCACATATTGTCTGTACATACTTTCACAGTGATTATGATTATCACTGCGACACAGACTGTCAGTGGAGAAATTACATCAGTGGTTTTCAACCGGGGTCCATGGCCCCCTGGGGGGCCGCAAGCCATTTCAGGGGTTCCGCAAAGCAGGTCCAGCGATAGACTGGCTGGGGCCCGTAGCCCCACCACCCCACAGGGCAGAAGCCCCACCGCCACCTGGCAGCTGAAGCCCAGAGCCCCTCCCACCATGGCTGAGGCCCTGAGCCACTCCCTCCCCCCATACCCCCCGCTGGGCCCTGGAGTTTTTATAGCATGTACAGGGGGCCTCAATTAAAAAGGTTGCGAACCCATGCCTTACAATGCACCCTTTGATAAACTATTAGGTAGATCCCAGACCCAGGGGATCTGTGTAATCCTTGCATACCCCTGTGTCCTCTGCCAGTTGGCATCAAGATGTCCCTGGGTCACACCTGCTCAACTGAATAACTGACAGCTGCTGCTATTTATGGCGATAGTGTTGCTTTTTGATGCCTCTCCAGAAGCTGCTGCCAAGAGACATTGTTGGGAGTTTCAGAGGCTGGTTTTGGCCCAGGGAAGATGGCAGCAGCAGCTTACAAACAGAAGAACAACACCAAGAGAAGGGGACCATGAGGAGATGGAGGTGTTTTGCTTCCGCCGCAAACTCTGCTCTCCTGCTCTTGCACCGCTAGCTAATTTCTCCATGTTGTCTGTCCAGGGCTCCCATGGAAGCTACTGAAGGCAACAATTCCCTGCCGTTTTTTGGCCATCGTGAACTGAGCCGCACAGCTTCCACCGCAAACTTTGCTCTCCTGCTCTTGCAGCTTCCCGCCTCCGTGAAAGCTACAGAAGACAACTATTTACCGCCGTTTATCAGCCCTCTTGAACTGAACAGCTGTCCTAAGTTTCACGCCCTTTTTCCAGGATTACCCATGCAGGCGCCATAACACGGCAAGCATGGAGCCCGCTCAGATCTCTGCTGCAGTTTTGACCATTGTAAATACCTCACGCATTATCCAGCAGTATGTGCAGTACCTGCAAAACTGGGTGAGGAAGCGACAACAGCGCAATTACTATACTGATGAGGACATGGACACAGACATTCCTAGAAGCACGGCATGTAGCAATTGGGAGATTATGGTGGCATTGGGCCAGGTTCATGCTGTGGAACGCCAATTCTGGGCCCAGGAAACAAGCACAGACTGGTGGGACCACATAGTGTTGCAGGTCTGGGATGATTCCCAGTGGCTGCGAAACTTTTGTATGCGTAGGGCCACTTTCATGGAACGTTGTGACTTGCTGTCCTCTGCCCTGAAGCGCAAAGACACCTAAATGAGAGCAGCCCTCACAGTTGAGAAGCGAGTGGCCATAGCACTGTGGAAGCTTGCAACGCCCGACAGCTACCGGTCAGTTGGGAATCAGTTTGGAGTGGGCTAATCTACTGTGGGAGCTGCTGTGCTGCAAGTAGCCAATGCAATCATTGACCAGCTGCTATCAAGGGTAGTGACTTTGGGAAATGTGCAGACTATTGTGGATGGCTTTAATGCACTGGGGATCCCTAACTGCGGCAGGGCGATAGACGGAATGCATATCCCCAGCTTGGCCCCGGCACACCGGGGCGGCCAGTACATAAACTGCAAGGGGTACTTTTCCATGGTGCTGCAAGCACGGGTGGATCACAAGGGACGTTTCACCGACATCAACGTGGGATGGCTAGGAAAGGTGCATGACGCTCACATCTTCAGGAACTCTGGTCTGTTTGAACAGCTGCAGGAAGGGAGTTACTTCCCAGACCAGAAAATTACTGTTGGGGATGTTGAAATGCCTATAGTTATCCTCGGGGACACAGCCTACCCCTTAATGCCATGGCTCATGAAGCCGTACACAGGCACCCTGGACAGTAGTGAGGAGAAGTTCAACTATAGGCTGAGCAAGTGCAGAATGGTGGTAGAATGTGCTTTTGGATGTTTGAAAGCACGCTGGCGCAGTTTACTGACTCAATTAGATCTCAGCACAACCAATATTCCAATTGTAATTGCTGCTTGTTGTGTGCTCCACAATATCTGTGAGAGTAAGGGGAAGACGTTTATGGCAGGGTAGGAGGTTGAGGCAACTTGTCTGGCAGCCAATTTTGCACAGCCAGACAACAGGGCGATTAGAAGAGTGCAGCAGAGCATGCTGCGCATCAGAGAAGCTTTGAAAGCCAGTTTCATGACTGGCCAGGGTACGGTGTGACAGCTGTGTTTTTTTTACCCGCCCCCTATATATATGAAAGGAAATAAAGTCACAATTGTTTAAAAACTCTTCCTTATTATTTGTTGCACAACACATTGAGTAAATCAGAAGGTAGACCCGGGAGGGAGGTGTATTGGGTTAGGGGGGTGGAGGAGGAGGGAAGGACAAGTCCAGAAACCAAATAGAAAGTTCACATATGCCAACTTTCTGCTGCTTGGGCAATCCTCTGGGGTTGATTGTGTGGGTCCCCGTAGCCTCCCCCCTCGTGTTCTTGGGCGTCTGGGTGACAAGGCTTTGGAACTTGGGGCACGTGGGGTTCTGCTTCTTCCACATTCATTTCAAAGCTTTAAAACTGCTGGGCCCCCTTTCCCATAGCAAGCAATGCCTGGTGGGTTTACCATATAAAAGGAGGGCCTGCGGGCTCTCTGGGAGGATCGCTTCACACAACATCCCCCCTCCCACCGCACCCACGCGTGGCTCCAATGAGGCTCTGAGCAAGGATGAGCCCTTTAAACTAAACCCGAACAGCCCAGTGAGACTGGTACCTCCCGTTCAGACCATGCTGGAGGTCGCCTGCGAATCCGGGACTGCGTGTTCTCTTGTGATGGTGGACTCTGCATGGTCGCCTGTGATGGTGGACTGTGCTGATGGTCACCTGTGCTGATGGTGACCAAACGGAAATGAAATTCAAAAGTTCCCAGGGCTTTTCGTGCCCACCTGGCTAGTGCATCGAAGTTGAGAGTGTTGTCCAGAGCGGTCACAAGGGAGCATTCTGGGATAGCTCCTGGAGGCCAATAACGTCAAATTGTGTCCACAATACCTTTAACCCGAGATTGCAATCTCGATTTAAGCGCTACTCCACTTGCCGAGGTGGAGTACAGAAATCAGATTAAAAAGCCCTTTAAATCGAAAAAACGGTTTGGTCGTGTGGACGGAATAATTTTTTTTCCGAATTAACTCGGCTAATTCTGAAATAACCGACTAGTGTAGACCAGGCCTCGGTTACCTTGTAGGAACCAATCCCTGTGCAGCATGCTCTGTCCATACATGGTTTATGTTCAGCCTACTCTTTATATCATCTCTACTTTGCTAACTTATCTTGTTTGTTGTAAATGTTTCCCTTGCTTTAGTATTCTCCCTCATATCATACCTAGCTCAGATAGTCTGTCTTTTAGATTACTGACATATTTAGTTATGTTAGTTAGCACAAATGTTCCATTTTCAACGTGATGATTTACTTCCCTAATCCTGTCTTCCAAGGAATGAGGCCTCCCCCACATGTATTTAATTACTGACATCAGGCCAGGCCTACCTACAAGGCTAAACTGGTGTTATTTCTCATGGCAAGACCAAGACTGAAGCACAGAGTAGTGGTACTACATTGTGAAGGAAACTTGGGATGACCAGTAGTGAGTCCAGAACTTTCACATGAAGAAAGCCATATTCCTGAAGCTATCTAAGGAGCTTGCCCCAGTACTTGAGTAGTACAGTGGCCTGATGAGAGCACTAATAATGCCCCAGAAGCATGTAGCTATTCTCCTATGGAAACTGTCCACCCCAGGCCATTACATATCTATTGGTAATCAGTCTGGGCTAGGCAAATCCATGGTTGGCACAGTGGTCATGGAGGTTTGCAAGGCAATGAATGCTGTGCTGTCTACCAGCGTTGTAAACATTGGAAATATTCCTGCAATAATTGTGGGGCTTATTTTTAATAATTATTTTAAAGAATTCAAATATTTATGAATGGTTGGGCTTCCCACACTGTGCAGGTGTGATTGATGTCATGCATATACCCAACCTAGTCCCGTTATTTCAAACAAGCAAGTACATTAACAGGAAAGGATGCTATTCTTTCATTATGTATGCTCCCATGGCCCACCATGGCATATTCATGGACATCTACATTGGATGCTCTGGCAGGGTTTCCGTTACCTGGGGTTTCTGAGAACCCAAAGCAGTGATAACTTAACAGTTTCTCTCCAGGCAGTGTCAGGAATAAAGCAATGGGGGCACAGCTCATCCGACTGATAAATAATTGGCACAAGCAGACAGGCTTTCACCTAAAACTACTTATTTATTAGATCTCAAGCACGCACGCACGCACACACACACACACAATTTCAATAGGGTTTAGAGCATTTAAAAACATTTATAGTTACCCAAAGTTAAGAAATGGCTCAGAGGATTTGGCAGCTAGGCTTCTGGGGGGCCCCATCTAACTGCTGGGGAACTTAGCTGTCAGATCCTGGCGCAAAGAATGCTTCCTTGGACTGCTCCCAAGCAAATTCTTTCACCAAATCTTTTATAGATAACTTCAAACAAAGCACAGAACCTATAGTGTCTCCTTGTGAGTCACCATAGTAACCCCTAATGGGTCACCAATTCTCTTACGTTCAGCAAAACTACTCATTAGCTCTTATCATCAAAACATTTCTAGTCATAACAATGTGTCAGGGGCACTTAGTACCAAGGTTGCTATTCCCTCACTCACTTCCATACTTATAATTGGTTACCTTTCTGTCCCATCCTCCCATTGTGATTAACAAACTGCAAGTATGCAGCTGTCTGACCTTGCCTCACAAAGGCCTCAGATTTTCCTAGCTATGTGATGGTTGGTTTTCAGCTGGCAGTGACTGAACATACAAAATTGCTGACTGCAGTAGTATCAAATTCTGGGGTACACACAGGAATGTCAGATTATCAGGTAACAGGTGCATGATGCCAGTCAGACTTCTAGCTTCTTTCAGTGTGGGCAAATTGGTTAATTGTTGCCCCCTAACAATACAATCAATGAGGTGTTCATGCCCACTGTAATTTTAAGTGAACCAGCCTACCCTTTGCTTTCCTGCTTGATGATGGCTTATCTTAATATGCACCAACCAGATAAGAGGCAATTTAACTACATGTTGAACAAGTGCAGAATGGTGGAGGAATATGCATTTGGGTGACTGAAAGCAAGATGGCGCTGTCACTGACTGGTTTGCACTACAGTGTGTTTAATGCCCGACATGTGCTTGAGGCATGTTGTGTGCCTCAGTATGCATAAGGATAAGCGGGAGTACAATGGGATGGAATGGATTGCTGACAATGATGCTTTGGGGGGCTGCTTAGAGACAGCCACCAAATGCATCTATTAATGGTACAGAGTCTGTAACAGCAAAGGCCAGAAGGGATACCTTGTGTGCTCGCATGCTGAACCTTCATGGTGAGCACTGGGGCTGACTAGTGGTGTTTTATGGCACATTGCACTGCTCTCTGGAAATCAACTGTAGTGTTTCTGTACACATTAAAGATATAAAGATGCCGTCTTTACTTTTATTGCAATTCATTTATGCTAAAAAAAAGTGGCATACCAGCTGTGTATCAACATAAGAAAGCAAAACATTAAGCCATGTAACTAAAAATAAAATTGTCAGGATATTGTCTTCTCTTTCCCCTGCATTGCAGCAGGTGTAGAGTGTAGCGGATACTGCTGCTGGTGTGAGGTTCCATAGCTAAAAGCCTGGTTCATTGACTGGCTCCTCCAGGCATTGTTGGGCATCAGAACTGGAGATGGTAACACGAGGTGAATCCCTGGGGCTCATGTACCTTATGGATTTGCCCCCCAGCGCATGAGGAGGCTTTGGAAGGATTCAGTTTTTATTGATAAATGTTGGTAGGTACACAAAATGACGAAAAATATTTCCATTGATAACCAAAATTTACAGCTAGGCAAAGTAAGAAAAATGCTGCTTGAGGATGTATTAAAACACAAATTATCAACACCACTTGTCAAAATATACAAAGTAAATATCTTTAAATCAAATCAGTTGTAAATGTTTAACTTTTTTAATCTCTGTATTTACTGCCATTAAATAATTAGCATCTAACCCCCACGTAGTCTGACCTGCCCATAATTCATGCAAATGTAAAAATGTACATCAATAAAAATCTATAAAAATGCTTAAAAAGAACCATCAATATTATCCATCAATATTACATATTTAAAATAATAATAATAATTCTGCCAAGCCAACTCATGAGCCTGAATAGTCTCTCAAACATAGATTCTAAGGCAAGATGGGGCCAATACGATTATTTTGTCTTACCTCCTGTATAAGACAGGCCATAGAATTTCCCCAAAATATGTCCTAGTGTATACCTTTTAGAAAAACGTCCCCAATCTTGATTTAAAAATTGTCCGTGGTGGCGCATCCACCACAATCCTTGGTAAATTGTTCCAGTGGTTAATTACACATGCTTAGACATACCTCCGTGTAGGTTCCTCTTTCAGGAGTAAAGGCATGGGTTTTGCTCACATCAGCCAAAAACTGCACTAAAATTGTGATGTGATCATTTGGTCAGGTGGCTGCACACTAAGGGCTTGTCTTCACTGGGGGGCAAGTCGACCTAAGTTACGCTACTCCAGCTACCTTTGACTTCACTGCACTGCCTCAACGGGAGATGCTCTCCAGTCAACTTCCCTTACTTTTCTCGGAGAGCTGGAGTAATGGGGTTGACTGGAGAGTGCTCTGCCATCAATGTAGCGCGTCTTGACTAGACCCGCTACATCAATCCCTGCTGCATCGATTACAGCAGCGTCAGTTTCCCGATGGTGAAGACCAGCCTAACACATGGGCTTCTTACTCTTCATTGTTCTGCAGTATCAAACAATGCAGAGGAGTGAAGCTAGAGGAATTGCAAGCAGGTTGGGGTGGAGACACTGACTAGAGGCATATGAAGGTGGAGCAGTTCTAGTCAAGGGTCTCAGCACAGGTAGATGGCAAGATAGTACACAAGAATAGTTGCACAGACAACTTGTGGGAAAGACAGGCGGATGGTCATGTATTATTTGGCTGTGGCTGTGGCTGCACATTTTCGTTGCAATTATCTTGAGTTAGCAATAGTTAGGATAAGCTAACTGAGGGTCTGCCCCATACCTCAGGGTGTTATGGATGCCTCGCTATCTGTATGTCTACACAGGACTAAAAAATCCCACGGCTGGCCCAAGTCAGTTGATTGAGGCTCACGGGGCCCGGGCTCTGGGGCTAAACATCACTGTATAAGCATTTGGGCTTGGGCTAGAGCCCGAGCTCTGGGACCCTACGAGGGTGAAGGGTCAAAAGGTAAAAGGTGCTACAAGGTAAAAAGATGCTCCTGTTCTGGAGTGTGCACACCAGGCAAAAGGTGCTAACTCTGGAACAGGAGTCCAAATGACATCACAGTCTCTGATAGGGTCAATGCAAGCCACATAGTATGAAAACAGAAGAAGCCTAGAACCATGAGGAAAAGTGAAACACTGAAAAAATGCCTCTCAAAAGCACTGAATTCCCTGGGTAAAAATGTGGTAGGAGTGGCATGGAAGAATACAGGACAATGCTCTCTCATGTGTCCTTCCTATTGGACATGGAGAAGCTGCATGGAGAAGCTATTATGCTCGTGTAATGGGATGAGAGGAGGTAGAGCGTTCGAAGGGTCACCCTACAGACTGGAGTGCTGGGCTCTGTGAATGCTGAGCAGAACAGAGAGCAGCCTGCTTCAGCTGAGAGCAGGTTGTGGCTTCTGCAGTGTTAGGTGGAAGTAAAGAAATAATTAAATGTTAACTGATATACACATGACCGCCTTGGTATCATGACAACCATCCAAACATACCAGTGATCTACATTTGGATTGAAATGCCCATCCAGCTTTTAAAGAGCAATGTCATTGTGATTCCTGTTCCCCTTCCACTGCTAAGGCAAATGATTTAGGCATATTTTTCAGCTTAACTCCCCACTTCATAAATTAACAAGCCCGAATTATCCTGGCCCTTTGTGGTTTAGGCCTAGTCTACACTACCGCCCTACATCGGCAGCTGTAGCACATCTGGGGAAGATGCGCTATGCCGACGGGAGAGCACCCTCTCGTTGGCATAATTACTCCACCTCAACGAGCAGCAGAAGCTATGTCAGCAGGAGAGCATCTCCTGCCAGCTGGTGTGGTGTGGACAGCGTTTGGGTTGCTGTAACTTGCGTGGCTCATGGGGGTGGCTTAAGCAGTAAGCATCGACTTAAGCAGTAGTGTAGACCAGCCCTCAGACTCTGTTGTGGCACTCCTTTTTCTGAACACTTCCCAAATTGTTGAGGGCTGAACATTGGCATTTTCTTACCTTCTTACTTTTGCTGATTCATGTGACAAATGGCATAGCAAAGTCATTTTCTACTAACACCAAACAAAGACGTTTATTAGAACAAGGGAAACAGATTAGCTCTAAAACTACACTCTCTCATTTTTCCTCTTCGAAAGTATGTGCCCCGGCTCCACTTCTGCTTGGCTTCGTACTACAATTTTAAAGAAACAGTATCCTCCCAAGTATGGTCAGCTGTCCCAATTAGGCTAAATCCAGGTGAGCTGGTCATATCAATTAAGACCTATGTTTTCAAGTGACCAGTGATTTTGGGCACCCACCTTAAGACACCTCAAAGGAGGTATTTTCTGAGGGTGGGTGCTCAGCACTTTCTGAAATTCAGACCTGTCTAAGGTGTCTCAAGTTGGACGCCCATATACCTGGGTCAATTATGAAAATGTAGGCAATTGACTTTAAATATAAACAATAAACCTGTGAAACACACTATGGCTATCAATTAGCTTAAATCAATCAAGAAAGGCAGTCAATTGCTTAAATACAACTTTTGAAAGTTGAAATTGCTTTGCATCTGGCCAAGATAAAAGAGCTGAAAGATTAAAAATGAACTATATCTTGAATAAGGATAATTGTAAGTGAGCTGTCAAAAAGTTTATTTCTCTTCCTTTCTTGCTAAGCCCTTCAGCAGACAGACCAAAAGACAAATTGTGTGACAATTCACTCTAATTGTAACGAGCTACCTCCAGTCCGAACCACTGATAATTGCAGAGCATTTCCAGTTTCACCATGGAGGATGAGGCGGGGGATAAATGAAGCAATTTTTGATTATATTACTACCTTAAAGCAAAGCTCTCTAGCAGGGTATGAAAATGAGGCACAACAAAAGAGGCTGTTTATGGGCATCTATACAAAATAGGTTTTTTGGTGGAGGGGGGAAGTTGCTGTCTGAAAATGGTTTAACTACTATATCCGGACTGCATACAAAATCATTTTAGTGATGAAAATAGCTATACACACAAAACCTTCATTGGAACTAGCAGGGAAAAAGATTGTCAGAGAGCCAGTCAGTATAAATAAAGCATGTGGCATGTCAGAGCCTATTGCTTCAGGCATGGATCCTGTCAACAACAATACAGGTCTCTGGTGGGATCAAGAGCACAGGGCTATGGGGAAAAAGAAGAGATAGCAATGATTCACCAAAACTGTTGGTGTGATGGGAAGTGTATGCCTAATGTCGCAGCGTTTAAGAGTGAATTACATCTGTTTTTAAAATTCAGGAATGCCATATTGTGTAGAATCCAAATCCCCAGGCACTCCTCAGTATTTTGAAGAGGACATTGTGACATTTATTGCTGCCGAGGGTGATTTGTTAGGCATATCAACAAATATGATGATTTGTTGGTAAACACTGATAGAAAGGGGAGGGAAGGTATAAATATTAAAATCTGGTGAGATGGCATATCTGTGAACATTCTGATAAGACACCAAACTGAGTGCTCTTTTTCATGCCAGAAACAGTTTACTGCATTATCTGTCACACTTATACCTGGAAAGCACTACACTGCAGCCTAAAACTTAGAAAAGAGTCTTCTGAAAACAACTTGGAACTGTGTCTTGTGGTATGGGTGATGGTTGGCAGGATGACTATATTCCATTCCCCACTCTGCCACTGGCTTGCTGTACAGCTTTGTTGGTTCTGGAAATGGTTTCTTATATCACTTTACTGATCTGTATATCAAATTTTCCAGCTCTAAAATGGGGCTGATAATATCTATCTCCCCATGGAGTTATAACAGCTGCAAAGTGCTTTGATGTGCAAAAGAAAGGAGTATTGTAAGTGCTAAGTGTATTATATCTAGATAATCTAGTATAGTATTCAGTACTATATATCTAGTTGCTGCTCTTGTTTGCAGGCAAAATAGAGTAAGTTTGTATTATTTGGTAGAATTAGTTCAAACTGTGCAAATTTCATATGAGTGCATTGGACTCCTTGAATAAATGCTGTCAAATGACTGTAGGTGGATTTTAAAGGAATAAAGGGCTTTATAAATAGTTTTAAAGCAAAAAATTTCATTTTAAGAATCCAGACCTTTATTCTCCTTTCTCCCCCTCCAGCTACGTACGAAGATCTAGTTCTTTTAGGAGACACTACACAAAGTTCTGATGAAGCGGATATCTATCCATGTTATATAAAAAAAATATGCCTGCCCAATCATATCTCGCTATTGGAATGCGAGGCCTTACTTATAATACATTGGAGATAACGTTATTATATGCCAAATCAAGCACATTAATGTTGCTACCTAGTTACAGCAAACTTCACTTTTTGAATGATTATTGACACCTGGAACCCATCTCTGATTCAGTTAAGTACCTGGCAGTAAGTCATCATAAGGCCGTCTACAAATGCTAAAAGGGAGAGAGGAGGTGCCATGTGTTTCTATTTATCACTCTCTGATGGGCAAAATTGCTTGAAAGTAAGTTCTTCTGCAGAACTTTACAAGTACCATAAGCTGCTCCATAACTTTTAAGTGATTCTATTCATCTCCATGACAGACTACATTTTTCAGGAATCTGTTCATTAAAATCAATGGCATTTTAATCATGAAATGGACTGCACAGCATAACCTAATGCATTGGTGGAAATATTTAGTTTGAGCATTGGATGAATCTACTTAGGGCAGGTTTTATACCACTTTGGAATATGTCAAGACCGTAATGGCTACTAAGATTCCTATGCTCAGATACTGAAATATATGACTCACCTGGGAAAGGGCATTATAATTTGACATTAAATACAGCCAAACTCACTGTCTCTTGCTGGTCAACTATACTGTAATTGATTCTTGCAGAAAATCATCTGAGTATCTCAAAACTATTACATGAGTTGTTTGAGAGGGTTAGTTCAGGGAATGGATCACAGGAATGTGAGCTTGCCTTTCATAAACAGAATTGACAGCTGTTAGATAATACTAGACCAATGTGTTATGACTCCTGAAAGCCCATTGTGGCTAACCTGTTATGCATCACCATATGGTATGAGTGCAGTAGAGTCCCACACGATGAAAAATTAAGGAAGACCAATACATTTTACCACCTGAAATTTAATGAGGAGTGAAAAGAACTATGTACAGATTTGAAAGATGCTTGCTATGATCTTTTTGAGTTCAAGAATGCCACAGAATTTCTAAAAGCTATAGATTAAAACCGATTAAGATTACCAGGGGTCTAATGAGCATCTTCTGAGTTTCATAACTATCAAAAGCTGCAGTGTTGTTCATGGATATTACAGCTGTATATAATAATGACCTTACAGACCAAAGTCTGATTATTTAAGGCAAAACAGACAGACTGTCCTCATGATCATGGGCAAAGAAAATCCAAAGCAATTTTTGCTTTTCTCACTCTTATTTGTTGAAGTATATGAAAATTCTCCCACAGCTTGAATAATAATAAAAAAAAGGATGGATTTAAGCCCTGATCCAAACTTCATTGCAAGCGATGTAAGTCAATTCATTCAATGATCAGGCCCTAGTGATTCACAATCAGAGGAGTATGTATTGGCTAAATGTTACGTTAACCAAGTTATGTTGTTATTGATGCTCTCCTTCAAAGAACTAATGGGAAAACGAAATTGTTAATTTGGAGAGACAGATTTGTCTATTGGAGTGGAACCTTATCTGAGATATTTTGACCAAAAAGATGTGGGCATGGGGATGTTGGAGGGGAGGCGGTCCATGAAAAGTTTTGTGTCTTACAAAGTTGTACACAGAATGAAGAGCTAGGAGAGAGCACCTCTTCGGGTGGATAGAGACAGGGGACTAGAAGCCCAGACTCTGACATCCAATTCCTGGCATTAGTCATGTTGTAAAGATGGTAAAACTCTTCTTCCATATTCTCTCATATACCCAAATCTGAAATCTCTCTACCCATTGATGTATAGAGGGGATGATCCGGGCCATTGTAAACAGCGTTTTCTTTAGACTAGTTTTGTCTTGTGTTTCCCATGCTTCCCTTTCCCACATGTGGGCAGTTGGTTAGCCTTCCTTACGGACTCTTCTGGACAAATCTTGTGAATTGCCAAGCAATGGGGGCTGTAGATGCTCACCATCAACCAGAATTTGATGCTAACTAACATCATCAGAAAGAAACATAGGGAGCAACACATGCAAAACAAAAACAAAAAACAAAAATGCTTTGATTTGAAGACTGCTGATAGGATACATAAAATTAATTGGATGCATATTTATTAGAAATGACTTAAGCATAGCTATGGTAAGGTTTAGTAAAAGATCTGCTTAAACAAAATAAAGATAGAAGAAGTGGCTGAAAGGAAAATAGGCAAAAAGTAAATTTAGGAAACTTAAAAGTGTCTGAAAGAATATTTCTTAGACCCAAAGGCAAGATTCTACTCTTTAACAGACCACAACAGAAGATCTGCCTGAGAAAAAAGAGTTAAAAAGTTAGACAGCCATAGAAGTTGTAGAAATATTAGAAGAAAAGCAGGCTAAAATCTAGAGAAAAAAATGAATCTGCTTGTAAAGAGAATATGGATTAATATAAAGTGAGAGAGGTGGCTGAGTAAATGCAATATGATTTGATTGCATTTGACCAGAAAACATACAAGAAGGCAGCTGGTGAGGAAGCAATGAAAATATTCGGAAAATGAAAAACAAACAAACAGATAAAAAAAAAATCTTCAGTTATCCTTGGGGTTTAACCAAAATCATGAAGTTTAATATTTGGGAAAATGCTGTGATTTGTGATTAAATCATATATTTTAAATTTAATTCGGAGCAAAATTAAATATTCATCCAGATCCTCAGCTGATATTAACATTGAAGAATATTAAAGTTGATGGAACTACACCAGTTTACACCAGCTGAGGATCTTTCCTATTGTCTCTAAAACACAGTATCAATTAAAACCACAAGTTGCATGTTTTTTCAAGTGTTTTATGATTTTCAGTAATGTAGCATTCTGAAACCCTTTGAATATAAAATTAACTTACTCATACACGCATTCACGGAGTGTTACTTAAACTGTTGTTAAAAAAGTTTGTTTTATTTGTTACTTACATTCCAATACTTTCTCATGCTTTAATTAGCGCTGCTGATAGAGTTCATAGTGGTGTGCTGCAATAACTGAATAGTCAAATTGGGATTAAGGATTAGTGAATTAGAAGACTGCTACTGAAAAGTTCTTCTGCTCAACTCAAAACCATTATACTATGTTGTTGTTGTGTAGTTCTTTTGTTCTTCGAAGGTTTTTCTGGAGATAACTTTAGGACGTAAGTGAGCCAAAACGTGCTTATTTACTAGGCTTTTAATCTCTAATTAACATAATAGTTTGTTAAAGCTCCACTCAAACCCATATATATTTTTCTTCTCTTCAGATAGATGCATTTTCCCATTATTCAAGCTATGAAGGTGCTATTTGATTAGGTACCATGCTTAGGGTCAGCTTGTGGCCTAGTTTCCATAGGCATGCAGGAGCATAAGAGGGGGATTAGACCAACCATATGCTCCCACCCAGACTCCCAGGACTGTGGGTCTTCTCAGGATGGGAAAATGGGAACTGCACACCCGCTATGGCCCACTGTGCAAATTAGCAAGAAGCATTATGTGTGGCTGGAGTCTTAGCTCCAACTCCCAATGAATAACCCAGCATGAACAGTGAGGCCTGGGTTGGAAGGCTAATATTGGTTATTACCCTCTGGGGCAAGTTGGGAGTAGGGAATGATGCCTCTGTGTCATGATTCCTTTTCTGCACTATTCCATGAGTGGAGCAGCTACGCACCACTCTTTACAGAGGGCAGATTGTAGCTGTACACGTTAACTCTCATTCAAATAGCAAATAGAATTTTAAAGGCTACCATACTCAGGCAATACTCCTATTAGCCTTCACCGGAACATTCCTTGAGTTGGACTATGCAATCAGGGCTGTAAATACACACCCAGAGAGTCAAAATTCATCTAAAGTGGGTTTGATTAAAATCACCCCATGTGCTCCACTAAAATGGGGATAGCCCTGACTGGTTTCATTACAGGGTTGTTGTGGCGCTTACTCCATTCATGGTTCTAAAATCCTTTCAGCACCAGGAAAGTAGTAATTATTATTATTTTATCGCTGCAATGACTCGGCACGTCCTCTTGTAAGTACAGAAAGATGTTGCAGGTACCTGGGATGATGATAGGTGATATTTTAAAGGCATCCATTGGAAATTTATGATTTAAAATGCCAAAGAAAGAACATCCTGAATTCAGATTTCCACAGTATGTTGAACTCAGTTTTTTGTATTCATATACATTGTTTGCAGCATACACAAGATTTGATTCATACCCACTAGTGAAGTGCTGGGGAGGAACCGGTGGTCATAGTACATGTAAGTACCAGTGATAAAGTGTAAGGTAGGAGAGACATCCTGGATGCCGAATTTAGGCTTCTTGGTAAGAGATTAAAGTCCAGGACCTCCATGGTACAATTCTCTGAAATGCTTCCATTCCATTCATGCTTCCAACAGTCACAAGAATGAAATGCCTGCAAGCGGCATAAACTTTTCACACACACACACACACACACACACACACACACACACACACACACACACACACACAGTAAGAAGTCCAAAAAATGCCACCATAGCTAAACAAAAGAGTGAAAGACTTGGTTAGAGACAAAAAGACATCTTTTAAAAATTGGAAGTAAAATCCTATTGAGGAAACTAGAAAGGAAGAAACTGGCAAGTCAAGTGTTAAGTACTATCAGGCAGGATAAAAAAGAATTTGAAGAGCAACTAGCAAAAGATTTTTTTAAAATTGCTGTTGGTTTCTGTAAGTACAGCAAAAGGAAGAAGCCAAACAATCAGTGGGGCCACTGGATGATCAAGATGCTTAAAAGGAGCACTCAAGGAAGGTAATGCCATTGCAGAAAATCTAAATGAATTATTTGCATTGGTCTTCACTGCAGAGGATGTGAGGGAGATTTCCATACCTGAGCCAGACTTTTTAGGTGACATATCTGATGATCTATCCCAGACTGAGGTATCAAGTAGATGAGGTTTTGGAACAATCTGATAAATTTAGAATCATAGAATATCCGGGTTGGAAGGGACCTCAGGAGGATCATCTAGTCCAACCCGCTGCTCAAAGCAGGACCAATCTCCTGACAGATTTTTGCCCCAGATCCCTAAGTGGCCCCCTTAAGGATTGAACTCACAACCCTGGGTTTAATAGGCTAATATTCAAACCACTGAGCTATCCCTCCCACAGTAATAAGTCACCAAGACCAGCTGGTATTCACCTAAGTTTTGGAGGAAGTTAAATATGAAATTATAGAACTACTAACTGTGATATGTAACCTATTGCTTAAATCAATCTCTGTACCAGATGACTGGAGGGTAACTAACCTAATGCCAATTTGTTAAAAAAGGCTCCAGAGGTGATCCTGGCAATTACAGGCCAATAAGCCTAACTTCAGTACCAGGCAAATTATTAAGACTATAGTAAAGAATAGAATTATCAGACACATAGATGAACACAATATATTGGGGAAGAGTCAACACAGCTTTTGTAAAGGGAAATCATGCCTCACCAATCTTTTAGAATTTTTGAGGGGGTCAACAAACATGTGGACAAGGGTGATCCAGTGGATATAGTATATTTAAACCTTCAGAAACCCTTTCACAAAGTCCCACACCAAAGGCTCTTAAGCAAAGTAGGCAGACATTGGAAGGTCTCTCTTGAATCAATAACTGGTTAAAAAATAGGAAACAAAGAGAGGAACAAATGGTCAGTTTTCACAATGGAAAGAGGTAAATGCCCCCAAGGATATGTGCTGTTTAGTATATTCCTAAATGGTTTGGAAAAGGGGGTAAACAGTGAGATGGCAGATACTAAATTGCTGAAGATGCTTACATCCAAAGCTGACTGTGAAGAGTTACAAAGGGATCTCACAGAACTGGGTGACTGGGCAACAAAATAGCAGATGAAATTCAGTGTTGATAAGTGCAAAGTAATTCAGAGAGGAAAAAAATAATCCTGACTATGCATACAAAATGATGGGGTCTAAATTTGCTGTTACCTCTCAAGATAGAGAGCTTGGAGGCATCGTCAAGAGTTCTCTGAAAAGATCTTCTCAATGTGCAGCAGCAGCAAAACAGCTATCAGAATGTTAGGAACATTAGGAAAGGGATAGATAATAAAACACATACCATCATGCCACTATATAAATCCATGGTATGCCAACAATTTGAACACTGCAGATAGTTCTGGTCACTCCATTTAAAAAAGATATATTCGGATTGGAATAGGTACAGAGAAGGGGAAAAAAATATTAGTGTTATGGAATACCTTCATTATGGGGAGAGATTATAAAGACTGGGATTGTTCATCTTAGAAAAGAGATGACTGCGTCTGATAAAAGTCTATAAAGGCATGAAAGGTGTGGGAAAAGTGATAGTGAAGTGTTATTTATCCCTTTACATAACACAAGAACCAGAGGTCTCCCAATGAAATTAATAGGCAGGGGGTTTAAAACAAACCTAAAAAGGTACGTCTTCACACAATACACAGTCGACCTGTGGAACTCATTACCAGGGGATGTTGTGAAGACCAAAAGGGTAACTGGGTTAAAATAAGAACTATTCACGGCTATTTGCCAAGACGGTAAGGGACACAACCCTATGCTCTGGGTGTCCCTAAATCTTTGACTGCCAGAAGTTGGGATTGGGTGACATGGGATGGAGTACTTGATAATTGCCCTATTCTGATCATTCCCTCTGAAACATTTGGCACTGGCCACTGTCTAAAGACAGGATACAGGGCTAGATAAACCACTGGTTTAACCCCGTATGGCCATTCTTATGTTCTTCTGTAATATTAATATAAGTGTTTTGGAGAATTTAAAAAATAATGGTAGCAGATAGGGAAGGGAGACAGTAATAAAGACAGAGGCTAGGTCTACACTGGGGAGGGGGGGGTCGACCTAAGATATGCAACTTCAGCTACGCGATTTACCTGGCTGTGAGGACGGCGGCGAGTCGACCGCTGCTGCTCCCCCATCGACTCAGCTTCCACCTCTCGCCGCGGTGGAATTCCGGAGTCGACAGCAGAGCCATCGGGGATCGATCACTACCCACCGATCCGGCGGGTAGTGTAGACATACCGAGAGTGGAAAGAAATATAGAAAATAGAAAGAAAGGAAGAAACAGAGAAAGCGTGTTACCAAATTATTCCATAATTGTTCACTAACAAAGATCATTGCGCATTCCTTTGAAGCATCTGGCTCTGGCTACTACGGCAGAGAAGATATTGGCCAAATGGACCATTGCTCTGATTCGTATGGCAATTCTTTTTCACTATGCATTTTATGTTTTAAAGATTAAGTCTAAAAGAGTAATAGAGGGAGGGAAGTGAACTAGGGTAAAAGTCCAACACCATTCACCAGACTGTGCCATCATTTCTCACAAGGAACCAGACTGAATCAATTTATCCTCTACTTCTGCTTGAGCCCCAGGGCCAAATGCAGCACTGTGCCATTTCCTTCAGTGAAGCTAAACTGATTTAGGGCAGCTGAGGATCTAGCCATAAGTGACTTTAACTACCTGAAATGTTTATTAATGTGTCCTTTCACTACCCCATACACATTTCATAGTGGTATCTAAGTGCCACTTTAGAAAGTCACTCATAGTGCAATGAAAGCAGGAAATAACGTTGATAAAATCTTATATGCATTACAGTTTTCTGTACATAAAATCAATCCTCTCAATCAACGGGCATTGACTGATTCACCAAATGGAAAGTAAAAAAAAATATTCTCATCTCCTAAAATGAGGTGTACGACGTAGTAAATAAAGTGTGTTCTTTTCCCTAAAAAGTATGCCTGATTCAGCAAAGTACTTAATCACATGCCTAACAAAAGGTGTGAATTATGTTATTGGCTTCAGTCGGACTGCTAATATTAAAATTAGACACGTGTTTAAGTATCTTCCTGAAGTCAGGTCATAACTGTGTTATTACACATTTTGGACCTAATTCAGATCTGGGTTGCAACTACAATGAAGTTGGACCTGATTCCACCCGGACTGCCTTTGGCCCTTTATGGTTAAAGTCTTACTGTGTGATTCAGACATCAATGGTGCTATCCCACTTCCACACCCACTTTAGGACCTGGTCTTTCAAGTTCATCTCCTCTGAATCAATCATCATTATCAGACAGATTTAATACCAAGTTCCCTTAATCCATGCTTCACAGCAGTGTCACATACTGTGCAGAAGGCACAGAGATCCTTCTACATTTTAAAGGGGCTGTATTGTAATATCCCATCAGATTTCTCCATGCACCTGAATCTCATTTTCAGTGCACCAAAAGTTCTTTCAATTATAGATTTAACAGACAATGTGCTGCATTATAATGACATTCCTCTGGAGTTTGGGGATTCGGAACGTGAGGCTTTAGTGACTTCAGTGAGGCCTTAAGGGAGATAAGCGCTCTCAGCTACAAACGGAAAAATATGATTTCACTTTTAGTAAAATTTGCCCTGACAGGCAAAATTCTGCTCTCAGTTGCACCAATTTAAACCCAGAATAATTACATTGATTTAAGAAGAGTTATTCTGGATTGACACTGGTAAAACTGGGCGAAGGATTTATCCCACAGAGCTGTAATATGAGGTCTTATAATTCTAACAATACTGTTAGGAACAAAAGACAAAATTTGTTCTATTTTTGACAGTATAAAACCTTGCTCCCAGTTACATAATTGACTTTTTGTTTTAAGTGGCTATTGCTGCCGTGATAGCAATAGGCCTCCAAATATGGGAGTCTCTCACTTTCCTGTACTCTCCACTGGGTCTGAAAAGACGATGACAGATGAAAGCAGACACTGGGATTGGAACAGTGGTAGCTTGTGACTTTTTTGACAGGTGAGGCACAAATCACAAAATAGTGATGGCCCCAGGCATAATATAATAGCTATTAAAAGCTCACCTTATTTATAGTGAAGAAGCAGCAGGCAGACCTGGGAGCTGGAGCCACCACTGTGGTGCAGCTATTACCTGGGCCAGAGTGAGGGGCAGAGCATGAGGCAGGCCTGGGGCTTGGCAGCGGATCTTCATGCATACGTACAGGGCCCACCCCATGAGAAAGGGTGCTCAAGAGGCATAGGGTGTAGCTCCCCATCCCTGTCCCCTGCAAACCTCCTGCAGCCCTGCCCTAACTGCTACAATCCTGCGGTGGCCTCTCCAACAAGTGGTTACCACAGCAATGCCCTTATATATTGACTCCCGCATGTGGTAAATTGCCATAGTAACAAGGCGTTATTAGCTATACCAAGATTTGAGCCCCATGCAGCACTATGCTCTTCAAACATCAGAATAAAACTCCAGAATAAAAGGGAAGATTATATTGATGGGATCCAAGCCAGCTGCCTGAAGTAAGCAGGCAATTGTCCCTCCAGGTGGTCCAGCCCACAACTATGTGATAAGAAAATACAAGTGCGTTGGTGAGAGAGGAAGTACATGGGGCATAATGGCGGAGAAGATCTGTTTGGATTGGGTAGCTGAATTGAGGGCAGTCAAAAGCCTACCTTTTTTCAGAATTGTTGCAAAGAAGGTTTATATCTGGATTGCTGATAAGGGTGAGAATAGGGGACAGAGCGTTTGTTTCTTAAAATAAATAAATAAGGGAAGAAAAGTGGTGTGTTACTACAGCTGGTTGGAAATTTTACTTTATTTTCCAGTAACATTTTTGAGGAAAGTTTTCAGGTTTTTGTCAAAAAAACAAAAAACACCTAAACCAATCTTTTTTTAAGTTTTCACTTTTCAAGCAAAACACTTCACAGTTTTGGTGAAAAGATAAATTTTCATGAGAAAACTGCCATTTCATCCCAAAAAATGCTGATACAAAATTTTGGTCAGATCTGCTTATGACTCTGAACATAAGTATGAAAACGGGAACTATGTTCCTAAGTTATCATGTTCATCTACTCTTTATGAAGCCATAATCCTCTGATTGTGACAGCAATAAGCATTTCCACAGGAGTGAATCACAGTTGCCAACTTTCACGCAGTAAATAAGCACCCCGACTTTCACAATAAGCCAAAAATCAAGCTAATCCCATTTCGAAACAAGGCCAAAACAAGCCAATTCCTAAGAACCCCCGGTGTGCAGTCTGGGACTGTGGTGGGCCCACAGTGCACCCCTGACTCTGTTCCCACCTTGCCCCTGCTCACCCCCCCTTTCCCCTGCTTACCAGGAGCCGATAAAAAAAAACAAGCCAAAAACTAGCCAACAAGCAACTCACAAGCCAATTAAGCCAAAAACAAGCCCAATTTCGACATTTTTTTCATGGGTTTGGCATGTCTGGAGTGAATACTGATATAACAAGGGCCCTGATCCTGCAAAAGTGTAGTTTCATGCTGACATACCTGGTGCCAGCTCATGCCAAGGCCCCACTGAACACTGACAAATGCATAGCTGGAAACCAGTCTGGCTTAGCTATGTTTTAGTATTGTTAAAATAAATATTGGTGTTGTAAGAATGTGTTTAGAGTTTAGTCTTTATTAAATACTTGTAGGTTGCTATACATATTAATCTTACTTGTAATATCTGTATCCCATGTTATAAGGTAATATTTAAGTGTTTGCTCTGTAACTATAAAAATGTTTGCTAAAACTATAAACCCCCACAGTGAGAAGAATATCATTACCAAGTGTGAAATACTAGTTTACCACAAGCGGTGTCATCTCCTGCCCAACAAAAGAAGGCCTATAGACCCAGATAAGCCATTGTGGAATGTCAGTGGACAAAAGACTTTGGTAATTGCCCCCACGACCCACCTATGAACATGCACAAGCCCTTGTCCCATCACAACTTGAACATTGTGGGGAAGGGAATAAAAATCCCTGTCAAGGAGGAATTGTTATCACTATGCTGCTTGGAATTTGGAGAGGGCAATAATTCTAAGCATAAGCAAGGGATCCCCAAGCTGCTTAGCTTGTCTTAGCTCTAAAGGACATATAGAGCTTGCCTATTACAGCAGCGTCTATTACTTTTTTGAAACCTAAGACTGTAGCTCTTTCATGTGTGTATATTTACCTGCTTTAACCTTGTAAATAACTCTAATTTCTTTTTACTAGTTAATACATCTTTAGTTAGTTTATTACAGGACTGGCTATGAGCGTTGTCTTTGGTAAGAGATCTAAGGTACAATTGATCTGGGGTAAGTGACTTATCCTTTGGGATCAGGAGTCACCTGAATATTAATGTGATTTTTGGTGTAAGGGACTATCCATCACAAAGGCAGGCTTCCCTGGGTGGCAAGATAGACTGGAGTGCCCAAGGGAACTGTCTGTGACTCAGTATTAAGGCTGTTATAGTGCTTTAGGAGTTCATACTTGTTACTTATTATAGACCATACAACCAGTTTGGGGTTTGTGCTCTGTTCCTTGACAGTCTGCCCTGTGGTTGACTCGTGAGCTACTCTAGACAACTTGACATGGTGGTTGATGGATTTCAGCCTCTTTCATAAATTCATAGATTTTAAGACCAGGTGGGACCATTAGAGCAGCACAGGCCATAGAATTTCACTCAGTTACTCCTGTATTGCCCTCCGTAACTTCTGCATGACTAAAGCAGACCTTCCACTCAGGCATCCAGTCTTGATCTGAAGACTTCAAGGGAAGGGGAACCCACCACTTCCATTGATAGTTTGTTCCATGGTTAATCACCAATTGCCAAGAGGTACCTAGCACCTTACAGGCATGGAAAGAACAGCAGGTACAGATGAAATGTCAGAACCAAAGGTCCTAAGGCCATCAAGATCTCAGCCATAGAAAAGTTGCTTTCTCCATTAAGGTCCATAAAATATGAAAAATCCTGATGGTCCCTCATCTGATGTGATATAGGCATTCACAGCTCCCCACCCCCTAAAGAATTCAGTGATAGCTGTTTTCTTTAAAAAGGGAGAGGGCCATTGAAAAATGTACTTCCTTCTGTTTTACCTCTCCCTTAAAGTGGAGAAGAAACATCACATTTGCTGGCTCCACTCCTCCTTTTTATCATTCACATGGATTGACCTGCATTAATTTAGGATTAAGCAGTGAGTTGCTGTATTAGAAGATCCCTAGATATTATTCACTATCTGAGGCAAAGAATTCAGAGGTTGTTCTCCACAATACCAATCCAGAGAAGGCTAAGGATCTGTGAACTTTATGCTCCAGATTCTGGAGGACTTCACTTTAGGACCTAATTTTGGAGGTCAGGTTGGCATGGGATGGATTCCAGTACCTTTATTCACAGTAACTCCTTAATACACAAACAGTGCTATTGACTTTTATGAGACCACTCTTGGTGCAAGATACTATTCAAGCTGAGTAAGGGTATCACAATCTGACCCTTAGCAATACCAAATTATTTGATTTAAATTGGAGTAGGAGATAGGGCTGCCTCTGTCCCTACCGTTTAATGTTTTTTTTTTTAATGAACCTGTTGCCCTTTTGTTCTGTGCCAGTTTATTTGGGATTACATCAGTCCACATGGACAGAAAGCCTCCCCTGTTTGCAGATTAATTTTTGGCCATTATTTCTTCATCTAACACAGCCCTATCCATCCATTAGATTCTTTATAAACAGCCTGGGGAGTGCTTGGCTCTTAAATCAAACTACAAAATATCCCAGCAACCCACTGACAATATAAATAAAAGAGAAGCTACCTGATGACTTTCAGATGAAACTCTTCCCCAACAGACTTTTTGGTACTTGGATGAGGAAGTACGCACAGTTGGAAAGACATCTATGCTGTGGGATAGGATTAATCTATGAATGATGTATACTCCCTCACACCCATGTCTGCTATGTCCTTTTAAAGTGCTGCCAATTTTTTTCCACTTAACATCGGGGGGAGGGGGGGAAGAAGACAGATCATATGTATAAAACTTCCTATGGAAAGGTAAAAAGTACCAAATACATCCAAGAAAAATGCAACTAAATGAAGATAAGAGGTGGCTTGAGACCTCTTCATTTAAAAGATTTATCATCTAGCTGCTTCACTGAGATGTATTTGGGGATGACAGCATTATATTACATTCCTGGAATCAGGCACAATATGGCCTGCCATTGAAGAATATATGACTCATCACATCTACTTGAGTACGCTACATGCCTAAAAATAGAACTAACCTCAATGGCAAAAATGGAACTGGTCATCATAATTGCTGTACAAAAGTGGCACAAAACCAGGAAGCTTTTAAACACTTCCCACATGATTATACAATAAGCCTCAATAGATGATTTTGACCTACCAAAACTTCTTAGCTACATGATCTTATTGTCGTAACCCTCCTCATCGGTCCCCTCCCTGATGTTTTGTTATGCTGACGCATTGCGTCATGTACAAAATTAGATTTAAGTTATTTGGGGAAAGGACCATGAGAAGGAATTAGCAGGGACTGAGAATATGAATAACAATTTATTAATAACATTTTACAGTTTACACCAGGGGAGAATAACATTAGACAGTCCAGGTTACTAAGGGGTCTAAAATATACATTAATGAATATATTCATTTTAACCCCTTCAGTAATGCTGCACCAAACACAAATATTTGTTTATGCACCACCAACTACAAATATGAGCTTTAATCTCGCGCTTGAGCCACATTCCATCATATGGAGAGACACAAATCAGCATCATCTTAAAGATCTAAATATTTTATCTCTAGGTTTTATAACACTTGTAGCCAGATTCACTAGGGGCACAGAGAGTTATAAATTATACCTGTCTATCCCTGCGAATGCCATGTCTCTTAGGAGGATGCCGTTGTTCTTTCTGCATTCTTCCCATGGAGGCTGAGAGGCTTTAACTTTACAGCCAGAGTAGGCATTGTCTTGATGGAGGCTGCTGAGAGAATTGCATCCCACAGCTGGGTTGGTCGTGCCCCCTTCCTTTGCAGAGGTGTCTAATTTGTGGTGCAAACCATGTCCAGTTTGGGTGTCTGCATTTTTTAAAAGGATGTTGAAAAATTGGAGCAGGAGCAGAAAAGAGCCACAAAAATTAGCCAACCACATTATGGTTTAGTCAGATACAAGTGAATGGGCTCAATACAGGGATAAACCGGGTGAAATTTAATGGCTTGTGTTATACAGGAGGTCAGACTGG
This sequence comes from Emys orbicularis, assembly GCF_028017835.1. NCBI lineage: Eukaryota > Metazoa > Chordata > Testudines > Emydidae > Emys > Emys orbicularis. Next base: position 15,417,395 of record NC_088693.1, on the reverse strand, counting down.
ATGATCTAATGATCCATTCTGGCCTTAAACTCTATCATTCTAAAAGTTCTGGTCCCTTACCACTGCAATTTTTTGCCAATACAATTTTTTTGCCAATACAATTTTTTTCTCGCTGTGGAATTTCTGCCACTAGTGCCCTGTGCCAGGATTTCTGCCAACGGGGAGAAATATTGGGTACTGAATCCATGTGAGGCTTTTAAAAACCATCAAATCATTAGCCAGCCTTAGCATTAAAGACTCAGGGATGCCATCAGTATGGGCACTCACAGCAAAACTTATGTCCTTGTGTGAAAACATGGCATGTGAATGAATCAATACAACACATAGATAACATTGATCATGGACTAGATTGTATGTTTGTGAAAAAGAGCTTTGGGAGAAAAAGAGTTCATTGGGCCCTATATTCCTATCCCACTTCCCCCACCACTGTGCATGTACAAAGCACAACTGTAGTCCCTGAGCATCTCTGAGCCCAGGGATTTCTTCCTTCAACCTCCCCAAAGGAGATGGGGAGGGACAGGGAGGCAATGGGTTATTCCCCCAGGGACAGTACAGTTCCACACCTACACCAAACATGGACCAGTGTATAAATAACACAATCCAGCCCTTTAATATTGACCCTCAGTTGCAAAGAATATATGGAAGGTTCCTCTATTGATTGTGTTCCAATGGCCAAAGCTAAGGAACCTCTCTATGAGCATAATCTGACACCCATTGAAGTCAATGAAAATATTCCCACTGAAGTCAAGGCTTTCAATCTTGAGTCTGGGGCATTATCTGGTCTTCAATTAGATACCTGAACATGAGGTTAGATTCTGAGCTAGTGTAAATTGGCATAGCTCCACTGAAATCAATGTCAAAGGAATAACACATGGAATATTATATATATTATAGGGGGGGGGGGAGAGAGAGAGGTCATTGTATTTGTATTTAAATACATTAGGTAAATTTTGTATCTGTCAGCTTTGGCAGCATCCCTTTAGGTTGGCCTGTTCAATACCTGTAGCTAACTATTGACATTTTTGCATGAAATAGATGGACATATAAATGGAAGAGAGGTCAACAGACAAAAAAAGAATGCAGCTGAAGCAGCTGCAGTTAAATCAATGTTTGCTTTAAATTCCTTAGGACATAGGATGCAGCCAGCCAGATTACTTTATGACTCCTTTCCTTGCAATTTAGGGATGTGTGCAAACTTTCACACACACACACACCCATTCTTCCAAAGGTGATTTCTCTATTAGAACATTGTTGAGTTAATTCACTTAAGGCCCTTATGCTGGAACATTGAAGTCAATGAGTGTTTTGCCATTGACCCAATGAAAGCAAGATTAGTCCGTAAACCTAAAATATCCCCTTTTATCACTTTGGGTCTATCAGCATCCTCTGTCAATTCCTGTGGGATAAAAGCTGTCCCTTGATTTGCCTCAGTAGGCCAGCCATTCAGCCATATTTATGCAATTATGTAGATTTTTTACTATTTCTCTACAATAAAAGAGTCCTCATCCTATGGTCTGGTACAGAACATTAGCTCCTGATACTTGCCTATGCAATATGCTGTAAATAAGGACAGTACTACATTAAATCTGCTAAAACCCAGTTACAGACCTTCAAAAATATAAGGCTCCAATCCTTCAAAGAGTTTCTCAGGTGCTTAACTTCATGCTCTGTTTTAGCTCCCCTTGATTTCAATGCGATCTCACACAGGACATACAATTAATTATGTATATCTATCTACTGGATTGGAGCCTGCATCTCTATTAGGGATAAGACCAGGTTCTTTCTCAATTCCTCAGCTTCACAAACACTCCTCAAGAGAAGCACTTCTTGGCACACTAACAAGTGACATTCACGTGCAATGCTGCATCTCCTGTTTCTTTCCATTCCAGACCCCTCAATGAAGCAACCCGACAAACAATATGTACACATCAAGTCAGTCAACTGAAAAAAAAATAATTTGCAAAAATAAATTCAATTTCTTTTCATAAGGTCTTAATGGTAGAATCATAGTTTACTGGCTTTTTCAAAGGTCAAAATTGCTGTCTAATTTGGCTGCATTTTTTTGTAACCTGATTTAAATTAAGTATAATCTGGAAAGTGCTGTCCCTAATAATAAGGAGTTACTTTCTCCAGTATAGAACCTTGGCATATTCCTTTTCTTTCTGATGAGATTCATGTGAAGAAAGCTAATAGCTTTGCACAGTTCTGCTGTGAGTGTCACTAACTGCAAGATCTCAATATTTAAAGTCTCTCCTGGTTAAGGTGCTATGAGTGCAGTATACATGGAGAATTCAGAGGGCAGTAATTTCTCCTCTGGAGGGATACTGGAAATATGTGAATGTGTAGTTACTAAATGTAATTGCAATATATACATGTAGTGTTTCAGCCTTCTGGGTGCTTCTTGAATTTATTAATATATTTCAGTATTAAATTAACTTACTATCTACTTTGCTGAGCACATATGCTGTTGGTGGGAATCCACACTAAATGCTTCTGATAGCCGTGTTTGAGCTGAAGGGAAACTTTCCAAGACATTACATTTAGCAAATTAAGATCTGCAACCTCAAGAAGCCTTTCGCATCAAGTTTTTAGTCATGTGGACCCAGCTTCGTATTACCATTGATTTGCCATACAGACACACATTCTTACCCTGCACGCACATATAGATGTCAATGGCATATTAAAACTAATCATTAGAATTCTAACTGGCATATCTGGATGATTTAGCTGGGGATTGGTCCTGCTTTGAGCAGGGGGTTGGACTAGATGACCTCCTGAGGTCCCTTCTAACCCTGATATTCTATGATTTTATGATCTGAGACTCACTTTGATGGTGCCTGCAGTGTCTTGTTGGATTGTGACATCAGCTAAGATTCTGCTGGTAGATGTACATATAAAACTGTCATTGACTTCAATGAGAATTCATGGACAGGGTAGAGTTGCAGGTTCAGGGGCTATACCTGGGTTCCGCTAGTAGACCAGTTGCCTGAGTAACCCTTATACACCATAAAAAGAACAGGAGTACTTGTGGCACCTTAGAGACTAACAAATTTATTAGAGCATAAGCTTTCGTGGGCTACAACCCACTTCTTCGGATGCATATCTAGAGACTAACAAATTTATTAGAACATAAGCTTTCGTGGGCTACAACCCACTTCTTCGGATGCATCCGAAGAAGTGGGTTGTAGCCCACGAAAGCTTATGCTCTAATAAATTTGTTAGTCTCTAAGGTGCCACAAGTACTCCTGTTCTTTTTGCGGATACAGACGAACACGGCTGCTACTCTGAAACCTTATACACCATGACAAAGATCTCAGTGCAGGGACACAATGGAGATGGGCCAAGGGGAAGTCTACAGAACTTCATTGTTGCCCTTGTAACCTGCACAATAGGTGCTGATGGACTTCAGCACCTGTTGTAGTCCCCAGAATACCAGCCAGGAGGGCTGTGCAGGGGCTGCACATCGAGGCCCTGTGTTAGGGGCTGGATTTCACTTCCTCAGCCACTGTGCACTCCCCTCAAGCAGCCCAAACATTCAGACTTTGTGAAGGATGAATGGATTTCATCCACAACTGATTTTCACCCACAACAGCAGAAAGTATTTAAGCATGAGTCTAACTTTAGTCAACTGTTGCAAATAATTTCTAATGCATGTACATGCAGTATGAACAATTAATTCCACATCCTGCAATAATAGGTACAGATGGGGCTAAAATTGTAATGCATCTATCATCTTCTAAAGAAAGTTGTGAGGTATGCCAAGACAAGTTTACTGTTACAGCCTCAGTGAACAAAGAATATCAAGTTATGATCTTATGGAAATGTATCCAGGATCAAAGTTCACTGAAGAGTGCATAGTATGCTGTTCTTTGCATTCTGCTTAGGACCTGAGACACTTGTTGCATAGAATCAAAGTACAATGCCTCATCACTGTAGCTTTCACTGGATTTACAGTTTGCTTTTGCCTGCATTTTCTGGCAAATGGCAAACTGAGCACTTTTGCCAAATTGTTAATGTTTATATGCATGTTCACTTCCACACTTCCCACGCTGTTGTCAGTTGCAAGGTTTTAGCACTCTCCCTTGCATTGTTAGATTTCCTCAAGTCATTTTCTTTCATGCCAATCTTTCTTATTCTGTCTCATGTATGGCTTCTTGACTTGCTTCCTTACTTAAAATCTGCACCTAAAATTTTGCCTGCTCTGTAGCTTTTCAGATTTTTGTAAGTATTTCTAGAGTTATCTCATAGTCTTTGCGCAAAGTCTCACATACTTTTCTATTGCTGCAGACCACCATTAGCCTGTCTCCAATCAGGGAATCACTTCAATGGCCAAAACTGAAAGGCTGGCTCTTTAACTTCAAGGATGTAACATAATCATCAATATTTTCTTGTCTCTTTTGTGCTTTTGTGTGAAGGGGGAATCTTTCATAGGTTTTATTCTTTCTGGGAACGCTAGCTTCAAACTCTGCATGTACCTGAAAAACTATTAAAAGCATCTAGGGCTTCCGCACTAGTTACAATTAGAAAGGCCACTTTTGTGGCACCCAATTAATAGGTTCTAGGACCAGAAGAGACCATTGTGATCATGTAGTCTGACCTCCTGTATAGCACAGGCCATAAAACTTCCCTACAAATAATTCCTAGAGCATATATTTTAGAAAAAACATCCAATCTTGATTTAAAAATTGTCAGTGATGGAGAATCCATCATGACTATTGGTAAACTATTCCAATGGTTAATTACTCCCACCGTTAAAAATGTACACCTTATCTCCAGTCTGAATTTGTCTAGCTTCCACCTGTGTAGTCACATACAACAAGAAATGTATGAAAAGCAAATGCTGTTTGAAATGCTTCCTTGATTCCTTCACATTTTCCCAATAAGTTAATTCTGGTGTTAGATTCAGATTATCTATCCTTATGGCCTTTCTGTGTTCTTCAGGTGTCTGGAACGGCTATAAAATCTTCTTGGTGATACTCATGGTATCATGTGTTATTCTTTGCCTTACTAAGATACAAAGAGCTAGTATTTAACAATCAAAAATTTAATTAAGCATTATATAACATAACAAGTGCCCGCTACAAGTTATAGCCTGCAAAAGTCTATTCTGATCTTCCCATTACAGTTCAGAACCCCACCTTCTCAAATGGAGGGTAACCATCAATCTTTGCAGCCACATCTCACAGCTTTAACCAACAATTACAACTGTTTCAGACCAGCAGATTTTTGTGAGTTTTAATGCAATTTAACCCGGGGCAGACTCATTGCCAGAAGGATGCTGTTGGACACGGCATTATCCCACCAGTTATTTGAAGGAACAAAGGTGGTTTCAAGAGGTGACAAAGGTCATAGAACAAGTGGTTGAAACTCGTAATTTCCATTCCACAGCTAAGTCTGACATTTGGGCAAAAATATATTACAAATAAGCATCAATTTCCCACAAAAGAAAATGTCCAAAATGATTTCATTTTGGGGTCAAATAAAATGTTTTGATTTTTGACTTTAACTAGTTTTAATTTTATTTTACTTTATTTTATATTATAATTTATAATATAATAAAATACAATAAATCTCTAAAAAGAAATAATTTTGAAATGAAAAATCTAAACATTCCATTCTCATCAGGTTGAAATGGAAAATTTTGGTCATGCCAAAGGCTTAATTTAGATTTTTTTAAACAACATTTCACTGAAATGGGCACATTTCTGCAGGATGTTTTAATCTTGAAAAATCGGCATTTTCTGACAGGAAAACTTTCTGGCTCCCTTCACCTGGTTCTCTCCAGAGCGAGCAAGTCCATCATCAGTGCAGTCTCTGATACTGCTGGAGGTGTTCCATCCAGAAGAGCAATCCTCAGTCTCACCCTTATTATGGGGACCAAATCTATAGTCTGCCTCATGCAAAATGACCCACCAAGATTCTCAGCCATCAAGACCTCTGGGCTCTCCTCATGAAGATCCAGCAAAGGAAGAGGAGCTGAGAATAGAGGAGGAGACACCACCATCCTCTTCTTCCATAGATGAGGCAACTATGTCCACTCCACCATTCTATGCAAATGATTTCAAGATCTTTCAGGACTTTGTGACGCACAGACTCATTTGGAGGAAGTTCAGGAACAACAGCACTCTTTGGTGGACATTCTGCATACCTCCACTCAGGGCAAAGTAGTCTTGCCTATTAATTGGGCTTTACTGTCACCAGCCCATGCAGATTCTGGCTACTATCCCACCCACTTTCAAGAGGGCTGATAAAAAGTATCATGTCCCATCCAAGGTTACAAAGTACCTGTTCTCCCACCACACTCTTAACTCGCTGGTCATCAGTGCCACCAATGAGAGAAATAGGCATCATCACTTCAAATTAACACCATCTGACAAATAGCTTAAATGGCTGGACCTTGTAGGACATGCAACTGAAGGTCTTTTATCCCAAGCCTCACGCTTCAAGGGAACAGGCCAGCCTCCATACTCTGGATGTAAGAAGAGATCTGGTCTTCTACCTGCACAGAACTAAACCCCTCAAGTTTCCCCCCAGGTTCTTCATCTCCTTTGCCGAGAGGATTATGGGTCACTCTATTTCTATTTCTGGGTTTGGGGTTATATTCTGGCATGTTACAAGTCGTCTGGAGTACCACCACCCCAAAATGAATGCTCACTGCACCTAGGACTCAATCCATATCCATACCCTTCCTTAGAAAGGTACCCATCAAGGACATTTTTAACACAGCCACCTGGTCCTCCATTTACACTTTCTCAGAGCATTGTGCCTCAATACATACCTGCAGAATAGATGTGGCCTGTGGTGAAGCCGTTCTGTACTAAATCTGTTTCCTCAGCATGCTCTTCCTCATTAAAGTGCTGCTTGGGAGTCTCCTCAGATGTAGCCTCCATAGGGACAATAACTCAAAGGAGGAGGTGAAGTTACTTACCTTGAACAGTAACGGGGGTTCTGCAAGATGTTTTGCCCCTATATGCTCCACCACCCATTCTCTGTTCCCTTCTGCTTTGGAATCCTATGATGGTCTGAAGTTGAGAAGGAACTGTAGTGACATGCGGCATGAGCAGGCATATGGTGCGGTTATGAACCGACAGATGCTACTAACAACAATATCTCCGATCAACAGTGCATGGACACATGTAAATCCTCACATGGAGCACCCATAACTATAAACCCTCTTAAAGAACTCTACTTACTGTACAGGCAAGTGACCTCTCCTAATTTCTAGGAATTTTGCTACTAAGATGACCATTCCCATGCAGGGTCATTGTTAAGATGTATCTGAGCTAAGCAAACGATTAGCACATCACACTGTCATAACTTATATGATGGAATTTTAAATATAGGGTTTACTCTACTGGATGGTGTGGGTAAATAATATTGATATCAACTATAAGATACACTGAGGAACAAGTGATCTTTCTTGAGATATTCTGGATAACCTAAAAATCAAAAGGATAATGTCAATTGACATGCAAATTATGCAGCCTAAACAGGGGAAAAAACTATTCCCTGATTTTCCCTTGGAAAATGCAATTTAGTCTACTGTAACCAGGGCTTTCCAAGAGATAAAAGTTTCAAAATGATTAATATCTCTGGCAGAAAATTATACTGGTAATTTGTGTAGAGCACAGAGAATGCTAAGAATAATGTAATTCTGTTCAGAAGGATTTTTTTTCATAAAGGAGAAGGGTAGATTATGACATCTGGTTAAGCCTTTACATATTTTAATGTGAAGCAGTATATTCAAATTCCACACTTCGCTTTAAAATGAATAAATTTGTACCCCCAGGTTTATAAATCCTAAAGGTGATGATTTAAGTGAAAAAGTGACATTTTGGTATAGGGTGAAATTTTAATACCCTGTCAATGGAAGAAGATTCTGAGTTCTTAAAATTTCCTTGTTCCCTAAAAAAACCTGCCAAAGTTGCTGGAAGCCTAAAGAAAGGTTTCTGAGAGTTCCCTGTTTTGAGGGCAAACATTGCTAACTCTAAACCTTTCATACTCAGGTAATGGATAGAGGACATTACATATAATGATGTTTTATTGAATACGTGACTAAACCAAAACAAATGTCACCAGAAAGGCACATACATGCATTCAGGCACAGTCAATGAAGAGTGTCTCTTCTGCATCCGGACAGCTGACCTGGGCTTTTGTATTTTTTCTTTTTTATGAGCAAAAGAATTATTGCATCAGACATTGAGGGCTGATTGTCTATGAAAGGTACATTCTTATCTGAGTTGATTAGCTACAGTACATATTTGTCAAAGAGAAGGCAGATACCCTTTGCAAAGAACTTAACAACATTAACAAATAATAAGGTAATGGGGCTACAGACTTTTTCTTTCAAATCATTGTTTTTCCTTAATATTTAATGATACAAATATAAATTCAAAAGAGGATGCACACAGCATAATTATTCCCAAACACAAGAGACATAAAAGTAAAACTGCACAATCCAAATGCTCTGTGCAGAGCAGTGTTCCCATTTATATGTCTTTGTTTCAATATATTGGCTGGATGAGAAGCTTTCTCTAAAGACAGACAGTAATGGATTGGGAAACAACATTCTCAGAGTGATGTCCATATTTTATGGAACTCAGGAAGAACATCTCTATGCTAAACTTAGTTTAAATTGTGCCATAGCTATCTCCATGGTAGACTCCAGTATTCTTAGCCTGTTCAATGTTACATTTTTTACTTTTAATTTTGTAGACATTAGATTATATATATAGACACACACACACACATAAAACTCATTCCATATTATTAATCACTTACCTTCTGAGTTTCTTTTTAGTTTTAAAAATGTGCACTATATATTTTACTTTAATTCCTATGGGCTGGATATTACCTAGCCTTGGCTTGCCTGCACATGGATGTAAAAGAGTAAGCCCTCCCTGTGGGGTGTGGTAGGCCTACATAGATCACTCATTCCGGGTCTGCTGTTTAGTATGGCCGCAGCATGGTCACTGCTACCTCCCCAGGAACAAGCATGCAGCATGGGCTCTGTGCCAGCCCCAGGTTGACGAGTTGAAATGACCAGGTATGATGTGTGAAAAGTAAGTTGAGCCTAGAAAATGAAGTAATTTACTCATCCTTTCTCCCCTGAGGAACAAGGGTGGAACTGTGACTCTCTGAGTGACAATTTCTTCCTAGGGCTCCTGCTGTGGGAGTGGGAGTGGGAGGGGGAGGGGGAGGGAGGCATAGATATATTCTGCCCAGGGCTGAGACTGAAGTTACAAATATATATATGTCATTTGTATATTATCTTCTATTTTATGCTAACACAATCAACTGCTATGGAAATTAAGTCACTGGAGAGGATTATGATTTCAACTGAGGGATAAACACCACATGTAGGTGGTTATTACCCTGTTTCAATGCAAATATCCTTATTAATAAAATAAAAGAGGAAGAACAGAACAAAAAAAATCTTACATACATACACTAAAGAAAAATCAGATTCAGACTTTCAGCTATCCCAATTTAAATCATCTTTTTTTTTTCTAAATTCAGGGCTATGTAGTCTGACTTTCCACTGCACCATCACGTTAACCCTGACTCCTAGCTGGTTTTCTTCAGAGGAAAGTCAAAACGTTATTGACCCCCTAGCACAGCAGGTCTTCTAGCTGGATAAGCCATTCAATGACACCAGCTGGCAGTTAGTGCCTGTAGTCTCTTCATTGATCCCTACTGGAACAATTCCCTTTAAACTTAGCAGAACTCGTGGACTTTCCTGATATTCACATGGCAGTGTGCATTTCTGAAGTCCCATAGCTATTTAAATCTTTTGTGGATGGTCAAATAATGGAGTGGCCAGGACTCGTTTTAGTGGGTGCGGATGAAGATAGAATTGTTACACCAAGGAAAGGAGTGGAAGCACGTCAGCTTCATGAGCGGTAACTCTCAGATGTTTTGGAGGTTCAGGAGAAGCTTCTGACATTTTGCATGGTTAGCCAAATAACTGCAATATTCTGAGTTAATAGAATGATTTCTAGATAAACTGTTTAGTGTAGTTTTCAAAAACGCATCATCTGCGTTTTTTTGGTTGGGGGGGCAGTTTATAGACTAGTTGTAGCCAGTTCTGCTTGCTATTCTTGCTGTGCACTGGTTTTGTATAATCATGGCATATAGAAAAAAGTCTCTAGACCAGCCCTTCAGCTTGTGTACATCAGCATTCTTCACTGACTTCAGAGTCATAGTCTGTAATTCCTTCACTTTGCTCTGACGCCAACGAAGCTATACTAATTTACACCTGCTGAGGATCTGTCCCGCTGCTGAGTGAAAGTAATCTAAAGGATTAGGTCTAAATGCCAACTCCGGCATCCAATTATGAAACTGGGTCTTTTAAGCTTAAATCCCAAATTTGAAAATTGACAGTATTTTGCCCTAAAATCAGTTCTCTTGAGCTGTAGCAAGAAGCATTACTGTGAAGCCACTAGGGTGGCCTGGAATTTATTTTAAAAAGAAAAGAAAAGAGGAAAATTTAATATTATTTCATCACCCTTTAATTTTGCACACATCTCCTCTTTTGACTGAATCTAGTGGCAGATGTGTAAATTAATTTTGGATCAAAAACTCTAAAAAACTGTTTAATTTTTAAAATTTCCCTGCTCTTTCTCTAAATGTGTTCCCCATTAACTATTCCAGATTAAGTGGCTGATACTGACTATTGCACTAATTAACTTGGATGTAAAATACTTGACATGATTTTTGGAGGCCATGAAATGTTTGAAGGCTCATCCTCAAACTGACATGTTTCAGTATTCAGGGATAAAAGAAGAAGAAGAAGAAGAAGAAGAAGAAGAAGAAGAAGAAGAAGAAGAAGAAGAAGAAACTCTTAGGCAAGAGACCAGCTATTGAGGGACAAATTTCTGGAACTGGCATTAGCTAATTGGATGAGCTGCAGACTGAGATGTTTCAGGAGAGCTGGAGGGGAATAGAATCCTCACCTCACTGGCTACAATAGGAGTGGAGCTGTTCTCTGGCCACTGCTGTAACTTTAACAGGAGTACTTGTGGCACCTTAGAGACTAACAAATTTATTAGAGCATAAGCTTTCGTGGGCTACAACCCACTTCTTCGGATGCATATAGAGTGAACCATATATTGAGGAGATATATATACACACACATACAGAGAGCATGAACAGGTGGGAGTTGTCTTACCAACTCTGAGAGGCCAATTAAGTAAGAGAAAAAAAACTTTTGAAGTGATAATCAAGATGGTTCAGTACAGACAGTTTGATAAGAAGCAAGTGTGAAAATACTTACAAGGGGAGATAGATTCAATGTTTGTAATGGCTCAGCCATTCCCAATCCCTATTTAGCCCTGAGTTGATTGTGTCTAGTTTGCATATCAATTCCAGCTCAGCAGTCTCTCGTTGGAGTCTGTTTTTGAAGTTTTTCTGTTTTAAGATAGCCACCCGCAGGTCTGTCAAAGAATGGCCAGACAGGTTAAAGTGTTCTCCCACTGGTTTTTGAGTATTATGATTCCTGATGTCAGATTTGTGTCCATTAATTCTTTTGCGTAGAGACTGTCCGGTTTGGCCAATGTACATGGCAGAGGGGCATTGCTGGCACATGATGGCATATATCACATTGGTAGATGTGCAGGTGAACGAGCCACTGATGGTATAGCTGATGTGATTAGGCCCTATGATGGTGTCACTTGAATAGATATGTGGACAGAGTTGGCATCGGGCTTTGTTACAAGGATAGGTTCCTGGGTCAGTGTTTTTGTTCAGTGATGTGTGGTTGCTGGTGAGTATTTGCTTTAGGTTGGGGGGTTGTCTGTAAGCGAGGACAGGTCTGTCTCCCAAGATCTGTGAGAGTAAAGGATCATCTTTCAGGATAGGTTGTAGATCTCTGATGATGCGCTGGAGAGGTTTTAGTTGGGGGCTGAAGGTGACAGCTAGTGGTGTTCTGTTATTTTCTTTGTTGGCCCTGTCTTGTAGGAGTTGACTTCTGGGTACTCGTCTGGCTCTGTCAATCTGTTTTTTCACTTCAGCAGGTGGGTATTGTAGTTTTAAGAATGCTTGATAGAGATCTTGTAGGTGCTTGTCTCTATCTGAGGGATTGGAGCAAATGCGGTTATATCTTAGAGCTTGGCTGTAGACAATGGATCGTGTGGTGTGTCCTGGATGGAAGCTGGAGGCATGTAGGTAAGTGTAGCGGTCAGTAGGTTTCCGGTACAGGGTGGTATTTATGTGACCATCGCTTATTAGCACAGTAGTGTCCAGGAAATGGACCGCTTGTGTGGATTGATCTAGGCTGAGGTTGATGGTGGGATGGAAATTATTGAAATCATGGTGGAATTCCTCAAGGGCTTCTTTTCCATGGGTCCAGATGATGAAGATGTCATCAATGTAGCGCAAGTAGAGTAGGGGCGTTAGGGGACGAGAGCTAAGGAAGCGTTGTTCTAAGTCAGCCATAAAAATGTTGGCATACTGCGGGGCCATGCGGGTACCCATAGCAGTGCCGCTGACTTGAAGGTATATATTGTCCCCAAATGTGAAATAGTTGTGGGTGAGGACAAAGTCACAGAGTTCAGCCACTAGGTTAGCTGTACTGAACAAAAACACTGACCCAGGAACCTATCCTTGTAACAAAGCCCGATGCCAACTCTGTCCACATATCTATTCAAGTGACACCATCATAGGGCCTAATCACATCAGCTATACCATCAGTGGCTCGTTCACCTGCACATCTACCAATGTGATATATGCCATCATGTGCCAGCAATGCCCCTCTGCCATGTACATTGGCCAAACCGGACAGTCTCTACGCAAAAGAATTAATGGACACAAATCTGACATCAGGAATCATAATACTCAAAAACCAGTGGGAGAACACTTTAACCTGTCTGGCCATTCTTTGACAGACCTGCGGGTGGCTATCTTAAAACAGAAAAACTTCAAAAACAGACTCCAACGAGAGACTGCTGAGCTGGAATTGATATGCAAACTAGACACAATCAACTCAGGGCTAAATAGGGATTGGGAATGGCTGAGCCATTACAAACATTGAATCTATCTCCCCTTGTAAGTATTTTCACACTTGCTTCTTATCAAACTGTCTGTACTGAACCATCTTGATTATCACTTCAAAAGTTTTTTTTCTCTTACTTAATTGGCCTCTCAGAGTTGGTAAGACAACTCCCACCTGTTCATGCTCTCTGTATGTGTGTGTATATATATCTCCTCAATATATGGTTCACTCTATATGCATCCGAAGAAGTGGGTTGTAGCCCACGAAAGCTTATGCTCTAATAAATTTGTTAGTCTCTAAGGTGCCACAAGTACTCCTGTTCTTTTTGCGGATACAGACTAACACGGCTGCTACTCTGAAACCTGCTGTAACTTTGTGGCTGCAGTAGCTACCTTCTGAGGTCTAAGTACTGCAATCTGACAGTGGCTAGGCCAGTGGGGAATTGCATTATTGCTCCTGATTGGTTAAGAACTACATGCACCCTTTTATATTTTTAACCCATTTCCCTCCCCCATCCCATCCAGCTGTCACAGTCTCATCCACTTGTTATGTCTTTTCAACTGTAAGTCTTTGTGGAAGGGACTGTTATTTACTGTATTTCTGTACAGTGCTGAGCACAAAGAGGCCCTGGCCTGGTTGGCCTCTAGGTTCTACCACAATATAAATGTTAAATAAGGTTAATATAGTCACTTCTATGGCATTCAATAGCAGATGGATCCATGCAAGCATAGATCTATCCCAGCAAAACTGTGTGGCTTGCTGGGAGTCCAAACCCCCTTCCCCTCAACTCCTCAAGGTTCCCAAATCCTGCCCTCTATAGACTCATAGACTCATAGACTCATAGACTTTAAGGTCAGAAGGGACCAATATGGTCATCTAGTCTGACCTCCCGCATGATGCAGGCCACAAAAGCTGACCCACCCACAACAGAATATTCCAGCCTGCGAGCCCTGCCCTATGCTGCGGAGGAAGGCGAAAAACCTCCAGGGCCTCTGCCAATCTACCCTGGAGGAAAATTCCTTCCCGACCCCAAATATGGCGATCAGCAGTACCCCGAGCATACAGGCAAGATTCTACAGCCGGATCCTCATTTTACCTGCGATGGCCCGTTAATGCCTAATTGACTAAAATCACGTTATCCCTTCAAACCATTCCCTCCATAAACTTATCAAGCCTAATCTTGAAGTCAGAAAGGTCTTTCGCCTCCACCGTTTCCCTCGGAAGGCTGTTCCAAAATTTCACCCCTCTGACGGTTAGAAACCTTCTTCTAATTTCAAGCCTAAACTTCCCCACGGCCAGTTTATATCCATTCGTTCTCGTGTCCACATTACTACTGAGCTGAAATAATTCCTCTCCCTCCTTGGTATTAATCCCTTTGATATATTTAAAGATAGCAATCATATCCCCCCTCAGCCTTCTTTTGGTTAGGCTAAACAAACCGAGCTCCTCGAGTCTCCTTTCATAGGAAAGGTTTTCCATTCCTCGGATCATCCTAGTGGCCCTTCTCTGTACCCGTTCCAGTTTGAGTTCATCCTTTTTAAACATAGGAGACCAGAACTGCACACAGTACTCCAAATGAGGTCTCACCAGCGCCTTGTATAACGGAAGCAGCACCTCCCTGTCCCTACTAGAAATACCTCGCCTGACGCATCCCAAAATCGCATTAGCTTTTTTCACAGCCACGTCACATTGCCGACTCATAGTCATCCTACGATCAACCAGGACTCCGAGGTCCTTCTCCTCCTCCGTCACTTCCAACCTATGCGTCCCTAACTTATAACTAAAATTCTTATTAGTCATCCCTAAATGCATCACCTTACACTTCTCACTATTAAATCTCATTCTATTATTTTTACTCCAATTTACAAGGTCATCCAAGTCTCCCTGCAGAATATCCCTATCCTCCTCTGAATTGGCAATACCTTCCAACTTTGTGTCATCCGCAAACTTTATCAGCCCACTCCTACATTCGGTTCCGAGGTCAGTAACGAATAGATTGAATAAAATCGGACCCAAAACCGAACCTTGAGGAACCCCACTGGTGACCTCCGTCCAACCCGACAGTTCACCTTTCAGTACTACCCGTTGCAGTCTCCCCTTTAACCAGTTTTTTATCCACCTCTGGAATTTAATATCGATCCCCATCTTTTCCAATTTAACCAATAATTCCTCGTGCGGGACAGTATCAAACGCTTTACTAAAATCGAGGTAAATTAGATCCACCGCATTTCCTTTATCTAGAAGGTCTGTTACTTTCTCAAAGAAGGAGATCAAGTTGGTTTGGCACGATCTGCCTTTCGTAAACCCATGTTGTAATTTGTCCCAATTGCCATTCACCTCAAGGTCCTCAACTACTTTTTCCTTCAAAATTTTTTCCAAGACCTTGCATACTACAGAAGTTAAACTAACAGGTCTGTAGTTACCCGGGTCACTTTTTTTCCCCTTCTTAAAAATAGGAACCACATTAGCTATTTTCCAGTCCATCGGTACCACCCCCGAGTTTACAGATTTATTAAAAATTATCGCCAAGGGGCTTGCAATTTCTCGCGCCAGCTCCTTCAATATTCTAGGATGGAGATCATCCGGTCCGCCCGATTTAGTCCCATTTAGCTGGTCAAGCTTGGCTTCCACCTCTGATACTGTAATGTCAATCGCCCCTCCTTTATTCCCCTCTGTCCCGCTCCCTCTATTCCTAAACCCTTCATTAGCCTTATTAAATACTGACGCAAAATATTCATTTAGATATTGTGCCATGCCTAGATTATCCTTAATCTCCACTCCATTTACATGCTTCAGCGGTCCCACTTCCTCTTTCTTTGTTTTCTTCCTATTTATATGGCTATAAAACCTCTTACTATTGGATTTAATTCCCCTCGCGAGGTCCAACTCTACACGGCTTTTAGCCTTTCTCACCGCATCCCTACATGCTCTGACCTCAATAAGGTAGGTTTCCTTACCGATCTGCCCCCTCTTCCATTCTTTGTACGCTTTCTGTTTTTTCTTAATCGCCCCTTTGAGACGCCCGCTCATCCAGCTAGGTCTAATTCTCCTGCCTACTAACCGTTTCCCCTTTCTCGGGATGCAGGCCTCGGACAGCTCGTGCAACTTCAGCTTGAAATAATCCCAGGCCTCATCTGCCTTTAGCTCTCTAAGTATGTTATCCCAATCCATTTCCCTAAGTAGTTGCCTTAATTTATAAAAGTTGGCCTTTTTGAAATCGTAAACCTTAGGCACAGTTTTATTTCTGTTAATCCTTCCATTTAGTTTAAACCGAATTAGCTCATGGTCACTCGAGCCAAGGTTGTCCCCTACTATCATTTCCTCAACTAGGTCCTCACTACTCACCAGCACCAAATCTAAAATGGCATCCCCCCTCGTCGGTTCAGCTACTACTTGCTGAAGGAATTCATCTGCTAGCACGTCTAGGAACATCTGAGCCCTATTATTGTTACTAGCATTTGTTCCCCAATCTATGTCTGGGAAGTTAAAGTCCCCCATGATCACACAGCTCTTATTAGTTTTTACTTCCTTAAAAACATTAAATAGTTCTCTGTCCGCATCCAGGCTAGATCCCGGCGGTCTATAGCACACCCCAAGCAGTATCTCAGGGGAGGCTCTAGTAGTTCTTTTACCCAGTGTAATCATTGCCCAGACAGACTCTGTCTTATCCATTCCATCACTTATTATTTCTTTACATTTTAGTTCATTATTCACATACAGTGCCACACCCCCACCTTTACCTTTTTTCCGGTCATTCCTAAACAGCACATACCCTTCGATACCTGTACTCCAGTCATGACTACAGTTCCACCACGTTTCGGTTATTCCTACGATATCAGGTTTCATTTCTTGGACCAGGAGCTCCAGTTCCTCCATTTTGTTACCTAGGCTTCTCGCATTGGTGTATAAACATCTTACCGTATGCTGTCTGTCCTTTCTCCCATTAGTTATGCACTTTGGTACGGACCCCCTAGTGTCCATCCGCCCCGTCCTTCTAATGTCCAATTCCCTACCCCTATCTATATCTGTGCTTATCTCTTCGCCCACATTTTCAGTGTTGGAATCTGGCGTGGAGATTAACTGGACATCTCCCAACCGTCTCCCCCAAGTTCCTAGTTTAAAGCCCTTTTGATGAGATGAGCCAGCCTTCCTCCCAGAAGTCTATTTCCTTCCCTACTCAGGTGAAGTCCATCCCGCGAGAACAGCTGTCTGTCCCCGAACGCCTCCCAGTGGCCATACATCCCAAAGCCCTCCTTATAGCACCACTCCCTCAGCCAGCTATTTATCCTCACAATTCTGTCTGCCCTTTGCTGTCCTTCTCTAGGAACAGGCAGAATCCCACTGAAGATAATCTGAGCCTCAACTTCCTTAAGCGTCTTCCCCAGCCTGGCATAATCTCCCTTGATTCTCTCTAGCGAGAACCTAGCCGTGTCATTCGTTCCTACGTGAAGGACGATCAAGGGGTTCTTACCTGCTCCCTTTAGGATCCTTTTCAACCGCAGGTCCACATCCCGTATCTTAGCTCTATGTCTGCAGTGGAGTCATACCCATCTTACTGGGTCAGGATCCTGTGTGGTTGTGATGGACAGAGCGCAATTAAAGACCAGGGCTGCATATGGCTGTCAGAGTGGATCATGTTTATCAAGATGTCTCCATGGCTTGTGACAGCTGCTGGTTGTGTATATGGTAAGTGGATTGGTAAACACTCATATGTTGCCCACTGGGAATCTTGGTGGTTAATCCTAGGCTGCATGTGTGTCTAATAAAGAGCAAGAGATCATCAACAACATTGCACCAGCAACATTGCACCAGCAACATTGCACACAGGACTAGACGAGGGCTACAGACCAGTGACCTCTCACAGAGAGCCTTCATTCTTTCAAGACTGATGGAATTTCTCCCTTCTCCAGGCAGACACACAAGATAGGATAGGAAGGGCTTACAAAGATGGCATGTGGTCTGGCAAATCCCTTTATTACAGAACAAGAAAAGTTCTGGTTATCTGCATCAAAATGTGGAGTTACAGTTTATGTAAGGTGCAAAACAATGTCCATAAATAAATAACCGACCTGACCCTCACTTTATGTCCACTGGTTTTACATTGATATAACTCCATTCAGTGGAGTTACTCCTAATTTACCCAAGTGTAAGTATAAGGAGAATCAAGTCTGACATATTTTACTATGCCCCATTACTTTTGCCCTTTTCACCACGACCGCCCTGTGACTTCTTAAAAATGTCTGTGATAAAACAACAGCCCTAAAATCTTCACAGAGCAGCACTCTTGGTGGGCACATCAAGTTTCCTGGAGAAACCTGAGATAACAGCCCTGGTCTCCCTTACACTGGGCCAGAACAATCTACTGTTTCCTCATATTCCTCTTTAAGGGGGCATTTGTTCTCCCTCACTGCCTTTCTTAGTTTGCTTTTATAAACTTTAATACTCCAGCATAATGTACACATGGCAAAAACCCAACAGCAACAAAATCCAGAGATGATGCCAAGCAAGAGTGCATTGTAGCGCACTAACCTCTCAGGCTATTCTGGTGGCAAGAGAATCTTAAGAAGTGTAGGAAGGAGAAAAATCATTTTATTGTTATGAGCTGGTGAAACCCTGTTTTGAGTTGAATTCAAACCCTGTTGAGAGTGATAGGTGTGAATCCCCTTAACTGTCCTGAGCTGAACTGATTGTTCCTTGCTCACAGCTCAATCACTAGACCAGTCCTTTTATTATAAAGTGCAGGCTGCAAGCTCATTTGGTGTATGCAGCTCCAGCAACGGTCCTTCTGGATGAACTCTATAATCATATTCCCCATTGCACTCTGGTTTTCTTCTATCAGTGGGAGTGTATTCACCACATTCCATAGGGTTTAGAGAATTGAAGGCCAGAAAGGACCACTGGATCACCTAGTCTCTTGTATATCACAAGACATTAAAGTTCACCCAGTGGCCCCTACAGAGAACCCAGTAACTTGTGTTAGACTAAAACATTTCAGTTCTGAGGAGACTAAACTGTTGTATGCCACAGGCAAAGAACGGGAGAGGACTGAGGTGCTACCAATACTTTTTCAATGGTCCTGATCTTTCAAAAAGAACAAAGTCTAAGCCTATAATATCCTTGATCAATTTTTCATCTTCTTTAGCAATTCCTTCCAAAGTTATGGCAGCTGTCATGAATCAAAAGATAAATATCCAACTTGGAGCAGTTAAATCTTTGGAACAGGAATACTGAGAGTTTTTATTTTCTTGTATGTATTCTTATATTGATTGAGAGTAAGAGGTATGCTTTAGTTATCTGTGTATTCTGCCATACACTCTCCCTAGTGTGCAGAGTGAGCAGGATGTCTTCATTTTATTAATTCAATAACCTGTACGGAAATAATTGTCATACTTTTGGTACCTAGTAAAGAGATTTGGTTGAAAATGGGAAAATTCTGCATTGTTGTTGCAGATCTGTTCCCATAAAAGTTAATGGTACTATTCATTATTATTATGAACTCTAGTCATTTTTATCAAGACACCCATTGCCACAGTATCTGGAAGCACTTCACATATGCATGAAACACTATCGTTTCCCAGAAGTTAATTCATATACTCTGTTTCCCCCAAGGTAACTGAACCAGATAGCCTGAAAGGACCAGAAACAGATGATTTGGGGTTCAGAGAAAACACTAAAGCCAAATCCACAGCTTGCCTAGCTCAGTGTAGTACATTTATGAAAGCCAGTGACGTGGTCCTAACTGTCACAGGTAAACTATGGGAATCTGAGAATATGAAGCAGAGGGGCGTTTAAGGAACACAGCATCCAAGATCTTGGACAAATGATTCTTGTAGTTTCACACCAACCCAGCAGTGCTCCTGTCTACATGCAGGATAGCTCTATTCCAAAAGAGTACTCCGGAACCTTACACAGGATTCATCTACCTCTGAGGTTGGCCAACCAGGCCTCTTCGACAGGATGGAACAGTCCTGACCTCAGCTTGGTGGAGGTGGTAATCAGGTGTATAGGAAATCCTGGAGATACTTTGTATGATTTCACAACACAGAGAATAGCCAGTTAAGTGTGGTCCTTAATGAAGGTTTCACTACCTTTACCACCTAAGATCACTTGAATTTTTAAAAACAGGAAAAAGACATATGTGGGCTGACTAGCTGATCGGTTGCATGCCCACAAAGCTGCCATTGAAGTGACTGGGAGTGGCATGCACATATCTGGTGGGATAAATAAGGGCCCTAGATTTTCTGCACACATCTGTCTTCCTCAGCTCTTCAGCTAATGCCTTCCCGCTATATGCCTCCCCCTGATAATTAGTTTAATTCACAGTTGCACTATCTACCACATTTTTCTCTCTCTATCAGGTCTATTGCTCCAATGCAAAATTGAAGTCACCCAGCCTCCAACAGACCTACTTAACACAACCAACTAGTCTGAATAGTGGATCTATGCTTTTATGTGCTCCATTTATGTCACCACAAATCTTGGGAACTGAGTTGGGTACATTGAGTTACATGTCAGCAGCCTGAAACTCATTTGAGAATAGGATTACTAGATGCTTGTTTATGGCAAAGACTGTTCCCCCCCTTCCATTCTTCTCTGCTACAACAAGATGTGATTCCATTTTTGACTCTGCAGTTGTTCTTTATAGAAGTATTTTTCAAGATTCATCCAAGCTAAGATATAGCTGAAGAAATCAATCCAGGTAAAATCATGTCAAATGGCACCTTTCAAGGTAACTGCTGTACCTCATTTCCTTTCTGCCTTTGCCTTCTAAAATCCCAAGCCCTTCCTACAAAAAAAAAAAAAAAAGAGTAAAGTCATAAAAGGAAAGAAAATAGGTTCATTATTAAAATGCCCATTATAAATGCTGTGCACATTGGTTGTGTGCATTTTTTATTATTTTATTTTTCCTCAGGCAGTAACGGTAAATTAATGTGTTTGTGACATTTCTGCAATTCCATCTTTGAATGAGACTTATGCCAGATATTGCATTATAAATACTGACTTACATTAAGTCCCATGTGTGCCTCTCATGTAGAAATGAAATAGACAGTATAGTCATTATTCAACTTAATTTGCAATATTTATTACCCTTGGTGGATATGAATGTGTTCATTACATTCACAATAAATGACCTCTGGATTTCTGAGATATGTAGTATGGTAGGAAAAAATTGTAAGAAGTAAATAAGATACTTGTCTTTCTCTCCATACATTCTCTTTCTCTATTCATTCCACTGTATCTCTATTGAAATACAGACTATATTGATTTTGAATTAAAAGATCTGATCAATACACTGTGTAAAAAAAGTATCTTTGCATAAACACTGCATACAACTTTGTGCACAAATGCAAGCATATGAACTGCACTGTTGACACTCCCAGGAAGACATCCATCTCAGAGTGTGTATTAAATACAGATACAATGAGTGTGGCAGAACTGATAATGAGGATGGTCCTTGCAGCTAACTGGCTGGCTGGGTGTCCATCAAAGGGAGCTAACCCCCCACTTTATTTATCACAGGCAATGTGAAAACAGAAGGAATGAGTGGAAGGACAACAGTTGCATATAAGGCACAGGGCATGGCTACACTTGCAGATGTAGAGCGCTGTGAGTTAAACCAGCCTTCGTAGAGCACAGTAGGGAAAGTGCTGCAGTCTGTCCACACTGACAGCTTCAAGCGCACTGGCATGGCCACATTTGCAGCACTTGCAGTGGCATTGGGAGCGGTGCATTATGGGCAGCTATCCCAGCATGCAAGTGACTGCAACGTGCTTTTCAAATGGGGGGTGGGGGTGGGGTGGAGTGTGACAGGGAGTGTGTTTTGTGTATGTGGGGGGAGAGAGAGTGGGTTTTTGAGGTGCTGAGAGTGTGTCAGCATGCTGTCTTGTAAGTTCAGACCTCCCTGCACCCGCCTCTCTCTCTGTCACTCACTCAAAGCAAACAGTAAATGTTTGCTTTTTGTCGGAGCTGATAAGCAGCCAGCTTCTCCGAAACGGAGCTTTGAAAGGGCATTTCCACATTCCTGCAGCCGATTTCACAACAATGACAAGAGTGGCCACTTGACTTAAGGGGATTATGGGACGTTTCCGGAGGCTAATCACAGCTCAGTAACGCAACACCTCATTCACACTGGCGCCGTGGCGCTCCAGCGGGGGCGCAGCAAACATTATTTTACTCGCCGAGGTGGAGTACCAGCAGCGCTGTAGCTGCGGAGTCAGAGCGCTTTACGTGCCTTGCCAGTGTGGACGGGGAATGAGCTAGGGCGCCCGGGGCTGCTTTATTGCGCTGTAACTCGCAAGTGTAGCCAAGGCCACAGAAGCAAAGCGTGCTACGCTGGGCAGAGACTATTACAGAAAATGCAGTTCTTGCAGTGAGAGAAGCCTAGAAAATGTTCCCTACAGGCCTGGGGCAAATGGGTCAGATGATAAATGTTATCTGTCACTCTTCTTACAATTGTGAATACTCCACTGGTTTCCAGTACACAGCACATAATTTCAAGAGGCCTGTGGCTTCTTTAGTTTGCACTTCCTGTGGGTTCTGTTCTACAGACCTGATCGTCAGTGCTCACTGAAGTCAGTGGAAAGATGCACAATAACTTCAGTGGGCATTGGAACAAGCTCCAGGGTGTGCTACAGGGCAAGCAGGCCATGTTGGCCTCTTTCCTTGTGGGCATGTCCACATTCTGGTATGAACTAGTACAAATCAGCAGCACACACTGGTACTGCTGCTTGTACATGGAGAAATATGAAGGAGGCCATTAATTTGTGCTGATTAATTGTTTCCATCTTTTATATGATTTACATCTTTCCCCAGTGCTGCATGATGTGCACCAGATGATGCTTCTTTTGCTGCTTTGTGGAACTGCTGTCCTCTGTTCTCTATCTTTGCTTTCTCTTGTTTTTCCTTTTTTTCTATGCCCTATTCAGCAATGTCCAATGAGAAAAAGGAGAAAAGAAAGCAAAAGGATGTTGGCAGAGGGCAGTATCTTCAATAATTTTTCACTTTTATTGAAATAATTCTGGAGCTAATTAGTACTGATGATTTAGAACCAAACTGTGGCATCTATTATTATTAATGATGTTAGTATAGCCTAACCAAGTCTGGGGCTCCGTTGTGCTAGGCACTGTACATATGCATGGCAAGAGACAGTCCTAGCCCCAAAGAACTTACAGGCTAAATAGACAAGGAAATCAAAGGGTGGGAGAAAGGTGGTATTAATATCCCCATGTTACAGATGGGGAACTGAGGCACAGAGAGATCAAATGACTTGCCCAGGGTCACACAGGAAGTCTGTAGCAGAGCTGGAAAGTAAATCCAGGTCTCCTGAGACCCAGTCTAGTGCCTTAGCCATGAAACCATCCTTCCTCTCACTTTAGCCCCTGGCCCGAGTGAAAGGTGCTGTACAGCCCCCCATCTCCTCCTCCATGAAGGAGGGGAGGGCTTATGTTTATAGGCACAAGCCCTGCCTGGGTGACACAGGGGGAATGTGCAGCATTCACCCTGCTGATGGGGTGGTGCAGTATGATTATTGCTTCCCAGCACAATGGTGTGTGCTGTGTCCCCAGGACACATTAACTGCAATCCGTGCATTCCCTTGAACAGCACCACGACAGGCCCTTGCACAAGCTTCTCGCGGGGAGGGTGAATTCTCCTTATTCTACACCACCTGCCTTAATTGTTTAAAACAAAAGAGACTGTTAAAAGAAACATACCTGTGTTTGAAAGCTATTGGCCATAGGGGCTCAGGAGACAATGGGCCAAATCCCAGCATCCTTACACATGTAAGCATTCTCTTTGCAACTGGTGGTACTATGGGCCAGATCTAGGGTCCATTTAAGTCAATGGCAGTCTTTACATTGACTTCAGTGGGCTTTGGATCAAGGCCTAAGCCAACAGGATTTGTCTCAACATCTGCTGTGTCCCCTATTAACAACTCCTTCATAGAAATGTTTGCATCTTATAACGAGTGGGAGAATGCCTAATTGCTAAGCTTTATTGTGACATAGATCTGGAAAAGGTCTGCTCTTAAGTCAACTACTTCATCTCCTGTGTTATTAGTGCAGGAGTTGCTTTAATTTCCTAAATGCTTCTCTACACTGCTTTTGCTCACCTCTAGAGCTGGTGCCTTAATTACCTTTCTTGACAAATTATTACACCCCTAACTGACCTTGGACATTTTTTCCATCACATCTACCATAGTTAAAAAAATTACTTTCCCTTAGTTTCAGGCCATTACTCTTTGATATACTATAGTGTACCTCAAACAACCTTCTGTAACTTCTTCCCCTTTTAAAATGTCTTTCCATAATGCATCTTTTCTTTAATCTGTATGTATAAGAAAGAAAAATAATCTCTCTTGGTAGATCTTTCTCTCTCATTCTTTTTTGCCCTTTCCTAGATTCTGTACCATTTCACTCTGTTTTTATAGTAGGTTCAAAAATTTACTCAGAATTCCAAGACGTATATGCTCCAGAAAAAGTATGTATGAATGTGATCCCAATCAAGAATTCACTTTAGCATTCTTGACCCCATTTATTTTCCTTTTGCAAACATTTCATGCAAACAATTTTTTTGTATCTGGGAAGGAAATATGTATTTATTCCAGAAGCGTTCATGCAGCCATCTTGAAAACCCTGTGGGTTCAGGAAGCAGGAAGCAGAGAGAATATCATATGATGACTTGGGTAACCAAACAGTTGCTACTGGTGGAATAAGAATAGCAAATATACAAAGCAACAATCATTAAAAAATAGTTTGTGAGCAATCAATAAGCTGCTATTGATTCACATATGGCGAAACTCACCTGTGGGAGATTTTATTATTATTTGTATTGCTGAAGTGCCAACTGAGATTGAAGTTCCATTGTACTAGGTGTTGTACATGCATATAGTAAGAGACAGTCCCTTCCCCAAGTGCTTAGAGTCCAAAATGGATGTGACAACCAAAGAGAGGGGAAAAAAGGATCACATTTTACAGATGATAAACTGAGGCAGAGAGAGATTAACAGCCTGATGGAGCACCCATTGACTTCAATGGGTATTGGTGGGGGTCTGTGTGACTTACCTAAGTTAGAATAATAGAATATCAGGGTTGGAAGGGACCTAGAGGTCATCTAGTCCAACCCCCTGCTCAAAGCAGGACCAATCCCCAACTAAATCATCCCAGCCAGGGCCTTGTCCAGCCTGACCTTAAAAACCTCTAAGGAAGGAGATTCCACCACCTCCCTAGGTAAACCATTCCAGTGCTTCACCACCCTCCTAATATCCAACCTAAACCTCCCCCACTGCAACTTGAGACCATTACTTCTTGTTCTGTCATCTGCTACCACTGAGAACAGTCTAGATCCATCCTCTTTGGAACCCCCTTTCAGGTAGTTGAAAGCAGCTATCAAATCCCCACTCATTCTTCTCTTCTGCAGACTAAACAATCCCAGTTCCTTCAGCTGCTCCTCATAAGTCAACATAAATTCACAAAAGAAGTCTGTGAAAGAACCCTGAATTGAACCCAGATCTCCTGAATCCCAACCCAGTGCCTTAATCACAAGTTGAACCTTCCTCTTTTTGTTTTGATTTATAACAAACAGTGCACAGTCATTGCTTTTCACAATATGTAGGTATTTCAAGATGGAAATGCTCCTTATCCTGTGCTGAAAAAATGTTATTTCATACTGATATTTGTTTTCAGGTAATTTACAAGTTACAGTATGCGGGCTGTTTGTCTTTTTTTAAGGAGTTAAAACTGCATTTACTTTAAATTAAAACAGATCCAAGACGAGGAATTGTCTGTGGGTGGTTGTCATTATTTAGATGTCTGACAAAATACAATAATACATTTTCTTAATTGCATGTGTTCTTATCACCATTAAAAACAAACTATCTAGACTGTCAAATGCTAATACAACCTGATTTTTTTTTTGCTCTGTGAAGCCTGTCAAAGCACTTGTCAAGTGATAAACTCCCCTCCCCCTCCATATTAAACTCTATTTGTAATTAGTAATTTCCCATTACTGTTCTCTACTCTGTTTAATAACTCATAGTGTAACAATGTTCTTGGTTGAAAGTACATCTCCCAGCTATCTTGGATGAGTCTTCAAAACCACACATTTGACAGTTACTTTACATAAATTAAGTGCCTAATCGCAGGATCAAATGAAAGCTCTTCCTTTGGTATGTCCCTTACTGTAATGTCTCTGAAAGGAAGTCAGGAAGTGGGCTCAACAAGGAATTTTTTAAAGACACATTTCACTTTGAAAGAGGAGCAACTAGAGGTAGAAAAATCATAGACGTTAGAGATGGAAAAGACCTATGATAACATCCAGTCCATTTTCCTCCTAATGCAATAGTGCTCCCCACAGTGCATTTTGCCCACTCAAGTTGTAAGAGTCCCAGCCTGTTAGTCCCACTTCCTTTATTAGATCTCAATCCACATTGCTGAAGGGAATATTAGCTTGTTATTACATATTATTTATAGAATGACATGCCTGCTGAGCAGTCAGTCTAGACTTTCCCTTTCTTAATATCCACCCATTATGTTATAACCCCACATACAACATTTATCTTGTTGCAAGCAAATCCAGCTCCTTATGTGCTAATGGGGGGCATGTATCAGCATTCACATTGTAGTCCCTATCAGTACCGAGCCTGGGGTGGGGAAGCTAATGATCCAACCAGTGGACCAAATTCAGTGATAAATCCTGATCATGTCCCACCTGAAGCACATTGCCCATACGCTAAGAAGATGTGTTCATAACAGAGCAACTATTATCTTTGTGTGAGATGGATCAGTGCCTCTAGGTATGTAGCCCAAAACTGCATTGACCCTTTTTTCACTGCCATCCTGAATTGCATACTCATGTTAAGAGTTGTTCTATAAAATGTAGTCCCAGGAAATAAACAGGTGGATGACAAAGGAAGGGAAAAGTGAGGTTATGGTCAATATTGATATAAGCAGGGTCTGAATGAATGCTTCCCCGACAGCTAGTTGGGAGGGGAAGAGACTATGGGTCTGTTTATGTAAATACAGTTTGCTCCTGCTCTGTTTACATATTTATCAAATAAAGCTTTATCAAAGTGATCAACTTTGGCTGGTGTTGGGTACAAATGACATTAGTGCTGAATGCAGGGGTAAAATATGGTTATCAATGTTGTAATTATTGTAGGAATACAGGAAAACAGGATTGTGCTTAACCTGTCCCATGTTAGGGGGGTCACCCTCAGTTGAAAGAACCTTGTTAAGCAGGGGCTCAAGTGTCCGAGCCCTGTGAAAATAAGAGGGGTGAGGGTAGATATACCAGCCAGGAAGCTGCAATCCTCAAGGGGTCTTCCTAGAGTGGTTTAGCTTGTTTCTCCCCACTGTTCAAAGAATAAAGCTAAATAGGCTTCATTGTTTCTATACAATAATGAATACAGTAATATTCAACATCAATAAAAAGGCACAACTAGGATTTACCCCCCCAAAAGAGTATTCACGGATTAAAATCCTTTCAATGAGGAGAAACAGATGAACTTCAGGAGTTTGATCTTCACCAACAATAAAAATTAGAGTTTTGATTTCTTCCCAAAGAAGCTCATAATAGCATTCATGCATTCATCAGATAACCACCTTTCCCTGAGGAGTTCACACTCTTGACAGTTAACTGCATGCAGCTTCTCCTTTTCCACACCTCGTATTAATTGCTTTAGGAATGTGTTTCTGCCCTGCCTGCCCAGAGCTGGAAATCACTGAGAGCAGAAATCACTTGTAGCAGGACTGTAAGAGTAAGAGACTAGGTGGTCGGCAGGAGCTTAGACAGTGGAGCAAGCATGGTAGCGTTTATTCTCTTCCCCCCTCATGGCAGGAGGAGAATTCACACAGATGTACCTGTGATCTCTGGGTCTGCACTGACCATACACACACCTGTGAGTGAGGTGTTAAGGGGGGACACACTACAAAAACTTAGGTGTTAGGCTCCAGAACCTGAAGCAAAGGATACTTCCCAGGATACTCTGGGGAGGGCATCTTGCGCATGCTTTTATGTTTATGAATACTGCTTGTGCTGTTTTCTCAGATTAATGCTAGGTTACTTTTATTAAAGAAACTCTTTCTACCACAGACTCTGTGCTTACAAGAGGGGAAGAATTGCCTCTTCAAGGCACTCAGAGGGTAGAGTGAAACGTTCCCAGGTTACTGGACGGGGGCTCGAGCCGGGTTTGGTTATATTGTTGGAAAGAAACCCCCTAGATATTGAACCCAGCCCTTCTTGCTGCCCACTACAACTGGCAGAAGGGTTACGTTACCATAATATTTCACAAAAACAACAAGGAGTCCGGTGGCACCTTAAAGACTAACAGATTCATTTGGGCATAAACTTTCGTGGGTAAAAAACTCACTTCAGTTGAAGAAGTGGGTTTTTTTACCCACGACAGCTTATGCCCAAATGAATCTGTTAGTCTTTAAGGTGCCATCTTGTTTTTTTTTTGTGGATACAGACTAACACAGCTACCCCCTGGTAATATTTCACAGTTTCTTCTCAGCCTTCCCTTGAAAGATTTTAAAGAACTTTTCAAATGTTGTGTACATTTTAGAGATAGCGACACAAACTCAATATTTATTTTATTTGCCCAAGATGTAGGAAATCTGTGACACACCCTGGAAAGGAAATTAGAATCAGAACACAAAGTCAGGAGATCTGCACAACAGACAATCCTCTGAGAATCTGAAGATTAATGATGATGAAGAAATTGGAAATTGCATGAGATCAACCTTGCAAGAAATCTTGCAATAAACTTACCTGGTTTTGTCAAAGCTAGAAATAAAGTAAGAAGAATCATTGTTCCCAGGAGTGTATATCAGTAATTCTGTCTTATTAAAGCTGAAACAAGAGAACACAGACAGCTGCAGATAAGGATTATTAATTATTATAGTAAAGGCTCAGGATTGGCTTATGTTTTGGATACAGGTCTATGCTTACTGTTAAAAATGGGCATCTTAACCTGCATGAAGATAATAAATCCTGATAAACTACGTGAGACATGGGAATCTGAGGCAAAATAGCAAAGTGGCCATTTGGCCATTTCCAGATAGAGCCAAATCTAGGTCCCGGAGGATCGTGTGGCAGGCACACAATAGGAAACTTTTGCATAATGAAATAAACTATGTGCAACACAGCCTAGAACCCCTAGCCAGTTAAAAGTATATCTTAGTTTCAGTAGCCTGCATGGACTTTGAGCCCAGCCAGCTGTTTCAGGAAGAAATTAACAGGCCTGAGACAGCCTGTTTGTTTATTTTTTTTAAAATACACATATACATAAATACATAAAAACCTGTGTATTGGAGAGCAGCAGAGCTGACTGTCATAAAACTTGGGAGTAAGTGCACCTTCTCCACAGATCACCCACAATACCTATTCTCAAAGAATCTTCCACATCACATCCACCACCATATGCTGCACTGAAAGTTCAGAAGCGGAGAGCTACTTTAGCTTATATCCCAATTGTCATCGGCCTGGCTGTGGGAGTTCTCCACAGCATAAACATGATTTACAAATGAAAATCATTTTAATTCCCCTACTGTTCCTGAAAAGCTGCCAAAGGCGAATCGACCCCCCTTTTCTTTTCTGGAGGTCTGTTAACTTTTATTAGGACAGTGAACCAGGGGAAAGCAGTGGGACAGATGTAACTAATGACTCCGTGGCTAACTGGCATGACTTCTGGGTGAAAACACACAGCTGGCAGGAAAAAATAGTGTCCTCAGGCTTGCTGACTGTGATATTAAAGTTACAGCACATAGGATGCTATAGTCAAGACATGTCAGGTAGCAAATCTGTACTGAGTCAGCACTAGAGTCGACTACTAATATTAGTTGAATCATTTTACATATTGTGATATTTTGCAATTAATTGATGATTTTTTTAAAAAATTATTTGTCAGATCTGTAAAGAAGGAGCCACCATGTGTGGAAAGATCCCAGGAAGCCTTTTTATGTATGTTCTGCTGACTCCTTTTACTGGTTTATGGCCTCATATATAAAGTTGCGGTGCACTCACAACTGTCACTGAAATCATTGTGAGCTGTGTATGCTGAATGCCTTCAAAAAACGAAGCCTCATTATTTAGCACTCCAGTGCTCCATTTGGCCAATAGTTATGACTAGTCAAGATATTTAAATTAAAAGGAAAGGAATGGAGAGAGTAGAAGAGTCCTCAGGTGAATTTCTGGTCCCGCCGAAGTCAATGAGAGTTTTGCCCTTAACGTGCATTTCCTTTATAAATGCGGCCAGGATGTCACTCCTGGGGTATAAAAGTGGTTGACAAGACTATATCAGTTTTAGGTATAGACTTGAGAAAGATGCAATCATCTTTTGAAAATTCAGCATTGGCCACAAGATACAGAGAGGCTTGCTCATAAAAGAAGGTTACTGACACTGGAAAAAATGAAATGGATCTAAATGAGATGATGGCTTGGTGAACTCGGAGGGGTCAGGGGTTCTACTTCAATAGACCTGAAGAGGTGTAGCAGAGCAGAAGTTGGCCCAGAGTTTATTTTTAGGATTTTTCTACATTGGACTCAATACCAGCATATGAGGAACAGAGTTTTTATATTAAATGCACAATGTGCAAAAGCATTGTTCTCAGTTTAAACGTTTTATATACTTCATAAGTTCTGATGCTTTTCAGCATATAAGAAAAGCCCAATCTCACAGAAATTCATGTTGCAGAAGGTAATTTTATCCAATTCATAAATCTTAATATCAAAGATTCTGAGTTCCCAGTTATCCAGATATTCATTACCCAAGGGATAATAAAGTACAGTGGTAAATGTTTGAATTGATCCTATTTTAATGTTGCACTCTAGAGGTGACAAAATACCATACATAAAATCTCATATCAATCTTGTTTTGATGTCAAAACAACGATGATCCAAAACATTATGCATACTCAAGGATGAGAGCCTAAAATCATAAACCATAAAATGTATCATTAGAGGTTATATTTTTCATAAATGTCAGCTTTCTCTTCTTTCACAGTACCACTGCCACAGCAAAGTGAAAGATCCTAGATAAAAAAAACCTCATTTTTCTCAGACTTGTTTTCCTTTATAAATTATATTAAAACAAGCCATTAATTATTATTTGTATTTGTCTTGCGGCCATGATTTTGAGATTCAATACTTAAAACAATAAATAAAAATTCCTGCTCTGTTTGATATGCCACTGGATTTTTAAAATGAATCTCTTTGTAGAAGATAAGGCCCCCATGAGCAGCTAGACTTTGATGCAAGATGTGGAATGTTATAATTATCTTATGTCACTATGAGGATAAAAAGTACGTGTTAGTCTAGTTTCTCTCTGAAGTTGGCACTCTGCAGCGTAGCCAAGAAAGCAAGAGAAACAAAGCAAAGCCCTGAGATTATAAATTGTATGGTCTTAACACAGTGATATTTGGAGATAAAAAGTAATAGTTTACTCCTCCAAAAAATAAAATAAAATAAAAGAGTGAACCTGGTATCCTTTGGGAATATTTGGTGGTTTCTGGAGCTCAAGGGAGAACCAGAAGATGGGTTCTGGTGACACTGGCATTCTGTGAGGAAGAACTTCAGCCCTGACGTACGGAGTGAAGCGGAAGGGGCTACGTGGGAAGTCGCCAAGGGAATAGCAGCAGCAACGGAAGTACAGGAAGCAGCAGATGGCTGCTACTTATAGGGGCTCTGGGTTGGGACTCGGGGCAGTGGGTGGAACCGGGTCTCCCCACTGGCAGGGTGGCCTAAGTCACGAGAAGGGGATAAGGCAAGTTTAGGGGCCCAAGTGAAGTGCAGGACTTAAAAAGTCTCCAGGGAAAAAGCCCTGGGGGCACTGTTCTATACCAGGGCAGGCACAGACTTAAAGCTAGTCCAGAAGAGGCTGAGGACAGGGGTAAAGATCGTAACAAGGGCATGGGGACAGGCTCTGTTGGACCTTTGCTACCCTGAAAGGGGTTTGTTGAGTCACATATTGACCATGTGTGACTTGGCTGGAGGGCTGAGCCGCTAAAGACCCACCTGATGAGGTTAACGGCCGACAGAGAGAGCCAGGAGCAGAGAGAGTGCAGGTTTGCACCCACCTGACAGGAGGCGCTCATGAGAGGTGAGTGCGCACTGTCACACCTCCAAAAACAATCTTCCAGGTTTGCTGGGAACAATATACAGTAGTATAATCAAAGCCCAAAGCACAAGGATGTGTCTCTTAACATCAAGGAAGTTTCTTTTCACCAACAGTGATAAATAATCAGGAAAGAATCTCACAGAAGTACCTTTACATGTTTTCTTCTCTATTTCATAGCTCTCAAAATCTGGTTTCTAACACATACTGAGGTGCAGGCTAGTAATATTGTAAACAGATTTCTCACCCTCAGTTTTCTTAAGTGGGAGAGGGATAATGACATCAAATAGAAGAGAGTACAGAGGAACCATGTGGATTTGCATCCTCCATTAACCACACAAAATCCTCCCAGCTGACTTTATGGAGTTCCAGTAGTATACATTTTAATCTCTATTCAATCAATTTTAGCTTTAAGGCTTTGATTATCCTAGCTCAAGCTTCAGTTTATATTCCGATTCCAAAATTATAGATTTTTCTGTGTAGCTATAAATTGTGACCCCAGCATCTGAAAACTAATTAGGACAAATTTTGGTTTACATTTTCAACCCCTTTGCATCGCTCCTTGACTCAAACTGCCATAGGAAGCATTTCATGATATGGCTGGAGGAAGAGAAGGCATGGCTGAAACTCAGCCAGACCCACGAATCAAGACCATGATGCTACTGCAATTACTGTTTCTCTTAAGGAGTCAAATCTCTGGGTTGTTAGCACATTGCTTTTCACTAACATATCAGAACGTACATACCTAACCATCTAAATATAAAATCATAGTTGTTGCTCTACATCTAATTCAGCCATTCGAAGAAGATTGACTTGTATATTACTTGTGTAGGAACCTTAACTGTGTCACAACAATTTTTGTGTATTTATTTTTTAATATATGCAGACAATTTTATGGTATTGGATAGAAATCTACCATCCAGCATAACAACTATAAGATACATGCAAAAACACAGAGTATGTGACATCCTCCAGAGGTGATTTCAAAAAGGCTCTCATATATCCAATAGAGATCTTCTCTCACTCAGATGGCTAACATACCATTTACTATACTTTACTATAGCAATAAAGTGAAACTTATTTCATCAAAATAATAAATTTAACAGATGGTTTTTCATTATTGTTTTAGATGGGGAGCTCCCTAGGTTTTAAGACAGTCTACAAGTCGTCCCAGCATGCAGCTCAAATAAATAAACAAAACATACCCATTCCTATAAAGAACAACAAATGCAGAGATTGCTTCCAATGGTATTACCATAATCATACTGAAAATTCCATTCCACCCCAAGAAAGAAGGGAGGAGAAAGACAGGAAGGATGTTTTAATTGTTAGGTTAGTAGCATTTTCCAGGTACCACTGAAAACCACTTAGTTATAATTTTTTGCTCCCAGCGATTGCCAGATTGAGATGTGCATCTCATCATCATGAGGGACTCAGCGGGAGTATAGCTATAAAATCTTATCCCAGCCTGCTTCAGCACCATACAAACAATAATATAAAACAGCAGATCAGTACTTTATCATTCCAGTTCATTTTACAGTCAAAAAGTTTAATGAAAGGAATTAGGTTTCTTATAATCAAACAATGGGTGAGGTTTTCAGCATCACAAAGGGAGATGTGGGAGGCACACTTACAGCTCCCTAATTTTGGAGCTGTTCTACATTGGCCCTGGCATAAATTAGAGCAGCCCCAGGCTGCACTACAATACACTTGCCAGGGTTCCCAAGTGATGGTGCAGCCCACATATTTTTGTGCACGTTGGTAAACCTAGGGAGATATTGTACTGTAATGCCAATTCTACACATTAAAAATCATGAGGCAGGCCTCAAAAATTATGAGATTGGCTTAAAAATCATGAGATATTTAAAACAAAAATTTGGGCTGGTTTCATTTGTCTTCTGCTTTCTGAGCCAATAGGGTGCACTTATATACCTTTTAAAACCTTTTCCCACCATTATGAGGACTTGAAACTTACTGTTTTTAAATGAAAGCTGAGATTCTCACCAAATTACATGAATCCAGGAGGCAGGGCCTTTAAGAAAAACATCAAACATCATGAGTTTGCAATACTATGTCTGTCTGAAGTTCAATGCCTCCAGGAACTACTCATGGGACAACAAAGCACCATGTTGTCCCCAGTCTGGGCCAAAACACAATCTGGTCCCATAGGGTGCTATGCAATTAAAGCACGCACGCTCTTTTTATGGTGCTTTCTGAAATTACCAGGCCACCTCCAGTGCTTGGACTTCATGTGATAACTGGGGGGTGAGGGGAGGGGAAGAAACTGTAAACTGTTTCACTTAGGAACATTATACAAAAGAATGAGTGTTACATCCAGTCCTTGAAAACAGCGTCCTACTAAATAAAGCATTTTGTGTTTGAAACAAACTAATGAAATATAATAGTTTCCCAGAAAACTGTCTATATCAATTGAAAACAGCGTCCTACTAAATAAAGCATTTTGTGTTTGAAACAAATTAATGAAATATAATAGTTTTCCAGAAAATTGTCTATATCTGATGTTCCCTTCATTAATTAACCACCTCAGATTCAGTATGATCAGCTTCCATGTTAGTGCCTGAAGTTGATAAATTTCACAAAATACATTGTGTCCTCAGGGTTAGTAAAGTTATATCTATGTCCTCCTGTGACGGGGTGTACCAGGCCCTTTGAGGCCCCCTGCTGGAGGCCTTGCGATCCTATCACACCCTGCCCCAGAAAAGGAGCAGTGAAGGTGGGTCCTCCAGGCCTGCCTAGAAAGGCTACAGGGAAGTGACCAACCAGAGTGATACAGGCTCAGATAAAAGGAGCTGCAGGGACTGAGCTGCAGGTGGGGATCAGAGGAGCAAAGAAACCAGATAATTGCGCCAGGAGTAGCAGAGTATATAGCTGTGATACCGCCTTTGTATTTGTAAATCAGGCATTGAGTCGTTATATGTTCCATGGTCTGTTCTGGATGACCACAGTCACACACTGGAGAGTTTTTAATTCTCCATTTGTGCATCAAGTATCCACATCTGCCATGGTTTGTGCGGATGTGGTTTAGGGTTGCCCATATGCTTCACAGATTGAAGGCAGAGATCTGCTGTGTTGGGTCTTCTACAAGGTGTTTGTTTGTGACTTCCTGTGAATTCCATTTGCTTCCCAAGCTTTATCAAGTTGAAGTCACATTGTCAAAGTTAAGTGTGTGGGTCCAGAAGTTCTTGAGTGACTTCAAGTGCTGGTGAGGGACGTTGTTGAGGTCCTGGTGGATGTGAGACATTCATTTTCCTCTATTTGCTGGACTTCCCGAAGTGTTGCGGCATCATGGTGAATGGTCTAAACTTCAAGTGAGCTGGACTTTTGGGGTAGGGATAAGTGAAAAACAGTTAAGTTAGGTGAAGAAAATTTCTAGGACAAATCATCTTAAACTGTAGGGAAAATGTAAAGAACTTTTGAGGAGATGAAAATGGTAGAGTGTTCAATTTAAAAGCACCTCAAATTAAGAGAAAATTCATTGTTCAGATCACACAGGTTTCTTTTTATGCAAGAATTTGGCCCATTTGGCCCCTTTAAAGACCTAGTTCCTGGTCTGAAGGAAAGAAAATGGCAGGTTTGAAAATCAGTTTTAGTTAGACCTAGGAATTTGTGATTTTCCTTAAATCTCACTTATTGATTTTCCCTCTAAGCAAAAATGGTTTTAAACTTGAAAGCAGCATTTATGACAGAAAGTTGGTCAGTCACTCTCAAGAGGACACCTTGTATTTTCTTACCACTGTGAGGACAGAAGTTGGTCTTTACATTAATGTACATATATTATATTATAATAATTTACTTTTATTTTGTACGGCAACAGTCAGCTATTTTATGTTAAACTTTATTTAGTCTTCATTTAAAAAAAAACTACTTAAATACATTGGAAAAAATAGTTTCAATAGTGCAAATAATAATTATAACTGATCGATGAAGGGGAATTTCCAACTGTTGTTTAAGTTAAGTATGTGCTTAAGTGCTTTCCTGAATCAAGGCCTTAAAACATTTTTTCAATGGTTGGGATGCGATTTTCAAAGGCACAAAACCATCAAATCTCATTGAAAAATAAGCAGTGGGTGTTTGGTGTCCCTTTGCATTGATAAATAGCTGCTGAAAAAACAAAAGCACAAAATCATCACTTTAAACTAATTTTTCTTACTAAGGAAATGTTTAAATTTTTATTTCTTCATATGCATAGGATTTTCCACATATCTTCATAATACAGAGAAGAAATTATCTGAGTCTGCCCTTTCTGGTGGTTAGAAAAGTGATTGCAAGCCTGGCCTCTTGGGTTCTATTCCCTAAGTTGTCACAGATTCACTGAGTGACCTTGTGCAAGTCATGCAACAGTTCCATGGCTCATTTTTTCCAGCTTCTTTTTACCTACCTCACAGGGAGGTTGTGAGGCTTCATTGCTGTTTGAAGTTATATTATTAATGTTTGTAAAGGACTTTGAAATCCTCAGATGAAAAGCACAATACAAGTGCAAAGCATTATTATCATCATCATCATTCCAAACTCTCTAATATAAACAGATGGTTGTAACAAATCACTTTCTGACTGACACAATTAATTTCCATGTTCTTGTTGAGCTGGAATCTTGAAATTCAGTTATAGTCATCCATTACTGGCTGCTGAGTACAGGAAAAATCCCTAATGCTAAATGTGACCTTTTCATCACAGGTGACTAAAAGGTCTTTTTCAAATTCAGATTTTAACTGTTTAAGTGCCCTTCCATATACATTTGTGGAAAAATTTCACCCACATCCCCCAGAAAATCATTTTCTTCCATTACTATGTGGTTGCCTTGGGTATGAAACTTTTGATTTTGAGGAAAGAATTCAGAGCTCAAGAATGCTATTCACTGGATTTTAGCCAAGACATTTTCCATAAATCACATAACCAACCCCTTCTTGTCATTGGTAGGCCTGAGACTGTATGAGCACTTGTGTACAAAAACTGGTTAGAGTCAGTAGCTATGATAACCACATTACAACCCACAGGGACGAGCAGTGTAGGAGTTCCAACTATTATACCCAAAGCCCTGGATGTGCTCAACTAGGAATGACACTCACAGGCAGGGCCAACAAAAGAAACAAGGACCTTTACTTCCAGTCTGCCTGGGATAAAATAATTGAATTAAATAAAGTCGCAAATACAATTGGACAAATACATTTAAAGTATCCAAACAACAGTCAGTGATCATAAGATCCTTTGATTCTAGATCAACTTGAATCCTGCTGATTCCACTGCAGCAAATACACAGTCCTTCCCAACTAGGACCTTAGGGATGCGAGTTCCACGTTCAGGCCCTTCCCTGCTCAGGGCAAGCTTTGTCCCAGGTGAAACCTCTTCATTCAGGCCCTTCTTTGCTTAGGCTAAATTTCGGGAGATTCCCCTGCAACGCTCAGGACAAGAGATCTGATGCCTCACTTTTCTGCCTTTCAAGATGGCTCCCATCTTCACTTCTGTCCCCAGAGTGACCTGGATTTTGAAGGGAAGGCACTCAGTCCCCATAAAAAAAAAGTTTCTGATCAGTCCTAAAACTGCAGCAGCTTAGTCAATTGCTGTGATGCAATAATGCCTCTTTCAATGTCAATTCCAATAACTTTAATCCCAGTTCAGCAAAACACATTTAAACACCTGCTTAACATTAAGCATTTGGGAATTAAGTATGTGCTTAAGTGATTTGCTGCATAGGGATGTGATTATTTCCATGCTTAAAATTAAGCACCTGCTTTCTTGAATCAGACTTTATTGAGTAGGTGATTACAAAAATCACTTTGATGTCAGTCTACTTTGCTCATGGGAGTTTGTATGTTTCATAGGTTCATAGAGTTTAAAGCCAGAAGGGACCATGAGATCATCCAGTTTGGCCTCCTGTATAACAGACCATTAATTTTCCACCCAGATATCCCTATTTTAAGCCCAAACACATCAATTAGGCTAAAGTATTTCAGTCATTAGGAGACCAAACTGTGTGCAACAGGCAGAGGATAGTAGAGACCCGGGTGCCATCAATGTCCCAGGTCCCTGTAACGGCAGGGAATAGTAGGTGAGACATGTGCAGGTGATCCCAGCAGATGAGCCATGCCCCATGTTGCAGTGGAAGGCGAAAAGACCAAGGCCCTGGATGTTAGGGTTCAGTTTAAATTATCGATGAACAAAACATCGGCTAACTCAGCTCAATCAGTTACTAAACGATAGATCAGGACAAACAGAGCGGCTCACACATACCAATCTTTTTAAGACAGTCTTGCAGCAGTTAATCTGTCCCAAAGTATGAATTTAAATTGATTTAGATTTATACTGTACTTGTTTAGGACAAGGAGAAGATTAATGCACCTTACTCACCTTAGCTTATCTATTTTTTGAAATAGAGAGACATTTATACCAACCACACACAACAACATTCCAGATGTTAATAAACCAAACAGTACAAATAGCATCAGACAATAGTGACATGAACTATTTTGTCCTGATGGTACCTAGCAACAATTCATATATAAATTCCTTAACAGAACATGCATTCTGTTTCCTACACATACAAAGAACAGAGGTTATTGAAAGTTTACCTACTACATTAGTATATTTCCACAATAAAGCTTAACATAAGTGCAAAGCATCATGGGAGTATGGTTCTTCCAAGTCATCTATTGGATATTGGCTAACACAGCTAATCTGACCTAGAGAAAATTCTTTCCCAACCCCAAACCTGGTGATCAGTATAATCTTGCGTATGTGAGCAAGACACAGCAATGAAGCATCTAAAAAGGATCCTCAGTACCACCTAAGTCCACTAGTACAGTTGTCCTGGCTCTGTAAGGATACAGGGGACTAGAACCTG
Organism: Emys orbicularis; assembly: GCF_028017835.1. Lineage (NCBI taxonomy): Eukaryota > Metazoa > Chordata > Testudines > Emydidae > Emys > Emys orbicularis. The sequence goes on along the minus strand of NC_088693.1, from coordinate 15,378,434 downwards.
GGTCTGTGAAACCTGAGACAGCTGGTGCACCAACATCACCCTTGAGAGGCCATGGAGAGCTGCATCCAAGGTCCACTATAGAGATTAGGCATTAGTGGAGACCAGAGCGGCAGCACCCTGCAACCTTCTGATTGGCTCATGCTCACTATTTAACACTGGAGGGTGCCCCAGGAAGTTGTCTGGGCAACCACACAGACTTCTTTCTTGCTGTGCTGCCAGACTTCACCTTGCTTTCTGGTCTCTGGCCTCCAACCCCAGTCTGACTCTGACCCTGACTCTTGGCTATTAATGCTGGCGCTAGCGATTACTCTGATCTATGCTCGCTGACTACTGCCTCATGGCCATCCTTGATTTGCGGTCATGGCTGCACTGGTGTCCACTAGGGCAGACCACCTATACCCTGGTCCTTTACAGTCTCCAGATGAAGCCAATCTGCTTCAGAGGAAAGGGGGAGAAAACACCCCAAAAAAACAGAATACATCTACCTGACTGTGCATCAGGGGAAAAATTCATTCTTTTCCCCTGCAAGTGAATAACAGAAACCATGCTGCATGAGGTTTGATTATAGTCATTATTTTAATGCAGAAGTGCTAGTGTTGTGAGCATGCCGACAGCAATACTCATGAAGGAAGGGGAGGACTAAGGGGACTCTCAGATTCCAAGGCCACAGGAACCACTAAAACATTCCAGCCAGACCCCTGGCAAACAGAGACCACAGAATTTCTCTGAGAAACTGGATTACGCATTATCTTTCAGAAGGTATCTAATCTTGTTTTAAAGACTCCAGTAACGGTAAATCCACCACCTCCCCGATAGTCTGTTCCAATGTTTAATTACCCTCACAGATACGAAATGCATCTTATTTCAAGGTTGCATTTATCTAACTTCAGCTTCTAGCCACTGGATCTTCTTACACTTTTTTCAGCAAGGTTAAAAACCCTATTGCTATCAGACCTCTTTTCCACACGTAAGTAGCTATATGCAGCGAGTAAGTCATTTCTCAACCTTTTCTTCAATAAGCGGAATAAAAGGAGCTCCTAAAGCCTCACATCATAAGGCTTGTTTTTAAGCCTGTGAATCATTTGCGGCCCTCCTTTGAACCCTCTCCAGTATTTTCACATGCTTCTTGAAGTGTGAACCACAACTGGTCACGATATTCTGGAAGCGGTCTTACCAATGCTATGTACAGAGGCAAGATCACTTTCCTACTTCTATTTAATAGTCTTCTTTTGTACATCCAAGGATCACAGTAGCCCTTTTTGCCAAGGCATTGCACTGAGAGCTCATGTTGAGATGATTGTCTATAAAAACCTCTATACCCTTCTCTAGGTCACTGTTTTCCAAGATAGAGACTCTGTAGGTATAACCAGTATTCGTGTTTCCAATATGTATTACCTGCATTTGGCTGTATAAAAATGCATTGTCTTGGCTTGTAACAGTTTAACCTGATGATTCAGATCACTGCCTAACAGCAACCTGTGCGCCTCATTATTTACTACCAACAGTTTGTGTAATCTGAAAAACAAACCAGCAAAGATTTTGCATCACTGTCTGGCTTGTTGATAAAAATATAAAACAGTTTTGGACAAAAACCCTATCCCTGGAGGACACCCACTTAGAAACAATCTGCTCATTGATATCTCCCCGTTAACAACAACATTATGAGATCTGTCAGTGAGACTGTTTTTGATCTGCCTAATGTGTGCCTTGTCAGTTCCATATAATGTAATTTTTTAATCAAGATGTCATGTGGCACTAAGTCAAATGCCTTGGAAAAATCTAAGTATAGTATATCAACACAGTGGCCTTTATAAACCAGACCTGTAATTCTGTCAAAAAAGATGAACAGTTTTTTAACAGATAGGTAGGAAGACCTACCTTCCATAAAACCATGTATACAGACAATTAAAAATTGCGTTCCTTATATGCTCATTTGTGCCTGGATTTGTCATATACGTGATCCAACCAGGCTGGTTTACATATATGTTGATACCATCATTGCCCACTTATCACCTTTCCCATTTGTAGTTAAATTCCTCCCACTATCCAACTATCCTTGCTAATGTGACACTTGAGCATTTTTTATCATGATCTAAGACAGTTAGTGACAAAATGTAAGTATAATTAAACGGCAAAAAAATACGTTAACAGAGTTAAAACTACTTGGTGATATGTCATCCCTTTGCAGGACGCTGAGCAAAACTCAAACTTCTGAAAACCAGGAAATGCAGAGTTCTCCCAACAGCAGCTTCATCAGCACAATGAAGGGTCCTAAGGCCCCATGAAATCTAGTCAGTTGACACTCACTGACAACATGTGCCATTGACTGATGGAGACCACAGTGACAAAGTGAGTCGTCACAGAGATCCCATGTGTAAAGGTTGGCTGTGCGTATTCCTTGACCAGTTCAGAACTTGTTCAGCAGAGCCGAAAGGTGACGTGGCAGGTCAAATGCAGGCAGTCAAACTGTTGGATCAGTGAAAGGGAAACCATTACAAATGTCTTTAGCCAACCGCTCACCGCACCATAAGGTTGCTGCTGACAGATTCCGATCTGGCAGTTGTGACCACAATGGATTCCTCAACATAAGTCGTGCTCTGGGGTGACTGAAAATGTCCGCGTACAGTGGGAGACCTGGATTGGCATGTAGCTTTTCCACCAGTCTGGCTGTAGACTCTCCGCAACGAGTGTGTAGAGGAGTTATGTTGCTCAGAACTGGTAGCCATGGGATAGGACTGGGGTGCAGGGTGCCTGTGATAATATGCGTGGTCAAATTCAATTTGACATCAACCAATTTAGTGTGAGGAGAATGACACCACACAGGGCCACAGTATTGTGCTGAGGAATAGCACAGCACCAGAGCCAGTGCAATCTTAACTCTGCTGTCTTTCAGCAAATCGCGAATACACCCTATTAACACACACAACTTTACTCTGCCAAACCTACAGTTGCTGAATGTTCACCTCCTTTTAGAACCCATTTACTCTCATCCAAAGGAGTTAATCTAACACTATTAAAGGTCTGTACTGCTTTAATCAATGTTTACTGACATTTACTGATAAAAATGTAATCTTTCCAAACCTAAGTACAAGGCAGCAGAAGGAAACTGGATTGGGGGGTTCTGTAAGTTGGGAACCTCTAACATGATCCCAAATTTGGATCATTAATGTTACCCTGCACCCCCGCAAGGCCCATCAAATTTCAAAGCAATCCAATGAACCATTTGGATTTTAGAACTCCTACAAGAGTGTTGGGATATGTAAGGGTTAAGTAGAGACCTGGGAAACGGCTGGTGTGCTGACATGGTATTAGGGAGTAGAAGCCTGGGCAGGATAGATAAAGTGCTATCCCTCTCCCTTCCCGTCTCCTTGTTAAGGATTGATAAGCGTTGCAGCTGTATAAGGAATGTGGGGATCTAAAAGGTACCCTCCCTTCCTTTCCCAGCTACATAAACGAGCTTGGGGTCATGGCCCCTTCCTCCCTTTCCTGCAAACTGGCTGCAGTTATTGCAAAGAAATGTATCTTCAAAGTAAAAATTATCTTTAGAATATGCTAATGCTGTAAATAGTAATGGAGGGGGTAATAATATTCAGTATATAGCTATTCATATTCATTGTATGAGCGTTCATATTTCTCAATAAGGGTTTTAAGAGTGTTATAGTAAATGCAAGCATTTACATACTATCTTAAATGAAAAAAGTGTGCTGTAACTAATTCAGTGCTTACTCAACAATTGGGTCGAGGGGAACAAGTACCGCAATAAAGAAGCCCGTTTACTCAATCCGCCTCTGGGTCAGCCTGCTCATTCTCTAACAAAGAGTCACGCTTTAAAGCATATAAAATGGCGGGAATGGAAATTCTCTAGCCATTTTTCTGTATTAGTGCATCTGCAGTGTAAAAAATATATGTTTTCTTAATACTGTTCTCAATTTGGATCCCCCAAAGATTTAACGAGTGCCATAAACTACTGCAGATAAAACTTGAAACATTGAGGTCACGTTGACTCATAAGTTTGATTGGTAGCTCTGGGCAAATAAAAGCTCACCTGGAAACTTTTTTTAAAAATGGCTGTTTTGAGGGGCTTATATCTCTGGAATCCCAGGCTGAAATGACTACAAATTTGGGTCACTACCCTACTCTGCACCCTCCTGAGGGACACCAACTTTCAAAGAACTCTGAGTAGTATGTTGATTTTAGATCTTTAAGAAAGGTTGACGTTTAAATAGAAGTCAGGATGCAATCTTAACTATAATGGAGCTCCAGCACCACTATAATAAACTTGACCTCATCTCAAACAGTGCTGATATAGACTGGAACTTCTATAACTTTTACAGAGGCAGAAGCCTGTTCCTTCAATATTAATCTAACCTGTCACCTATCTGACAGTGTTTAAGTGTTTAACCCCCAGTACAGCAAAACACAAAAGCACTGACTTAGCTATCATTGAAATCAATGGGACTTAAGCATGTGCTTAAGTGCTTTGCTGAATCAGGGCCTAAATGGATTTTATTCCATTTTTGCCATACACTGAAACAATCATAAGCAGCATCCCAGGAGGCTGAAAAGCTGCATATTTATGAATACAGGATCTATGATTAAGATAAAAGCATTGTTTATTGATTACAGGCTACACTCTGCTGTTAAAATAATGAAACTAAATAAGGTGAAGCTTTAAAGAATTGGAATTTGCCAAGAGATGGCAAAATGCCCCACAGAATCCAATGTTGACAGCCATACTGGCCTGAAGGGCAGGATTAGCTGATAACTAATAACAAATATATATAGTAGTTTTAATCCCTTAAAAAAGATATAGTTGCATACAAATAGTTTATTATTTATAGACTATGTCCACAAATGGAAATCCTTCACAAAAGGAAACCAATTGACCTTTACTTCCTAGTCATTTACCAATAAATCCACTAAATAAATATCTGACATAAGGTCCTTTAGCATTCTGCAAATTATCAGAATTTGTCCAAAGGGGTTTTGAGACACTGTGAGAGTAAACAGATGAGCAGACAAGAAAAATAGCAACTTGGTCCAACGTGAGAGGCTGGTGAGTTGAAAGCTGAGTGTACTAATCCCATAAAAATTGCTGTTTGATGAAAATGCTCTTCCTATCATCCAGAAAATCTGTGAATAAGGAGAAGTGGGAGGTGGAAGTCTTATTTGACCTCAACAGTTGATTATCTCCTTCCAAACTATTGGATTATATTCTTATCACTACAAATGTCAAAAGCCATAAAAAACCCTCAAAATGTGATGACTTTTAAAATTTCCTAAGGGTCTGATAAAGGAAATTTAATAGTGAAATCATCCAAATTCTTTATTGCCTGTTAAGAAAGGGTTCTGCAATATTTTTTCTTTCCTTTTCATCTGCTTATATAACCTTTAACATTTAATATAAAGATGCCTAAGTACCAGATTTAAAGAGACAATATGAATTAACAGAGTGATCCAAGTTCAGGTAAGACATTATCTGAACAATACCCCTTTTGCTATAATCATGAACACAATTGATTATCTGAAAATCCATGTTAAATATTTTTAAACACTGCCAGTCTCAGTTAATATATATACATATATTTGTGAAGAAGCTCTGTACAATGGAATCTTTACTTACCAAGATACAGTATGCTTTAAACTTTTACAGTTACATATACTCTACCCACAGGGTGAAATGGAATACTTGTATTTGATAGTACTCTGCTTCCTTTTAGTCCCTTTGCAATGAATTAATATTCATTTCTTGCAACTACCTTATTATATTGTGTCCTTATTTTCCAACTACTTTCTACAACACAATATAACAACTGTTGTAATGTGAACATGTATTCATATTGTGCATACGTTTAAAAACATTCCGACACTGACTAGCTTTTTCAGTTTCTTTAGGAGAAGATTTTTTGGAGAAGCTGGTTCTAACCCTGTCTGTCCTATACCTTGAGGAACAGAGTCAAAGGCAAATGTTCTCTGGAACTCAAATCATTCCAGGAAGCTTGGCATGATCAGATACACCCTGGTGGATTCTCCATGGCAGATGTATTTTAAAGTAGGAGCTACGCAGGTACCAGTGCTAAACTCTTGCACAGTCATGAAGGGTTGCTCTCTTTTCTCCTCAGAGTGAAGGAATGAAGTCTGTTCAGAAACAAACTTTATGGAGCATCTTCTAGGAGCAGTCCTGTATCATTAAGAATAAATACTTGTGATTCTCTATTGCCTTCCTTTCAAAGATCTCAGGCATCAATGAATTAAGCTTCACCATAACCCTGAGAAGTACTGCAAATATTTTGCATATGAGGAATCTGAAGAACAGAGAAATTAAGTCATCTAGCCAAGATTAGATTAAGTTAGTGGCAGGAAACTGGAATAAAACCAGATCTCCTGACTCAAAGTTTTGTGATTTAAGACCGGGACATGGCAGCCTGGGCTAGAATTTTCCTTATAGTTTATCTGGCAGATGATAGGGTTCAATGACTATTATACAGGAATAATGGGCTGTGACATGGGGGGGTATTTTATACGAGGTACAGAAATTGTTTTGGGGGTTTTTTTTGGGAGGGGGAGGTTTTCGTCGATGAGTAATTCTATTTAAATTGTATCACTGTCATACTTTGCATGCACGAAGCCTCTCTTATTTGAAGATCCTAATATGCACAATGGCAAAGCATTGCTAGTTCATTTTATAAATGTGAAAACAGAGGCATACAGAGATATTAACATGAATTTCTTAAGGTCTTTCCCATTCAGTGGAAGAGTCAGAACTCAAGACCTGACTCCTAATATTCTAACTTCCAGACTACATTGCCTCATATCTGTAAACAAAAGCTGTGCCCTAGACATTTTGATAATCCACAATTATTAGAGTTGCCAACTTTCTAATCGCACAAAACCGAACACACTTGCCCCACTCCTCCACACTCCTTTCCCTAGGCTCTGCCCCTTCTCTGAGGCACCACCCGCCACTCACTCCATCCCCCTTCCATATGTCACTTGCTCTCCCCCATCCTCACTCACTTTCACTGGGCTGGAGCAGGGGGTTGGAGGTTGGGGTGGGAGGGGGTGAGGACTCCAGCCAGGGGTGTCGACTCTGGGGTGGGGACAGGGATGAGGGGTTTGGAGTGTGGGAGGGGGCTCAGGGCTGGGGCAGGGGGTTGGGGTACGGGAGTGGGTGCGGTTTCCAGCTGGGGGTGTGGACTCTGGGATGGGGCTGGGGATGAAGTGTTTGGGATGTGGGAGGGGGCTCAGGGCTGGGGCAGGGGGTTGGGGTATGAGAGCGGGTGTGGGCTCTGGGAGGGAGTTTGGGTGTGGGAGGGGGCTTGGGTCTGGGGCAAGAGGTGCGGGGTGTGTTCTCTGGGAGGGAGTTAGGGTGCGGGAGGGAGTTCCAACCTGGGGCAAGGGGTTGGGGTGAGGGAGGGAGTTTGGGGTGTGGGCTCCATCTGGGCAGAGCTCATCTTAGGTGGCCACTTCCAGGAGCTATGCGGAGCCAGAGCAGCCATGGAGCTGCACTGCCGACAGGACTTTTAGCGGCCTGGGCATACTGACCGGAGCCACCAGGGTCCCTTTTTTGGCCGGGTGTTCCAGTCAAAAACTAGATGCCTGGCAACCCTAACAATGATAGAACAAAAAGAATGCAGAAATAGAACAAATGTGATGGAGTTTCCAAAATATACATTGCTATACAGTTTCACAGTTGTTACTCAGAGCCTTTAAGTAATTGCATATAGCTTTAATTTAGAATATATTTTTACTATTTAGAAGATCACACATACTAGTGCTGCCAGATGCATTTCTGACATTGCTTTGGATTGTAAGATCTTAGGCTGGGATAATTTCTACATTTATACAATGCACAATGGACACCTATCTCTACATGGCTCTCAAGGCAAAGTATATTATTAAGAATTACAACAAGTAATATAAATCCTGATTACATCCAGTCGTTGAGATATCTACAGGGCTATGAAAAGTTTCCCACCTATAACCCAGGCATTTTATGCAGAATTTTACCTGCTAAATTATAGAACTATTTAATCACTGACAACGCTACTGAACTAATGAGAATATGGACAACAGTGATCCACATTTTCCTTTATGGTGCATGAAAACAGTATTAGAAACAAAGTTGTTATTAGCTTCTGCCTGAAGGTAGATGAACATTCTGCATTTACAGACAAAATGTTCTTATAATTGGTCCATTCAACCTTGAACAATTAAACAAATCATTCTTGACATTTTCCATATACTGGTTAGCTTTGCACTTTCCTGGAACTCTACGTGCTGTGCAAATCCTCTGAAAACCAAATACAGTCATTAAATATTGGGCCAAATTCAACACTGTCCTAAGCCAGCAAATCATAATACTAGCTGCATTTCCATAGTATTTTTCATTCAAGTATTTGAATATTTTTAAACAAACATCAACTAAATTTACCCTTTTATGTACTTTAGGTAAATATATTAACCCCCTTTTATAGACAGCTCATTGTTTAAATGTAGACTTAGAGATAACTTTTCTCTATTTCATCACTTCTTAAGGTCTTGATTCAGCAAAGTGCGTAAGTACATGCTTTACTTTAAGTGATTTCCATGGGATTCAATGGGATTACTCACATGCTTTAAGGTTAATCATATGCTTACGTGCTTTGCTGGACTGGAGCCTAAAGCATTCACAGACTTGAGCATTATCACCTTCCCTAAGCCTCAATATAGATTCCCTTCCCCAGTCCTGAACACACCCGAGTAACTGCTGGTATCCCTATGAGATCACCTTTCCTTCAAGTCAGTCTCTTCCTCTTCCTTCAGTTCTTGAACATACCTTGGTACCTACCCTCCATCTACAAGATGGAGAGGACAAAATCCTTCCTCCTGTATCTTGAACATACCTTGGTTTGCAGCCCCTACTGCCTGCATGATCCCTGTAAATGCTCATGAGATGCTTGATGTATAGAGAAACCAAGCACCTGCAGTTCAACATGGGAGTGTGGGTGCTCAGTATTTCTGAAAGGCAGGTCCGTAATGTCTCTTCAACAGAGCAAGGATACCTTATAAACATATAGATAACTTGGATACTTGATTATCCTGGTGGTGTCTTGCCTCTGCAAGGCAGGGAGAGGAAAGGGGAGGAGATACCCCAAGTAGCTTAGGGAAGAAATTGGGGTAAGGGAACTCTGCACTTAGAAAAAGATCTAGTGGTGTTTGTGTAGTGAACCCTTTTGGCAGATTCTCTGCTAAGGACTTCAAATGGATATGATGGACAGGTAAATATGGGATCACAAGGGGAAGAGCCATGCGGGAATCTCAGAGAAGGAGCAGGAAGTTGTTTTGGGGAACAGATCTAGCAGTCACATCTTGAGAGTTGCTGGGCACCTGCAACTTTCAGTGAGGCCAATGGGGGCTGCAGCTCTCTTGGATTTGATCATAGGAGCTCTCTTTCCTCTAAATCCAAATCATGCGTGAATACTTGACAGGCTGATAGATGCTCTCCTCCTGAGAAGGTAAATATTTTAATAACTGGTGAAGAAAGTTGCAAATATGGGCTCTGGTTCAGCAAAGAACTTAAGCACAGCATTTAAGAATCCTGCTGAAGTCAATGAGACTACTCACATGGTTAATTACCATGCTTAACCAGGGCCTTGATGCTGATTAGTTAAATAAGAAAAACAAATTTATATTACATACCCACTTAAAGAGACATTATACTATTATCTGTATGATATATACCTCAGCAGTAGTTTTGCCTGAGTAAAGACTGCAAGATTTATACCTTTAATATCATATTCCTCTTATATTATTAATTATAGAATAGGAGCAAGAACAACGTAGCAGAATAAAAAATTGATTTAATTCCATTTTTATACCTATTTCAAGTTATTTTACCTTTGAGGAGAAAACAGATTATAAATTCTACATGCTTGGTCTGTAATAAAAATAAATGATCTCATTTAAAAATTAACAATTAAGTAATGAGACATTGAATGACCAGATTAGTTTGACAATAGGTGCCATGGGGCTTATATACAAGGAAGGAGTGATACAACAGCAGAAAACTAATTTTAGACAAAGAACATTCTCCATTATCTACACAAAATATGGCCTTTTGGCTTAATTTTGGATTCATCTACTTACAAATGGAGCTTTGAAGTCAATACATGTTACCAACCTAAGGTTCATTCTAATGTGCACTTAAAACAGCTTTAAATGGAAAAGTAAGAGTTGTCACAGAGACTTCTATTGGCTGAAATTGCTTACTGCAATAATTGTTGACACTTAACCAGAGTTTAGCTATAGTTGTGATGGTCTTAATTTGATATTTTTGATGCACTCCAGCAATGTAGACATAAAGGCTTAGTCATTACTGGATACCCGAACAGGTATATTTAGGGCTACGTCACAGGGCACTCCCTCAGCTACCCCATGTGCCACATTGCATGGCCCATTTGGGTAGTCTCTTATTCAGAATGTACATGGTCTGGTTTTTTTCCCCCCCATGTGAATTTTTAATCTTTAGATTGTATCTTTATTTACAGAAAAGAGCACAGGAATGTGTCCATTCCTTCCAGCTTTCTCTACTACATCCAGCTCCCTCTAGAGCTCTCCCCTTAATTCCTGTTCCTGCCAATTATATACATCTTCCCCTTATTCAGCTAATTAACTTGTTAACCCAACGATCTCCACCATTACAGATTAATTGATTCCAATGATGCCCATGATCGTCTCTGTTACACAACTGCCTAAGTGACCAGGGTGCTACAGCTAGCACTCTGTCACAGGCTGGCATTAAATGATTTGGGGTTTTGGCATGAACTGCAGATTTTTTTTGGAATGTAAACAGAGGCGATGGAACGGAAGCTCTCCTGGAATCTACATCTCATGATAGGCAAAAAAAATCTCTCTATGGATGGACTAGATATATCTAGTGATTACAGCCACAGTTTGGGAGCCAGAAATCCCTGAGTTCTAAAGCTGGCTCTGACCCTGACCCCCTCTGTGATGTTGGGGCAGATTAAACTTCTTTGCCTCAGTTTCCCCATACGCAAAATGGTGATGAAAATAACTGAACTACCGCACAGGGATAATGTGCAGATTTGTAAAACCGCTTGAAAATAAAAGGCCCCATGGCTCTGATTTGTAGAGATGCTGAGTACCAGCAATTCTAATGATAGTCAGTCAGAGCTATGCATGCTCAGCACCTCTGAAAGCCAGGGCCTGTGTAAAATGGTTAATATTTGTGGAAAAAACTTTAATGGTGCTGCCAATTTCAGAGCTTAATCTATGCAACCCTAACGTATCTCTTACTCGTATTAGTATACCTATGGATGACAATGAGACTGCTCATGTGAGTTAGAATTACACACGTGTAAGGATTTATCTAGGGAAATATAAAATATTTTGGGATACCTATGATAAATGTAAACAAGATGAGAACACCACCTTTTGTGGCTGTCTCAAAAGATAAATATGGTATTTTAAACAGTAATATTTAGTAACCTTAAAATCTCGGTGTTGCAATGAATAGTGATTTAGCATCCCAAATCTCATGTTCAGAGGGGATTTAGGGACTTAGCAGCCTAAAGCTCTTTTAAAAATGAGATTTGGGCTCCTAAATCAGTTAGGCATTGCAACACTGAGCACTGCAGTGCCTAAATACCTTTAAAAACCTGGGCCTCAGCCCTTATTCTGTAACATCCTTAGAGTAATACATACTCATTGGGTGAAGTCCTGAGCTCACTGAAGTCAGCTGAAGTTTTATCGCTGTCTTCAGTATGCCAGAATTTCACTCACAATGAACAACTATTTACAAATATTTCATATAGTGTTGTCAGTGGATAATATTAGCATCCTATACACATGCATTTAAATCAAAACAGATAAAGAAGCATCATAACTGGTATCCTTGGAGACGCAAACATCAGTGGGCTGAACGATATTGCCACATACTTTCTAAGCTATGTATGTGATGAAAATTTTCCACAGAGTGTCAATCTATTCGTGAAAATGAATGATCAATATTATTTTTGGTATAACTGCAACTGGGTTTCTTTAGATTTTAATGTAGAAATATTCTGTTACCTGTGATACTACATAACTTTTTTCTTCATCTTTGCAAACATTTCTCTAGTCTCACAATTACAGCTGAACAAAAGGAAAACAGTTAAACAGATGGAAATAATTATTTAAACACGTTTCCCCGGACTCACAATTAGAGTGAGGCTGGTAAATTTAAGGAAACTGACAAACAAGGAACTGTTTCTCCTTTCATGCCATTGTAACTCTGGAGTCACTCCATTTAAGTTAGTGAATACAAAACAAAACAAAACAAAACAAAACCAAAAACTATGGCAGAGCTGGTGTGGAGTCAGACGCGCCAAGATCTTATGTATAAATGGAGATATTTTGCCCACTAAACTGAAGCACATGCTCTCCCACATCTCAGTTCCTCTGGAAACTGGGAGTTTTATTTAAAGTGTACCTAAATATGATCTCTAGAGACCTTTCAAGGTTTAAAATTTTTTGCCTGTATTCCTGCAGATTCTGTAATATGGTGGAAGTTTTATAAGCCCAAGTGACTAATAAATGTAGTTAAGATATTACTTGGTGTAAGAAAGACTTTGAAAAAGTTAAGCAGCTCTTGGCATTGAGACGTTTGCTTTTGGTTCTCAGTTAATCAGATGGGTCAAAATGCTGTCTTACGAGTGGTCATAGGCCACAATAATCTTAATGTGAGAAGTCAGGTTTGTCTGTGTTCTCCTCCGTTAGTCAACCCTGTTGTGGATCACTGGCCTCTAGAAATCACATTTCATCCACACATCTCACGTATAAAACAATAAAAGTGGAATCCAAAGGTTGCACTGGGTGGCTGAGATATGCTCATAACTAGAGGTGGTTAAAATGCCAATTGTTAAGAATAGGGGGGTTTTAAGTTTCTGGTGACATGTTTAAGTTTTTGAAGGAAAAAAATGAAAATCCAATTTTTTCATTTTTCAAAAGGCACATGTTCTGTATCTAGGTTTTTGATCTTTTTGCTGATTCTCTCCTCTCTTTACTTTGTTTTCCCCTTTCAAGTGGCAAAGTGGAAAAAAATGGAACAGGGCAGAAACGCGGGGAGGGGAAGGAGAGAAGTGGGCAGAGATAAAAGGAAAAAAACCCAAAATAGAAACAAAGACCTTTAGAAAAGAAGTAAACTTCTTTAAACACTAATTAGAAAACTTCAGCAACAGGATGACTCTCCCAACATACAGCAGATATTTATTCAACCCATTGGCAAGAATTTTTGAAGCTTATCAATTTTATATGTCTGAAAGGCTGATCTTGCATTTCAAGGAAACCCTTGCAATATTCTTAGCAAAGGGATGTATCGAATCACCAGATTTCTAGATATATTATTTACCATTTCTGATGTACCTGACTGTTAATAGTTCTCATTCTCAATGCATAAAGTGCCATCCCATCCTCTCTAGTTTCAGACAGAGAACCATATGATAAGTACAATTTAATTCCTAGTTTTCCTCTCTTATGGAAAGTTGCCAGTGCTGTCTTAAATGTATTATGGAGTGACACGGGAACTCTACATCACTGAGGTTGAAACAAAGCTCCTGTTATAAAGGATGATTTTTGATTCCCTTTTCCCTTCCTGGCAACTTAGCCTAAAACACCTAAAGAGGCAAAATTGCAAAATTAAGGTTGAATCAGCAGTTGAAATCAGAGATAGTGAATGATTAATTATTGCATGGACATTGGAAATGGGTTGGATACCTTAATTAAGCATTACCAGATCACTTAACAGAAATTCAGGTAGGAGCATTTGTGAATGGAGGAGAAGGAGCAGTATATGTATAGTGTTTAAAAATATTTGGTTGGGTGTTAATTATCCTTTTGAATATTATTTTTGTAAGGGAATGGTCTATTAATTTCTTCACATTGTGTATTTCAAAGAACCGGTTTCTTCACAAATACTTTTCTGCACAAGTAAGCCTAGGGACATCTACAGACTAATTCTGCCTTCATCTCTTTCAAATCTACCCATTATATACTTCTAGTGCACCAATCACTGCAGTTACCTAGGGAAATATAAAATATTTTGGGATACCTATGATACATGTAAACAAGATGAGAACATCACCTTTTATAGCTGTCTCAACAGATAAATAAGATATTGTGAACAGTAACATTTAGTAACCTTAAAAACCTTAGCACTGTTTAGATGTCTTCGAGGTGACTGGACATTTCCTTCTGTGTTGGTGCCTGGAAAGTGTGCTGCTGCTGAGTATAAAAACTTAGATTTGAGTAAAGTGATATGTAATTTGGAAATGTTATTTAGCTATGTGGAAAATTGGACAGCTGACTAGGGAGGAGTATAAAAATATTGCTAGAGGATGCAGGGTTGTAATCAGACAGGCCAAGGCACAATTGGAGTTGCCGCTAGCAAGGGATGTGAAGGGTAACAAGAAGGGTTTCTAGAGGTATGTTAGCAACAAGAAGAAGGTCAGGGAAAGTGTGGGACCCTTACTGAATGGGGGAAGCAACATTGTGATACATGATGTGGAAAAAGCTGAAGTACTCAAAGCTTTTTTTGCCTCAGTCTTCACAGGCAAGGGCAGCTCCCAAAAGCTGGACATGCAAAAGTCCATGGGTCCAGATCTAATGCATCCAAGGGTGCTGAGGGAGTTGGCTGATGTGATTGCAGAGCCATTGGCCATTATCTTTGAAAATTCGTGGCGACTGGGGGGAGGGCCCGGATGATTGGAAAAAGGCAAATATAGTGCCCATATTTAAAAAAGGGAAAAAGGAGAACCCGGGGAACTACAGACCAGTCAGCCTCACTTCAGTCTCTTGCAAAATCATGGAACAGGTCCTCAAGGAATTCATTTTGAAGCACTTGGAGGAGAGGAAGGTGATTAGGAACAGTCAACATGGATTCACCAAGGACAAGTCATGCCTGACCAACCTGTTGGCCTTCTATGATGAGATAACTGGCTCTGTGGATATGGGGAAAGTGGTGGATGTGATATATCTTGACTTTAGCAAAGCTTTTGATATGGTCTCTCATAGTATTCTTGCCAGCAAAAAAAGTATGGATTGGATGAATGGACTGTAAGGTAGATATAAAGCTGGCTAGATTGTCAGGCTCAATGGGTAGGGATCAACTGCTCGATGTCTAGTTGGCAGCCGGTATCAAGCAGAGTGCCCCAGGGGTCGGTCCTGGGGCCGGTTTTGTTCAACATCTTTATTAATGATCTGGATGATGGGATTAATTGCACCCTCAGCAAGTTTTCAGATAACACTAAGCTGGGGGGAGAGGTAGATATGATGGAGGGTAGGGATAGGGTCCAGAGTGACCTAGACAAATAGAAGGATTGGGCAAAAAGAAATCTGATGAGGTTCAACAAGGACAAGTGCAGAGTCCTGCACTTAGGAAGAAAGAATCCCATGCACCGCTACAGGCTGGGGACCGACTGGCTAAAAAGCAGTGCTACAGAAAAGGACCTGGGGATTACAGTGGATGAGAAGCTGCATATGAGTCGGCAATGAGGGCACACTGCTAAGAAGGCCAACGGCATATTGGGCTGTATTAGTAGGAGCATTGCCAGCAGATCAAGGGAAGTGATTATTCCCCTCTATTCAACACTGGTGAGGCCACACCTGGAGTACTGCATCCAGTTTTGGTCCCCCCCCCCTACAGAAGGGATGTGGACAAATTGGAAAGAGTCCAACGGAGGGCAACAAAAATGATTAGGGGGCTGGGGCACATGATTTACGAGGAGAGGCTGAGGGAAGTGGGGTTATTTAGTCTGCAGAAGAGACGAGTGAGGGGGGATTTGATAACAGCCTTCAATTACCTGATGGGGGGTTCCAAAGAGGATGGATCTAGACTGTTCTCAGTGCTGGCAGATGGCAGAACAAGATTTAATAGTCTCAAGTTGCAGGGGAGGTCTAGGTTGGATATTAGGAAACACTATTTCACTAGGAGGGTGGTGAAGCACTGGAATGGGTTACGTAGGGAGGGGGTGGAATCTCCATCCTTTGAGGTTCTTAAGGCCTGGCTTGACAAAGCCTTGGCTGGGATGATTTAGTTGGTGTTGGTCCTGCTTTGAGCAGGGGATTGGACTAGATGACCTCCTGAGGTCTCTTCCAACCCTAATATTCTATGATTCTATAACATACTGGGTCAAATCATTGTTTTTAGTGGGCACTATATTCATGTTTCCATTCTTTAACATACCCACCCTGAGCAGAAAATAGACTTCGGAATTAAATAGGAGAGCTATATTGTCTTGGAACGATCAACCTGTTCATTGACAATGAAGACTAGACTGGATAAAAGCAATCCTAGTTAAGACAAAATAGCCTCTTTCTAGTTATTACTGATACATGGGATGGGGCAGGATGTGTCAAGGATAAAATAGTCAATGACCAGTTTTTTAGGTTCAGTAAAACAAAGAGTATGGGCTAGATCCTCAGATGGTGCAAACTACCATAACACCTTTTAAATAAATCTGGCTGAAGTCAATCTGACATTCTAGCCCTATGGTTGGCACTATTAGTATCTGCAGAAATTTTGGGAGGTATTATAGCATGGTCTGTATTATAAAGCCAGGAGATCAATGAAACAAACATATTTTTCTCCTTAATTGTGTAAACCTCTGGACCAGCGTTAGCCATGGTGTAAGCAGATGCAACTCCATTGACTTTGGTGGAGTTATAGCCATTTACAATGTTGAATTTGGCCCCAGGTGGATTAATTTTCTCAGCCATAGAAAGTAAAGCTCCTGGCATGTTGCCTGCACTACAGATGGATCAGTCATGTCTCACAGACACACAGCTCTTTTCATCTGACACAATTATTGATTCTGCATTTTGTTATTCTGCCAAATGCAGCCAGTTGTTGTCTTGTAGGTGGTAATCCTTATTGTTGTTTCATAGATGGAATATCAGTCCATCAATCTTATTTCACAACAGGCTCAGTGTTTCAGCCAGAGACATTGCTCTTATCTTCTCCCTCTGCTTCTGAAACACTATCAGATTATCCACAATTGCATAGGAGATTGGACTGGCTAGAAGTAGAAAGGCCCATGACAGTTATATGTCATATGTTGTAGAGATAAAAGCACCACCCATTCTTCCCAGTGTGTCCTTGTTTTGATCTGCCAGGGGCTGAAAACTCTGGCCTTCTATCCAGCAAAATACTTAAACATGTCGTTAGTCCTACTGACTGCACTTTGCAACATCAAACCTTTTGGACAGTAGAGGACAACAGAGTATGATTATTCATAGGAATATCACTTGTTTTCCCTAGAAATAAGGCTATACGTTTGTCATGGGCATGAGTTCCATGACAAAACATGAAATTGTATTTAATTTATGAATTTTATTTATAAAATAAAGGCTATTCAATATATAATTTTCATGGAAAACAATTCAAATTATTTTCTGCCCATCATTGTTCCTTTTTAAAAAAATGAAAATGAACTTAGCATTTTCCTTCCATGATGTTTCCATTTTTTGCCAGGACAAACTATTACCACTAGGCCCTGATCCTGCACTGGAATCCCATAACTCAGACCTCACCACCCCATGTCCATGTAGAGCTCCTGTTAACATCACTGGGGTTCCCCATTGGGTGCAGGGATCCATACTAGTGAAATTTAATGCAAGATCAGAGCATTAATAATGAATCTTAATGTCCAGTTTGGCTGACATCCTAGCAGGCTATGTGTGTCGTCTGGAATTCTTTGTCACTAGACCTGCACGAGGGCAGAGCCAGCAGTCACTTCTGTGGACTATCCCAAATGCTCCCTGTGGTTAGATATTTGGCTATGTGTGTGTGTTCTCCATGTGCTGTCCCAGCTCTGTGCAGAGACAGTTGGCACAGCAGATCTCGAGCAAACCGCCCAATGACCAAAAGATCTGTTAAGGTATGAAGGCATCCAGCCAGGTTTATTGTTGACGAAGCACGGTAATAGCACCTGGCAACCCTACGAGGCTACTAAGACATTTATGCCCATTACAATGGACACAGCTCAGTCAGTGGTGGGACTTCCCATTGCCCCCTAGGCTGGCCAAAGATACTCCCTCTGAGATACATGTTTATATCAGGATATAAACAAGTTAAATACTGTCATCCTGACCTTATCTTTTAGGAAGGGTCAGTGTGCTTCTGTTATTCTTGGGGAATGTTTAGGTACCATCCTTGATCTCAGGATGTTCTGGTACCACTTGATATCAGGAAGTGTTTGCGTGAGTACTCTGTACTTAGAACTTCTTAGGAATGTGTATTTCTGCAATATCAGCCCTGTTCTTCCCAAATTCTGTGAGCAAGTCCTGCCTCATACCAGGCCCCTGATACAAGGGCTTATGTCTCAGGCTCTCTTCCTACTACATTCCCCCGCTTTTTGTCTTTTTATGGGGAGGACGTTTACCCATCTTCCCGGAAAAACATAATGCACGGACTGAAAATGACCCAGTGGGCTAAACACTGTTTTTTGGCCATTTTGCTTTACCCATGTTCCACAAGATAATATAAATGTGTGAGAGTCTAGTACCTGAATTAGCTTACATTCTTTCAGAGGCTACAGAGAGACTGCGAAAAGCCAATCACTATGACGACTAAAGATGGTTTAAAATTATTATTTGTACAGCTGATCGGCCTAATTCAGCACTTTGTTTTTAATCAGTGAGTTGTCCAAGAATTTTCTCCACTTTCTCTAGCTCATACTGCACCTTGAGCATGAATCGCCACATCTTCTCTTCAATACTCTTCAGTTATATTTAATTTTGTTTTCTTTTAAAATGTCTTGTTTTCTCATTCAGGATGTAGCCTACCTCCACCGTCTATTACACTCATTCCCACAACCATAAGTCCTTTATGTTCTCTCATATGATCTCTATATATTACACACACTCAGTAGATTGAAAGCTTCTTATACAAATACTCATAATTGTTCATAGATACACATTCTAGGTCACGAATGGCAGTATTTGCAGGAATAAGATCACCTCATCTGAACAAACCATTCATATACTTGTTCACAGAAAATACGAACAGACAATTTGTTATTCATAAACATGTTTGCAACTAATTTTTCCTCCATTGTTCCTCACCAGGACACCCAAATATGCAAGGGATTGTATAAATTCATAGCACATAAACCATTGTGCCACCTTTGATCGGATCTCTAGTTGCTTCATTGCAGAATATTTTGTCTCCCTCACTACATAGGGGGCTTGCACTTAGAAATCCAAATGGATCAGTCTGGAATGTTGCTACAGTGAAATATGTTCTGACAAACTACTTAATAAATATCAGTAAAGAAATGATGCACAACCAGCTTCCAAAGAGCTATTTGTCAAACACCAGCAAAAATATCAGTGTTGGTTTGATTGTAGACATAATGATTTTTCTTGTCATGTAGCTTGTGGCTATGTAGTGAAAGCTACTTTCTCTCAGATCTTCTGAGACGGAAATGGCTGTTTGTATGTTGATGAGTACCTCTTATACATTAAACACAGATATTGACTTGTCCAGCCTCTAAATACCAATAAGTAGGAACACTGTATGTTTTTTTATGAATTTCAATAACAGAGAAGAACAATCTCTCTCTCTCTCTCTCTCTGGCTATAAATGCACCAAAAATGTTCTTTAGTTACCAATAGAAGAAGCTTTTGTTGGCTCCATATATCTACTGAACATCCTCTTTATATGTCCACATCACATTCTGATGTAAAGGAATACCATGTATGGATGTCAAGTATCAGAGGGGTAGCTGTGTTAGTCTGGATCTGTAAAAAGCAACAAAGAATTCTGTGGCACCGCATAGACCATGCGTCTGACAAAGTGAGTATTCACCCACAAAAGCTTATGCTCCAATACATCTGTTAGTTTATAAGGTGCCACAGGACTCTTTGTTGCTTTTTACATGTATGGATGGTTCAAAGATTCACTGAGTAGGAACATTGTTTGAAGGAAGCAATAGAAAAAAAACCTCTATGGAAGATAATCTGAAACATGATATTTAGTAATTAGCCCATAAGAAACAGGATAGAATGCTGGCAGCTCTTCGTGTAGCTGAAATCAAGCTTTCATGGTGGATACCTACCTCTAAGTATCAGAGGGGTACCCATGTTAGTCTGTATCCACAAAAAACAATGAAGAGTCCAGTGGCCCTTAAAGACTAACAGACTAACCCCTCTGTTAGTCTTTAAGTTGCCACTGGACACCTACCTCTAAGTACACCAAATGCTAAACAGAAAGGCTTGCTGAAGTTGTTACTGGAACAAATGGCTGTTTTAAAAAATTGAAAGTAAGAATTGTATTTGGTAATTTATTCAGCATTTTCTTAATGTCAGTGGTCACCCAATATCTACATTAATGATCCCAGGTGTGACAAGTGTTTGTATACAATATGCTAGCTCCAGCAAGCTATTTGTAGTGAAGTCACATTGATTTACATTATTGATTTCATTTCAGCCTCGGTGACTAATTATTCAAGCTGCTTTCATTTGAAATCTGTGACTTCTCTATTTCTGCCTTTTTTGTGTAGTCTTGATGCATGCAAATGATGTCTACTGTGATGAAATAACACCACTGAAAAGGAAGACAAAATAGGCTTTATATATATACCGTAGGTCATGTTTAAAAATATATAGAAAGGATTTCCCCCCATAATTCAACCTTGAGATTTAGACCTGTGTTTGATAAAGTTATAAGCTAAAAAAAAGTTTTACTTTAGGGAGTGATTCAGTTTTTGAACTCGAGGACTATTGGCTGTTATGTTTTCCTGCAGTGCATAAATTGAGCAGTGTATGTTTGTTTCACTATATAATGCACAGTGATTACACCATGCTGTCTGTGCTACCTCACATTATTCATAACTGGCTAAATCATTGCCTCCTTTCTCCATGTGCCTTAACTCAGTAGAATTAGTCTAGCTCCAAACAGATGAAGGATGTCTGTGGCAGGGGGACAGGGATAGGATTTGCAGATTGTTCTGCTCTACAGGGCTCCTTGTTATACCAGCTTGCAGGAAGCTATACTGCAAGGGTGAGGGGTGGATTTGTCACAATGTGGATCCATTATAAGAATATTAGAATAGCCATACTAGGTCAGACCAATGGTCCATCCAGCCCAGTATCCTGTCTTCCAACAGTAGCCAGTTCCAGATGCTTCAGAGGGAATGATGCTTCAGAACAGGGCAATGATCTAGTGATCTCCTCATACAGAACCATACTTGTAATCATTTTTTGTTGCTTTTTGTGTATCTTTTACAATTCTATCTTTTTTGAGATGGGGTAACCAGAACTGCATGCATGGTTCATAATGGATTTATATAGTAGCACTGGCTTCCTAACATTGTTAGCTTTTTTTCACTGCTGCTGCACATTGAGCAGACATTTTCAGAACCAGCTATGATGACTCCAAGATCTCTCTTGAGTGCTAACAGCTAATTTAGACCTCATCATTTAGGATGTATAGTTGGGATTATATTTTCCAGTGCGCATTATGTTGCACTTATCTACAAAGAATTTCATCTGACATGTTGTTGCCCAGTCACCCAGTTCAGTGAGAACCCTTTGTAGCTCTTCATAGTCAGCTTTGGACTTTGCCTTGAGTAGTTTTGTAACACCTTCAAATTTTACCACCTGTTTATCCCCCTTTTCCAGATCACTTATGAATATTCTGAACAGCACAGATCCCAGTACAGTATCTTCCACAGAGGCAGAGTGTACTGGCTGAATGGGCAACCACAGCCCTGCATCGGCAGAGTGTTTCTGCCATCAAGGTTTGGATGTGGTAGTGGTGGGGATTCCTTATCCAGGTCCTAGAGATTATCAATGCAAAGCTGTGCCATTATTTGGTCTAGTGTGCTAAAGGGAACCCATTGAGGCAGTTCATGCAGTAATACAAAATAAATGAGAAGTAAGAAACTGAGATATGTGGTGTTTGGAAAGTTGAGCCCATGGAGGCATTTGACTGCAGCATCAAAACTGCACTGATACGTGAAATCACATTTCCTTATAACAGAAAGATTACAATATAACTGTGATTGTGGTATACATAGCTATGATCCCATATCCTGTACATTGCATCTTGAAATGTTAGAAATCTGACTACCTATTCATTAGGATTATGAGGGGATTGAAGATGGAGGATCCTACACTCTGTTTTCTCTCTCACTGAGATTTTATATAATTCTTCTTTATTTCCTTAATTTAGAGTAAGCCATTTAAAATTATTATCATTCTCCCCATGTATGGAAAGCATACTTGAAGTAAATCTTGAAATGTTCCATTCAAACACATGCCCCAAAGCCTGGACACTAACCAAACTTCGTGTATCCCAAACCTCCTAGGATGGGAACATCCATCTGAGGTGGAAACCTCATTAGGGTGAGTTTAGATCCCCCGTTCCCAACTTTCCTGCACAAACTCAGCACTTACAACAGCTACTAGTAGCACTGAAGACAGCAGGAACTTTCTTAGTGTAGCTAAAGTTGAACATCTCACTTTTTCTTTTTAAATAATGAGGCTGACTAGGGATGCAGAGAAGACCGCTTTGATATTCACAATGGGAAAACCACCTACCACCTTTTTACTAAAGATATGTGAGAGTGATGCCCCAAATCATCCAGTTGATGGCTTAAAATCAGCGGAGACGAATACCAGATACACTAAATATGTTCCTCAGTGGATACATCTGCAAAACTGACAGTTGCTTGAACTTGAGTAGGATGTACAGAGATTCAGAAAAAAGCAAAACAAAGTCCGTAGCCAGGCTAAGTAGCATTTTATTTCCTCACTGTTCTCCTGTGATCTTGTTTCCTTTCATGTTTCTGTTGTTCGCTGCCGCAATATTCTCCCTTCAGTACCATAGTGCTGAATACTGACAAGACTGTACTTATAACAACTCTCACCAGTCACTTCTGGAAAAAAAAATTCTTTAGATACCAAAACTCTGTATCCGTCAAGTCAGAGTGTATGACAATCTGAGGGTATTTGGAGTGGTTGTGAAGCCTAATTAATGCTTTTAAGGTGATTTGGAATCCTCATGTAAGTAGAATGGTACTATTATTCCTTCTTCATGACTATAAATGTAACCATTTGAAACTCATCATATGTGATATCCATCTGGCAGCAGCACACTACATAATATAGTCAGATGGAGCCATCAAGTTTATTTTAAGCCAAACACTAAAACAGTGCCATGCAATATCCACTTCAATATGTTTGCTTCCAGAAACCAACACGGTTCCCCTTTTTATGGCAATACCTAGTTTCTTTACTTCAGATGTTATTACACAAAACTAATTGCACCCCTCTCCCCTATTTCTTTGTCAAGTATCCAGAGATTCCCTTGATCTTAGACCTTTCCTCACTAATTCTCAGCAATACTCTCCATATTAGCCCTCTCCTTACTACAGGTTTTCCCCTCTCTAGGAGGCTTGAGTGTGTATTCCAACCTGGGGAGAAATGAGTCTAACAGCCCCATAATCTCTGATAGTGACTGCAGAGAGCAGTTGTTATTTATTTGTTCCTAGGCTTCAAAGTAGGTAGCCCCCTACCCTGGCAGGGTTAAGCAAACACCAGCCCAGTTTTCAGGATTTCCTATATCAGGTGGAGAAGATTTCTATTTCTCCCTCCCAGAAGTATCTCTACCCTGTAATAAAGCTACTTCTATTCTGGCACCGTCTCTTATAACTGCGCCCCAAATGACCCTCAGCTGTAGCTGATTCGATGTTTAAGTGGTGACTTCACAGTGCAGTATTTAAACCATTCCTTGTTTGACCAGATGGGAGGGTAGGGATGTTCAGGCTATGTCAGTGAGCTGCATATACAGCCATAGTCAAGTCTTCATAATTAATTATGGATAGTGCTCCATCCCTAGTTAAGGCTCCAATCTACTTTTCTTATAAAACTTATTTTTATCATCTCATAACTGTGTCTAAGAAAGTTAATGTGGTATAAATACTTGCCAGATTCACTTTTAAGACAAGGGACATTTTTTAAACAAGATTTGAAGAAAATTAGTCAAATTCTTGGTACTTGATTGGTAGTTAAAAAATCCTGACTTAAAGGGTGCATGCTACTCCAATTATTTTCAGTGTTTTTGCAACCCTTATAACTTAGCCTTTAAACTGCTCAGAAGGTTTTTGTTTTATGCTGAAAATATTGTTTTTAATCTGAGAACATGTTTTCTATGCAATCAGTCAAAACATTTTTTAAATTGATTGCTTAAAAGGTACTTGAAAAGTTAATGTATCTAACCATTTTTGTATCCTTGTTGCTTAAAAAAAAGTTGACTGATAATACTTCAAACTTTATTGTAGGCTTTTTGTCTAATAGCAAACTGTTCTGCATATAGAGAATATGATGTGTATTTGTGGTCACATTAGGATGTTGGTATGATGGAAAGTCGTATCGCTGGATGATAAAAGGCAAAATATTGCAGTTTCTGGTCTGGTGAACTGGAAGATACCTGCTTTGGTGTCTGTAAGCTATATGTGTTGGTAAATAGTGGGTTGTGAGTGTTTGTAGTCCATAAGCAAAACATTATGATGTAAAGTGGGTATAAATCAGTTTCTAGTTTATAGGTAGGGACTAGGCAAAGAGCTTTGAATATTGAGCTACCATCCTTTAAATGGTTAATCCCACACTTTTACAAGAGTAGATAATGAAATGTAAGTGTCCTTATTATTCATAATTTTTATGCTGGAAGGTGTTAATAGCTGCCTGTCAAGCAGCTTTGATCTATAGGTAATTACACACCTGTAGTGAAGTTGCTGGGTGTTCTTAGCACCCTTCATTTAGATTAAATGAAGGGGTAATTAAATACCCTTATGGGTAGTGTTGGGTGAAACAAGAGAAACCACCACCCAAGTCGCTTACCAGCATGCTAAGGCCTGGGCAGAAGCCAAGCCCTGTGGGCTGAGGGGCTTTCCTGGGGACTAAAGGCAAACATATGGGCTGGGATATTGATTGGCTGCCCCTGTGTTTGTGTGGGTCAGAAGGAGAAAGCAATCAGAGACCAAGAGAGACCGAAAGAAGCATTAGTGAGCATGGCACTAACGGGGAGCAGACACAGAGCTCCTTGGAGCACAGGACTCCTTGGAAAATACAGACTTGGATTTCTCAACAAGGAAGCGGCCTATGTTGGTTGTTCCGGCTGTGTTCAGGGGAACAAACTTTTTGTATGTTCTATGTAAATAAACATGAATGCCCAGAGAAATACCAACTCACACAATTAATTGCTCCTCCTAAAGGAAACAACCTGGCAAAGCCTCAGATACTGGTTAACTGCTTGGGCCAAGGGGCAACAATATGTTCCAGACTTGATGTTAAAGAACAGAATTAAGTTCAAGATAACAAAGTTGTTTTTTTAAATCTGTCCTAGATAAAGGTGTAGTTACCATGCCAACTGTAAACCTCAAACATACTTGTCCAATTGCTGAAATGTGGGCACAGTTTAGCTGAGTACAGATTGATGCTTGGAAAGTACACATCCCTAGATGCAGATTGACTGATTAACAGTCAACATTTCAAGAACTGAAAAGATAAATGCTTTGTCCCAGCTTCATAAATGTTTTTAGGATACTAACGTCCATTGATTTCAATGGAATTTAGGAGCGTAAATACCTTTGTGGTTCTGGGCCTTGGATACTATGGCCATGAGTGCCATAGAAAAACGTTAATGGAGATGGACAGATATTTGGTTCACCTACAAATTTCCAGATACTTAAAAAAAAACAATCCCTGATTATTCCTTTTAAAGACAAATGAAGGAGATGAAAACTTTCTGGGTGAACGCCAAAATGAATATCTTAAAAATGTGCACTAAAAGCTGTGGAAAATACATCATTTCATGTTAACTTCTACTGTGAGATAATGCAATGTGATATCTATGGAAATTCAAGTTTCATTTTGATGTATTTTTCTTTAAAAATGTCCATAATGCCCTAAGTAGTAGTATTTGTATTAAGTGATGCATCTGTAAGAATTTTTAATTTTCATTGAGTACCAAAGTAAACTGCATCAGAAGGCAGATAATCCCAAATTGGTTTGTTTCTTTAAGCAAATTAATTCTCTCTCATGCATGTGAGTGCATATGGCAGCAAATTCATTTAAAGGGAATTTCCAGATATCTTGAACTGCTAACTTTATTTTTAGCAGATTTTGCAGATAAAATGCTGCATTCTTGTTAGCAGCCAACATCTAGCTGGGTAATACTATAAACAGTTTATGGCATCATGTGGTAGAAGTTGTGAATAGAATTAGTTGTCATGTACATTTGAAATTGAAGCATGGAAAATGTTAATGATTGCTCATATTAGAGCTGGTTAAAAATGGTAATTTTTTTCCTCTGGAAAAATCTCTCAAAAAATAAAAAACACAATTTTTTGTCAAGTTTTCATGGAAAGTGTTGAAGCATCATCAAAAAACGGAAAACCTCTTTCTGAGGGCAAGGGGAGGGATTGACAAAAATCTCAAGATTTTTTTCCATAGAATGTAGAAACCTTTTATGAAAAATTTTGTTTTGAGAGAGAGTTTTTGAGCAGCCTTATCTGAGACTTATCAATAAGAACGGCCGTACTGGGTCAGACCAAAGATCCATCTAGCCCAGTATCCTGTCTTCTGATAGAGGCCAAGGCCAGGTGCTTCAAAGGGAATGAACAGAACAGGTAATCGTCAATGATCCATCCCCTGCCCCCCATTCCTAGCTTCTGACAAACAGAGGCTAGGCACACCATCCCTGCCCATCCTGGCTAATAATAGCCATTGATGGACCTTATCCTCTATGAATTTATCTAGTTCTTTTTTGAACCCTGTTATAGGCCTTGGCTACACTTGCAAGTTATAGCGCTGTAAAGGCTCCCCCAGCGCTGTAACTCACTCCCCGGCCACACTGGCAAGGCATTTGCAGCGCTGTATCTCCGTGGTTGCAGCGCTGCATGTACTCCATGTCCCCGAGAGGAATAGCGAGTATTGCGCTGCCGCTGCAGCGCTGCGGCGCCAGTGTGGCCGCCCAATGCACCGTGAATGGCCTCCAGAATTATTTGGCAGTATCCCACAATGCCTGTTCTAGCCACTCTGGTCATCAGTTCAAACTCTACTGCCCTGGCCTCAGGTAACCAACCATGTGACCCACCCTTTACATTCCCCGGGAATTTTAAAAATCCCCTTCCTGTTTGCTCAGCCTGGCGTGGCGTGGAGTGCTATCAGCGAATCTTTCCAGGTGACCATGCCTCCACGCGCCAAGCGAGCCCCAGCATGGAGCAATGGCGAGTTGCTGGACCTCATCAGTGTTTGGGGGGAGGAAGCTGTACAGTCCCAGCTGCGCTCCAGCCGTAGGAATTACGATACCTTCGGGAAGGTATCAAAGGACATGATGGAAAGGGGCCATGACCGGGACGCACTGCAGGGCAGGATTAAAGTGAAGGAGCTGCGGAGTGCCTACCGCAAAGCCCGCGATGCAAACGGCTGCTCGGGTGCTCCCCCCGCGACCTGCCGATTCTACAAAGAGCTGGATGCGATACTTGGGGTTAACCGCACCTCCACTCCGAGCACCACCATGGACACTTCAGAGCCGGTGTGGGGGGGGGGGGGAAGGAAGAGGTGGAGGAGGAGGAAAACGGGAGTGAGGGTGGTGGGGCGGATGGAGACACCCCGGAATCCCTGGAGCCATGCAGCCAGGAGCTCTTCTCGAGCCAGCAGGAAGGTAGCCAGTCGCAGCGGCCGGTACTTGGTGGAGGACAAACAGAAGAGCAGGTTCCTGGTAAGCGGGGTTTTTTTTCGGGAAGGAATTTTTTCGGTGCGGGCTCTTTGGGAGAGGAGGGTTAGGCATGCATGCCTAGATGCGGAATAGTGCATTGATGTGGTTTATTACATCGCGGTCATCGGCCTCGGTAATCTCCTCGAATGTCTCATCCAGAACGTGTGCAATGCGCTTGCGCAGGTTTATCGGGAGAGCCACCATGGTCCTTGTCCAGCCAGGCTAACGTGTCCACGCCACTGTGCCGCGAGGGGCGGGGGGACCATTGCTGCACACAAGCAAGCTGCATATGGGCCAGGGCGGAAGCCGCATTGCAGTAGAAGACCCTCCCTTGCTTCCCAGGTCACCCTCAGCAGCGAGATATCGTCCAGGACGAACTCCTGTGGAAAATGTTGGGACAGTGTTCAGTGTAGGTGCCCCCTGAAGCTGTTGGCTCCCCAAGGCACAGAAACCCAGAGGACAGTGCAGCCCTGAAACAATCAGTCCCCCTTACTCACCATTTTGAGGCTCCCGTGGGATATGTGTGCTCTGTTTCGGACGGGAAAATTATGCTATTGTGTAGACCCTGTGTGTTTTCTACTCCTTAAGTGCGGGGGGAATCATTACTCTGTCTGGTATAAACAATGCTGCCTCTGTTAAATGTTGCATTTTGCCTATACAGATGCATCAACCTTGAGACCTCAGCCGTCCCTCTTATCGCCTGCTCAGAGACTGCAAAGACTCAGGAAGAGACCACGAAAAAGCAAAGAAGACATGCTGCAAGAAGTGATGTGGCAATCTATTAAAGAGAATGAGAACTGGAGGGAGAGAAAAACAGAACTGGAGGGAGAGAGAAAGCAGGATCCGCCAGGAAAACGCAGCGCACCGGCGGCAAAGCACCGTGCACCGGCAGCAAAGCACTGATAGGCTCATAAGCATCCTGGAGCGCCAAGCAGACACTATCCAGGAGCTGGTAGCCATGCAGAAAGAGGAGCAGTACCGCAAACACCACCCCCCCCACAGCCCTTGTCCCAAAACTCTTTCCGTTGTGCCCACTGTCACCTCCAACCCACTTTCCCCAACTTCCGTGTTCTTCACGCCACCCGCTGCCTCCAACACCAGTATCTTCACCACCCAGCCCTGAAAACCACAACCCTTACCCTCTGCACTCAACCCCCATCACCATGCAGTATAGCTGTCCTGAAGTGCAGCACTCACTGCACAGCACACCAGACAGGACATACGCAAATCTGTGATTGTACTGTTCCCCACTCCACCCCCTTGTTTCTTTTCAATAAATAATTTTTTTTTCTTTTCAATAAATGGATTCTTTGGCTTTGAAAACATTCTTTATTATTGCATAGAGTAGACTCCTTAGCCCAGGAAATAAACAGGCACTGCAAGTCTGCTTGTCTGCTTAGCAGACACTGATTCCTAAAGATTGGAACTACTGCACTTCACTCCCGTGCAGGGCACCAGATATCACTGCTGGTTTTCAGCCTCAAATTGCTCCCTCAAGGCATCCCTAATCCTTGCAGCCCCGCGCTGGGCCCCGTAATAGCCCTGCTCTCTGGCTGTGCAAATTCATCCTCCAGGTGTTGAACCTCGGAGGTCCATGCCTGAGTGAAGCTTTCACCCTTCCCTTCACAAATATTATGGAGGGCACAGCACGTGGATATAACCGCGGGGATGCTGTTTTCGGCCAAGTCCAGCTTCCCATACAGAGATCGCCAGCGGCCCTTTAAACAGCCAAAGGCACACTCCACAGTCATTCGGCACCGGCTCAGCCTGTAGTTGAACCGTTCCTTGCTGCTGTCAAGGCTCCCTGTGTAGGGTTTCATGAGGCATTAACGGGTAAGCGGGATCTCCAAGGATCACAATGGGCATTTCAACTTCCCCTACCGTGATCTTCCGCTCTGGGAAAAAAAGTCCCAGCCTGCATCTTCCTGAACAGCCA
Source organism: Emys orbicularis (assembly GCF_028017835.1). NCBI lineage: Eukaryota > Metazoa > Chordata > Testudines > Emydidae > Emys > Emys orbicularis. Next base: position 15,348,735 of record NC_088693.1, on the reverse strand, counting down.
AGTGTTCCGAAAGATGCGTGCGTCATGCACCTTTCCGGGCCAGCCTGTGTTAATGTCAATGAAACACCCACGGTGATCCACAAGCGCCTGGAGAACCATAGAGAAATACCCCTTCCGATTAACGTACTCGGATCCTAGGTGGGGTGGTGCCAGAATAGGAATGTATGTCCCATCTATCGCCCTTCCACAGTTAGGGAACCCCATTTGTGCAAAGCCATCCACTATTTCCTGCACGTTACCCAGAGTCACGGTTCTTCTGAGTAGGATGAAATTAATGGCCTTGCAAACTTGCATCAACACGATTCCAACGGTTGACTTTCCCACTCCAAACTGGTTTGTGACCGACCGGTAGCTGTCTGGAGTTGCCAGCTTCCAGATTGCAATAGCCACCCGCTTCTCCACTGGCAGGGCAGCTCTCAATCTCGTGTCCTTGCGCCGCATGGTGGGGGCAAGCTCCTCACACAGTCCCATGAAAGTGGCTTTTCTCATCCGAAAGTTCTGCAGCCACTGCTCGTCATCCCAGACTTCCATGACGATGTGATCCCACCACTCGGTGCTTGTTTCCCAAGCCCAAAAGCGGCATTCCACGGTGCTGAGCATGTCCGTGAATGCCACAAGCAATTTCGTGTCGTACGCGTTACGCGGCTCGATAGCATCGTCGGACTCCTCACCCTCACTCTCACTGTCACTTTGGATCTTAAGGAATAGTTCGACAGCCAAACATGACGTGCTGGCGAGACTCGTCAGCATACGCCTCAGCAGTTCGGACTCCATTTCCCGCAGACAGATCGCGCTGCACAGAAACCATTGAAAGATGGCGCCAAAGGTGGACGGAAACAAAGGGATTTCTGGGATGCGAAGCGATGCATCACGGGGCTTTGGGACAGGACCCAGAATCCCCCCTCACCCACGCCCCCTTCCCACAACCCACGGCGCCAGAATGGGAAAAGGTGCTCTGTGGGATAGCTGCCCATAATGCACTGCTCCCAATAGCGCTGCAATTGCCGCAAATGTGGCCACGACAGTGCGCTGGGCAGCTGTCAGTGTGGACAGACTGCAGCGCTTTCCCTACTCAGCTGCACGAAGTCAGGTTTAACTCACAGCGCTGTACATCTGCAAGTGTAGCCAAGGCCTTAGTCTTGGCTTCACAACATGCTCTGGCAAAGAGTTCCACAGGTTGACTGTGTTATGAGAAAAAATACTTCAGTTTGTTTGTTTTAAACTTGCTGCCTATTAATTTCATTTGGTGACCCCTAGTTTTTGTGTTATGAGAAGTAAAAAACACTTCCTTATTTACTTTCTCCACACCAGTCATGATTTTATAGACCTCTATCATATCCCCCTTTAGTTGGGACTTTTCAGCTTGGAAAAGAGACAATCTTATTAACCTCTCCTCATATGGAAGCTGTTCCATGTCCCTAATAATTTTTTTCTTGCCCTTTTCTGAAATTTTTCCAATTCCAATATATCTCTTTTCAGATGGAGTGGCCACATGTGCATGCAGCATTCAAGATGTGGGTGTACCATGGATTTATATAGAGGCAATATGATATTTTCTGTCTTAACTATCCCTTTCTTGATTCCAACACTGTTCACTTTTTTGACTGCCGCTGCACATTGAGTGGATGTTTTCAGAGAACTATCCACGATGACTCCAAGATCAATAAGAGTCAAGGTCCTGATTCAAAGACTACAGAAGTTAATGGGGAGACTCACATTGGGGAAAGTGTTTTGGATCAGACCTCAACTGAGAGAGCAAAGGAAAAACAGTGGGAGTTAGATGCCTAATAATTCCTTTGATTGGACAGCAGGGAACAAGAGAAGCAAAAGCAAGCATGGTAGGGGTGGTGGCTGCCCCCTCTTAATCAGTTCTCTGCTTAGCCACTGGCTGGGCAGAGGGCCAGCTGATTGGTTGGAGGGCGCCCTACCCACTTGCCTATTTAAGCTAAACTTGGGCTTTTCAAAATCATTTTAGTGTATGTCTACACAGCCCATGGCAGCGAGCCTCCCAGCCCGGGTCAACAGACACAGGCTAGTGGAGCTCAGGATAGCACTTCAAAGTGCTAACTACACACCTATTTTTGAAGTGTCAACTCAGGCTCTGAAGTCTGGGGGAGGGGGGCTTTAGAGCCCAAGTGCCAGCCTGAGCTGCATTTCAAAGAGCTGCCTGTACAGCTATTTTTAGAATGCTAACGTGAGCACCACTAACCTGAGTGTGTTGACCCAGGATGGGAGGCTCACTGCTATGGGCTGTGTGGACATACTCTTACTCCCCACTTAACTGTATCGTACTGTGACATTCCCCTCTGGTGTTATCTGGATCAGTGATCTGCTAGGTCACTCCAATCCGTGACTCTGGGAGCCAGCCTTACCCTGCTCTGCTGTGAGAACCCCCACTCCTGGGCTGTTCACGCACAACCTCTGGCATGTAAGCTGCTCCTTGGATTGTGCAATCGAACGACACTAGCCAATATCTCTGGTCCCAGACACAACCCTAGGAACCTCCATCTTCCAGTGTCCAGTTATGCCTGCTGGACATGGTAAGCTGTTATGAATTCATCAATTTAACAAAGAAATTGATATGTACCAGCAGGGCCAGCTCTAGGCACCAGCAAAGCGAGCAGTTGCTTGGGGCGGCAGATTTGCAAGGGGCGCAAGAATCCAGCATGGGAGCTGAGAACCAAAAGGGGGCCCTGGGAGCTGTAGTTCCTTGGTTAGCTCCCTGCCTATAGAGCCAGCCCCGGAGCAGGGAAAGAACTAAATTTCCCAGCACTCCCTTGGCCACTAGCAACAGGAAAGGGTGTGGGAAAGGAGTATGGAACTGAAATCTGCAGCTTGCTGTGAATGGTAGGAACAGAACCAGCTCTAGGTTTTTTGCCGCCCCCCCCCGCCCTGGGCTGCCCCCACCTGCACTCCCCTGCTGCCCCAGCCCTGGGCTATTCCCCCCCCCGCACTCCCTGCCACCCCAGCTCTAGCCCCCACCTGCACCCTCCTGCTGCCCCAGCCCTGGGCTCCCCCCACCCACACCCCCTGCTGCCCCAGCTCTGGCCCCCACCTGCACTCCCCTGCTGCCCCAGCCCTGGGCTCTTCCCCCCCCCGCACTCCCTGCCACCCCAGCTCTAGCCCCCACCTGCACCCTCCTGCTGCCCCAGCCCTGGGCTCCCCCCACCCACACCCCCTGCTGCCCCAGCTCTGGCCCCCACCTGCACTCCCCTGCTGCCCCAGCCCTGGGCTCTTCCCCCCCCCGCATTCCCTGCCGCCCCAGCTCTAGCCCCCACCTGCACCCTCCTGCTGCCCCAGCCCTGGGCTCTCCCCCACCCACACCCCCTGCTGCCCCAGCCCTGGCCCCCACCTGCACTCCCCTGCTGCCCCAGCCCTGGGCTCTCCCCCCCCTGCACTCCCTGCCGCCACAGCTCTGGCCCCCACCTGCACCCTCCTGCTGCCCCAGCCCTGGGCTCTCCCCCACCCACACCCCCTGCTGCCCCAGCCCTGGCCCCCACCTGCACTCCCCTGCTGCCCCAGCCCCGGGGCTCTCCCCCCACCCACAACTCCTGCCGCCCCAGCTCTGGCCCCCACCTGCACCCTCCTGCTGTCCCAGCCCTGGGCTCCCCCCACCGACACCCCCTGCTGCCCCAGCTCTGGCCCCCACCTGCACTCCCCTGCTGCCCCAGCCCTGGGCTCTTCCCCCCGCCGCACTCCCTGCTGCCCCAGCCCTGGCTCCCACCTGCACTCCCCTGCTGCCCCAGCCCTGGGCTCTCCCCCCCCCCCGCACTCCCTGCCACCCCAGCTCTGGCCCCCACCTGCACCCTCCTGCTGTCCCAGCCCTGGGCTCCCCCCACCTACACCCCCTGCTGCCCCAGCTCTGGCCCCCACCTGCACCCTCCTGCTGCCCCAGCCCTGGGCTCTCCCCCACCCACACCCCCTGCTGCCCCAGCCCTGGCTCCCACCTGCACTCCCCTGCTGCCCCAGCCCTGGGCTCTCCCCCCCCCGCACTCCCTGCCGCCCCAGCTCTGGCCCCCACCTGCACCCTCCTGCTGCCCCAGCCCTGGCCCCCACCTGCACTCCCCTGCTGCCCCAGCCCTGGGCTCTCCCCCCACCCACAACTCCTGCCGCCCCAGCTCTGGCCCCCACCTGCACCCTCCTGCTGTCCCAGCCCTGGGCTCTCCCCCGCCCACACCCCCTGCAGCCCCAGCCCTGGCCCCCACCTGCACTCCCCTGCTCCCCCAGCCCTGGGCTCTTCCCCTCCCCCCCCTGCACCCGCTGCCGCCCCAGCTCTGGCCTCCACCCACACCCCCTGCCACCCCAGCCCTGGGCTCTCCCCCAAAGAAGGAATTGGGGGGACTAAATGGACGGTGCACCTCTCTATCTGAAGCCTAGCAAGGAGGTATGTGGATCCCACTAAAATTTAAAATGAAAAGTAAGGGAGGGGAGGCTCTGGACCTGGGCAGCTTTAGATACAGTACCAGGCACTTAGGAGGATTTCCACTTCTGAGTCATGGAAGCAGAAATTGACTTTTCCTCTCCAGATTTAGCTAATATTCAGAAAGGGAATCTAGCACCTGCCTTCCAGGTTTGAACACCCTCAAAATTCAGGAGTGCTCAAGCTCAATTTGGGCAGCTGTTACTTCATTTCCCCCAAATGAAATATACTGATCCACTGTAACTTGCTGTAGAAAAAGTAGAATAAATTGAGCAAGAAATGCTTCCCAGTGGTTATTAGGACTGGAATTGCTATTTTCAACAGCCATTGCTTTTTTTTTTTTTTTTTTAAGTTTTAGTTTTATTTGTTTAAAAGGAAGACCGTGATATTGCATTCCCCATAGAAACAAAGAATAGAACAAAAGAATAATAAAGGCACCTCAGCTTTTCCTCATTTATGTAGGACAGTCTTATAATATGCATCCAGATATCCTCCAGTCACACAAGCTGAAAATTGTTCCACTTTACTGCAGTTCTGTAACCATATGGGAACCAATCCTGTCTGTGTTCTGTGCACATCCAAAATTCCTGCTGAATGACCCGCCCTGGGAGCGAGTTACCAGTGACCCAGGGCTGCGGCGGAAGGAGGGTGCAGGGCGGGGGGCGGGGAAAGAGAGCCCAGGGCTGCGGTGGGGGGCAGCCAAAATTTTTTTTGCTTGGGGCAGCAAAAAACCTAGAGCCGGCCCTGTGTACCAGGCTTGTTATCCCAAGGGGAGTCTCTGACATGCTTCAAACCAAACACACTGCTTCAGGTAGAATAAACAGACAGATTTATTAACTATAAAGATAGATTTTAAGTGATTATAAGTCAAAGCACAACAAGTCAAAATAAAATATAATATAAGCACACAGTCTAAACTCTCAACCCTATTAGACTGGGCAGCAATTAGATTAAGCAGTTTTTTCTAACCCCACTGGATATTGCAGTCCTTAATATACAGGTTTGTTCCTTAAACCTGGGCCAATCTCCTGTGTTGGAGTCTTGTCTTCTTCTCAGTGTCCTGGTTGCTTGCAGCATAGGTGGGGGCAGGAGAAGGGCCCAGTGTGTGTCCACTCTGTCTGTTTTTTACTCTCGGTCCATGTGCTTGGGGAGCACAAGTCCAGGCACGTCTGGAGGGCATTGCTGAGTCTCTCCAAGCAAGATTGAGCAATTCCCCTGGTGTGGCCACATGCAGATGAGTCATTGCATTGTCTGGCCCCTTGCTGGGCAATGACTGTTGATGGTTTGTTTGACACCCTGCCCGGGCGTTGGTTACTTTCCTTGCTGTTGCCTCTTGGGAGCTAATATCTGGCTGATTCCCCCAATTTACAGCATATTTTAGCTACAACCATACTACACAATTCTCATAACTTCATATGCATTAATGATATATATATATGGATAGAGAAATTACTTTCAGAAGATTATAACCTTTCCCCTGATACCTTACAAGGTATGTTTTATATGTAAAATCACATTATATGAAAATGAGGAATATGGGGGTTATAGCACACTCCCCCAAGGTATAGAATATTACACATACACAGGTAGAAAAATCTTGGTGTCAGATCATTTTTAAAGAGACACTATCAATTTGAAACACAGTCATTTTAAAAGGTTAAAACAATTTAGTAATTTCAAGAACTACACATGCTCCTGAGTCTTTCTGCCAAGTTTTCTTGTTACTGAATTTTCTCTCTCTGTTTTTTTGTAGTGTGTGAAAGACCCATACAAGTAACAGTGGATGCTGCCTATAATAAATCAGGGGAACTAAGTATATAGAAACTACTGACAAATGTACAATGTAAACAATCTGGAAAAAACCCTGAGAATTTATTTTTCTAATCTACTTCAGTTATAGTAATCTTACTACAACATTAATAGGAATAATATTTCCAAGCAGATGTGTAATTTTAAATAGATAGTGTTCCTTTAAAACAACTGTTACACGTATTCTCCAGTTTCCAGCTTTGTTTGAATATCAAAATAACATCATGATCTCTTTAGAAGATTAAAATGGCAATTCATAATACTCCCTTTCATTCACAGCACTGAAAAAGGTAGAGTATTATGAGCTTAAAAGATTTTTGTTAACTTTCAGTGCCCAAAAGCTCTATATTTGAAACCTGCAAGTCTTGACAGAGCGATTACTTAGCTTTCCATAGTAGAAATTCAGGTAGAAAGGGCTCAATAGTTGACAGATTTTGGAACAGATGAGATAAGTCTACTGGTCACTCAGGTTATTGGTCCTCCAGCAGAAATTGCCAGTGTGCAGTAGAAACCAACAGAGACTAATTCTAGTAGATTTTACAGGTAATTCCATTGAGGTTATGTCCACATACCTGTTATTGGATGATCACAATGTGGCATTTGTGGAATATTTGAAGGCAATAGTTTAGCTGTTTCCCTTTTTCATTATGGAAATTAGACTTTGGAACCCAAGCCAACTTGGAAAAACTAAAATGGACCAGAGTCTGATCCTGCCAAGCCTTATACATGTTCCTAATGCTGCAATGGGACTATTCTGAGTAGGGATTGCTCCTGCAGTGGTGCCCACAGCTGTACACATGATGTAAGCTCAGGGTAGAAGGAGGCTGTGCCAGAGTGAGGAGTCGATCGCAATCCCAGGTAGCTGCAGCTGCTCCTGTGAGGAGAGGCAGTTGCTCTGTGATCTCCAGGAAGGTTAGAGATCGCTGAGATCCCCTCTCCGGGTATTGGTGCCTCTCTCTAAGCCCTGCTGACACTGGGCAGCAATGGTGAGGTATGTAGCTGCTTGGCCTGCCCAGGTGATGGAGCAGCCCCCAAACAGTGCTCCAAGCAGCAGGAAGAGGCCCCCACACAGACTGCCAGGGATGGGCTTCTGCCCTCTGCCCAGCTGCTCCCCATCCCTGATGTGGGTAAAATGATGGCGACGGCTCAGGCACTGGGTGGCCTGGGGCTTCTCCTGACTGCCTTCCCCCTTGTGGCCATGGCCATTGGTGCTGTCTCCTGGTATGAGATGGATCTGCAGTGGCAAGCAAGTGCTGCGGCTACATGTGCAGCAACCACCTGGCTCCATGTCCACATGCAGACCACAGCTGCAATTTTGCACACAGCCTCCACAAGCTCTGAGACCCGGGCAGCCCCCACTCCTGGACCTCACACTGCAGCTGCTGCTTCATCTCTACTGGGTCCAGGCTCTGGTGGTGCTGCCACTACATAGGCTATGAAACTGACAGCAAGGAGTTCATTTGGGAGGGTTTGAGTGACTGGCGGTGCCAGCTGGGATGTGGGTGCAGAGTGTGGGGTCAGGCAGGAGGCTAGGGGTAGTGCTGGGCTGAGGATGCAAGGGCCAAGATGTGGAGACTCCCTTTCCTGCCATGTGCATGCCATGTGAACAATTTCTGGGGGTGCCACTGCCTGTGTGAGTACAACTCACAGGACCTGGCCATAAATGTTTTTACTCAGTCTGTTGTCAGGCAAAACTAATATTGTCTCGCGTTTTCTGTATACTGACTTACAGAGTTGGCCTCTAAAAATGAAATAAGGAAAATACAAAATGTAGACTAACACACTGCATTGAGATATAGCTCACTGCTATCATATACTGCATTTACTTTGGGCTTCATTTTCAGAGGTGCGGCATTCCCCTTCAGCTACTATTGACTCCAATGCACCTTGTGTGTGGTCAGGACTGAAATCAATCAGGCTGGCAAATCAATAACTGTTGCTAGATAAATGATGGCCAGTCCACATCTACAGGCACAGTAGTTAGTTTGCAAGATGTATTGTATAATTACATGGTAATTGGCCAGATTTTCAGAGCAGCTTCTAAAATCGACTGTGCCATTTTTGTACATAAACTGTTCTGTGCAGAATTTTTTATGCCCAGGTTACAGCATGAGGAAAGGTTTGGATTTATTAAAGCAAAATATAGGCTCAAGACTTACAAGTCTTTCCTAGGAGCTGTTGAGAGTCCTAAAGTCAAGGGGAGCAAAGGGCTTGCAGCACATCTCAGGAGGTGTTCATTGCCTGCCTACATGCAGGTTGTGTGGATCCGTTTTTCTGCATTCAGATCTTGGCCAAGAAAAACTGTACATGTTGATAATTTGACAAGTGAAGAATTATACCTTCAGTCGTAGCGACTGCTTTTCAAAGTCTGGCCCATTAAATGCAGTTATCAAGAACAATAAATAAGTGTGTAGGGCAAATATAATTATGTAATTTATCAACCATGGATCAACACTTGACATTCTTACTCAGGCAAAAGTACCATTGATAGTAAAGTTTGCATTGATGTTGTCACAGTTGCTGGGCTAGCTCCCATACTGGTCCTCTTGCCATTATCTGTCTTGGGGTGGACTTACATGAAGCTTACACTCTTATGGCTTGCCTACATGCAGCAAAAGCCCAGAGTGGCTACTGTGAAATAGCTATAAGTACACTAGCTACTCTGCACCAACTCCCAATGCAGACATTCTTATTCTGAACAGCAGCACAAAGATACTCTTAGTGCAGAATAGGTGTGTCCAGACAGGGAGGAAATGCAGAGTAGCTATTGATCTTTAAATTCGCATCCTACCTTATTTTCCACTAGCTTCCCAATGCAGACAAGTCCTTAGAAATCCAATACATAAATGACATTTTGAAATACAGATTAATAAACTTTTACAGATGAATAAACTACATTCATCACCAGGGGAGTCAAACATCCAAACAAAACAATCTCTTTCTGCTCAGTAACTCAGTGTTACTGGGAATACAGTAAATTGTTGACTAATTGTATCAGTACTGGTCTTCCTATATCTATAAGGCCATTTGCTATTTTTAAACTTTGTTACTTTGTATTCTTGAGTATTTATGTAACCCAGTTGGAGGGGATGCTCCTGGAATACAACACTGAGCATCTAGGGGACTCACGCCTGGACTACAACAGCAATGATGGAGAGGTTCAGGACTCTGTTTCCCAGATTGCCTAGAATTCAGGGTGGAAATAGAACAGGTTAGCAACACTACCAGAACCAGCCAGAAATCAGAGACAAAGGGTTTGGTTTTACTTTCAGTTTGGGTTGTATTTGGAGACTAATGTAGCAGGGAGAGAAGTATCACAGCCAGGGAGGACCTTTCTACCCTTCACATTCCTACCCAAAGGAAAACTCTGAGTCCTTTGGGGATTTCTGGGACATTGAACTGCATCATTTCAGCAGAGACCAGAAACTCAGGAGGCTGAGGAGAGCCAACTAAACTGGGATCCAGACCAGAGAACCACAAGGTTGATTTTACCATGCTTGGTGTGAACACTTTGTGAGAACACCGTTGTTTGTTTATTTTGCTGTTTTGTTTTAAGCCAGCCAGCGACTTCAGCATTACACCACCCAAAGACTAAGCCTAAACTCATTTGCTTAGGCAGATGCTGGGAAGGAGCACAGGGTGGTTTTCACTGGCTGTAAATGTTGGGGGTGGGGGGGAGATAGAGTTTATGTATTGTTATTTTTGTCTTATCGTAATTCCCTTTTCCCTTATCCTGAGTTCCCCAGACTTAATCTCCAATTACTGTTTTATTATTCCAGGAATTGAGATATTTTTCTTGCTCTGACTGACGCTCCTCTGTATGACACTGTGTGTTAAACATTTTCCCAAGGGACAAACCCTCTGTGTTCTCTGTAGGCACCAGGCACCCATATAAGTAAACCTAGGACCCTGAGGACCCTCCCCATAACCCTGAGGAGAAAATGGAGAAAGCTGCAGGCATGCCACAGGGCTGGGGTTACATGTATGATATTTACATTATGCATTGAAATATGACAGAACAACAAAGGAAGATACAGTGATATAAAGCTTCTTAGATTATCACCAAAAAAAAGATTAAACGGTATCAGAAAAGATGATAAATGTTGCTTTATACCAGGGATGGGCAAATTACAGCCCGCAGGCCAGATCCGTCCCGTCAGGGCTTTGGATCCGGCCCGCGGAATTGCCCCCGGTGGCGCCGTGGGCCCTGTGCCGCTCTCAGAAGCGGCCGGCACCACATCCCTGCGGCCCCCATGCGGGGGGGCAGAGGGCTCCATGCATTGCCCTTGCCTCCTGGCCCCACCCCCCGCAGCTCCCATTGGCTGGGAACGGGGAACCGCGGCCAATAGGAGCTTCGGGGGAGGTACCTGGAGGCGCGGCAATGGCAGTGCATGCGGAACCCTCTGCCCCCCCTCCCCCATGGGCCGTAGCACTTTCTGGAGCAGCGCGGGGCCGGGGACAGGGCAGGCATGCAAGGAGCCCCAGTGCGCGCCGCTGCCACCCCGCCTCCTGCACCCCGCCTCCCAACTCCCTGCCCTGAGCCCCCTGCCTGCACCTCACACCCCTCTTGCACCCCAACTCCCTCCCCTGAGCCCCCTTGTATACCCCGAACCCCTCCTGCACCCCAACCCCCTGCCGTAAGCTCCCTGCTGCACCCTGCACCCCTATGCACCCCAACTCCCTGCCCTGAGCCCCCTCATACACCCCGCACCACTCCTGCACCCCACCCCCTGTCCTGAGCTCCCTGCTGCACCCCTGTGCACCACAATCCCCTGCCCTGAGCCCCCTGCTGCACCCTGCACCCCAACCCTCTGCCCTGAGCCCCCTCCTGCAGTCCACACTCCTCTTGCATCCCTGACCTAAGCCCCTTCCTGCACATCGCACCCCCTCCCACACCCCGCACTCCCTCCTGCACCCCAACTTCCTGCTCCAGCCCTGCATACAATTTCCCCACCCAGATGTGGCCCTCGGCCCAAAAAGTTTGCCCACCCCTGCTTTATACAATCAACATAACTACTGTGGTCTCAATCATAATGACAGCTCCCAATTTCTTATTCAGTTTAATCCTTGCAATTTGTATGTAAAGTTTTAGCACATTCTTACATAGAATCTATTTTGGGTGAGGCCGGGAGGGTGAATTTGAACCCAGTTGAGCATGATTTACTTGATATTTTCTGCCACAGCTGAATCTTGTTAAGTCTGAGTTATTGCAATAAGGCTGAAAAGATAAAAGAGGGAAGTTGAGTGGGAGTTGCTACTCCATGCAAAATAGATAGATAGATATTTTTAAAGGTGCGGTATAATAGCAGAGAGACAATACAAGAAGAGCTGTTTTTTTCAGTCGCAATTGGAGTATTATAATTACTATCAGCCAGACTCCGCTGTCTTTACTCATGCTGAGTAGTAACTTCTTCCATGAATAGTCCTATTGACTTCAGTAGGATTACTCTCAGAGGAAGGGACTAGAAGTATGAGCAAGAGTGGCAGAATCTGGATAAAAAAGCTTAGCCATAGTTCCAGTGATGAGAACACTATCAGGATATCTTGAAAAATATGTGACAGAGGCTAGTGATTCTGGAGAGCAGATAGGTAAGACAGATATGTAAAGAGATGCTAAAAGCCAATTTACAGCAGGTGCTAGAGATGATACTTTAACTTGAGTATGAAATTACTTCCTTTTAAAGCCTCTAGAGCTTAGAGAATATAAGGTGATAGCAGTGGAGACTCTGCTTAGTTGCTACATAGTCTGACTTATGGCAGAGGGAGAGAGCTTGGACCATAGGATAGAGACCAAGGAGTCTTCATAAATGAAGAGTCCTCTGGCAAAGTCCTGACAGCAAAGACTTAGGCTAGGTCTACACTACGGGGGGGGGGGGGTTGACCTAAGATACTCCACTTCAGCTACGTGAATAGCGTAGCTGAAGTGGCGTATTTTAGGTCGACTTACCTGGCTGTGAGGACGGCGGCGAGTCGACCGCTGCCGCGCCGCCATCGACTCCGCTTCCGCCTCTTGCCGCGGTGGATTTCCGGAGTCGACGGAAGAGCCATTGGCGATCGATTTTATCGCGTCTTCACTAGACGTGATAAGTCGATCCCCAATAGATCGATTGCTACCCGCCGATTCGGCGGGTAGTGAAGACGTGCCCTTAGTTACTAATAGTACTTCAGACCTGAATTCCATTCTACTGCTTGCACCATCAACAAAACAGTCTGCTAAATGCTGATAGAAGAATGTTTCAAAAAGACAAATTTGATTTTTCAGATCCCAAGTTGTGCATGTAGAGGCGGCAACTAAACAAAAACAGCATTAACACATCCTTTGACTTATAAATTGAGCAAATCCGACCTGGAACTTAAGAAAAAATAAGGCAACCCATGAGATCTAGCTTCATAGTCACTTTTATTACTTTAGCTGCTCTTTAACTGAAAAGGGATGAGTGCTTTAATCCTGAATGAGTATTTTCCCCCATAGAAGAACAGATAGAAATATCAGTTCTGGTTGTATTATCTAGTGAGAATTTTGGTCTCTGTTTTCCATTAATATGATAATGCTTCTACTTCTTTCAAGTACTGAGCCCCATTATTAAGGGGAAATACTTAAATCGGTTTTACAAAGGCTGTAAGCATTGTTATTTGAATTTACCATGTTAACAGGAAGTCTTTATGCTACAGTATTTCACTCCCATTTCTGACGATGTTTATTCTCTTTATATTTAAAAAATAAATACAGGGTGGGAAGTGGAACATATTGGAAGGCTTCCTCGCCCCCTTCTAAATGTTCTTCCTGTGTTGTTTACAACTGAGATACAACTAAGCAGAACACTTGCATCAGAAACAAGAGGGAATGAAAACAATATCAGAAAAATGCACAGTGGTGAGATATGTAAATATTTCCATTAACATGAGCATTAAAATATTTCACAATGTTAAATCTTTGGGGAATCCATGAAACTTTGCAAAGAAACATGTAATTAACAATTGTTACTGCTGTACAGGACTTGGGGAAAAAAAACTACTCCACAAATCTTCAATTTTTCTACATCTCAATTCTGGTCCTGCTGCTAGAATGTGACCCAAAGCCCACAGAAGTCAATTGAAAGATTCCCATTAAATGTGGAGGTCTTAAAATGAGCAATAGGAAAGCTCCTATTAACTTTAGTAGCACCAGGGAGATCAGAAAATAAATGTATGACAATTCTTCATAACTACAGCAATAATAATATTGCAACACAAAGAAAAAATGGTTCATAAGATTTCTGTAGGTTGTACCTGCAAACAGTCCACAATTATCGTTTAAGTATTGGAACAGTAGTGCCTAGAAACCCTCACCAAGAAAGGGGCCTGCACTGTACTAGGTAGTGTATTACACCCCACTGACTCCATCTGTGCAATACAATATTTTTAGAAATCTCACAACGGTTTGTGTTTTGTCAAATCTGCTGTGAAAGTGTTCTTAAAACGAACATGTGCTGGGTCATCATCTGAGACTGCTATGACATGAAATATATGCAGAATGCGGGTAAAACAGAGCAGGAGACATACAATTCTCTCCACAAGACGTACAGTCACAAATGTAATTGATGCATTATTTTTTTTAACAAGCATCACCAGCATGGAAGCATAGGAACCCTCTTGGTGAGGGTTTCTAGGCACTACTGTTCCAATACTTAAACCATCTGGAATGGTGACTGAAGCATGAAGGGGCATACAAATGTTTAGCATATCTGGCATGTAAATACCTTGCAACGCTGGCTACAAAAGTGTCATGCGAACACCTGTTCTCACTTTCAAGTGACATTGTAAATAAGAAGCAGGTAGCAATATTTCCCGTCAATGTAAACAAACTTGTTTGTCTTAGTGATTGGCAGAATAAGAAGTAGGACTGAGTGGACTTGTAGGCTCTAAAGTTTTACACTGTTTTGTTTTTGAGTGCAGTTATATAAGCAAAAAAAATCTGCATTAGTAAGTTACACTTCCACGATAAAGAGATTGCACTTCAGTAATTGTATGAGGTGAACTGAAAAATACTATTTCTTTCTTTTATCATTTTTACAATGCATATATTTTTAATCAAAAATAATAATATAAAGTGAGCACTGTGCACTTTGTATTCTGTATTGTGATTGAAATCAATATTGAAAATGTAGAAAAACATCCAAAAGCATTTAATAAATGTCAATTGGCATTCTATTGTTATAAGTGTGATTAATCATGATTAATTTTTTTTAATCACGATTAATTTTTTTGAGTTAATCGCGTGAGTTAACGGTGATTAATTGACAGCCCTAATTTAGATATCTGTTTCTCTCCCCTGTTGCCATGTGAAAAATCCACATAAACTGACTGTGCCATGGTGGAGTTTCTGAGTTTCATACTGGCAGACCCCAATGACTGTATGGAGTTGATAGCAGGATTGGGGGCTGATTAGCTTACTACAGAGGGAAACCAGCAAAAGTGAATGTGCCCGAAGTGCTGGAAAAAAGGCACAAATGCATACCCAAACTGGAACAAATATGGATTAGTCTTCCCTCCCACACCCATTTCTTTTAATTTCGGTGATCATAGGTATTGCTTGCAGCAATAGTAAGTGTAAGCTGTAAGACAGAGGTACAATTTTTAAGATGACAACTGGTCTTCAACATTCCTGACTGGGTCATAGATATTTCGGATACACAGAATAGCTGGATACGCTACAGAAGATCAACACACGTGATTATGAGTGAGAATCGCCACTACATTTTAGCAGTGGAATGAACTATTTGCCGTATTGCCAAATTACTCACTGTAATTTGACAATTAATATGCTGGTACCTGAGAGGTGCAAAATTTAAATGAAATTGCCACAAGGAAATATGATGAATCTATTATCTGATGATGTTAAAAGAGGACAATTATATTCACCTTGCTCATAATAATTGTAATTCCTTTATTTGCTACGGTTTCAATTTAACCTGTCTGTTTTTTTTAAAAAGGTAGCATGTAATATGACTTTCACTACTCATTCTCTATAATTAAGTCACAAAAAACTACTTTAACATTACATTGAGGGTTCAATTTAAATTCACAAAAGCTAAGAAATTGAGAGATAATGCTGAAAATCTGTCCTTAATGCAGCATCTGTGAAAATCAGGCCCTTGGTGTTTCAAGTTGTGCAGCCAAAAATTGAGCTAAAATTATTGGACACTTACACATCTTGCCTTAATCTGTCTAGGCTACATTGAGAGTTGGTAGAAGTGGCTGTATCTCCACTGATTTCACTGGATTCTGTTTACACAAATTCTCAATTGTGTCCCCTTTTCCTCATATGAGAAATGGGGGCCATAATACTTACCTCCCTCACACACGACTTATAAGGATTAATTAGTTAATATCATACAATAATTTAAAGATACAAAACAATCTACAGATGTTTAAATTTAACAAGCATTTTCATAATTTACTGTATCTTAATATTACGTGGCTAATGTTTTCTATTTCTTATAGTTAGTCCCTCTTCCCCACAAAAATAAAAACAAAACAAAACAAAAAAAGGACAATGTAGGTCATTTAAAGGGAAACAAATTCTTACATCTGTGCTTTCACCATCTGTCTGCCCTTTGTATGAACTGAAAAAAGAGACTATTTAACAGTAAACAGTAAGATGCAAATGTTCTAAATACATAAATACGTTCTTTGAATACCACAGCCTACATCTGCTATGTTTTATGCATAGTTTTTTTTTTCAGTCTCTTTCTCAAACTGTTATGTGTTAGACAATTGTACAGCTCTGAGTTACCAGACTCCTTTTTTGTGTAAAGTGCGCATTGCTAAGTGGTCTGCATGGAAAACAAAATTATGTGATTTGTATCATGTTGGTTGGGCCCATTCTTGTAGTGGCACAATGAGCACCCTTGGGAGAGTAAAGCATGATTTCAATGAAGAGCGCCTAGTGGTGAAACATCCTACCCTACCTCTGTCACAATGTACCAACCCTCATATCACCCTGTATCTAATGCACCTATGTTTTCCATTGACTTGACACACAGGGTTTTGTATCAGAAGCTATTTTCTGATATTACTACTAAAGTAAACACGAGGGGCGGGAGGGGGAGGCAAGGCTATATATATATGAGAAAGAGTGACACACAGTCTTGCTAAGCTTTTATAAGGGTTTCAAAAACTATTCACTACTGCCCACATGAACAGCTCTTCCTCCTCTAATGAGCATGCCTCATTATTCCTTTGAGCCAACCTGCAGTTCTTTGTAATATATAGGTTTTCAGACAGTTGTTATACATCTGCTTAGCCATCTGTGGTTGCATCACATACGTTCCATGGCACAAACGAACCTGTGGCTTTGTGTGCTGTGGAGAGACCCACCATCAGATACACTGCAGCTGCACTTTGATTTCAACTGTTTGTGAGCATACTGGGAGACTCTCAGATTTAAAACTTGCCTTGTACTTTTGTTCCCAAATGAATGAATTAATGTGTATTTCATTGAAAGGTGTGTTTTGATTCTGCTCTCATACCTAGCATGTAGCCACACACCTTTTAAGTAGGTAATTTAGGCTCTTTATGTAGGTTACTTCTTCATGAATTTGTGCTTTATTTTTATTCGTTTCCAGTAATGCCCACAACAGGCTAGTGCTACATAAACGGAAAAGAAAGCAGGAATGTATCACTTGATGATTACCTGTTCTGTTCATTCCCTCTGGGGCACCTGGCATTGGCTACTGTCGGAAGACAGGATACTGGGCTAGATGGACCTTTGGTCTGACTCAGTATGGCTATTCTTATGTTCTTATAATAAACAATGTTGAGCTACATAGTGACACAGCTGAGCAGGGACATAAGGTGAAGTAAGTCCATTCCCCTGCTCAGCTCAATAAATCCCACCAAGATTGTGAGTCTGGTGCGGAGTACAACCCCTGCTTTCCAGAGACTTTCCACTGCATGGATGCAGTAGTCTCCCATGGAAAGCTGTGGGATTCTCATCACTTGAGACATGTAAAATATCTGGGACAAAGCACTAGCACACATACTGTAGAGAAGAATCATGCATTGGCAGGAGGATGGACTAAACATGCCTCGAAACCATGAGTATGATAACCATGTGTGTTTTTATGAGTCTATACTGTAGCATACTTAGAATGCAAAAATAAATTAGAACATTGCTGCCTATGCTTCTCACTCAGGGCTTTGTCAGATGTAATCATACCACCCGTGAAATATTTAGGTTGTGTTTTCATGGACAAAAGAAATAGGGAGGATGACTGACAGTCCAACTCCTATTATCACAAGTAGATTCTCTATCAGAACCTCAATCTGCTTCTGGCTTTTCAGCACATTGCTAGGCAGTAACATGAAGCCTATTTTAAGCTGTCTGCAGATTCTAGAATGAATGAAATATTTAATATGGAAGAAAGTTTGTTGATAAAATTGACTTGCGTACTGTATCCCTCTGTCTGTTACAGGTTTCAAAAGGAACGCATAAGAGCATTAGATGTTGTAGATATAGGATGGCTCATTCAAATGTGATATTATCCATTACTCATCCAGGGTAAGAGCATATATTTTTCTCACTAAAGGACAAAAGACTGGGATGGGGGAATAGAAAGGGTATGTGCCTTGCTAAACAGGAGTTTTGCTGCCATAAGACCCCCCAGGATCAGGAGGAAGTGTGTTGGTATATACTTTGATGGAGGTGCTCTAAGATCCATGAAGACAATGGGAGAACCACAGTTTGGGGCCATACACCTTACCCATTCTGCCCTCTCTTCAAGGCAAGGACTGTTTTGTCACCCATTCCCAGCTTCTGGCAAACAGAGGCTAGGGACACTATTCCTGCCCATCCTGTCTAAAAGCTATTGATGGATTTATCCTCCATGAATTTATCTAGTTCTTTTTTGAATAATTATTTTTTGAATAATTAATTATTTTTATTAGGTAAGTTGTCAAGGTTCCTTAATCAGAACTAAAAAAAATACCGTTAATAATAATTTTCCAAAGGGGACACTGAGGAAGAGAGTGACAGTCACTCACCTGGTCAGTGGCACAGGCAAGAATAGAGCTCAGGTCTCCTGACTCCCAGCACAGTCCAAGTCACTAGCCATTGGATCATTCTGTCTCACATTATTTTCTTTTTACAGTTGTATCTCCAGGGTAGCAATTCGCCTCCCTTTGACCTTGTTTACCCTAGAACATACTTTGGCATAACGTACGTTGGCAGAGGTGTCAATAATCCATACCCCTGAACGACATACGTTATACCATCCTAAGTGCCTGTGTGGACAGAGCTATGTGGGAGAGTTTCTCTCGCTGACATAGCTACTGCCACTTATGGGTGGTGGAGTAATTAAGCCAATGGGAGAGATCTTCTAGAACGTCTTCACCAGAAGCTGCACCACTGTAGCTATAGTGTATTTATAGTGTAGCTATAGCCTGTATTTGCTATCCTCGGAAGCCCTCATGTGACAGCAAACCTTACACTGTCCAAAAGGCTTGCATATACATTTTTCCAGAGCTCATCAAGAATTCACCTTTACTTGTCCAGAGGAGTTTATTATGTGGCAACATGCGCTTCCTCTCAGCAACTCAGCAGCGTAGTGTGAAAATCTAAGCAATTCCTTAACTTTGTGACTATTAAGCTGAAAAAATTGCTTTTCGGGGGCAGATCCTCATCTAGTGTAAATCAGAAGAGCCTCGATGATTTTAATGGAGCTCAGCTCATTTACATCAGCTAAGAAGCTGGCCGCAGTATTTATTTGGGTAGTTGTCCCTCACGCTCTAAGGCTAAGCAGTTACCTTATGCAAGAATTTTTCAATTTCATCTTTATTGTTAATAGAATATGGCAAGATTTTGCTTCTGGAGGATTTTAATATGTATGCGGATTCCAACTCTATTTTTATGGCTTCAGTTTTTCAGATTTATTAGAAAGCCTTTGATGTGTCCTAAAATGTTTCCAAGCCAAGCCATAATAGCAGCTGAAATATTTGAAATGATGATATTTTATGGCATATCAGTTACTGGGCTGTCAGTAGCAGATCTCTGACCATTTTGTAGTTTCATTTGTGTTTAAATTTACCTTTGTCATTAACTACAGGCTGTATAAATTCACTAGTATCCATTAAAGACTATAACCCCAGGCAAGCTCCGTGAAGTCCTTCTTTAATTCATCTCCTGAGAGTACGTTCTCTCTATTGAGGTATTGGTATTTTTATTCTATCAGTTTTTGTCTAATATTCTTGATTTGTTAGCGTCCCTCTTGATTAATTAGATACATTTAATTTTAAGTACAGGGCTTCTTGTTGCAGTTATTATCTCAGCCAAATGAAAGCTTTTGTTATAAAACCTGAAGGTAAATGGAGGACTTTTAAAGTACAGACATTTTATTTAGCATGGAAGAATTTTTGGTAGCACACAGTGTGTGAAGAAGACACTTTGATAAAGTTTTAGATCTGGGGGTGACTGAGGTTCAGCGCTGTTAACCCCAGACAGTTGTTTGCTACAATGAAAACAATTCTCCACCATAAAGATATGGATCTTTTTTCCCCTCTAGCAGAACATTCCAGTGAGAAATGTAATGAATTCTTCAAACAGTTCATAGCAAGCCTCAGAATATTACAGCAATTTTTTTTAACATTCTATTCCTGCCAGTAACTGTTTCTGATGTTACTGCTAATGAGTGAGTTTCATAAAAGAAATATCTGTGGTATTTATTACAATGGACGTGCTCCTCAAAAGCAAGTATGGGTGAAAAGGGCACGTTAAAAATAAAACTTCCTCCCCCCAGTTGTTGCACAACTTCCAAAGTGTCCAAAACTGAAAATGCTTTAGAGAGAGGGAGAAATTTCCAACATGGGCTCTGCATCGTTTCACTGCTCCAGTGGCTCAAAGTGGCCCTGCATTTAGCTTAACTGGCAACTGAACAAGTCCTCTTCTAAAGCGTGATCCTCTGGTGGCAAAGACCCACCATGATGAACCCCCATAATATCTTCTACACCAACTCTGTTCCTGAAAAGGCTGTGGCCACGAGGAAGGAGGACTTAATCGGAATGTCCTTGTGCATGCATGATCTCCAGCTGCCATAATGGCCCCTTGGGTCTTGGCAAAGGGTCCCTTATTTTTGGCAAATATCTCTCACCTTTGACCTGACAAACTCACATATGACATATAGGATATTTATCCATAAACTGTAACATGTAAGGTATCTACAGAAAGCTTGTTACTTATCAAGATTATATTCATAGTGAGATATATGTACAGGTAATATATAAGGAATAACATGTTAATATGGGAAGTACACTTTATGCACTTGTAGTAGAAATTAGTCACCAGGACATAATGTGTTTCGATGATGACCTGTTCAAACAAGAGGGAGTTGTCAATCCTCCTTAGTAAGCCAGCGAGGTAATGCAAGATTCTATTGTGTACCCTTGCCACATCCTAGAACAGTCAGTGGAAAACCATCAAACAGAATGTCAAATGGTCGAAACCACTTGGAGGTGAAAAGGAACATTATAGCAGGCAGGAGATCATCCTGGCTATGAATAAAAACAAAAGGCTGTTTCAGTATCACAAAGGGTAGGGAAAGGCACTGTGGATTCATTCACTGAAAGATCAGGGGGCTTTCATGAACATTTGGATCCTAATTCTTGTGAAATTGGACAATTCTGCAACACGCTGTACTTTGTGGGGGTCGGAGGGGTGGGGGAGCCTACTTTATTATACAGGAAAGGGAACTATTGATAAGATTGGACCCAGGTTTGTGTTTTAAGATTTTGTTTTGTGTGGTAACCATTTGCTCCCATCACTTTCTCTCATTTCAATTAAATCGTTATTCTTTCTTAAATAAATCTATTTTGTGTTTTATCCTAAGTGCTCAGAAGTGCTGTATGGTTTACATCAGCAATTTCAGGTAAAAGTGGTGAACTGGGATCCATTGCACCTTTGGGTGCAGAAGATCTGGAATCTCTGTGAGTAGCCAGTGGCAGAGACTGGGTATCATAGGTGAACAATTCAAAGTGAATCCGGGATTGGGTGCTGTTGTTAACCTGCACGGTAAACGTAGGGCTGGAATAGCCCAGAGAAGAGTGCTTGGCCATCTGAATGGCTGGTGGTGTTAGGGAGCTGATACCCAGAAACACACTGTTTTGATGAAGGTGGGGTTACAAGGCGAGTTACAGCCCTGGGTGCCATGAGAACCATCACAGATCTGTCGTTGGCTAGTATAATTGCAGCACTCCTTAGGATGCTCTAACAGTGAGGATCTGGCACTTGGCTTGCCACAGGCCACTTGTGGTGTGTCGGTATGGGGCAAAGTTGACCTCCTCCCTGCCAGCTGTGCTGAGCACTCAGTGAGACTGGAGAATTGAGGCTAAATCTCACAGCAGTTTTTCACACATATTTTACAATAAAACCCTCTTGGCTAAGCCTCCTGAGAAAAATATAGACTGGATAAAAACAGCATTATTATAATCAACTGGCTATTGTGTTGTGTGCACCACTGCCCTCTAATGGATAGAATCAGAATTGCTCAATGGTGTCCTAGGCCCTATACATCTAACTCAGGGGTCGGCAACCTTTCAGAAGTCGTGTGCCGAGTCTTCATTTATTCACTCTAATTTAAGGTTTCGCGTGCCAGTAATACATTTTAACGCTTTTAGAAGGTCTCTTTCTATAAGTCTATAATATATAACTAAACTATAGTTGTATGTAAAGTAAATAAGGTTTTAAAAATGTTTAAGAAGCTTCATTTAACATTAAATTAAAATGCAGAGCCCCCCAGACCAGTGGCCAGGACCCGGGCAGCGTGAGTGCCACTGAAAATCAGCTTGTGTGCCACCTTCGGCACGCGTGCCATAGGTTGCCTACCCATGGTCTAACTGTTTAGCTACAGTGATAGAAACATAAATGTGTTTTGCTTATGTCATTACTGTTACCATGATGCCACAACCAAGTAGCAATGGTATGCAGTATAGTGGCCACTGTGAAGTCCTAGAGACCCATGGATTGTTTCAGTGTTCAATTGTATTATGAGGGGAGGAGTTTTTTCCCCCCCAAAAATTTCCAATCTAAGTGCCTCTTGTCTTGTTTCAACGGTCCTTTGAACACAAATTTTTCATCTCTAATAATTTTATGGTTGGAATTTCACTTGTTTCATTCCTGCTTTATTTCAACAGCTAAAAAAAAGCCTAAATAGAAGAAAGATACACAAGTGCAGCTGGGGAAAATATCAAGTACTAAAACTGCAAGCTACCAGTAAACACCTAACAATCTCTTTTTCATCTGCTTATGCAATGAACACCCGTGCCTGCTTGGCAGTGCAGTTAGATGAAGTATGGTAGCCTCCAAGTTCAAAGTTAGTCTTTTTCTTTACTTCTATATGCCTTTCTCTCCCATTTTGACAGGGATTCTGTTGCTTTTGTGATTATCTTAGTGGCATCAAGAGGACATTAAGGAAAATTAAAGTTAGTTACTTGTAACCAGAGTTCTTTGGGACGACTCTGCATATTCACACTTAGGTGCACTGGGCGGTTCCTTATCCATGATGGTAGAACCTTCTCCAAGCACTGCCCATTAGAGTGCATCTGTGCCCCCTCCTTCCCATCCCCTCAGCATCTCTGAACGTTATGAGAGTGAGGCTATATAAGGGGCACTGAATCCTATACCGCCTCAATTTCTACCAGTGCTAGCCCAGAGAAACCATAATAGGACCCTGAGAAAGAAAGAAAGGAGGGCAGGAAATGCAGAGTCATCTCAAAGAACTCCATGTGATGTTTTGGGGATCACCCAGACCAGTAAGGGATTCTGTCACCATCTGTCCTATAATCTAAAGGTGCCTGAATACGGTGCTGCTATGTATCAGATGCCTGACACCAGTAGCCAACCCACAAGTAGGAAGTCTCATCCTGACTTTCTGAAGCCTAGATACTCCTCTCAGGGTGACTCCAACAGCCCCTTCCAGTCCCGAGTCTCCCCAAATCCATCCTTCTTGAGTTCTTCTGTATCAGACACTTGGACTTTTCCCCTCTGTTTCATCACCCCTGAAGGTGTGGAACCAGCCCCCAGTTATCCATTCACTTTAGCCCACCATAATCCTCACAGATTGTACAAAAGAGATCTGCTTGGGGTAAAAATAAACAGAACGTATCGTTAATAGAAAAAACACAGGTTCAAAGACGAAATAGTAAGGGAGAGCCAAACATAAACAAGTTACACAGCAAATAAACATAAAAATTCAACCTCAGGCTTCACACTTCTACATTAGAGAAAATCCCCTTTCTAATACAAGTTACTTATTGCCTTTTCACAGTTTCTCAACAAACGCCCTAGCCATAAGAATGGTTCCAGTTGCCACCCTTGAGACTGTCCCTCAAGTTCTGATGAAAGCTTCATTTTCAAGCCTCCTTTTTAAAGGGTTCTTCTCCCCACCCCACCCCACTCACCTTCCTGGCATGGAGAGTCATGGTTATTCGGAGGGTGGGGGGGAGTGGAGGGAATTCCCTCTCTATTTGACAGCCAATTGTCCAAATATGGGTAAAGAAACAATGATACCCTGTCTTCTTTGGTCTGTCACTACTACAGAAAATGCACTTTGTAAAAATTCTTGGTGCTGTAGAAAGGCCCTTGGCAGGACCTCTTACTGAAAATGTCTTTATGTCAACGATTTGGTGTGACAGAAGTATGGAAATACACATCCTTTAAAAATCAAGAGCTGTGAATCAATCCATAACTGAAAGAGAGAGTATTATGGAGGCTAGAGTTAACTTTTTTAAACAAGAACTTCCAGATGAACCTATTCAATTTTGTTAAATCTAAAATTGAACGGAAACCCCATCTTTCTTCCGTATTAGGAAGTATCTTGACTCTAATGCTGTTTAAGTATCTCTTCAATAGCACCTGTCAGGAGCAATTTCTGAACTTCTAATAGAAGGATAATGTTACAAGATGCTTCCCTGAAAAGGGAAGGGTAGGAGGAATTGAAAGGGAGCAACATTTTGAATTGTACTGCATAGCCCTTTTCTTTAACTGCTAGGAGCCATATGTCTGAAGTAATGAGACTCCAACTGTCAATGAAATAGGCTAGCCTGTTTTCAGACAAAACAAGGGGTGTTCCTTGCCCATTGGTCCACAACTCTCAATCCTCATGTCAAATCTGAAGTCTTGTATTAAGGAAAGATGAGGAGGGAGGAGCACTGATTTGACTTATCTGGATCTGAATTATTTATTATTGTATTGAGATTGAAATGAAGACATATGTAGTCTGCTGATTTTGATGCTGACATCTTTGAGATAAGAAATAAGATGAAGACTAAAGGATAAACTTCCTCTGATAATGAAAATGGAGGAGTAGGAGGTCTTTTTCTAGCAGTAGGATATAACCCCCGTGATTGAGCAGTAGATCGGGTTTCCTTTAATTTTTCTAAAGAATGCATGCCTCCTCAAGGTAACAACAGATGCCAATGCTCTGGACAAAGTCAGAAGCTCTGAGTGCATGCTTCTTCACATTTTGTCCTTCCATCAATATTACATTTGGCAGTCTCTTTGTATCACCTGGCAGATCATGTACGCATAATGCCATTTTTCTCTACAGATGGAACTAATAGTGGTCCATCACCACCTGGTAATTAATCACCCTAATTCCAAGAGAAGAGGAAAACCAAAACTTCTCTCCCAAGAACACCAATCTTTTCCCCTTTTTCTTTCAAGAGGAGCTGAATGGGCTTAACCAGACCTGAGCCTATTACTGGAAACAGCAACCCCCAGAGAATGTGGCACAGGGTGAGTATAAAAATATGAAAACTCCTTGTGAGGTAGAATCATAGAATCATAGAATATCAGGGTTGGAAGGGACCTCAGGAGGTCATCTAGTCCAACCCCCTGCTCAAAGCAGGACCAATTCCCAACTAAATCATCCCAGCCAGGACTTTGTCAAGCCGGGCCTTAAAAACCTCCAAGG
Source organism: Emys orbicularis (assembly GCF_028017835.1). Classification (NCBI taxonomy): domain Eukaryota; kingdom Metazoa; phylum Chordata; order Testudines; family Emydidae; genus Emys; species Emys orbicularis. Next base: position 15,323,562 of record NC_088693.1, on the reverse strand, counting down.
AAGGAGACTCCACCACCTCCCTAGGTAACGCGTTCCAGTGCTTCACCACCCTTCTAGTGAAATAGTGTTTCCTAATATCCAACCTAGACCTCCCCCACTGCAACTTGAGACCATTGCTCCTTGTTCTGTCATCTGCCACCATTGAGAACAGCCGAGTTCCATCCTCTTTGGAACCCCCTTTCAGGTAGTTGTAGGCTGCTATCAAATCCCCCCTCATTCTTCTCTTCTGGAGACTAAACAATCCCAGTTCCCTCAGCCTCTCCTCATAAGTCATGCGCTCCAGACCCCTAATCATTTTTGTTGCCCTCTGCTGGACTCTTTCCAATTTTTCCACATCCTTCTTGTAGTGTGGGGCCCAAAACTGGATACAGTACTCCAGATGAGGCCTCACCAATGTCGAATAAAGGGGAACAATCACGTCCCTCGATCTGCTGGCAATGCCCCTACTTATACAGCCCAAAATGCCGTTAGCCTTCTTGGCAACAAGAGCACACTGTTGACTCATATCCAGCTTCTCGTCCACTGTGACCCCTAGGTCCTTTTCTGCAGAACTGCTACCTAGCCATTCGGTCCCTAGTCTGTAGCTGTGCATGGGATTCTTCCGTCCTAAGTGCAGGACTCTGCACTTGTCCTTGTTGAACCTCATCAGGTTTCTTTTGGCCCAATCCTCTAATTTGTCTAGGTCCCTCTGTATCCGATCCCTACCCTCTAGTGTATCTACCACGCCTCCTAGTTTAGTGTCATCGGCAAACTTGCTGAGAGTGCAGTCCACCCCATCCTCCAGATCATTAATAAAAATATTAAACAAAACCGGCCCCAGGACCGACCCTTGGGGCACTCCGCTTGAAACTGGCTGCCAACTAGACATGGAGCCATTGATCACTACCCGTTGAGCCCGACGATCTAGCCAGCTTTCTATCCACCTTACAGTCCATTCATCCAGCCCATACTTCTTTAACTTGGCAGCAAGAATACTGTGGGAGACCGTATCAAAAGCTTTGCTAAAGTCAAGGAATAACACATCCACTGCTTTCCCCTCATCCACAGAGCCAGTTATCTCATCATAGAAGGCAATTAGGTTAGTCAGGCACGACTTCCCCTTGGTGAATCCATGCTGACTGTTCCTGATCACTTTCCTCTCCTCTAAGTGTTTCATAATTGATTCCTTGAGGACCTGCTCCATGATTTTTCCAGGGACTGAGGTGATGCTGACTGGCCTGTAGTTCCCCGGATCCTCCTCCTTCCCTTTTTTAAAGATGGGCACTACATTAGCCTTTTTCCAGTCATCCGGGACCTCCCCCGATCGCCATGAGTTTTCAAAAATAATGGCTAATGGCTCTGCAATCTCATCCGCCAACTCCTTTAGCACCCTCGGATGCAGCGCATCCGGCCCCATGGACTTGTGCACGTCCAGTTTTTCTAAATAGTCCCAAACCACTTCTTTCTCCACTGAGGGCTGGTCAGCTTCTCCCCATATTGTGCTGCTCAGTGCAGCAGTCTGGGAGCTGACCTTGTTTGTGAAGACAGAGGCAAAAAAATCATTGAGTACATTAGCTTTCTCCACATCCTCAGTCACTAGGTTGCCTCCCTCATTCAGTAAGGGTCCCACACTTTCCTTTACTTTCTTCTTGTTGCTAACATACCTGAAGAAACCCTTCTTGTTACTCTTAACATCTCTTGCTAGCTGCAACTCCAAGTGTGATTTGGCCTTCCTGATTTCACTCCTGCATGCGTGAGCAATATTTTTATACTCCTCCCTGGTCATTTGTCCAATCTTCCACTTCTTGTAAGCTTCTTTTTTGCGTTTAAGATCAGCAAGGATTTCACTGTTTAGCCAAGCTGGTCGCCTGCCATATTTACTATTCTTTCTACACATCAGGATGGTTTGTTCCTGCAACCGCAATAACGATTCTTTAAAATACAGCCAGCTCTCCTGGACCCCTTTGCCCTTCATGTTATTCTCCCAGGGGATCCTGCCCATCTGTTCCCTGAGGGAGTCAAAGTCTGCTTTTCTGAAGTCCAGGGTCCATATTCTGCTGCTCTCCTTTCTTCCTTGTGTCAGGATCCTGAACTCAACCATCTCATGGTCACTGCCTCCCAGGTTCCCATCCACTTTTGCTTCCCCTACTAATTCTTCCCTGTTTGTGAGCAGCAGGTCAAGAAAAGCTCTGCCCCTAGTTGGTTCCTCCAGCACTTGCACCAGGAAATTGTCCCCTACACTTTCCAAAAACTTCCTGGATTGTCTGTGCACCGCTGTATTGCTCTCCCAGCAGATATCAGGGTGATTAAAGTCTCCCATGAGAACCAGGGCCTGCAATCTAGCAACTTCTGCTAGTTGCCAGAAGAAAGCCTCGTCCACCTCATCCCCCTGGTCTGGTGGTCTATAGCAGCCTCCGACCACGACATCACCCTTGTTGCTCACACTTCTCAACTTTATCCAGAGACACTCAGGTTTTTCTGCAGTTTCATACCGGAGCTCTGAGCGGTCATACTCCTCTCTTACATACAACGCAACTCCCCCACCTTTTCTGCCCTGCCTGTCCTTCCTGAACAGTTTATATCCATCCATGATAGTACTCCAGTCATGTGAGTTATCCCACCAAGTCTCTGTTATTCCAATCGCATCATAGTTCCCTGACTGTGCCAGGACTTCCAGTTCTCCCTGCTTGTTTCCCAGGCTTCTTGCATTTGTGTATAGGCACTTAAGATAACTCATTGATCGTCCCTCTTTCTCAGTATGAGACAGGAGTCCTCCCCTCTTGCGCTCTCCTGCTTGTGCTTCCTCCCAGGATCCCATTTCCCCACTTACCTCAGGGCTTTGGTCTCCTTCCCCCGGTGAACCTAGTTTAAAGCCCTCCTCACTAGGTTAGCCAGCCTGCTGGAGAAGATGCTCTTCCCTTTCTTCGTTAGGTGGAGCCCGTCCCTGCCCAGCACTCCTCCTTCTTGGAACACCATCCCATGGTCGAAGAATCCAAAGCCTTCTCTCCGACACCACCTGCGTAGCCATTCGTTGACTTCCACGATTCGACGGTCTCTACCCAGGCCTTTTCCTTGCACAGGGAGGATGGACGAGAACACCACTTGCGTCTCAAACTCCTTTATCCTTCTTCCCAGAGCCACGTAGTCTGCAGTGATCCGCTCAAGGTCATTCTTGGCAGTAACATTGGTGCCCATGTGGAGAAGCAGGAAGGGGTAGCGATCTGAGGGCTTGATGAGTCTCGGCAGTCTCTCCATCACATCGTGTATCCTAGCTCCCGGCAAGCAGCAGATAGATGACTCAGTCCCCCTGAGGAGGGAGTCCCCGACCACCACCACCCTCCTCCTCCTCTTGGGAGTGGTGGTCGTGGAACCCCCATCCCTAGGACAGTGCATCTTTTGCCTTCCAATCGGTGGAGTCTCCTTCTGCTCCCTTCCCTCAGATGGGTCATCTACTCCACTCTCCGCATTAGTACCTGTAGAGAGAACATGGAAACGATTGCTCACCTGTATCTCCATTGCTGGTACATGGACGCTCCTCTTTCTCCTTCTGGAGGTCACATGCTGCCAAACTTCTTCATCATCCGTCTGTCCCTGCTGCGCCTGCTCTGAATCTTCAGAACATTGTGGCCGTAGAAGCATATCCTGACGTCTGTCCAGGAAATCTTCATTTTCCCTTATGCAACGCAGAGTCGATACTCGTTTCTCCAGACCTCGAACCTTCTCTTCCAATATGGAGACCAGCTTGCACTTTGTACAGACAAAGTCGCTTCTGTCCTGTGGAAGAAAGACAAACATGGCACAACCTGTGCAGGTTACAACAGCTGATCGCTCACCTTCCATATCACCTTCCTCTTAAGAGCTTCTGATACAATTTGTCTGTTTTCTTAGATCTAGGCTGAGAAGCAGCAGCAATAGTCCAAAGAGTCTTAGCAAGTTACTAAAGGCCATCCAGTATAGGTAACAACATCCTATTCCTGGAAGAAGCACCAAGAATGTTGAACACAGGATGTGACACTTCCACAGCAACTGAAGGTAAGTTCAAAGTGGATGCCATATGATCCACTATGTCATGGAACTGCAAAGTATCCTCAGGAGGAGACAGTGCAGAAGCAACACACACGTTTGTCAGGTGCTAAATCAGGATCAAAGTCTGTATCCACCTGATCCTGCTCAAAAAGAGGAGCTCTACCTTCATCCTTCTCTTCAGACAGACTATCAGGCACCACTGTCTGAGTGGCAGTTAGCTCTGCTGTCACCAGATCCAAAGACTCCTCTGCCACTGTATCCTTATAGTCAGACCATCATATCTACATCCATAAAGCAGATGATTTAAAAATTCCCATGGTGTAAATCAATAATATCACAGGGCCCAGGACTGCCAATCTCTCCAACAGCTGAGATCACGGAACATATCCATAGGAGGTGACACAAACTATTCAAAAGACTGAGGAGACCCAGACTTAAGTGGCACAAATCTGGACAGTTCAGGTCTTTTAACTCTTCCTTTATCCTCTGAGGATCCATCCTCAGATCCTCTGTGGATCTCACCGGCGATAACAATGGCACCTGAGGATGTAGAGATATAAAAGGTGAGAAGGATCTGCCTGCTTCTTCTTAGCATATGGGTAACGTTCCTCGGGTTGCATGTGACCAGAATTCATCACCAAATTTGGTCCGCTGGTTGGATCATTAGCTTCCCCGGCTTGTGCCAGGTACTGACAGGGGGTACAATGTGAACGTTGATCCATGCCCCTCATCTGCCTGCTGATACTGTAGGAATCTGAGGAGGAGTCAAAGACAAACCTGGAGAAAGACTCACAATATCATCTGCTCTACCCCTCTTTTCAGGTGAAGAGGGTACAGATCTAGCCTCTCTCTTCCACTCTCCCATTTGAGGAACACTTAAACTGAACAGTGAACATCAGGCACCACAGTATTGATTCTTTGTGGATCTGAGGATGGCATTGGAGCAAGAACAGACCACTGTGCTCTCCTGCAAACTTAACTAATTCCAAATCTGGAGACAGAAACATTGTGCTGCACCCCTGGGCTGTGAAAGCAAATGTGGAACAGTCTTAGGCTTCAAAGATTGCATCAAAGAGACCATATCTGGAGCAGATTGATGAGACAAGTCTGACCCATAGGATCTGGTATTGCTAACAGAGGCCATCTCCTCCCTCGCCTTCAGAGCCGACGGCATAATTCTAGACTCCTTAACAGTCAACCACACAGAAAGTGCCTCCAAGGCCTTAACAACTTTAACAGGAGGATCTGGTGAACCAGGAACAGGAGATTGAACCAACAAAGATACCAATCCTCAGGATCCTTTAGACACCTTAATCTTGAGAGATGAAGCAACCAGAGCCAAAATAGACCTCTTAATCTTTGGATCAGACTATCTCCCAGAACCTGATGGTTAGCAGCAAAAGCTTCTTTAAGCAGAAGCACCTGCTCTCTCTCCTTTTGCTCTGGGTGTAAAAGTTCTGCAAATAGAACACCCAGAAGGAGAGTGGCCTTCTCTGAGGCACCTAAGGTATCTAACAAAGTCATCTGACACTGAGAAGACAGCTGGACATGAAGCAGATTTCTTAATACGCGACTCCATCTTTGGTTCCACTCTCACACGGAACTTGACCTAAAAACTACTAGCTATACTATAAAACTACCTTAAACTACACTAAGAACAAACTATCCAAAGGCACTAAATAGTAGAAAACCCCAGATCTGACAGACTGAAGTGGTTCACTTCCATCTGGTACAGCAGTTGGAAGGAACTGAGGAAGCAGAGGGCATAGCATCCCCTTACATAGACTCATTCTCAGAATTTTTTGAGACATGGAGGGAAGAGGTAGGAGGGAATGCACATGTGCTCTAATGGACACTACTTGGAGAAGGTTCTACCATTTAGATGCACCGAGTAGCACATTATCCATAAGTGGGAATGTGCAGAGCCACTCAAAGAAGAACTAAGCAGTTGTTTGGTGGGAAGTAAAGTACTGTCATGGATCAAAAACTGGCTAAGTCAGAGAAAGCAAGAAGTGGGAACAGGGAGTGTAATATCATCATGGCAAAAGGTTAACAGTGGGGCGCCCTAAGATTCTGTCCTAGGACTAGTGTTATACTTCAAAATTATTTGGAAAAGGGCATGCTCAAGCAGTGCTTAGAGACTAGCCACATTGAAGTTAATGGCAAAACTCCCACTGGCTTCAATGGGGCCACGATTTCACTCTAGGCCAATAATAATGTAATGTAAAAATTCAACCAGACCTGAAAAACATCTGCATCCTGAAAGGATTTCACACATTAATGGAAATGCATCTGAACCAATGGGCCAAATTCACCCCTGCTACAATTCTATTGAAATCACTGGGGTTACAATAGAATGAATTCAGCACAGTATTTTTATCCTATTCAGACTTGAGTTTGTTAAAAGGCATATTTTTTTCAGCCTCGAAATAATGTGGAAAGGTTACACTGCAGCTCCAGTCATACAATAATGAAACAAAGCCAGCTGTCCTTTTCTAATGTTTCTTTTCAGTGCACTGTGGAACAGATTCTGATCACTGTTACACCAATCAGGGGGTAGCCGTGTTAGTCTGTATCTACAAAAACAACAAGGAAGAAGTGAGGTTTTTACTCACGAAAGCTTATGCCCAAATAAATCTGTTAGTCTTTAAGGTGCCACCAGACTCCTTGTTGTTTTTGTTACACCAATGTTAATCTGTAGTGACTCCGTTAGGTTTATTATGGATTACCCAAATAGGCGATGGAGGACAGAATCTGGCCCTTTGCAATAAGTGTCCCTTTGTTTCATTGCTATTTTTAAGACAAAACATTCCATCTTTTTTCCCATCTCTCTAGAAAAATGGTTTGCACATAGATTTAGTTAACTATTATCTTTTAAATTCAAGAAAAGAGAAATGATAAATGTGACAGCATGATATAAAAGTCCTGTTCTAGTTATTATTCTTTGTAATGTGAATTATCTGAAAAAAGAATTTGACTATAATTTCATATTGTTAAACACAATATATCACTATCACTTGGGAATATATGATGATTTATCATAGAAAATATATCAGTAGCAGCTAGAAACATGATTGGTCTTCTCTCTGCAGCCTCTTTCACGGTTTTCCTGAATATGTCCCTAGATTACCTTTAAATATAATTATGGAGTTTGGTTGTTGTGAGGTAAGGAATAGGCTAAGTGCCAGTGTGAGTTTGAAAGACCATGTGTATCGAAAGGAGATGAGGAAATAGTGACTAGAATTTAAATAATATAATTTTCACACACTTTAAGAAACAGAAGGGTCAGAGAAATCTAAATAATTGTAATGTTGATGTTTTATGCACACAAGTAAAGCTGAGTAGCAAAGCTGAGAAAACAAAAGGGAGATTAATTTGAGCCTATACACAAGAGGGAAATTTTAGCATGTGGATCACGAGAAATCCTTTCTTGTGGTTTAAGATAGACGGGATTTTGTATTTCTAAGTCAGTATAATAATGCTAATTTATCTAAACTTTCAAATCTGTTGCTAATTATTAGGGCTAAAAGAATACTGCAAAATCCACTTTTTCTGGATTACAAAAAGTCAACTTTGCATGATCAGTTCACAGGATTGGCACTGGGCCAATGACTGCTTGTTTTGCTTGGAGTTTAAGTTTCTAGGTTTTCCTTCTCACCTACAAGATCAAGGTCCCATTGTGCTTAAGCATTTTATAAACACATAGTAAGAGCAGTCACTGCCCCAAAAATTAGAGACTAAATAGAAAAGATAGATAAAGAGTGAGGAGGGGAAATAGGCTTAGAGATATGAAGTGACTTGCCCAAGGTCACACAGCAGGTCAGTGGCAGAGGCAGAAAGAGAACCCAGGTTATCCGAGCTCCAGTCCAGTGCCTAACCCACTGGACCATAATGCAAGAGAACTAGATGATCTAAATTTGAGATTGAAAGAAGCTCAAAAGTGGCTGCAAACGATGCAAGCGAGCTAGGCTTCTAGATACAGCAGGAGAAGTGAAAAGACAATGGCTTCTCACCGGAGAGCAGAGTGAGTTGCAAAGGAGCTGCAAAGAGTAGGCTGAAGGTCTGATCCTGACATCTCTTACTACTTGGTGTAATGCATGGACTTCAGTGAAACTGCTCATAGCAGCAAGATTTACGTCCAGTAGTAAATATTTGGAGAAGTAGTTCTTATGTTTGAAGGAGGTAAGTACACATTCTGCCAGCAGGTGCATACAGGTAGCTCCCATTGAAGTTCAGGGGAATTGCACAAATATTTTCCAGGGTGCAATTTGGCATTATGGGAGCACATGAGGAAGTATTGTAGGTAGACAGAAGGTGCCAAAGACATTAGGGAAGATGCTCCAACATGCTTGTCTCCACCTCCGCCACTGACTCACAATATGCCCATACATTAGAGGCAGAGAAAGCAGATACACCAACAAGGAATTCCCCACTGACAGAGAAATTTTCTGCTTGGCACATATTAATATATTAAAGCCCTATTACATGGTGTAAAGAGGCGATAATCAAATTTAAGAATATGGCCCATATAGTTCTTCCTCCTTCCCCTTGGTTATGGCTCATTAATGATCGGATAAATAGATACAGCCAGAGTTGTTCAGTCAGTAATTAACATCAGGGCCAAAACAAAGGCAAAATTAGGTATGTATCTTTTTAATCATGCTTTTCTCTTCTGATTAGGATGGTTATGCAGAACACTTTGCTGAGGCATTCCGATGGAGAGAATTAATGGAAATGGGTAATTTGATACATCTCAAACAGCTGTTTCGGGGAGATATGTTTATTTCTGTAGATACTCTCGAACACACACACAAGTTATAGGACTTACTGTTGTTCCTTTACTTCAAGATCAGATGTTTATCCACATCCAGGAAAATAAAATGACTTCTGTGACTCTGAACGATATTATTCTTAGAACGGGAATTCATAATGGCCTAGCTGCTCACTTTTAACAAGCCCTAGTAAGATTTAAAGAATTACAAACACATTTCTCTATGGAAGCACAAGCATTTTGGCCTGCAGTGCCATTAGCTTGCTGATGACATTCAGCTCTATAGGGGTTGTTACCAGTGGCGGATCGTGACTTTTTTGATAGGTAAGGCACAAGTCACAAAATAGTTATTTCCAGCCTCACCCAATGTATAATTTAATAGCTACTAAAAGCTCTCCTTATTTACAGTGAAGAACCAGCAGGACCTGGGAGCTGGACCTGCCACTGCCACTGCTACCAAGGCCAGCATGGAGACCAGAGCACGAGGCAGGCTCAGTGTTCAGCAGCAGATCTTCACATACATGCATGGCACCAACCCTGTAGAGGAGGGAGCCAGGGAGACGCAGAGTGCAGGCCTTCATCCCTTCCCCTTGGCAACCCTCTGCCTCCCCATACACTACATTCTTCAAACTTTATGGCATTGCGTTTCACTATTGGAGAGAGTGAGTTGTGATAAAATCACAATTTGTCCTTAAATCTGTATATATTTATCAATTAAATAAAAAAAAATTATGGAAAATGCCGTTTATAGTTTTTGGGAATTCTTGGTTAGGCTGTGCCTCAGTTGCCTGTGCGGATGAGCTGCCTGTGGTTGTTACGGTTGTTACCCCAGTCACCAGACAGTGACATCTGAGATACCACAATCACACCTCATTATCAGGAGAGAGAGGTATTTGTGTAGCTGAGACCATATGGTGATAACTGACATTTTTATTGCTAACTTCTTTCTCTTTAATTTTTGTCATCAGAAGTGATCAATATTGTTGCTCTGCTTCCCCCAGTGCCTGAAGGAGGGAGGGGTATCTTGGAGTGAGCTGGCTGAGACTGAATTCAGACTAGATAAGGCTGATGGTTGATTTCCATGGAGTATCAAACGCCTGATCTAAAGATCATTGAAGTCAATGGGCATCTTGCAAATGACGTCAATGGACTTTGGATCAGGTCCTTAGAAAATAGGCATGGTAAGAATAGTATATTCTTCACAAAATATTAGCAAATAGCTATTTTTGCATTAAACTAGCTACAACGTTTTCTGAACCTTTTACTTGTATATATTCTTAACACTCCCTGTACCCATTTTGGCACTCAGAATGGGACATAGTCTACAAATCAGTAGGCTTTAGTAAGTTTATCCTGCTTTGAATTGAGTTTCCATAGCCTAGCATTACAGTCTTTATGAGACTTTGCTAAATCATTTCTCCACACCTGCTCTCTTGATAACAAATATTTTCTTTAATGAAGTATCTAATTTAAACAGTTTTTCTATTTGGGATCATCACATTTATAGGGTTAGCTGCACCTCTGACCCCTCTGCAGTCTCACTAATTTCAGGGTGGAATCCCATGATTCTCCCAGTCAAACTGGGGGGCAACAGTGCCCCTGTTTACCCACCATGATTTGTCAGCAGACCCAACTAGGTTTTGCACCAGGAAGAAATTTACTTTTGGAAACTGTGACCAGTAGAGAAATGCAGGGGCTCACAGAATATCAGGGTTGGAAGGACCTCAGGAGATCATCTAGTCCAACCCCATGCTCAAAGCAGGACCAATCCCCAACTAGCCCCCTCAAGGATTAAACTCATAACCCTGGGTTTAGCAGGCCAATGCTCAAACCACTGAGCTATCCCTCCCCCCTCATAACTGCTTCCTCAAAACAAATGTCATTTATTTATACATAGGAACATAGACATAAGAAAGGGTTAAACAAAGAAGCCTACATTCATCTTGTCTTACCTAAAATTTTGCATTTCCCTCAAAGCCTAGGTGGGCCAACCTTATCCCAGGTACCCCTATATCTGTGGACCAGGGCTCCGTGTATTTCCCTGTAGACACTGTCTCTCCCTGAGCTCAGGGCTTCAGGTTTTTATCTACTGTAGAACTCTGTTCTACATGCCCCAGCTGAAGGCCCTTTCCACTGTCGCAAGGTAAGGGTGTTCAGTTCAGCTTGGTCAGAGAGAAAATTTGACAGGTGTGAACTCTTGCAAAAGTTAACTCTTTGAACCGATTTATCAGACAGCATAACAATGAAATAAACAGAGGTACACATAATATTCATAAAATAATACAGGCAGCTCTGACATCCTTCAAAGGTATCTTCAATTTAAGGCTGAATTATGATATATTAATCGTTTGCTCAATGAATCAATATGCAATTAAGACCCGATTGGGCAGATCCTCAGCTGGTGTTATTTGTCATAGACCCACTGATTTCCTGGCAATTTCAAAAGGTCCATTGAAGTCATCAGGCCTATGACAATTTACATCCTCTAGATATCTGCCCCCTGGCTGTATTTGTACATACAATTTGTGACACTGAATAAGTCTGGAATGTGCATTCGACATGGCATTGTTCATGACAGTAACGTTGTGTTTAAGTTTAATATTAAAGTCCATGAACTTGGAATACTAAGAAGTACTAACAATGAGGGTTTTTTTGATGTGGTAATATAATATGAGAAAAAAATGCATGTTTCGATTTTCAAAGATTAGTAGGTGAAGGAAGATTTAAATTGAATGCTAATACGGTTTGGGAAGCCTCGAGGAAGCTACATCCTTCACGTTTAAATTCTAATTTTAAATTAGCAAGATATTTCATCTCTCAGATGAACATAATGGAAATGTAGGATTTTATATACACAGATCAGGTGCAATACCTACCTTTTTTTTCTACACAGCCCATTTTATTACTTTGATACTCAATGGCACCTGAAGTAAATGCCATTTAATATGTGTCACTTATTATTTTTTCTTCACTTCTCATTACAGGTTCCAAACAGGACTGAGAGGTGCAGTGACAAAGTACTGCAAGTAAGGCAATCCTTGTAGTATCATGGGTTAAAAGGAAGTGGAAAACTCTGCAGACCATGAAAGAAAGTCTGTTCTGACCTTGCTGTTCCCTCTTCCACGTTTTTGGCATGTAAATCCAAGAAGCTCAGATATTCAGATAAGTGATGAGCATCTATACTTGACTCTGAACCAAACAACCATACCTGCTACATTTCACCCATTGCTAGTTAAGAATTAGTCTGTGAATACTTGCTAAAGTAAACAAAATTTGATCTCCCTCTTTCTTCCTTTTTGCTCCTTCAGTGATGAACAAGAAACATATTTATTTCCAGCAGCTAAGTGTTAGCTCACAGGTAAGGAAGTAGAGACTGTTTGCTATTGCTTGAGAATAGTCTCTCAATAGAACTGATGGAAGGAACCCCACATCACTTAATTCAGTAGGCTGGACAATATACTGTAGTTCAGTGGTTCTCAACCATTGGGGGTACGCAGAGGTCTTCCAGGGGGTACATCAACTCATCTACATATTTGCCTAGTTTTACAACAGGCTACATAAAAAGCACTAGCAAATTCAGTACAAACTAAAATTTCATACAATGACTTGTTTATACTGCTCTATAGTATATACACTGAAATGTAAGTATATTATTTATATTCCAATTGATTTATTTTATAATCATATGGTAAAAATGAGACAGTAAGAAATTTTTCAGCAATAGTGTGCTGTGACATTTTGGATTTTTACGTCTGATTTTGTAAGCAAGTAGTTTGTAAGTGTGGTGAAACTTGGGGGTATGCAAGACAAATCAGACTCCTGACCGGGTAATCTGGAAAGTAGTCTGGAAAGACTGAGAGCCACTGCTGTAGTTAAATACTCTGGCCTGCCTACATTTTTCAGTGATTAATGGTTTTAGGTACCCAACTTCAAGAGATCTGATTTTCCAAAAGTACTGGGCATTTGAATTATGAAAAATCATACCCCTATAGGTGCCTTAAGTTAAGTAACCAAAAATAGAGCCAACCAAAATTTCATCTTGAAAATTTAACTCTTTTTGTTTGAGAGAATGTTACTTATAGCTAGACTATAGGGAACTGATCCAAAACCCACTGAAACCAATGAAAAGAAACATTATTAATTTCAATAGGCACTGCACTGGATCGTGTCCTAAATAAGATGGAATGTAGTAGGATACCATAACATATTCAAAGCTTGATAATGACCGCAGATAATGCATCATGTAAACCTTCAAAATAAAATAATCTCTGAGTTTGAGGGAGTAAGAGGAACCCATATGCAAAACAGTGATTTTACCACAGCCAAGCATGTAAAAATCAACATTTAACTAATATTACCACATATAACAGCAACAATTTTATCTCTCCTAAATAACTACTATTTTTCTAGAGAAACAGATGAATCTATTGCTACACAATGACATCATTCACTCCCAGCAGCCATTAGAGCACAGCTGGTCATGGAGATGTGGAATATTAGACATGGATTAAACAGTTTTACTGCCATGCAAAAGAGAATTGTGAGATCTTTTCACTTCCTTATATTTTAATGTTTTATGAGATAATTAATTAGCTATTTTATTTTGATGTCTGCCTTAATGACTCCTGCAGAACTCCACTAAAGTTAGTGAAGCTACATGTGTGTGAGTGACAGCAGAACTTTCATAGAATCATAGAAGATTAAAGTTGGAAGAGACCTCAGGAGGTCATCTAGTCCAACCCCCTGCTCAAAGCTGGACCAACCCCAACTAAATCATCCCAGCCAGGGTTGTGTCAATCCGGACCGTAAAAACCTCTAAGGATGGAGAATTTACCACCTTCCTAGGTAACCCATTCCAGTGTTTCATCACCCTTCTAGTGAAATAGTTTTTTCCTAATATCAAACCTAGACCTCTCCCACTGCAACTTGAGACCATTGCTCCTTGATCTGTGATCTGCCACCACCAAGAACTGGCTGCCAACTAGACATCAAGCCATTGACCACTATCAGTTGAGCCTGACGATCTAACTTTGCACATTGCAATAATATTTCTCAGGTTCAGGTCCATTTAATAACAAGGCCAGATCCTCAGCTGGTGTGACTTGCATAGTTAAATTAATGTCAATAGATTACATTGATTTACATCAGCTGAGGCTACAGCCCTCTGATTTAAAAATGTTTAACATTTAGCAGCCTCCCTTCAGCAGAATTGAACTCTACAGTTATTGAGCCAAATTCACTCCTGATGTAAACTCATTGAAGTAAATGGAGTTACATGAGACATGAATTTGACTACAATTTAATACAAAGAAATGAAATGCTTTTCTAATATATTATATTATATATGGACTACTATACTGTGTTTATCACCATAGTATTTGAGCACCTTCCAGTAGCGCATTAAGCAACATGCCTATACATCCATCACATGATGTTTGTTCTCTCATTCTCTCCTCAAGGGGAGAAGGTGTGTGATGGAGTTTTCTTGTTTTGGTAGGGTTTTATTTACTTATTTTATTAAATATACTTATTGCTTTGAATTTATGTCAGAGAAGAAAAGATAAAAACAAATGTGCCTTGTAATTGCAGCTGAAGGTGGTGTGGTCTGTGATTGTCCTTCATTCCTCTAGGAGTTCATTCCACAGTCTCGGACAGGCCTTGAGAAAGTTCTGTCTCCTGCACAGATAAGCTTTACCCTTACTGTAGAGAGTTTAATTGTGCCAAGACCTTGAACTTGATTTGAAATTCTATGGTAAGCCTTAGAGTGGAGTATAAATCTGATGTGGTCACAATCAACCAGCTTGCTGAAGGGATGTGCTGCAGCATTCTGTACTAGTTGAAGTTTACTGTGTTGAAGACTTTATGCCCGGGTATACTGTATTGCTGTAGTCCAGCTAAGAGGTGACAAAGGCATGAATAAGTAAAATCATGTCACTGACCATCAGGATGGGACAGATTCTCCTAGCCAACTGGAGATGATAGGAATCTCCACGAGCAATGCTTTGTTTGTGAGAACTCAGTCTCAGTGAGGAATTCAAGAGTAGTCCTAAACCAGGGGTTGCCCGCACATCCCTCGCCCGCGCCACTTCCCGCCGCCCCCACTGGCCCGGGACGGCGAACCGCGGCGAGTGGGGGCCGCGATCGGCCGAACCTGCCGCGTCAGCAGGTAAATAAACTGGCCCGGCCCGCTAGGGTGCTTACCCTGGCGAGCCGCGTGTCGAATGTTGCCGACCCCTGTCCTAAACTATGGCCCAAATTGACCAATAGTGGATGTGTACCTTCAGCCAAAGATGGCTACACTGTGGCTTCAAACTCTTCAAAATACTTTCCTCTACCCAACAGCATCGCTTCTGTCTTGCTCAGGTTCAGCTTCAAACAGCTCTTCTTCATCCACAAACTGATCTCATCCAAGCACTGGGCAGTTTTGGTAGTTATGGTGTGATCATATGCAGAGAAATATAGGTGGAGTTGTGTGTCATCTGCATACTGCTGGCACTTGAGTCCATGTTGTCTGTCCAGTTCACCTAGTGGCTGCATGTACATGTTGAATAGGACCATAGAAAGAATTAATCCTTATGGGACCCCACAAGTGAGGGTACTAGAGGTGGAGGTGCAACTTCCTACCATTACTTATAGGGTGTGTCCCTCCAGGAAGAATTCAAACCATATTAGCACATTACCCATGACTTCTGCCACCTTCCTCAAGTAAGACAAGAGTATCTCATGGTCAACAGTGTCAAATGCTGTCCACAATGGATGTCCACAATCTATCCATTGACAGCAATAGATCATCCATCAGTGCCAATGAAGTGAATTGAGTTCCATGTCCCTGCCGGAATCTAGTTTGTTCCAGGTCTAGAACATTACCTTCAATAAGTTAGCTTGTAATTGGAGTCTGAGTAGCTTCTACATGAGCTTACTCAGGAATGGGAAGTTTGACAGTGGGTGATAGTTGGCTAGAATTGATGTAACCAGGATGGGTTTCTTCAGTATTGAAGGAGGAAGGAAAAATTTGTCTTCTGAATGATGCATTGGCTATTACAGTCAGGAATGGCACCAGTTCTTTCTAACTCCCTTTCACGAGTCGTAAAGGGGATCAGTCAGATTCACAATTCTTGGGTTGAGACTTCTACAGGGTGTCCAGAACTTCTTGAGTGACTGTACTGATTTCTGGGCATGAAGGTGGGCTGTTGGTGTTGTTGATAGGTGAGAATATCCATACTGTTTGAAAAGGCTTCACAAATGTGTGTGATCTTTTCAGCAAAGTAGAATAATAGTTCTTCACAGCGCTTGTTGCTTGGTTCTGGTGCAGGCAGTAGGCACTCAGAATTGATGAATCAGTAACCACCCTGGATAGCTCCTTAGAGTGGGATTTTTCAGTTTCTGTGAAGGTTGATAGGAAGGTTTTTTTGGACTGTAATAAGCATCAGCAGAGGCTTTAAAGAATTTGTTATGGTTCAGTCTGTCTGTATCAGCCTTTGTTTTTGAACATCAGAGCTCGAGTTTCTGCCCCCTCTCTTCATCCAGCACAGGGTGTCAGAAAATCAAGGAGATCTGGATGGGCTCCGGAGTGGGAAGGGTGATTTGTGGGACAGCTACTGATGACTGACGCTTGTGTAAAATGATGATGGGTCACCAGATCGTCAACTCCTCCTCCCATGGGAAGGGTGCTGCTTTCTTTAGGGGGCTTTGGAATTTGTTGGAGTCCACGAGTCTTTGTCTGAATCTGGGTCATGGGTCTTTCTTATTACTTTAAGGTCTCTGACCACTTCCTTAGTGAGCTGATGTCCTGTCCAAGATGGTGGATGGGTTGTGATGTCCTCTATCTTGACATCTAGGCTGAAAATCAGGTCCAGGGCATAGCTGGCTGTGTGGATTGCATCAGAGATGACCTGTGAAACTCCTAGGGAGGAACTTAAATGCCTAGTCATTTCTATTTTTTCCTGCCAAGGATTTCTGTCTTCACTTGACAATATTTTCTTGGGTGATATAAATGTTTAAGAGACCTGAAAATTATTCTTATTGATTTTCCTTCCTACTTAACAGATCAAATCAATAGGGTGTTAAGATGAGGCTCCATTAAAATGATTTCTGGTGACATCAGTTTTACCTGAAAGTTTCCACAATAATAACCCTTGTGTTACTCTAGGAGAGGCCACTTAAACAAAGGAAAATAGTAAAAGTGTATGCCCCTTTTGGGTTAATGTATAATTTATTGTTCTTTTGGGGATGCTTTATATATCTCACAAAATATTTCCACAATGATGTAACTGCAATTTATTCAGTTAAAAGCACAGAGCACCAAGAGAAAAAAAATAGCTACCTTATTTTGCTGCAAATGTTTAAATAACCAAACTGTCTTCGTCTCTCAAACAAATTACTGTTTTAGTCCACTACAAGAAAGAGCATAATATGAATGGCTGTCAGAAAGATTACAGAGTGCTGTGTTGTTGCCAAAAGGAGTCATGTCCCTTTGTGAAATATTGTCATCTGGGAAGCTGTATTTATGACTGTAGAAGAACACTTAATAGCAAAAGTTACACAACCTTCGTTTATGAAAAATAGGCACCTTGAAATCAATGGGAGTTAGACATCTAAACTGCTTAGGCACTTTTGAAAATTCACTAGGCTCCTATCTGAATGTTTAAGCATCTAAATAGCTTTTAAAATCTGGCCCAAGAGCCCTATTTTGAGGACTCAAGTGGTTCATAGACCTTGTGCTGTCCCCTTTGCACAAGGATGAATTTCACCTTTGATGTACATATGAAAAGTATATCTGTCCCCTTATGCTGGCCTTCTGCACAGGGATGAATTTCATTCCAAGAGAAACAAAGCACATGCCCCTAAATATTGTATTCTCTTGTTTTCTCCAAAAGGGGAAACTAAATTAGTTGATGTTTGTACGGTGCTATGAAGATGAAGGGAGAAATGTAGCCCAAGGCCAATGGAGTTCCATCTTCTTACACTAGGACTGAATTTGGCCCTTGTATTGCTATAGAAGTAAAAAAAATATTAAGCATTGGGGTTATGTTAAATAACAGCACGGCATATTTTCATGTCATGCAATTCACACTAAAAGTTCGAACAAATGTTAAAACCACTGCAAGTGGAAAATTTGTGATATTACAAATAATAAAAACAATCCAAAGATTTGCAAGTCCACATGCACAACAAGGAATTTTAAAAAATGAGTTTTTGTAAAAGCCCGATTAAAAATGATCTTCCACAAAAAGGCAAATGCAGATCCCTACCCCCAACTCCTGGAGCACCATCCCCTAGAAGGTACATGCTGTTTTCTTCATAGACTTTATGGAGATCCAGCCCTTACACCTTGCATTGGACCATAGCCATTGTTCTGCCTGGCCATATAGGAGGGAGCTCAGGTATCAGTTCAACAAATCACTTGAGCACATCCTCAAGGTCATCCCTCTTCAGCAGATTACTTAAGCACATGCGTAAGTACTGTGCTTCAGTCCCATTGAATTCAATGGGATTTAGGCATATGTTTAAAAGCTATGCACAATTTCAAAAGCTGCACTGAATAGGATGGACTGCTCAATTGGGACCTGATTTTAGGAGCTAAGATTTTCCCCATTCCACTAAGCTTTAAAGGAATTCATAATGTCAAAGGGAAATGAAGGGTCAAAACCAGCTGTCCAAAGTGGAAATAGGTTTCTCTTTTTTCCTGTTCCCGTTCAAAATTTGTCTCATGGGGAAAAAGTTTCTTTTTATTCCTACTCAACCACCAAACTCACACTTGCTACAAGTGGGTACTACTTTGTTGAATTCAGTGGAGGTGAACAGCAAAGCACCAAAATGATTTAGGAGCCTAAGTCCCACTGACAATCAATGAGACCTTGTGCCAAATTTTCAAAAGTGCCTAAGTCCTATAGACTTGCAATGAGAATTATGCACCTCACTTAGGCCCCTGAGCCACTTAGGCACGTTTGAAAATGTTACCCTGTCTAAATCTAAGAAACTATAATATAACCAATACACTTTGCTAACTTAACTCTCTTCCCCTGCAGGGGGCAGGAAAGGAAGGATCTTTCTCTCCCATGTGCAACACTGAATGATTGGCTGAGTGTACTGTAGAGCATTTTAGTTTCCCCACTTTTTTCTGAAGTAGCTGATGTTGGCTGCTACCAGAATGGACCACTTGTCTGATATGGTCTGGCAAATCCTTTCTTCCTGATTCATGAGATGTCTGGTCTCTTTCTGGAATCAAAAAGACTTCTTTCTGTATATATTTGGCTAGTCATGCAATGAGGATATCCAAACATCTGAGCTGAACCGTCACAACTTCTGATTGACTTCCTTCACTGTCGGTGGCTCAGATTTAGTGATAGGAGAAGTATACAGAAAGAATAACTTTAAAACTGTAAGCAAGTGGCTCAGCTACTGTAAATGAGCAGAGCTCCACTGACCTCGACAGTGCTATTCTGATTTACACCAGCTGAGGATCTGGCTCTTTTTAACGGAAATCAAAATGTGCACATCACGTATGAAAAGAACTGCAGTCCATCTTCCCCAAAAGAGCAACTTTCACCTCAGCAAAGGCAACCCCAATGCACTGAAAAAAGCTGAATAGCCTTTCAAACCCCTACTCAAAACTGTCTTCTGCAAGAAAGCTTACAACGACGACTGACGAAACTGTAACCATCCCCACGCTAAAAGAAGAAACAAAAACAAAACCCACCATCAACACAACAAGAAAAAAATATATACCCAGCAGTCCCCAAATTGAATTCTAGCCTCCCTCAGCTGAGAAATAGTGTTATCTTACCATGGTCACCTTAGTCTCTCCTCTTCTACACCATTTTTCTACATTTGTGACCCTCTTACATTGTGTCATAGTTTGTAAATTCCCTCTGGGTAGGGACCATGTCTTAACTTGTTTAGAGAGGCACCTACAACTTTTTGAGATGTTTGAAATAAATAAATGATAATGGTTTTGCAAAGACAGTGAACATTTGTTAGGGAACAAGGCCGTTAGCCTAAGTTTATAGCTTTCTCTGCTGGCATTCAGACTGCAAATGGTGTTACCATCTGCTTTCCTCTGTGTTTTCATCCCAGCCTACAAAATGTGCCCTGGAGTAATTAAAAAAAAAAGTACCAGCTCAGTTTCATATTGCAGCTTGATGCTTGTGCCAGTCCTTGGCAGAACTCTGTTTTTATGCAGCAACAAGGTGTTAAGACAAATGGCTGTTCTGTGAGGGATAAATTTTCCCAAAGAAATGTTGAGATTCAGCCACATGAATCCCAGAGATATTAGTGGGAATCCATTTGGAATTTTTGAATGCCCTTCCTTTCTATGCTGCCTTTATGGAAGCTCCTTCCCTCTAGTGATTGAAAATATGTTTTCAATCTTTTCAAGGTGATCGTGGGAGCTTTGAATCTACCACTGGCAAGAAATCAGCTTTTTTAAGTCCTCAAATTTCTATTAGATGAAGTATGATTTTGTAGACCTATTTTTTTTCTCAAAAATGTTATAGTCTTTTATTACTTGCATAATGGTGCACTTACAAGAGACAGGAATGGATTGGGGTCAGGGGACTCTTTAAAAAACGGTGTCCTTTTTGTTCTTTGGACTGAAATGTCTTGGACATTGTTTAAAAAGCCCCTAGAAAGTGAAATGCTTGAATGAACTCCAAAGTAGCAATTATGGGCCAAATTCTCTGCTGGTATAAACTGGTGCAGCTCCATTTGTTGTGCTGCCTTGGCAGCATGTGCTTTGTAGGAGACTCAAGCCGTAATCAGACAATTTATCCTGAGATATCTCCTGTTTTAAAAGGCCCCTAGTCCCTTTTAAAAGCTAGAATCTATTTCAGGGAACAAATGTAAAATACAGGAGGAGGGAGGAGGAAAAGAGAAAATAACAAGGAAAAAACATAAAACATTTATTCTCCAGTGACCATGTTCATTTCATATTGCCACATTCCATTCCCAACCTCTGTTTTAAGGGCTGTTCTCAAGGGCATGAGATACTGATTTCTATTAAAAATATTGTTGCCCTTTTTTCCTTTTGGATTGGTGAGATAAGAGGTGCATTTATTATAATCTCTGACCACAGTCTGAATCTTAATATCCAGTGAGATAATTAATAAGATCTAATCCAAGTTAATTTATCTCTGGGTTATGCAGGACTATCTGCTGGCTGTTTCTCCCTACAATTCCATTAGTGATTGCTTCTTTCCTTTTGCCTATGTTTTTCCTCCCTCTGTCAGAATGATTCAGATTATTTATTACCCTTTAAATTGTCTTTCTTGTCACAAATGTAGGTGCAGATAATCAAAATCTCACACAGCGCTTTGTGCAATAATTGGTTATTATTGCCAGGGGAGAGTGTGCTTAAAAACTAAAATCCTAATTTGTGTTGTTTTTTGGTTTTTACAATTATTTTCCAAGGGCCATAGCATACTCTCTTGCATTGAAAGCACTATGAAGGGGCTGGTGGTCAGAGTTTCCATTGAATGTTCTCCTCATAGGGAAGAGCTAGAGGGCTCACAGAGATGGCGGGGACAGAGGTCATCAAGCCATGTGGATCCCAAGGTCTGTAGTGAAATTAAACACCAAAGCTACAGTGGGGATGCCCCTGAAACCTGCTCTCTAGATTCTACCTATCCCATTGCATCAAAAACATCTCCACCAGGCGTACAATGCACTCCTTTCCAAAGTCTCAGGGAAAATGACAGTGTAGAGCAGGAATTAAGTGCTGCTTCATGAAGGAGCATTAGATCCTTCTGGTTTCAGAAGAGATCATGTCATGTACAGTGACTGTTTTCGGTCTCTGTCTCTGCCCACTCTCCACCAGAGCCTGGATCCCTTACCATCCAGAGTTATCTCTGGAGGTCTTCTATGGAGAGGGAGATTATGCTGCATTAATTCTGCTTCCATCTACTTCCAGAAAAGCCACAAAATAAGTAGAATGCTGGTCTTGAGGTTATGGCACTAGATGGGGACCTCAGGAGATTTAGTTCCAATTATAGGCTCTGTGACAGATCTCTTGTGCTTTAATCTCTGTCTCCATTACTCAGTAGAAAATGGGGAATAATAGTTTGCTGCCACAGACAGGGATTCCTGCTTTGACAACTAGGCCTGACCACTCATGCCCCAGTCATTGCATCTAGGAAACAAAAGAAAACAAATCCTATGATTCTTCAGATGCAATTTTTTTCATGAAAAATAAAATAAGACATGTTATTTATAATTTCCTTGCTGTACACTCCCTTATCTTTTATATATACCATCCTCTCTTTCAAATATTCAGGAGGATAACTTGTCAACAATTCTGTTAAATAGTCAGAATGTTAACGTTCTGATAGACCTCTGTAAACAATACAGTTCATAAATACCCATAACCCTCTTAGAAAAGTCTGAGAAGCATTAATGGAGAGACGAGGGGGGGAAAACAGATTTATGTGTTATAAGTATCCTTGAAACAATATACCAAGGAGTATTAGTAGCTTGGGTATATTGTATTTAGAATCTTAAAAGATAGTAAGGCAACTGATTGTCACTGTTTAAATTAAAATGTCAATGAAAATAATGCTTTAAAGCCATTTGAACCACCTCAACAATAATGGATAGAAAGGAATGATCCAAGAAACAAAATTAATGAAATTGAGTAAAAAAAAATAGAAATCAGTAATGCCAGTGTACATATAAATAACATCTCAGAAATCTATCTCAAATTATTAAATGCTGCACTCTATTCCTTTTTCCCAGGAATGCAACATTGGAGCAAGTGTGCATAAAAATTAATGAGCCATGTACTCACAGTAAATATAAATTAAATAGGCTCAAAGCTTCAAGGTGCTCCAAACCTGAGAGGTGATAAGCTCCTCCAACTCACATCAGGAGGTGTGATCCCACAATAATTCCAATATAATTTGACTCAATTATGATTAGTTATGAAAGATCATTCTCAAATGCACATGCATGGATATTACACTCATTGGAGTCAATGGGAGTTTTACTGTTGACCTTAATAGGAACAGATGAGATCAACCTCAAGTTCAATCAAACATTAAAGCAACAATATACAAGGTATTCAATAATCAAACTTTGTTTAGTCATATATTCTGACTCCTCTCCCCTTTCTGACTATGTAATCAAGAGCAAGTAATTAAAGAATATATCATATCTTCTATAGACTCCAACTTATCATAACCCTTTGCATTAGGGTCATATTGACCCCTTTATAGGAAAAGCTTAGCACAGTGGTCAGAAAACTCAAAGGCCCATATCCTCATTGGGAGTTAGGCACCTAAATACCTTTGAGGCTCTGGGACCAAAATTTCAACTCTGAATCTTTCCTTCAAATTCCTCCCCTTAAGCCCCCTACAAAACAGGCATTGGGAGAGCCAACCTACTGCCCCAATAAACCTGCTGATATCCAGAGATCCATATAGAAACTCAGTGGATCTCAGGAACTTGCAGAAGACAGGGATATTTGACGCTGTGGAAAGTGGCCATTTTGGAGATATCTCATAGAGCTGGAAGGGACCGTGAAAGGTCATCAAGTCCAGCCCCCTGCCTTCACTAGCAGGACCAAGTACTGATTTTGCCCCAGATCCCTAAGTAGCCCCCTCCAAGATTGAACTCATGACCCTGGGTTTAGCAGGCCAATGCTCAAACCACTGAGCTACCCCCCCCACACCTTCTTGTTCTGCCCTCCCGTTCCAACACCTCTTCTCCAGACATACAGAGTTGTGGTAGAGGGACTGTGCTAGGATCAGGGTGAGAGTATGCTTTGTCATCTGTCATCAATCCCTCCTCCTGCAGCCAATTTCTACCAAATGTTATTTCCCTTCACTTGCATTAATCAGACAAGAGCATAATGTCCTTAGAACTGGATACTGCAGGAATATTACCCACATAGAAAGATCAACCATTTACCCAGAGCGACAGAATAACTGAACATTTACTGTGGAAAGTGACTGCAGGGGCTGGGAATGTTTGAAGTTTGCCTTGGGCAATGAAAACCCTAGAGCCAGCACTGACTATCTAAAAGGGCCACAAAGCTACAAAGAACACACATGATGAACAGTCCACACAAAGAGAATGAAAAGCCTTTGTCTTAGTTCCAGTGAACAAAGCATTCTAAACTGTCAGGTGTCCAAAGGCACCTATGCGCTGCTGGACTCCGTATCAGCTGCAATGCCATCAGAGTTGATTTAATTATTTAATAGCTTCCTTTGCTCTAAAGAAAATTTAATCTTCACCCTACCTGGCAAAACAAAGTACAATCCCAATCCAAAAACTTCTGCTTTGTTTACTGTACCATCTGTTTATTCCTTCCAGAACTTCACAGTTGCTGGTGACCCTCATTTTGTGACACAGCAGGACAGATTAATAGTTTGCTAGGTCATGTGTGTGTGTGTGTGTGTGTGTGAGTGTAGACTGATATATAAAACACACATTTTGGCTCAAAATTAAGTGCACAATAGCGTAAGAGTTATTTGTGCCTGTCATTTTCCTTAATGGAATTGTTGGTTGTTTGAATTTACTGATAATAAAAACCCTACAATTGACCACCACTCTCCTTATCTTGCCGTTTCAAGAAGAGGGTAACTGTAGGCTTCATATTAGGTCTCAGTGGGCTGCATTAGGCCCTACAGCCACATTTAGGAAACCTTTGCTCTCATAAATTGCATACACTAAAATCTATAGCCCTTGACAATGAATGTGAGGGCTCCCTGTGAGGGAATCACATACATTACTGAACTAATTAGAGAAAATAAGGATAGATTTAGTACAAAATAGAACAGGCATGGATAATAGCTAGTTACAGGAATGGGCAAACTTCCAGGAGAATAAAGACTCAATAGGCTTTGTCAATGGACAGCTGAAAAATTTGGACTCCATATTTTATAAATTCCTCCCTCTTGATTCAGCCAGGCTGCTATCTGGTAATAAATGATAGGGCAGTATAGTTACTTATAGCAAATTGGGCTTTTTTAAAACAACTGGGCTTAGGATGACGAGGAGAATGTATTTCCTTCAGCCGCTGGGAGTTCACAGATGCTTCACATTTTATTTTAAATCAAGCAACAAGAAAAGTTTTTGTAAATATTTCAACCTGCTTTTAACATTACTCTGAAATCCATCAGTAGCTGCCATGAGTCGCATAGGCCAGTATCCTTACAACTATATATCTCAAAGAGGGTGCTGGGTCTTTTGGACTCTATGGTGTGGCAAAGTTCTATCTAAACGCTGTTTGAAATACTGCAAAACTGTTTGTAAAATTTGTTTGAACTGCAAACAGCTGTTTGGTTTGATCGTGTTTTCATCCCTTTTTATTAACTATTCATAAACATTCACATGGACTTCATTGTTGTTTTGGTAAAAATGTTTGGGGAATACCTGTTTGTTCACACAAATCCCTATATTTGCAAGCAAGACAAGTAGCTTTTTGTTCTATGCTGTTTATCCTATGCTATTGATTAGCCATTGTTCTCCTACTTAAGTTTTAGTCACCCAATCAAGGAGATGAAACATACCATGGGACATAGGTGACTGATCACATTCTATGGATAACAGATTGTGAATAATCAAACTGAAGAATTTGAGAGAATGTTATCAGCTTGAAATTGTTCATAAAACTATCCAGAGAATACTTACAAATAAGGAATGAATTTGCAATCAGTGGGATTGGTTCATAAATGGAATTTGTCAGAGAATTCATCAAGAATGAATAATTCAACCTGGTCTTCTTATAGGGCTAGAGACTTCACTGGATCCATATGTGGAATCCCATTGATGTAACTGGGATTTCCATGTAAGTCTCACAGGCAGTATATGTGCCATAAGGATAAATTCTGCTCTCAGTTACATCACTATAAAAGCTAGAGTAAACTAGACAACTTTCAAAGAAAATAAATCTGTTTTCTTCCTTATTTACAAAGGAAGAGGACAGATTTACTTTGGATGATGATGATGACTATACTCAAATATACTTATTCTCATAACACTACTGTAAAGTATTTAAGGGATACCTAGATACAGTTAGAGTTATTGGTAGAGATCCTGTAGCTATATTGTAGATCCATAGTAATTACTTTTATGGAGTCACTCCTGATTTACACTGGGGCAAATGAGAGAAGAATCAGACCCAAAATATCTAACATTGAAAAGCTTTGTCTGACTCTGGGAGGGGAAATCTTCAGGTTGACTGAACATTTCCATTAAAATAATTCATGTGAGCTATTTCACTAATTATGTTGAAAGAAAACAAATAATGTACTGTGACTTTGTTAACTCTGTGTCTGCACAGAAACCACCCATAATTTAATATGTAGTACTGAATAATAACTTATCAGAGAATTGCTTTCAGCTTAAGTGCCAGAACTGCTTAGCTTTTATTTGAGGTTATGGCATGTATACTTCTCATAAGATAATGTTATATGAGGTATCCACAATCATAAACATCAATTTATTGAAGAGTTCAGTGAGCTGGAACTGATCACTTTAGCAAATGTTTTGACCGGGTAATTTGTTACTGCAATTCATTCAAGCTTTTTCTGGTCTTGACAAAAATCTTATATTTTAGCTTATTTGAGCATAATTTTCAGTGTTTAAATTATCTCATAGAAACTCAGTGACAAGCAAATTGAACAGTTCCAAGAAATGCATGGACTGTGTCTTCAAATTAAGACGTATAGAAGAAGAGTGTGACATCATTCAACTACTTACATACTTTATGATCCTGAAGCTTGACCTGAACATTGTGTTGCATATTCAGGTGTTTAAGTATGAATGATCATCAGGTTAGCAGTTGCATAGCTAGATATATGGTACTGCATTTTCAAAGACCTTTTAGAGATATAATATCTGTGTTGATATGAGAAATACGCCTAGGTGAAGACTTTGATTTGTCTTCTAAATCAATTAATAAGATGATAGGTGTTAACAGTTATCTTTCTTCTTGCACTACTCCAATAAGAATATGTTTACTCTGTCTCAAGGACTACAGTCATTGTGGGAAACACAATGGCAAGCTCCAGTTATCTAGCACATTACAACTAACAGAGGTCAGGTATAAATTCAAGGGAACCACTGGCTTCTCAATAGCAGCCCCAAGACTCTGGGACACTTTCTTAGCAGAGTCCTAGAGAAGACCCACCATATTGAGGTGATGCTGCAAAACAAATATCTTCAAACTATTTCTTAAAGCACCAGAGCAGAAGAGAACCTCACAGAATGCTCCAATGATGAAAACAAAGAGTAAGATGAAGAACTGGCTATCTCCTTGGGACAATGCTCACTGCTGTTCATAATACATATACAACGCTTAGATCCTAGTGATAGGCATGAAATAAATGCTCACAGACAGTGACATATTGCTGATTTTATTAGGGTAGTAACAGAATATTATATATGAAATGATCCTATTGGGCATTGCTGTATATCCACACAGACAAAAGGCACTGGGCCAAATTCTCTGCTGGTGCAAATTGGAAAAGCTGTTGAGGTTAATGTAGCGGTATCAATTTACACCAGCAGAGAAGTTGTCCCATTGCTCTGATGGAATACTGCAAAGCACCACACTGTTTCTGACATTTTGACCTGTGGAAATATTCATTTACTGCGGTGTTACTTCATAAACCAGTAAGACTCAAAAATGTTTTAACGGCCATATTATGCCATACTCGCTACTGTACGCATATTCTGAAACTCATAATTAAAGCACTCTCCTGGTGACAGTCTCCACAGTTCATTATCTAGAATCATTGCTGTCGGGCAAAAGATCTGTGAACATTTTCATAATTCCCTCAAAGCCAATAAATATCCAAGTCTATTTCAGTGAAAGTGAGCTCTATTCCTCAGCGTTGCCTGATCCAGAATCTTCAACATATTGAAAACCATCTTGTAATATATGTAATGGTTATCTGAGCAGATAGTAGCCCTCCCAGGCTATGAATTATGCTTATTGAAGATGATATTGGTGTCATTTTTTACTCTGGCCTAATGAAACATCAGAGAGACACTGGTAGATATACAGAAGAGCTTTAAAGAAGATACTTATATAACCTTGGTGCTAACCTGGCCCCACTAATGCAGATTGTTCCTTTGATAGGTAATTCCATTGATATATATCAATGAGAAGATACTGGATGGGCCAAGGAATTCATTCATGGATTACGCAGCCTTTCATTGCTAGATTACCAGTTCTTATTTTGTGCATATGAGTTTGTGGACAAATCCACATTTGGAAATGTGAAGAAAGATACATGTATCTGGCAGATTAATATTTTATTTTTATTGTGGCTTTATGTGGCTCCTCAGTGCTTAGGACTGTTACAAAGAGTCCAGGTGGAGATTGAGTGGGCACAGTGTAGGTGAGAAGTGCCCAATGAATGGAATTTAGCACCTGGATGTGTAGTTGAGCATATCAATATAATCCATCCATGTATGACATCTGGATGTTAGAAGTAAGGGGGAGCCAAATAAAAGTACCTTGGATGCTTCTTCACACAGTTTTGTACAAGGTTCATTTTGATGACTCAGTGGATAAAGCATCTACAAAAAGTGACAGAGTGTCCTGTGGCACCTTATAGACTAACAGACGTATTGGAGCATAAGCTCTCATGGGTGACTACCCACTTCGTTGGATGCATCTGACGAAGTGGGTATTCACCCACAAAAGCTTATGCTCCAATACGTCTGTTAGTCTATAAGGTGCCACAGCCCTCTGTCACTTTTTACAGATCCAGACTAACATGGCTACCCCTCTGATACTTGAAAGCATTTACAGAGACTGTTCAGAAAATATGTTATATTCCATTTCAAAGCACAGATACCATATAATATTTGGGAAATCAAACTCATCTCCTTTCCTTGTTGATGTGCTATGCTTGAACTATGGACTACAACAACTGTTCTGCTGACTCTCCAGGGGAAATGTGTCAGAACTATTCATTTCAGTAAAAACAGGGTTCTTTTGTACTTACTTCCCAATTTAAATAGCATTTATACAGCTGGTTCTTCCCCCCCTCACATTTTTAATGTGTTCAAATATTATTTTTAACTATTTTTAACCCCATTATCTGAAAGGCCTTTTTTTAATAGTACGCTAAAAACAGCAGTGTGCAAGTTTTGCTTTTAAATAAATATTTGGGCAGCATGTAAAGAACTGAGTATTTATTGGCTTTATTACAAAAAAATTGCATTGCCAATCACTGCTACTAATAGGGAATGACATGGAATTACACTAAGATAAATGGTCATTCTTGCTAACTAGCAAATGTTCTGTTTTGTGAGGTATAGCATTCCAGAACAGGCAAAGTATAAAGGCAAAATAGGTGCATTGTCTGAAGAATTTAGCAAGCAGTCAATGAAGATGAAGATGACAAATAATTAAGTGTGAGTGAATAATTAGAGATCATGATTGGGGAACATGATGCTGTTGTCATCTGCCTCTTTCACATTTATCCCTGATAGGTGTCTTCTCCTTTTTAATCAAAAAGTTGCAGCAGCAGAAAGTAGATTCAACTTCAAATCTGTCAGGATGGTTATAGGCCCAAACCACAACCTAAAAATTATTGACTGGAAATGTGGTGTGGCCATAAACTAAAGCTGCCCTCGTAGTGAAAACTCAGAGGGAGGTAGTGGCTGTCTCACCATCTGACTGGAGGATGGATATCAAATAGAGCGTAGGGGCCATAGCAGGCTCAAGGAAGTGTGATTTACCATGTCCTGTGCCAATGCTAGTGAATCCAACTCTATATTTTCTAAGGAGTCAGACATTTGGTTGAATTCACAGAGCCACCCACCCTGAAAGAGCAGACCAGAGGGTACATATCCTTTGATCCAGGGAAGTAAAGGGGAGATATACCATCCTGCTACCACGCAGCAGGATTCTCGAAGGTAACTCCCTTCATAAAGCAACTGAACACAGCATGTGCTCAATACAGAGCCCTTCTACAGCCCCTTTACCACTACCATATAGCTGACTTACACCGTCAGCTAGAGATTCCCCTGATGTAAAGGAAAATCCCAGGCAATGTAAAGCCATCTAATTGGTTCCACTGTTTCCCTTGTAGTCTTATTGTGATGGGACCATAATGTGTTGTTTTCCAGAAAGCTTCAACTAACAAGTGGCCCATTGGGGGACACTGCAGACAGGGCATAGTTTAGAGTAGCATCAGGACTGTTCTAAAGTGTTCCCCAATGATGGGGCGCAATAGCCAGTTTATTTGTGGCTCCCCCACCTCTGCTGCACACAGAAGAGACTGGGCACGGCAGAGGACACCACCCCAATACCTCTGCAACTTCAGTCTCTGAACCAGAAGAGCTTTACCCTATGATTGTTGACTTTTTTTGGCTGTTCACGTCAGCCACATGATACTAAAATATTTTCTCCCCTTTTTATGATCCTTTTCTTCTTTGCCGTAGTTCCATTTAGTTTAGAATTTTGTTTCACCTCAGCCTCCCACCATGCCTCAAGAAAGCCCATTGGTTTTGGCTGCCAACCAAGACTTTTCCTTTTGAGAACACTACACAATACAACCTGAATGGAAAGTCAACGTAATATCACGTAGTTCGAGTAAATAAAATCTTCATGTTACACACCATCCCCCATTGTAGAAATACTCCTCATTGTGACTGTGAGCACTGATTGATGACATGGATCATATTTACACTCAGACAGAGCAATGCTGCCTGTGGAATTGATCATTTTATCTGTAGTTCCCCACTCTACTATGACACATGTTTGATAAGCACAAAGTAGTTTCTCCAAGAGAACCACTTTTTGCTCATGGCAATATTGCTGCCTTCCAAAAATAAATAAATAAATAAAATAAAACAAAACAGTAACAGAGGTGGAGAAGTTTTCAAACTAAGGGCTGAATCTTATGCTTTTGAAGACTCACATATGGAAATTAAATCTGACATGATGTTGGTGGAAGGGTACCCTTTTAGGTCCTGAAAAAATGCAGATATTTCCACCAGCATGCTACAAATTGTGTGTGTGTGTGTGTGCGTGTGTGTGTGTGTACACACACAGTATATGAAATATAAGATGATGTGTTCTGGCATAAAGGATTTCTTGGCATGAGTTTGTGATAGCAATATTTAGTGGTGTTGACAACTGTTCTTTATGCAGGACAGCCCATGTAACTGCCAATTTATTTACTGTTGAAATTTTTAAAATTTGCAGTAAAAATATTTGCACAAAAAATTCTGCTGCTAAGATATTGCAAAAATTTAACATTTCTTCATGAATTTTTTTAATTACTAGGTCCTGTTTTGCACTGCAAAACAGACTATTTGGTAGGTATCAAGAATAATCATTTATCTTAGTGTAATTTCATGCCATTTCTCATTTATCAGTCACAATGATTGGCAATTCTGCTTCTTTATTTTCCTTTACTTGTTCTCATGATCAGGTTATAGGTATTTTTTATTTGAAAAGTCACCTGGCTTTAACCAAGCCAGCTTTTGTTAAACTTAACAAGTCTTTCGTGAACTCCTAGGACAACTCATTTGTAAAGCAAATGATCAGAAAAGTTATCTGCTGCTCCACATTACTGTATAAAACTTTGCAATTGTCTACAAGAGCAAGTGATTATCACCCTATGTCTCAGATAATTTACTAGGATATGGCATAATGGAATCCAATTGTTTCATCCTGATTTTGTAACACTGTGTTTAGAATACTGCAGACTACTTCAGTACAGCAGATACACCACAGTTTGTTATTATAAAGCAATCATACTGCCACAAAATATAGTGATTTACCTTCTTCAAAACAAACAGTAGAAGATTTCATTGCACTTATAAATTAGAACTACAAGGAGGAAAAGGAGGACTTGTGAAGAAAGTAGACTAAAGCTATCATTTAGAGCTTGGGGTTGGAATTTTTCAGTGTACTGAATATTAGATTAAATCCACTTGCCTAGTTCTATCCCAATAGTGCTAATGACATTTTTAAATGGATAATGATGCCTTACTATTTTAACACTCCTAACATTTTAATTCATAACTTAAGTACAGAGTTTGTTCTACCAAGAGCTGGTGGAATGTGCTCTAATGCTAGATTGTATTAGATTGACTAGGAATGCATTTCAATTATAAACTCCTTGTAAGGAACAATAGGTGAAATCCTGATCCCCGCATTGAGCAAAACTCAGATTGACTTAAATAGGGCTAGGATATTACTCCTTGCCTTTTTCCATGTCTTGTTTGGGTCTAAGCCAATAATAGGTTATCCCTCAGCATCAACCTCTTGAAGAAAATGTACTAATGCATTCCTATTTTACACAAAGAAAGGTATGGAAATAGCATTTTAATATCTGTCACGTGAGCTTTTTTCTTTGATTGGTTTGTTGCCAGTTAAAGCTACTTTCTTAGTCTGAATGACCATACTGACTGCTCCATTCTGATAAATGCTTTTCTCCTTCTACTGGTTTTTGCCTCATGGTCTTCCTTTTCCCATTTCCATAAATTCTCGTGGCTTCAGCATTCTTGGAATGACTATGATGGATAAACTCTGCAAACTTCTGCAAAGGACTAATGCACCTTCCAACCTCTTTCAGAAAGGCTTATAATAAATTCACTTGTCTTGGACTCTTTTCATAAGCACCCGGGCCATATTCATTCTGATCTAAATTGGCCATGTTAATTCTATCATTACCACATCTTACCTATTTATTAACCTAGCACACAATCAGATTTAAGAGGAAGAAAGAATATTTTTTCCTAGGGAAACCCATGTAATTAAATGTACACTCATTTCCCAATCTGCAACTAACCTGATGCCTCTGATGTCTTATTCAAGAGATGATGCAAAATATTTCTGCAGCTGCAGCAGCATCTTGATTTCGTCTGTTGCACGTAAACATTACTTGCTGAATATACCCAGCCTGGTGATTCTTGTCACACGTGATCATGTTGCTAAATCTTTGCTGAAAAGCTAGCACATGCTACATCTTACTCTTTTTCCTTCAACAGGGACACACCCTTGCTTGTCTCTGGCTAACTGTCCCATTCTGATTGTCAGATTTTGTGCTTCTGGAAAGTTACAGCCCATGGGAAGTGGGGGACTGGTAGCTTTCAGCTACCTTTTTGCCACCCAGATTATGGTCTGCTTTGAGGTCTGAAATAGCCACTAGATAGGAAGCTCTGTGGAGTACTCTAATTTACAGCAGTCTTTCCACAGCTGTGTATTGTTGCAGTCCAGAGTCTGGCAGCAATTTGCTTCTTGCTCCATCTCCCTCTTGCCCCTGGCATGCCCCCTACACGACCACCTGCAAGGGTGTGGGCAGTCTAGGGCCACTTACATCAGCCCTACACTGTTCTTGCACTGGAAGGGAGTTCCTTTATGATCCCTCTACACTGCTAAAACAGCATATAGGATTCAGAGTGGGGGCCAGTTTCTCTCCCATTGCATTTAATGGAGTCACTCTATATTTACACTGGTGTAGCTGACATCAGAATCTGATCCAATATGCTTAGTATTTGAATTGCTAGCAAATGACCACCTGAAAAGCTAATTAATGAGAGGGATAGGATCAGGCTCCAAGTGCACAGGGGTAAAAATTAATCCGAACGCGAATCAAGTTCGGCCAATTGAGCTTTGCACTTTGGGAGACCTTAACTTAAATGGTACCAATGCAGTGTTTTAACGTGATAGAAATGTTAGTGCTGCCTTTTACTGTATAGAAAATATCCATATGTGAGCATTGATTTCCTGACCTGTGTTTCTCTCTGCATTCTGCCTGGTTCTGGTAACTGATAAGAAGAACCTATGTTTTCTTTCAGCACTGAGTTTCTCTCTCTTCCAACAGGGCTCAGACAGAGATGGCATGTCTTTATGTTTGCAGTTGTAATCTGATGGACATTAATTTAAACAGCATTAGAAAGAATATTATTCTTCAGAACATCCCATCCACAAGACTGATAATATATTCCATTGATGATGATATTCCATTTATCAGATGCTCTCTTTTTAATGTTCACTTTTATGAACAAGCAATTGTGAAAATATCTAAATAATGTATGTAATTACTTATTAAAATCATTAGCACACATATTTATATTCTTATCAATGCTTCCTCAAAGTTCTAGCCATCATTGTAAAAAGGTAAAACATGTGTATATACATTTATTATACACACACAGACAAATACATGTATTCAGATGCTCAGCTAGGTTAAATTGTCATTCAGCTGTCATTTAACTGAATTCAAAGGCTGTGCCCCCTTACACAAGTTGAGGATATGGTATTAATTGACTAAATTTTCAAACATGACTTGTGATTTTGGGTGCCCAGCCAAACACCTTAATGGGGCTTGTTTTTCAGAGGGAGGAGCACTTTCTTTCAGAGGGAGGCCCCTATAATAGGTGAAATCCTGACCCTATTCCAGTCTGTGGGAATTTTGCTACCGACTTCGTTATGGCTGAGATTTAACCAACGGTATCTCAGATTGGTCACTGAATATTATTAGTCAGAAAAGCTAGATGGCTTGCTATAGTGAAGTGGACAAAAGTATCAAAATAAGTAAAGGGGGTGGGGGTCATAATAGGAGAAGATTTTACATGTCCAACATGGTCACACAACCTACAAGGAAAGCGCTAAATGCTCATTAGGTTCCCCCCTGGACCCAGGCTGATTGCATATAGTTCTAAAAATTAAATGTGACATTTAAATTATGAAAGTGTATGAAGATAAAAAGCTAAATGTGAAGAGCTTAATTGGGAAATCAAAACTGAGATGACATCTATATTCTCTCTCATTCAAAAATGTCACTTTTCTAATTTGCCACCATAAATTGTATTATTATATGTAAATAATCTTATTAATCCCTATGCCCCATCTCTTTATCCTGTATTACAAAGAAGAGCAGAATGGCAGGGGGAGAAAACCCACAATAGAGTATAATAGCATGAGGTGAAGAATGATGGGATGACTTCCAAATAAGAGTCAAGAATGTTAGATGGATACATTATTATTGGAATTGAATAAGGATAACAAATTAATGTCTAATACAGTAACATGATAGCCAACAATAAGGAATAATAGCACATTACTATTATGGAAACCATCCCAGTCCATCCTTGTGTTAAGGATTTCCATTGTTGTAAGTAGGTGTGGGAAGGAGTCCATGTATTTGTGTGTGTGCACATGTGGGCATGGGGGGGATTGGTGGAATTCCTTCTGTGAGGAAAAGACTTACATTTTGTATAGCTACTGTCTTATTTTATTTTCAATGATTATTTTTGTAAGAAAAAAAATATTCTGAATCCAATTAAATCTTTATTAACTCAGTGACCAGTCAGTTGCACCTTTGGAAAAGTAACAGGGATATAGAAAAAAAAAATCCTAATTTTTTTTTTAAGGATCTGTGCTGGGATCCAAGGAATAAAGCAATCTGTACAATTCCTAAAAAGCCATACTGGTTCCCTGTGGCATGATCAACCCTCTTCACTTCCCCTTACACACCATGCTTTATAGTTGGAATGAAGTGTTTGTCTTTGGTTTGTTAAGACTGGCTTATATTTTATTAGATTGGTTACCAATTTAAAACAAAAAAACCCTCATTTTTGTTAGCAGTAAAGATTTAGCGTCATATATGTTCAATAAGAGGTCATAAGACTCTCTCCATTGGAGTCAACTTGTTTTTGTATCTCAGGGGAGTTATTGTCTTGAAATGATGTACTAATTTTGCAGAATCCATGTTTGGTTTAGAAAGGCTTTCATTTAGGTTGATGCATAAGAACAACAATCACTCCTTGAACATAGACTCTGAATGTAAAAAAGCATTGAGGGATCTACCATGACATTTCATGTGTGTGTGTGTGGGGGGGGGGGGGGAAATACCATCTACCTAGGTACTTATATGGCCTTAATTCAGGATACGTGAGCATCTCATAATCATTCATGGATTTTATCCTCACAACCCCCCTGTGAAGTACTATCCCCTTTCCCAGATGAAGAACTGAGGCACAAAGTTTAGATTTGCCCAAGGTCACATAGGAAGGAAAGTTCTGTACACTAGGGTAGCAGAGTGGATCTTTAATAGTTATTGTTATTTAAAAAACTCATTAAATTGTGCCATCTAGATGTGCATTTGCCTCTGCTAAGTGACAA
Source organism: Emys orbicularis (assembly GCF_028017835.1). NCBI lineage: Eukaryota > Metazoa > Chordata > Testudines > Emydidae > Emys > Emys orbicularis. The sequence goes on along the minus strand of NC_088693.1, from coordinate 15,287,689 downwards.
TCCAATTCCATTGTATTTGTACTTGATCTTCCTTACCCTTTACCTTTTCACTTCTCACTTCACATCTAAGACTAGACTGTAAGATTGTAAGGACAAGGACCATGTCTTTCAGTGAACTACCTAGTATAACTTAGGATCAGGTAAACTGTTTAAAATAAAATAGCGATATCAAGTTTACTCCCTGCTATCCTAGCTCCAAGCATTGGATCCCTGGCCTCTGTAGGTCTGGCTGTAAGGGGGAAGGATGAGGTTGGGAGATGGAGATTTTTCTCTCTCTTGGTATGTGTGAAGTTTACCTTGTGTGGAGAGAGCGAAGTTAAAGTCTCCACAAAGATCAGCACAGAAGGGCAGAAAGAAAATTGGGACTCCAGCACCAAGTGCCTGACAGTGGAAGCTCTCCACCTTATTTATCAATGTGGAAGGTTTCCTGATCTAAGTTATCTTCTAGAACTCAGTCACAGTCTTTTGGGGGAAGGAAGGGCTTCCCTTCATCCCTCTGACTCTAAGACACAGAGCCCCTTGGCAAACAAACAGGGAAGAATCTGACCCCATGTAGATGATGGAGAATACACTTTACTGTGCTGCTCCTGCTCCTGCCCCTGCCACCACGAGGACACAATTTCTATGTACAGTCTGGCAACTGTGTGGAATCCACAACTCAACCTCTAGGAAATGAACAGATGCAAGTGGGACTGTAGAGCATCCCTACCCGCTTCTGACAGCCATTTCCCTCCTTGGAACCACTGCACAATAGAAGAGAATCACACAGCTGCAGATATGTACGAATCCCTGTGGTTGCTATGGTCTGAGTAGAGACCTCAATTCTTTGGCTGAGAAGAATATAGATTCCAGATAAAACTGACTTGCAAGCACATTTAAATTCCCAATGCTTTGAGAGATAACACAGTGATACTGTGCAAGTCTTGAATCCTCTGTAGGTGTTTTCTGATTGTTGGGAGTTGGTGACCCAGCAGAATTTCATGTCAAAGAATGCAGATCCCAATCTCACTATATTATTTTCAAAACCAAGCAGCAGATATAGACTAACATTTTGATAAAGATCCTGTGCTATTCTTTAACAAACTATAATCTGCCCCAATTTATGGCATTCAAACCCCAATTCTACCTTGTGACACAAAACATGCACTATTGCTGAAATCAGACTGCTATCAGAGCAAAGAAAAGATTCTTCATATAAATATTATACCAAATAGTCTAATAAGGAAGAGAACTAAATTGTCCAATGGGATTTAATAATTATAGAGCCTGGTTTTGTTCCCACTGAAGTCAATGGCAAAAGTGTCCTATTGACTTTAACAGCAGCTGACTCAAATCCATAAAGAAGAAAGATGATCTTGTGTTTAAGGCTGCAGGCTGGGACTTGGAGATCGGGGTTTGAGTCCTGGCTCCATTAGAGATACTGTGTGACCATACTGTGTGACCTTGTGCAAGTCACCTGATCTCTCTGGGTATGTCAACACTGCAATTAAACATTAATGGGGCTGCAAAATTGTGGTGTAGATATTTGGGCCCAGAATCTGAGACCCCTTCCCCCCTTACAGGGTCCAAGAGCCTTGGGCTCCAGCCCAAGCCCCAACGTTTACACCACAATTTTACAGCCCCACAGGGAGCCTGGATTGGCTGAAACCAATCAGCCATGGATGTTTAATTGCGGTGTAGATATAACCTTTGTGCCTCGGTTTCCCTTCTATAAAATAGGAGTAATATTCCCTACTACTTTTTTGTCTTATTTATTTAGCTGGTGAGATCTTCATGGCTGAACTGGCTCTTGCTATATGTGTTTGTACAGCGCTTAACACAAATGGACCCCGATATCATTTGGGATCGTTAGGTGATATTGCAGCACAAATAATAATACATTATTTATTAGGACAAACACTGCTGAGCCAAATTTCAGACAAAATATCAAGATTTGGATGCTATTTTGGCAGTTTTGAATTCAGATCAGAATTTGGGGGAAAATATGTTTAGTGCCGCTAGCAGTATAATTTCTACTAGTGCATCCATTAAAGTAGGATTGTATCTAAGTAACTTAGAAAATGGGAACCATGCTTAAGTCGCTTATTTATTATTTGTATTATGGTAGTGCCATGGACCATTGGCTAGGTGTTGTACAAATATTGAAGAAGAAGAGTGTCCTGATCCAAAGAACTTACAGTCTAAGTTTAAGGAAAACAACAAGAAGTGGAGCCAGACAGACAGATGGGGGAGTACAAGGAAACATTGAGACTATATTGGTCAGCATGATAGGCTGTGTTCTCAGAACACTATGTGGCACTTGTGGAATGGGCACTTCTAGAACACATGTTGGATACTGTGGACTAGTAAAATTCTGGTAAAAGTAAACTAAGTAAACCATTGTTTTTAATTGTGAGAAAAATTTATCTGAGGTAAATTTCTTCCCCCATCTTACCTGTACAAATAAATCTCTCAAGGTCCTTGGAAATAGTATTGCACTTATTTAATTCCACCCTCCCCACCCCCAGATTAATTTCTACATGAGCTATTGATTACAGCAAGTTCTATATCACTACCAAAAATTAAACTCCCTAAAAATGAGGAAAACTTGGGGACTTTGAGATCAGTTTTGAGCTCCTAACTCAGAAAACCCCTTCCATTGAAGCTAAAGGAAACATTAGCAAGGATTGCCTAAACTAGAGGCTTAAGGTTGAGCTGTTAATGGCTAGGAATGATTTGCAAGTTAGGTCTTCCAAACATCCTAGTCCCTCATAGATGGTTGTAATTTAATACCTAAGATTCTGATCCTGGAAGCTTACCCATGCGGACAGACCCCTGTGGCCACACACTGCCTCACTGACTTCACTGGGGCTCTGGAAGGGAGTCAGTCTCTGGCTAGGAATGATTTGCAAGTTAGGTCTTCCAAACATCCTAGTCCCTCATAGATGGTTGTAATTTAATACCTAAGATTCTGATCCTGGAAGCTTACCCATGCGGACAGACCCCTGTGGCCACACACTGCCTCACTGACTTCACTGGGGCTCTGGAAGGGAGTCAGTCTCTGCCCTCAACAATCAGGCTGAGACTTAATAATTTGTTTTGGTGATCATTTTTAACGAATAATTACAGATAGCTCCAGGTGGAATATCTTTTGATATTTTAGTGTGTTTTAATTTTGAATTAGCAGTTCCATAAGTGTCTTTAATGTAGTAGCTAAACAGAACAAGATATTTAGCATGATTCCACACTTACTTGCTTTATTAGTAGTTCATAGCTTTAATGATGAAGGACAGTGAATGGAATCTGTTCCTTTCAAAAAAACAGATTGTTTTTATTGATTTAAAATGTTGCCAGCCTACTGTGTTTCATTTTGCAAACAATAGTTAATATCCTTCAACACAAGGTTTATGCACATATTGATTGCTGATATTATTGTTATGTGTGATTGGGATGCATATGTGGATTCTAAATCCCAGATTTTTAATGACAGTTGTCCACAGAGTCCTGTTTACAAGCTTGATTTTGAGTGGAGGATCTCCTTTCACTCTAACAGACAGTTTATTTCAATATATAACGCAAGGGAAAACAATGATCCTTTATCCTCTGCTTACCCAGTGTTAAACATTATTGTTGCAGGGGAGAATTTTCAGATGTGCCTATTAGATGTATGCTCCTGAGCATCTAAGTCACTTTTGAAAAAAAATTAGGTTCTTAAGTCACTTAGGCACTTTTGAAAATTCTACCTATAATAATAATATTACAGCATGAAACAAACTCAGTCTATCTCTCAGCTATGACAGCGGCCACTGGTAGCAGCTGCTACTGACCTGCCCCATATATACAGGCATGGAAGGATCTGATTTTTACCAGTAGATGTCAGTATACATTGAGTATCAGAGGAGTAGCCGTGTTAGTCTGGATCTGTAAAAAGCGACAAAGAGTCCTGTGGCACCTTATAGACTAACAGAAGTATTGGAGCATAAGCTTTCATGGGTGAATACCCACATGCATCCGACGAAGTGGGTATTCACCCACAAAAGCTTATGCTCCAATACGTCTGTTAGTCTATATGGTGCCACAGGACTCTTTGTCACAGTATACATCGACTTCACCGTACAGACAGAAACCAATTAAAAATATGTCCATCAATAATAATCAAAATTTATGGATACACAAACTAAGAAAAATGCTGCTTTAGAACATAAGGAATTGATTTAAGCATACTTAATTTGTATATTTTGACATATGATGTTGACAATTTGTGTTTTAGTGGTGGTAAAGCTTTAATTTTTTGAATCTCAATGTCTGTCTTTAAATATGCCCAGAATTTCCCATGACTTTTTTTAAAAAATGCTTAAAACCATTGATATTATCCATCAACATTATAGTAAAAAAATTGAGCTTCATCAAGCCTAGCTATATGCTTTTTTAACCCTGACCAGGTCACATGACTGAAGCTAAGCAATAAAGAGTGGTATTTTACTCCTCTGTGTCACATTCATTACACAAACCATAGGTCATCTCTTGTTCCAAATGATAATCAGAAAACCCTAAAGTATCTCCTGGCCAGCCCATGGATTAATTTGCAATAGAACCAACCAAAGTATGGCCTACTGGCTTACACCATAAGCCAATCAACAACCTATGCTCATAAAGAGGGCTACAGTAGTTTTAGGACAACTCCTGGTAGTCTCTGGTGTTGGGTTTAACTGTCCTGGAGCAATTTCTCCATCAAAGTATGGTACAAGACCACCTCCTCCCACTTTAATTTACAGCAACTGAGGATCTGACCCATTATTATCACTGTAATGCCAGAGATTATTCTAAGACTGCTAAATGAGGGGAGAAAATGGATGGCTATGTTCATTCCTGTGACAGAGATTCACAATGAGATGAAAACTGTATGTTACTCTATTTGAATGACAGATTTAGGCTGAATTCTCATAGTCCTTCTTGGATGTCAAACTCTATAGAGCATTTATTCATCTGGGGAATTTAATAGTGAAGAATGGAAACCCTGTGAGAATATATTTATATATTGCATGGCATGTATCCCTAAAACAAGAGTTGAAAGAGAAACCAGAATTGGATATGTGACAGAGTGGTCCATCACTTGATTTACCTCCTCATCACTCAAACCTACTTCTTTCTCAAAGCTTCCAGTGGCGATCCCCACCCAAATTATGGCTGCCTGCCTCTGGTGTTTATGTCTTTTCCACCACTGATTTGAGCTTGTGTGGTGTACACTTTGGGACATAAACTTTGAATATCCAAATGTTTCCAAAGCATCATATGAATCCATAGGACTCTATACATAATCTTCCCCTCCTCTGCAAATTATGCTGGCCCTTTCAATTCCTAGACACGGCATTAATTGGTTGAGATGAGGAAATATGACTGATTGAAAATAAACCTTCTTTTATGGCTTTTCCACTGGTAACAAATTAAACAAAACAAAAACAAAACTCCCCAGAAATCTTCAACTGTTGACAGTGGGGCCAATTCTGGAGGAGCAGTTAGGGACCATTGCAGGTTGCACACTTTGCCTGGATACATCCATTTATTTTTCTGTTTGCAATCAACTTCTATTTTTATTTGAAGATTGCATGGCTGTACAGCCCAGGTCACAATCAAAGAGGAATACGCCTTGTGCTCCTTTTGCCCTTATTCTTCTGTGCAACCTCCTTGAAGCATAGGTCCAAAGAAGGTAGAATTAAATCAGGCATTGCACACTTGCTACTTCCCTTTCACCCCCAGCAGCTGGGCAGGAAGGCCTAGATCCTCAAAGGATTCCTGCAGGAATTTAGGTGCCTTGTTCCCAATGGGAAGTGACTGGAAAGTGGAGCCAAGACTGAACTGATATGGGGCTTGGAGCAGGGGGAGAGAGAATTTTCTACTGGTATGGGCCAATTGCAAAACTTTAGCCCCTGGGAAAAGGGGAGGCTCTCTGAGGAACAATTCCCTTCCAACTACGCACAACCAGTCTTACTTAGGACAGATTGTCACTGCACAGAGAGCTCTCATTCTGCTCCCCACCTCCTACTCAACCGTGTCTTTCCCTCTCCTCTTGAAACATGGAGCACCATAACTTTAATCCTCTTCTTCAATAGCTCAGTCTTGACTTTGTGCTGAGAACACTCTGAAATATCCGTGGCTGTATTTTCCATTGCATATTGAGTAAATGCTGGCTGGAATCCTATTGTACTAAAAGTTCTGTTTATTTCATTTTCTGTTATGTATTTTTGTTTTCTTTTTGCCTTGCTGTTTCTTTTACGGAGTACCATATTGTTTATTTTATTGAATCACTGGGCACTCTTTTTGTCATTTTCTCCCTATGGAAGATATAATTCTTAATGCAGCTGGGAATTCATGTGTAATTTACACATTCACACATATTAGTAATTGAAAAAGCGTTATAAATTATAGGCTTCTCAGTCTTAGACTGTACTTTACAGTGTGCTGTCAGGAAGTTTAACCATACCATATAACATTACACAAAATAACAGCAACACATGTAAGAGGTCTCAAACTGTATTGATACGACATATTTGCTTACCAACACAGTACCCTATAAACTCATAAGCCTGGTACTCTGCTTTTTGTACTGGGTCCTGATGAAAGACAGTAATCGGACAGTGTCTTTATCTTCCCTAATAAATCAGTCCCTCTACTTTTTATCTTCCATTTTCCTGATGAGATTCCTGTACATATAACCCCCAAATTAGCACTAGGTCATTTTTTTCAAAACCTGGTGCCTAGAGTTAGTCTCTTTAATCCAAATGTGGGCACCTAACTACAAGTGACCTTATTTTCAGATAGGATGAGCACCCAGAAATCCCATTGAAATCAATGGGAACAGTAGAGACTCAGCTAATGCAAGTCAATTTTATTTCAGAGCCCACTGATCTACAGATCAATTTCATAAAGCAGTCCAGAGGGTATCAAAATTATTGTTACATATGAGGTACATAGCATATCTACACAAACCAGTTACACAAACTGGTGTCAAATTCACATTAACCTCTCGCAAGTTTTAGATACACCCTTCACTGTCTCATGACATTTGCATTCTCTGTGCTCTTCATTCTCTCATGTTACAGTAGTCAAATGCAAACTATAGGCTAAATATTGATCCTGTTCACACTATGCAGGATGAAACACTATTGATTTTACTGGATTTGGCCTGACTTCACTGCTATTATTTGCAAAACTGAGTACTTAAAAAAAAATTTTTAAAAAGATAAACTGCCATGAATTATGTCTCCATCAGCATGGTCGGCTGAGTGCTCTCAGGTGGCTTTGGTTTGAGAAACTCACTTATTTGCATGACAATAAACAGGATATACATGCATAAGAACATATGGTCCCTTTCGGAACTCTTCTCAGACTACAAAATGCATGTATCTTTTGCTTCATATTCAAAACGTCATTTGATTTATTTACTAATTCTTTATGTACTTCCAATATGCTTTCGCCCATTTTGCATTCTGTACAACAAAGCATGTGAGTACTAAGATAGCTATTTCATTTTTATTGTTGATTTTAACGTGCAAAATCCTAATAAAATATACATTGTTGAAAGAACTGCCATAGCCCTGCAAGAATACTATGCATGGAATTCTGTTTATTAAATGCCACTCATATGCCATCATCTATCTTCATAAAGCTTTTTTTTATCCTGATATAGTTTATGCACCTAAATAATGAGGTGGAGCAATTGGAAGAAGGCAACCAGGTGCACAACAATTTTGTTATGAATTAAACTATAGAGGGATGAAATCCTGACCCCGTCAAGTCAATGGCAAAACTCCCATTGACTTAAGTGGGCCTAGGATTTCACCAACCACAAGTATGCACCTCAGTAACCACATCACAACACATAGAAAAGTACAGCTGACTAATGTGTTTTTAAAACCACTGCCTGATTCATATCCCAAAGTAGATTGTGTGGAGATTGCTAGGAATCCAAGACTCTCTGGTCCTTGAGTGGCTAAGGCTGCTCTTTTTTGAAAGTTTTCCTCAGCTGAAAAGTGAAATCGTTCCAGACAACATGGAGGAACTTCTGAGTTTTGAAACAGAGCTTAACAGGAAACTTGCAAGGTTCTCATTAAAAGTGAGTTTTTAAATAAATTTGCTTCTGCCAAGCTTCCATGGTTTATTCAACAAATATTTGAGCTACAGAGTTTGTTTGGCCCAGATGCTTGCAGAAAAATATTTCAGAGTTGCATGGAAAAATACCCATATCAGAAGTATTTATGTGATCATTCATTCAGAGAATAGAAAATATACCATGTGATATGGATGAAGAATTACAGCTATGCAGTGCAGCTTGAATTCTGAATTGTCATAGTAATCCCTGACATAAGTAATTCAAAAATATTATAAATCAATACATTCAAGTGACAAATACATGTGAGTAAATTCCTCCAAAGTACACTAAGAGCAGAAAAATGAGGCTAAATTCGTCAAATAAATTATGGTTGTGCACAAGTTGCTGAACTCTAGTTCTCACCTGATGTGAGTTCTTCATTTTGCTGGTAGATATGAATTATTTTACAGAAATGACAAATGTAATGTAAAAAGAACTGCCAAGACATCTTTATTCCTCTGGAACGATGCAGGTTACAAAGGTCAGGACAAAGCATGTGAGAGACAGAGATAAAGCATGATCAGTCAAATAGATCTGGCAAAGGTATGAGCTCTCGAGGAAATCAAACTACTTCAGAGTCTGACCCCCTTTATGGCATGTTGCAAAACCCTGCTCTTTTATAAAGCCCTCCCTCATCATAAAGTGACCGAATTTATATATCTACGCAGAACCTCCAATATATAAGGAAGGGAGAAGACTCCATGAAACCCCATTGGCAACTGCTCTGCAAATCTAATTTAGCTGGCAAGTGCTTAAATACTATGGCGGTGGATACTAGAGAGGACCCTGATTTTTTTTCTGTACTATTAACATTTATATAAAGACTTAAATCCTTTTGAACTTGATCAGTGTAAGGTTGGGAGAGGAGAGGAGAGGGTAGAGAAGGACAGTGTTGCAATATATACTGTACACTTGTTAGCACCATGCACAAGTACACTGGATAAGGAAGTTACGGTTTTAACAATAACAATATATAACCTGGCTACTTCCAATGTTCTTAGCTAGTTTGTGTACTGCATGATTAAAAAAAACCCTCACTTTATTATGGGCAAAAAACTTGCCTTGGGTTGTGCAGAAGTAAAGTACTGGGGTAGAGATGTAATGGAATGGAAAGAGAAGATAGAGAGTAGAGGGGTCCTATTTCTAATCCCTGCACCTCCACTGTATGGAGCATCTACCCCAAGTGCTCCAGAAAGAACTAGGAAGGAGAACTGGCTTCTCAGCCAGCTGCTACACCATATGCCAGAGGGAAGTCATCTGCTAGCTAGAGAGTGCCTCTCATCTTGGGCAGCTTCTATAGTGCAGTTAGCAACATGTGTTTTCTAGGAATGCCCAATGCACTTTTTTAAAGACGTGCTGATGATGGGAACATGCATCCCTGTAATTCTGTTTCTATGAAGACATTTTGCACATACAAATACGTTTTTTCAGTTCACTGGACATTTTAAAAAAAGTTTTGTGCTGTACTAAATATCAATTTTTTGTCAAATTAAGACATTAAAAGAAGTTGTTTTGTGCCAAACAATATGTTTCATTTCAATTTCAAGCTTTATGTTTTGTTTCCTTTTAAAATAAAAGTAAAGGAAATTTCAAAATGAAAATTCATTTTGAATCAAAACGTCTTTTTGAAAGTATCAAAAAAAGTTTTGATTTTTTCATTTTTATTCCCACCCCCTCAGCTAAAATTGTTTCCCAAAATCCACATGAACTCGCTAAATGTTTCTGTGTCACTGATTAGGTTGAAATATTTCACCCAGCTCTAATTTTTCAGGATTCTCACACTTAAGGCTTAGCTCCTTAATGTGAGACCAGTAAAATTATCCTTGCTCTTGAAGTTTTCTGTCCTTGAGAAGACAAAGTCAATGGGGATACTCATGTGAGCGCGTGTTCACCCACATTAATAAGGGTTCCATATTAATCAGAGCTCCACAAACCCCTGCACTGTGATCAGAATCCATGACCTTTGATTCTAAAACCACAAGCTTCTGTCTATTGAGCTAAAGAAGCTGTTTAATTAGCTCAGCAGCTAACAGAATTGGTATAAATGAGTAGACGTGAGCTATTCCAGCAGGTAGACAGCAGTGAGGTATACATACAAATGAGCTACTCTGACTGCTTCCCATCATTCCCCACCTGCGGCCTTTTCAATACACCTTCATTTTGTGCTACATAAACTGTGATACAGAGCATCTGCCTCTAAGGAAGCAAGAAAACAAAAACTATCCATGATATAAACCATTTTCTTAAACTATCTGGCTCAGGAGGATGAAGTCTGATTAAAAGGAGATTAAATAGGCTTAGCTTGACATATTGAAACAACTGTGTGGGATCCCAAATCTTGTTATCAGCAGCATACAAAATTGTCCTATCTAACTAGAATTGCATTTTCTATCTCCGGTATATGATAAATATTATTCTACATAGGGTGAATCTGAAGGTTACAGAATCCTTAGTCACATGAATTTCCTAGTTTATGACAATTGTCCTCTCTAGGAGGAGCATTCTATGTAAGCTCTTTTATTTTGATTATACTGCATATACAGTTCACCCTAGTTGAAGAAATACATGAGAAACTTTTTTTTTAATTAATAGCAACTAAAGTTTCCAGGTTGTATTCACAGTTATTTCAATTTCTATTCTATTATCTGCTGAAAAAATACTTCAGTAACTTTTGCACAATAAAACAGTTCAAATGGGAGCTGTGAGTTCAATACTAAAATGTTTGGCCAATGCTCATTCACGGGAAGCCAATATCTCAGCTGGGGTTACAGGCTGAATGTTCATATTAATGCTATCACCTCAGCACATCTCTATGGTTTTATTTTTAACGATACTGTATTAGTTAAAGAATACAGTAAGCATTTTATTGAGATTTTGACTTGCTTGGGGAACCAGATTGAATAATTATATTATTATATATTATATTGGCATCTGTTATTACCAATCAATGTTAAGGATAACCTAGTTACCAAGAAGGCCAAGGAATGCAATGATGTTCATATACATTAATTGATGCTTACAGTAATCTTTTTGTTATTCTTCAGGCTGACCTGTCACACCTAATTTATAGTTTAATTCTGAATGAGAAAGAGAAATCAAATTAGCTGCTTATTGTGAATGTTGCAGAGTGTTAACACAGATTATGCTCAAAACCTGAACATATAGTTCATAGTACTGCTCCTGATTTTGATGGCTTAAAGAGTCCACTAGAGAAAAGTTTACTGAGCAAAGGCCTCATTGTTTACTGTAAGTATACAAAGGAAGTGATTGAATTATTTTTTGCAAATAAATTAGCTGTCAAATTTAGCTTTTTTTCTCTTTGCAAATAATTTGTGATCTAATCCAGATTTCTGTAAATGGATTTGTTATTTGCAATCTTCACCAAATAGTTTGTGCCAGCATCTGTCAGCCTGTGGAGTGGTCAACAACTGTTTACTTTAACTATTTTCTATTCATGATGGTAGTGTGTGTTTGCTCTCCTAAAGCACTAAAACTAATGACAATGAAAAATGTATAATAGTGAATAATTTTGTTCATGTACAAATATCACAGTGCACAAATTGTTCACATGTGAACACAAATAACTGTAGGAAAACAGAAATTCCCTAAGCATTTCATAGGTCAGGGGTCGGCAACGTTTGGCATGCAGCTTGCCAGGGTAAGCACCCTGGCGGGCCGGGCCAGTTTATTTACCTGCTGATGCGGCAGGTTCGGCCGATCGCGGCTCCCACTAGCCGCGGTTCACCGTCCCGGGCCAATGGGGGCGGTGGAAAGCCGCGGCCAGCACATCCCTTGCCCGCGCCGCTTCCCACCGCCCCCATTGGCCCGGGATGGCGAACCGCAGCCAGTGGAGGCCGCGAACGGCCGAACCTGCCGCGTCAGCAGGTAAATAAACTGGCCCGGCCTGCCAGGGTGCTTACCCTGGCGAGCCACGTGCCAAACGTTGCCGACCCCTGTCATAGGTTCATGGATTGTAAGGCCAGAAGAGGCCACTGTGATCATCTAGACTGATCTCCTGTATGATCTCCTATAGAACTTTCCCTGATTTTCTGTTAGAAAGACATCCAATCTTGAATTAAAAATTCCCAGTGATGGGAAATCTCCCAAAACTCTTTGTAATTTGCTCCACTGGTTAATTACCCTCACAGTTAAACATTTGCACCTTATTTCCAGTCTGAATTTCTCTAGTTTCAACTTCCAGCCATTAGATCTTGTTCTATCTTTGTCTGTTTGATAATGGGATCCTCAATCTATTATTTGTGCAAACAAAATACCTTTGCTTAAATACTTGTGAACAGAGAATAACAAGGTGGAAAAAAAAAAGCCATTCAGGATTCCCAGTAATGTTCATAAACTCTCTCTCCCCTTTCTTCTCCCCCAGAATAAAACCTGCTATAGTTTGTAAGTGAGACTTTTATTTTTTTGAATAGCTACAATTTAAGTTCTGCCAATAATCTAGTGACAATCATCCAGCAGTCAGATTTTTAAGTACAGGTAATATGAGATAAGATTTTTAAGATTTGCTGCAAAAACATAAATATACACAGGAAACAAATACTTTTATCAGCAAAAATAACAGGAGTACTTGTGGCACCTTAGAGACTAACAAATTTAATTAAATTAAAATTTGTTAGTCTCTAAGGTGCCACAAGTACTCCTGTTATTTTTGCTGATACAGACTAACACGGCTGCTACTCTGAAACCTACTTTTATCAGGAAACTGGGTTACACCCCACCAAGAAGTAAAAAAAATGAGTTCGTCTTTCTGCAGCAAAGTGCACATAACAGGCTGTCTGGACAAGTGGTGTGCCTCTTAACAAGCACTGATGAACCTTCATGGTTTTCCCATATTTGTGAAAATCACTTTGTTTAGGTGTTCACTTTTTAGGGATCCTTGTTCAAACAATGTTATTTTCCCCTAAGGACTTGAAGGATACCTCTCTGTGACATCAGTTATATGGTATGTGTCCTGATCTGTACAAGAATCATAGTGTCAAATCGCAGTTGGGGTTGCATGGCCATATGTGGGAGTAGGGGAACATTGAGCATTTCCATTCCAGAACCAAAGGGTGAAATCCTGGCCCCACTGAAGTGAGTGAGAATTTGCTATTGACTTCAATGGGGCCAGGATTTCACCCAAAGGCTTCAGGGCAATTCTAGATTTGCATTTAGCTGCTGCATCCCCTACCAAAATGGTATAGGCTTTTTATTCCTTAGTCTGTAGGGCAAGGACCAGAATTTCTTCCTAGCACTCATGTTTCTCATGAAAAACACGAACCAATTCTACCTTTCTAGGTACTTATAAGACCCACATTACCATAATATCTGAGGTTTCCAGACTGCAAACTCAGCAATAGTTCACTCCAGAAATTAAAGGAATCTATTGTTTCAATCAGTGAAGGTTCAAAGAGTTCAAATATACTCCATCTAAAGCTAAGCTTTCTCAGGAACATTAGATAACATCTTCAAAAGCACCTAAGTCTCATGTTCAAAATGGAAGGCCACACTTAGGAGACTAAGACTTTCATAACTCTGTTAAGTCAATGGCAGTTAGGCGCCCAACTGCCATTTGTGCCTTTGAAAACCTCCCCCTACATTTTTTAAAAGCAGGATAAAAAAAGTGGGTCAACGAAAAAGAAGTCTCTTTCAAACCAAGAGTAATGCAACAAATACATAACGAGTCTTTTTATCTATTGAAAAGGAGAGTGAGCAAGCCTGAAGTCAAGCCATCCCAGGCTGTGATCTTGTCAGATCACACAGGCTAAAGCTGGACTGTACTTGAATGGGAGATCTTCAAGGAAATCCCAGTGTGGGGCAAAAAGCGGTGTTGATGCCTGATGCTTCCTTCTGAATCAAATACTGAACTAATGGCCCTGCATGGCGGAAGGATGCACTCTGCTGTTGGAGGTGCTATCTTCTGAAGCAGACATAAATTGAGGTCCAGACCACTTGTGGTCTTCAAAAATTCCATGACACTTTTCACAGGAATAAGCACATTGCCTGTATAAAACCTGGCCAAATCCTACTCCCCGTTAATGTTCCTCTTGTATTTCCAACTGAATATAGTATTTTTTAATACTTTTTGCACCCCTAATTGGGTGTCATGTTGTGGTTTTTGTTATGTAGCTGCCACGTCTACTTATAAATATTCCCACCTACTTATAGACCTTGTTCGATAAGAAACTAGGGATACTTCACCAGTAATGTGCAAGCAGTGAAGTAGCACAGAATAGATACAGAAACATAAGGACCTTCACAGTCTGGTACATAAGAATCCTCCTTAATCTTCAATAAAGCTATCAACATAGAGAGAATTAGAAGAGTAGAGGAATACAGTGCAGTACAATGTCACTAAGAAGCACTTGAACTCTCCTGTAGTTTTAGCATCTATTCAATGGGTAAGTGAGGAGAAAATACAAATCCTGTTTCTGTATCAACCACTAAGACATATCTCCCATTGAGGTATCTGCTTCCACCTTCCCTTAGGGTTTCCACCAGGATAAATGTGTGAATTTAGCACATTAGTTTATCTAGCCTCACCACAGCCCTGAGAGGTGGCTAGGTATTATCACAGATGAGGAAACTGAGGGACCAAAAGGCTCCGTGGTCCATGAGCAGCATATAGGCGTATGTTTAAATTCAGGAAAAGATGGACACACTCTTTATGCTGAGTGCTCAGCTAGTTTCTGAGTGCACTAGCAGCTGAGGAGGGCAGAGCAGGGGCAGTATTTTTACAACTTCTGGCCTTCCCTCCCCTCACCCCCCAAAACGTTTAGGAGCATCCATAATTTTCCACTTCAGCTCCCTACTATGTGTTCTAATAGCCACCATTGAAAAATCACCCTGTTTGTGATTGGACCAAGACGGCACAGAAAGTGTGCAACAGTGACAGGAAGAGAACCCAGGTCTCCTGGCTCCTATGCCTGTGCTTAAACCAAACTGCCCTTCCACCCAGTAATGTAAGCTCTCTTGTTAAGAACTGGTGACAGCCTCTGCCATAGGATACAATGCTGCCCCATAACTAGTCCCGTCAAGGCTATGTTATCTAACTGGCCAAACGTGATCTGAGAGAGATAGTGTGGAGCCCTTACACAACCACATGTGAATAAGTTCCCACTGAAGCCAATCTAGAACTGTAGGTTGAGTAAGGCCTCCACAATCAGACTCTATGGAACAAGAGCAAGGTATAACTCAGCATGAATTGGAAAACCGTTTCCAGAGAAGAGTGATCAGTGGTTCACAATCAAGTTGGAAGGACATATTAAGTGGAGTCCCGCAGTGATCAGTTATGGGTCCAGTTCTGTTCAATATATTCATCAGTAATTTAGATAATGGCATCGAGAGTACACGTACAAAGTTTGCGGACAATACCAAGCTGGGAGGGGTTGCAAGTGCTTTCAAGGACAGGATTAAAATTCAAAATGATCTGGGCAAACTGAAGAAATGGTTTGAAGTAAATAGAATGAAATTCAATAAGGACAAATGCAAATAAGTCAATTTAGGAAGGAACAATCAGTTGCACACATACAACATGGGAAATGACTGCCTAGGAAGGAAAGGGATCTGAGGGTCATAGTGGACCACAAGCTAAACATGAATCAACAGTATAATGCTGTTGCAAAAAAATCAAATATCATTCTGGGATGTATTAGCAGGAGTGTTATAAGCAAGACATGAGAAGTAATTCTTCCGCTCTACTCTGCGCTGTTTAGGTCTCAAGTCCAGTTCTGGGCGCCACATTTCAGAAAAGATATGGACAAATTGGAGAAAATCCAGAGAAGAAAATAATTAAATATCTAGAAAACATGACCCATGAAAACAGGGGAGATTGAAAAAAAATGGCTCTGTGTAGTCTGAAGAAGAGAAGACTGAGGGGGGACATGATAACAGTTTTCAAGTGCATAAAAGATGGTTACAAGGAGGAGGGAGAAAAAATGTTCTCTTTAACCTCTGGGGATCGGACAAGGAACAATGGGCTTAAATTGCAGCAAGGGCATTTTAGGTTGGACATTAGAAAAAACTTCCTAACTGGCTGGGTAGTTAAGCACTGGAATAAATTACCTAGGGAGGTTGTGGAATCTCATTGGTGATTTTTAAAGAGCAGGTTAGACAGACACCTGTCAGGGATGGTCTAGATAATACTTAGTCCTGCCTTGAGTGCTGGGGACTGGACAAGAAGACCTCTCGAGGTCCCTTCCAGTCCTATGATTCTGTGAGTAAGGATGGCAGAATTTAGTCATAGAATCATAGAATATCAGGGTTGGAAGGGACTTCAGAAGGTCATCTAGTCCAACCCCCTGCTAAAAGCAGGACCAATCCCCAACTAAATCATCCTAGCCAAGGCTTTGTCAAGCCTGACCTTAAAAAACATCTAAAGAAGGAGATTCCACCACCTCCTAGGTAACCCAGTCCAGTGCTTCACCATCCTCCTAGTGAAAAAGTTTTTCCTAATATCCAACCTAAACCTCCCCCACTGCAACTTGAGACCATTACTCCTTTTTCTGTCATCTGGTACCACTGAGAACAGTCTAGATCCATCCTCTTTGGAACCCCCTTTCAGGTAGTTGAAAGCAGCTATCAAATCCCCCCTCATTCTTCTCTTCTGCAGACTAAATAATCCTAGTTCCCTCAGCCTCTCCTCATAAGGCATGTGCTTCAGCCCCCTAATCATTTTTGTTGCCCTCTGCTGGACTCTTTCCAATTTTTCCACATCCTTCTTGTAGTGTGGGGCCCAAAACTGGACACAGTACTCCAGATGAGGCCTCACCAATGCCAAATAGAGGGGAATGATCACGTTGCTCCATCTGCTGGTAATGCTCCTACTTATACAGCCCAAAATGCTGTTAGCCTTCTTGGCAACAAGAGCACACTGTTGACTCATATCCAGCTTCTCATCCACTATAACCCCTAGGTACTATCCTGCAGAACTGTTGCCTAGCCCTAATCTGTAGCAGTGCATGGGATTCTTCCGTCCTAAGTGCAGGACTCTGCACTTGTCCTTGTTGAACCTCATCAGATTTCTTTTGGCCCAATCCTCTAATTTGACTAGGTCCCTCTGTATCCTATCCCTACCTTCCAGCGTATCTACCACTCCTCCCAGTTTAGTATCATCTGCAAACTTGCTGAGGTTGCAATCCACCCCATCCTCCAGATCATTAATGAAGATACTGAACAAAACTGGCCCCAGGACCGACCCTTGGGGCACTCCGCTTGATACCGGCTGCCAACTAGACATGGAGCCATTGATCACTACCCATTGAGCCCGACGATCTAGCCAGCTTTCTATCCACCTTAAAGTCCATTCATCCAGACCATATTTCTTTAGAGTCCTTAGAGAACAGTCAGTGAATCCAACTACAATACTAGTGTAAGGTATCCAGCCATAAGTTAATATCCAAAAATATATCCTTTTTCCCCCTGAAAACTTGTAGAGATACTCTAGTTACAGACATGCTACTTTGCAGTACTCAGGAATCACTCCTGAAATGGAGATTTTTTCTAAATGTCATTTAAAAGGTTTGATGATTTTATTTCTCATTTCTTAACACTAACGTATGTGCATGTTATCCTGATCTGCTGCATTGTTTAAACCCATCTAGGCCCTCCATAACCAATCCTTTTGCTATCCATACTTTATCCATTCCTATTGTTTCCAGTTCTTTCTCTGTTGTCTGTCAAAAGTTGATCCATGACTTACCCAGAAGCCAAGTACTGGAATGACTATACTATCTCTGATATAAATTATTTATGGTCATTTATAAGTGGTCCATTGCTTTCTTTTATCACTTGTTTACAATGTATATATGGATTTGAAAAGTCCCTAATTATTGATACCTCATCTTCAATTAGTTATTTGTCGATTCGGCATTTTGGGCTGTATAAGTAGGGGCATTGCCAGCAGATTGAGGGACGTGATCATTCCCCTCCATTCGACATTGGTGAGGCCTCATCTGGGGTACTGCGTCCAGTTTTGGGCCCCACACTACAAGAAGGATGTAGAAAAATTGGAAAGAGTCCAGCAGAGGGCAACAAAAATGATTAGGGGCTGGAGCACATGACTTATGAGGAGAGGCTGAGGGAACTGGGCTTGTTTAGTCTGTAGAAGAGAAGAATGAAGAGGGATTTGATAGCTGCTTTCAACTTCCTGAACGGGGGTTCCAAAGAGGATGGATCTAGACTGTTCTCAGTGGTACCAGATGACAGAACAAGGAGTAATGGTCTCAAGTTGCAGTGGGGGAAGTTTAGGTTGGATATTAGGAAAAACTTTTTCACTAGAAGTGTGGTGAAGCACTGGAATGGGTTACCTAGGGAGGTGGTGGAATCTCCTTCCTTAGAGGTTTTTAAGGTCAGGCTTGACAAAGCCCTGGCTGGGATGATTTAGTTGGGGATTGGTCCTGCTTTGAGCAGGGGGTTGGACTAGATGACCTCCTGAGGGCCCTTGCAACCCTGATATTCTCTGAGTCTATGATTCTTTTTAGTCCTTTCTGCTTGTTTTTAAAACTCTTCCAGTTCTCTTCCTTCCTTGGTGCCTCTTTGTTTTTTAATGTCCTCTCTATACCTCAACCTTCTGAGGCCCAAAAGTGAGCGACAAGGAGGAGCAAAGATGCAACACAGAGGGACACAATAATAGTGACGGAAAATTTACATGAATTATTATTTTAGCATAAATCCTGTTGTCCATGACAGCAGTGTGAGAGCAGTGAGCATTTTCTCGTGATATTAGGAGTTTCAGTCCAGTGAGCAGGGGAAAGGATGCACCCCCGGAAAGGGGACAACTTCCATGCTGCTGTCTCTGGATGGGTGGGTGTTGTGTCTTTTGTTCTTTACAGAACACACACACACACACACACACACACACACACACACCCCCCAGACAAGTCCATTTTCCCAAAGAGCCAGACATCTGTAAACCATTTTTCTGTCATCTCTAAATGAGCATTTAACTTACACTCTTAGGGCCTACAGGCTGCACTGCAATTTCCTTTTCTGTTTTACTAGCCCTCTGCAAAAACTCCCTATTTCCTGGATTAGGATCCCACCCTCGTTGCTAATTGTTGTGCCTTTTTATCTTTACACAGTAACTGTAATAGGACAGACCAACCAGGGTACAATGTAGTCCAAATAACCCTGTTTACTAACTATATACAATATGCAAGGCCTAGCTACATATAGACACTATGGCTCCGGCAACTTTCTGGTGGCTTAAAAAACACAGAAGACAGTGAGCAACACAAACTCTTTAAAGGGATACTACCTAATCCCTACACACTACAATGTCACTCCCACTAGCACAAGAAGAGAACCTTCTGGAGTTTGGGGTGGAGTTTTTGCTTTTGCTGGTTTTTAAATAGAACAGAAAAGCAGAATCCAGTGAGACAAATTAGTCTGTGAATGAGTCTCTCAAAGAGAAATACAGTATTCTCATCACTTGGGAAATTTAAAGTTAGACTGCATAAGATACAAGCAAAAGCTTCTTTATAATGAACAATTCATATGACATAGAGTAGATGACCTCATAAGTATTGTCTATCTCTACCTCTGTGATTCAATAGACCTTGAAAGTTATGTTATTTTACTTCATATAGGTCTCTAGTCACCTGTTTAGCTCTAGTTCCAAGCACACTGGTATAAGTTGATGTTTTAGGACCCAGTTGTGCAAGTCTTAGTCATGCTGATGAGCACTAATTCATATGAACAATCTGATATGGGTGGTGTGATAAAAGCATGAGCTAGTATAACATACTGGTGATTGTCCTTCTGTGCAGAACCATGGAGGATATGAGTCTGTAACAGCCCCAGCTAGAGAGCCTAGGCTTAACTCTTAATAAATCTATGATTCAAATGTTCCACTGAATTTAACGGGACTATTCATGTGAGTAACATGAGCTTGCCAACTTGAGCCTGGGTTGTATAAATGGGCCCCGAAATCTGTGTTTTTTTTCCTGGAATGAATTTTGATCGTGGTTTGTCTATCGGTATCTAAAATATTTTCTTTTCCATTCCTCATTTCCCATGTATTATTGAATTTTATCCAAATTTCCCTTTGCTCATTTCACTTTCCTTGGAATCTGATTCTCCAGAAGTCCAGTATATTGGCGTTACTACCCTATCTAGAGATCCTCATCAGCATTTTAAAGCTGATGGTATAAGGGAAGAAAAAAGAGTCGATGCGCTAAAAGAAGGCTTTGTGTGATAAATGTCTTAACAGAATCTGTGACATCTCATTGAGCTAAAATTGCATGCATGAAACAGCCCATTTTCCTGAGGTCATCAAAAGGGTAAACCATTCTCATGACAACACTGTAAAAGTGCCATCGTTTTATGTAAAGCAATTTTGCAGTACAGTCTACCTTGCATTGGGCAATTTGTCCAGGAATAAAAGGTAAGTATGCACTTTATATGAGCATTCCCGTTTGAGGAATTTCACCATCTACATCACAGTAAAGAGAGTGAATAAGAAGCGGAACCTAAAAGAAAAGAGATGAAAGGAGAAAATGGCATAAGATGGAAGTTGTGGAAGAATGATAGCAGAGCAACCAATTGTGCTGTAGTTAAAATTAAGCGAGGGGACCAGATTCTGCCTTGGCAGCATGAAGATCTTAAAGAGGGTGGAACCAGCCTTTGATGAATAATTCTCAGCATAATAGGGTTCTCAAGTGCCATAGAGCTGCCAACGTAGCAGTATGCCATGTGCCACTCACAACTCGCAGAGTTGCACGAGTGCTGTGGGTTCTGGCAATTTTTGACTGTGAAACGACTCACAGGAAGTTATCGCAGTCAAGTGTAAATTAGAGCAGCCCTAAGAAAGCTGTAACTTGCTTAGGCTAGGCAGGCTTAAAGAAATGGAAGATACAAATGCAACTTAAAGTCGAACCCCAAAAAAGAAAATTCTGCCCCAAAATTAACATATTGTTTTAACACCAGCTGTGCAACTTTTTATCTGTGTGCATAACTGTATTATCCATGCTATGGTTTGGAAAATAACTACATTTATTCTTTTTTTTTTGCAATTTTATTTTTTTACTTTATTTGAAATACAATAGTACCTCATTTATCAGAGCCTCCATTACCCAGCTCTCTGGAATAGTCAAACCACCAGAGCACACACAAGAATATATTGACGCTTTAGCCCCAAGCACCACCACCCGGGGCTGACAGCCCAAGTGGGGGCTGACAGCCCGAGCCCCTCCTGATTATCTGAAGTTTTGATTATCCAATCTGGACCTGGTCCCAGTTAGATTGGCTAAACAGGGTTCCACTGTATATTAAAAAGCGCTTGTGGACAAGCATAAAATGCTGACAAAGGTCAACCCAGATAAACTCCTTGTAATTAATCCCAGATAGTCACCTTACTAAGGCAGAAGACTTACTTTGTATTTATGTACTTGCATATTACATACTTGTATACACACACACACATATATTTTACACCTATACATATGTAGCCCCCACCCCCTTTCCTCCCTGGGTTACTCGGGAGCAGGCAACACTCACCTCTGTGCCTGTGCACCTGATGATGTTGACATTAAAGTAGATTCTAAGTATCCCAGTGGTGATGTTGGATAGGTGGGAATCCTCTATTCACCCCTCTGCTGCAGTCCCATTACTCCTAAAAGAATTTACAATTGGTGGTGCCTCTACCTGGCTGGCCCCCGTACACATTCAATGGCATGCCTTGGGAACCTCCAGGAATAAAACCATTCTAATACTAATAATAATAAATAATAATAATGATGATCATCATCATCATCAGTGGCATGGGTGTAACTCAAAAATACCAGTTATAAATAATATACTTAAATATATACTTATATTAGAGTTAACACACCTTTACTTAACAACTTAAAGAAACAGGGTATAACAGACTAAGATGAAATGTCACTACTAATTTAAATCCACAGGGGGCAGTTGAATAAAATCAATTAACAAATATAGTGCACAGTCATAAATGAAAATTATCTAACTGGCATTTACACTGCCACAATTTACACCACCCGAGAGTGTATACTCCTCTGGATTTCAGTGTCTGAGACACTTGCATGGGTGCACAGGAAGATCTGAAGCTGGAGACAGCACTCCGTTGGTTCTGTGTATCAGTCCAGCCAAGGCAACAAGCTGCACATCCCCTCTGAAGACTGGAGTTGACCCCACCAAATGTCAACAGCTCTGGGTCTTGGTTCGATGGGAAGATCACTCTGCCTCTCCTCAGACTCAGTCTCTCTGTGGTGCCCCTTCCCTTGCAAGTACTTTCCCAAACCAGAGTGGGGGTTACTCACAGTTCCTTCACTGCAGGCCCACCTCAGTCAGCTCCAGGCAAAGCAACAGTCTCTGCCCTGGCTCCAGTGAAGCCACTAACAGCCTCTGAGGCTCCCGGCTCAATCAAAGCCCCAGCTCTCATCAGCAGCTTTTAGCTTCCTAGCAGCAGTTCCTGGTATGGACAGAGCTCCACACCAGCAATCTGGCTCCTCTCCCCAAAATGGAGCCCACTGCCTGTTCTCCCCACACTCCCTGGGAGAAGAAGTTTCTCACTCTTTACCCCAAGGCATCATGTGAGTTGTAGTCTCTAAGGCTGGATTGCAGCACACAGGATCTTCCCATCTGGAACACTCCAAATAAAGTTCAGAGGCCCCTCTAGTAAAGGGTACCTACATATGGTTTCCATCTAATCACAGTACATATCCAATCAACAGCAGGTTGAGAAGTATAAGTGAAGCTTCCCACTTTAGTGCATTAGACAATTTTGAGTGGGAACTGACTCCATGGATTCATATTTTAGAAGGACAGAAGGGACCATTGTGATCTAGTCCAGGGGTCAGCAACCTCTGGCACGCGGCTCGCCAGGGTAAGCACCCTGGCGGGCAAGGCCAGTTTGTTTACCTGCCGCGTCGGCAGATTCGGCAGATCGCGGCTCCAACTGGCCGCGGTTCGCCGTCCCAGCGCTTCCCGCTGCCCCCATTGGCCTGGGATGGCGGACCGCGGCCAGTGAGAGCTTCCCTGGCGAGCTGCTTGCCAGAGGTTGCCAACCCCTGATCTAGCCTGACCTCCTGCATAACACAGGTCATAGTACTTTCCTGCTGAATGTTCAATAGCTGTGCGTGAACTAGAGCTTATCTTTTAGAAAAAAAACCATCCAATCTTGACCTAAAAATTTCCCCTGATGGAAAATCCACCTGAAGCCTTGGTAAATTGTTCCAATGGTTAATTATTCTCTACACCTTATTTCTTGCCTGAATTTGTATAGCTTCAACTTCCAGCCACTGGTTCCTATTATGCTTTTGTCTGTTAAATTAAAGAGCCTGTTATTATCACATTTCTTTTTCCCATGTAGGCACATAGGCTGTATCAAGTCACTCCTTAACCTTTTCTTTGATAGCGAACTCAATCTATTTAGTTTAAGTCTTTCACTATAAGACATGTTTCCAATCCTTTAATCATTCTTGTGGCTCTTCTCTGAACCCTCTCCAATTTTTCAACATACTTCTTGAAGTGTGGACACCAAAATAGGACAAAGTATTCCAGTAGTGGTCTCACCAGTGCCAAATAAAGAGGTAATATAACCTCTCTACTTCTACTTACAATTCCCCTGCTCAGGGCCGGCTCCAGGGTTTTGGCCGCCCCAAGCAGCCAAACAAAAAAAAAAGAAAAGCCACAATCGCGATCTGCGGCGCCAATTCGGCGGGAGGTCCTTCGCTCCGAGCAGGAGTGAGGGACCGTCCGCCGAATTGCCGCCGAACAGCTGGATGTGCTGCCCCTCTCCGGAGTGGCCGCCCCAAGCACCTGCTTGGCAAGCTGGTGCCTGGAGCCGGCTCTGCCCCTGCTTATACATCCAAGGATCACATTGGCACTGCATTGGTAGCTCATGTTCTGCTCATTATCCACATGACTACCAAGTGTTTTTCAGATTCACTGCTTCCCAGGATAGGGTTCCCCTATCCTGTAAGTACTGCCTGCCATTTTTGTTTCCTAAATCTATGACCTTACATTTTGTCATACTGAAGTGGATATTGATTGTCTGCACCCAGCTTACCAAATGACCCAGTAAAGCTAAATCTAGCCAACCATTTGGTGCAGTATTGCTTTTTTTTTTTTTTTTTTTTTTTACTATAACTGCAATACATTTTCCTTGAATAGAAGAGAAATAAATCCACACTTCATGTATCAAAGTACGGATCTGTGTAGCCCTTAGGATTCTAGGCTCAAATTACTGTAAATTCTCTCATTTAAACCTTTAATTTTCTCATATTCCACAGCTAGAGGGGTACCATAATAAGACAGTTAGAGGCACCCATACCTATACTGTCAGAAACTTAATTTCTCTAGGTGTAATTTCATAATTAGATTCAATTCTTCAGTCAATGAATGATTAAATATATCATGCCATTTCCTATTACTGGCAGAGGACCATCTGAACAAATTGAGCTTACCTCATTAAGCATCCACCCACCAAGTATAACATATTACACTCAGCTGAAGCTGATCTAATGCAGACCTTATATCACTTTAGTGTCAAGTGTTCAGCAGCCATTTCTCAAGACTCATGGATGGCAAAATAGCAATATTTATAAAACATGTCTCAAGAAATCTGCCCCTCCATGCACTAGAAGGGTACACAAATGAACTTGCATTTTAATTCAGTCACTTAGTGCCAGGTCTGGGCCAACTAGGAGCAGATAAAAGAGTGAGACCTGCCTTTGCATCCTTTTTCACATCTCCACTCTCCCAGCTGCTTCCTGAGAGATTCTATGAGTAGACATCTCTCACACTGGATGGTGTCCACAGACTGGCTTTCTATGACTGGGAAATGCAGGCCACAGTCTCTGCAAATTCACACTAGGACCTGGGTAGAGGTCAGGTTTTTTGTCTGGACACAGGTCCAGGTGGAGGAATCAAGAACAGTGTTGGCACTAGCGATGAGGCCTTGCTGAACCATGCTGATTTTATTCTCTCCTACAAACTCCCTTTCACACTCCCCTGTCAGCTAGCTCCCCTTAGTCACTCAGCATCAGGCTTTTAAGACATTCTCTCCTAGGTCAGCCCTGTCCCCTTGTTAACACACAGGGGAAGGGTGATCACAAGGATGATCAATGGTGACCAAGGATCAAAGGACAGGAGGTGAGCAGCTAGTAAGCCTCTGGCCCCCATTCCCACCCAGTCCCCAAACACACAGTCTTCAACAGACCACACAGTAAACTTTAAGTGAGCCAAAAGAACAACCAAGCAGACAAACAAGCTTGCCTACTCACCCCAAGAAATAGTGATCGCTCATTCTTCAGCAGGGGATCTCCTGCTCAACTCCCCAGTTTGCTGTCCCCCGTTTGCTAGCATCCAGGAAGCATGCTAAGTATACTTGTATACTTATAGCATGTGATGCCCATTTCAAAACTACACAAGACCATGCAATCCTCTTGTATAGCTGTGATAAGCATTAATGAAAGAGTTATTGAACAATCATTACAACCTTTCACTTGCAGTATAATACAGCAAAGCCATTATTTCTAATAAAGACAGTGCAAACATTTTAAGCACATTTTCTCTAAAACTTTTTAGCATCACAACTAATGGTCATCTGATGTCTAATTCCACCTGTTTTATTTGCTACTGAATATCTGGCTATAATAAAAAACACATACAGTGCTAGACTCAGGCAGCTTTAGTGTGGATTCTTGGTTCAAGTGCACCCACAGAAATAAAGAAAGCAAAGGTGCAAACCAAGCAAGCATACACTTTTTCTGGCTGGGTGTGGAGGGGAGGCCAAGTTGGAGGGCAAGCCCACCCTGCGCTCACCCTCCAGTGGTGGTTTCTGTCCCAAGGGGCTGGAGACAGTTCCCTGCTCTGGGTGTTGCATCCTAGTTCACTGGGTCATGGCACCACTCAGGTTTGGCCTGGCTGCCTCTTTGTCAGGACAGAGGGGAGGCCCTGCCAGACCTCAGTGGCAATGCAACCCCATGCACCAGGTCACAACACCTAGAGCAAGGATCCAAGTCCAAGAACTGTAGCTGCAGGGTGAATGTGGGGTAGGCTTGCTCTCCAACACCCCCTTCCCACACACCCTTGACACCAGGCTGGGATTAGGGTTACAGGGTTATTAGGATTAATCTGGGTTGTCAATGCCCCCTTGGTATTTTAATATACTGCACCCATTGAATCAGGAGGCTATATCTGGCCCAGATTAAAATAACTGTAGTGAGGCCCTGCGGTAATACAAGATACAGTGCCAACTGGCAAGCACTGTAAGGAAATAAACCTGTAGCTCCACTGTAGGAACAGAAGGTATATATGTACAGTGAGAGGGTTCTGCTGTTCTAGTTAAATGGAAGGAAGGGGACTTCAGATTTAAGACCATTATTTGTTTTCAAGGAACTGATCTAGAGAGGCATTGAATGTATTATAGCCTTCAGTGGGTATTGCAGGTGCTCAATGCTTCTCTGGTCAGGCCACAAATACACAACTGAGAACTGTCACATAGCAAAGTGGGCCATGTGATGATTGAGTTGGAAACTCCCAGTGGCAAATCCAATCAAAAATTAGAATTTAGGGGGAAAAAACTACATCAGAAAATATGGGCTGAAAAGTGCAAAAATATTTATAGTGCTTATGAAAAAGGCAGCTAATGTACCACAGTGATTTACATCAGTCCTTATACACCCACCACATTCTCTCTGTCTATACAATATATCATTAGACACATGTCTGAGCTGTGAAGTTCAGTGATGTTTGGACTTGCCACTCTAGAGAGAATCTTGGATCATGAAGTTTAGATCTAAGTTTCCCTGGAGTTCAGAGGGATTCACATCTGGCTTGGGCTTATGTCCCTCTGTCTTTCAGTTTAACATTGTAGCTATTTTTTGGTGTACATGTGCACACAGGCATGAAATAGCCAAAATACATTATTCCTCCATCCCTTCACACCTTCATCACTAAAGATCAAGTCTAGCTCCCACTGAAGTCAATAGAGTCAACGGTTTCCTTAGCAGTTGTATCAGTCCTTATGAGAATTACTAAACCATCATTTTCACTTTCCCTCTTTTGTATGTTACAAATGCGAAACATTTAAAAATTATTTTTGTTCACTGTGCCACAAAATGGTAGTTCTGTGGCGTGATATATTGTAATATGAAATATTGAATCCTCCTTTCCCTGCTTCCCTATATTTTTCTCAGCTTCTTCCCATTGTGTAGTCAATTCAAATAATAATGCTTAGGGCAGAATATGTCATCACAGAGCCCAGCTATGGAAAACCTGTCTTCCAGATGGTCACTCAGTAATATCCTTAGGCTGTTCAACTTGCAGTTCTGAAGTAGAGCTAAGTTTTCTGAGTAATTGGGAAGTCAAAGAATTTACTGGTGTAGTATGTAGCAGTGTACCCATGCTCCTATGTCAATCACCGTTTTTAAAGACTTAAAAAAATAGTTAAATCTGTATATATGGTTAGGATGAAACAGGTTCTTACATCAACTTCAGATTTAGCAGGCGCAGGAAAAAGACATCTAGCAAAATATTGCTACCAAATGCAAATAAAATTGATCTTATTCCCTTGCATTTTCAACATACACGTCTATAGTCTCCTTTATCCAAAAATAAACGTGGGTGTTAGTTCCCAAATGTACACTCTTCCCTTTAACTGTGTAAATTTAATCTGGATTGGTTTGAAAGAATAAAGGCAATCCTGCCATTCTCTAATGAAGAAATAGAGGAAAAAATCTGAAGTATATGTGTGTTGAAGGGACTAGGAAGATGGTAGAATAGAAATTTGAAAAGTGTGAAGCAACTGGAAGGTTTCTGGGTGTGGCTGGACCAAAACACAACTGAGGAGCCAATGTGTGCACAGACAGCATGGTTGGACCACAGAGCAGGCAAATTCAATAGAAATCCTGACCATGAGACAAAAGAGAAGTGAGGTTTCAAAACTCCCAGTTATGCAAGGAAGCATAACAAAATTCTAGCTGTGCATTTCAATTGGAAGAGTCATTGGTGAGCTAGATGCTAGGTACCTGTACCAGGGTGCTGTGAGGCATTTTGGAATGTAATCCCATGTCACAGAATCATAGAATATCAGGGTTAGAAGGGACCTCAAAAGATCATCTAGTCCAAACCCCTGCTCAAAGCAGGACCAATCCCCAGACAGATTTTTGCCCCAGATCCCTAAATGGCCCCCTCAAGGATTGAACTCACAACCCTAGGTTTAGCAGGCCAATGCTCAAATCACTGAGCTATCCCTCCCCCCATCTCACAGTGCAACATAGGGCTAGAATGCTTGAAATCCAAGGCGATGTAATTGCGGTATGATGAAGAGCCAATTGTTGCAAGGACAGATTGGGGTGAAGCATGGGATATCGGTGGCCATTTCAGGGATGCTCCAAGATGGACTAAATATTGCTCTCTTGGATACAGTTTCTCTTTGATCTCCAAAGAGAATAAACACAAAAGTCCAAACTCCTGGCCAGCTGACCCTTAGCTGCCATCTGAACATCTTCCTCAGAGAACATTACAAATAAGAATAACTGTTTAGCTTGTAACTCTGTTACTCTTTTGAGCTTGCTTTCAATCCCAGATTTCATTTCAGAATGCAGCAGAAGGCTAAGAACATTTGTTATTATGTATGGAAAACAGTCCTGCTTTATGATAGGGCCCAATCCAACCTCACTGAACTCTATGGGAGTCTTCCCTGGACTTCAGTGAGCTTTGGATCAGGCCCTAAATTTTGGATTAAAAAGAAGTGATTATTGAAGTCAGTGCAACTCCATTTGGAAGGACATTGACAGAGGATTTCTGATAAGAAGGTAATTATAATAATTTGGAAAAGTTATTAATGTTAATAGCTAGGAACTGCAACCACTTATCTAAAATATCAGAGCTGGTTAAATTAAATCTAGTGACAGGAAGACAGTTTACCAGTGGCAAATTTTTAAAATATCAGGACTAGTTTAAGATAATTCTTGTGCATGAAATTAGTCCTTGGGAAACATGGAAAATGTAAATACTTTGCATTTGCTTAATAATAAGGGGATTTTCAACCTGAAATGGTTGTTTTCTTGAATAATAATTGCATGTTTTATTTAGACAACTGAATACTGTCAATAAATAAGGCTATTTCATGGTAACAAGTATTGTAAGCTGTCATGTTTTCACTAAAAGGGAAACATACAAGTAAATTGTCACTCAGAACTGTTAAAACTGTGTGTGACTTGATCCTTTCTGAAGCATTATTTTCAAATCGTAACAAAAAGATCATCTGCACCTCAGAATGGAAGGGGTGAAAGAAGCAGAGCAGCTAATCTGCTCCGGTGGCAAGTGAGGATTCAAACAAGCCTTTTGTGGGACAGAATTGTTCCCCCAGAATCAGCACATAGCAACTCCAAATACACAGTGCCCCCTTCTCCCCCCCCCAATAAATATGAAGCATTGGTCTAATGAGAGCAGCTGGTGGCAGAAAAAGGCAGTTATACCTGAAGCGGGAATGGGAACCATGTGCTGGCTCCAAGGGATGGCTGGGGGAAAGCCAGGCTAGTCGGTCTCTCACTCTCTTCCCCACCCCACCTGGGAGGTGGGGAGTTCCTATCCTATGTGTTGACCCAGAGGTGGTGAGCTCAGCCCAGTTCTCTTCTCTCTCTCTGAGTTGGGGGAGCTCCAGCCCCTGTGAACCCCCCAGATAAGGTAATATGATGCTGGGGCCACAAGCCAGATCTGGGGGGGGGGGGAATGTAGAGGAAGTTTGGCCTGGCTCAAGCTCTTCCTCTCTACCTTCACCACAACTATTCCAGCAACTCCCAAGCATTCCTAGTGCAACATGTGTTGCTGCTGTGGTGGTGGTGGTGGTGGTATAGACCTAGCTCTTCAAAATCTCCATGTTCCGTTATTTTGGCAGAATACCAACGTTTTCCTAAAGAAGGCAAACAAGAGAAGGGAAATGGTAACTTTAAACAATCTGTAATTCTGCTAAAACTGAATAAAGTTTCATAGGATTAAAAAAAAAAAGGCACTTATCTCTGGGAAATTTCAAAGGCCTGCTGCCAATAATGGAGGTGATAGAGCTCCTCAAGTAAAAGGTCACAAGAATCTTTTAGAATGGGAAGTGTTAAGCAAACTAAACATAGGCTACAAGCACCCCTGTAATAATAATACTAATTAAGAATAAAAATAGCGAGCTTGGGGTTTTTTTTGTATTACAGGCTAAAATAAACATCTTTATAAAAAAATATTTTCACTGAAGAATACAGAAAGTAAATCCAAATGTCACCGTGCTGCTTACAAAGTTTAATCAAATAGCTCTTAGGATTGAATACAGTGCATAAGGGAAGAACAAAGGAAAGGAAATTGAAGAACAAGCAGAATAAAGAGCCGCAGTAGCTGCTTCACATTCAGGGCCAAAGGAACAAAGCTGTTGAGAGGAAGAACTCACAATGAATAAACAAATTCTCGCATGCTTTTCTGAGGGGCAAACTTTAAAAAAAAAAAAGGGAGAGGAATACTAAAGAAATATTTATGAGCTTTTCTCAAGGGCAAAGACTATAAACTGGCAAGGAAAAATTAAAGGGCTGAATAAAATACATTAAAATATTTCATTTTACAGAAAATTAAATGAAACACACCGCTTTCAGAGCTAGAGATTGATTATTTATAACCAGCTTCCCCACACCACCTTCCTACGGTTCAGGGAAATTTTCCAAGGCTGATGTTTGTTTCTTTTCTTGTTATTGAATATATTGAGTGCATCTCTTTAGAGCCTCAGATGATATAAATCATCGTAGCGCCTTTGAAGTGAATGGAGCCGCACTGATTTACAGCAATTGGGACTCTTGCCCATAGTCTCTAATACATTTGCACTTAGTTATCGCCGCTTTCTTCACCGTTATCGTTAGTTTCTTCACTTTTACTAACCCCCTCCCCCAAAATCGTGCTTGGGGCGGCAGATTCTAAGGGGCGGCATTCCGTCCAATCCTAGGGTGGCACGGCCGCCTTTTTTTTTTTTTTGGTTCACCGCTCCGGCCGCCCTGCGCCCTGGTGGGTTTTTTCTTTTTCTTTTTGTTCGACGACTTTCAGTGCGCCACTGTAGGGGTCGGCGGCGCGGAGGAGGGGATCACCCTGCTGGGAGCAGGCTGCACGCTCCATCTGCCCCAGCCAGTGCCAGGTCTGCAGCAAGCCCGGCAGCCCGCGTCCTTCCCTCCCCGCCGACCGACGACTTTCAATTCACCTGCAGGTGGGAGCGGCGCGGAGCCCTCCCGGCAGGCAGTGCAGTGGGAGGGGCCGAGTGGCGAGCGCCCCGGCTGAAGGAAGCCCTGGCCGCCCCCCTTCTCTTTCTCTCCCCCGCTAGCCGGGGTGCGCACTCCGCTGCCCGGGGCATGTCTGCAGCGCAGGGAGTCCTGCTAGCCAGAGTGCAGCCGCCGCCCGCCCAGAGGCCTCCCTGCACCCTGGTTGGTTTTTTTTTTGTTTATTTGTTTGTTTTTTTTGCTTGGGGCAGCAAAAAAGCCAGAGCCGGCCCTGCCCAAAATACAGCTCTTTTGTTTTGGGGACAATAATTTGCACAGCGGAAGGGAAGAATTACACCTCCCCCATCCTCCCCACATTTTGTTTTTAATGTTATCCCAAAAGGAGACAAATAAATGGGACAGAAACAAAGATATGCGATTATAGCTTAAATCACAGAGGGGAGAGGGAGTGATGGTGGTATACATAGCATGTTTCTTGTTATGGTTCAGATAGCCTCTGAAAGAAGGCACATTTGATACAGAATGTGAGGTACCAAGAAGAAGACGACACCTCCTTTCCTGGCCTTCCTTTCAGGCCAGATTCCAATACAGTTACTCATGTTCAATAGAATAGTTCCTTACCCCACAATAGTTCTACTGGAGGAAACAGGACTAATAATTGAGTAAGATGCTATTCATCTTGATGAAGTGTATCGGTGTCTGGCCTTGCCAACAGTAATGTGTGCCAGACTTTAAGTTAAGGTCAGCCTCACCCACTGGATCCCCATACAAAAGTCCAGTTCCTAGCATAATGGCATTTCTTTCACTCAATGAGTACAAATATTAAGTAGGAATTAAGTGGTGGATTGACCTTGGGATGACTCTTTGCACAGATGAATTTCACCCAGAACAGAGTCAGGTATGTTTAGACAGTCATGTTACCCCATCACTAAAAGTCCCTCACAAGATTACAAAAGAGTGCAGTACTGAAGAATGCAAAATGCGGAGGAATTGTAAACAGACACACAGATACTGCTCAGAACGTTAAGCAACATGCCTGTCACTGTTCACCAAGGTTTTCCTCTCCCTTTCTAATAGCTCCCATTGCTTTGGAACTGCATACAACAGGATTTTCCCGTAAGAGAGCTGCGTGTCATCAGTTTCTTTTTCTTTTCTTTTTTTTTTTTAACGGAACTGACAAAACAAATCTGTGCATGGTTGATTTTTCAAGGCCTGTATTTTGTTTACATTTCAAGAAAAGTGGGGAAAAAATGTGAAAGCCTGAGGGGACAGTAGCTTCTGGCATATGCTATTCTTTCACATATTGTAAGTGTAATGGTGCATACCATCTTGAGTGGCGAGAAAAATGTTAGACTGTCATCTGAAGTGTCAAAAAGATGTGGCAGCTTTGTTCAATCGGGAGAAACTTTGACCATTTTAGCCAAATTTCATTAGGACAAACTTCTTGGTAATACAGCTAATGCACTAAGTCATTACAACACCCCATTTTTCATGTCTGAAAGACATTTGTCACTGTAATACCTAAATAAATCAACAACAGAAGCTAGAATATTGCTGACATTCTTATTAACATAGCCATGTGTAATACTCATGGACCAGAACTGCCACATATCACAACCTGAAGAGGAGAAATGAGTCTTTAGAAAATGACAAATGAGTGTGTAGATGGTATAACTATCCAATAGAGAGTGCAAGGGAAATCCAAGCTACATAATTAATTAAGACATGAGTGTGATTGGGGTTAAGCTCCTCACCCCTATACTATCGAGTTCAGTGTTAGAACACTTTTTATGATCTTCTAACGGGAATAAAGTCATTCTTATTTTGTTGGACTTAAATTATACATGTGACTTGCTATGGGCCAGATCCTGAGAAGTGATGTGCAACCATTCTTCATAGAATATCAGGGTTGGAAGGGACCTCAGGAGGTCATCTAGTCCAACCCCCTGCTCAAAGCAGGACTAATCCCCAGACAGATTTTTGCCCCCGATCCCTAAATGGCCCCCTCAAGGATTGAACTCACAACCCTGAGTTTAACAGGCTAATGCTCAAACCACTGAGCTATCCCTCCCCAGCACATTAGAGAGACAAGATGTCTCCCACATCCCAGGTGAGTGCTCACACCACCATCCTCTAGAGCCATTCTCATGCTTATGCTCTGTCTTGGTCTCTAAGAGTCATTTGATCCAGACACAGTGAGCGAGAGAATGAGAGCACAGGCATGAGAACAACTATATCGGGGGAGGAGAGTGGAAGCTCTCTGTGAATGGGAAGAGGGATAGGAGGGGGATTGAGGAAGCTAGTGAGATTGGCGGGGGTGAACAGCCAGTTCCAGGCTGGGAAGGGGTGTGCTGGAGTCCCGGTATTTCCTACTCTCATTCCCATGGCAGTTCCTTGGCAGCTGGTGCCCCCCGCCCCAGCTCAGGTGCAGATGCCCTCTCCCATCCCCCACCACACCCCAGAGGCTGGTGCACATGTTCCTGCACCTCCCCTGGGCCAGGTTTCTTCACCAGAACCTGAGGTGGCTGAAAACCTGGACCCGGCTGGGCCAAGGATTCCTACCTGCTCCCTGGTGGCTGGCCTGATCTTAGTGTCGCTGCGGCCGCTCCAACCCCTCTTCTCATCTCTGGCCCCCTCCACCATACAGGAGTGGAATAAAGCCAAGTCCCACTCTCACCTCTGTGAGATAGAGACCGAGGGGGTGAAAACATAGCTCTGATCCCCCAGCATTACCATTGCAGGGGCAATAGCTACCCCCACAACACCCTTGCTTGATAGTCTGGTGGTTAGAGCACACACCCAAAATATAGGAGACCCAGGATCCAGTGCCCTTGCTCCAATTACTCTTTCATTATTTAGACACAGTGCAACTGCTTCAATAGAAGAGATTGTGGGATCCCGCACATCAGAGTATGCCGTAACTAAGTGATTTTAGAGCACTCACCAGAACAGCGGCAGAGCTCTGTTCAAATCCCTTCTAGGCAGAGCGGGGACTTGAACTAGGGGTTTCCCACATTCCAGATGAGTCCCTAAGCGCTGGGTTAACAGTTAATAAGAACATAATAATGACCATATTGGATGGGACCAATGGTCCATCGATCCCAGTATCCCAACTTCTGATGGTGGCCAGTGCCAGAAGCTTCAGAGGGAATTAACAGAACAGGGCAACTATCAAGTGATCCATCTTCTGTCGTCCAGTCCCATCTTCTGGCAGTTGGAGGTTTAGGGACACCTGGCACATGGGTTTGTATCCCTGACCATTTTGGCTAATAGCCATTGATGGATCTAACATCTGTGAACTTATCCAATTCTTTTTTGAACCCAGTTATACTTTTGACCTTCACAAAATCTGCTGCCAACAAGTTTCACAGATTGACTGTGCATTGTGTGAAGAAGTCCTTCCCTAGGTTTGTACTTAGGCTGCCTATTAATTTCATTGGGTGACCCCCTAGTTCGTGTGTTATGTGAACGGGTAAACAACACTTCCTTATTCACTTTCTCCATATCATCCATGATTGTATAGACCTCTATCATATCTCCTCTTAGTCATCTCTTTTCTAAGCTGAACAGTTCCAGTCTTTTAAATATCTCATCATATGGAAGTTGTTCCATACCCCTAACCATTTTTGTTGTCCTTCTCTGTACCTTTTCTAATTCTAATACCTTTTCGGAGATGGGATGACCAGAACTGCACTCAGTATTCAAGGTATGGGCATACCATGGCTTTATATAGTGGCATTATGATATTGTCATTCTTATTCTCTATCCCTTTCCTAATGGTTCCTAACATGGTATTAGCTTTTTGATGGCTGCTCTACAGTGAGCAGATGTTTTCAGAGAACTATCCATGATGACTCCAAAATCTTTCTTGAGTGGTAGCAGCTAATTTAGATCCCATTATTTTGCATGTATAGTTGGTATTATGTTTTCCAATGTGCATTACATTGCATGTATCAACACTGAATTTCATCTGCCATTTTGTTGCCTGGTCACTCAGTTTTGTGAGATCCCTTTGTAACTCTTTGCAGTCAGCTTTGGACTTAACTCTATTGAGTAATTTTGTGTCATCTGCAAAATTACCACCTCCTCTCACTGTTTATGACCTTTTCCAAGTCATTTATAAATATGTTGAACAGCACTGGTCCCTGTACAGATCCTTGGGGTACCCTGCTATTTACCTCTCTCCATTCTGAAAACTGACCATTTATTCCTACCCTTTGTTTCCTATATTTTATCCAGTTACTGATCCATGAGAGGACCTTCCCTCTTATCCCATGACTGCTTAGTTTGCTTAAGAGTCTTTGGTGATGGACCTTATCAAAGATTCTGTGAAAGTCCAAGTACACTATATCAAGGGATCACTCTTGTCCATATGCTTGTTGATTCCCTCAAAAAATTCTAATAGATTGGGGAGGTATAATTTCCCGTTACAAAAGCCATGTTGACTCTTCCCCAACATATCGTGTTCATATATAATTCTATTCTTTACAATGGTTTCAATCACTGTCTGGTACTGACGTTAGGCTTACTGGACTGTAATTTCTAGGACTGCTCCTAGAGACTTAAAATTTGGTGTTACATTAGCTACCCTCCAATCACCTGGTACTGAGGCTAATTTAAGAAATAGGTTACATACCAAAGTTAGTAGTTCTGCAATTTCATATTTGTGTTCTTTCAAAGCTCTTGGGTGAATACCATCTGTTCCTGGTGACCTATTACTGTTTTATGTATCAATTTGTTCCATAACCTCCTCTATTGACACCTCAATCTGGGACAGTTCCTCAGATCTGTCACCTAAAAAGAATGCCTCAAGTGTGGAGATCTCCCCAATATCCTATCATGAAGACCAATGCAAAGAATTCATTTAGCTTCCTGCAACGGCCTTGTCTTCCTTGAATGCTCCTTTTGTCCAGTGGTCCCACTGTTTGACAAGCTTTCTGTTTCTGCTGTACTTAAAAAAACAATTTTATTTATTTTGTAGCTAGATTGTGTGTCTTCAACTGGTTGGTCTTCAGTTCTTTCTTGGACCACCTAAGAATACTTTTACACTTGACTTGCCAGAGTTTATGCTCCTTCCTATGAGGGATTTCCTCCTCCTCTTCCTCCCCAGGATTGTTGCTAAAACAGCATAAGATACCTAACTCCAAAGAGGGTTCACAAGCAAAACTAGGTTCCTCCCTGCAGCTCACTTTTAGGCACCTATGTATGTGAGAAGCACGGGGCTTAGCTCACATCCCTCTGGTCAGCAGACTCCCTGCCTAGCATGCCTGCTTTTGTGAATTGCATTCTAAGGTGCCTATCCCCTTCCACTCATTGTATAGGAGCTCAGACACGTAACTGAGGCTTTTTATATCACAATGATTTTCTCAGGCACCTAAAGAAGTTAATTCTTGTGATGCTCAGAATCAAGTCCTAACTCTGCATCTTTAGGTGCATGAATACCTTTGAAAATCTTGCCCTAAGTGGCTTGCCCAAGGTCACATAGTAGTCTGTGGCAGAACTAAAAATCAGACACAGATCACTTGAATGCCACTCCAGTATCTTAGCAGCAAGATTATCCTTCCTATTTCTACCAATAGGAAAATGAAATTAATTTTGTACTGTATCCTATTCAGAGTTGACTTTTAATGGAATAAAAAGTGACTTTGGAATAGATTGCATGAAAAGCAGATCTGTGTATGGGTATGTTGTATAGTACGATATTCAAGCCAATAAATAAAACGAAATACTGTGGTAAAATAATTGCACAGTCATAGGTCTCAATCTAGAGCAGACAGGCACATATTAACTAGGGATCAACTGTCCTTGCAATATGCATATTTCACTCCATTGAGGCTATTGTGAATTATGCCCACATAGTGACAGGAAAACAGATCCCTTTTCTCTCTTGTGAGTGCAAGGGGAATAACTATATATTTATTTATTTAAACTAAACAGGATCTAAAATAATATACAGTGACATTTGAAGAATCTGAACACTTGAACAGTTAACAAAACCCTGGTGTCATCAGCGCCACTGCTGAGAGCCAGTGACTTTTATAAAAAAAAAATATTATTAAGAAAGCCACTGATATTGATATTGTAAAGGGTGACATCATGAACTGAAGCATAAGCTTTCGTGGGTGAATGCCCACTTTGTCGGATGCATGTAATGGAAATTTCCAGAGGCAGGTATAAATATGCTGGCAAGAATCAGTCTGGAGATAACGAGGTTAGTTCAATCAGGAGCAGAGGACCTCACCCTCCCTGATTGAACTAACCTCGTTATCTCCAGACTGATTCTTGCCAGCATATTTATACCTGCCTCTGGAAATTTCCATTACATGCATCCGACAAAGTGGGCATTCACCCACGAAAGCTTATGCTCCAATACATCTGTTAGTCTTAAAGATGCCACAGGACTCTCTGTTGCTTTTTACAAATCCAGACTAACATGGCTACTCCTCTGATACTTGACATCATGAATTGAGTTCAGGATCAAGCCTTAGGTACATAAAATGCCTTTAGACCAATGAAAAGCCCTAGCAGACATCCAGCAAATCACTGTACTGCCAATATTTATCACTGCATCGAATCTAAAGCCATTAATTCTATTTTGGTTCTAGTACCACAACCAAACCAGTAGGAAAAAAAAAAGAATTTGTGCAGATGAGCATTATCCCCATAGGGCAATTAGATTACTTAGACACCTCTAGGAGCCTTGCACTACAGACTGCAAAGTATTACATACATTACACCTAACACATGTAATTATAAATTACAGAGACAGTAATTGTATACCTTCCCTGGAGAAAAAATAACAGGGAAATGTACTATCAGATGAATGAGCAGCAGGAACAACTGCTGATTTGTTTCACTAGTTGGCATTTAACGTGCTGTTAGCCTATGAGGCTGCAGACAGAGATTCATGGGTAAGTCTTCTTCTAACCTGATGTGAAGAGACAGACGGACAAGGAGACAGAGTTACCTGGCTAATTTACTAGTCAGCAGCCACTGCAACAGTTGTCTTATATGAGGCTGCACATCAGAGGCAATACATCTAGACAAGTTCTCTTGGACGGAAGAATCTACTGCCAAAGAACAGAAGTTCAGGATCAGGGTCCCATAAAAAAGTCATATTGTCCAGATGCATATTTCACTATATATTCAATTCAAATTAAATTTACAAAAAAAAGTCTCAGTTGCTGTCCAGCCATCTGTCCACACCTATTCCAGAGATGTATTATTGATTGTCTTTTTCTTTTTTTCAAATACTGTAGATGATTTATCAGTGGCTATTCAGTCCATTTTGAAAATATACCTATACACCCAGCCCCTATGCCGTGCATTTCCCTGCCACAGCCTCTAGGTCTGCAAAGGTGTAGCTGAAAGAAGAACTGGGGCAGATAATCTGGTGTTTTTTCTTAGAATGGGTAAGTGGGGGACATGGTCCACTCTGTGAGTCATGTCCCAGGGCAAGGTTCAATCTGCTGTGCAGCAGTTGCTGGAGATGAATAATGATGATAATGATGCACAGAAGACAGAATACTACAGGGCTAAAATGGATGAGGAAATGAAGCCAGATGAGAACTGATTTCTATTTCAGTATAGGCCCCTCCCCTTTTGGTGGCCTACAAAACTTGCTAGGGGTGTTATGATTAGGCCTCCGTGGACAACTACTTCCAATTGAAGTGGATGGGCTCGATACCACAAAGCCCACAGCTCGCATTATGCAGTGTTTGGTGCCCTCTGGGGGTGGGAAACTTTGAACTTTGCTCTGTGATCCTGTATCTGGGCAGAAGTGGAAAGTCAAGAGTTCCTACATAGACTGAGCGGATAGGCTGAGTGA
Organism: Emys orbicularis; assembly: GCF_028017835.1. NCBI lineage: Eukaryota > Metazoa > Chordata > Testudines > Emydidae > Emys > Emys orbicularis. Next base: position 15,248,526 of record NC_088693.1, on the reverse strand, counting down.
CAGAAGGGAGGTGGCTGGCAGAGAGAAGCATGAGATCTAAGCATAGCAGCAGGCAGTCTGCAGACAGTCAATTTAGAGTAAGGTGGTATCCAGAGATTTGGGAGACTCCACTGTGAATCCATCCCTGCTGAGAACACATGGCCAGGATTATGGCCAGACTGCACCTGCAGGCCTATTTGACCGAGTTTCAGCAGCCAGCCACTGGAAGCTGTAGCCAGAAAGTGCTGATTGCACTGGCAGAGCCTGAGCTGCATCCACAGGCAATTGTGGAGTGTATGAGGATCCAGAGACTATTCTCCTTATTTGGGGAGTCCCTGTTGGTCCCCTGGATGGTCTGTTGTGAAAGTCCTTGTGCTAGGAACAGGGTCTCTCACAGACTAGCTGAGGTGCACTCCAGGGAGCTTGTAATTAAATCCATTGCCCGCTTACACTTGGCGGCTGTTTTATTACTGGGATTATTACCAGCTCTCACTGTGTCAGTTTTACCCTGCCCTATACACAAGTGTCTCATTCCTATTATCTGGACTACCTCTGCTGATTCACAACTACCTAATGCTGCCCTGGAACTCCTGTTCATGAAGCACTTCATCCCAAGAAAGTGCTTGGGATTTTAAAACTATCGGGGAGCGTGCACTCTGGGAGGGGTTGTTTGTATCATCTTAATGGTGAATGTTCTTGTGTAAATTTAAGTTTTTATTTTTTAACATAAGCCTCTGGTGTAGTGAATAATTTACTTTAATGTTTTGCCTTTAGCTGAACAGTTACAATGCTACCTATTGACTTGTCATAGTCATTACCACAGTTGCCAACTTTCACGTGGTAAATAAGCACCCCGACTTTCACAATAAGCCAAAAATCAAGCTAATCCCATTTCAAAACAAGCCAATCCCTAAGAACCTCAACACTCTATGTGACTAGATCCCCTCGGGATGCAGTCTGGGACTGTGGTGGGCCCACTATGCACCCTGACTCTCCCCCCCCACCCCCTTGCTCCTGGTTGCCGGGAGCCGATCAAAAAAAAAAAAAGAAGAAGAAGAAGCAGCAGCAGCAAGCTACAAGCCAAAAACTAGCCAACAAACAACTCACAAGCCAATTAAGCCAAAAACAAGCCCACTTTCTCCTTTTTTTAAAGCAGGTTTGGCATGTCTGGTCAGTACGGTAGATACTCTATTTTTATTCTGTTGCGTTGTCAATGGATTTTGCTAGGTTACTTTTAAGTAAAGCTGTTCCTGCCTCCACTTGAGTGTTTAATGCTTTCCTTAGAGCAATAAGTAAGCATTGGCCCTTATCTTCTACGCCCAATGCATGGTTTAGACCAGAGTTGTTCTATCAAGGAACCCTAACAGAGGTACACAGTCCATATCCAGGTGGAGGCACTGCTAACAGTTATTCTTTCTATAAACAGAGGGCTGCTGTAGATGGGTGGATAGACAATTTCCACCTATCCAATACTACCACTGGGACCTGCCCAGGATGTCCATTATCCTCAAGAACATCTGGCGTTCAGGCAAGAGGTGAGCACTTGCCTGCTTTCAGGTGATCAGTAAAGGAAGAGACAGGTACATCAATATCTTGAACCCTGACTTGTGAAGGTGAGGGTTCCACTGAGTGTACCATCCTGTTTATTATAGTAACCCCTACACAGATACGATTGTATTCTACACTAGTAGTACAAAACAGTACACTTTGCCATTGGGTTACTGCGGTGATTTAGGTCTTTACTACAGGATACTGTGGAGGGTATATAATAATCAGAGAGCACCCTACTTTCAGTCATCACAAAAAAGAGGATCAAAAGAATATCTTTCACGACAGCTAAAGTGACACTGAATCTGCCACATTTTAGTATAAATGTCATTTACTTACCTTTCAGCAATGCAAAAGTTATTAGAATGACTTTGCACAGTTCAAACACAGGTGAAATTTACAATAAACCAGATTGGGGGGCATATGTCTATTCCTATTTTTTTGGACGCCAGCTCCAGTCCTTCTGTTACCATTAACTAGCCAGGATTTCCCTTTGGAGCACTCTATGCAGCTATGATTTTCTGCAAATAGGATGAGCTCTTCTCTGTGGGGTAACTGGTGGGTCAACTGGTCTAGAGAATGAGAATCCTGTATCTTGTATTATATGGAATTTCACGATAGGGCGGTGATTCACTAACCATGCATAGTATTGAATATATAGAGATTAGTACCACCTGATCATCTTTCCCTATGCATTAATTGTAATGCTGTTGAGACACTGTGATTTTAGAGATCTAGAATTGTAAAACACTTTCTGCAGATGTTTGTCCCTTAAATAATTAAGGGAAATTAAAAAAAAACACATTTTCCACCTGTGGTCTAATCATGTTCTACTTCTAATGCAGCAAATGCTACCAGATTCCTTCAGACTTAGTTACTTTTCTTTCAGTTTAAAACAAAACAACAAACCATGAAAGAATAAATGTATAGTTAACATAGAAGAGCCCACTGTGAGTAATATATGTAATAAACTGCCTCCACTTTGCCTCCCAAAGCAGCCACCTCTGCAGACAGCAGAATCTTAAAAACTTAAAAGGTTCAAGACAAAAAAACCCAAACATAACTTCCATTGCTACATTCACCACAAATCACCTCTATCTTAAATTATTAATTTTAATTAAGTTAAACTAGTTCCCTTCCTTTCTATTTAAAAAAAAAAGACCTACCTTTTTTCTTCAGTTGTTTTTCCAAAATCCATGCAATTTTATGCATCTCTTTTTTTCCCCTCCAAATAAACACTTCAATCCCCAATTTCCAAAATTAAGTTTTTGTGGCAGCAGCCCAGGCGTCGTGAGGAGGCACCTCAGAATAATAAACCTGTGCACATAAATAAGAGAGGAAAATAAGTTACGTTATAGGTCAGAATTTGGATGCAATCTTTCCAAATGGTTATTTCAAACAATAATTTAATCCATGTTTGAAAGCTAGGAAACTGTCAGGATGAAAGGGCACGTTGTAGGCATAGGAATTCAATCACAAAAAAAGTAAATAAATAAGATCTGAATTTATACTTAAGAAGAGAGACAGAATCAGCAAACCAAATCTTCTAAAGCGAGGGATTCCACTGGGCCCACACTGGCAAACGTTCAAAGATTTGAGTGAGTTAGAGGCAAATAAAGAGATACCCAAGAGGCAAGCCACAGCTAACTATGAGCTGCAGGCTGGAAATAAAGCCTCGTTTAAGTTAATACTTGCACATAGAATGAGCCCAGTATGTTAAGGGACAAATCCTTCCCCAAGTGTATAATATGCATAACTGGCCTGAACCATGTGGAGGCCCAAGGGGCAAGGAGCAGGAAGAAATTGTCACCTCCAGGCTGCTGACAGCAGAGCTGCTCTCAGGCTGTTACAGCAACTTCAGCCTCAGGGCTGCAGCAGCTCCCATGACTCCTGTCCCCACACTTTGTGAGGGCAGCTGTCAGTAGATGTGCACAGCAGGAGATCCATCAGCCCAGCTCCAATCTTCCCTAGGGGGGTCTCTGCCTCACCTCAGCAAGCCTGAGTACAGAAGGAGACCTCATGTGAGCCGGGCTGCATGATGCACTTGGGGGGGGCGGGGGAATCCCAAATCATAACCTGCTTTTATGACATTTAATCCAGGCTACTCCTATCATATTCCATAGTAAGAGAGAAGGTTTCTGAACAAGAATAACTGAGGGCCCAATTCTGCAATTTGTTGTATGCAGACAGGCTGCAGCATCCACGCGTAGCCCCACTGTAATCAATCTGCAATGAATTATAGGATTGGGGGCCTAAACGCCTGATCCAGAGAGGGATTCAGTATCTGCTGAGAACCTGTAATTCTCATTGATGCTAGTGCGAATTGAGAGTGTTCAGCAACTAACAGGGGGCACTTAGCATCTCATAGGATTCAGCCCTTAGATGAAAATGAGGTACCCAGCAACTGGCCCTGCTAACTTTCTAATTGCAGAAAACCGAACACCCTTGCCCTGCCCCCTTCCCCATCCCACCCCAGCCCTCTTCCGAGGCTCTGCCCACCCTCACTCCATACCCCTCTCCCTCTGTCGCTCGCTCTCCCCCACCCTCACTCACTCATTTTCACCAGGCTGGGGCAGGGGGTGCGGGAGGTGGTGAGGGCTCTGGCTGGGGGGGTGGGGCCGGGGATGAGGGGTTTGGGGTGCAGGAGGGGGCTCCACGGTGGGGTGGAGGAGTTCAGAATGTGGTAGGGGGCTCCAGGCTAGGGCAGAGGGATGGGGTGCAGGAAGGGGTAAGGGCTCCAGCTGGGGGTGCGGGCTCTGGGATGGGGCCAGGGATGAGGGGTTTGGGGTGTATGAGGGGGTTTCAGGCTGGGTCCAAGGGTTTTGGAGTGTGGGAGGGGGCTCCGGGCTGGGGCAGGGGTTGAGGACTCTGGCTAGGGGTGGGGACTCTGGGTGGGGCAAGGGATGAGGGGTTTGAGGTGCAAGAGGGGGCTCCGGGCTGGGGCCGAGGAGTTTGGATTGCAGGAGGGGGTTCAGGGCTGAGGCAGGGGGTTGGAGTGCAGGAGGGGGTTTGGGGTGCGGGCTCCAGGTGCTGCTGACCTCAGGCATCCCCAGCATTTCCCAGGGATGGAGGAAGTCCACACGGCTCCCAGGAAGCAGCGGCATGTGCCTCCAGCTCCTAGGCGGAAGGGTGGCCAGGGGGCTCCACACGCTGCCCCTGCCTGCAGGCGTCACCCCTCCACCAAGAACTGGGGTATGTTCCAGCCACTTCCTGGGAGCAGCGAGTAGCCAGGCATGGAGCCTGCCTGCCCCGCTGTGGCCAACTGGACTTTTAGCAGCCCGGTCAGCTAAGCTGACCAGAGCCGCCAGGGTCCCTTTTCGACCGGGCGTTCCAGTCGAAAACTGGCTGCCTGGCAACCCTACCAAGTAGCCAAGTGCTGGACAGATGCATGGGGGGAGTCTGGTCTGAGGAATCTCTCCTCCAGGCCAGTAATACCTGCTGAGCCACTCTGCATGGGCTAGTTAGATCCAATTGCTGAAGTAGATTATTTGGGGCCCTTACATGTACTCCTCTCCTGCAAGGATCCTCCATGTCCACACAGTCCCTTTGTGTGCCTGCCCTACCCCCATCTTTCTAATGGAAATACGTGGCTCTTCACCAACCACAGAAGCTAAGGCTGGATTTGCCTGTTATTGCATTAGTAGGCCGCAATGTTTGGACAGTCTCTTATGTAAAGGACAGGTTTCAGAGTAGCAGCCGTGTTAGTCTGTATCCGCAAAAATAACAGGAGTACTTGTGGCACCTTAGAGACTAACAAATTTATTAGAGCATAAGCTTTCGTGGGCTACATCCGAAGAAGTGGGTTGTAGCCCACGAAAGCTTATGCTCTAATAAATTTGTTAGTCTCTAAGGTGCCACAAGTACTCCTGTTATTTTTATGTAAAGGAAACAGCCTGAAACGTTACTAGACTTGCTAAAGAACTGAGGCAGAAAATATTTCTTTAAATCAAAAGGTACCAGACATGCATTTTCTCTTGTACCACATGAACTAAATTCTTGGAACAGAAAACTGCAGAACATACAGATATAACTATACAGATGGACAAAAAGACTTAATTCTGTAGCTAGAACATCTACTCAGTGATGAGAGAATGTATATAATCCAATTTGGAATAGACACAGAGAAGAAAGACCTAGAAAGCTACCAAATTGGCTGGAAAAAAGTGATATAAACCTCATTAGTCTAACACCTAATTCTCAAGGGCCATAACATACTACAGGCATAACATATATGAAACATTAAGGGCTCAACTGCGAGTCTACCTGCACAGTGGTATAAGGGGGCATAATGCTCACGTGTGCAGGTACCTGCATCACAGAGAAATTCACTGGGGCTGTTACTCCTTCTCCTGCACAGGAGGAAAGGGAATAGGCAAAGCCTTGGAAGGAAAAGGCTAGTACAGATTACTTGCTCCCTGGAGCAAGGGGGAAGCAGTCACAGTTTGGCCTCTTGTCTGTTTGTAGGACAGCACAGATACATACTGCCCCATACTCAGTGCAGATTACAAGCTGCCTACCAGTCGAACCCGGAGATAATATGCAGAGTGAAGACTAACAAGTAGCAAATTTTAACTCAAATTCTCCAAATGAAAGTTGTCATCATTATCTAAATGTAACACATATTATCCAAAGGTTATATATACACATGCATAAATAAACAAAATTTAAGAACCCTTTGGCTGATACTATTATATATAAGGATATATAAAATTGCATTGACCAAAGGAGTCATACATTCCCATATCCAAAATCCAGGGTTGTACCATACTCCTATTATCAGCAGTAAACTGGAACATCCATGCAGTCAGTGAAATCAATGAAATCAGCTAGAGTCAGTGAAAGTTAATCACCTGGGAATTCTAAGTAAAGATTACCCACAGCAGCAAAAGAGGTTGATGCCCAGCCAGGCAAAAAACAAAGTCTAAATTTAAAAAATGTCCAGAGCAGCATCAAAGGTTGCGCAACCAGGCGTCAAAGTAAGAGAGAGGAAAAAGAAATTGATGCTTGCTTTAACCACAAAGATATAAAATGCCAAAAGTTTAAGTTTCCATCTGTAATCCAAACATAAGAGCCCCTGCTCACTTTGTGCTACTATTACAAACAAGTCATGGATCAATACATTGCTTTTCCAACTTCACGCTACTTGTTGCTGCTTTGTACAACTAGCAAAAACCAGAAAATCCAAAATGCCACCCATGTTTCTTCTGGAGAGTCTTAATACGTAACAGGTAATACCCCTCTCCTGCTGTCCTCCAGATCTGTCCTTACCTGTGATTGGTGCTCAAAGCTTAATTAGTTTTATTTTCAGAACATCAATCTGTTCTTCTGACGGAGTTTTGGGACCCCACAAGGACCATTAACAAAACCCATTCTAAAGTGTCTAGTGCTAGGGGAAGCTGAACTTGGAACGGTTTGAATTCACTTCCATTTGAAGAAGCAAACTCACTCTTCTGCAAAATTAGACAACAAATATCCACTCAAGAACAAACTTCAAGAGGTCAAATCCTTACTGCTTATTTGGGGCTAGAAATACAAACTTCCTTTCAGTTTTTCCATGTTTACTTCCAGTCCCAGGAAATACAAAGAAACATTGAACTGAAAAGTAAAGTTTTTTAAAAGTTAACTATTCTTTTCCAAAGCACCATTCAGATATTTGTTTGCAGTTATGGGAAAGCTTTGGGTCCGTTCTGACCTTATCTGAGCCCATTTTCCCATCCATAACTAATATAATTACTGAATCAACACTACTAGAACAAAATATAAAGAAAGGAAAGGGGAATTAAAAAGAAAAAATCTTTCTACAGCTAAAATAAATAGTTTAAAGAGGCAGCTAACATGTAGAAATATCCCTCAGCTGAAAGTATGGTACAAAGAATTTTTAACTGAAAAGTGAACCATAAAAACCAAGGAAGGAGAAAGTTCAGATCTGCTCTGTCATTCAGAATAGTGATACTGCAAGCATGGTAAACATGCCACCCGCTTAACATGCCTCCTTGTGCCTCAGTTTTGAAAAAAACAACAACATGCAAAATGGCAGCTTTCATTCTTAAATTGTGAATTTTTACTTATATCATACCGAATCCTATGGCCAAATCACTCAAGCAATATTCAGTGACCTCAGTGAGAGTGTTGCACAGTAAGGATTGAGTACGAGTTGAGGAAAAATGTTGGGATTTGGCTACTTATTTTTGTGGTAATCTTATTTTGCCAAACAGAAAACGCAGCCTGGGCAGCCAGGCTGACATTCTCTGTAGAGGAAGGAGATTCCTCCCTTTCCCTTAATGCACTGGTTCACTTATGAAATGTGCATGAAAAATTATTTCTTTGTCCCAGCTGGTGATCAGATCCTGACCTGAAGCATGGATGACTGATCTCTCTTGTAAATTTCAAAACTTGAGATTGTAATCACAGAGGCCAGCTATATCCATACCTATTTTTTTATTGTTTTGCGTGAACATCTATGGGCCTTTATTAGAAAGCTGTGACTAGAAAAAGCATTGTGTAACTGCTGCTATTATTCACAAACATATTGAGAACCCAAACACATCCTAATAGGGGTCTTGAACACATAATCTTTCTGTCTCAGCAAGTGAGCCAAAGAGTTCAAACAACTAAGCCATATAAGAACAGAAAACAAACACAAAATGTGAGGCAATATATGTTGTAAGAAGTTGCTGCCTTCAGACCATCCCCTCCTTTCATAGGGTGGCTCTGCAGCAGACCTGTCTCAGTTTCCCTTAGATTCCCAGAAATAATCCACTCACAGAAAAAGTCTTTAAAACAATACTCGTTCCCTTGGGGTCTAATTTATTTAACATTGTCCAGCTCTCAAAGCAAGCCCCCTTTTAGCCATCCATAGGTTCTGGGTTTTCCCCAGCCTTCCTTCCTAGGATAGTGTGGTTCAAGTCTTAGCCTCCCAAGCCTACAAGTTCACTCCTTTAGATCGGGTTTCTACAGCCCTCCTGCTGGGACTGTGTCCTATACATCCTAGCTCACAAACTCACACCTTGAGATCAGGATTTCACAGCCCTCCTTCAAGGCAATGTGTGTGCAGGCTGAGTTCTTCCTCCCATCAGTTCCTCCAGCTCAGCCTCTGGTTTCACCCAAAGCCTACTTGGGTCACATGACCCACCAGTCACATGACTCATGTTTCCCAGCAGTGAAGGAGATTTGGCTGTGTCCCTGGTGGGGCTGAGATCTACTTCCCTTTAAGGGCCCATCAATCTGTGACATTGTTTAAAAAGACAAACTGTGCTATCATAGTGGAGAAACATTGCAGTATATGGGATGATTCCAGTAGTGCAAGAAAGAGTTAGAAAGAGAAAGTGCAGATCATTGGTTTATAGCTTGTAGAAAACTTCTTATTTACAGTACCCCCTTCTACCTACAATCACAATTTATGTGCATCTAACCTATTCTGACATTGATAGACTAATTTAGTAAGAGTCACTCTTTAGTAAGATTGGAGAGGAAGGATGGTTTTGTGATTAATTGAAGAACAAGGCTATAGGTCGCTCAGAAGATCTGGGTTCAATTCTGCACTCTGCCATGTGTGATGTCGGGCAAGTCATTTAATCTCACTCTACCTCAGATTGTAATCTGTAAAATGGAGCTAATAGCACCCCTTTCTTCTATACTTTGTTCCTCTTGTAAACTCTTCTGGTCAGGGATTATCTCTTGCTATGTGCATGTACAACATTTAGCACAAAGGGGCCCTGATCCTAGGAGACCTCTAGGTGCTAGTATAATAAACAAATAATAATAAAGCAGGTCTTTTTTCCAGCATAGTCTTTTGTCCAGAGGCAGCTAAGACTTCAAATTGCTTATCCAACAAGAAACTCCATCCCCACTCCTTCCCCCTCTCTCCCCCATTTCCTCACTCCTGGAAAATTCATTCTCTAAATGAAATTAAAATGAAACACTTCTGTGACCATCTAAAGGCATTTCTCTTCATTCTGTCTGAGACTACTGTACCAGGGTTTCATTTTTATTCTTGTTTCAGTGGATCTAACTCTCACATGGAATTATGTGTATAGTTTCATTCTTGCTTTATTTTAAGTTAAAATATGACCCCCACTCCCTATTCCGAAGGCAGCCACATTCTCCTTGCTCTAATCCCATTCAGCCCTCTGCATCCTTCCCTTATACTGGTAGCTGCCGAGACCTATCTCGGACAACCTCCAGCCTCCTCCACTCTTACTCTCCAGTGAGACGGAAGCCTGACATCTTTACTTGCCCATGTAGAAATTCTAGGCTGGAAAAAAATCTAATTTCCTCAGATGAGTAGACAATTTATTTGTACAAAGTTAGATCTAATTCACATTTTCATATTTTGGTTCAAACTTGCAGATGGATAAGGTACTATCTTGGTTGGCCCACATTACAACTCATCCCTCTGCCAATTTGCTTCAGACATATTGGTCTGTGTGAAAAGCCTTGCCTTACACACAGACTTTACTGATTTTACTGTTCTATTATTAATAAAGAACTCAAGTACTGTAGGTTTGTTGTGCATAAGTAACTACTGCCTCAGGCTCCTTTCTTTAAATATATGTATTATATATATTTTTCATCAGGTTTCAGTCCCTTGTGATTTTGTGCAATCTCTGAACCTTTGGTAAGAGATCTCCTTTATATTGATGTTCACTGATTTAATGCTTAGTTATTTCACAGCTTATTTTATACCTTTTACACCCCCTTTGAGTACATTTTACCATCTTACCATTTAGAGAATTATATTTTAACCTACATACTTCAAATGGGAGAAGCTTAAAAAAAAGTAAAAGAACCACTAGCACTTGGAGACTGTAATGTTATCCTGGTCAAAAGCCAAGTCTAGTGGCTGTTCAGTTGTTTATGTGAAATGAATTGTTTGTTACAGTTTGGGTTCTCACTGAAGAAGTGTCCACATCACAAGAAACACCACTGGAATTTACAGAATCAAAGATTAGACTATTATTTAATATCTATATTGCAAGATCACTCAGGAGCCCTAATCAGACTCAGAATTTTGTTCTTTGAGGTCTGCAAGACTTGTATCAAGATATTGTTCCTGCTCCAAAGAGATTATGGGAAAGAATGTACTTGTCCTGCAGTCTGTCTTCCTGCCATTGAAGGACTCTTCAAAACCATATATTTTCTAATGTTGATGTACACTCTAATTTTAATAGTCACACTACAGGCTGGCTAGAAAATTGTAAGTATTTTTCATGAAATATTTCATAAGAAACAAAAAATTAATTATTTGACCAAACTATGATTTTCTACTTTTTTGTTTTGTTTATTCTGGGGGGAAATGTTTTTAGTTTTCCTTTGAAGAAACAGAAAAATTCAAATGTTCATTTCCAAGAAAAGGCCAATTTTGGTAAATATGAGTATATATTTTTCTGATGAACCTTTCCCTGTAGTGGTAGATTAGCCTAAATTTCTCTTTTCCTAATTTCCACACTTAAGTGGCACTTTTAATAGATCCTTTCCCTCCTTCAAAAATGTATGGATTATGGAATATTTGTGCAAAGCCCAACTAAAATCCACGGAGGCACCACATGAGCACAAGGGGCTGTACAGTCAAAGCTCATTTCAGGATTAGGACCTTATTCACTTTTTTGCTAAGTTCTACATATTTAGCTTTTAGTCTTTGCTCATAAGTAGATTTCACCATTGTCCTACTGACTTCTGTTGTTTTTCTCTGAACTCCCTCCAGGTTCTTAGCATCTGAGGTATCCAGGACTGAACACCATAATCAAGGTGTACTTGTATGAGATGTGCATTATCTTCCATAATTGGTCAAAAGTCCTTTTGTGCTGCCATCTTGCATTTCAAACCCATTATCAACTAGTTTCTGGGTTCCTCCTTCCTGTTGAATAGCTTGCATTTTGGATTAATTTCCCAAGATATATCAGCTAATTGGAATCTCATTTTACTTTCCGCTAGGGCCAGGAGGGAAATGGGTTTTTTGACATTTAAATCCCCCCTCCCCCATCATGAATTATGACAAAAAGTTGAAATCTAAAAATGTTTTTGCAAGCCAAACATACATAAGAATTTTTGTTCAATAATTGCAAAGTATCTAGTTTTGATGTTGACCTTCTTTCTCCTCCACCTTTTAGTGTAAATTTACTAAAATTATGAATGACTTAAACCCCCCCAGAAACTTTCCCATTTAACAATCTCAAAACTGTTTTTACCACACAAAAACAACCCCCCCCCCCAAAAAAAGGAGTCTGGTGTTTTGAACTAACTGTTTCAGTTTTGGTGTCAGTGACTTGTCATTTTTTGGCCAAAAATGTTCTAAAAAATATTCCTAACCAGCTCTGCTTTCCACCAACATTTCTACTCTCTCTAGATCCCTTTGTATGATTTCTCTCTCCTTACTGGTATTTGCCACTTCTTCCAATTAATTATCTTCTGTGAATGCCTTTAATTAACTGTTTACTTTCTCTTCCAGCTCAATACAGTGCTTTCTTTATCTTGTTTTCAGTCCACATAATGGTATACCCAGCCACTTCCAATTAAAATCATTTTAAAGTATGGTTTTGTGAGACTCTCTCTCAGCCCCATTAGCAATGACCACTAGCCTTGTTGACAGTCTGCAGAAGGGACAATGATTGCATGGAGACTGACTTATTCCTTTACTCCTAGAGGTGATCCGTCTGCTTCAGATTCAATAGATTCCAAGGCCAGAAAAGACCATTGTGATCATCTAGGCTGACCTCCTGTAGAACACACAAAACTTCTCCAAAAATAGCTACCCATGATGTACCTCTTTTGTGCATAAAGAGAGTATTTCAGTCTCTAAAACAGTCTGCCACATTTCACAACAAGCATTAACTACCTCATTCCAGAATGGCTTTGTTAAAGTAGAATTGCACCTGAGATTCCAGCAAGGTAGAGCAGCAGCAGGTGGGTGCTGGGTGGGGGCAGGATGGTATGGAAGTAAGGGAGAAGTTTGGCAAATGGGATGTCATATGGAGTGACAGTCAGGAGGTAGGGTGAGCGAGGTGGCAGAGCAAATGGTAGATGCAGTGGGAAGTGTGGGGAGAAGGATGGGGGTGTGCTGGTTTGGTTGGGAGGCCACAGCAATGTGGGAGAAGTTTACATGGGAGGAAGTTCAAGAACCTGCTGACTAAAGAGGAGCAAGAGGGATGGACTGTGGGAAGCTGCAAGGCAGGAGTAGGAGTGATGCTGTGAGGTAGCACTGGGTGAGAACTGGAAAGTGAATGGGTGGAGGGGCAGTAGAGGGAAGGTAGACCACAGATGAGCATGAGGAAAAGTTAGGTAGGCTAGGAAGAGAAGCAGAGATCAGAATGTTACAGCTCCCATGGGAATGCAGCAACCTTTTAGTCAGAAATGTTTTAACTGAAGATTTCAAGATGCAAAAGAGAATACACTCACTGCTCGAATAAGTAATCCGAGCACTTAAAATACATGGACTGCAAATAAGACAAAAGGAAAAGCAAATATAATCATTTTAAACTGATTTTAAACTCTTTTTAAAGTGACAACATAGTTGGACACATAAAATTGGGGCAGGCACTTACAAGGAAAGACTAATGGATATAAGTAAAGATGGCAATTCAGCATCTTCTACACCCAACCCTCACATCTTGTTACCAGATAAGCCATTCATGACTGATGCCATAACTAGTATCTCAATGTTAACATCTCCAGGCAAGTATTGACCTGATGATTGGAAAAGTCACTCTACGTTTCGACAGTTCAGGGTGCAATTTTGTCCGTTTTATTTTCTAGCTGAAACCCTAAAAATAAAAAGAGTGACAGGGAATATTGACTTTCTTTCTGTTTACTCTCTACATTAAGAATTTATGTAGGTTTCTCTCTTCATGTAAAAAGTGTTTTATACATTTTGACAGTGTTGAGAAAAGGGGGGCGTTTATTTGGCATATGATGAACTAGGGTGGGAGCCAGCAATACCATAGTGCTAATATTAAACTGTACTTGTGGGATAAAGTAGTGTTATGATTGAGTAAGGCAGAATTGGGCCCTAATTGAACGAGGGAAGGTGGCACAAAGAGAGAACATTAACCTCTGTACTTGGGAGCTGGCACTTGGCAGAGAGTGTAGAAGATGTTGACTGGCACTAGTACCAGACAACATAATGGAACTGTCTTTTTGGGTTGGAAGTTGGGTATCTAATTACAGAATAGATGTATTTATCTATCTTTATACACAGATAAGATCTGCAGATGGGTGGGTAGGACTTGCTCCAATTTAATTACCGTGCTTCCTTTATTATTTATATTACATTAGCATGTACAGACCACAGCTGACATCAGGGCCCTATTGTACTAGGCACAGCACGAAGAAATCATGAGAGAGTCTCTGCCCGGAGAAGTTTACAATATAAACAAACATGACAGACAGGAGAGAAAACAGAGGCACAGAGAGGAAAGTGATGTATTCAATATCACACTGAGGTCAGTGACAGAGTTGGGAGTAGAACTCAGACCTCTTTACTCTGATTTAAATGAACATTGTTTTAGTCACAAAATGAATGTTGGGGTACAGGTCCAGGATTTGTTTTCCATGGACACATGTATGAACAAAATTTCATTTGCGTGAATGTCCATGAGAAGTGGTAAATCAAAATTTGGTTTCTAATTCACAAAAGTATCTGTTTTTTTTAAACCCTTCTGCAAAGCAGTGGTGCACAGATGAAACACGAGACATATCAACAGCAGGAGCAGAGGTGGTACCATGATTAGCTAATGCAAGTTTGGTTCAGGTATAAGATCCTGCAAGAGTGCAACCCAAGAGGATACACACGTACAAACTACGTATTTGTGACCAAGAAGCATCTCTGTTGTGGGCTATTATTCATGTATTAAATTAATACCTACAGACGTTGCTATTATTATCCATATTTAACAGATGGGAAACTGAGGCATGCAGTGTGACTTCCTCACTTCCACATCCTGCCCAAATAATATCACACAGGAAGTCTGTGGCAGAGCCAGGAATTGAACTCATATCTACTGAGTTCCAGCCAGTATCTTAAACACAAATCTCCCTCTGGTAGAAAATACGAGTGAAACACTGAAATTCAAACGCTGCACTGGTAACTTGCCTGTTAAATTAGTTGAGGCACTTTGCTTCGCTCTGTTGTGAAGTAATCAGATGAAAGAATGGGCAGTGTGCCTAGACAGCATTTCTCAAAAGGCACAAAAATAAGATTCCCTATTTATTTTGAGTTAGGGGAAATGTATGACTTTCCAATCAGTGCAACCTGTGATGGTGCAGTGAAATGTAGTTTCCAATATGCAAAGAGTCCCTGAATAACTTTCAAACAGCAGCATTAGCAAATATACTGCTTCTTTTCCTTGGCTGTTTGCAGCACGAACATGTAATTTTGCTATTAGTGGAATGCAATGAAAATTAAATCAGTGTAGAGTCCAATAGGCTCAGTCAATCAACCACTAAAATATTTGCCTCTTATTTACTAACTCAGGACTCTACCCAGCAATGGATTGACTACCCGAGTGCAGCCGCTAAAAGCTCCACCAGACTCTTTAGCATTGCAGCCATGCTGCCTGCACCAGAGCTCTCTAATCTATAAATCTTGGCATAGAGGAAGGTTATGCTAAAAATGATTTCAGAGTCCTATCCCTTGCACCAGCTTGGGGATGTCTTCTACCACCATATGATGATTGGCTGATATAGGTGTCAGTCATGTTTCTAGGTAATAGTGATATCACTAGGACTCAGCAAAGCATGTTCAGGGAGCCTGTTTTTGGTGGTTGGTTTGGTTTTGGCTGTTTTGGGCTCCTCTGCCTTAAAAGCATGCCTGTCTGATGGGATTTTGCCAGGGCATTGTGGCACCCGGGGGGGGGGGGGGCATCCATGAGCCAGTGTCAGAGGGTCCGTGAAGCGGGGCCAGTGTTAGACTGGCTGGGGACCAAAGCAGAAAGCTCAGAGCCCCGAGCCTCGGCACCCCACGTCTGAAGCTCGGAGCCCCAAGCCTTCACACCCTGCAGCTGAAGCCCGGAGCCCAAAGCCCCAGCAACCAATGGGGTAGGAGGCCCAAGCCCCGGCACTCCACAGTGCTAGAACCTGGAGCCCTGGCATCCCTCCTCTCCTGCTGTAGCCTGGAGACAACCCCCCTGAAGTTTTTAATAGCATGTTGGGGGGCAGAAAGAAAAATGTTGAGAACCCCTGGCCTACTTGGTGTAATTCAAGTGTTCAAGTCATTGCTCACATGGTACCAACCAACAAGACTTTCAGTTGCTTTATCTTGCTCCCTTTTATACCCAGAGATGGCACTGTGTTACTCTCTTTCTGACATGGCCCTGGCCATCCCTCTTTTCTGGGAGGCTAGCTTCATTTTTTCTACAGTGCCCCAAATCAAAAGTCCCTTTTAAGCCAATGGGAAGTCTCCAATGGGAAGATTGTATGGGCTGCTAAAGAGTAAGCCAGCCATATGTATCACATCATTTCCTCCTTCCTCCCAAGCAGCTGTTAATGGGAGTTATTCATATCTAGTGAAAGGAGAACAGAAACCCCAGATCACAAGTTACCATACTACATTCTCGAGTGAAACTTACACCCTTTCTGAAATTATTAGCTGCAACTTGCAGCTTTCTTCTCAAATGTGTGGCAGAGAGGGAGGAGGTGTAAGGCTGGGATCCCAGATATGAGTGTGGGCTTCCTTCCCCCACATAAACAATACACAGACACCTCATGAGGTGCTGATTAAGGCTGGATGTGTTATCCGAAGGTCACTAAGACCAGTCATGTTCCGATTATGCCAAACCTTCCCTGTCTCATTGCTGATAATTGTGGTCCCAGGAGATGGCAGCATGGGCACACCAGCCAAGGGAGTAGAGAGGCATGCACAGCTTTAGCTCTCTCTCTCTTCTGAGGAAGGAGAGAGATCAAAGAGTGAGGTCAGACACTGCACTCTTCAAAAACCAAAACCAACAAAAAACAAATCCACCGAAGGATTTGCCTTTGCTGTTGAAGGGACTTTTTGTAGTTTTCAGCTTCCTGGCTTGAGTTGCTTTGTAGTCCCTGAGGCCATCAGTCATTACTCGGTTGCAATGTTCATGGCATTGGTCGTGCCAAAGCACTTAACAGGAAAGACCATGCCATTTTACTCCACTTTCCTTTAAAATCTTTCTCCAGAGGGACAGCCTTGATTCATGCCTTGCCATTGGATCCCACGAGTGGATGACGAATTTGGACATCAACTTTTCATGTTGCTATTCAAGTTGCTATATGAAAGAAGAAAATCTTCCTGGCTAGGTGTACCCTTCTAACTGAGTAACCGTATAATAGTAGGAGGAATGGCTATGCTTCTAATGGCATAGCTGGCAAAGGCAAGGAGGACATTTGTATTTTCACTGCTGTCCTGCACTAAAACAATGCATTACTCTCTACTAGCCTGAGATCCTGAAAGTCAGACTCATAGTACAGTAACTCAGGATCTCCCAGTCAGACATGATAAGGTGTAATTAACAGTCTCAGAAAAGCCTCTTGCACATTGGTTATTCACTGCATCTCTTTCTCTCCTGTATCTCAGAGGTTCTGCTGGCATATTCATACCTGCCATGGTTTCTCTCTTCAATGGCTGGCCCCAATCCTGCCTGCTATGCTTCCTGAGGTATCCAGGGTTGTGAGGCAGCTCACTACCACCTGCCCTTAGCATGAGGAAGCCTCGTCTGTGCCTGCTGGTGGTCAACTCCCTGACTTCATTGTCACGGGCAACACAAGCAGTCCCCTGTAGGCCTACACAGGCACTGCATTCTCTCTACAGGCTAGCGATAGGCACGCTCCAACCCCCAAACCTCCCAAGTGTCTCCTGGAGTGTGCAGCCCCTCTTCCACTGGGCACTCCAGTATTCACAGATTCACTGCTTCCAAAGAAGCAGTACCCCACAGTTTACCAATTACACCTCAGATCACTGCTCTGCTTAACACACAGCACTTAGATTCGTTTATAGTTTTAAATAAACTTGTACTTGTTTTCAAAGTATAGTGGTTCAAATGATAGCAAGTAGAAGTATTGGAAACAAATAGTTACATAGAAAATCAAATCATAACTCGGCTCGATGTCTAGTTGGCAGCCGGTATCAAGCAGAGTGCCCCAGGGGTCGGTCCTGGGGCTGGTTTTGTTCAACATCTTTATTAATGATCTGGATGATGGGATGAATTCCACGCTTGGCAAGTTCGCAGATGACACTAAGCTGTGGGGAGAGGTAGATATGCTGGAGGGTAGGGATAGGGTCCAGAGTGACCTAGACAAATTGGAGGATTGGGCCAAAAGAAATCTGATGAGGTTCAACAAAGACAAGTGCAGGTTCCTGCACTTAGGAAGGAAGACTCCCATGCACCGCTACAGGCTGGGGACCGACTGGTTAAGCAGCCGTTCTGCAGAAAAGGATCTGGGGATTACAGTGGATAAGAAGCTGGATATGAATCAACAGTGTGCCCTTGTTGCCAAGAAGGGCAACAGCATATTGGGCTGTATTAGTAGGAGCATTGCCAGCAGATCGAGGGAAGTGATTATTCCCCTCTATTCGGCACTGGT
Source organism: Emys orbicularis (assembly GCF_028017835.1). NCBI lineage: Eukaryota > Metazoa > Chordata > Testudines > Emydidae > Emys > Emys orbicularis. The sequence continues at coordinate 15,230,454 of NC_088693.1, read as the reverse complement.
GAGGCCACATCTGGAGTATTGCATTCAGTTTTGGGCCCCCCACTACAGAAAGGATGTGGACAAATTGGAGAGAGTCCAGTGGAGGGAAAAGAAAATGATTAGGGGGCTGAGGCACATGACTTACGAGGAGAGGCTGAGGGGACTGGGGTTATTTAGTCTGCAGAAAAGAAGAGTGAGGGGGGATTTGATAGAAGCCTTCAACTACATGAAGGGGGGTTCTAAAGAGGATGGGGCTAGGCTGTTCTCAGTGGTGGCAGATGACGGAGCAAGAAGCAATGGTCTCCAGTTGCAGTGGGGGAGGTCTAGGTTGGATATTAGGAAACACTATTTCACTAGGAGGATGGTGAAGCACTGGAATGGGTTACCTAGGGAGGTGGTGGAATCTCCATCCTTAGAGGTTTTTAAGGCCCGGCTTGACAAAGTCCTGGCTGGGATGATTTAGCTGGTGTTGGTCCTGCTTTGAGCAGGGGATTGGACTAGATGACCTCCTGAGTTCTCGTCCAACCCTAATATTCTATGCTTCTATTATTCTAGAACCTAGACTTATGTCACTAGATACTTCCATGTCTTATAGATTATCATGAGGTCTGCTCACCGGTAGTGCACCTTCTCCTGGTCACTCTGGGGATTAGCTGATTCCAATCAACTATATTTTTCTTGACTTTGAATGGAATACTCCATTATCATAGATATAGCTGGTCAAACATTTTCCATTAGAAAGCGTGAATGAGGGGGTGAGGGTGGTGAACAGAAAGTGCTTTTTTCTACCAAAATAAAAGCAATAACATTTTGGTTTTATTTTGGTCAACAAATATTTTTAATTAAAATTTTCATAAAATGTTTTACGTTTTCGAAAAGTTTCATTTCAGTGGTGGAAAAAAATCCCATTTTCTCACCCTTAAAAAAATATTCCATTGGAAAAGCAGAAGCACGAAATAAAAATGTCTCTCCCTCCCATTAAATCAAAGTGAAGTTTTCAACAATTTTCAGCCAACAAAAATTTCACAGAAATTATCAAATGACACACAAGATTTTCATTTACTTTGAAAAGTTTCTTATTTACCCCTTTTCAACCACCTCATTATAAAAACATTGTTCTTTACTTTCTATCCTATGCTGTTTTGTAGTGTTGTCATACATTATCAAACTACTGTTATAAAGCCTTCAGAAACTCGTAAGGAGAGAGTGCAAATGCTAGAAATTGCTATCAGATGTAGTGATTTCTTAACTTAATTCTACAGGGCTTTGTGAGGTTTAATTAGTTAATGATTGTAAAATGCTTTATATAACCTCAGATAAATGGAATAATAATATTTCTATAACCTTTATCTATTTTAGAAAGTAAAGAGACCCAACATTTCTTCTACCATTTTAAAATATATATCTGTTTGTTTTGCTGCAATACAATAAAATAGCCTGGATATTGCAATCAATGCTAGCAGCCAAGCATTCATAAAGCAAGTCTGCAGTAACAAAGCAGATTGCACACAAAATGGAATTGAAATATGATTCTTTCCTTGCTTTCAAGGGCATTATAAACAGATACAAATAGGTAACCCAAAGAGAAAAAAAACACGTTAGGCTTTTTCGTCATAATACACAGCTGAAATGGATTCACACACTTCACCCATTGTCCAGATTAACCACATTTAGGATTTTTTCCTCCTCCTTTTCCAGGAAGAGCCACTTCTATGTGAAAGTGCTGATTACTACAAAAAGGATAACTGCTTAATGATGATCCATTCTTTATTAGATTGATATTTCCTTCCCGAGAAAGGCATCATGTCAAAACATTGCAGGGTAACTGCTGCTGTAGAACCAGGTAAACAGGTCACTGTAGCCTCCTTACATAAGCTTTCTGCCTGATGAATGAAAATTGCACTAACCGATGGGTCAGCTTCTATGACACTTAAGAAAAAGAATGGCACCCTGTAGGTTACTACTGAATAGCAGTAAGAATGCTTTTCTTGAGATCATCTTCCCACACAGAATGTACGTGCCATCCAAGAATTAATTCCACATAGGATGAGTAGAATAACAGTTCTTCCTCTATAGAAAAGCATATCTTAAAAACACTAATATCTCTGTGCCCTAGTAATGAGTATTTATGGGGCCTGATTGGGATCTCAATGTTCACCATTTCACATGAGTATAACTCTAGAGACATGGCTAACATTGCTCCTGATTTACAACAGAGTATAAGCAAGATCAGCATCAAGATGGTGGTATTGAAATGAGACTTCTAAGAGAAACACAAACACCAATAAGAGCTTTTCAAGGTGATAATCCGAATGATCTGTGGAGAAAACCACATGGAGTGATTAGAAAACAGCTCAACTGTCAGAGTAAGGACATTCAAACCCTTTTGTCTGAACTTGACCGAGATGGAACAAAAGTCTTTAGCAATTTGAGAGATGAAATACTGTCTTTATATTAAAGAGATTCTACGTGCTTCCTTACTACAAAGCTACACAATGTATCAAGAATGCTGGAAGGACAGCATTTGAACTCAAGGTTATTATTCTAATATGGTTGTTACAGCTGGAATCTGCTTGCTAATCTGACTAATTGATATTGAATTCAAGGGACACTATCAAGTTACTTGAAGTAAAATTTTGATGATTGGAACTTCCTCAGGATTCATCTACAGAATATAGGGATCATGAAACGGACTCATCTGTAATCATATCATGATTCTGAATTGGAAGTTGGTCTTAATATCTGTTGTATCTTGATATTAATACAGAAAGGGACCATATTAGTCAGTCAAACATCTCAGAAGGGATCTTTAAACTGAGTGGCAATCTTGTAAAGAAGGCTAGAGAGAAGTGTCTGCTTGCTGAATAGCTAAGCACTCAATTCAGTCCAGCAAACTAGCACTACAATAAAGCCAGGATGCAGTACAACAATTAACTGCTGGAAGAAAAATTATTCTTCATGCTATGCTGATGTAATGGGTTGCACTCCTCTTTTTTACTGAAATGTGTTCAAAACTGACTCACCAGTCAGTCTGGCGCAAACCAGATTCTTTCTGGCTTAGCTTTAATGTTACCTAGATCAGAGGTTCTCAACCTTTTTCTTTCTGAGGCCCACGAAACATGCTATAAAAACTCCACAGCACACCTGGGTCACAATAACAGGTTTTCTGCATATAAAAGCCAGGGCCAGCGTTAGGGGGTAGCAAGCAGGGCAATTGCTTGGGGCCCCATACCACAGTGGGCCTCCACAAAGCTAAATTTCTCAGGCTTCAGCTTCAGCCCCGGGTGGCGGGGCTCAGGTACCTGGGCTTCAGCCTCATGCGGTGGGGCTTCGGCTTTCTGCCCTGGGCCCCAGTGAGTGTAATGCTGGTCCTGCTTGGAGGCCCCCCTGAAACCTGCTCAAGGCCCCGTAGGGGCCCTTGGGCCCCTGGATGAGAACTACAGACCTAGGTAAACTAAACTGGAACCTATCCCTGCAACAAACCCCATTGCCAACTCTGTCCGCATATCTATTCAAGGGACACCATCATAGGACCTAATCACATCAGCCACACCATCAGGGGCTCGTTCACCTGCACATCTACCAATGTGATATATGCCATCATGTGCCAGCAATGCCCCTCTGCCATGTACATTGGCCAAACTGACAATCTCTACACAAAAGAATAAATGGACACAAATCAGATATCAAGAATTATAACAGTCAAAAACCACTCGGAGAACACTTCAATCTCCCTGGACACTCAATAACAGACTTAAAAGTGGCAATTCTTCAACAACAAAAAATTCAAAAACAGACTCCAATGAGAAACTGCAGAACTGGAATTAATTTGCAAACTGGACACCATCAAATTAGGCCTGAATAAGACTGGGAGTGGATGGGTCACTACAAAAACTAAAAACTAATTTCCCCATGCTAATTTCCCCCTACTGTTACCCACACCTTCTTGTCAACTGTTTGAAATGGGTCACCCTGATTACTACTACAAAAGTGATTCTTCCTCCTGTTGATAATAGCTCACTTCCACTTTAACTGAATTGTCTCATTGGAACTGACCCCCCACTTGGTAAGGCAACTCCCATCTTTTCATGTACTGTGTATATATATTCTGCCTACTGTATTTTCCACTCCATGCATCCGATGAAGTGGGTTTTAGCCCTCGAAAGCTTATGCCCAAATAAATTTGTTAGTCTCTAAGGTGCCACAAGTACTCCCCATTGTTTTTGCTGATACAGACTAACACGGCTACCACTCTGTAAACTGAATTTAGCTATTTAGAACACATAAGGTTAACAATTTAAAAATTCTCCCTAATTGCTGGACTAGTTTAGCCCATCTGTGTATTTGTACCAAGACAGGTCGGACACATCTGTCAGACTATTCCCTTGTCTTTCAGATTCAGGGTCAGAGGCTGATCTTATTTACATTGATGTAAATCCAGAAGTACACTGTCGACTTCTACACATTATTTGGGATTTACTCTGGTGTACAAAAAAATTAGAATCCTTCTGTACTAAAACTTCAGCAGTAACAGTTTCCCCAAAACTTGGATTTTCTACCATGAAAATCACTTCTAGTATTTATTTATACCAAAAGTTGAAATGAATATTGCTTTCTAATAAAAAGGGAAAACGAAAGGCTATGAGAAAGCTTGCCTTCCCAGATCATTTGTTTCACATCTATCTGACTGCATTAATTCATCTCAGGAAACAAATATATATAATGCCACTTTAAATTTTGGTTCAGAAGGGACATTTTGTCGTTCAGATGAGTTACTATGTCACATTGCATTATCAAATGTAATAGTCCAGAGTACCTAATTCACAAAATACTGTCTCCTTGTTCAAAACCAAAAGTGGCATAAACCCATTTATAATTTAAGTAAGTTGCTGGCAGTTCGTAAAATGGCTTTCCCAGAGAATAATGAGGTAGACTGGTGGGGCAAGAAACATGATAAGTGACTGCACAATATAAGTCATAATGAATAGTGGCTCTGTCCCTGCAAGAAACTGCAGTACCAGAGAACCATGTTATACCGTGTCTTTTATGTCAAGTTATAAATTAAATATGATCCTTATTGTGAAAGCTTCTGTCACTACAAGATAGGAGCATAGTATAATGCCACGTTCCTTTCCAGGGTGTACAAAACATCTAGGTGTCAAATATTTGACTGGTGTGAATGGGCATAGATCCACTGTCTTCTACAGAGTTTTGCACATTTAGATCAGCAGAAAATTTGGCCGCAGGGTCCCCCTCCACAAAAAAACTTTTGTATTAAATTTAATATTTTAGTTAATGACTTCCCCATAAATGGCGTTCTTTCTCTATATATGTAGTTAGGAGTGTGTTTGCGTTTGTGGGGAGGGGCAGTGAGATGTATCCATGAAAGAAGCAAAGAATATATTTATGTGGTTTTATAAAACCACAAGTGGTGTCTCTCATACTCTAATTGCCTCTGAAAATTGATTAAAGACAGTCAACCCAATACAATCAATACAGAAAGAAACCAAGCAACAACCCTTCACTATAGTACATTTTTACCCTGTACTATTATTATTACACACAGAACTCCTGATCCGTATTGGGGCCTCCTTGTTGTAGGCACTGTACAGAAGAGAAACTGATCCCTGTCCAGTGCTCTTAATAGTAGGTTCCAGTCCTATAAACACTTACAGACATGCTCACCTTCAAGCTCATGAGTAGTTCTATTATGGTCAATTGAATTACACACATGCTTTTGAAAGCTCTTAAGAATCTAGTTATCTATGTAGAAATCCCTACTACTTTTAAAAAATTAATGTAGTATTTTTGATAAATATACAGTATAATGTAAACATTTACATAAAACAGAACATTTACTATGAAATCATAAACACTCTTAGGAAGCCAGGTTTAAAATTTAAATTGCTAACGTATCCCAGTCTGTATTATAAATAAAAAATAAATTAATAGAGATATCTTATCTCCTAGAACTGGAAGAGACCTTGAAAGGTCATTGAGTCCAGCCCCCTGCCTTCACTAGCAGGACCAAGTACTAATTTTGCCCCAGATCCCTAAGTGCGCCCCCTCAAGGACTGAACTCACAACCCTGGGTTTAGCAGGCTAATGCTCAAACCACTGAGCTATCCCTCCCGCTGCTTGGAAAATTTCAATGAAAAAGAAACAGGTTGTGATTTTTCCCCCTTTTCCCCAGACTAGCTCATATGAATTACAGGTTAGCTACTCTCTGTGTTGAAAATTTACTAATCTGCATTTTCCACTATAGAAAAATTTAATATGGTGTGTCCTATATTTTAAATTTCAATGTAAAACTATTCTCTTCCTCCTTGCATACAACAACTTCCATGCACTCCTATCAGGCGAACAGATCTCACATGCATGAAGATGGTACTATAAACCCTTTCTCAAGGTTATTTGCAGTATAACTCATTTGGACCCCAAAAAGTTCCCATTGACTTTAGTGGGAGTTATTCTACAGGCTGTACACCTCTATGTGAACCATGCCATTTAGACTTATTTATGGCTTCATATCACTAACCAAAGTTTTCCCTTCTGGATTAGTTTAATTATATCATATTAATAAACCTTGACTTTTAGATAGAGGCTCTAAGAGGTATATTCTCAATAGGATGCATTTGTGCATCTCCCCTTAGCACCAATGGTAGTTATGCATGCATGGAGAGTTTGTAAACGCCTTAGGTTTGTAGCCATTCCTGGCATACTCATTTTTCCTTGAGTAAATTCTTGAGCACAGATACACACAGCTCCCATGTCTCCTTTTGCTATGAATTTTCCTAAGAACAGAATGAAAAATACCAGTTTATGTAAAATAGAACGTTAATCTAGCAAATGCAGATTGTAAGCACTGCATTAGAGCAACAAAAACCTCAATGGGCAGCTAAGGAGGCTGCAGAAGCAGGTCACAGATCTATTTTCTCTGGGAGGTTCTATATGTTAGAAAATGGTAAGTACATCCTGGCAGCTCCAAGCCACACACATTAAATGTACCTGCAAAGGGTTTTTGACAGGTCTCTACAAATCTAAGGTCTAACATCCCTACACAACTTTTTCAATTTTGTAGTGGGGCAAAGAGGGGAAGCAAGATACTTTGTGCCACAGCTAAAGATTGTGGGAATACTCATTGGGCCCAATTCTAGCCACTTATGCTAAGGCATTTTGAACCTCGCTTGTAGTATAAAGGGGCCTTAATCACATTGCAGCACAACTTACCAACCCATTTTAAAACTCCTTTGCACCTCTCTGCCACAGTAAAATATAAATGAAAATTTGGGAGGTACAGATGATTTGCTGCAGCTCAGGTCAATTTTCATTATTTAATAATTGCAAACATCAAAGTTGGGTAGGATCTAATTTTAAGATTAAAAAAGCTAGTAGGTTACATTAGCACATATCTAAAGAGGTTCTGTGCGATGGTGGAGAGAACAAATACTCTCTGTCCTTCCCATGCCTTCACTTATTTCTAAACAAATCCCTGGAACTGAACCTTGAAGGAGTTGATATTTTTACACACATACCAATCTGTGTTAAGTTCCAAAATACCCTGGCATCCATGAGCAGTGGAACTGTTCAGAGCAAAGGGCAGTTGATAAACCCAGTATTTGTATGCTAAGTAATAAGGAAAAACTCAACTCTATCTACTCTATAGAGCAAATAGATCAAACAAATGGTAACCTGGTTAGTAAGGTGGATGCTGTGTCTGAAATCGAAGGTAGGAAATGCACTAACTGCTTTGGTTCAGTTTCATCCAGTGTTGTTCAAAGAGACAAGATTTATTGAAGGCCCTTCATTCAGCCATCTGCAAGATGGATATTTGCCCATTATCGAACTGAACTGGGCCGATTTTCAACTGGGATTTTCAATGCTTACCTGTGGGAAAGCAGGTTGCCAGTGTCCTTAAACAGCGGGTTTAAGGACTCAAATGGTTGCTAAATTCCTGTTCAGAAAAGTCATCTCTTCAATTTGAAAGCATTAATTACTGATGTGGATGGGGTATCCATGCCTTGGCTGTACTCCTTCCTCACAGAGGTTCAAGAAAGCAAAGGAGCATTGAGTACTTACTCGTCCGATCTGAAGGTTTCTCAAGCACAAGGTGCTGAAGGGTTTCATCTTGTCACCCCTTGTGTTCAACATAAATATATGGCTGGTAATGGTAATTATGTCACCCGAATGCCAACAACATTCAGCTCTCTCCAGCATGCCTCCTTTTCAGTGAACCTGGATTCTGCTGTGTCTGGATTTGCTCAGAGTCTATTCAAGGTAAGAATATAAAGGTGCGAAAATTGGCTAGGAAGCCCCTGACCCAGAAGTATCAGCCCCATCGAGAGGAGAAAAGGTTCATTTTGTGTTTCAGGGAGGGAGAGGATGCTAGCCCTGATTTGGTGAGACTGGAGGAGAGGCTCAGGGCTAAGTTGTGGAAGGGGAGGATGTCATTTCCTCATTCTAGTGGAGCTACACAGGGACTGTGCTGCAGCTCTGTGTCCTTCCACACAGAGAGAGGGTGGATTCTTTCCCCTCTAACTGCCACATAGTTCCCCGAACCAAACCTATGTTCTCAGGCTTTGAAAGGGGAGGAGTGAATTTCACCTATACTTATCTCTACAGTGTAACAAGTAACCACTAGGGCAGGGGCCCCCGATGCCACAGAGGCCCCACACGAAGCTACATTGCTCAGGCTTCAGCTTCAGCCCTGGGTGGTGGGGCTCAAGTACCTGGGCTTCGGTGGGGCTTCAGCTTTCTGCCCTGGGCCCCAGCGAGTCTAATGCTGGCCCTGCTTGCAGGCCCCCTGAAACCTGCTCGAGGCACCCTAGGGGGCCCCGGACCCCTGGTTGAGAACTACTGCACTAGGGAGCAGCACATAGTTAAATTATTTTATAGCAGAATTAAACACACAAGCCAGGTCACAGTCCCTCTTTGGACTAGATTTAAACAAGCAATATTAAAACAACAGAGGATTTTTTTCCTCATGAAAAGGTGGTTTTGTGATCAGTTTGATTTTTGTTTAATTATGCATATAGTTCTTTTATCACCTGTGCCCTTTATGAAACAAAGGACTCCGTGAACTTCAAGAAATACCTGAGAATAAATCATAATATAGAGTTATAGGGGACAGAGCTAATATTGTTGCCTGTTATATGTAAAAACAGGATTACTTTACAAATACTAACCTTGGGGTTAGGTAACGCTTCAGGCACTTCCCAGAAACAATTCCCTCTCCCTATCTGTTCTGTCATTTTTTCATAACCTGAACAGTTTTTCCCTCCCATAATGTGTTATTTAGAGATGTCCTAAGATGTGCAAGCCCCCTAAGTGTTAATTAGTTTGTGTGGAAAATAAAAAAATAATAAAAAAAAAAGGATCAGCAAGTTTTGAGGAACTCTTGTTGCAAAATGCAGCACTAATATGGATTTCCTTCCAGCTGTACCTCTGACTTCTTATTGAAACTAGAGACATATCAGTAATAAGATGCCAGAGTCTTATACTTCCCTTTTTCCCACATTGCTGAAATATCAAGTGGTACTTCATTGCCAGGGAATCAGCATGCCTATTAGAAAAATGGCACTTTCTGAAATGCAGTAGCATGTTCAAGTGGGTGGTGCTTCTAAAAATGGAAATTAATGATATGAGGGACATGAAGCATCCTCATTAAGTAGTGGTTTGAATTGACTAGTGTTTTCTTGTTTCAGTGTGCACTGTGGCTTCCTGGTCAGAGATCTCTGGGGCATGTCTAATTATTTGTGCGATTTTGTTTCTGTTGCCAAGTGTACAGAATCTTGGGTTGTCACACATAACCATAACAACATGCCATTTCCCCCACTACGGTATGTCTTGGTTTTGTGCATTTCACGCTAGGCCTATATGCAGGGGAAAGCAGTGTCCATTGACTCCTCCCAAAGTAGAGGTCAGCGATTGCACTGCCAGGCCTTTACATGCTATAGGGAAAATTGTTGGGAGTACAAAATTTTCCCAGCAGATAGGAAAACAAAGAGTGTTGCTAAGTCTCCACTGGTAACATTTGTGACACTTTCCTGAGAGAGTGCAAGAATTTTAAGGAAGGATATTCCTTCCTTGTTTAATAAAATGCCTCAAAGCTTATACTATAGCTTATGCCAGCGTTTCCCAAACTGTGTTCCGCAGAACACTGGTGTTCCACACTTTATGAATAGGTGTTCCGTGAAAGACTCTTGCACTTGATTTTTGTACTACTTTATACACGCTTTCCAGTTAGAAATTGTTAGTTCAAGTTATTTTAAATTTCTATTTTTGCTTTGTTTTATAAAATGAAATATACTTGAGCACAAACAACGCAATTTTTTACTTGAAAACCAAACAACTACAAAATAATATTATAAGTGTTCCATAATAGGCTAAAAAGTGTTCCGTGGCCAAAGAAGTTTGGCAAAACGCTGGCTAATACTATAGCCAGCCTGAGGTCAGATCTTCAGCTGATGTAGAACAATGTAGTGCTACTGGAGTCAATGAAGATATGCCAGACAACACTAGCTGAGAATCTGGCTTTAAGAAAGGACATTGACAACATTTGGTTGCTGACCCAAGATGCTGTACTTCAAATATCTGTGTAATATTTGGAGTTTTATTAGTACAATAAAAACATGCAGCACTCCTGGTGCCCTTGGACATTCTTTTAAAAAATACACTACCCCAGTTCTCTTGATGAACATACGAAACACTAATTGACTTCCATCACATGGTCCCACATCCTCAAAGGTATTTAGGTGGACAGCTCCCATTGAAATCACCTGAATACCTTTGAGGATCTCAGCCACCATCCCCACCAGAGTCCTACATTATAGAGAGAAAGTAGCCTGCCTCAGTAATATATTTTTTGTCTCTCATGTATATACACACACGTTCAGTTTAGATTTTGAATGGAAACATTAAAGGACCCATATTTTCAAAAGTTGCTAGTGATTTTGCAATAGCAAAATACTTAAGCAACCCTTTTCTCAGAGCAGGACTTTTCAGTTAGTAGAGCATTGTCATACTGTAAACTGCCTTGTCACTAGACTATAACTGGAAGGCAAGTAAAATATCAATATGTGGAGCTTGTGAATTTAATAATGTTACTGTACATTGTGGTTGACTGCCACTTTACAAGATCTCAGAGGACTTTGTTGGAGAGGCTGTAATAAAATGATCATTACTTTAAAATAATGTTCAATCAGTTCTCTAGCAACTGCCTGTGCTAGGAGAACTAGTCTGTTTTGGTTACCTATATCAAATATGTCATGTGTTTGAGTTTAACTGTAACATTTCTAACAAAACAAGTGTTCAACAGTGTTTCTTAGGAACCTGATCTCTTTTGTTTCCTCTACAATGCTTATTTTTGTCCATGACTGGCCCCTCTACTAAGCAATGCAAAAGTCTAATCTAGGGCAGCATTGCTCTCCCTGTATGACTTAGCTGAGATCAATATTCATTAACACTAGTAATTCACCACACAATGAGGACAGTGCTCTAGAAAATATTAAAAGACACATGGGAAAGAAAAGGAAGGAATGCAGCCAGCTTGAAGGAAGCAGATCATGTTTGTAAAGCTGTAGGTAGACAGAGAGGGTCCATTTCTATGGGAATGCTGCTTACCGTGTGTCTCCTCATTTCACCAGCATCTAAGGCTGGCATTTTGTCAACTGTGAAATGTTGTTCTCCCAGATTCTGAGTAGAAAGAATCTTTGATGAAGCACATGGAAGTTAGTGCTGGGGAAACCTCAACAAACATCAGAGTCTGGGTTTGGTTTGGACAAGGTATCAGCAATGAGCCGATGGGCAGGTTGGTGGGGCTCAGTAAGCCATTGCTCCTGTGCACCCACGGCAGGGTATATAAACTTTGCTCCTCCAGCCTGAGCCCCTTCTCATGCCCCGATTAGTAGTATATATTGGATCAGCAACTGAAGGGAACAGAGGAGCCTGCTGCAGTTACACGTGGCCAGAGCATGCACCATGCTGAGTTGGGGATCCTCTGGATTAGGGCAACAAGCAGGATCCCACTCAGGAGTGGCTGAAAGTCACCCCCTGGTCACAACAGAGGAAGCCATGGCAGCAGTGGACAGCGCATGTAGTGGTAAGCAGCCCAGCAGCAGGGGCACACAGTAGACAGCGAGTGCAGGCATCTTCCCCCAGCACAGGGATTTTTAGTTTGCCCCGGGGTTTGTTTAGTTTGCCAACCTGTGCCCCCTGCCTGCGCAAGAGTGGCCCCTAGAGGACCCAAGGAGCTTACTGGACTAACAAACAGTAAAAAGAACAGGAGTACTTGTGGCACTTTAAAGACTAACAAATTTATTTGAGCATAAGCTTTCGTGGGCCCACAGAAGCTTATGCTCAAATAAATTTGTTAGTCTTTAAGGTGCCACAAGTACTCCTGTTCTTTTTGCGGATACAGACTAACACGGCTGCTACTCTGAAACCTGGACTAACAGTATGGGTCTTCCCAGAAGACAGACTGTAACAGATCAAACACCTTTTAGCCAACTCAGAGAGGGAATGTAGGGATAGGGTTAAAGGCAATTTGGAGAACTCCCCTTGTGTGGAGGGGCAGACTCTCTGTCAAGCACCCCCACAGGTAACAGCCTCAGTCTTCTACTACTACTACTATTTCACACAGATGGCTCTGCAGTGGGAGGCGAGAGGAAGCCTCCCCAGATCCCCATACAGGTGAGTCAACTGCTTTCCTTCCTGGAGAAACAGAGGCATAGCTCAGTGTTGCTGTGGCTCCATACCCCAACCAAAAGTGGGGAAACTGAGGAAGTTAAGGAATACGACATAATATGTGATTCTTAGCCACTGCCTATGTAACAGAAAACCCTTTTCAGAAGGTGGCTATGGATATTGGGGCACACCTCAGTCAAGGGACTTTGATTTGCAGCTTGATGGACATGGGCCAGAGAAGGGAATCTCTCCCTGGGAGGAACATAGGGTTATCTCAAAGAGGGGAGATGGTTTCCTCATACATACACAGCCCAGGGGGAGAGACACCCCCAGAGAGGGCATGCCACGAATACCTTTCCCACCTGACACAAGTGTCAAGTTCAGGTACTCATTCCATACGGGTTCAGTTAGCTGATGAACCAGAATAGGAAGCAGACTTTGGGGGAAGGTAGCCCCCACAGAAGAAAACAGGGTTGGGGATCCTAATGTGAGGAACAGTGAGGAAACAATCCCTTTTCCCCAGCCCCTTAAATCTCATGTGAGAGGAAGGCAGTGGGGTCCCAGCACTTGGCTGAGGACCAACTGTGGAGGGGTGGAAAACTGACAGTAAAAGAAAAAAAAAATCAGAGGATTTAAATTTTGTCAGCTAATTCACCTGACACTATTCAAATGCCCTGATGGGACACAAATAATTCTATTCAGCTCTGTTCAGGTTTTATGTTGCAACCATCGCCATATCTTAATGCCCTATGGCATCTGTGCACCTAAAACCAAGGAAAGCATTTAACGTGCAAAATTCTCCATGTACCTGGGCTTAACTTCTTGTTGAGACTTATTTTATAATTCAGCCTTTTGTCATTTCAACATGTTAAGATAAATAAAACTGGATTGGGGACCTATGTTTCTTGTACCAGCAAAATAGAAGAAACTGTACAGTTAGCATATCACTACTTTTAACACAAAGATTAACCCACTGTACATTAATGACTGTCATCAATAGGTGTTGCTTCATTGACTGCAGCAGAACTATGGTGATGTATCGGAGCTGAGAATCAGTCCCCAAAAGTATGTTTTTAATGCAATGCTTGGTCTTATATAAAATCCTATGGACCGGATGTTGCTGATGGAAGGGGTAAGGATATGGAGTGCTTAACTTATTATGCCTTATCCGTCCCTTACTTCTGGCATCACTCCTACTGCATAATCAAATGACAACACAGCCATAATTTGATGATGGTAATAAGGCATTAGCATAACAAAGGCAGTACATGATACTAGCACACTTATAAATCAGGAACCAGATTCAAGAAACAAATTACTAGAATGTACCTAATCTCTTTTGCTGATGGTTCTTCAAGATGAAGTTAATTGAAACAGCAAAAATTTCCAGACACTGGAAGAAAAAAAAAAGACAAATATTCTAAAATGATAAGGACACTTATTGAGAATGACATGTTACCAATCTACAACATCAAGAACATGACAACAGGAGTGGATGTCTGCAAGAAACACAGCTTCCTTGGGTTCATTTAGATTTGTACTGTTCCTCCTATAGGACTGATCCTCAGCTGTCATTAGTATGGTATACCTTACAATATTCATAGCCACCTTCTGAAAAGGTTTTTATGTTACTTTGGCAGGTGGCCAGCCACTTTTTTTAGAATTTAAAATTCTCTCCCATTTCTGATGTGTTAACTGATCGAAAGCCTTCTTCTGTTGTATTATACTGCAATCAGAGCTGGGTAGAATTTTTCCTCAGAACATTTTTCTGATGGAAAACACAATTTCTGAACAATTGAAATTTTCTGTTGGGAATACCAAAATGAAATATTTAGTTTTGGGCCAGTTTGATCCAAATTGAAACATTTTGTTTTGTTGAACTGACCTGAAATGGTTTATTTCAAGTCAGTTCAACATTAATCTGTATTTGCCTATTTGGTGCTTTGCCTCATGGAAGTTGTAGTTCAGTCCCCCACTCTCCTTTATGCAGGCAGGAAGTAAACTCAACAAGAGTCAGGCAGGCTGCCAGAGAACTGTCATTTAGATTTTCTTTGATGGAAAAATCTAAATTTTCCCATGAAAATTTTGATTTTGCATTCAAAGGGCATTTTCCCTTGGAAAAATTTTTCTAATGGAAAACCTCTAGCTTGCTTAAGTTTCTTTCCTTAGAATTTTATGCTACATTGTACTAGAAGTGTATTTTTTCCTGTCATTCTGTGGCCATCCCCATGAAACCATTATACACCACAGCATCTATTTCTTCATGTAACAATTTTTTTAAACCCCTTCAAAACATATCACCTATTTTGCTGATATCTTTCCTTGCCAGATTTAATACGCTAGTTGATTCCTCTAAGGTAACTGCATTTCTCTGTGCATATTAAAGTAATAATCTATTCAGTTCAAAGTAATCTGTTGCTAATTTAATAATACAATCTCCATAATTGTATTCTGATTGATTATGCTTTCTTGATTGGTCATATCATTTAGCAGGGAGGATTAATTGGGAAGGACTTGTAATTTTAAATAGGCACTATGAGCCAAAAAATATTGTTACTACAGATTTACCCCAGTGTAACTGTTTTGAAATCTTTAGAGTTATGCCAGATTTGCATTAGTGAAATTGAGACCAGGACTGGTATATTAAAAAAAAAAAGGAATTTAAAGTTTTTGATCATTGTTAGGTTATCTTTCAAGTATAGTATTTAAATCCAAAAGAATAAATAAAATCAAGTCATACTAGTTTCTCACTGCTAAGTCCTGGGTTTGCCTCTGGCTTTGCTATTCTCCGATGCAAATATTTACTACCCTTAGTCTAGCCAGGAATACATTTCAGTGTAGTCAGCACTATAGTCAAGGGAGCATTTTATAAAGAAACACGAATTTTGCCAAAATTTTCAAATTTAGCTGCCTATAGTCTGGCTTCTAAGTCCACATATAGCCACCACGTTTTCATTAAGTACTGAGAATCTGCAATTTCCACTGACTTTACTGAGATGCCACTATAGTTCTGACTGACCCTAATCTTAAGGCTACCAAATTTAGATGTGGTGACCTTAGTGTTTTATTAGGCTATGTTTTTTCTTCTGGCCTAAACAAAACAGGCCAGATACATATTACTCTGGCAGCTGTTCTTACAAAAAGACATTGCATATGTTTGGCGGGTGCTACACAACTTACACTGAGCTATTACATAATGTGGGAATATATCTATATCAGTCCACAGGACGTAAAAGTCAGGTGAACTAACTGTCTTAGTTTGCATAAGGAAGCACTAAAGCAAATTTAAATTACATTAAACTAGTCTTGAGCATATTTTAAATAGCACACCAAAAATAGCTTTAGTTACAATTAAGTCAGAACTGCTTAATGCAAAACAAATAAAATGCACTCTTTCAACTCCAAATTATACAGTTCACAATTGCACACACTCCACTGAGCTTAGCATGAGTCCACAGGACTGTTAAGGTTCTGGAATGCAAATATCAGAACCAAATTCTCAGCTAACAGAAAATCAGCAGAGCTCCACTGACATCTGAAGATGTGGCCCCAACTATACTTTTGAATGCTAGAAGAACATGAATACAACTTGGTCTAACAACGAACAATTTAGATTAAACAGAGTTTAACTGCTGACTCAACAGATGGTCCTATTAAAGTGAATTGTAGTGAAATAGTTTAAACATAAATAGTAATTCAATGGTAGTTACACATGTAGCTATACCATACTAATCATAAATGAAATGAAAAATCCACACATACTGGGAAGTCCACATAGGATAGCTATTAATTGGCATGTGTATCCACCACTGGGGGAGGTGGGGTGATTGGCACTTAGGGGGTCTGTGTATTTATCATAAGGATTCACATACAGATAGCAGATATGCAACTTAGTGAAAAGATTTGACAGTACTCAGAGAAGGATCTTTAAATGACCACACTATGTTACTCTCATTCTCAAAAATGGCACCATCTCCTTTCTATTAGATGACTGAATTACTAATGATTTTTTTCAGTTGACAAATAATGGAGTATATCACAGTCAGATGGCTACAGAACTAGCAGTTTAACATCTCACAAGACCTTGACTACAGCAGAGAAATAATTCTTAGCAAATACTTTATTAGAAGGACTCTTTCTGTTCTTGAATTGTCCAAACATAGATGACAACTTTCTCAAAGCTGTTTGTTATATTACATTTTTTTGCTATACTACTTAAAAATATATATATAGTTGGTTCCTGGTTCTGTTGAAGTTAGAGTCTGGTGAACAGGGTATTCACCTAGGATGTGGGGTTTGAGTCCTGATCTGAATCAAAGCAGGAACTTGAGCCTGGGATGCCCACATCACCAATGAGTGAACTAACCTCTTGACCATCTGGGGGACTCCCGTGCATATTTTGACCATAAATTCTATCCTGGAACACTAGCTCATCAAAACTAACATGTTCCTTAAAAAAGAAAAAAAACCACATATGGAACTAAGGTACAGAGAGCGAAAGATTAAGTGACTTGCCCAGGGCCACCCAGAAAGTATCTGGTGTAAATTGAACCCAGGTCCCAGGCGGAAGCCTAACTCCTAGGCAATCCTTCCTCACTATGAGATGGCACATTCTGTAAAAAAGAATGAGACCATAACAGTTAATTAGAACTGTGCAAAAAGTATCAGCTTCATGTGCTAACACTGAGCCTCATGTATATTTTGAAAGAATTCATACATGTGTCCAGTAAATTTTGCTTTCTGTTCTCTTCCATTTCCTGTTGAATTACAATAAACTGCCACAAACAGCTTTTTCCCCATTCCATGTTTGGTTGGTAGCTAGGTACCATATGCTGGTATAGTTAATGCTCTATTCTTCGATTATACACTGTGCATCTTGAATATACATGCAAAAGTTTACACCAGTCATATATTTTAAATAATGTTAAAAAAAGACTAATGATCTTTAGGCCTACAAAAATAATATGGTCAAGATAAAGACACCATTATAGTAAATCAAATGGATAGAGGGTCAATCGTAGTGGGCTAACCACATTGTGCTTTTTTGAAAACTTTTAATACATGGAATTAATCTTTTGGTTTTGGTCTAGTACTGTAAGAAAGAACTGCCAGACCAAAGAATTGCTTAAGCATGGCAGTGAGCTCAGGCAGTTATAGACTCTGTTGTTCAGTCATCATGACAGAGGGCTGGTCTACACTGGGGGAGGGGGGGATCGATCTAAGATACGCAACTTCAGCGACGCGAATAGTGTAGCTGAAGTCGAAGTATCTTAGATCGAATTACCTGGGGTCCACACAGCGCGGGATCGACGGCCGCGGCTCCCCCGTTGACTGCGCTACCGCCGCTCGCTCTGGTGGAGTTCCGGAGTCGACGGTGAGCGCGTTTGGGGATCGATTGCTACCCGCTGATACGGCGGGTAGTGAAGACGTACCCAAAGGAGCAAAAAAACCACCAGAAGCAAAGCTAATATTTCATCTGTCTGGTGCTGATCTGCAAACCTTACTCACACAGATAATTCTTACTAGTGCAAGTATTCCCATTGGCTTCCGTAGGACTTCAATTAGAATCCTTGTGAAAGAGTTACTGTTCCTCAACTTTCATAGACAGAGGGACAATGAATGATTTGCATTAAAACCTGGTCCAGACATAAACCCTAATATGTCACGCATGTGGCTCAAATGGAATTATATTTTTACCATTAAATTATGTTAGCCATAATTATTTTGGGATCTATCAAGGCAAATGTAGAGCATTTCCAGTGTGAACTCCATTGAAGTCAATTGTGTCACTGAGATCTGGACCTGGCCCAGTATGTGGTTATCAGCAATTACCTATGTACATTGTGGAGTTGTTCTTGCAGTCATTCCACACTCAAAGCTCCCACTGATTTCAGCAGGAGTTTTACATAATGGAGGTTTTCACCGTTAGGCCCCTGAGGTTAATATTTATCATTCAAACTACAACAAGCAAGGGGTCACTTGCTTTTGCTTTGAAATATTTAACTGTCAATATGTTATTTCCACAGTTATGTAAGCAGCAAAGAAAAATCTATTTTGCTGAGGGATTTTGTTTTAACGTTTGTATTACAGTTCAAAAGCTCTCCACATCAAAACATGAAAGTTTGAATGACTAGTTAAGGAATAGAAGGCATCAATGGCTGATTGGCTGGAATTTCTGAGCTTGGTGAGATTTCAATATGGGTAAATGAGACTCTCTCTCTTACTGTGAAGGAGGCTATTTGAACCACAACATTAGTCTTGTTTCTGTTTTTGTCCCTCTGGCACTATGATTAACTAAAGACTTTAGTTTAATATTTTCAGCATTCCAAGCACATTAATCGGTTTGAAAAGTTGGTGCATTCATTCACTGTGACAGCTCTGCCTTGCTGATCTCTAAGCAAGTGTCACCAAGGTAACATGCAAGAGAAACTAAAGTTTGCAAAAAAAAAAAAAAAATGTGAATTATATTCAACTTGCTGCAGAAAGATATAGAATGACAGATATTGCAAAGTGCCAAATGCTCCCCCAGTCTGCTGTGTGGCACTGGACAAACCATGCAAAAGGTGTCTGTCAGGTTCGGGGGGAGGAGTCAAGGAACAGACATGTTGTATGACATTCCACTCCCCATGCCCACCATGACAGATACCATGTAGAAAATGGAGATTAACTAATACTATTCAGAGTACCATTAACTCCCTTTCTGTCTCTGAAGTTAATGTGAACAGAACTACTGATGATTCTATCTTGAGTTTTGTATGGTGTTCACCAAAATATCTGGGAGAGGGAGGGCACTGAAAGGAGCACAAAGAGACAGCCTTCTAAGCAATTGTTCAGGGATCTGAGACATTTGGCCTTGTGCCTGAAGATGTGGCCTACACTCTTCAGGAAGTGCCTCCTGGCCCCTATCTACTGGCATATGGCACAGAGCAGGAATCTTTCCTACCTTAACTCCATAATGTAGTAGAGTTTCTCTCACTGACAAGAGAGTTCTGTTTACATTGCAAAAAACAAAACAAAACAAAACCTGTTTGCCTGATTTTGCAAAAGTGATTGATCCAAGCTTATTTGGCCAGCAGCTTGCAGACACCACATTTCCTCCAGCAGAGTTTCACCCGATTTCACTCAGGGTATGTCTACGCTGCAGCTGGGCGCATGCTGCCCAGCGTGGGTGGACAGATACATGCTAGTCATGCTCACACTAGCATGATAAAAATAGTAGAGTAGCCAGGGGCAGCACAAGTGGCAATTGGAGCTAGCCACCTGAGTGCATACCCTGGGTGGGATCTGGGTGGCTTGCCTGAGCCACCATCCATGCTACCCTTGGCTATACTGCTATTTTTAGCATGCTAGCTCCTGCAGAGCTAGTGCACATCCGTCTACCCACACTGGAAAGCGCACTCCCAGCTGCTATGTTCACATACCCTCAGTGAGTTGTTAAATGTGTTCAGGGAGTGGATCCAGCTTCCTGCAAGTTGGGGCTTTTTCCTTCATGGCCAGTGAGGAGGCTTTGGATGTACATAAAGAATATTTTCTAAAGCTCATTTTGTGACGGGAAGGTGTCAGCCACTGTATAGAGTCTGCGCCTTCCCCCTGAGACCTACAGCAGTTTTGGACCTCCAGTGTGCCCTCTTCCCTGTGCCTTGTAAGTTAGGGGTTGGAACTACTGGAGCCAGCACTAGGGAGCAAAGAGATTTCCCTGTCGTGCAGATAGAGCCAATCATGGGACAACACTAGGGAACTGGGGATAAGGGAATCTTAGGACTCAGTAAACCCTGCCTTCACATTCTTCAACCCAAACATGCTTTCCAACTTCCCCTCTCCACTCCCTCCCACAATCCCTCTGTTGCCAGCCTCCCTTTTCCTGCCCCCATTCTCCCTCATTAGTGTCCCCTTTCAATTATTTCATCCCTCCTATAATCTATTAAAACCCAGTGATAATGACATGCACCAGCTATAAACCTTACTCTTCTTGAATGCTGTACCCTCTCACCTTAATCCTTGTCTGTCTTATCTATTTGTGAGAAGGACTGTGTCTTCTAAGGTGTTTGTACAGTCACTGGCACAATGGTAAGGCTGCTGCTCAGGAAGTTGTCCCTGCACATCAGCCTCATCAATTACATCCCAATGTCACTGAGAAAGTGGGTTAAACATTTGATTCTCAAAAGCATCCTTGATAGCATAGCTGTCTGTGGTCTACCAGGAGAATTAAAGACACCCTCCCCCAGAAGAACATGTGTGAGAGGGCTAGGGATACAGCCATGGCCTCATTGTACACATGTGCCAAGTAGCATTGCCTGGATTCATTGTAGGAAGGTAGGCAACCACTGTTCTGTAGCTGTTATAACTAACACTGGCAAGTGTGTTTACCCTGCAGTGCTCTGGAGTCATTATACCTACTCCTGGCTTCTGCTTGCCTAATGCCATAACACCAAGGTTGGGTGAGTCCACCTTCTCCTCATCCTCTTTCCCTCACAAGAGTAAGGGTTGCAGGATCTAGAACTTCAAATTGAAGCTTCCCAGCGGCAGACTTGTTGTCTATAAATAGTCTTCCATCTTGGTACTTATATGACCCCTATCTCTATGACCCCTTACTAGTCTGGGTGAACTAGGGTGACCAGATGTCCCATTTTTAAAGGGACAGTCCCATTTTTTGGGACTTTTTCTTATATAGCTATTACCCCCCACCCCCTGTCCCGTTTTTTCACAGTTGCTATCTAGTCACCCTCCTCTCTCAATAGCTTTCTTCCATGCCCATGAACTATAGGAAAGGACGATACATCTAGCAGAGTCCCATCACAATATAACAGGTCAGTCAAGGATAGTGAGAAAGTCTCTTGTAGGTTAGAAAACAAAGTAAGCTGGGGAATTTAAAAAGAAAAAAAATCCCTGCAAATTACTTACAATAACTCATTTATTACCAGATTATTTGCACAGGTAACTAGTGAATAAAGCTAGATGAGTTAATCAAAAGAAGAAGAGCAACAGTTAATCTATTCTGAGGCACAGGAGGCCAGCTAATAAAGCTTGGTTCTTATCTCTCGTATTTGTCACTGAGGATCATGGCAGAATGGTTAGATAGTTAACACTTTTCTCCCCTCCCCCCGAATAACTGTGCTGCACTGTGGATAGAGTACTAGCGTTATTCCTGGTGAATTCCTGTCATCAATGGCTGAACTCTAAGCATGACTTCTGCGCTCAGTTATTTAGTTAAGAATGCAGTTATTGTCCCTGGAGTAAAATCACTTGACTTAAATATCTCATTCAACAGAAATAAAGAAGCATGTCAACACATGGGGCCAGAGCCCAAGTCGGCATTGCTCTGTTGACATCAATGGAAGCTGCACTGATTTACTTCTGCTGAAGCTCTAGCCCAGGAGATGTGTCTGTTTACTAAATATGATAGTTTTACCATAATAACTAAATCCATTCAAGCTACAGCCTTCATTTTTAGAATAATTGAGAGAGTACTGCTACTTGTTATACTAAAAAGAGACAGTAATTAATTCTCCTGTGCTTGATAATTAGGGTCTGACAACTTTAATTCCTCTTGCATGTTTAAGAAACAAAAGATTGAGTGATGCACATCAGTTACCCCCATCACAAATCTTAACAGGTGTGTCTCTTCTGTTCTTATGTTATTATTCTACCTATTATTTCATTTGCCATTTCATTGTGTCATAAGGTAAACATAATTAAGGGTTTGGCTACATAAGGACATTAAAGAAAATTAATTA
This sequence comes from Emys orbicularis, assembly GCF_028017835.1. Taxonomy (NCBI): domain Eukaryota; kingdom Metazoa; phylum Chordata; order Testudines; family Emydidae; genus Emys; species Emys orbicularis. The sequence continues at coordinate 15,208,057 of NC_088693.1, read as the reverse complement.
AAGGTGCAAATTTGAAGTGGATTAGTTAAGACACATGAAATGTTTGGGTGTACACTGTTATTCAGAATTAGGCCAGGTCTATACTACAGACCTATATTGCTATAGCTACATCTTTCAGGGGTGTGGATTTTTCCCACCCCTGAGCGACATAGTTCTACTGATCTAACCCTCCATGCAGACATCACTATGTTGATGGGAGAGCTTCTTCTGTTGACATAGTTACCGCCTCTTGGGGAGGTGGATTAACTACGCCAACAGGAGAAGCTGCACCGCTGTAGCACTGTATGTGAAGACAAGCTTTTAGTGGCCTTAATTTAATTTAGATTCACTTTGGAAGTGTATTAAACCAAATCAGATTAAGGCCACTTTCTATCCCGAATGATGGTCTTTAATGTGGGTTTTAATGTGGATTAACTAATCCACTTCAAATTCACACCTTTGGTTAATTTGTATTAATTTTCCTGAATGTTTCCTAGGGCTCATCTACATGGAGACAGTCAGAACAGATAGTCTCCGCTCTGATTTTTGGGGCCAAGGAACCAAATATTAAGATTACCTCCCTCTTAGGCTTTTGTCTACACTACCAGCTAGCGGCGTGATTCCCCTGCTTGCATACACTTAGTCGCACTCTCTCTCATTGAGCTATCACAAGTATAAATAACAGCATAGCCAGAACAGCCCAGATGGCATATCTGCTGCTGCTGCTGCGTACAAACCTGCCTGAAAGCAATCGGTAGGTATCCCGCCTGGATTAGCCAGGCCTCCTCCGCCACTACCCATGCGACTGCTGCTATACTGCTAGTTATACCTGAGGTAGCACAAGTGTGTGTACGCAAGCAGGGGAATCGCACCGTTAGCTCCTAGTGCAGACGGAGCCTCAGGATGCAGTTTACTCTTTCCCTTATAATCTGTCCAGCAATTAGGGGATGGTGACAAGGCTCCCACTCCCTACCCATCTTTACCCTCTCCCCACCCACTCGCTCTCAAGAAGGAGTATCAAGTGAACAGCTTAAGCCTCAATCTGATCAGAATGGCTGAGGAGGAGAGGAAGTACAGGGCAGTCTTATCCTTCTTATGTCCCTTGCATGATCAACCAAGAGCTAGGGTCAGTCTAGCCCTCTGTGAATTACTTTAGGTACTTTTTAAAACTCCACCCCTAGTGACATCAGAGCACAAGTCTGATTGAGTGTGGATGAGACTGGTGCTCCTAAATCACTTGGAATTTAAAGGCAATGCTTTTGAAAACCTCAAAACACCCATATCACAATTTAAACCTAAAGTACCATTCATTTTTCCTGTCAAGGTTTCTATAACTGTTTTTTTTTATTGAATTCTGCAGCTCAAAACAACAGTGTAAAAGTTTTATCTAACCTGAACTAATGAATCATAAATCATCTAAAGCATGCAAACTTAGTTCTGAAAAAAAGAAAATCAATAGCAATTCAGTGAGTTTCCAGAGTATATTTTTTCTGCATGATGTGCTTGGGATCTCATTTCCAGAAAATGTGGGTCTTTCCAAGAATTAAAATTCTCCTTTTTGTGTGTTGGGGGGGGGGGTTGTTTATTTGGTTGGGGGTTTTTTTGGTTTTGTTTTACCAAATAAAGTGTAAAGCAGTAATCAAGTGGAAAAACAGGCCTATGAAATGGAAGCTCATTATTTCCATTTTAAAATTTGACATACATATTTCATAAAATGTATCCTCTCCCGATGCCCTGCTGGTACTCGTTAATAGAGCTGCATCAGAATTATTAACACACCTTTGAGATATTCAAAAAAAAAGAATGGCAAACTATCAAGATGTCTTAAGCTTAATGAGAGACATTACTACAAATAATGTTAATTTGATATTTTTTCCCCAACTCACTGTGGAACAGGAGAGCTGAAAAATTATGTAGGGAATATTGAAACCTAAATCCTGAAGTGTATGAGAGATTGCTTTTCCAGTCTTGTTTTTCTTTAAAAATATAATCTGACTCTTAGCAACATTTTCTATTTCTTTCATTTGCATCATGCATCTAATTATAAATATCACAAAGAATACATGTATGTAGCTTCTCATTAGAGGTTCTCTTGTAATCTCTCTCTCTGGGGATGAACATTAACTTTGCTAGATGGAAATGGAGTAATACATATCATTTCATCTTCAGTGACTAGCCCAACAGGACCCAGACCCATGGATGCCCTACGATTACTGCAATGTGACTGCAAAATGTTCTGAAGATGTTTGTAAACAAATTAAAGCATTAAACTGTCCTTATGATGCTAGCTGTCCTTTCCCTGAGTTTTTTTTTCCAATGGAGGGAGAGGGGAAACAGAGTCACAAGAAGATGATTGTGTGCTTGATCCTGCTTCTGTTGAAGCCCAGGTGAGTTATCATTGGCTTCACTGGGAACAGTATTCAGCATTAGAACCACAGGGAGATCATTTGCTCAAAGCCATATAGAGCCAGACCCGGGTGAGCAGTTATTCGCATGGGACCTGGTTTATGACCTTTAATGAATGGCTGTTCCAGGATGTAAGGTGACCTCTCATCTCCCTTGTGTTCCCTACCTACATTGAAAGTCACCCTGTGCAGAGGGCCAGCGCACAGCATTTTCATAATCCCATTTTGAGAGTTTCAGTAGGACTTAGCACCTTCATAGACTCTCTGCACAGGGGTGAATTTCACCCACCACACATTATGTTCTTAGATATGTTGTTCAGGCATGTTTGGACCAGTGTTTCCCAAATTTCTGTGAGCTGAGTTCCTTTTCAGGAAAATGAAACCAACTGCTCTCCTACCCAAAACCCCCATGCCACCAAAACTGTAAATGTCCCCCATTCCTGTAACCTCACCACGTGTCATTAAAGACCTACACATCTTCCATGCCCTCATCCCTCCTACACACTCTCTCTGTGGGAAATGTTGATAAAGATAAGATCCTGCCTCTCATTTCTTACACCTTTCATGGGCAGTGAAATAGCTAACGACAACAATATTGATATTTAAAGTACCATCTGAGTTGAAACCATTGAAATGAATGGGTCAGTTAAAGGCTCGAGATATTCTTCCAGGCTCTCTGCAAACTCAGATAGACATGTCTTCATCTGTTACATTTACTTCACATTTTAAAAATGTTGAGACACACCGATTTAAGCCAGCATAAACCTCAGTTTTTGGGTGCCCAACCTGAAATTTTTTAAGAAGGACATGGTTTTCAGAGGGCAAGTGCCTGTTTAAATTAGACTTCTTTAAAGGTGTCTGAATCTGGGCACCAGAAATCACTTGTTACTTTTGAAACTCCTGGAGTTAATCAGTAGTTTATAACAGGCAAATGAATAGACAAGGTATAAAACACAATGGAGTCCATTTGTTTATTATTGTTGATAACCTGATCAACCTTTGGGGAGTAAGGTTTTGGTCCTATTACAGAAAGGCAAAATAAAAAAAGTGTCAACATTGGATTTAAGATATTATTGACATGATTTCTCAACCCTCACACAGTTCTCTTTAGCCATTGTTTGGCCTAGCTTTGAATGCTTTAACTAGTAAGAGCCACAACCTTCAACTTCCCAAGTCACATGAGACAGTCAATCCTTTCTTCTGAATAAGAGCTTAAGTAACTACACTCATAGTTTTAACTCATCTATTTCCCCACATAACATAATTATCATGTAAACTGTATTACCTTGCTCAAGGCTTACTGTAGTATATAAACATCTAGTTTATATAAATGAAGCTTCCTGCAGCATAACAGTTACGCGTGAGGAAATTGTATCCAATAAAACAGGCACTCTAAAAGAGTAACCCTTCAGGGAGCTAGAGTTTAATGGGCCATGTGAAATGAGGAGTGTACCCAAACTGATGGGGGAGATTGTTTAATTTATGAGCAACGATGTTTGCATGCATCAAGGTCACCCTAAGAACACAGATTTCTACATTTGGCTTGATAATTGTTGGTTTAAATCGCATCCAAACAAAAATCAGGTATAATTTTCTAACTGCTTAACACTAGTAAGAGTAAACAGGAATGAAAGGTGTAGCTTTAAACCCTATGCAAATGTATTCTTGATGGACGGTGTCATGTTTGAACAGTGACATTAAACTTTCTGTCCATTTGATAGCAAAATTGTGTAAGATTTCATTGTGGTCATCATCTCTTTTATTTAAAGAAACGCTTGTACCGGAGAATAGGAGCAAAAATGAGCTGAATTTGCTTATATTGTGCTTCTGTTTAGGAAGGAAAGCCATCCCCTGAAAATGATGCACCATAACACTTTGCAACTTACTGAGACTAGTAATAGTAAATACAGGTTTTTGACAGAGATGGTGGGTCTTGTGCAGAAGGAGGGTAACATGTTGCCTGTGTAAAATGGTGTAATCTGCACACTGAGGGAATGGAGAAGTAGGGCTGCAGCAGGGAAAGCAACCAATGGGTAAACATAAGAAACTGCAGATTTTCACCTCCATGAGCTATCCGACTGGTTGATTTTCCTGCTACAACCTCACTTCTGTCCCATGAATGTACAAATATCACCTGTTTATGTTCACTTACACCAGTTTATTAATCACACCAACATTGAAGTCACCTCTGAATTTGGCTCATAAATGTACCTGCACACGGCTTATGCTCCGCAGGGAATGGAGGATGCTCAGCTTCTGAGATGGATTTCACTTACACAAGACTGGGCACTGTGTTCTTAAACAGAGATAGGCCTACCCAGTTCAGACAAGCCTGACACAATTCCAGACAATGGGACGATTAGAGGCTGGTAGGTAGGTAAAGGATTAGAATCTCATGCCAACTAGTATAACTCATTACTGGCAACCTGCGTTCTTGCTGTACAAAGACCACTGACAGCTGCACTGTTATCACCACAGTCCAAAGTAAAATCTACAGACACAAATTGAGTCTTCTTAACCTTATTGCCTCTGGTCCTCCATTGTATCTGCTGTGCTGCTGCCATCCGTTATCCCAAGTACCTTCTACCTGAATCTACCAGGGAAGTTCAGCAGCATCAAGCAGTTAATAGTGCCTGCAAGGTGCTTGTACTAGTTTATTTACCGAGGCACATTTTTCTGTTTCAGCATTAGATACAGCTCATTTACTCAACAAAAAAGCCAACAGCCACCAGATGTTATGTTATGCTAGTGACTAATTATTAAAGGACACAACAGCCATATAATTTTCTGAGGGTGGAGGGAAAAGATTTAAAGATTAGTGTGAACAAGGAGCAGTGTGAATGCAGAATTCATAGAATTTAGAGATGACTAAAATATTTTGACTGTGGGGTTTGGATTTCACTATATACTTCCACTGAGGGTTGCAAACTCTTTGAAACTTGGGCTGGAATTTGCTTGCTTTTGAACTAGGAGTAGTTCATGGAAATCTTGAAAAACAGAGCACTTTATACTGAGTTTTACTTTGATTCTGGGATCAGCTTGAACCTGAGCCTCAAAGCCCCGAAGAATCAAACCCACGTGGTTCAGAAACTAAACAGAAGTGTCATCCTCCAAACCTTACAAAGTGAAACTCCCGAATTTCCATAAACCTTCTCTAGTCCAATTATGAGAAATGGGTTATTTAACGGAAAGGAAAATTCACCCCAGTTAACCAGACCCTTCCCTCCCAGGATTTGCATAGATTTTGCAAACACAGGGCCAGATCCAGATGGTGTCAATGGGGTAGAGCCATTGAGCTTACTCAGAGGGACAAGCCAGGTGGGAGAAGGTCAAGCAGGAGTATTCTTATACCCTATTTCCAGCTACTATGACACCCCGATCTGGGCTCTTTTAGCTGGAGTGCAAGTTAGAGTGCAAACCCATGGCAGGGACGGGGCACACAAAGCCACCTTTCACCTCAATCTCTACACAACTGCCTTGAAAAATTTGCTTTAGATAATTTTTGAGGATAAACACAAAGCATAAAAGAAAATACATATGACACCACTGAAATGGAGAGGACATTGACACCTCTACTGAAACTCCCCAAACCCTTACAAGAAGGATAGAGCTGAACATCATAAATAAGAAATACAGAATAAAGATAGATTCCTATATATGCAGAAGAGGGGGGTAAATCACATTTAATACCAACAGAGATGAAGGAAAGATCAGAGTGAATGAGAAAACTGGAAAAGCAAAATGACTAAACACTTTGAGCCAGATCCTTAGGTGGGATAAGTCAACATAGCTTCATTGAAGACAATGGAACTATGCCACTTTATTCCAGCTGAGGATCTGGTCAATACACATTTTTTAAACAAGCATTTCACTGGAACATCAAGTCAATAGCTGGGGAGTTACATTTGTTTAGTAGAACCATAAAAGTGGTCGCTGGCCACTTTTAAATCCAACACCTGTAAAAGAAAATTGAGAAAGTAGGGTTTTTAAAGCCTGAAACTTTCTATCATCTTTGTTTCATTTTATACGAGGAAAGAAAAAGGCTGAGAGTATCTACCATCCCTGTAAACGGAAGTGAACCTTTCAGAGTGTAAAGTCTAAAAGAGAGTGTCCAGAAATGAGTGGCAGGATTTTCAGATGTGTGTCTGCAGTGGTCACTGACTTCAGCTGCAGTTCTGAGTATTATGTACAGCTGAAAAATCAAGTCCATGTTTGTGTCAGTGGTGATCACTAGAGCTGGTCAGAAATCTTCCAATGGAACATTTTGGCATCGGAAAATACTGATTTGTCAAAACTGGAACTTCCATAAGAATGTTCTAATTCGACAAAATTCCGACAGGGACTAGGCAGGTTTCTGACGGAACACTGCAAGTTGCAGAATGTGCCTGGTTACACCTGTCAGCTTGTCCATCTGGCTCCTTGGCAGCCTGCCTGGTGGGCTGATGGGGAGCAGAGAGCCAGGCACTCTGGCTCCCAGGCTTGTGGCTCCTCAACAGCCTGGGCCCGGGGATTCCCAGGCTTCCAGCCAAGGCTGCCCATCTGGAGGGAAGTTCCAGAGTCAAGTTTCCCAGGGCTTTGAGGGTCTCTGCCAGGTGGGCTGTCTTGGAGTTGGAGCTTTCACACTTCCAACTCCTTGGCAACTTGGAAAGCCCTGGCAGCACTGTCAACTTGACGCTCTGGGCTTCAGGAGCCTCAGATGTTTACAAAAATTCGGATGTAATCACATGATTCCAAAAACTGGGGCACTGGGCACGTGTCTATAGCACTTATGCCTTAATCTAGCCCATCTGCTAAAATCTACTTTTGCCTCTGCCTCCCCAGCAACTCTCTGTTGAACTCTTCAGTCCATCTTCCACTCCATGCACCATGATTCCTTCTCCAGTCCCCACTTCTCCCCTTCTCCATCCAAGTTCCCCTTTCTCGTTCTCAGATCCTGAAATCAAAGAGACTGAGACAATTATGGCAATTTCCTGAACTATCCTGGACAAACCTTATTGAATTAAGTCTAATTATTTTATGAACTTATATTAAAAAGCAAATTTGTAACTGTTATTGTGGAATTGTACATAACTTGTCCAGGAGACATGACTAAAGTAAACCTCAGGAAGTGTTATGAGCTTCAAAGGGTTCTTTTAAACAATGGGCAAGACAAGAATGAACTGTTAGTTGAGTAGGTTTCCTACAAAATACTTTGGAGGAGGGGAATGCAAATGCCTACCTCTGGACCTGATCTTTGAAGCTTTACCCTGAAGAGGGGACATCTGTCCATGAATTACCTAGTCCCAGGACTGAACACCCCAAACAGCATAAAGAAGTAACTCTCAGATTCATGAGTGTGCTTATTCTGAGCCAAAGCAGTTGTGTATTGGTAATCACAGAAAAAACCCTTGGTGGGGACAGTTCACTGGCCCAAGTCCTGGCTGGAGTTGGGGTGATCTATGGTAAGCTTAGTATGATGGTGGGAGCTGGATGGAAGCATCACCTAGTGGTTAGGGGGTTAGGGCCTTCTTAATGCAGGCGGGAGGTGGTAGGGGATCCCAGGTCCTTCCACTCCATCAGGTTCAGGCCTGGGGACCTGTGAAGGTTTCCAAAGGCCAGGCACCCAAGAATGCCTTAAGGCTGCCCTCTCTGAGCCACTTCCTACCTCTTCCCACTCTGTGGTCCAAGCTTTGTAGTATGTAGCAAAAGGTAATGAAGAAAATGTACTAACTGGACCTTCAGTCTGTCTGGGCCCAGAAGACAGGCTCCTCTTACCCCAAAGGAGCACCGCCTCTCAGGAGCTTCCAGGGCAGGTCTTCTGCTTTGTCAGCCCCCTGCTGAGCTCTCTGGCTTCCTTTTAAGCTCCACCTCCATCTGGAGCATGTGCCACAGGTGCAGCTGGGCGGGGTAGTCTGGGCCCCGAGTTGTTCTTTAACCCCTCTGATCCTAGTGCAGGGTTTACACCTTGTCACACTTGGTAGCATGTGTCTTGGCTCTTATTGTTTTAATATGTGTTTCACTGTAATGCTTAGAATAAATGCGCTTGCTCAGAAAAAGCCAGATGGTAACTTAACGTGTGGCAATTACACTGTTTACTGTCTCTGAGGAGAAAAGTAAAGCAGGTCTGTTTAGGCAATCTGATTTTATTGTGGAATTCACAGTGTACGCAGGGAGCTGTGCTGTCTGGAAATACCCCAGTCAGGAGGGAGAGCAAGTTCACAGATGACACTAAGCTGTGGGGAGAGGTAGATACACTGGAGGGTAGGGATAGGGTCCAGGGTGAACTAGACAAATTGGAGGACTGGGTCAAAAGAAATCTGATGAGGTTCAACAAGGACAAGTGCAGAGTCCTGCACTTAGGACGGAAGAAACTCATGTACTGCTACAGGCTGGGGACTGGCTGGTTAAGCAGCAGTTCTGCAGAAAAGGACCTGAGGATCATAGGCACTTGCTCCGTGGGTGCTCCGGGGCGGGGAAAAATTGGTGGGTGCGGAGCACCCACTGGCAGCTCCCCGGCCCACCCCTCTGCCTCCGCTCTGCCTCCGCCTCCTCCCCTGAGCAGGCCGCCGCATCCTGCTTCTCCCTGCCTCCCTCCCAGCACTTGTGCCGTGAAACAGCTGTTTCGCACGGCAAGCCTGGGAGGGAGGGGGAGGAGGAGGAACGCTGTGCTCTTGGGGAAGAGGCGGGGCCAGGGCAGGGATTTGGTGAGGGATCCAATAGGGGCAGGGAGGGGGTGGAGTCGGGGCAGGGCTGGCAGGGGTGGGGGGGCACGAGCACCCTCCAGCGCCAACAAAAGTTGGCACCTGTGCTGGGGATTACAGTGGATGAGAAACTGGATATGAGTCAGCAGTGTGCCCTTGTTGCCAAGAAGAATATTGGTTTGCATTAGTAGGAGCATTGCCAGCAGATCAAGGGAAGTGATTATTCCCCTCTATTCAGCACTGGTGGGGCCACACCTGGAGTATTGAGTCCAGTTCTGGGCCCCCCCACGACAGAAAGGATGTGGACAGATTAGAGAGAGTCCAGCGGAGGGCAATGAAAATTATTTGGGGGCTGGAGCACATGACTTAAGAGGAGAGGCTGAGGGAACTGGGCTTGTTTAGTCTGCAGAAGAGAAGAGTGAGGGGGGGATTTGATAGCAGCCTTCAACTATGTGAAAGGGGGTTCCAAGGAGGATGGAGCTAGGCTGTTCTCAGTGGTGGCAGATGACAGAACAAGGAGCAATGGTCTCAAGTTGCAATGGGAGAGGTCTAGGTTGTATATTAGGAAACACTATTTCACGAGGAGGTTGGTGAAGCACTGGGATGGGTTACCTAGGGAGGTGGTGGAATCTCCACCCTTAGAGGTTTTTAAGGCCCAGCTTAACAAAGCCCTGGTTGGGATGATTTAGTTGGTGTTGGTCCTGCTTTGAGCAGGGGGTTGGACTAGATGACCTCTTGATTCTATGATTCTATGAGAGAGAGGTGTGTCTCCACCCAAGAGAGGTGAGGATGGAAAGCCAGAAGAGTGCCCTTGGTGGACCGAAGAGAAGGGATACAGCGCACAGTTGCCCTGAACTGTTACATATATTAAGCACATGTTTAAAGTTAAACACATGCATAAACACTGTCCGCAATAAAAAGGCTCTCCTGAATCAGCGAGATAATATTTTCTTATTTCATTTTAAAATTGAGGTTAACAGAGTGAAGCATTCCTCACACCTACTGTTCTACATCTGGAACTGTTACAGTATTTAATGCTGGTAAGTGATGAACGCCTCCTGGAATTGCCCTGGGAGCCTAGGATGCTTCAAACCTCCCAGAAAATGCTTAGTACCTTGCAAGATCACGAAAAGAACTTTTAATATTACAAGTTAGCTAGAGAAAGCATTTGCAATGTCAGACTTGTTTTAGCCAGATTTTTAGATGTTTACAGAAAAATGGTACAATGCATCAGCTTACCAGCTGTTGCCTGGTCATTCAAGCTGGATATGAATCCTTACCGTTCATTAATCTTGTGCTATTGATATCTGGTGGCTGATCTTACTTCCCATTCATTCCCAGCTGGATAAGTTTATTACCCAACACACAATATTTCATCTGGAAAAAATGTTTTAAAGTATCAAAAGGAATAAAATATCTTCTCAAGATTCTGAGCATCATTGGCAAAGGAGAGTTTGCAAATTCCAAGTACAGAAATTAAAGTGAATTATGTATTTTGTATCAGTGCATAATGGAATCCATTGCCTTATCAGCCTTAGAGACTAGCCTTCTGGTCTGACTCTGTTCTGGCTCAGAGTCTGTGTTGGGGTCCTCTCCCACTGTGGCAGTTCCCAGAGGCAACCTGGATAACTAACAGAAGAGAAGGTTGATACATGAATCTGTCATATTGAGAAGACGCCTCATTAAACCATTTATGGCCAAAATAATCAGATCTCTCCTCTCCTAATAATCTTCTGGCTGTGAGTGAATGGTCTCCGCTGGATTCTGAAGGCAGGTCACAGACTGATACACCCACCACAGCTACCTTGGTGCACTGCACCCAGAGTACTTGGATTCTATTTTTTCTTTTAACATTGTGTAGGGTGCAACTTACACTCAGGGGACATAGTTTAACACCACCATGTGACATTTTCCTGAATTGTCTCTCAATGCCCATCTTAAAACTCTAGGGAAGGCAGCATCATCCCAGTCATTCCGGATTACTCTACAAATGCATGGAATTCATTTGCTTACATAAATGGAGGCAAGAATACTAGCCAGAACAGGTGCTCACTTAGCATTAATAAGAGTATAACCATTGTAACTGAGAAGTTATCTACTGCTCCTTTCTTTACACCCATCATCATCTTCTACTGTTGCATTTTCATCCATTCCTATCTCCAATGCTTAGCATTTTATAGCACTTTATATTTTCAGAGCACTGTACAAATATTAAGTAGTTAATGCTAATACCTCTGTTAGGTGCATATTTAGAGATGGTCAGGAATTTTCCTACAAATAGTTTTTTCATCAGAAACAATGTGTTGAACATGTTCATGTTGAAACCACAACTGTTTGCAGGAAAGGGCCAGTTCTGACAAACTTCTGATTTGAAAAAGTTCTGACAAAAGTTTTGAAATGATCAAACCAAAGTTTCCTTTTTCAGTTTGAAATGACTTATTGTTTGGCTATTTTGGTCAGTTTATACTGTAAAAAATAGGTTTAAAAGGTCAAAATCTAAATGAAATGTTTCAATTGACCCAATCTGGATTTTCTTTCAGGATTATCAATTTGTGAAAATTTGAGAGTTCAACTTTTTGTCCTAATTCAGGATGGGAACAAAACCTTGAAAATTCTCATGAGATGAGAAAAATTATTTCCTGCTCTATAAATATTATCCCATTTTATAGATGGGAAACAGAATCTCAGACTAGAAAACTTTCCAAAATATCACATAGCGAGAGAGAGAGAGAGAGAGAGAGAGAGAGAGAGAGAGAGAGAGAGAGAGAATGAGTGAGTGAGTGAGTGAGTGAGGAGAGAATTGGAATTTAAAATTTAAGTTCCTAAATTTAGACACCCAGGTTTGCCCAAGAAGTTAGATTAGAATTCAGGAGTTCCTCAATCACATACCCACTTCTCAAAATTGAAATTTCAGGTTCCGTTCCTACCTTTGAACTATATCCCTCTCTTTTAAGAAAACAACATTTGTGCTTAGGCCTATCCTATGTTATTTGTGCAAATAGAGAAGAAAAAAAAGAAAAGAAAATAGTATTGCACGCATGGCAGCTTGCCTAACTTAAAATGCAGGCAGGGCAAAAATCATTACTACAGAACAGCGAACGCATAGCAGCTTGGGAAATCACATAGAAGACTACTTCTTAAGATCTAGGAAGGTTAATCAGCTATTATGGGATGTACCAAAATAAGTCAATTTCCCAGTTATAGCAAAATGGAGACATTGATAAATGTAGTTTAAATGAAGTGGAGTATTAGATCAACTTGCTGAATGAGAAACATTGCCCTGAAATGTAAACTTGCAGTTTCATGGCAGAGAACAAGCCAGAGTCCTTGGCTGCATATTACCATCTTTACATACATCTCTAATGATTCAGTCTACTGGATTTTGTCAAAATATGCCATTTTAATCAAGTACAATTCCTTAGAGTATTGAGTCACTCAGTATATTACAAGTACTAAATACATAAGATAGAATGCACATTGTGCTCAGTGACCACTGTCTAAACTCTCTTATGGTGAAAAATTGTATAGGTTTAGGTTTAACTACGTTGTAAATTCTTTTCCTATAAGTAGCCAATGGAGTCAGATTTCCAACAGGCATTTATAAAGGAAAACGTAATGTGTCTCGGTTAGAATTTAGATGAATGATAACTATGCCATTATCCTTACTCAATACATTATTTGAAATAGAAATGTAATCAAACTGATGCTACTGTCAGGGGATATTGTTGAGCTAGAGTGTAGGGTGTCAGGAAAAGGCAGGGAAAGCCTCTCTATATACACACTTTGAAGTTGAGTGAATGTTAATATCCTGCTAAAAGATACTGTTTGCCATACCAAATAGGAGCATCTAACGGTATGGAAATATAGGGATGGGATCCCTGATTTAAGGACAAATTATGCCCTTCAATTAATATGCAGGTTTCAGAGTACCAGCCGTGTTAGTCTGTATCCGCAAAAAGAACAGGAGTACTTGTAGCACCTTAGAGACTAACAAATTTATTAGAGCATAAGCTTTCGTGGGCTACAGCCCACTTCTTCGGATGCATATAGAGTGGAACATATATTGAGGAGATATATATACACACATACAGAGAGCATGAACAGGTGGGAGTTGTCTTACCAACTCTGAGAATGCTAATACCTCTGTTAGGTGCATATTTAGAGATGGTCAGGAATTTTCCTACAAATAGTTTTTTCATCAGAAACAATGTGTTGAACATGTTTAATTGGCCTCTCAGAGTTGGTAAGACAACTCCCACCTGTTCATGCTCTCTGTATGTGTGTATATATATCTCCTCAATATATGTTCCACTCTATATGCATCCGAAGAAGTGGGCTGTAGCCCACGAAAGCTTATGCTCTAATAAATTTGTTAATCTCTAATTAATATGCAGTTTCCATTGACTTCATTTTGATTCCCTCATGCAGCCAAATGGAGAATGTGGCCTTTATTTTGTCTTTTCATCAAGGCAGGACAGCAACACTATTGTAGTTAAAGTTGAGACTAGCTTACTGTTGAACAGCTGATTTTTCTAAGTGCTTGAAAATCCACATGCTTAGTCAGATTGTCTTGCAAACTTGTGCACCTCATGGTGATCTGGGATGGGGTATGTGACATGGTGCATGGCTGTGACCCCGTATGACATGTCACAACATCCGGAGAAGGGACCCAGAGCCACAGGACAGGGGCTGCCAGTGCCAGGTGAATGCAGAGCGGACTTGCTCTCCAGCCTCAAGTGAAAGGCACCGCACATATCCCTAAAGGTTACCGGGGGGGGGGGGGGTTGCTCCCACAATTCCTGTATTAGCACTGCCACTGATTACATGATCACATACTATTTATTTCTAGAGTTACCACCTGTCCAAGATGTTCAGGTTTGTCCCTTTTTTCAGGTAGCTGTCCTGGGAAATCTGCAACGATGCTCAATACATGTTGCCAGCTGTCCAGTTTTATGGGCTCAGGTTCATCCTGGATGTTCTTTTTTTTTTTTTGTACCTCAGAGGCGGCATCCCTAGTTATTCCACAGGGCCCCTGCCTCATTTAGTGCACAGGATGGGGATAAGGGGTGCTCTGGGAATGAATCAGGCTTGTGTAGTGAATGAGATGGTTTTCTGCAGGAAACTTGCCATGTTTTGTACAGCTACATGTGTGACATTTTATACAAATTACCTAATGTGCAATGTACACACAATTTGCTAAATACTGGAAACTTAACCTTATTGTCAATACATCCTGCTCCAAGCAATAGGACATAGCCCTGCACAAAACTTGGCAGCTATGAGGTCAGGTCCAGTAGGAGGATGGCAGGGGGTAAATGGGGGATTGCCGTTTGTCTGGGATTGCTAGGTCAGTGGCTACTAGAAGGTAGGTGGGAAGCTGGGTGCTGTCAAGAAGTGGCTGTAGAGATGGATTAAGTGCTGAGAGTGGGTTGGTCCTGGGATAAGGGTGCTGTTGGGATTCCCTGAGACTCTATCCACTTGGCTTCCCAAGAATTCATTTCAACTCCAGCCTTCATCACTCAGGTATCTTTATTTGACATACAGCAGTGCTAGGCTCAGTTTATCAGACTCAAATGTGTGGGCGGGGGAGGGAGGGATGCAGGGGGTATTATACGTCTCATTGCATTTACTGTACATTGCTTCACACATTTTTGGATTGGATTGGTTACTTTGCAGGAACCAATCATTGTACAGTATGTGCTGTCCACGCATTGTCCATGATTCAACTTCCTCTTTATCTCCATATTCCTAACTTATTTTGTCCTTTGTTATCTAGTTCACTGTAAATAGTTCCCTGGGTGTTATCCCTCGTATCTTAGTTGGCTCAGACATTCTCTCGTCTTAGTCTACTGACCTATTTACTTATCCTATTTAGCCCAAACATTCTGTTTTCAACCTGATTATTCATTTCCATCCCTAATTCTATCTTTCAAAAAATGAGGCCTCCCTCCATGTGTTAATTACTCATGTTCGCCCAGGCCTCACTACAGGATTGAGTGGGTGCTGGAATGCCTGTAAGTGTTGGTGTAGGTGGGTGGATGCTGACTGTGAATTGGTGGATGGGGTCCCAATCACCCAGGGGACAGGGAACTAGATGGTGGCAGGGATCTCTGTGGAGGCTTGTCTTGGGGGCAGGGAGTGTCTCTGTGATGGCTAGGCAGTAGGGGCTCAGTTTGGGTGCTGGCTGGAGAGCAGAGACTCTCTCTGGGGAACAGGGATTGGGAGACTGGCCAGGGGGACAAGTCTGGCTGGGAGAGCCTGGGGTAATGTTACATTATTTTGTTACATTCACAGCATGCACAAAGTTAAATTAGATACAAACATAAATGCCCCTGCTGGAAGGTTACAATGTAACACTACTTTATTTCTTAGAATTCAGAACACACAAGAACTCCAAACATAAAGAGAGAAAACAGGCTGCTCCCTAAGGCAGCAAGGAAGAACTCATCCCACCTTGCTTTAAGCTGGCTCTTTCCAGAATGACTTTTTCTCACACACTTTGCTAGAGAACCCTCTAGCCTGCAAGCAGGACCTGGAACATCCCCCTCCTTCCACTCTGCTCCCTTTGGCCTCACTCTTAAAGCGATAACTTGCATATCCAACAAAGTCTTCAATACACCATATCCTTCACCTTCTTTCCCTACAACCTGCTGCTGCCACAAACTTCTGCCTCCAACTCCCAATCTTTAGTCACTCCTGCTGTTGCTGGCTGCTTCCATGCTTAGATTCAGCAGGTGAAGTAGCCAGATGGGATGCAGCGGCCTCTAGAAGTTTCCAGCAGAACTGCAGCTTCTACCCAGATGCATGACATTCAGGCTGAGTTTCAGGAATACAGACAGGACTGCCATTTACATGAGTGTCAAGTGAGATTTAGGATACTTAGCTGAAGCTGGAAGTTGAATAGTGAGGGAAAGGAGAAAGGAAGATCTTTATGGTAATGGCAGGGGATGCCACCTTGGAAAATTGGGTTCTGACCCTGCCTCTCCTGCAACGTTCCTATATAATGATGGAATAATAACACAAATTAAAATTTTCACATGAAACCACTGTTCCTCATTTGCTAGCTACCCAACTCCTGGGCCCTGATTTGCAAGAGTGCTGAGCATTCAAAACTGCAGCTGAAGCCAGGAAAGACGGTCCCATGGTCAGAGTGCTGGCATGGGATTTGGGAGATACATGTTAAATACCCTGCTCCTCCACAAACTTCCAATGTGACCTTGGCAAGCCAATCTCTCTGACTCAGTTATCCATCTGTAGAATGAATATGACAGGGGAGTAGTGATGCTAAATACATTAAAGATTGCAAGGTGCTCAATTACCATGGTAATGGGGGTGGGCATATAAGTATCTAAGGTAGACAGTCAATATAATCTGTACTTTGAACATCTACCGGGCTACAAAAAATACTAAGTATTCTGAAAAATTAGGCCCTAGGCATTTCAAATTGGGCATCCAAAATTAGCGGACCCTTTCTGTGCCTCAGATTCCCAGAGGTAAAATAGAGATAATGATATTACTTTCTCTCAGGTGTATTATGAAGATAAATTCATTAATATTTGAGAAGCACTCAGGTACTACATTGATAACACCACAGAATAAGCCACGAGGAAATAAATGGCTTGGTTTGGATATGCAGTAAATAAGGCATGGGGTCACATACTGAATGAAGAGACTAAATAAACAGCTACCAGTTCGTGAGAAGTGTTCATCCTGCACACTAATGAAGCAGGGGTCCCATAGATAAAACAGTATATGATCATGTAAAGATTACATTCAAGACTGTATCATTACGCATCTGCACGTGGGAGCCAATTAGAGTTGCACAGGCAACCATAATTTTGACACTTCCAAACTTTCCAGTGCTTGACTTTGCAACCTTAACATAGCATAAAAAGTGTTAAAACAATAACTGAGATACGCTGGGGATGATCAATTTACCTTTTGGTTAATGTTATGGTATTTATGGGTTTTAGCTTAAGCTTTCCATGTTTGGTTAGGTAAGGCAGATAATCATCTGCTGTAGATTTGGACAAAATGCATACTACATTACAACCTTTTAAAAAACACCCATTAAATTTAGTATTGACCCATGTAAAACCAGAACATACACACAATATGCAGTTATTTTTTCCAGTTATTTCTTAGTATATTCTATTAAATCAACAACAAAGGAAAGGAAGCTGTCAGATCTGTCTTTCTGATAGAAGTACTGAAGAACATAGGTATAGCCTGTTTCAACTCAAGCATCACACTCACTGTTCACAGTATCATGCAGAGGAGCTGAACTTTTTGCCTCACAGGAGATATGAATATGTCAATCCTAAATGAAAAGGTAAAGTGCACACCAAGAATACACCTGAATTCATGGTTAATAATAATAATATGGAGATATACCTATCTTGTAGACCTAGAAGGAACCTTGAAAGGTCATTGAATCCAGTCCCCTGCCTTCACAGCAGGACCAAGTACTGTCCCTGACAGATTTTTGCCCCCGATCCCTAAATGGTCCCCTCAAGGATTGAACTCACAACACTGGGTTTAGCAGGCCAATGCTCAAACCCCTGTGCTAACCCTCCCCCATACTAAGCTATGCCTCCCCCCTTATTTTTGAATAATAAAGCAAAATACTTCTGTAAGGTGGTACAGAAAATGACCAATGCAAGGGAAAATACACAAGCTTGCTTCAAGGAAAGGTCTTAAAATTAACTAACAGGATTTCTTAGAATGTAAAGTAGGACCTACAGACACACTAAAGTGATCAAATATTTGTGACATTGTAAAGGGGAAAGCAATGGTGAAAATAAGGACATAACCACAGAAGAGCAGAGTACCCCAGGGGTTGGTCCTGGGGCTGGTTTTGTTCAACATCTTTATTAATGATCTGGATGATGGGATGGATTGCACCCTCAGCAAGTTCGCAGATGACACTAAACTGGGGGGAGAGGTAGAGATGCTGGAGGGTAGGGATAGGGTCCAGCGTGACCTAGACAAATTGGAGGATTGGGCAAAAAGAAATCTGATGAGGTTCAAATCTGATGAGAGTTCTGCACTTAGGATGGAAGAATCCCATGCACCGCTACAGGCTGGGGACCAACTGGCTAAGCAGCAGTTCTGCAGAAAAGGACCTGGGGATTACAGTGGACGAGAAGCTGGATATGAGTCAGCAGTGTGCCCTTGTTGCCAAGAAGGCTAACAGCATATTGGCCTGCATTAGTAGGAGCATTGCCAGCAGATCGAGGGAAGTGATTATTTCCCTCTATTCGGCACTGGTGAGGCCACATCTGGAGTATTGCATCCAGTTGTGCCCCCCGCCCCAAAAGGATACGGACAAATTGGAGAGAGTCCAGCGGAGAGCAACGAAAATGATTAGGGGGCTGGGGCACATGACTTATGAGAAGAGGCTGAGGAAACTGGGCTTGTTTAGTCTGCAGAAGAGAAAAGTGAGGGGGGATTTGATAGCCTTCAACTACCTGAAGGGAGGTTCCACAGAGGATGGAGCTCGGCTGTTTTCAATGGTGGCAGAACAAGGAGCAATGGTCTCAAGTTGCAGTGGGGGAGGTCTAGGTTGGATATTAGGAAACACTATTTCACTAGGAGGGTGGTGAAGCACTGGAAAGGGTTACCTAGGGAGGTGGTGGAATCTCCATCCTTAGAGGTTTTTAAGGCCCGGCTTGACAAAGCCCTGGCTGGGATGATTTAGTTGTTGGCCCTGTTTTGAGCAGGGGGTTGGACTAGATGACCTCCTGAGGTCTCTTCCAACCCTAATCTTCTATGATTCTTCTATGATTCTAAGATGTCTTCATAAACATCACAATTACACTCTTGATTTTCAAGAATCTGCAGGAGTCCACTGCACCTCTCTGAAGCTGAAGTGCCCCACAGTATAGAATGCCAGCAGAAGACCTGCCACAGCACTCAAGTCCAGCACTGGTGTAGCATGGGCATGGGGCAATGGTGGAGCAGCCTCATAGGAATCCTGTCACACCATGGGCAGGTACTCTGCACACACACACACACACAAAAAGCATACACTAGTATGGAAAGCCACATTAACTACACTCAGGGTTGGCAGACTGGAGAAGGGGTCACAGATCCATGTACAGATCCCTGTGCAATTGATGAGGGGTTGTCTGGGACCACTATTCCAGCCATCAGGCTGCAAGAGCACTTTGGCACTGAGTTTGGAGTGTGGACTTCATCTCCCCAACCAGTCCAGCTTCACAGAGCCCAAATACACAGGTTTTTCTACTTGTTGCCCTGACCTGACTGAATACCCATCTGGTTCTCCTCCCATTTGCTCTTCTGTCGGTTGCCTTCTTTCTGTCCCCTTCTTCTGATTCTCCACAGTTGGGACAAAGTAATTCACTTGTAGTGCTGCCTAGAACTCCACTCCCCTCTCCCTCTGAACTACTGAGTTGCTTCCCTTCTTCAAGTCTCACCTCAGAATCTTCCGACTCAGTGTCACTGAAAAATGTTTTATTACATTTTCTACGGAGGACACTGTAGAATGGGTTTGCTTTGTAGTGTGCTGTACAGAGCACACCCATGGAAAGAATGATTGCAAGCAACAAGAGAAGAAGTTCGACTAAGCTAAACACACCTTTCCCATTCCCATTTGTACAGGTATTGACACCCATTTTTGTACTAAAGAACAGACTCATATAATCAAGAGGGGACATAAGAAACTATCAAGGAAACTTGATGACAACAGAGAGTGAGGGAAAGAGGCTAACTCCTGTCATAGATTAAAAACTGGTTAAGAGAGAGGAACAATGATTAGAAATATATAGGCAATCTCAGGATAGAAAGAGGTTAACAGCGGTTGCCCCAAGTCATGGTAGTAGTTTCATTGTTGTTTCATATTTCTTAACCTGGAAAAGGGAATGAATAGGAGGTAGCAAAGTTTGCTGATATTTGCATGATATACTTTTGGTTATGGAAGTCTAGGAAGGACCATGAGGGTTTTGTAAGGATTCATGCCTAACAAAATTAGGGGTGTGAGCAATCTACTAGCATCTTAAATACTGGTGTGGATAAAGGCAACATGAAGCACAATGGACCTGGTACAAATATTGTTAACCTCAGTAGAACTCTTTCCACTGAATTAAATGGATTTTGGATCAGGCCCACTGAAAGGAACAACTTAACCTGTTCATACACAGTGTTAGTTTCTGAATTAGTTCTGACAGAAAAGACCTAGGCACCATTGTGGGCTAAGCAATAAAGAGCATTATTACAAAGAAAATAAAGAATTCAAAAATATTGTCAGGCTGTTTAATGGATTAAAATAGATGCATCTTCAATCAGCTCATTGCACATAAGGAAATTATAAAAGCTACAGAGAAGAACAGCAAGACTGGAGGGATGGAAATGCTTTCTTATGAGGAACCATTTAAAAGAGTATTCAGTGGGACTCTTCACGGGTTCAGAGTTCTGCACTAGAACTGATTTCAAGATCAGTGCCTCGGATTATTTTGGAAGGAAGAATAAGGAGACATAACAGGCACAATGAATATCTGAAATGATTAATGATACAGAGAGGGCAGTCTGGTTCATTTTTATCACTGTTACAAGAACAAGAGCACACTTAATTAAAAGGCTACAAACTTAAAATTGATAAAAGGAAACATGTCATACAGTTTATAACCAGACAGTGGAATTCACTACCACAAGGTTTTGAGACAAATAGTTTACAAACTTTAATTTAAAAGAATTAAAGGTTTCAACGGCAGATGTTGCTCTTATTCAGACACTGTGTGTTTGGATAAACTAGGAAGGGTTCCCCAATGCATCATGGCATGCCTTATCTGGTGATAAATGTAAGGAAGAAATTTGGTCCATAATACAGCATTGCACAAGTTAGATGCACTATTGTGGTTTTCCACTTTCACTGGACACACACATCAGTGGCTGCTTTTGGAGTTTAGATGGAACATTGGTCTTTTCCAGGAAGGCAGTTCTATTTTTCCTATAATAAAATAACCTCATTTATCATTAATAATCTGACATCTGCTTGAGGAGAAAAGAAAAAAAAATAGGAGGAAATAAAAAACTATCCCTGTAGCATAAGATAGAAAATTTCTTGTGTCAAAACTGCAGAAAAACAAGGAATCAGAGCAAGATATGTATGTGATAAAAATACTTTAAAAAAAAAAAAAAGGCAAATAGAGATTTATTTTGTCCTCATCTGGGTCTCACAGAACATAAGTAAAGTTTAGAATAAATGTAATTAGAGATTGGGTTGGAATACAGGTTAACTAAACATTTAGGGAGAAATCTTAGGTAGATTAAAGGCAATAGGTGTTCTGCCATGACTTCAATGGGACCAGGATTTCATCCTTCCTAATCTTCATTGAGCCCACAACTCTCTGATATCGTCTCATAAAATGACAGATGATATAATAACTAATAAGAAATTTTATTTCTAAATGCTCATAGCTGCGGTGTATTGAAGATTGTGTTGGAATTGCAAACTGTCACTTTAAGAGTAGCGGGGTTTCTTGGTCCTACTTGCAGGCTGGGGGACTCTGTAGTGAAGTATGTGATCTGGGCCTAGCAGCATTCAGTCTGGAAAAAGACAACCTACAAGAACAAGGTGGGGTGAGTTGTGCATCTCTGCTTCATGGAGCAGCCTGCTTTCTCTCTTTGATTTTGGTTACTTTGTGTTTTTCTGGACTCTAAAAATAAAAGTAGTGTTATATTGCAACCTTCCAGAAGGAGTATTTAAAGTTTATCTATTATCTCTTTGTATGCTGTGAACAGAACAATACCCATAAAAGGTACATCTACATTATTGGGACCAAGCTTTGAAACTACACATTTTCTGTAAACCAAAAGGTATTAAAAGTAGAAGTTTAGCAATCATCTCAACTCATCTTGGAATGGGAGTTTTACACATCTACATGGTAGAGTTGTTTGGATTTAAATCATAATTCTGAAAATTTCCTCAGTGTTTAAAGGATCTTCATGCACCTATATTCCTATTTATGCACATTGGTCCTGATTCAGCAAAGTACTCAAGCACATCCCCAATTTAGGGATGTGTCCCATTGACATCAATGGAACTATTTGCATACTTAAAGTAAGGCATGTTCTTATATATCTTGCTATATCAAGGCCACAAATTTCTCCTCCCATTGCCATCAATGTTAAAACTCCTATTGACTTTAATGGTGCAAGATCAAGTCATTATAGGGAGAAATTTACTTTATGCAGAAATTCACTTTATGCAGAGGTCCAGCACAAAACCAATATACCACTTAATTCCTTTTAATTTCAGCACTCAAAATAATTTTAAAATTTACAGTAATTTTTTTTTAAAAATCCCCTTTGTGCCTTAAAAGAGAAGCCTAATGTACAGATGTCAATCACTTTTACAGCATTTTCAAGAATTTCGATCTTTCATTAAAGAAAGAATTATCCTTTACAAACACTCTAGTTAAGAGTTTTATTCTATTTCTGATGTTTCCAATTCAGCCACTTGTTTATGTATCTGCACCATTTTCTAGTGTCTCTACCTTACATTTTAATTGAGAAATTCTAGTAGATTCAGAGTCAAATTATAATAAAGGGTCAAGAACTTCAAATCTAAACCCTAGCTAGCTGCAAAGATTGCCTGATGTGCATGATCCAGCGTTCTATGGGCAAAACAAATGGCCTTCAATGTTGCAGCTGCTAAGGGAAATCACAAAAGGGTCTGAGACATGAATTCCTCCCACCATGGGCCTAATCCAAAACCCGCTGGAGTCAATGGAAGACTTCAACAAGGTTTGGATCAAGACCCATTTATTTATAGTCCTTAGGTAATATTACGGGATACATATTCACCTACAGAAGACCAATCCTTGGCCCCTATTTTGGGGGGGGGGGGGGGGACATTATGAGCCTGATCTATAGACTGTTGTAGTCAAGTGAAAGATTCTAAGAGTCTTTGCTTCAAAACCTATAAGACCAGGAAAAATATGCTATATGGCCACTTAAATACAGAGAAGAAATATTCTATGATGATTATGGTTACAAAAGTGTCAGCCCTAAAATGGGTTTTGTCATGATTGAATAAAAAAAAAAATCATAAAATTATTTATTCTATTGTAACACAACTTGTATGGCACACACACAAAAAGAATAAAGCATCAATCACAGCTCCTGATATTAGGGAAGGGATTAAATAAAGTGGGGGGAAAAAGACATGGCAAAATATTGGACTAAATGTAAGTCAAGATAAAAGAGAATTGATTCATGAATAATAAATGTAGATCTCATTATATATCAAGAAGAACAAATCATAGCAGATTCTAGCTGAGTAAAATGATTAATAGCACAAGTTCAAATCACAGATACTGTGACTGAATATGAATAGGTCAAATTGTCTGGAGATGAGATGTTACAAACATATAAATGTGTGTCCTTGTGGCTAAGATAAAGTAGTGACAAGATATAGTAAGAGCATCTTATCACTCATTCACTGTTATTGTCCTCAGACACTTATGATTATCAGGGAAGAATATATAGAAGGTGACAAGGCTTAAAGATGGTCAAACGAGAATTACCAGGCAGAACTGTAAAAAAACAAAAAAAAACCCCACCATCTTGAATTCATCTCACGTGATCTCTTAATCCCATAGCTGCACTCCATGACAAAGTCATGGAATATACTTCCTCACAAAGTGAAGATGATTGAAATAATGAATGATTCCTAATTTTCAGAATAAACTGTTAAACTTATTCGGTATTCTACAGCAGCTGCATATCTATACATTATCAAATACAGGCAGATGATTCTGTCTTAGTGTCATTTCATTTCCAGCACACAAGTGAAAGGAAAACAAAATACATCTATGAAGCAAACCTGGGTTTGATGGTATGAATTTCCCTGCCTCCCACCCCCGTCTTTTTTTTTTTTTTTTTTACATTTCTATCAATAATTCCCTATTGTGAGCCAAAGCTTAACAAACTTGTGAAATAGGGACAGTATGTTTTAATCTCTAAAAGAGCTTGCTGTCCCATTTCACAACCAAATCTAACAGGTCTTTAGGGATGTAGAGAGGATAGAACAGGGTATTGCAGTCGCTTCCACAGGCTCATGGCAGAGCTTCTAAGCACTTTCTGCAACCCAGCTGGTTCTGCTGCAGGAGAGTTTTCTCCACTCACCTGGCAGGGCAGGAATCTCCCTGTTCCCTCCAGGCCCTTCCACCAGCACAAAGAATCATGGACGGATTAAATACCTCACACTTTTCTTTTTCAAACTGCACTGGGCTTGCTGTTGCAGGCCTGCTTACCTTTGTTCAGGGAGGTTCTGTCCAGCAGCAGACCAACTCAGCTCCCAGGCTCCAGTAAGGCTTCTCTCACTGGGAGCCACCAATCTGCTCTCCTCCCTGGTCAGCTCCCACCTGATCCAGGGTCAGCCCTTTTAACGCCTCCTTTCAGGCTTGATGCATATTGCAGGTATAGGGTGAAGTTGATTGAGTCCACAAGCTCCCATTAATCCCTTCTGTCCCGGTGTGGGGTTGGTACATGCCAACGCAGATAAGAACAGTCACTGGTGTAGGGAAAGAATGAGGACGACTCTATAGCTTGCTGGTTAGGGCACTTACTCATGTTCAAATCTCTGCTCCAATGACTAATCATTTTTTAAAATGGAACAGCTTCAGCAGAATAGAATGAGAAAGACCAATATGAAAATGTCCCATAGTCCAGTGGCTAAGACACCCTTCTGTAATGTGGGAAACCCAAGTTCAAATCTCTTTGTCACACCAGGCAGAGGGGAGAATTGAACTGTGGTCCCCCGCACCTCAGGTGTGTTCCCTAACCACTACTAGAAGTAATAATGGAGGAACTTTCACCTCCCTCACCCAGTCTGCTTTGTTGTGAATCTAGTTCTTTGCTTTTGTCAAAATGACTGAAATCAAAATGAAAAATTACAAGTTGAAATTAAACAAAATGTTGTGTCAACCCAACACTTTTTTTTTTCTTTTTACACTTTTCAATTCAACAGGAATCCTGAAATATTTCATTTTCTGTTCAACCCAAAATGAAACTTTGTTCTTCAGAATTGCAAGCGAACCAGAAAATCCGATATTTGCCTAGCTGTGGATTATATCCTATCTATAGAAAAACTGAAGTACAGGAAAGGTCAGAGATTTATTATATCTTCTATTATGATTTGGTATGGAAAATCTTATGTTCCATATATTAACATCTTTCAAAGTCACACAGAATAACACATTTTGTATGGCAAATCATATCTATATCGCTACATATATATATATGTGAGTGAGTGAGCAATATGTGTATCTATGTCTATAGACAGATAAAGCACAGAGTTACTAGTCTGAGGCAGCAGACTAATTCTAGGTTCAGAAACCTCCTAATTTACATAAATACAGTAACTCATTTCATTAACAGGTCATTAGGAACACTGGAAAAGAATGTAAAAAAACACCATTTTGGGGGCATTGAGAGTCCAAATGTAAAATTATGTCAAACCTTCCAAACCACAAGTCAAACCAAACAAGCTTTCAAATCACAAGTCAAAATATAGTCTGATTAAAGGATTGAGTCTGCACACCTTACTTATATGGGGTGGTACTGTCTCAAATGAGTAGTCCCATTAAGGTAAATGAAACTTGTCACGTAAGTACTACTCAGCATGAAAAATGTACAAAATTTGGCACTAAATGAAGTGAAATTCCTCACAAATATCCTATCTTAACTCTGCCTATACATTATGGTGTCTCTTTAGTGGTATCAGGATAAAGACAAGAGATTTAAAGGATTATATTAGCAGCAAAGTGAACTGCTGTTTTATGTAGTAGATCTGAGAGTGGCAAGAATCTTCAACATGAAAGAGCCCTCCAGTTACAACCTAGCTACTGTAACTAACTTGATCCATGGTTTAAGAATAACCTTCAACCCTGCTTTGTAATGTTGACTATCTGGAATAATAGGAAGTGTTATTGACAGAAGCAATAGCAAACTGAGGATAGTGCTAAAATTCCAAGAGTGAGCTGGGGCAAAGCTTAGAACGGATCTTGGCACAGGTAGTATAGAGTCAGGGAAAATTCCCAGCAGTGCACCTGCAGAAATAAGTGTATTCATACTAATAGGAGAGAATAGAGACCCGAACCATGCCCATTGAAATCAATGCAAGTGCTTCAATTGTTTCCAATAAGCATGGGATCAGCTCTAGATCAGGGGTCGGCAACGTTTGGCACGCGGCTCGCCAGGGTAAGCACCCTAGTGGGCCGGGCCAGTTTATTTACCTGCTGACGCGGCAGGTTCGGCCGATCGTGGCCCCCACTGGCTGCGGTTTGCCGTCCCGGGCCAATGGGGGCGGCGGGAAGCCGCGGCCAGCACATCCCTCGGCCCACGCCGCTTCCTGCCGCCCCCATTGGACCGGGATGGCGAACCGCGGTGAGTGGGGGCCGCGATTGGCCGAACCTGCCGCGTCAGCAGGTAAATAAACTGGCCCGGCCCGCTAGGGTGCTTACCCTGGCGAGCCGCGTGCCGAACGTTGCCGACCCCTGCTCTAGATGATGTGCAATGGCCATCAAAATTAGGTGTGAGCTGAAGTTTGGATATTATGGATTCCAGTAAAGGTTTGTTTGCTTGTCCATCTGTATAACTGGTATTATTGGCCATATGAAAGTCAAACAGCTTGTATATATTTCATATTTGATGTACTCAAACTATAAGCAGGTGAAACGTAGATAAAAAATAAAAGCAGGCAACATGAAAAATGGTATGATTTCCTGAAATGTTATCTGAAATTAAATTCTACCCCTTGGTTCCCTCTCATCTAATGATGCTGTACTATGGGCCTGACCCCATCGCTCTGATTCAAGCAAAGCCTCCATAGATTCAATGGAAGTTTCTCTTGAGTAAGTGTAGGAGAGGGTTCCTAAATTTAATATCCAAAACAGCCATACTAAGCAAAATCCTAGAGCTGAATCTCCAATCTAGGTATGAGTTTGCCAGTATGAGCTTTGCGTTTGAACATCCTGACATTTGGGAAAATTCAGATGCTGATCCGAACTATAAAATTATGGAGTGTCTCGAGCCGGGGGTATGGTTCTGCCTTCTTGTCTCTGCCTCCTTCCATTATTCCCAACAACTCTTTATCTGAAGGATGTCAAAGAATCAAGAGTTATCACTAAAACCAAGCACATCATATTGCCTTTTCATCATATTGCCAGCTTCTTGAATAGTGGGCACTTAAGTAAATATCACTTAGAGAGAAACTAGAGCTGATCAGAAAATGAAAATTAAAAAAAAAAAATCACACCAATATTTCACAGTTTTGATTTCTGGTATTGGTCATGTTTTTGGCAACCTTTTCTGAGCAGTTTTAATGAGAAGAGACCACCTCTGAGAACCATTATTTCAGTCATTGGTTTTAGGAAGGCTTTGGCCTGTCTCGGCTATAACTGGCCATTGATACTCTTCTTGCAACACATATCCAGAGGGCATTTTCAATTAAGCTGGAAATATTTACCAGAAAACAGCAAGTGGGGTTCAGTTTTAGGGCTGTAAATTGGTTATGAATCTTGACAGCTAATATATCTCCTCTTGAAGATAATGATGGATAGACTGAAAAGCTGTAGCATACTATTAACAAGTTATGGACAATGTCCCTTAAGAGTGTCACTGGCCATTGAAATTAATCTTAGGGTAAAAGATCAAATCACTGTCCATTTACAACTTGGAGATGACTGAATAAATGTTTGAACGGGACATTTATTTCTCATAATTTTGTGTCAATCCCTCACCTCCCTATTACATTAAATGTATTTTAGATGAGGGAATTATGCTCATGATTATGGATCATCTAGACATGGGGATGATAGAAATAGGCTAACCCAACAACATTAGAGTTTTAGATATTCATGCCCAATATCATAAGCACCAAATAACCAACCCCATGCAAGCTCTAGATTTATGCTCTTCTATTAAGAGGACAAGCTTGACTCCTTGCAGCTCCATGTCAGTTTTTCCATGACATTCACCATCAACCAACCTGGGCACATCAATTGTTATGCTTATTTTGAAAGACTTTAAAGGGTCTTCTGAAAATCAGGTTGCTTTAAGGGCAACCAAAACTTGAGGCCCACAAGATAACTAGTCACTTTCCAAAATGTAGACCACTTTCTTTTTGTACAAACCTATGAACCAACGGACACTTGATTGTTCAATCTGCTGCATGCTACATTATAGTCATCAGGTGACTTTATAATAGGCTTTTGCCCAATGATATTTACCAAAACTATCTAAAGCAGAGAATGTCCTGTCAAAATGCTATACACAATGTACAGTGATTTATATGTTGTATTACTTAGTGTTGGTGGTCTACACAAGAAGGATGACTTAGTCTTCCATTTTTCAATCTAATGTTTTGGTGGCATGAATTTTGACATACTTTATTTGAAGACAGATTTTCGTTTGTCATTTAGAAGTTATGATTAGTTGTTTTTGTCATAGCCGTAATGTGGTGTACAATGGTGACAACTAAAACTGTCACATCATGAAAAGGAAAATATGCATGGCCTTCTGCAATGTCAGAGTCTAAAATGTGGGATTTGGGGATCGCTCAAGTAAGAAGAATTTGTATTTTTATTAAATTTGTGCTAATTTTAGCTTTCATTATTCTAATCTGTTCTCTTTAGGTCCTTATATCCTGCTTATCACTACAATCTCTGTATATTCAGTTCCACAAACAAATGTGGTCCCACTGAAGACACTGGTAAAACTTCCACAGAGTTCAATGGTAACAGTGTTGGCTTAATGCTGAGTGCTTTTGAAAATCCCACTCAAACATGTTGAGTGGCTTGTCCACACATCTGTGGCAGAGTCAGGAACAGAACCCAGATTGTCAGACTCCTTTATCTATCATTATTCATATTAGAAAGCATGTCATCCCAATAAGCCAAAGAACACTCATTGAAGTCATACCATGGAATCATTTAACCCCACATGGGTAAATACCTGGTAATGTCAGTGGGTCAAGTTTCACAACCATTCCACTAATACCAATATTTGGAAATATGCTTCTCTTCAAAAGGCAGAGGACTGCAGCTGAGATATATGTTCAGGAAATGTTCACTTGAAAGTCTTTTACTGAATCACTAGGAATTGGCCACCCAGTCACCAACTGTTCCCTCTAGCATAACTACTACGCTGTTCTTGCACATACAGCAAGCAAATACACTGCTTATATGCCAATCGGCAAGGATTTTTGGCACACTGGGAGACGTGCTGGCTGCTGATCAGTGCAGGCTGGGTCCTCAACATATGTAGCATCTTATGTTGTGAAAATGAGTTTGCAACTGTTGAATTTTGAACACCGCTTTTGTGGCTTAAACCCCACCCCCAAAATAAGTTGCCCCCCAAAATCCATCACTGTCATGTTGTTAGGCTGACTCTGGCATATAGAAAAAGATCATTTCCATAGACTGAGGTTAGGGTCTTGAATCAAAGCCTTGGGGCGAGGAGGGGGAAGAAACAAGTCTTTTAAGTGTGTGTGTGTGTGTGTGTGTGTGTGTGTGTCTGTGTGTCTCTGTGTGTGTACACACACACAGAGAAAAAAAGTTGTACTGTAGACACAAATTCATACATACAGTGCCCTATAACCCTTCTTATCCAAAGCCCCTTATTACCCTAATTTAGGTTTTGTTCCCAGACAAGCACCACTTACATGGAATTTCTCCCCTCCTCTATGAATATGAATAAATTACTAAGCCCCGGCTGTCTGAGCCTAAATAACTCTGTAATGCCAAGAGTTATATCTTCACTACAGTTGTAGTGACAGAGGTAAACGAGGCCATCCCAAGAGCAGTTGCTTCCAATTATTTCGTTTTTCACATGGCCGGGGCTTTATCCTATTTCCTGATGCATTTTTCAAAGCAAGATGTCTTTTTTTTTTTTACTAGACTTCTCATATCTGTGGCAGAACACCCTAAGCTTAGCCCTGAGGTGCCTAATGGAAATAGATATTTCCCACATTCCAGGGTTAATTTAACAGAAATTGAAACATCACACTACTATTACCTTATTTCCTTACACTGTGTTTTTCATGGATTTTATGCTGTTTCTAGAGGATCATTGCAGTAATGGAAAAATATAGAAAAGACTTCAGTTCCTTAAAACCAACCCTTTTGCAAATGCAGCAAATACCTCTCTGAACCAAGAGTGGCTCAGATATTAAGCTGATGTTTACTGCACTTAGTAAAAAGAAATCTAAATGTCAGCACCAGATATTCCCTTCTACTGTAGGAACCAACTGTAATTATCACAGGAAAAAATGTGCAGCCTCTCATACCTTTTAATTTCATAACGTTTTAGCAGCAATATAAGCATTAATAAACAGGAAATTTCTCAACACAAATACTTGAAGTTTCAATTATCCCTTTATCACTTTACAGAGAACTGTATGGCTGCAAGCACTGTTTTCTTGTCCTAACTGAAATTATTTGGTGCCAAATCTGCTATTTTATTTTTAAAACAACCATGGGATCTATGAATAATAAAGACATTCTGGAGTTAAAAAACACATTCTTTCTGAATCACCCTGCCATAGAAGTGTTGAATATTTTCCATTGTGTTGTCCTTAAACTATCATAGAGCATATAAGAATTCTATAGATAGAAATGAAATACTGATATTAAGAGTAAGGACTAATTCTGATGCACTGACAATTATTAAAACAGGTTTCACATTCAAAGGTGACAGCTAGACTAATGTGGAATTTAAAAGACAACACACACCACTGTGGGCAAGCATCAATTTAACTTATTTCTAGTGATGCAATTTCTTTGTTCTATAGGTATAGTCATCCAGACTGTTATAGTATTTCTCCTTGTACATACTGTACAGTAATCTATTAAATGGCAAAATGAAAATGGGAACAGCTGCCTCTTAGTACCTACTTTTGTATTGTAAAGTTCCCAGTATATGGTGTGACAAAGTTCCTCCTCTACCTTGGTGAGTCCTGCGCTTATTGGCGGATTTGCTCGCTTCACAGATCCACCCTGTGGGTCAGGAAACAGTCCAGAGACCTTCCCCTCTGGTAGAAGCTATAGTCCAGGTCAATTCCTCCCGTGTTTGATCAGGAGTTGGAAGGTATGGGGGGAACCCGGGCCCGCCCTCTACTCCGGGTTCCAGCCCAGGGCCCTGTGGACTGCAGCTGTCTATAGTGCCTCCTGTAACAGCTGCATGACAGCTACAACTCCCTGGGCTACTTCCCCATGGCCTCCTCCCAACACCTTCTTTGTCCTCACCACCGGACCTTCCTCCTGATGTCTGATAACGCTTGTGCTCCTCAGTCCTCCAGCAGCACACCCTCTCACTCTCAGCTCCTTGAGCCTCTTGCTCCCAGCTCCTCACACTCACTTCCTCTTCTCTGGCTCCCCCTGGCTTGACTGGAGTGAGCCCTTTTATAGCATCAGAGGGGCCTTAATTAGAGTCAGGTGCTTAACTGCCTCACCTGACTCTTAGCAGGTTAATTGGAGTCAGGTGGTCTATTAGCCTGGAGCAGCCCCTGCTCTGGTCACTCAGGGAACAGAAAACTACTTATCCAGTGACCAGTATATCTCCCTTCTGCTACTCTGCTGTTCCCAACTGGTCTGGGTCTATCACAATGGAAACAAGTTTTTTTTATTTAACATTTAAGGGACCAAACCTGACTTTTTCCACCATTTTGCCATTTCAATCCCATTGACATTAAGATGGCTATAAATAGGAGCCATGCGGCTTTCCATCCCAGTCATGACAAGCAGTAGAATCTAGCAGGGTTAGAGCAAAGGACTTCATCAGGAGAGCTAAGGTCAAATCCAGGCTCTGCCACTGAGTTACCTTGGGTAAATAACTTCATTTCTCTTCTTCAATTTCCCCATCTCTAAAATCTTGATAATACTTAGTCACTTATCTTCTAGGAATTCCATAAATTTTAATGAGTGGTTTTTGTAAGGAGCTATGAAAATGTCTAGTGTCATGTAAATGTTAAGTGCTATTAAATCCCTGGATATTCTGAAAATTTTGCTGAGGAGACAAAAAAGGTACAGCAGTAGGAACATATCGGCACCTTTGGGGAAAACATGATAACTGGGGACAGATAGATATTGTACTATCCACGACAACCATGGAAAAATTGAAAATCAGATCACCAAGAATTATCCAGCAGAACTGGGGAAAGCACAAAAGAGTTGCCTAAAAAATATAAAGCAAAGGATTTCTGGGAGGTGGGCTCACAGCACCATTTTGTGAAGAAGCCAGAGGAGAGGCTGCATTTGGGGAAAGAAAAAAACCTATGGGACAGTGAGTAGACAAGTTGGCCACCCCTGGAAGAGGAAATGCATAGGAGGTTAATGCCACAAAACACTTGAGACAGGGTAGCAGACTTGAAGACTACTCTCCAAAACAAAGCCAGCAGATAACATAAGTTGGGTCCTATTGTGGGAGGAAGGTTCCAGAGGAAGGGGCATGTGGCTTGGTTAAATGGTGGTGTTACCAATGCTCAGGTAAGCTTTCGAAAAAACACTGGAACTTTTGTGTGCAAATCTGAATCAAACCCGAAGCCATTGACATTCATCAGCCATTATAGCTAATTTGTATTCTACTTAGTAAAGAGGAATTAGGAGACATTCCAAGATGTCAAAGGTAAGACGAAACTTACGCAGGCTGTACTGCTGATTAACACAAACATTGCAACCGAGAGTTCAACTAAGGAAGCAAATTATTCTCAAAATATGAGAGTCTGTGAGTTTCAACTGGCAAGGAACTTCCACACCCAGGGGAATGTGTGGAGAAGTGTGTAACTAGTAAACAAAAAGTTAAAGTGGACTCAGCTTTCAAAGACAATGATGCAGAATTCCTACTACCCCTGACTAGAGGAAAAATCCTGGTGGTTGAAGTAATTACCACTCAGATATGAGAGGATTTTTAAAAAGGTCAAAGTCAGGATAAAAAGGCAGGAAATGCACATTGTGGGAGACCTGATCTCACAATTCTCAGACTAGGAGACAGTAGCTGACAAATATAAATAAAGAAATACCAAATGGTGTTGTAGGGAGAGTGGAACAGAGGGTTTTTTCCCCTGCTAAATTGTTTATTGTTTTGCTTTGCAGAAGTGGGTAAGCTGCTAGACTAACACATTACATTTTTAATGGCTGTGAAGGACATCTAGAGCATAGGATAGGCACTTTTTGTATGTATTATAACCACATATGGCTGTTTGGATTCTAACACCTATTGGGACTGCATACAAGCTGGCTAAACTTAATAGCACTTTTGGTGTGCAAGGAAGAAACAGCAATACAATTTTGAAACACACTATAACAGGATGGTTGGGGGGCAGAAGCCAGCCAGCCCTGTGTAGAGGCAGAGCCCAGGAAAGTGGATTATCAGAACCAGCTGGGAAGTGCTCAAGTGATTCTGTTAAAAGCTGAGAGAGCGCAGTTGAAGAGGAGAGCTGCAGCAAGTGATCGGGCTCCTATGGCAGACCCTGATGGGGGAGCGGGATGATGCAAGAGAAAAGGTCTCCTCAGCTTGTTTTGGTCAGCAGAATGGCTTTGTTTTGTGAGTTGTGTGTGTTGAGTAATAATCTGAGCCCTGAGGGAAGGCCCTGATCCAAACTTATTGTGGTGTCAGTCCTTCTAGGGCTGGGGAGATAGGTCATCAGTCTAACACACATGCATGGACACAATTATACCTACACAATGTGGGGTTGTTCAAATCCAGAGGTGTGGCCCCATTTCAGAGAAAGTTCATGAAATTCAGACCTAGGTTTGGATTCTAAAGACCCCAATGTTCAGGGAGAAGGGGTGGAAACAAGATTTTGTTTGGGGACCATTTCCACTTCCAATGTACAACAAAGAACACATTCCTGTGAGACAATGGGAAATGTGCACTGATATTTCTTGAGGTTCTTTACGATCAATTGAGCAAAGAAAGTTTTCACCCTGAGTCCTAGGAAAACTACCTCAAAGGATAGATATAATGTGTGTGTATACGGTGATTATTCTTATTTTTGGAGTGTCTCATTCAAAGATTTGATGGTACTCTTGGCACCAAGGGAGAACATAAAGTGATGGCTCAAAAGCTTTACCTACATCCATTTTTTAACAGAACAGCAGCTTGATAGCAAGCTCTTTTTAAAAGAAGGCAATTTTCTCTGTGCAGCTCAAGAACAATGGACACCAATGGGGAAGGCACCAACACTTGATGGCACTGCCCAGTAAGAAAGCAACTGCAAAGTCAAAAGTTTAACAAAAATAAACATGTAAATGCTGTACTAGAAATTGTCAGTTCTCTCTCCCTTTCAACCCGGGGCTGCCTTTGATAGGCACAAGTGTATGTTTTAGTGCTCTGCAGGATGAAACACATATACATGGTCATGCTCTATAACAGCTCTTTGAAACCAGATCACACAATAAGAAAACTCTTACAGTAAGGCTTGGCCTACGCTACAGAGTTAAGCTGCCTTATGTCAACCTGTTGATTTATCTATGCCAGTGTACACACTGCAGACTTGCTCCTGCCAATGTAAGTACCCTACAACAACAACAACAACAACATAACTTAACCTCCGCAAGACCTTATGTCGGTGTAGTTATGGTGATGCAATGTCTGTCTAGACACTGTGTCCCTTACTTCATCTGTTGGCTGTCTTGTCAATTTCATGACTCCACTGGAAAGCTGACTTCTGGCTCCCCAGCCAGGCTGCTGCGGGGTCTCCACTCCAACCCAGGCTGCTACCCAAGCTCCCAGCTTGGGTTGCCGCCTGGGCTCCCAACTGCAGCCCACTGGACTCTGGGTGTGGATCTCCCCGCCGGAGACCAGAAGCCCCAGGCAGCTTTCTCCTTCTCCACTCTCCCCATGGGCTGGGAGGGGAGATGCCCCAGGGGGCAGTGGGGCTCCCAGTGGGAAGCTGTGTGGAGCTGAGAGCCTTGGCTCTCAGCACCCCTCAGTCGGTGGAAGCACTTCTGGTGAGGACACACATCACTGACAGGTAGTGTGGACATCAGCCACCGCCATAATTACGGTGGTGGCTATAAGTCAACTAACATAGGTCAATTTAAGATTGGAGTGCAGCCATGCCCTTAGAGCTAGAGCTAGAAAACACCGAGCACAACAACTCAAAATCATTTTATTATGGAGGTTTTTAAATAGTGCATCTGTTATTCTTTTAATTTTATAAAGCCAACCTTGTTTAACAGTTTGTACTGTGTGTTGCATATTTGTCTGCAAATGTATACATACACATGTATACAGTACCTTCATTCCAAGGTTCTTGAAGCTTTACCAGTATTAATGAATCAAGCCTCATAGCTAAGTATTATCATTGTCATTTTACAGAGGGGGAAACCGATGAGCAAAGGGATTAAATGACTTGCCCAAGGTCACAGAGAAGTGTTTGCTGGAGCTAGGAGTATAGAACTCCTAGTTCCCAGTCCACTTAATGACACTTATTCATCAGGCAATGCAGCTGTTAATTACATGATCCCCACAGTAACATCATAGTTCTTAAATATTCCATCACAGATTGCTTGGGATAGATTTCCCCTTTACTATGATTTTCTGGTCTTGTACCACTGACGTGCTGAAAAAGCTTGAAAAAAATTGTATAGAAATAGACTACAGAAGCGAATAACTCACTTTGAAGTTCTGACTTTAAAAAATGAAGGCTTAGCCAAACTGTTGTGAAGCCAGAAAATTAGGCTTAAAAGGGAAACTAATTGAACTTAAAGTCAAGTATTTTTTAAAATTTAATTATATGACAGTTGCACTCCGATCCTGAATACTGCATTAGAATATTTTAAAGTATCTTGCACAGTTTAAAACAGCACATGTAACCTCAGCACCTTAAATGAAACATACTAAGACCTCAGTTACCACAAGTTATCACACACAGTCTTCTTGTACAGGGCAAGTTCAACTAACCTACCTGGGCCATTAGTAGTAACTAAGTGACACATCTGTCCTCCACAAAATGCACCTCTAACGGGGCACACTCACAAGCACCCCCTTGGCCAAGTGCATGTGCCTGCACTCTCTCTGTTCGTGGTGGGTCTTTAGTGATTCACCTCCAGCTGAATCACACATAGTCTGTCTTTGAGATAAAAGACAAGCAAAACCCCTTCCGGGGTACAAGTCCAACA
The DNA here is from genome assembly GCF_028017835.1 of Emys orbicularis. NCBI lineage: Eukaryota > Metazoa > Chordata > Testudines > Emydidae > Emys > Emys orbicularis. Next base: position 15,171,844 of record NC_088693.1, on the reverse strand, counting down.
AGGAACTCTCTCAGTGGCCTCTGCAATGTTTCCCTCAAGTTGTCCCTGCTCCGGGATAGAGCAGTGCCCCAGAGCTCCCTCCCTGGCAACAATGTCTTCACCCTCTTAGGGCCTTAATGGCTGCAGCTCTCCAGCTGGGCCGCTGCAGTTCATTTCCCCCTCTGGGTTGCCTCAACATCCAGACCACTTTCCCCAGTGGCTAATGGCAGGGGGGAGACCCAAGCCTGCCCACTACTCCAGGTCCCAGCCTAGGGACTCTGTAGATAGCAACCATATTCTGTGTCCCTTTATCTATGTCACGCCGCTGCTCTAATTCCCTGGGCCACTTCCTCGCAGAGTCTTCACCCTTACCTCAGAGCTTTATACTGATGGAGTCCCAGCAACTAGCTCAAGGCTCCTTCTCCCTCTTCCTGACAGCACTGCCCTGTCCAAGGTCCTGCACTTCTCTCAGCCAACCAGCCTCCACACCTCCTCCAGCTCCAGCAAGGAACTGAACTTACTCTGGTCCTGCAGCTCTTCTTATACTAACCTGCTGGGCCCTGACTGGCTGTATCCCACTCAGCCATGCTAGGCTGCTTGGAGGATCCTCTCCACTGCCCTTTTATGGGGCAGGATGTGGCAGGGCCACGAGCCTTCCAGCAGGGGGCCTCAGAGGGTCTTGTTTACCCCATCACGGCACCATACTTTGTCAGATATTGATTGTCAATATTTTGGGGAAGGAGCAGCAGTGAGTTAAACTTTTTGGTGTGTGTAAAGGTCTTCTCTTGCTTTCTTTCAAGAAGATTAGCCATAAAGAACTTGATCCTGCAAATATTTACACATAGGAATAACTTGAATCACAAGAGTGTTATTATTAAATTTATTATGACAGTGTTTAGGGACCAGGTGAGAATGGGGCCCCTTGGTGCTAGGCATTGTAAAAACATACAACGAAGCAGTTTCTGTGTTAAAGGGTTTACATCTAAAATGACAAAACACAAAGGGTAAGGAAAGTGACATAACATACAAGTGGCATGCTGGTTTGCAAACATCATGTTAGTTCCCTGGTTTTATTTTATTTTTTATTATTTAAATCCTTTCCCTGGCATTTTGCTAGATGCAAAGACAAACAGGAATATTCACACTGAGTTCAGTAATTTGGTAAATAACTCCTGTGCATAAATGTTTGCAGACTCAGGCCCTAACTCTTGAAGGAAGATGTTGAATTTGGAATAAACCAGAGAGTCTGTGTTGTTATTGCGGGGGGTGAAGTGGGGATAAGGGAAAAAACGGGGCAGAGGAGTGGTTAAAGTGGGTTATAGATTTTTATGATAAGCCATAAACCCGGTGTCTCTATTCAGTACATGATTTTTTGCATCTAGAAAAGTTATGAATTTAAGTTTCCAGGCTCATCTTTTGAAGGTGTTGTGCAGGTTTCCTTTGGGGATGAGGACTGAGAAGTCAGATATAGAGTGATCGCTTTCTTAGAAGTGTTCACCCACAGGTGACAAGGTGTTTTTGTCTTCTATCATTCGTTGTGTGAGTTTATTCAAAAGTGTAGTGACAGTCTTGTTTTTCCCACATAGGTGTTATTGGGGCATTTAGTGTACTGGATGAGGTACACATGTTCTGATAAGCATATATGGGACCCGTGGATCTTGAAAGGTATGTGCTGGGAGGTTTTGATCATTGCCAGCAGTGCAGATACGTCTACAAGTTTTGAATTTGTTGTTCTGGCAGGGTCTGGTGCCGCTTTGAGTTGGTGTGTCCTGGTCTGTGGGGATCTTCCTTCTGATGAGGTTGGAGAGGTTGCGGGGGGAAAGGAGTCAGGAAAGACTTCTTTCAGGATGTGGTCCCCATCAAGTATGGGTTGTAACTGTTTGACAATACCTCATATGGGTTCCAGTGTGGGGTAGGAGCTGACAACTAGAGGTGTGCAGTCAGAGTTGGAGGTGGGGGGTATTTCTGTACTGAAGCAGGTTCTCTCAGTATATTTGGGTGGCCCATTCAAGGACGTGATCTACTTCTCTAGTGGAGTGTCCTTGTTCGATTAAGGTGGTTTTAAGTGTGTTAAAGTGTATGTCCCAGGCCTGGGAGCTTAAATGCATAACTCTGCAAGACACTAAAAATCATGGTTTTAATAAAGATACTGGATTTATGGTTTATTACAACAATCTGTAACCCACTAATCCCCCCTTTTTTGTCCTATGATTGGAGAAGTGCTAACAGGCCACTTCCCCTTGAATGGTCTCAGAATATGGTGTAAATTGCTTATACTGTTCCACTTTCTATGTAGTTGTGACAGCAGGCACCTTTCCCAGACCTGAAGAAGAGCTCTCCATAGCTCAAAACCTTGCCTCTTTCACCAATAGAAGTGGTCCAGTAAAAGATGTTACCTCACACACCTTGCCTATCTGATATCCTGGGATCAACATGGCTACAACAACACTGCAAACAACACACTGCATTTCACAAATTATGATGCTTATAGATAATCTCTGATCATAAATCAGACTTTTTTTCTATTCATGTGTCATAACTATAAAGGGAAGGGTAACAGCTCTCCTGTGTACAGTACTAAAATCCCTCCTGGTCAGAGACTCCAAAATCCTTTTACCTGTAAAGGGTTAAGAAGCTCGGGTAACCTGGCTGACACCTGACCCAGAGGACCAATAAGGGGACAAGATACTTTCAAATCTTGGGGGGGGGAAAGGCTTTTGTGTGTGTCCTTTGTTTAAGGGGTGGTTCGCTCTTGGGACTGAGAGGGACCAGACATCAATCCAGGTTCTCCCCATCTTTCTAAACAAGTCTCTCTTATTTCAAAATTGTAAGTAAAAGCCAGGCAAGGCGTCTTAGATTTACTTTGTTTTCTCAACTAGTAAATGTACCTTTTACTAGAGTGCTTATCTTTGTTTGCTACACTTTGAACTTAAGACAGAGGGGAGTCCTCTGAGCTCTTTAAGTTTGATTACCCTGTAAAGTTATTTTCCATACTGATTTTACAGAGATGATTTTTACCTTTTTCTTTAATTAAAAGCCTTCTTTTTAAGAACCTGATTGATTTCTCCTGGTTTTAAGATCCAAAGGGGGTTTGGATCTGTATTCACCAGGAGTTGGTGAAAGGAAGGAGCGGGGAAGGGTCAATTTCTCCTTGTTTAAGATCCAAGGAGTTTGGATCTGTATTCACCAGGGAATTGGTGAAAGGTTTCTCAAGGCTTCCCAGGGAGGGAATTCTTGAGATGGTGGCAGCGGACCAGAGCTAAGCTGGTAGATAAGCTTAGAAGTTTTCATGCAGGCCCCTACATTTGTACCCTAAAGTTCAAAGTGGGGATACAGCCGTGACATCATGATTAAAGGATTGTACCAATTTTAGGAAGATCAATAATATTGAGGCAGGAAAAAATCTTCCTTATGAATATGGAGAAGGCAGATTAAAAAATGAAAGCAGGAGAAAGCAAATGAGAAGGAAGTCAGAGGCAGAAGAAAGAAAGAACCCACGGTGCATTGAGTAAAGAGAAAGACTTAACTAAGGGATATATGAACAATATTGTTCTTCAGATCAGCAGACTTGACCTTAGACTTGTATTTCTCCCATCCATCTATATATCTGAGTGATAGCTTGACTCCAGGTCATAAAAGCAATATATCCTAAATACTATACCCTGTCAGTCTGGGTTTGTAAACATTTGATGTAAAAAATGACTGTATGCCACCTCAAGTCCTAGCCATAAATACCATATAAAAAGCCAGTGAAAACAATAAAGGCATATATGAGATTGGAGGGAGTTCTTAAAAGTACACTATAATGTCACTGGTGCTTACAGTGGGACCAAACCCTGCTGTCCATTACCCTGGTTCAAATTCATGATTATATGGGAGAATCTTAGGGTTTGAATATAAACACTTCAAGCAAAAATTGGTAAGGACTTTAAAAATATGGCAATTTATACACAGCAAACACTTCTGTTTAGACCCATAACGTTTAAGGCCAGAAGGAACCACCAAATCCTCTAATGTGACCTCCTGTTTAGCACAGGCCACCAACACCACACAACCATCGCCATACTAACTCCAACAACCAGAAATAGACCAAAGCATTACAGCCTACAGGAGATTCATCTAGTGTGTACCACAGGAAAAACATAGGAGGGACTGAGGTGCAAAAGGCCCCAACAATGGCAGGAACTGATTAAGTGAGATAAACCCAGATGATCCTGGCAAGTGACCCGCTTCCCATGCGGTGGAGGATGAAGGCAAAATAACATCACTGTCATGGGGAAATTGCCCTTTATGGGGAATTAGGGTCAGTTTGCCCATGACTGCCTTATGAAGGTTCCACCTGGGTGTAATTGTCTGCCCCAGGTGGCTGATTAGTAAATAAGCACCTGGACCTAATAAAGGTTAACCAAGCTTAATTAGGGGAATGCCCAAGAGAGATAGGAAGCTTTTGTGGAGAGGAGCTCCCAAGAAAGGCCTGAGCCAGAGAGCTGAGCCAGGAGCCTAGATGGTGAGCTCTCCAGGGAACCCACCAGAATGGGAAACCTGTAAGAGGTACTCCTAGAGAGAGGAGCCTCCTAGACAGAGGGCTGCAGTTGACGGGCATCCAAGAGAGCTTGGTCTCAGCCAGGTGGTCTCCCAGGCACAGGCTGTCCCTGGAGAAGAGTCACAGTGGTTGGACCTCCCTGGACAACTCCAGGAAAGGACCTTATTCCAATAGAGACATCAGGTCTGACACCAGGGCAGAGACCAGAATTGAGAGAACTCCTATGGGAGAGGCTAGATAAAGGCAAACATTGGCTTGGGTGGGGGGACAGATGGATTAATAATGACCAGGTCACCCAACTAAGATGTTGGGTTGAAAGTTTTGTTTATGTTCTGTGTTGGCTTTTCTGTTAATAAATGAGCCCCTCCACAATGGTCAATTTTTAATTAATGCCATTAACTCATGATGAAGAAAACAAAATCACTTCAAGAATTTATCTTGGAGAAGCCAAATATTCCTTTGGGACTGGTGTCCTGATTTCAAAAATACCGTGTATCACCACATCTAGACTGGATCTAGACTGTTCTCAGAGGTACCAGATGACAGAACAAGGAGTAATGGTCTCAAGTTGCAGTGGGGGAGGTTTAGGTTGGATATTAGGAAAAACTTTTTCACTAGGAGGGTGGTAAAGCACTGGAATGGGTTACCTGGGGAGGTGGTGGAATCTTCTTCCTTAGAGGTTTTTAAGGTCAGGCTTGACAAAGCCCTGGCTGGGATGATTTAGTTGGGAATTGGTCCTGCTTTGAGCAGGGGGTTGGACTAGATGACCTCCTGAGGTCCCTTCCAACCCTGATATTCTATGATCTAACTACTTAATCCCTCCAAACTGGCATTAAAACCAAATGCAATCTAAAATGGTCCACGAGAGAGTCACCGATGGCTTGACTGCTCTCCCACCCACATCGGCACAGACCATCCAGGATTAACCAATCCGCCTTTGCTCATTTCATATGTAACGTGGTGTTGACTGCTGTCAAACAATGGACACAGGACCAAAAGGTCTGGTGTGCATTGGTCCCTGTCAAAGAGGCAAAGTTTCTCAAATGCAGAGGCTAGAGCAACTGAAAATGGAGCCAGCACTTTCTCCTATTATATACTACCCAGCTTACCAAAATGGTTTACAGAACCGGAAACAAAGGAAAACAGTAGGAGACTCTCCAGTACCCTGCGGGATGAGGCAATACCCAGTGTACAAATAGCTTTTAGCAACTTAGCCAGTGTAACTCTTCAACCTCAGTTTTTTCAGTGTCACGAACTAGAAGGAGATTGAATCTGTACAACATATTCCTCCTTGTAATGGTGCAAATGGACTCTTTGAGATAGAACTTCAGTCCCCCACTACACTGACCCTAGCAGCAAGGCATCCTGGGACAGTGCAGGACCTGAAGACCATTCCAAAGGGCCAGTTTGCCCCACTGCTCTAATCCTAATGAAAAACAAATAGCTGCTTCCAACAAGATTTTTTATAGGCTAAAACTGAAATTTATGAATTAAATAAAACATTCTAGCACTGAAAGTTCTTGTGATATACATTCTGCCCTAGTCACTGGGATCAATCAACCTTCGCTCTCATGTCTTACTACCCATCCAAAGTATGTACAGTACAATACACATCTCACTGTAAGTCTAGCCTTGTCGTATGTTATTCCTTTCTAACTATCCAGTCACCCTTATCATCAGTAAAAATGATGTGCAGCTTATTGTGGATTTTTTATAAAAGTCCAGAGATTACAGTGTTGTAATACCAGCATACAACAGAGATTTAAGGCTCCTTTTCTTAAACTTTACAGAGTGTCAGGCAACAATAACAATGAAAAAACAAACAAACAAAACCCAACAATCTCACAAGTAAGTCTTCAGTATGAATGGGACATTACGCTTCAGCTAGATACGATGGCCCAGAGCCTAGGCTTCTGAAAACTGGAGTTGTTCCATGGAGTCAATGGAGCTATTTATACCAGCTGAAGAGCTGGCCTGTTTAGCTGTGCATATCCCATTGCAAAAAGTATACATGGGACAAGTGATCAGAATACACAAGATGTCACATTCTCAGCTGGTGTAGCGCCATTGAAGTCAATTGAAATACGCCAATTTACACCCCCTAAGGATCTGATCATGGGCACCGTGTGAACCGCAGCCCCGCCCCTTCCACAAACCCCACTGGAGCCCAGAGGCCCCCCACTCCAGGCTAGTTCCCCCCTACCCCAGAGCGCTGGGAGGGCAGGTGGTGTGGAGCAGGAAGCCAGGGAGGGGGGGCGGACCAGGGGTGGGGCCACACCTAGCTATTTGGGGAGGCACAGCCTCCCACCGTCTATGATACCCACCACCCATGGATCTGATCCATGGTTTGTTGTAACAAAAAAAAAAGAAGAAAAGGAAAGAGTGGAATAGTCATAGTATTCTATGAGAGACTGTCTATGGAAGGATACACTTTAGTCAAACACAAATTATTGGGCTCAATACAGGGTGATGGGTGAAATTATCTGGCCTGTGTCACACAGGTCAGCCTAGATGAGTTAATGGTCCCTTCTCGCTTTAAAACCTGTGAAAGCCTCACATTAACTTCAGTGGGGTTTGGATCAGGCCCCAGGAACCCTAGAGGGTCTGTTGGCTCATTAATTATGACATTGTGGAAGAAGTGAGCTATACATTATTGCAGAGAAATACTGAATCAGATAGTTTTGGGGGATATGTTTGGCATAAAACAAACCACAGAATTGATGAAGGTCAACTTATATGAATGCAACCAACATGTTCAGACTTCTATACAATTTCTTTCTTTAAAGCTGCTACAGTAGTTATCATGAAGAAAAGACTGCTTCTGAGATTTAGCAAACCCTCTGGCTATGACGGGAGGTTTGCTGATCATCTCCAAAAACTTCAACGCTTAGCAACTTTTTGCTGCACTGAGGAGCCATAAAAATACTTTTGTTTCTTCTTCTTTGTGGTTATTCCAGATGCATGACTAACAAAGCTCTTAGTCAATTAACCAAACAAATCTAGCCTGCCACTATGAACAAGCAGAAGGCAGGAAAACAACAGAAGAGGAAAAACCAATGTTCCTTATATATTGCTTTTGCAGTGAATGAGATCAGATATTTTTAATCATTAAAAAAGAAGAGCCAGATGCACAGGGAAATAACCATCATATCCTGCTAAAGAACATTTTCACTGGAAGGGTGAAGGGAAGACAAGAGAAGCTCCCTCCATGGACTTTACACTGTAATTATTTTGCACTCCTCAGATTTAAGGGCACAATCCTAAACTACCTTATTCACATGACGAGCTCCTCTGGCCTAAATCCAATAATAATAATAATACTTTGCTTCAATGGCATTACTCATATATGTGAGAGTTTGCAGGATAAAACCCTAGGTGGCTCATAGATACAAGACTTCCCAGGACTCAGTGAAATCTTCAGCGCTAGAACCTCTTTTGGAATTTTGTGTAAGTGCACTTAAAAGTGTAGGCCAGATCCTCAGCTGGTGTAAGTCGACATGGCTTCATCAGACTTCCCAACAGTCCTGGGTTTCAAAGGACTGTCCCACTGTAATGCTCCAAACCCTTTGTCCCAGTTGAAGTAGAACATTTTCTTACGACAGAGGAGTGGATGGGCCAAATTTGATTGGCATAGCAGCCTAGCACATGGGGTTGCAACGCCAATCAAATAGGGCCTGTTTGCCCCTCCATCTCAATCTCCATAGGGGCAGACTTGCTAAATTAGAGTGGTTGCTATGTCCTGCTTTAGCCACTTCAAACACTGGGAGGTTTGTTTCATTGATTTTAATGGGGCTACAATGATTTACTCCAGCTGAGGATGTGGCTGGTGGTACCAGCCCTGAATACATGATAACTTTACAATCTTATCATGCTTCTAAAACTTATAGGTTTAATAAGCAGCCATGTCTTTTCAGAATGTGCTTCCTATGAAACAAAACTAAAATATGGTATAATATCAGGAGCAACATGTCCTGGAAGGAAACAATCCGGTATTACATCAAAGGATGGAGGATGTTAAATATTTTAAGCATATTCTGCTTAAATAAAATAGAACCCCCTTGGATATTAAAAATATATGTGTTTATTGTTACCATTTAGGATTCAATGGCACATCAATGTTCACAATAAAGGAAAATACAAAAGGATTGTGTTGCCTCTTGCCAAGCATGGACAGTTGTATAAGCCTGCCTTTGGTAAATGAAGCAGAAGACATGAAACATAATTAAAAAGATGGGTTTGGCAACATAACTGTGCTTCTTTTTATTAAATATTTAGCACCCATTACAATTTAAGGAGCAAGAGTGCAGGAAAAGGGAGAAAATTTAAAGAGCAAGGCGAGAATAAATGGAGGTGTGACACTGACAGATGAGCACAGCCGGAGTCCTGGCTAATTTATTCTCAGGGAACTGTTAAACAAATAAATTAAAAAGCCCCCTACTGACTGCTTTCAACAGGGATGGAAATTACTTCCTATTCTCTCAGAATCTATCCTTTTTATCTTTCTTGTCCTATCTTTGGTGAATGTGAGTCAGAAGCACCATTAACAGAGCAATTTCTAAGAGTGATTCAAACCCTGCTCTGATTGACTGTGGTGAGACTCAGGATTCAGAAATAACTCCACTGAAGACAATGGTGTTTCACCCATGTTACTGAGAGCAGGTTCAGGCTCAAAACCTTCCACTCCAAAGGCAGGCCCTCTCCCAGTCGCCCGCCCCGACTGTAACTCTGCAGAGAGCAGTTCATGCTGTGAAGCCGCATCTGGAGCACTAACAAGTGGGGTAATCTGTACTTCAGACTCAGTATATTTGCTTTGAATACACTGTTGGCACATAATAGTAATTGAACCAATAGGTAACTTACCCAGAGAACAGCGGTAAAAGGGTGGCCTGCCCCTTTAAGAGCCAAACACCTGGGGGTAATCCCTTCGGTTCACTAATCAAATGCAGCTGAGAAGGGGACAGTTGTTCCTTATGAACAGCTGCAGGAAAGGGGGGCACTGCACAAAGAAGCTGCAGGAAGGGGTGGACTGACTTCTGCATTAGTCTGTGGAGAAGGTGAGAAGACCTGTGAATTGTGGATGAGTAGAAAGCCCCAGCTGGCAGTTTTGTTTTCCTTTTGTGAGTTTGTTGGCTGTTTGGGCACTAAAAGGAGCCTAAAGGCAAGGGCTAAGGACTAATTTGGCCATGGCTAATAATTCCCCAGGCTAGCGAGGAAGGTTACCAGTTTACTGTAATCTGATTACATCATGTGTTATGCTGTGAGAATATTATTGTGTGCGCCTGCTTGCTATTTGCACTGAAACATACAACAAACACGGGGCCTGCGGGGGGCAAGCATTTCCTGGATGGTGCTCCGATACACAGCTCCAGATTCTCTGCTGTGCTCAGCCTCAGTCAGAATATAGCCCTTGGTTTTTAGGATGGTGCCTGGACCTGGCGTAGATTATAGCAGTTTAGTGGTTGCTACAAACTGTGTCAGATGGTAATAGTCCTTGTAAGCATGCAGGACTCACCCAACAGTGCCTCCTGCTGGTCGTCCAGGGAATTAGCTCACCAGCCTCCAGAGCTCCCTCTGCAGGCCGGTGTCTCGCTTGCTGCTGGGCCCCCGTGTCCCTCCCTGGACTCCAGTGCCCCATTATCTGGGGTGCTGCCCCCTGGCAGTAACCCCTCACTCTCAGGGTCTCCCCCCACCGGGGAACCCCTATCCCCACCTCACCTCAGTCATAGACTACTGCCAGTCACCAACTAGCCCCCGCTCCCTGGGGCAGACTGCAGTGTAAAAGCCACTCATCACTGGCAAGGGGGTACGGACCTGCTGCCTCTGCCTACTCGTGGGCTGCCCCCTGCAACCCTAGTACCTAACTGGCCTTCCACTAGACCGCAGCCTGGGGGGGGGGGGGTTTCCAGGCCAGAGCTCCCCAGCTCCCTTGGCCTTCCCCCAGCCCTGCTCCACTCCAGGTACCTGCTCTCAGCTCCCTGCAGCTAGGTCCCTCCCTCTCAAAGCTAGAGAGTCTCTCTCTGTGCTCCTGGCTCAAAGCCTTTTTATAGGGGCCGGCTATGGTCTGTTTGGGGCGTGGCTCCTCGCTGTGCCTACTTCCCCAATCAGCCTGGGAGCTGCTTGCCCCAGCCATGGCCCTCTGCTGGGCTGTTCTAAGCCCCTCAGGACAGGAGTGGGTGACCACTCCGCTACAATCCTCTATGGGCTGTCTGTCAGGCAGAGATTCTCTGAGTGAATCAGCGCTCCAACCACACCCTGTATACCCAGAATGCCCCCTACACCAAGCCAGGACAGGGGTGGCATAGGAACTGACTAGGATGTCTGTACACCTGTTTAGGACAGGCACATGTCATGAGAATTCTCAGCTGGTGAGTTACAGCCAAGTTTCCATTCCCTTTCCTTGTACACATATCAGAAAGGGACAAATGAGAGACCTAATATAGTCCAATATAAATTCCTACATAGATTGGTATCTTCAGCTAGAGCTAACAAGAGTCATAAAATCCCACCATGAGACAATTTTTTCTCTGGATGCACCTGTGTAATGGAACGTCATCTCAGCTACTTTTTGCCATACAAAGTACTGTAATCAGATTACTCCTTGAGATGACATTTTTCAAATGATCCCTTACAGTCATCCTTTACTCTAAAAAGAAATCTGATTGCATGTAACTCCCTATAGTAATCCATTACTTGAACAGTCCTGAATGTGTTATCCCCACATAAATATTTTAGTGACACAGAAGTTCAAAAATGAAAACTTGATAAAAACAAGAGAGATACCAAAAAGCCTACTGAGTCATTTCCCCCCGAAATGTCCTGACTTTCCCCAACTCCGCCCATCCTCCCCAACTGCCCACTACCCCACCCCACTGGCATATTGGTGTGACTACTCCATTCCATATAAATGATTTAGAAGCCCCATTAATTACTGCTAAAGTTATTCATTAAAATTCAAAGCTATGGCAAAGAGAAGCATTGAAAACTGAGATACTTCCAACATCTAAAGACCAGATAAAGGGATGTAAAGGAATTGATGTCTTTGGGGGGGGGAAATCAGTCTACAGATCAAGATGACAGCTAAGGGACTTTGATATAATTTGGAACTTTTGTGTCAAGTATCTGAAAGACTGAAACATGAATAGCAATCAAAGCTAAAAATGTTAGCCAGGAACTTTTGGTCTCAGCAGGACAAATCCTTTGCATAAGAGAAAAATATTCATATAAGAACACATGCAGATGTAAAAATGGAAAATATATCATTGTAATCATAAAAAACCTAGGATGCACTTTCTTTCTGTCTTTGTATTGGCTAAGTAAGTTCCTAGAAAAGCTTTGTGGGGAAAAAAGAAAAGATAGGTTGGCTATGAATAAGTTTCTGAATATCATTATATCTGCCAATAGAACATTTGTTGTTTCATCCATGTGCAAGTGAATTTAGTGCTCATGCAAATGAGGGAATTGTATAAAAGCTTCAAGAGGTTCATGTCAATTGCAACATATATATGACTCTGTGGAATTAATCTGAAATAGCATTGGATTGAGCAGGGCATAATGCAGGCCAGAAAGGTTTCCCACAGCTCTTCTAGTGTACTTCAACTTTGACCTGGGAGTCTCTTGAACAGCAACTTCCTGCTGTGTCATATTGTTCGGCAGTTTTATTATGTACACAAATGTGGAGTTAGGGTGAAATTACCAAATATGTTTTCACTTGTGATTCACTTTGGATTTAAGATCAGGTCTCCATGAGGGGACAGGCAGTGCATTAACCTACTGTCACCAAAACCCCAATGACTAAGTCCCAAGAAAAGTTTCATTATGAACTGGCCTGTTTTTCATCATTGGTTTTCCTTAATCATTGATAGACTCATTGCACTGGGTAAGTGTTTGCAAAACAATGTGCATATTTAGACATATATACAGAGATAATGATTTCCCATATTTAAACACAAATGAAGAAAATAAAGTAGTATTGTCCTTCACTTTCTCTCTCAGCCAAGTAGAACATACTCATTATGGTTAAATTAATATTTAACACCTTGCATATTAAATGGATAGTCAAATCTCAAGTCTTCTGCTCCAATCCAAAATATGAAAGTCTATTTTTAATTTATTATGTTTCTGACTATTCTGAGGGTAGTGCAAAAAGGTAATAAAGCTGAATGAAAAAGAAGGCAAAAGGTATCAGATAAAAATATTGTGACTAATTGGTAGGAATTAAATTCATAGTAAGTAGGTGCACGTAACTGAAAATATAAAAACTGAACTTGTATTTGCCAACAGAGGAAAGATCTGTAGGACCTGTAGAAAATGTATGTGAAAGAAGGCAATTTAGGAATGATAATCCAGTAATATCATAATGATTCATTTGTTTCATATGGGGATTTAAGTTTATAACTAATGCATTCTCATGTGTTTCGCTTAGCACTTTCCCTTGAATATGGTAAATGATGTAAATAGAATTTATTAATATTAAAACAACTATTTTTTTCAGTAGTTCATATACTGATATATACCTTTAAAAAAGCCTAGAATTTTGTCCTTTCATGTATGTTTATGGGCTGTCTATTGATCTCAATAGGAGCTGTGTATGGATTGGAGAGTATAAATTGAGCATTGTATTTATATCTTGAGTTTTTGCATCACTTCACGGTGACTGTGAATAGGAGAGATTTTGTTAGGATTGGAAGAGCTTGGTGGGAAACCTTAAACAGATATGACTTCAATAGGAGTGAAATTAGGCCAACTCTCAGCATTTAAAAAATTGTTCGCTAAACAATTAAGCAGAAGAAAGATCAACAGGTGTTGTGTGAGGTAAGTATGAAGTTCAGCATTTATAAATGGGAATCCTGTAGTACAGGGGTTCTCAAACTGGGGGTCGGGACCCCTCAGGGTGTCATGAGGTTATTACATGGTGGGTCACGAGCTGTCAACCTTCACCCCAAACCCTGCTTTGCCTCCAGCATTTATAATGGTGTTAAATATATAAAAAAGTATTTTTAATTTATAAGGGGGGTTGCACTCAGAGACTTGCTATGTGAAAGGGGTCACCAGTAAAAAAGTTTGAGACCCACTGCTGTAGTAGGCCCTGTATTAAAAATGCACAGAAAGGGAGGACTTACCTCAGCAAGTGCATAGCTTCTGGGCTTCTTCAGTTCTGCTGAAGGCTTCAATCATGGAGGCAGTTTCTTTGGGAATGGAGCTTTGGCCCAGCTCCAGGAATGGAGCTGACCTGCAGAACAGCAAGAGCCCAAGTATTCAAACCAGACTCTTTATCCATGCAGATAGTCATGCCTTAACACCAAAGTGTTATCCAGTAGGGTACATATTCTCTTTACAGTGTCCGCAAAATATCATATCACCTGCACCTTTTTCTCTGCCCACCAGGAATATAAATCAATATCAATAGTTTGTTGTGTGGGAATTGGAGACTGCAGTCCTCAGTAGGGAAACTCTCATGGAATCAAATGTAGCCCTGATGAATATGGTACAACTCCACTGACTCCAAGGTGAATGATGGGCCAGACCCTCAGCAAGTGTAAGTCAATGTAGCTTCATTGAAGTCCATGGAGTTATGTTGATTTACACTGGCTGAGGTTTTAGCCCAAATGCATACGAGTTAGGTGCATTTCTGAACCTGAAGCATCCTGGACTTAAAGTTGTCTCCACATCTTATGAACAACACATGGAACATGATGAAGTGCACCAATTATGATGGCCTCCTTTATGTATTCCCTTATGGACGAGAACTCAGCTTTCAAGAGCTTACACATCAGTTCTGTTATTTGTGAACTATTCCCATCTGCCCTTCAACCTAGACACTTTTAGTTCCTTTTATACGTGTAAATGGGCTTATTTTTTTGCAAGTGCTTTTATCACCCAGCTCCTTTAACGGTAACTAATACTCAATATTTTTTGTAAATGCCTTCAAGACCACTGAAAAGACTAGAGAAGGATATGCCTTTAAAAATGGATTACAGGTATTATTGTTGGGCTCACTTTATCCTGTAGATTTCAATGAGACTCCTCGCAGGACTGAGACAAACAGAATTTGGCCCACAAATTCTCAAGATAAACCATGGGAAGACCTCCTGGCTCTGATGAGTCAAATATAACTTAGAGAATTTTTTCACTTCAAGGTCCCAGAAACAAAGGCAAGGTTTTCATCTCGAGGCCAAAAGACCAAAACATCAAGACACTTGATCACGGCCTTGGATAGACCAAGAGACTACCTACACTTGATCTTAGCTCAATAAAACTCCCATGGACTCCAATGGAGCCAGGATATCACCTCCCTGAAGTGTCAGGAATGCCACAGATCAGGGTGTACTGGTAGTGTTATGCAGAGAAACTTGCACTAATGTCTGCATAAAGCTGAGCATTGGCCAGTATGATGAGTTACTTACATTCATAAAGCCTACATTTCATCATTTAAAATAAAGTTATCCAGTTACCTTCACAGCACTGGATTTCCCCCCAGTTTAATACCATTCAAATTATACATGTGAAACTGAACACCTACCTATAACTTCCTGAATGATATGCCCTCCCCCTCCAGAGTACACTGCCTCAAGCATTTCTAAAAGTCAACTAATTACAGTAAATAGCCTTCATCTGCTCCTGTGGCTGAAGAGGGACACGGACTGACTTTAGGTGAAGTAAATTAATCATCCTAATATAATCATAGTGATTTAAGCGAGAACTGGTTGTCAAGCTAGGCTCCCTGGTGTTCAGAGGTGGGTTGTTTCTTCACTTGCATTTTTTCACGAAAAGTTTGGAAGGGTCTTGGTTTCATTCCACATCAGAATGGAAACGAGTTCTGAAACGTCACCTTTTTTACAAAAGAGCAATGTTGTTTTCTGGCCAGCCTAACCAGAGAGGATGGTATTTAAGCAAATGCACAGCAAAATTCTTTCTGCCTTTTTTGCCAGACTTTTCCCCAGTTTAAGATGCAGCTAATAATCTGAGCTTTCCTCTTGTGTGTACTCCCTCTTTACAGTAATTCTTTCTCAGTGTCTTTCTGTTACCTTATTCTGTGCAATTTTTTTTCTTTGAGGATTTCAACAGCAGAGAGAAAGAAAAAAACTACAAGGGAGTTGTCCTTCCATCAGTGAATATAATTAACCCCATCAACATTAATGGAAGTTAAGGTGCATATCAGTGGAAGAACACAGCTCCCAAGGGAGGTTAGTGCTAATTATGAGCTTCAGCTAAGTTAACTCATGCTAAGTAAGCTAGGTGTAGTAATCCATGTCAATATGATCAGTAGGAAGAAAAGAAAGTATTTCCAACACAGAAGTTGACTTCTTAAAAACATTTCACCATGGAAGCTCTTTGAAACCGTGAAATACAACACATTAGTTAGTGTATCCAGCCACAAATGGAGAGCATCCAACATGCAAACCTTCACAGATGTCAAGGAGAATATTCAGCAGGAAACATGTCCCATACCAGGAGCAAAACCAGCCACCTTGGGGGAGATTTTTCCAAGGCACTAATAGGAGTTAGGTCTCCACTTTCAATTAATTTTAATGGGAGATTAAAATTAATTTTAATTTTAAATTAATAAATACTTTTAAATCTCTGGCACAGATCTACTCACTTCAATGATTTATACCAGCTGAGGATCTGGCCCTAATGGTCCATCTAGTTTTGTTTCATTTCTTCATCCATAAATTCCTCAGAGATGATGCAAAAACTTCATAGTACTGCACCTAAATTGTGGTATTTCACAAGCTATAAGATGTTCACTTTCAAAAAACAGAGGGAAGAGGGGAAACGTATTGCAAAAAACTAAATTAACAAATTACTGAGAAATCTCAGAAGGCAGGAAATTCTTTTCATGGAGGGCACGCTTCTTCTCCCATTGATTTCAAAAGGAATTATGCAACAGACTTCAGTGAGAGTAGGACTCAGCCCAGTGAAAACAGCTGACAGACAGGTTAAATAAATGTAATTGTAGATTGAGTTTTAGAGTAGATTTGAGTTATTTATTAGCTAAAATAGGGATACTCCTGAAAGGACTGCTGGACTAAGATAAACTAAGAAAGCGACATCAAACTCCAATGCCTGGACTTCTTGAAAAAATTGCCAAAAACACAGATTATACTGCAGTGACAAAACACTGTAGCACTAATGAAGGCAATCCAATCCAACTGATTCTGCAGGGAAACTTTAAGTGAATGGAACATACATCTGCATTGACTTGTTACTGTCTCAATGCCCCCTTCTTTTCACCAACATTGCTTCCTTCAGAAGCTGGATTTTCTCTGGAGGTTTCCCATCCAAGTACCGGCCAGACCAGACCTCACAGTTTATGAAACCTGGTAAAATCACAGCCCATAATGATGGGTGCAGGATTAATGGTCAAAAAGAGCCATAATAAAATAAGGGGAAAATAGAAAGCCATTACAGATCAGATAAACCAGGCTCTGTATTCAGTATCTGGCTTTTTTGTTATTTACAGGATGATAATTAAAGAAGGATTTGCTGTTTTGCAAATGACAGTAATTTGGGAAATACAGCAAACAATACAGAACAGTGCAATCAAGAGACTTATGTCATTTGAGAATGGGACATAGCAGGTAGCAAATGCTATTGAAAGTAGAAAAATAGGTCTTGACGCAAAGAAAAAAAATGTTGGTTATCTTATAAGTGAAAAAGCACATAATACAGTTAGAAAAAGAGAAACCAAAGTTATTACTGAAAATTTCTAAAATCTTCAATCTAATGTGCAGCTTCAGTGGGGAAAAAACCAACACTGATTTTTTGCTATATTGTTAGCCAGGTAAGGTCACGCAGTATCATTATATGAGGCATTGGTTAGACTTCACTTATGATTGTGTATGCAATTCCTACTACTATACTTAAGAAGAATTGTAATTGGGATTGATGGTTTGAAATGATTTGCATTGTGAAGGAGAAATGTAAAATCTGGAAACACTGTATTCTTGTTTCAGAGTAGCAGCCGTGTTAGTCTGTATCCGCAAAAATAACAGGAGTACTTGTGGCACCTTAGAGACTAACAAATTTATTAGAGCATAAGCTTTCGTGGGCTACAACCCACTTCTTCGGATGCATATAGAGTGAACCATATATTGAGGAGATATATATACACACACATACAGAGAGCATGAACAGGTGAGAGTTGTCTTACCAACTCTGAGAGGCCAATTAAGTAAGAGAAAAAAAACTTTTGAAGTGAGTTGAAAAGAAGAGATCTTGCACTTACTAAACTGACATCCATAACATCTTGATGACCCACACAAATTAAATAATAATAAATAGACTGTAAAAGTGGAATTTGTTAAAACCATTGCTCAGACAAAAGATATGAGTAACCTGGAATCTCAGTTAATTTAACAACATCAATAAAATAAGTGTCTTTAATCAAATTTGTTCTCCTTTCATTGACATGCTGCATGTAACTAAACAATGTCAAAGAATTAATTAAGTAAGGGACTGTTGCTTCAGACCTTTACTCACATGGCTAGACTGCAATGCACCTGTTACTTTTTCTGTTAAACATTGTATTTAAGCTTTCTTTCTGTTACCAAATAAGTATTTCAAACTAGCTAGTATTGCCACCATTGACATCACTGAAACTCCCCCCCACCCCATTGATTTCAATGGGACCAGGATATTTATGCATAATGCAGTTCTTTTACAAGCCCCATTTTAACCTGCACCTTGTTACTCCTTTTGCCATCTTGGCATATATGTTACACCTACTTAGCCTCTCTTAGGCTACGTCCTCACTACGGGGGAGGGGGGGTCGATTTAAGATACGCAAATTCAGCTACGCAAATAGCGTAGCTGAATTCGACATATCGGAGCCGACTTACCCCGCTGTGAGGACGGCGGCAAATCGACCTCCACGGCTCCCCCATCGACGGCGCTTACTCCTACCTCCGCTGGTGGAGTAGAAGTGTCCATTCGGGGATCGATTGTCGCGTCCCGACGAGACGCGATAATTCGATCCCCGAGAGATCGATTTCTACCCGCCAGTTCAGGCGGGTAGTGTAGACCTGCCCTTACAAATCAGGTAAGCAAGTGCAAGGAGTTTAGCTTAGTCCATTTTATACAGCACTTTTGAACGTGGTCCAAAGAAATCAGAGACTAAACAGCTGTGAGGATGAGAAGAGAGAAGAGACTGGGGTAAAGCTCCAAATGACACAAATTGTGCTAGATCTTGCACTGTGAGGGACTATGGGCCTAATCCAATGTCAGTGGAAATCTAACCACTGATCAGGCATTATGAGTATGGCAGTCAGTAATCAGATAAAAGAGAGAGGTCAAGAGGCTTCCTAACCCAATCAAGGACTCCCACATTCCAAATGAGAATTTTGCTGACTCATCCTTTCTTCTTCTTTTTTTTTTTTTATAAATAGAGTCCCAATGTTTTGACTCTAAACCTGTATCCAAATTGCACTCTCGGATACATTGAATTCTACAGTTCAGGGCTGCATAAAAGAATTATCTCTGAAGCTGAAACACCTGAGCTGCCAACTATATATTGTTTATGACCATCACTGATAAGCCTTGATAAATGTACAGTGTAACCTCATTTGGCTTGCTATTTGTCAAAGGATATGGTTCAATCACTTTTAACGTTCCCCCCCCCCCCCCCCAAGGCTTATTTCTTAGCCAGGATAAGTGATGAAAAATGATTGCATGTTATGTTATGTTATCTCATTAACACTGGCATGCACCCATACCTTTCTACTGCCCAGCTTCCCATTAATACAGCACAACACCATTCCTGGAAGGAAAGGCCAGAACTCAATCTATGCTGCATAAAATTAGATAGATGACCAAATATTAATAACACTCACTCAGTACAATACAGACCTCAGCATTCTCCATGCAGGAATAACATGGCTCTTCAACTGTGTAGTATCTGTTTCTCATGCACAAATGTGAAAAGAACTTTGCTACCATTTCCCTTACACACTAATTCCTGGGCAGAGACCTCTACTGCACAGAGTAGGTAAAGAGGTCAGATTTGGATCCTCCTCAAGCAAACACCAGACTAATCAAATTCCAAGGTTCTGTTCTTGTCACAACAGATAATGTATAACCAGGCCCTCTAGTCTACTTAGAGCCAATTCCTGTGCTAATGGTAAATAATTTCTGTGGCATATTTTTCTTAGTCCTTCAATGACATTTCTGCAGCTCTGATGTTATATGTTAGCAGAATATCAGAGACCATGAAAAATACAGGCTACTCTTTGTGTGTGTGTGTGTGTGAGTATCCCAAATACACAGCACTTGGTGATGAGCACCTTATCAATAGCCCTCCTTTAAGTGCAAAACAGAACTCAATCTTAACTATGGAGTTGTGACCAGTGCCTCCAGAATGAGCCTCAGATGGAAAAGTAGTTCTAAGACACCTTTTCACTTTCCCCAGTTCTAGTGCTAGCCAGGAGTTGAACCAACCGCCAGGGTAAGTTAACACATTCACAGAGCTATACTCATTTATGCCACTGGTACAGTTTAGAGACCATTTGCTGACCAAGATCACTGGAGCACAGCGCCAGTCCTGCCCCCTGTAGTATCATAATACTATCAAAAATTGCCCTATATAGTGGAAAGAAAAGTGACATGGAATCTGTACTGCCTGCACAGAAGACACAGGACTTTGGTTTTTAAGATCTTATTAAAAATAATTCTCTTATAATAAGCTTCATGGGACTCTGTTTACCAACTTCTGAAAATTGAACAGCTAAAATAAAAAGCAGGACAGAGAACTAAATGTCCCACCGGAATAAATCACACTATACACAGTAATGTTGTGTTACATCATAATGTCGCCTGTAATGAAAGGTGACTATACGGATTGGATATTCTCACTTTAAAGAGATGAAGTACTACCCCGATGTCGGAAATCAAAAGTGAAAGGGCTGATTAAGTGAACGTTAAAATTAGTTAGAGAGGAGTGAACATGGAGCACTCACTAAACATACAAAAAAATCAGACATATTTCCATAGTGAATATTAAAAAGATAACAAAGGTATTATATCACATCACAGGTGAATAAAATATATATAAAATGATAATCCCATTGCATGCAGTAATTATGTATTACATCAGCTATAACTGTGGTGGGGGGGTGGGAGTGAGAGAAAAATCCTGAGGTTTAGAATACTGTCATTCCTCTTAGCTACAACTAAATGCATGTTTATCATATTCACTCAAAATTAATTTTATTGAATACAAAACAGCTGTGATATTGAAAAAGGCATCTAGAGTAGGAGAGGGGTATGAAACTGATATGTCACCGTTCGCTCTATTGCAGTATGGTTGCTCTCCAAGGTCTTAGGCGCTGTCTGTCAGAAAACTAACCTCAGGGATTTTATTTAATAAAATCCTCTTGCTTTTATAAAGCTTGTAAAATTGGTTTTCCATCCAAAGAATGGTCTGATTTTAAATCTGATTTTTTTTTTCTGAGAAAGGTTTAGAAAATGGGATTCACATGTACTACCCCTCTTCCCTTCTGACCATATATGAGAAAACAACTTGTGTTGTGTGTGCTATAACTTATAAAAGCCATCTGATTCTTACAAACAGAAAGAGGGTACACAGCTGCCTGAATCTGATTTGGGAATGTGGTTGTGGCCTTAATTTTTTATATACTATGGGTTGGCCTGTCTTTGGAGATCTATCCAAGGATGGGGCCTTTCACATTTGGATTTTCCCATTTCTATACAGTAGGCGGCAAAGGTGCTACTGACCTCATCACTCTATGGGGGTTCTGTTAAGAAGGGGATTACCAATTTTCTGGGGGTGGGAATATGAGAAACAAGTGACATGTCACTCACTCTGAAACTATCCCCTGCTCTGTTCCTGTATTTCTGTGAGGAAATCCAAGTGGGAGGCAAGAAAGCTGGGGCTTGCACAGCCCCCATCTATAATCCTCAACTGATCAGCCACAGGAGACTTCAGCCATGGAAGGGAGACAGAGGACTAATGGGGCCAGAAGATGTTCTCATCTGAGGAATGAGGTTCCTTTTCCTGCAGATCCCCAAGATCTGTGGACTTGGGAGGGGGCATATCTTCCAAAATCTGCAGCACCTTAGCCTCTTCCCCCAGAGGAAAGGGTTACGGGAGAACATCAGAGTTCTCATGACCTCTAGGCTCCTTCTACAGGTTTGCTTCTGGAGAGGGGTGAGTTGTTCCTAAATTACTATTACTCTAGAGAGAGCTGGTGAAGTTTAGAAGCAGTTGGTGAAATTAAGTCACACAACATTTAGGTGGAGAACCTGATAGTACCAACTCTATATTGTGCACACCTTCGCCAGAGAGATAAGATAAAAAATATCAGTTAAAATTAAATAAAACTAAAATTGTAATTAGAGTGATTTGTTGGGCTTACATGAATCACAAAACTAAGGTTAATCACCTGATATCAGGAATTAGGCCTTGCCCATTGAATTTCAGTAGCTCATGGTCAGTGGTACTAAATTTCCCTATTTCCCTCATATTCTCAGTCATTTCCTCCACTGTGGGAAGTAGTAAAGCCAGGAAGGGTTCTCCTCCACTTTCTGGAACATGACGTTGTCCTCTGTGTAGCTTAAAGAAGATCCATGTTTAGTTGCATTTGTCATCCAACAGATGTCTGCCTAGTTAAGGTCTCCCAAGAGTACAGTATTATGTGGTTTTGGTTGACCATGAATTGTTATTGTTTCTGTCATCCAATGCAGGGTGTTTGAGGCAGATGCCCAGTGCAATTTTTCCTTTGTTTTTCATTTCTTTTAGCTTTCATTTCCTTTATTCTATAGTTGTTCTATTTACTATTAAACATCAGTCTTATAAAAACATCTTCCACATAATACCATCCTTATACATCTCCCCTATTTACCTTTCCATATAGATAATGCCCCAGCATACTGAAAATTCAGCTGTGAGGCTCATCCCACCAAGTCCGTTCCGCCCAAAAGGTCACATGCTTTCCATTATTTAGTATCACTTCTAAATCTTCTTGCTTATTTCGTAAACTCCTTTTATGTTCAGAGAACATAACTTTTTTTATGAATTTTTTTTAACGTAATTTAAAACATTTATTCATTTTTGGTTTGATAATACCTTGGTCATCTTTTTTCAGACAAAGCACATATATTAAAATTCAGGCTTTTCAACTGTGTGATGAGGAAGACAGCTTTAAGTGTTTCAGACAATGTTCAGAATTTTACATTTGCCACCATCACATAGGATACCAGAATGAACCTTTTCCCAAGGTTCATTGGTCATTTTTGCCTCTGAGGCAGAAAAATATCGGCACTGAGGAAAACTGAAGATAAGATTGACATTTTTGACTCATTGTCTTTGGCAGATACTCCATATAAAGTGAAAATAACTTGCATTGGGAAGGTTATTTAGATTGTATTACTGATTGGTGTAATTGTGTGTTGAACGCCTGGGAGCATATAACTTTATTTGCCCGCAACTGTACTTTGGGGATGAAACTTTCACTGAATAAGCTTGTATGTGACCTTAAACAACTTTTAAGACGCCGTTTACATGAAGTACCCCACCTCAAGTCTCCTCTGTTGGAAGCTTGCATTGTGCTGCTCAGTCACAATATTTTTTTAAAAGGTAAAAAAGCCAGTTGGCAATGTTTGCACAATAGCATGTATTTCTCATGACTTCTTTTCTGTGTACTTCACCTTTAAATGGACAGAGGCAGCTGTGATCAAAGAGATGCAGCCTGCCTCAGAGGAGACACGCATGCTGTTTGCTTTTGCATAAGGACTTTACTGTGGTTTTCCTGTCTTACTGTTCACTTAATATAAAATAAGTTGCTGCTCAGACTGAGTGTACATACTTGCTCTTCAGGTATGGAATAACATATCCATTCAACATTAAAATGATAGACTATTTCATTACAATCTTGCAATTCAAAATCATTTAACAGTCAGAAAAAAAATGACCTTAGGAAAATAATATGAGTAAGAAATATGGGAGTTGACTTAGTTATCATTCAGAAAGCTTATAAAACATACATCAGAGCACTATTGGAGCAAGACACACATCAGTATCAATTCATACTAGTAGAGGAATGACAGAAATGTGTACGTTTTAAAAGGGACACAGTTGGGATAATAAAAAATATTCCTTACTTGTATTATTAACACCAGATTATTAAAATTCAAATCCTGTTAAAAACTAATTTATTTTTCATCATTTGTGGTACTTTCTTACTTATTACATTTAACTCAGAGCTTTGGCAATGAAAACAGACTGAACAATTTCTGTCTGATAAGTCACTTTTACTTTAAAGGTCTCAGGGACTAACTCAGTTTTTCAATGACTGGGATAAAAACATGACAGAGAAATATTTCCACCAATGGAAAAAATAACTTTTTCAACTAGAATAAAGGAAATCACAGAAACGTTTCTAATTTTAGATAAAACCTTTTAAAAAAACCCTCAATATTAAGCCAAAATGGACCCAACAAAGTCCTTGTAAACATCAAGGTTACATTTTATATCATAATTTTTATATAATGAAATTTGAAACTACAAAGTTAGAGACTAGAAGAACATCCCTCTCATTCTTTGAGAGAAATATTTGAACCAAACCTATCTCTTGAGAGGTTAATAAATACTAGATTAAGGGCTATAATTATGTCTATTATTAGGTTTGGCATTTTCAGTACCATATGTTAATTTTAAAACAGTTCCAGAGATTATATACATTCTAATAACTATTTCCTCACATTGCAAATGCACATCATTTCCACTCAGTCAAAATGATTATTTTATATTTGAATTGACTTTATATCCTTGGCTCTGATGTTGTGAAAATCGATTTACTAGACCCATTGAGCTTGTGCTAGTGATGTCTCGAAGTCTTTTCATTAGTAAGCACATTTAATATTACTATGCACATAAAGAACAGAGATCAAATTGCTTTGAAGCAGTGAGCAAACTCCACTTTACCTCAGTGAATGTGAGAATGGAATTGATATGACCCACTAAGTAAGTGGGGCCCATCTTTGGAGACTATAATGGGGCTGTACTAACACTTTGTGTGCAGTTTCCACCAAATGGGGCCTCCCTGCCTGGGAACATGAATGAGGAGTATGGTGTGGGGCCATGTGGATCCTAAGGTTGGTCCTTCCTCTCCTACTCCATAGTTAGAGAAATAATGTCTCTCCCCTTCCTCTTGCAAAGATCTCCAGTGCCTAGTCTAGCAGAGCTACTTGGACGGGATGCTGGGGAGATGACCTGCTGGGGATGACTTGGATGGGATGCTGGGGAAATCAAAAGCAACATGAACTGGAAAGAAAGTACTGATGGGGTGAAGGGGGCTCTGAGTCTCACATAAGCTCCTTGTTAACAGAGATAACTTGTGTGTCCCATGAAGGAGAGTCTCAACTTTCATTAAAAAAAAAAAAGGGAGGGGGAGAGTGAGTTCATAGTTCTTTTCCTTTGAAAAGCAACCTTGAAAATTTAAAGTAATATGAACAAATGTCAAAGGACTGCCTGGGTTGAAAAGAAAAAGGAGCTGGGCTCTGTTACAGAAGTGCTCTAAAAGGCCCCGATCCTGCAGTCCCTTACATGCTTGCTTAACTTTATCAGTGGGACTGCTCATGGCACAGGCATGAGCACATACATAAGCATTTGAAGGATCAGGGGCTAGATGAGATGTCTGTATATATGTGAATGGGTAGATAACAGATGTCCCAGTAGATGGCGCTCAAAAATACACAGCATAGTTCCTGAGTGTTGCAAGACTGATAAAACGTGTTGCAGTTGACAGCAAATATACTTACATCAACTCAACAGGCCCCACTTCTCCTGCAGGAGACTGAGGGAACCTGAGAAGCCCCAAATATAGAATGTTTTGTAAAATGAGTCAGTTACATTTGTCAGAATTCCCTTGCTGACCAAATCCTCCTGAGCACTGTCCTGACCATAGAAGGTACAAATCAGTTACAATTGCATGAGGCAACACATCCATTTTTTTAATGGATTTTCCTCTAGATCAGCTCACGTAGCCTTCAACAAGTACAATTTTGTTTATAATTTCCATTCCTCGATAATAAGTGAATGACAAACCTCTATAGTTTATGAATAATTTCCCCAGGGCACATCCATATGTATTATGTTTGTTGGGTGCTTACACTGAAGAAAGAGAGAGCAATATGTTTTCTTCAAGAGGCAAGAGGGAGAATAGGAGCTGGCAACATTTCAGTCCTGTAAGCATTTTAATTGAGAATGCAATTTTAAAACTGAGTCAGTGACGAGGAGGCAGGAAAGGGAAGGGGAGTGCACGGTGGTCCCTGGAGCCCAGAATAGGGAGGAGAGGGAATTGGTAAACGGGTTTTTTGAGTTGAATGTATGGAAGGATGAGCTGGGGAATAGGAGGATGTGGCCGGGGTTCTTGAGGCAAGGGAGGAGATGGGTAGAAGGACTTGGTACTGGGAAGGGGTGTGTGACTTTATTTGGAGCACTTGTGGTAAAGAGATGGAGCTGGTTGGTGGTAGAGAATGGTTGAGGAACATGTACGCTGGAGTTACTATATGTGGTGGGGCCAGGCAGTGGGAAATGTAGGTCTTATAATCCTATTCTACATAGGTAATGGCTGTAGGTGGATAATTATACACTTGCTCCCTATTTCAACTTTAAGACTTAACTCCTTTACATGCATTTCAGGCTGCAAGTCTTTTCTGTAATTCAAGGTCAAAGGAGATTCCACCACACTTCAGAAACAATAATTCAAAGTGATGCAGCTAAGACATTGCAGCTGGGCAAGTAAGTAGTATCCTAGGTACCTAAATACTAGCCTACCTCAAGCACCTATGTGCATGTTATTAGGTCTAAGTTTACATCCACTGGTAATAGTCTCTCTGACATGGTCCCCCAGTCCATAATGCAGAAGGTGATCAGCACAGCAACATTGTGGCAAATGGCTTATGTAGTACATCATGATGAAGCTGATACACGTTCCTAAAAAATTGCCCCAGAGTGAAGTCTCATGCCCTTAGATTTCCACAATCCATCCTTGGAATGTGTGTTTTCCATTTTGGAATTTCACCACTAATTATTTTGTAAGTACCAGGAAAAAAAAAATGTTTGGGGTTGGAGACATGGTTCAAGATGAATCACAGGTAGAGTGACCAGATAGCAAGTGTGAAAAATTGGGACACGGGTTGGGGTGTGATAGGTACCTATATAAGACACAGCCCCAAATATCAGGACTGTCCCTATAAAATCGGGACATCTGGTCACCCTAGTCTCAGGTAACCTCAGCAAGTGATGTTGGAAATCCAGTGGCACCTTTCCACTGGAACCAATATTAAACCAATGACACAACATGTAGCTATTGGGAAACAGTGAGCAGATGGAGATCATAGAATCATAGGGCTGGAAGGGACCTTGAGAAGTCATCTAGTCCAGTTCCCTGCTCTCATGGCAGGACTAAGTATTATCTAAATGCGATGTGTAAAATCAAGGGCCCATTTTCAAAAGTGATTAGTTATTTTGGGTGCCTCAGCCTCTAAAAGTTAACCCCTTTTAGATTTCTTCAGTTGGGCATCCCAAAAATAGGGCACACAAAATCACTAATTGCTTTTGAAAATTCATTAAAGATCTTGTAGCACATTTCTCAAGAATATGGGTGCAACCCCTAAAATTCTAGTGTTCTGATTAAACCACAGTGCTGATTGGTTAATTTCATTTTGCTTACCTGTTACTGTAACTCACTGGTGAGCCTGTGTTATAGGTCCTTGTGGTCTGGTGTGTCAATGCCACAGTGCCCCATGTGGCCAGGCAGAGCATTGCACCACAGTGCACTCAGTCTGGTAGGGTGGCCACTCGGTCCCTCTGCCCAAATCCTGATGGGGTTTGTGGGTTTTCTCCTTATTCCTGGTGGGGCCAGCTTGTCCTGGTGCCCAGGACGTCTGGAAATCCCTCAGGTCTAAAGTGCATTATGTGTTGCACATTAATTGGTCTATGAAGGCCTGTTGATGCACACTAAGGCTTGATCTACACTACAGACTTATGTCAGTATAACTACATCCCTCAGGGGTATGAAAAATCCACACCCCTGAGGCTAGGTCTACACTACGGGGTGGGGGGGGTTGACCAAGATACGCAACTTCAGCTACGTGAATAGCATAGCTGAAGTTGTGTATTTTAGGTCGACTTACCTGGCTGTGAGGACGTCGGCAAGTCAGGCGCTGCCGCTCCCCCGTCGACTCCGCTTCCGCCTCTCGCTGCAGTGGATTTCCGGAGTCGACGGCAGAGCCATCGGGGATTGATTTTATCACGTCTACACTAGACGCGATAAATCGATCCCCGATAGATCGATCGCTACCCGCCAATCCGGCGGGTAGTGAAGACGTGCCCTGAGTGATGCAGCTATACCAACGTAACTCCCAGTATAAACAGTGCTATATTAATAGGAGAAGCTCTCCCATCAGCATCTATAATGTCTTCACTAAGTGCTACAGTGACACGGCTGCATTGGTGCAGCTGCAGTACTGTGTGTAGACAAGCCCTAAAAGTTTCCTAGTGCACGTTAACATAGTGTGTATTATGTAAAAGTGTATTAGGAAACTTTTAGTGCAAACCAGCAGGGTCTACACAGACCAGTTAATATACAACACACTAGCGTGTTTTAGAAATCACATCCCTGTAGTGTGCACTACCGCACAGTATAGACAGTCCTTAACATTTAAATCAATAGCAGTCACTGCCTGACCTAAACCGTTCAGTCATGTTGCTGATGCCATTCTAATGGGTTTTGTTTAATCCAAGAGGTGTCTACATTTCAGCAGTGGGTGAAGGAAGGAAATTCTGTAGCTGTACATTTTGTACTCCCATAAAGCATCCTGATGCAGAGACTCTGCATTGCTCTAAATGCCAAGCACACTAAGGATACTCAATAAATAATAAATGAATAACAACAATTATAATAAAACACTGAGGCTTCAAAAGGCACTATATAAATCAATAAATAATAATATATGTATCACATAATACATTGTCTGATCTTTTCCTACTTAATCTAAGGCATTAACTTCACTGTAAAGCACTGAAATATGAAGGTACATTCATATTTAATGAACCAAAGCAAGAGTGAGTATTCAGGGTCCCCCAAAGTAGCTGTTGGCACAGACACACTGTACACAAATGTATAATTTCTGGGGAATGAAGGCCCTTCTTACTTCTTCAAGTAAAATCCTGATCTCCTCAGCACCTCCATGTTCTGAATCTTTTCAGTGTTTCCCAGATTTGTATTAATAAATCTACCGCTGTGGTCCAGTAAGCCTTGCAAAATGATTAAATAGTAACTTGTTCAGTTCACATACTCACTTGCCCCTTTTGGTGGGCAAAGTATTGGGATATGAGTGCTATTGATGGCTCCTGCGTGGTTTGGGACCCAACTGTTATTTCTGGAACTTTTCTTATGACAACCATCCATAGGTAAATGACTGTACTAATTGTCTCACAAACCTGCACATCCATGACTCCAGCAGTGGACTTTCTGACCCCAAAGTGGTTTCCAATGGACTTATAGCTGTCTGGTGTAGCCAGCTTCCACTAGCTAATAACAGTCTGCTTCTGAATTGGTATGGCTTCCCTGAATTGAGTGTTATGGCACTGAAGGATTGGTGCAAGCTCGTCACACAGCTCCATGAAAGTCTGTTTCCTCATTTGGAAATTCTGAAGCCACTGTTGGTCATTCCAGGTTTCCAGAATGATGTGATCCCTCCACACCTTGCCGGTGTCACGGAGTTTGGGAGAGACAAGGCCCTGCACCCCCGGCTTCCTGCGATTCAGCCATTCTCTGTGCAGACAGCATCACACTGGCCTCCTAGGGCTCTGCAACAATCACACACCCCTAGACACTCAAGAAATGCATAGGGGAAACTGAGGCAACCACACTGCACTCAGAGAAAACATTAAGAACATTCCCACTTCGTCACATCCGGTTCTCCTGCTGCAGCAGTGACAGTCAACCAAAGGGCATACCCTAACAATACAGGCATTCACCATATGTACAGTGTGAGCTGAATGAATTTTCATTGACCCTCAAGGTCAGCCATCTTCAATGTGTCCTAAAATTCTGCCCAAATTCTATCCAGCATCTCACTGAGCACCTACTGCACTACTGCATAACCATTTGTCCCACAGTATAGAGCAGGAGTAGAACTAGCTCATCATCCAATTGCTTGCTGTCTTCCACTGAGGTTTGTAGGGCATGACAATGAGAGGTAACATGATTAGGAGCTGCCATCAGCAAATGTGTGCAGGCAGGGGACACTACCAACAAAACACAGTGAAGTGGTTCCTAAAGTATCTCCCTCTGCTACAGAAAATCCTGGGATACCGGCTTTGAAATGGTGGCACTATTATCATGTACCTACAGCAGCAGTGTGGATGCAGATGTGTGTGTGTACATGTGATCATACCAATGTCCAGTAGAGTATATCTGGACTCTTGGGCACAAGTATGGGGAGCACACACAAAATCCAGTAGTCGGGTATGCACTCAAGTATGGACACAGCCTAAGGTTGTGAATAAACTGGGATAGTGCTAGACTAGAACTGATCAGAAAACAAAACTTCCACGCTGGGAGAAATTCTGACATTTCAACATCAGTTTTTAAACATTTTCATGTTCAGAAAAAAGTTGGTTTGCAAGTATTGAAATGAAAAAAAACCAACATTTTTGATTGAAGTGTAATGTCAATTTCAATCAAAACATTTTGCTTTGAATTGTAAGTTTGGAAAACTGAAACATTTCAGTAAGATTGACATTTTCCCATGGAAAATTTAGATTTAGATTAAATTGTATTTTCCAATGCAAAAATGTTTCTTTGAAAAATTTTGATCGGCTCTATGCTAGACTTTTCCTCTATTGGGGACAGGAATATTATATGCTTCATCCAAAAGACAACAGCAGGAGAGTGCCCCTTACATTATAGTGGCTCATTTGGTTTAATATTGATGCAAATGGGAAAATTACATCTAATGAATCATCAGTACCATTTCCTGCAGCAGCTACATTTTTCCTAGAGGCCTCCTTCCCACTAATGCCCTGGTCCAGTGCTGCTGAGCTTCTGAAAGATGTTGAGCTCTTAGCTTGAAATGGTTCAGTTGCCGTGACATAATAAAGTTAGTTCTGGAGGTTCCGATAGGCTCAATATACTGATTATTTAAAAAGAAAACTAATTATACTATAATATCTGGAAGGAAACCTAATAAGATATTCCACAATAAATTCTTTAAACACTGATAAAGATGTGACAAGGTTCTTGCTTATTATCACCTTTCAAAGAAAGCACAAAGAAGAGTAATCACAATCACACACACACACACACACACACACACACACACAGGAATTGCACAGGCATTAATCTCACACACACACACAGGAATTGCACAGGCATTAAAAGCTATTCCAATTTGGCACAGCAGTCCTTTTATCAGTTTCAAGCAAGTACTGTCTACTCATCTCAATGTTGTGGGGGATGGACATTAAACTGATGTTTTTCTAAAGTAAATTACTCTCCCGCCTGTTTTTGTTTTTTGAATTTCACATTCTAGATGCTAAAATTCCTCTAAAGAGAGCAAAACTATCAACTATATTTACTGACAAAATCCTGATAAAAAAGAACTCCAGGACTAGACAGCAGAGAAGATCACATTGCTTTAAAAATTACTGGCCTATTTCCTTGCAACAGTCTAGCAGGATGGTCTGTAATCTTGGCAGCCATTTACCAGGTCCAATGTTTGATTCATGACACAATAATATTTAGGCATAAAGAAGGAGGAGAATGGCAATGAAGTACCTTCATATCCTGACATCAGTGATCCTGGAAAATAGGAATCTAGTTACAAGCTGTTAGAATGGCTGTGTGCTTGGTAGTCTGAAGGCTCATTGGCGCTGCCTATGCACCTGTCTGGATGGCTGTGTGGCACACACTATTCATATAATCATCATCCGCTGTGCAGTACATAACATTTGTAAAGGTAAAGGGGATAGGTTCTGTGCTGAGCGGGCTCAGATCTAGTCTGGTTTACAAATTCTGTACAGGCAGCTAGATCCCACTTATGTACTCACTGGTTCCTGTTCCAGTGGGGAAGGAAAATCAGGGATGTCATATGTGCACACATCTTGTGTAGTGACACAGACTTGCCTCTCTCTGAGTCTGAGGGACCACTACTCACCCCCGGTGGGTGGAGCCAGATCAGCCCTGCCCCTGTGCCGGAAGCAGAAGGGAGTGGCAGGAGGTATAAAAGGCTGGCCCTTAGGGTGACCAGATGTCCCGATTTTATAGGGATAGTCCAGATTTTTGAGTCTTTTTCTTATATAGGCTCCTATTATCCCCCCCCCCCCACACACACACACCCTGTCCAGATTTTTCACATTTGCTGTCTGGCCCTGCAGCTTAGTTGGCCCAAAGCCATGGAAAGAGGCAGATGCCTCCAGCCTGCTACAGAACTCTGGAGCTGAAACTGTGCTGTGCAGTGCCGTGCTCCTGGAGGAGATCAAACCTGGAGAGGAGTTGCCTGGCCTGCTGTGTACCCTGAGGAGATGGGAAACCCTTGGACTATGGAACCCTATACCTGGAGAGTGGTAGAAAGTAGTCCTACCTGGTCTGGTTTTGCTGCCAGAAAGCAAGTCAGCGTGTTTCGGTAGGATTCCCCGCTGACCCAGTGGCAGAACCATCCGCCACAGTTAGGGCACTGGGTTGGGACCCGCTGGCTGTCTTAGCCAGGAGGCTTAGGCAAAAGCCTGCTCCCTCCTCTGCCCCACACAGAGGGCCAGAGCCATTGGCTGCTAATTGACTGTTATTTGTTGCCTGACGCAGCAAGACAGAGTGGCCTCTCTCTCAGCCCAAGCCAAAGGAACCACTAAACTTGACACAGCAGGGAGACAGAGGATGACATCTGCCTGTGCTGAGGGACACTTTCACATTCTGTAAAGCTGCTGGAAATGCACATAAAGGAATATTGGTATATTCTTATGCGACTACTTAATTTTGTGAGGGTTTTGTTCCAGTGTAGCTAAAGGATGTTAGCTGTTTGTTCACGTGACATAGAATCATAGAAACGTAGGACTGGTAGGGACCTCAACAGGTCATTTAGTCCAGTCCTCTGCACTGAGGCAGGACTAAGTATTATCTAGATCATCCCTGACAGGTGTTTGTCCAACCTGTTCTTAAAACCCTCCAATGATGGAGATTCCACAACCTCCCTAGGTAATTTGTTGCAGTGCTTAACTACTCTGACAGTTAGGAAGTTTTTCCTAATGTCCAACCGAAACCTCCCTTGCTGCAATTAAAGTTCATTACTTCTTGTCTTGTCCTCAGTGAGTAAGGAGAACATTTATCACCCTCCTCTTATATGAACCATTATGTCCCTGCTCAGTCTTCTGTTCTTCTGACTAAACAAACCCAATTTTTTCAGTCTTTCCATGTAGGTCACATTTCTAGACCTTTAATCATTTTGTTACTCTTCTCTGGACTTTCTCCAATTTTGCCACATCTTTCCTGAAGTGTGGTGCCCAGAACTGTACACAATACTACAGCTGAGGCCTTATCAGCGCTGAGAATACAGGAAGAATTACTTCTCATATCTTGCTTACAAGACTTCTGCTAATATATCCCAGAATGATATTCACTTTTATTTGCAACAGTATTACATTGTTGACTCATATTTAGTTTGTGATCCACTATAACCCCCAGATCCATTTCTGCAGTACTCTTCCATAGGCAGTCATTTCCCATTTTGTATTTGTGCAATTGATTATTCCTTCCTAAGTGTAGTACTCTGCTTTTGTCCATATTGAATTTCATCCTATTTCATTCGGACCATTTCTCCAGTTTGTCAAGATCATTTTGAATTCTAATCCTGTCCTCAAAAGTCCTTCAACCCCTCACAGATTGTTATTGTCTGCAAACTTTAGAAACATACTCTCTCTGCCATTATCCAAATAATTTATGAAGATATTGAATAGAACTGGACCCAGAACAGATTCTTGAGGGACTCCACTCAATACACCCTTCCAGCTTGATTTTGAACCATTGGTAACTAATCTGTAACTACTGTTTTCCAATCAGTTGTGCACCCACCTTATAGTAGACTTGTCTAGGCTATATTCCCCTAGTTTCTTTATGAGATGATCATGTGAGACTGTATCATAAGCCTTACTAAATTTAAGATATATGGCATCTACTGCTTCCTCACCATCCACAAGGCTTGTTAGCCTGTCAAATAAGGATATTAGATTGGTCTGATGTGATTTTTTTCATGGCAAATCCATGTTGACTGTTACTTATTACCTCATTTTCTTCTAAGTGCTTATAAATTGATTGTTTGTTTATTTGCTCCATTATCTTTCCAGGTACCTAAATTAAGCTGACTGATCTATAATTCCCTCGGTTGCCCTTATTCCCCTTTTTATAGATAGGTACTATATTTGCCCTTTTCCAGTCCTTTGGTATCTCTCCCATCCTCCATGAATTCTTAAAGATAATTACTAATGGCTCAGAGATCTCTTCATCCAGTTCCTTAAGCATTCCAGGATGTATTTCATCAGGCCCTGATGACTTGAAGACATCCAGCTTGGTTAAGTAATTCTTTACTTGTTCTTTTCCTCACATACTAGCCAGTTTACACTGATGTTCACTATGTTAGTTGTCCAATCACTGCTAATTTTTTTTGGTGAAAACTGAAACACAAAAAGCATTCAACACTTTGGCCACTAACACATTTTCTGTTATTTTCTCTCTCTCCTCATTTAGTAATGGTTCTACCCTGTTCCTGGTTTTCCACTTGCTTCTCGTGTATTTGTCAAATGCTTTCTTATACCTTTTCTATCCCTAATTAGTTTAACCTCATTTTGTGCCTTGGTCTTTCTAATTTTGTCCCTAGCTGCTTGTGTTACTTGTGTTTTTAATATTAACCCTTTGTCATTTGTCCTAGTTTCTACTTCTTTTATATCTGTTTATTGAGTTTCAGGCCATCGAAGATCTCTTGGCTAAACAAAGGTGGCCTCTTAGCATACTGCCTATCTTTCCTATGCATTAGGACAGTTTGATCTTGTGCCCTTAAAAGTGTCTCTGACAATTGACAACACTCTTGAACCCTTTTTTGCCTTAGACTTGCTTCCCATGGGATCTTACCTACCAATTCTATGAATTTGCCAAAGTCTGCCATTGTCTTTATTCTGCTGTTTTCCCTCCTACCATTCCTTAGAATCATGAACTGTCTCATTTCATCATCACTTTTACCCAAGCTGCCTTCTACCTTCAGATTCTAAACTAGTTCCTCCCTCTTTGTCAGAATCAAATCTAGAATGGCCTCTCTTCTAGTCCTTTCTCCACCTAAAAAGTTGTCTCCAATGCATTCCAGGAACTTGTTGATAATCTATGCCCTCCTGTAGTTTTTCCCCCCAACAGATGTATGAGTAGTTGAAGTCCCTCATCACCACCAAGTTCTGTGTTTTGGATGATTTTGTCAGTTATTTAAAAAAAAAAAAATCTATCCACCTCTTCTTCCTGGTTAGGTGGTCTATAGAAGACACCATCACCCTTGTTTTTTATCCCTTTTATCCCTACCCAGAGACTTTCAACAGGTCTGTTTCCCACTTTATCTCAACCTTGGTGCAAGTGTATACATCTTTGATATACAAGAAAACACATCCTCTCTTTTTTCCCTTGCCTGTTCTTCCCGAACAAGCTGTACCCTTCTATACCAATACTCCAGTAATGTAACATTATCCCACCAAATTTCTGTGATGCCAGTTATGCTGTTCAAACATTGAATCTATCTCCCCTTGTAAGTATTTTCACACTTGCTTCTTATCAAACTGTCTGTACTGAGCCATCTTGATTATCACTTCAAAAGTTTTTTTTTTTTTTCTCTTACTTAATTGGCCTCTCAGAGTTGGTAAGACAACTCCCACCTGTTCATGCTCTCTGTATGTGTGTGTATATATATCTCCTCAATATATGGTTCACTCTATATGCATCCGAAGAAGTGGGTTGTAGCCCACAAAAGCTTATGCTCTAATAAATTTGTTAGTCTCTAAGGTGCCACAAGTACTCCTGTTATTTTTGCGGATACAGACTAACACGGCTGCTACTCTGAAACCAGTTATGCTGTGTTTGTGATTATTCACTAGCATTTCTAGTTCCTGTTTATTCCCCATACTTCTTAAAAAAGGCACTTAGCACTTCCACCTTTCCACATTTTCAGTTATTGTCTTTCCCACATCTCTTCCCTTTTAGTCTGTCCTTCCTGAGCAATCTGTACCCTTCTATATCAATACTCCAGTCATGTGTATTAGTGGTGATTATTCACTAGTATTTTGACTTCTTCCTGTTTATTCCCCATACATCTTGCATTAGTATATAGACATCTAAGATGTGTATTAGATTTCCCCTCTATATTCCCTCTTGTCTCTCTTTTATTCAATTTTCCATGTTACCCTCAGATTCCGACCTTTCATCCAGGCGTCCATGTTTTAGACATACACTGTTATTGCCAATATGTTTCCTCTTTCTTTGTTATTGTTCTTTGGTTTTATTTTTCAATGTGTATGAGGAAAGCCATTAAGACACTGATCAACCCCTTTTATGTGTTTTAGATCAGTGGTTCTCAACCAGAGGTATGCGTACTCCTGTGGGTATGTAGAGGTCTTCCAAGGGTACATCAACTCATCTAGATATTTGCCTAGTTTTCCAAAGGCTACATATAAAGCACTAGCAAATTCTGTATAAACTAAAATTTCATACAGACAATGACTTGTTTATACTGT
This sequence comes from Emys orbicularis, assembly GCF_028017835.1. Taxonomy (NCBI): domain Eukaryota; kingdom Metazoa; phylum Chordata; order Testudines; family Emydidae; genus Emys; species Emys orbicularis. The sequence goes on along the minus strand of NC_088693.1, from coordinate 15,135,542 downwards.
TCTATAGACTATACACTGAAATGTAAGTACAATATTTATATTCCAATTGATTTATTTTGTAATTATATGCAAAAATAAGAAAGTAACCAATTTTTCGGTAATAGTGTGCTGGGACACTTTTGTATTTTTATGTCTGATTTTGTGAGCAACTAGTTTAAGTGAGGCAAAACTTGAGGATACTCAAGACAAATCAGATTCCTGAAAGGGGTATAGTATTCTGGAAAGGTTGAGAACCACTGTTTTAGATATCCGCTACATTGAAAAATATTAGTACTGTACTTTTTAAAGCACATAATACATACACTGCACTTTCCTCGTCCCTTCCATGTATCTGTAGGACTTCAGATATTTCTGGACCTTTGGTGGCATGGTTTCACTTTTGGGAGCCAAAGGTCCTGCCACTTTAGAGAGAAGGAGAACATTGTGTATTTGGCCGTTGGAAAAAAATCCCTCCACATTACATAACCTTGATGTAGAAGGCCACAATTTTGATACTTTTCAACATCCCAGGAATGTAACAATCTCACTATCCTTTTTGCAGCCCATGATGAAGGAGATGAGAAATGCACACGCATGGGGCACAACTATTTTTCTTTTATAAAAGTGTTTGGGGGGGGGAATAGCTTTAGAAGCCAAATGAGTAATTGTGGTTGATCAAAAATAAATTAAATCATTGATTTGTAACTCTGCCTCACTTGAGGATCATTTCAGGCTGGAGCAGAGCAGCCGGAACAGCACTACTGTTCAAACATACAGATACACAGCAATACCGAGCTTATTATCCAGGGAGGAAAAGTCAATGCACAGTATTTCAAATGCTCTTGATATTAAAATCAGGAATTTAGCATTAGAGCAAGAGAGGATATTGGTGGGCAAGGTGTGGGGCCCATTGCAACTTACCAGTCTGAGGTTCTGGTTCCTGCCACGGCTTGGGGTCCTCCTTGGGTTCATAATGGGAGGCTTCTTCAACCAACTGTTCCAGGTAAAGGTGCAGAATCACATGCTCTGGGTCTTCTGAGACATCCTCCATGGACCCTGCTGCCTCCTCACCCTGGTCTTCATAAGCATCCCGTCAGACAATGAGGCTGGTGGGATTGAGAACTGCAGTGTAAAACTGTTCTGCTGTGGTCAGTGCAGCATGCCACTACCAGTGCACAGGAGATTGCGTAAGGGTCAGGAAGAAAGGGTTCAGTGCATTGTAGCAATGGGGGTGGAGGAGTATTGACACTTGAGACCTGGTACATGCCCTTTACTCCTGATCACACTGCAAACTGGCACAGCTATGGGGTGTACTTACCCACACCCCTCAGACATGCTAGATTACTTGCCCTCTGCTCACCTTGAGACACATGCTTTTAGGGTTTAAGAGTGGACAATATGGGGGTTATGGCACGTGTACACTTGCTAGCATAGGTATACCTTTAGAACACTGTCCTTCACCAGCATCCTGGGTACAAAAAGGCCTTAGCAACTAGAGATACCTAAATACTTAACTGTGAGAGAGTGAGCACATCACTTTTTGCTGGTACTGGACAGAGCTCAAATGGGCTGGTGAAGTTTTGCTTTCTACAGAGAGGAAGCAGGGAAGTTGGTAGAGAGAGCTGACTATTTCTCTTATGTCTGCCTCTCAAACATGGAGCTAAGAAAACATAGGTATATGTTTAGATGGTAGCTCATGCTAGACACATGTGACCAGATCCTCAGCCAGAATAAATCAGCTCAGCTCATTGATGTCAACCGCGCTTCAATAATTTACACCAGCTGAGGATCTGGCTCATAAACAGGTAAGGGCAGGGGGGACAAAGATGTCCTTTAGGTCAAAAAGGTAAGAGCCAACAGAGTTCTCATGGTGTCACAAAAGAGTGACTCTCCAGGTAAAATAGTTGAGAATTAAATAATCCCAAAGCACTGGATTCATTTGGTAGCAGGACTTGAAGGAAGATCATTAGGACTTCAGATCTATTTAGTTTGGTATATACAGTCAGGACTGGAAAACATCATTTGATACAAAGGGGTTGTTGACAAGGTATCTGGCAAATACTCCAAAACGTTACTATTGGCATGTGTAGTTAACAGATGTTAGAAATGAAAAGCTGACAGTTTTATGGGATAATTAAATCTCTCTTTAGTTGACAACTGCAATTTAATTTAATCAAGAGTAATAACCCCCCATAATTTCCATTATAGTGATGTGCAGTTTTCAGCTAGGGCCTGGAACAAAACAGAGCAGAGCTTTGTCAAGGGCCTTCAAATACAATGTTGCTGATATTAAGACTACTAATACATTAACTCTGACTTTCTTACATTCATTTGTTGCTGGGAGAATAAAAGGCAAAATTACAAGTTGGTGGAAATTGTTACAGAAAAAAATTGTGGTCTATGCCCAAGAGACAATGATGGTATATGAAGTCAATTGTCAGCTATACTATTACGGAGAAGGGGAAAGATTTTGTATCTTATTTTAGAAGGGTAGCTAATCTAAATAGATGAGTCATATTCTGTCACCTTCACCCTGACAACATGGGAGGGTTTGCCACGAAGGGAGCATGCATCTTTTTTGCAATATGGAACTCTGTTGGATGAAATGGAGAGACAGAGCTGAGTATCATTAGCATGTTGAAAACACTTACACCATGTTTCTTCACTAACTCTCCCAACAGTCCCAATAAGGTGGACCCTTGTGAAAATCCACATGAGAGAGATCTGGGGCAGACAAGTATTGCCCAAAACAACCCTTTTGGATTTTTCCAATAAACAAATAATGAAGCCAACAAAAGACCATACCATCTATCCACAATCAAGTCAGTATGTGAATCAACAGCACACCTGAAACAACAGTATCAAAGGTACTTCAATAATGTCAGCATTGGCATGTTATATTTATCTATTGCCAGACAGAGATAATTGATGTGCCACCAGTACAATCTCAATGTCATAACTGGTAAGAGGCCAAAATGAGACATGTCAAGGAGATTTAAGGTATCTAGGTACATAGAGTTTTCTTGCCACAATTTTGTTCATAATCTTAGGCAGAACTGTAAAGTTTGAAACAAGTCTATATTTGGCCAGGATGGCTAGCTGCATTAACAAAGTTTGTATACACGCTTCCTTAAAAGCACTTGGCATTCTGCTCTGCTTACAGGAGGCACCGACAATCTCCACTGACAAGGAACCCATTATTTCCCCTACTAGCCTTCAAAGGCCAAGACAGAGATGTGTCTGAAGCACAGATTGTGAATTCAAGTTATCCTAGCATGTCATGAATCTCAGTGGACACTACCTAGTTAATCTCAAGCAGACATTCTACCTTCCGTCAAGATCCTCATCTGCCAGCACAAACACAGGCTGAATCCGATCAGTTCTCTCTGTAACATAGGAAATGTTCTGACAACAGGAAATTATCCAATCAGACTCTAAGGGAAGACATCTTAAATTAACAAACTAGATTGCCCACTACATGAAATGAACCTACTATTTGAGATTTTGTAGATACTATAGTTGAGCAAACAAATCAATTTTCTGCCTCCTACACAAGCCCTAACCTTAGCTCTTAAGAAACCTTTATTGGCAGTTGGTCAGAGATAAGTTAAAATGAATACTGTGTCATTATAAATTAATACTATGCACCAATAAGGGATTTGGGATAAACCCTTTGCTAGCTCTGTGCCATTAGGTGGATGTCCTGATATGAGATTACTACTTCCCTGTGCTTATCAATAAAGTAGTATTTCCCAACCTTATGTAATAGGGAAAAATATGTTGATTTTAAAACTTAGGATGGAAAAATAACCTACCATAACTTACTTGTCATGGTGACCACTTTATGTTGTCACAATAACTTCTACTGTGTGTGTCAATACCAGGCATTGGGTCAAGTTGTGCACACTTTATCTCTGCACTTCAAGAGAAAGATAACCTGTTTCAGAAGGGACAAGACAGAAGTACTGGTAAGCACGGTCACTAACCCATTATAACTTATACCGTTTTACAATTATAACTTATAGTGCTCCTCCTACAAAAATATATAAAGAAGTTTTCAAGTGCTCACAGCAGGGCCGGCTCCAGGCACCAGCCTGCCAAGCATGTGCTTGGGGCGGCACCTGGAGGGGGGCGGCGCTCACCCAGGGAGAGCGGGGCCGCGGCCGGGCTCTCCGCCCTCCTCCCGGCGCTCCAGCCGCCGGGGAGAGCGGGGCCGTGGCGGGCTCGCTGCCCTCCCCCGGTGCTCCGGCTGGCCGGGGAGAGCGGGGCCGCGGCCAGGCTCGCCGCCCTCCCCCCGGCGCTCCGGCTGGCCAGGAAGAGCGGGGCCACCCTCCCCCGGCGCTCCGGCCGCCGGGGAGAGCGGGGCCGTGGCCGGGCTCTCCGCCCTCCTCCCGGCGCTCTGGCCGCCGGGGAGAGCGGGGCCGTGGCTGGGCTCTCCGCCCTCCTCCCGGTGCTCCAGCCAGCTGGGGAGAGCGGGGCCGCCCTCCCCTGGCGCTCCGGCCGCCGGGGAGAGCGGGGCCACGGCCGGGCTCTCCGCCCTCCTCCCGGCGCTCCGGCCGGCCGGGGAGAGCGGGGCCGCGGCCGGGCTCTCCGCCCTCCCCTGCCACGCTCCCCGCCGGGGGGCGGGGGGCAGCGGGAGGCTTTTTTGCCTGGGGCGGCAAAAAAGCCAGAGCCGGCCCTGCCTCACAGATAGTGTGGAGTAAATGGGGTGGGGGGGGGAGGTGGCGAGGGGTAAAGATACCCTTGCAGTAAATGTCAGGAAAGTAAAACACTCATGTCAAATATTGAAAACTTGCTTGTGCCTAAAAATGTACATTGGAGAAAGCATTCAGGGAAAGTTCAATCTTACAGAAATGATGTCTGTTAAGACAATGACCCTGTGGCATCCATTTTAGAACTTCCATCCCTATATGTTCTTGGCAGAAGACAGGCTATATACCAAACTATTCAGACCATTTCCCATCTTCATGAATCAGTATTTTTCACCCAGTCATGCTAGCAGTCCCCCCTTATTCTCTATTCTTTGGCTGATTCTCATTGTACGTGCTTAGGAAAGCTACACACTTCTTCATAAACTATCATGTGCTGTCTCCCCAGAATTAATGTACACATTCAAACACACTTGCTAGAAAAGTTTGTAAAATATGATATTACAAATACAGGAACATCTGTACTAAAATTGGAAGCTCTATGAATTCATCAGTGGATGGATTCTTGACATTGATTGAGAAAACAATATGCTCCCAATATAATAAAATTAATACTTGCTATTTTTCATAGTCAGCTAAGGTATAGGTTGGTTTTTCGTTCTTTTTAAGTTGAGTACATTCTACATAGAACAGTGTAAAAAAAATCACACAGCATGAAAATATTGAAATGTGTCTTTCAAAGCTGTTTGACAAAATGGGGAAAACATACTTCCCTCATAAAAGAAAAAAAATGTGGTTTCAAAGATTTCACCAAAAAAAAGTTTTTCTTCCAGTGAAACTAAAAAAAGTTATGTATCAAAGTTGAATGGGAGACTGGTATGAAAGAGTCAAAATGATACATTAGTTTATCTTGTATTTTCCCTGTCTCTTCATCTGAACCCTATCAGCCTGCTCAACGTTTCACACTATCACAGCAGAGAGACCTTAGAAGACAAACAGGTGTCATGGGCTTTGAAAGAAAAATGAGAAGAAATTTAGATAAGCCAGAAGGAGTATTTAATCCTAAGTGCTGTCTTGTATTTTGGTTAAGTTTATTTCTAAAGAACATTTTGTTTGTTTGTTTTTTGTGCATTATTTTCTTGACAGAGAGGAAGATGGATGAGAAATATGAGCTACGGGGATGCTGAGAAGCAAGGAACTCCCATTGACCTGAAGAGTACGAAGGATGAATGTGTAGGATTTAGGAGAATGCAATAACAGGAACACCAGTCATGGGAGCAAATGCACTGGCACTCTAATTCAGCGGTTCTCAAACTGTGGGTCAGGACCCCAAAGTGAGTCACAACCCCATTTTAATGGGGTCACCAGGGCTGACATTGGACTTGCTGGGGCCCGGGGCTGAAGACCAAACCTGAGGGGGCTTTAGCCTTGGGTGGCAGGGCTCAGGCTACAGGTCCCCAACCTGGAGCTGAAGCCCTGGAACTTTGGCTTCCCCCGCCACTCCGTCCCCTTCCTGCCCCGGGCATGGGGCGGCGTGGCTTGGGCAGGCTCAGGCTCGGTTCCCCCCTTCTGTGGTCGTGTAGTACTTTTTGTTGTCAGAGGGGGGTCGCAGTGCAATGAAGCTTGAGAACCTCTGCTCTAATTACAAGCCACCAGAAAAAAGAGACAAGAGTGGGAAGAATAGGAAAATTCCCATTGCCATCACTACATGAAGCCCCATCTTTGCTCTGCTATAAACTATGTTTGGAAATTGGTCTTTCACTCAGTTTAAAAGAAAAATAGGCCCAAGCTTCCATGTTCAGATCTGGATCTCCCATTTTCCTCAGGGGAGTTCAGATCCAGGGTTTGAGTCTATTCCCAGATGTAACATGGTTCCAGTTAAAATGGTTTCCAATGCAGTAGGACTGACTTGGCGGGGCAGCACAGAAGGAAGTAAGGCCAAGATTTTTTTTTAGAGTGTTTAGGTGTTGCTGCACTCAGCATTCTTGGACCCAAGTCTTATTTTCAAAAATGACTTAGGAGCCCAAGTCTCACTGAAAGTCAAATAGACTTAGGTTCCTAAACTTACTTAGAGTTTGTAACACTGAGCAAAGCAACATCTAAATGCCTTTAAAAATCAGAGCCTAAGTGGATAGTGACGTTATTACCATAATTCCGGGTTAAAAGGCAGAACTATTCATATAGTTAAGAATTCTCATACATCTTTGCAAGAAGACCCAGAAGGTCTGGAGAGCACAATGATAGCATCAGCACCAGGAATTCCAGCAGCAATTTCTTGGAGTTACTCTACGAAAGTGGAAGGTTCTCCTAAAATGATTGGTGCTCCAATAGGTGAATTGCCAACATGATTTTGAAGAAGCCTTAGGAGGAGTTCAAGATATTTCAGTATAGCTAAAAAAAAAAAAAAAAAGGTGTGGGATCAAGAGACATGGGCATTGAAGGAAGGGGAGATCAAACCTACATATACTCCAGACCTCAATATTGACATCAGAGGAGGACTTAGAATATTCAGATAACTGGAGGGGGTGGATTGATCCGTTTGGTCCCATGCTTCTCTGGAAAACTACAGAAGATTTTCAATTTATATTTTACATTTGCCAATAGAGAGAGACAACAAAATTTGTAAATCTCCACTCAGTATTTCAGCAGCCTGGTAAGGGTTTAATTGGAGGTTTACTCTTTTGCAGTCAAAAGAGGCACTAGCATCCTTAGCTCGCAGATAACTTCAAAAAGCAATTCAGCTTCTCAGATTTGAGCTCCTGTTTGCTTTTTCTATGAGGATGTTCAGTGTCACTGTAATAGATCACCAGGGCTGCTTTCCTCTGATGTATTGTTGCAATACATCATTTGAACTGTGTCTGGCAGGAACATGAATTTCAGACATGGACCTATTTTATATGTTTTATTTGTGGACAATCTTAAGAAAATCAATGTGGAGTTCAGAAACTCACACTGGAGCTTGAGAAATTCAGCAACGCCTTCCAAAATCCTTAAACACCTAAAAGCCTCACAAAAGTTTGAGAAGCACTGAACACAGGAGTAGAGGCATAATTATCCATTCAAATAATGACAGATCTGAAGATTTGACTGGGTTTCTGTTCATTTCTAGTTCATTCGTATGGTGTCTCAGGACCCTAAAAAAGTATACATGAACTTTCCCCTGTTTTATTCTGAGCCCTGCCACTTTTCCTCATAAATTACTCCTCAAATAATGAAGCCAAATTGCACTGTATGAGCATAAACATAAATGGATCAGTCTTTATGCACTTAAAAATGCACACTTACATAGTCCTGGGAATTAGGAAATGCTTTGCTGATAGAGGGAACAGTCACAGGAATAATAATATGGCTTCCTGCTCCAAGTGAAACACGTCATGGAAAATTCCAACTGTACAGCCATTAGAGTTGGACCTTGGCTTAACTTCTTGTGCAAAAGAAAACATCTAATGGTGCAATGCTGTATACAGAGGTAAAAATAACTTTCCTTCTCCTCCTTACAGCTTCCCCTATTTAAAAGTCCAAGGATCACATTAGCCCTTTTTGCTGCAGCGTTGCACTGGGAGCGCATGTGGAGTTTCTTCTTCTCTGTGACCCCCAAATCCTTTTCAGAATCACTGCTTTACAAGATATAGTCCCCCATTCTGTAGGTATGGCCTTCAATTCTTGTTCCTAGATGAATAACTTTGCATTTGGGTACATTAAAACTAATTTTGTTTGAATGGGCCCAGTTTACCAAACAATCCAGATTGTCCTGTATGATTGCTCGGTCCCCACCATTATTTACCACTCCGCCAGTCCTTGCCACCTGTACATTTTCTGAGCAGTGATTTTATATTTACTTCCAGATCATTCACAAAAATGTTTGAATAGCACCAGGCCTCATACCGATCCCTGCAGAACTCCACCATTTAATGATGATTCCCCATTGACAACCAATGATTAAGATGTCAGCCAATTCTTAATCCACTTAACGTGTGCTTTGTTGATATTGTATAGTGCTATTTTTTTAATCAGAATATTGTGCAGTACTAAATCAAATGCTTTACAAAAGCCTAACTGTATTACATCTATGCAGTTAAATGTGTAATCAGTCAAATGTGTAATCTCTTCAAAGAATGAAATCAGGTTTGTTTGACAAGGCATATTTGCCATAAATCCAGGTTGACTGGCATTCATTATATCCCTTTAATTCTTTATTATTTGAATCCCATATCAGCCTTCCCATTCTTTTGCACAGGATTGATATCAAGGGATGTGACCTCTTAGCCACCCTCTGGGCAGCTGCGAGGGACTCCAAGACTCTGTGTCCCTGGATCCCCAGGTATTCTGCACTCCCCGGACCTCAATAGTTCCTCCATTGGCTTCTCTGGCACATGTCCCAGGCACTGACTTTCAGTCTGTTACCCCTTCATGGAAATGGAGCCCCAAAGTCCACTCGCGTAGGCCCCCAAGACCAGCACTAATGTCCAAGATTACCCAGTTGCTTAAATACACTGTCACAGTTTCAAATGTAACTGCACTTTTGACCCCCTCCAGGATCCACTCCAGGAATGCTCCTGAGGTCCCAGGCCTCTAGCCTTCACTTCTCTCTGGGCAGGGACCCAAGCCCACTTCCTTTTGACCGGGGCTTTTAGGCTGAAGCCCCCCATAGCTCACAGTCATATCAGCAGCAAGCCAGTCTGCCTAAAGGCTAGAACCTGTACTTCACTTTCTCTCAGAGGGCGGCAAACAGTGTATGCCAGAAGTTACATGGTACTACACAGCTCTGTCTCAGCAGAGTACATTTATTTTAAGAACAAAAGCATCACAGAGAAAAAATATATAAAAAACAATAACTGGTGTGACATTCTCTACCTTGGGGGAGCACCCTGTAACCCCCATATTCCTCATTTATATATAATTGTGATCTTGCATATAAAGCAGGCCGTGTGAGGTATCAGGGGAAAGGTTATGATCTGCTGAAAGTCATTTTTCTATCCATATATGTATATCATTAATGCATATGAAGTTATGAGAATTGTGTTGTATGGTTGTCACTAAAACATGCTGTAAGTTGGGGAATCAGCCAGATATTAACTCCCCAAAGACAACAGCAAGGAAAGTAACCAAAGCCCAGGCGGGTGTCAAACAACCCATCAACAGCCATTGTCCAGCAAGGGAGCTACAATTCAGTGACTCACCTGCATAAGGCCACACCAGGGGAATTGCTCAACCTTGCCTGGGGACTCAGCAATGCCCACCAGACATTCTGCCACAGTACATGGCTTGTGGGCTGGAACATAAAGCCTTCTTCCTCCTAGGTCAGCTTGCTTCTTTTGCCTTTGACCACTCTGATCACTTCCCTAGGAGTCCTTGAAGTCAACTGGGCTCAATAGAGCAGACAAGGCCCCATGTCTGATGCAGGCCCCTACACGGTGAGTTGTTGCTCTCTGCTTTTGAGATAGACACAAAATGGCCAAAAGACCCCAGAAAGCTCAGCTCCTCCCACTTTATAACCTTCAGGGCTATTCTGTCAGGTGACACCATTGCCAGCTTCCCACATGATCACAATCTCCTGCCAGGTGACTTTGTTGCCAAGGTAACCTCATTCCACTGGGTAAGAGCTAGTCCATTGTCTAGCGTAAATAAATTTTAAAAAATGGCTATCCCCAAGTAAAAATGATCAGTGTCAGCCTTGCATTACTGTGCCTTAAAATTTCAGTCCACTGTGGAGGCAATAACACAACAGAGAAGATAACTACCCTCCACATTCAAAATTGGAGTTTGCAGCCTGACATAGAGTTCATAATCTCATACTGAATTCACACATTGTATAGACATTTCCAAATCATCACAGGCTAACCAGTCTATAGTTATACGAGTCATCCTGTTTGTCCTTTGTGAATATTGGTACATTAGCACTCTTCCTGTCTTCTGGAATTTTCCTGATATTCCAAGATTTATGAAAAATTAACCCCAGCTAACCAGAGATCTCCTCAGCCATGCCTTTTTAGGACTCTTGGGTGCCAATGATCTGGGCCCACTAATTCAAAATTGTTTACCCCCAGTAGATGTTGCTTAACAGCCTCCTCGGTTATTTATGGACAGAAAAGAACTCCTCATATGATACAAGTACACCATCCTACTTCTTTCCAAACACAGAACAGAAATAATTACTGAATACGTCTGCCTCTTCTTCATTATTATTAATAGAGCTGGTCAGAAAACTTTGACAGAACCATTTTCTGTTGGAAAATGCAGTTTTGTCAAAGTAAAAACGCTTGATGAAAGTGCGTCCATTTTACTGACTTTTTTTTGGAGAAAAAAACAAAAATATTTTGACATTGTGGAAATGTCCCATTTTGACATTTTTGAATTAAATGTTTTGATTTTTTAGTCTGAAATGACTTTACTTTCTAAAATTTTATAACCTCTACAAGCTCTCTGACAGTTTAGCCAGGGATGGTCTTATGCCTAAATATTGTGGGAGAGGTATATGCAAGACAGAGTCATCTTTATTTTAAAAACGTAACTAATCTTCCCTTTTATGTTTATTTGGATCGAGAACTGTCAGCCCCAGCTAGACTTGATTCAATAATCAGTTAATTTAAGTACAAGGATACCTGCGGATGAATACTTTTTACAAAGCAATCACTCCATATCTGATCGTTCAGTACTTGTCTTCAAGGGAAGCCTGCACAACAACTTTAAAAGGAAAGCCTGGGAGCTTAAATTCAGACACCAAAAACCATGGATTTAACAGGGACACTGGTTTTATGGCTCATTGTAACAATTTGTAACACACCAAATTGCCTGCCTACTTCAAATCCTTTTTGCATAGCAATCTAACCCCAATTGCCAACTTCATTTAAAGTGACCGCCTTCACATGTTACCCTTCTGCTTAACCATCTATCCCAACTTGTGTTTAGCTCAGACACTCTGCTTCCTTCCCACACCCGAAGAAGAGCTCTGTGTAGCACCAAAGCTTGTACCTTTCACCAACAGAAGTTGGTCCAATAAAAGATAGTACTTCACCTATCTTGTCTCTCTCATATCCTGGGATCAACAACATTGCAAACAACTATAAATACAGTCAGACACTAAGCAGCAAGCACTAGTAATCGTGTGCTGCTTGCTGCTGCTGCTAGCTGGGCTTTCCCTCTCAACATTCGACATTTGAATGAGGCAATATTGTTTGACTGCAAAAGTGCAAAACGGTACAAGCTATACAGTTTCCTGTGGAGTTGCTCCAGGACTCCTTGCCATGATTCTGTCCCTGACTGATCTCTCATATCTTATCCCTTTCAACACCAGCTCCTCATTCATTGTGAAGTATTTTCTCTTTAAAAAACCCTCTAAGTCTCTGAAACTTTGACTTTTTCAAAGCTTGGGAGCCAGACAGGGAAGAATAGGCCCTGCTCTTACAATCCTGTGCTGCAACCATGGGCTTTCTATGATATGTCCACTGAAAAAGGAGGTGATGAGAATAATCAGGAGAAAATAACTGCCCTCTTATTTCAACAGTCATGACTGTTCAGGTACAGCTCTTCTCAGAGTTATCATTAGGTCTTTTTTTCAGTCAGTTCAGGTGCTGAGCAGTAGCTGTGGGAATATACCTCAGAGGCTGCACTTTACCTGCTGAATAGACCTCCTTTCACATAAGATGACAGTGGCAGTACAAATGCAGGTGCTGATTGCTGTCAGCTGTGTGACGCTCCTGTTCTTCTAATACTGTGGTGAGTAAATGGGGGTTTTATTCTTCCTGGGTTGCTCAGTTGAAACAAACATATTTTTCTTTAAGAAAAGTGGCAAAAGTTGTAATTTATTTAACCCTTCGCCATTTTAAACACAAATTTCCTATTGTTAATTTATTGAGGCAGACTGTCTGTGCTCAATGCAGGTGTCAAGGAAAAGGTTACAGATTCATGGTTTGAGGTTGTACTGTTACCGGGCAGCTTTAAGTTGCATCACTGGCATAGGGGCCTAAGAGCTCTGCTCCAGTGGGGAAATAGGCAGTGTTGTGTAGCTCTGCCATGCTTCTTCTCCTGCACCCCTCCTGTCCCATCGGGGGGATGTGATAGAACTAATGCAACCAGCAGCAGCACAGATGATGTGCCCATGGGGAGTTCCCCTCTAACCGAGGAATTCACTGTTTGTCTAGGTTGACCAGGTGTCCAGTTTTTGACCGGAACACCCAGTCGAAAAGGGACCCTGGCAGCTCCGGTCAGCACTGACGACCAGGCCATTAAAAGTCTGGTTGGCAGGGCTGCAGCGCTAGTCCTTACCTGTCCTGGCACCATGCTGCGCCCTGGAAGCAGCCAGCAGGTCCAGCTCCTAGGCGGGGGGGCCACGGGACTCCATGTGCTGCCCCACCCCGAGCACTGGCTTCACACTCCCATTGGCTGGTAACTGGCCAATGGAAGCTGAGGGAGCAGTGCCTGCAGGTGAGAGCAGCATGCACCGTGGATCCTCTTGCCCCCTGCCATCTAGGAGCCGGACCTACTGGCCACTTCCAGGGTGCAGCAAGGAGCCAGGACAGGCAGGGAGCCGGCCTTAGTCCCTCTGCTGCACCGCTGACCAGCAGCCTCCTGAGGTAAGCCCACGCCCCAATCCCGAGATTGGGATAAACCAGAACACTTAACAAAAGAAGGGATGCTGCTGGAGCTCAGCTCGCTCCCTCATGCCTACCAGAGCCTTTCCCCACTGCTGGAGCCTTTCCCTGAAGTGGGGAAAGGCACAAGCAGCAGTACACTACACTGCTAAAAATAGCTGTGTAGATGGGGGCACTGCTTGTGCATGTAGAGAGCCGTGTAGGTTCGGGTATGTTTATATTCTATTTGACTCAGCTGTGCCTTGCTGTCTACACTGCTATTTATACCCATGCTGAGGACAATGCAGTGTTTGACAGTGCAGTAAGGACTGTTCAGTGTAGACGTACCATTAGGGAGCAGCCTGTTTTGTCTCTCCCTGTTTTGGGGTTCTTGTATGTTATCATTCTGAAATTTTAAGTAATAAAGTAGTGGTGTATTGCAACCTTCCAGCAAGAGTATTTATGTTTTTATCTAACTTTTCTTATGCTGTGAATATAACAGAAACCACCCACAGTTCTTGGCTAAGAATGTGAAAGCTAATTTCTAAAGCCGGCTTTTTTTTTTTTTAAGCAAAGATACAGATAGAATCCGATGCAACCTACTTAAGTATTAGCAACTAACCAAATTAGTTCCTGCTTAACTCACAAATACAGTGTCATGCATTCGCATGGCTCTTTGCAAGCCGAGTAAGACACAAGAGGAGCAAAATGCAAAATATTGGACAAGAGATCAGGGAAAGCAAGGTGTGGGGGTTAGTGATGATGAGAAGATGACAGAAGAGAAGTGGGATTAAGGAGGGATTTGAAGGAAGGGAGAAAGAGGGCAGACAAGGGCAGGGAGACAGCATCAGCAGTACTATGGCAGAAGGCTGGAAGCTGAGATTTCAGGGAGATAAAAGTAGTGATAGGGTGAAAAGGGACATGAGTGTGAATGGAGGGAAATGAGGGTAGAGATGTAGGTGTGGGCAAGGTTACATAGGACCTCGCAAATGAGGATAAACAAGAAACTTGAATGTAATGTGGTAGGTGACCAGAAATCACTGGGGAGATTCAAAGAGAGGATGTCGGAGCAAAGGTGGAAGAAGGCTTAAAGGTGTGGGCAGATGTTGCTCAAACTATGCGGCTATCGGCTATACCCTTCCCAAACTCAATCCATCATCAGGTACTGCATATCAAGTTCTTAGAAAGCAGGCAGAAGAAGGAAATCTTATACACTTCCTCAAAGCACCACCTCAAACAAGAGATACTTCTGGGAGTGATCAGTTAGCACTGTCCATCGCTGTGCTGACAGACCTGGGGAGGGGTGCCCTCTTTGGAGCAGGATATTATATTGCCTTAAAGTCTCCTAACACTTCTGTATCCACAGTTACCTTCACATAGGAGATTTTTTTCCTCCTACAGATGTTTCAGAGTTCAGAAAATTATTTTCATCTGTGGAGGCTAGAAAATACTAGGTTATTGCCATTTCTTTCTCTTTATTTTTTGTGGGGGGTTGTTTGTTTGTTTGTTTTTTTTTGTTTAAAAAGGATGGTAGGATGAAACATCGGATAAGAAAATCAGCTTGGAGCCATTTAAATTAAATATCAGAGAAGAACTTAGATACTGGTAGTAGCAGTGCTGAGTTTTAGCCAGGGGAGAAACACAGAGAAAAAGAAAAATAAACTGTAAGAGAAGTATTACTCTTATCAAGAGCCCAACAATATAATAACCTAAGAGATATGAGTGGGGGGGGGGGTAGAGAGAGAGAATGTGTGTGCAAAAGAGAGATTGGGTAAGCACTTAACCACACATAAAATGAACATAAGCTGAAATCATGACTGAAGTGTGTTTATGAGACAAGTCTGGAGAATGGGTAAACCTGTTTTTCAAAGACAAAGGTCAAAGCTGATGCCTCTAACTAGGTGTCATCAAATCTGATGGACAACCACCTCTCAAGTGGCCAATCTTTGGCAAGGAAGGGGGACAGGAACAAATAGATCTGCAGCTTAGCAAACAGCAGCATGAATCTTCTTTCATTATCAGACTCCTTGACTCCAGCCTCACAGCAGAAATTGACTGAACTATAAAATGAGAGGCAAAAATACTCCAAGTTCTCTCTCCCTACCCATCGATCTTTTCCACCTAAGACGACAAAAGAAACAGCCTTTGGACTTTGGGGACAGATCCTGGCCTGAGAGTTTGATCAGCAATGTACTGAAAATATGTGGTAAGCGACTTCACCTTGAACCAAGTCTATTCTGTTAAGTTTAGAAAGCGGTTTATCTTTATTTTTCTTGTAACCATTTCTGACTTTATTGCCTCATTTCTTGTACTCACTTGAAATCTCTCTCTTTGTAGTTAAATAAACTTGTTTTATTTTTTAATCAAAACAAATCCAGTGTTGTGAATTATTTGGGTAACTCCATTTAAGGTGGCAGACTATTGTATGTTGATCCCCTTAGACTGGCAAATGGACCTAATATATCTGTACTGTTCAGGAGAGGGCTGGACTGTGCAAAACACAAGTGTTTTTTTGGGAGAGGGAGGGGAAATCTGGAACTGAGAGTGTGTTGGGGTCACCCTGCAAGTAGTAACCAAGGCTGCTGGAAGCCAGAGTGTGGCTGGTGATTGCTGACAGGCAGCTGGGGTCAGAACTGCTGAACCAGGGCTGTGGCTACACAGATACTTAGGGTGTGACCTACATGCTGTTTGGCTGTTTGTGGGGAACCAAAGCAGCAAAATTGTATAGGGCACCCAGGTTGCAGGGCAAGTGATGACTCAGCCCCTTACAGATCTGGATTGCACCCTGGAATGTCATATATACTTATGTGCTTACGTTTTATTGACTTCAATGGGATGTAAGTATTTGCTTACATGTTTGCTACCTTGTTTGGTCCTATTTTCAATTGAAAATTTTCCCCTCCACAATATGCAGTTTCAGCAAAAATAAAATGTTTTGTAGGAAAATGTCATTTTTGACCAAAAATTTTGATTTTTGGATGGGAAATATCAAAACAAAAATGAAACAAAATATTGCATTATATATGAAAAGAAAATATTTTCATTTCATTTATTTGTTACAGTTCAGTATTCAAAGCTGGAGAGAAAGTCAAACAAAACATTTCATTTCAAATCAAATCTAAATGAAAAACTTTCCATTTGAAGCTAAACATAATAAAAATCGTTGTTTCATTTCATTTAGAGGTTTCCTATAGAAAAACAAAGAAAAAAAATCAAACAAAAAATTTCAAACGAACAACTGTCATTTTTCACAGGAAAAAGGAAAAAAATCCAACCTGCCTATTATTCTGCTATTGAAATCCTTGCGCTGTAGGCAAAATATGATAGAGATTTCATATTACTTTTGTTTACTTATAAACGATACTTCCCATTTCTATAGCACCTTGTTTTGAAGGATCACAATGCTATTTACAAACATTAAACAGAAAACACCCCCTCTGCGGTAGGGAAATATTTTCCTCATTTTACAGATGGAGGAATTGAAGCACAGAATTCTGTGTCAGAGCCAGGATTAGAATCCAGATCTCTGCTGTCCCAGTCCTCTTCCTTAAACATAGGATTGCTTTTCTCCTATTAAAGGTGACAAACCAATCTGGATGAAATAAAAACCTCTTTTGAGTCTGAATCCAAAACTCAAACTGAACTTTCGTTGAAGTTCTGAAAAGCCTGGAGTTTTTAATTTCCCCACTGTTTATCATTTTATCTGTGCATCCTGGTCTGTCTAGGAACAGAAGCAAAAGTGGTGAACAGATTAGAAAAGTTATTCTTGCAGTATTTCTGGCCCAAACAGAAGCAAAAAGCACCTGCGATCTTTTGAGAAAGCATGTTCCTATATGATTTCCAATGAAGTTTGGCAAACCCCAAAGGGTTCAGCAATGTCTTAAATTTAAACACTTATCTAAACAGACGGTCAGATCCTCAGATGGCATAAAATGGAGCTTTATGGAGCTATTGTGATTTACATCAACTGAGGATCTGGCCCTGAATTTTTTGACATTTACTCCTCACATATCACCCGTAAGATTCTAAAAAGCATTGGATTAGAACGTCTCTTTCAATTTCTCTTTCCTATATTCTTGCTTGTGTTTTCAAATTAAAAGCCAAAGATATATTGATTTCCCCTAAATGTAATTTGAAGACATTTAGAGCTAGAGTATTTACTCTTTATTCCCCTTTGACATGGAAGCTGCTTCTTGTGTGATGGATTTATTATATGCATTTTTAAGTAAAATTGTACAAAATACCCATTCAGTTCCTCTTTTTTTAAGTGCGTTTAAATTGCAAAACACCCTACGATTCTTTTGTGGAGTCATTATGTTAATGTAAATAGAAATATTAATCATGCTTATATTCCACAGTGTGGGTTTTCTGTTTCCCCATATAACCGAGGTTGTTTTCTCAAATTATTGCCTGTGCGCCTTCTCATTATGATATGACAGAAATCTTGAGTCAGTTCTTTTAAACTTTACTCCTCTGATGCTGTTTCACAAATACTATATGTCCCAGAATAATTATAGACAATGAAAAAAATGAAGCTGTTATACCCATCCCTTATGTTCTAGCTGTAACCTTTCTGGCAGGTGGAGTCAGCAACAACAAGGCCAGGTTCAGTATCTAGGGGTTCCTCTTAACAACGCAGAACAGAACTGGCTCGAGTCCCTACCCAGTAAGGTGGGGAAATCTAATACTTCTAAGAGGCAATACTTCCCCTCTCGCAAGCACTGCATCTGTGTATATCAAAGAAAACTTCTATCACAAGGGAAAGGGAACCCAGCATTAATTTGGGAAAGCACCACAACCCCATTCAAAAGCATGGGACCATAAGCAATGTTGAGCAGTGTCCTTTGTCTCAGTTTCCCACCTTGTGGTGGGAAAGTCCGATGAATGATTGTCCCTTAACATACCGCTCTCTTCTCCCTCTGCTGCACCCTACTCACAGTTTGGCTGTCCTGGGCTAGTGAAGATCTAGAGTTCAGAGATGCATTCATGGGTTTCACTTCCTACCCCTGGAGTGAGTGGCGTTGAGCAAAGCTTCTGCTGCTGCCTCTGCAACTGGCTCACAGCTGCTGCTGCTTCTCTGCTGCCACTGCTTCTCTGCCATGGCAGGTGGCCACTGTCTCTCTGCTGCCACTAGCCACCGCTGCTTACTGCTCTTGCAATGTCACATTCTGAGGTTCCACCACTTAACCCAGCTCTTGGTGATTTCAGCTCTCAGCGATTTCCGCAGGGAGTGGGGAACTTCACAGCCAATGTAGTGTCTGTATGGTCTCCCGTTACCCCACACAAGGTGTAAGGCTTAGCCCCTATACCTGCGCAGCAGTACTGTCAGCTCTAGGAATCACCCACCAGAAACAAGAACTCTCAATTGAGTCTTATCAGCTCTGCCATTAAACACTGGAGAGGGGCAGCTCAAATGCTGTCTAGAACTCTTTGGGCACAATCCACACCTCTAGGTAGGAACACCTGTTCTTACCCACTCTCATCTCCATCACTACCCCTGCTTAGCAAGTGAGGTTCAGTTGAGGGTGACCCCTCAATCAGGATATGCTAAGCACATTTCTGCTGCCTTTACTCGTACACTAAGGATAACAACATTTCATTATCCCATGCATGCAAATACTAGAATGATTTGTAACCCCAAACCAGCTTCATCTGCTGTGCACCTAGATGGAGTAGGTTTGTCTATGCAAACACGGTCTGCTCCTGGAGTCTTTTCCTCCAGCTCATCACTAGATGTCAGGGGAGCTCATTCAGATCCTGCTTATATAACCATCAGCGTACTCAGCCATAGAGAAAAAGAAAAAGGAAAAATCAATCAAGATGGAAAAGGTGAGACATGCAATGATGAACTTACACTTTTCTCTCCACTATTAATAGCTTGTCAGCATACTATAATGAAATACATATTTCACATAGCTGAATGCACACATAGAAAAAATCATATAGACAGATACTAATCTCATAAACAAAAATAAACTTATGCACATCACAAAAAAACTATCCAGAACATTATCAGACACTTAACAGCCAACTAGCTGAAGTGTATGAAGTAATTAGATATGTTTTTTCCCTAAATGTCATGTAAATAAGGTAAAAGTACAAGGCAAAATTCTCCAAGTTCCGGAGTGACTTAGGAAACTAAGTCCCATTGGCTTCCAGTGGGAATTAGGCTCCTAAGTCATTCAGATACTTTTTATCTATAGGCCAACATTGTAAAGCTCTGGGCTTTGATTTTCAAGGGGCCAAGGAAGTTCAGTGCCAAATTCCTTCTGAAATTCAGCGGGAGTTGGACATGTAACTCTCTCGGGCTCTTTCCAAAATCCCAGCCTAGCTAAGTTAGGATTCTAAATTCATATTTAGGCACCTAAGTAATTCTGGCCTGATTTTAAGAGGTATCAAGCTCCCACAACTCTCACTCGGATCAATTGAAACTGTAAGTGCTCAGATCAGATTTATTTCAGCCCTGAAACGTGGATTTAGATGGTTCACTTTAGACACCCACGTTTGGATGTTTTGGCCTAGCTATTTAGGTTTCAGCTAAGGTTGCCAGGTGTCTGGTTTTCAACCGGAACACCCAGTCGAAAAGGGACCCTGGTGGCTCCGGTCAGCACTGCCGACTGGACCATTAAAAGTTTGGTCGGCGGTGCTGCAGGTCTAAGGCTGGCTAGGCCCTACCTGTCCTGGCACCGCGCTGTGCCCTGGAAGCAGCGAGCAGGTCCGGCTCCTAGGTGGGGGGGCCACGGGGATCCACACGCTGTCCCCCCCCAAGCAATGGCTCCGCACTCCCATTGGCCAGAAACTGTGGCCAACGAGAGCTGGGGGGCAATGCCTGTGGGAAAGAGCAGCGCAGGGAGCCTCCTCGCCCCCCGCCTAGAAGCTGGACCTGCTGGCCGCTTCAGGGGCGCAGCACATGGCCAAGACAGGCAGGGAGCCTGCCTTAGCCCCACTGCACCACTGACCGGGAGCCGCCCAAGGTAAGCCCGAGCTCCAACCCCCTACCCCTGCCCTGAACCCCCCCCCCAATATGGAGCCCCCTCCTACACCCCAAACCCCTCATGCCTGGGCCCACCAGAAAGCCTGCACCCCCAGCCAGATCCCTCACCCCCCTGCACCCCAACCCCCTGTCCCAGCCCAGAGCCTGCACCCCCAGCCGGAGCCCTCACCCCCTTCCACACCCCAACCTCCTGCCCCAGCCCAGTGAAAGTGGGGGAGGGAGGGGGAATGTAGTAAGCGGGGGTGGGGCTAGGGTGTTTGGTTTGTGCTATTAGAAGGTTTGCAACCCTAGTTTCAGCATTGCCTTTCATGAGGGAGAAAGCCCTAATAACAGAAGTTTCCTGTATTGTAGCCACTTTAAATAGCATTTGGATGCTCTGCTTTGTATTCTTATTGTGTTGGTTACCTTTGCAGATTTTTTTCCTGTGTGAGCTTTCCAAATTTACCAATAAAATTTACAACATTGGGTTTTGGATGGCTAATTTAAACATTTTTGTCATTTATAGAGTAGAGGCATTTGGCTGTTTGTAGGCAGTAAGACCTTTGGCTGTAAAACATACTAAGTTGATTACACTGAAATATTCTTGCTCTGATGACTCTTTGCCTAGATGCTTTAAATCAGTTTTTAAGTTGCCACGTGGTAGCTTGTGAAACTTGGCTTTCATATTCTAACTGTAGATCAAGATGGTCTTCAACTGGAACACATGATCCAAGCCTCTTAAAACTTCATCTGAACTTAGATCTGAAACTGATGACTAAGACTCACATTTACTTTTTGACTCCACTCAGTATATTTGCATCTGGATACATAGGGAGAATTTTCCATCACTCCTAAGATACCTATTTTGTCTGCATTTTCTTTATCTTCTTCAGGTTTGTAAATATGATTAGTTACAAATGCCAGACAAGTCTGGATATTCCATCTTGTTACTGTGATGTAGAGAGAAAAACAGGCTTGATTCATTCAATGTTGATGTACTTTATTTGTGCAAGTCCAATAAAACTAGAATATGACTTTTAAAATGTCACTAAAATGCTGCATTATAAGGAAATTCCTTCACATCAGGCACATTTAATCCAGATTCTCAAGTAAGAGACTAAAACTGAGCCCGTGGGGAGATTTAACCAACCAAACCCAATTCACACTTCCCACCAGTTCAAAAGCCTTCAGTTTCACTCTAGCCAACCCCAAGGGAAAGCCTCTAGTCTGAGGAACACCTCTGAAGCACACTCGCAAAGTGAGGCTTTTTACAGTTGCATGCAAAGCACAAGCAGTCCACAGATAAACTAAGCCCTTCTACTATTTCATCCCAAGGAGATCCCCTACAGAAGTGGGCCGCTGTTTCTCTGCCACGTAGGTGGCCACTCTGCCACAGATACTCCACCATGTTTATGAAATGGGAATGAAGGTGCTCCTTTGAGGGAGGGTTATTCAGCAGTACAGCTGCATCAGCACCTTGTTGGAGTGGCCACTTCTGAGTAACGTGCTCTTTATGCTGGAGGATCCCTCTTCTGCTGACACAGATCTTAGAAAATATGAAGTCCTATATAAAGTGCAAGTATTTTTACTATTGTTACTGCAGGAACAATGCTCATGCTCAAGATGTGTGGTCAGTTCTGTCCCTATTCTTCTTACAGGATAATTAAAATACACCAGTGGGCGCCTTCTGCATCAATTTTAAGATTTTCATCCTAACCTCCAAGGCTCCACCCAGTTCCAGCCTGACTGACATGTTTGCTCTCGTTTCTAATTTCATCCTCTGTTGTGCCCTCTGCTCTGCCAGAGTGATGCCAAACTCACCACCCCCTTTGTTTCCTTCTCCTGTTCTGACCTTTTTAGTTTTTTATAGTTTACCCCTATAAGCAGAAAGCCTCCTCCCCTTGACTCAGCGGGCAAGGTGCTCACCATCACATCATTCAAATCCCTCCTGAAAACCCACTGTGCCTGCAAGATTCACAAATGACATCGCCAATGGAAAAACATTCATTGATGGACTACAAAAGCAAATTCCATTAACCACCGTCCACAACGTTATACACAGGATATCTGTCCCTTATCTTCTGGTCTCCCAGATTCTCTCTCTTTTAGGCCACGATCCTGCAACTGGATCTATGTGGGCAGACCCACATGCCCTTATAGAGCACCCCTCAATTAAGTGGGAACCAGCTCAGACACAGGGGCCCCTATGTACAGATCTGATTGCAGGATTTTTACTTAAAGTCTCTGATTTTTTGCAGCTTTTCAAAGCCAGACGTCAAACTCGGGTCCATTAAAACATTTTGTTTCATTTGACCATTGGTTAGCCTAAATTTCAAATTGAAATGTTTTTTCAAACAGGCAAATCAAAATTTTTTCATTACGAAAATTTGAAACAGGATGATTTGGCAATTTTTAAATTTTAACATGTTTTTGAGTTGAGAAATTCATCAAAACTGACCTGTACCTGCAACAGTTTTGGTTTCAATTAATTGACATTTTATCAATGGGCAAATGTCTCATTAAAAAAAAAACCCTGATTAACTGTAGTTACAACCAAAAAGTATTCTTTAAACCAAAACGACCACAGACACCCAGTGTCATGTAGAGAAACTATGCAAGAGCCAATATAGTTTAATTAAAGATGACTTGGTTGTAAATTGTCCATTTACCTTTGAGTTGTCTCGATCCATTTTATAATGTCAAACTCCCTTAAGTACATGCCTTTGCTTGAAATCCCAAAATGTATAATGAAATTGTATCCTGGTCAAGATCCCAACCAGCAAAACATTTGGGCATATGCACTCTCCTGATCTGAGGTTAGCTTCCCTGGGTGAGGGTGCAAACTGTATCCTAATTTTTGAACTGTGGGTGAAAATCTGAGAAGTCCTGTAGTTTGAGGTATGGGTTTCTACTCACATTTAAGTTTTGGATGTGACTCTACATCATCTCCCATTTAATGATCTCAAAGTGGTTTACAGATGTTAACTAAGCCCCCAACTCAACAAATAACTTAAGCATATGCTTAATTATAAGCATTCGAGTAGTCCCATTGAAGTCAATTGGGACTGCTCTTAAGTGATCAGATGAATCGGGATCTTTGTAAACCTGAGACGGGTAAGGATTATCAACCCCCTTAATCCATCACTGAAATACAGCCATGTCAGTTACCTCTTGGATGGAACACAGCAACACAACATCATAACTTAGATTATAAAGGCAAAAACCTGTTACCAAATAATCTGTACACATTATGACTTTTAGAATGCCTAACATTTAGATAGCACTTTTCATGTCCAAAGAACTGAAGAAGCAGGTTTTTCTGGCTCTTATCCCCAAAGGGCATGCTGGTGGAGATTTAGGGGAGTTGCTTTGCACTGGCAACTCAGCCAGAATCCCTCCTGATCAGTGTTTTCACCCACCTTCTTGGCCTGCACTGCTGAAAGGGCAAAAGGGAATTGACCTTTTATCTAGCCGTCATAGCTACCTTCCTTCTATACCCTGTCTAGGCAGCCCATGGAAGGCCTAGTCATCAGTAGTACTTGTGCTACAAATCAGGGTTGGTGTTAGTATCATTCACATTGCTGTACTTTCATTTCACTAAGATCTTGTCAACTGAACTTCACACTTTGCTGCGGCATGAATCACTTAATTTCACGTTGGCTTCACTCACACACTTGTGTTTTGACACACTTGTGCCTTTTTAATTCCAGAGTCACTGGTGTTATGTTCTTGTTTCAGGCATGCAATATTAATTGCATCGTTGTGTAAACATTCCAACACAGCTCTGTTTTGGGTATAATTAATAATTCTGTTTGTGCTCCAGATCAGTTTCACTTTAGATTCACCCATAACACATGCAAGAGTATTTCAGATATTTTGTGTCTATTTCTTCTTTTAAAAAAATCATAATCATCAGGAACTGTTTTATAGTCAAATTAATTTAATTTTTATAGAGAGGATTGGTTCTCTTTTTGCTGTATCAGCTCTCATAGACTAATACTAACAATATTTTTGTTCCCACTACTCCCCATCCCCTGCTCAAAATCAATAGAATATGGAGTCAAACACAGGATTTTTTTCTATTAATAGTATAATTTTATTATTAACTCTGGGGAATGGAAATTATTGAAACACATTTCATTAAAGTTGCCTTGTCTGCATAAGAATCAATAGCACTGTTTCCTAAAAACAAAATGGCTATGTTGCCAAAAAAATTCCTTTCTATGTCTCCGCTGTGTTTTGTTGTTCTTCTAAAATCTTATCTGTTTGCAGCTCTGAATGTTATTCTGTCTCCTTTCATGTTATTCTGTGGTTCATCTAGGATTTTGTTGAGACTTTACAAGGACTTACAGAAATCTGTTGGCTTCAGTTGGTGACTGTAAAAAAAGTTGGTCATCTGATTATTTTCAATTTTTGCTGGATATTTGTAATTGTGCTGCAGCATCAAAATTCTTAAGATCCTGGAGAAGAGATATGAAAGCTTGTCCATTTCTCGCTGTTTCTGGGCTTAAATCCAGGCATACAAGAAAAAAGTCCCAAAAGTTAAAAAAAAAAAGGATTCTGTGGATCCATCTGGCATAGGCTCGAATCAATGCCCTAACTGATAGGAAAGCAATTTCACAAAAGGACTGTGCCATGCTCCTGAGGCTCACTTTGATTGTGGTGTCATAGGGCCCAGTTCTAGTTTTACTGGCATTTCTTCCTTTAGAAACCAAAGTGATGTAGATAATGTGGTGTTTCTGTACCACGGTTATGCTTTGCACCAATCCACACAGAAAGATTCCCATTGATTTCAGTTGGCTTAGGATCAGGCCTTTAGCATGCCACAATGTCAAAAGAGGAACCGCTGGCATCCCAAAGTAATGGCTCCTTTTGCAGCTTCCCCCACTCAGTGGATACCGAGCGCAGCTAGGTGCTGACCCCAAATCCACTGAAGTCAACTGAAAGATTCCCAGAGACTTCAGTGCACTTTAGCTTGAGGTCCTAAAGAATGAGTCCCATATATCAAATAACAACAACTTCCACGGAGATGCATTAGGTTTCAGTTTGACCCGTAAAATGTCTCCCTCAGATTTTATGCATGGAATGGGATAGGGACACTTTTGTTCTTCTACTAGCTAATTAAAAGGTTTTGCCTCTATGCTTGTTGGTTTCACAATAATAAAGATGGACAATTGATCCTTTTTCCCCCTAAGGAATCCCATGAAACATGCTGGCTTTCTCAACATGTTTACATGAATGCTGACTCTGAAGTTTTTTTTTTTAAAGATTCAGAGTTAGAGTCAAATTTTGAATTTTAAAGAGGCATAAATGGCTCTGTGGGGACAGTAGGTAACACTATACCCAAAGAGAGAGAGATTGACTCAAGCTTTGCCTAATACTTGAGCTCCCTCTGTGTATGTCTACACTGCACCTGGGAGAATGCCTCCTATCCCAGGGCCACAGACTTTGTAGTGTTGACACAGGATTTAAAAGTTCGCTCAGTTCATTCTCCCTTTCCTGCCCCCCTTACCCTTTGTCACATCTCCTACTTCTACAGTTCCAAGGTTTCAGCTGAGACTAGAAGTGGTAGCTCTGAAATACTGAGATAGGTTATTTTTCAATTTTTCCAGACTGACGCTGCAAATGAAATTACATGACTGATACAAAAACAACATTCATGAATCTATGAAAGGAGCCTAATTTCCATCCTGATTTGCAGATCAACAAAGGAAATTGGCTTAGACTGGGACAAGTGTCCCCAAACCCCCAGAGGTTCAGTTCAAGTAAATCTCTGAAACTTTTGAGGACTGCCCATCATTAAGAATTACACGTCCTGCTACTAGAGCTCACCATAGGAAGCATAAGACCCTATATGAAGACAGATTAGTGTTGGCTTTAGTCAGGCTTCCAGAAAGGACAGCATATATTAGAGTGGAGAAGGGTCTGAGAGCTGGGGGAGCTTCAGGGTGGTTTGTCAACAGTGATGGGAATTGTCATGGGGGTGGGGAAGAATGTTAAGGAAGGTTTTAACAGTGATAATGTGGATTTGATCAGTAAACTCAATTCGGGGGGGAGCAGTGAGATTTAGTCCCTAATGGATAAGGCACTGACATTCCTAGCCAAGGACTGTGTGTTCTAGTCCCATCTTGAGCAGAAGATACTTTGGGTAGGGAGGCTGGTCTAATGGGCACAGAAGCAGGCTAGAGCTCAAGGTTCAGTTCTGACCTCAGCTACAAATAGGGTGACCAGATGTCCCGATTTTATCGGGACTGTCCCGATATTTCCTTGTTTGTCCCACGTCCCAACCGATGTGCGGTCGGGACACTGGACAAACAAGGAAATGCTCCGGAGCCCGGAAGTGCTCGCCCTCCCCCCCCTCGTCCCGACTCCGCCCCCTGCTCCCCCCATTGGCTCCCTCCCCGAATCCCCGCCTCTTCCCCAGGCTCACCATTCCGCCTCCCTCCACAAGCGCTGGAGGGAGGCCCCGGAGACGCAGGGGGAGCGCGGGGCCGGGGTGAGTAAGAGTCCGGCCTGGCCCCGAGCAGGCAGGACTCAGTCGGGCGGTAGGGAGAGTAGGGGGGCGGCCCGCGGGGCCAGGCGGCGGCTGTTCTCCCCCCCTGGGCAGCCGGACTTGGGAGCAGCCGCTGCTGCAGCTCCTACTGCCGCGGGGGGAGTAAGCGGCCGATGGCCAAGCTCGGCGGCTGCGGCTCTGGGACCCGGGCCCGAACCCCCCGAGCCCAGGCCTGCTGCGGGGACCCAGCAGCGCGCACGCTGCGCCCAGCCCCTGGCCAGTCGCGTCTGGGCTGCTGCCCACCTGGTGCAATCCCGCGGCGACCCCGGGGCGGAGGCATCGGCAGCCCAGCCCCGTTGGTTCCCCTGCAGGACCCGAGCGGGACAGGGGTCTGGGGCCTGCTGCCCCCACTCCGGGGCCGCCGTGGGATTGCACCAGCTGGGCAGACGCGACTGGCCAGGGGCTGGGCGCAGCGTGCGCGCTGCTGGGTCCCCGCAGCAGGCCCGGGCTCGGGGGCGCCAGAGCCGCAGCCGCCGAGCTTGACCATCGGCCACTTCCTCCCCCCGCGGCAGTGGGAGCTGCAGCAGCGGCTGCTCCCGAGTCCCGCTGCCCGGGGGGGGAGAACAGCCGCCGCCTGGCCCCGCGAGCCGCCCCCCTACTCTCCCTACCGCCCGAATGAGTCCTGCCTGCTCGGGGCCAGGCCGGACTCTCACTCACCCTGGCCCCGCGCTCCCCCCGCGTCACGCCCCGGCCCTTCCCCCCCCCCCCCCCCCCCCCGCATCCCGATATTTGACTTGGGTGATCTGGTCACCCTAGCTACAAACTTCCAATGTGACTTGGGCAAAACACTTACTCTACCCTGTGCCTCAGTTCTATAGCTCTACACCCGAATTAGGTAACTTCCCTATCTCGCAGGGGTGATGAGAGTATGAAATCCATTAGTGACTGTGAGGTGCTCGGATACCACAGTGGTGATGACCACATAGACCTGTCTCCAATTGTCTTTTAGGATGGAGAGGGGAGGATGTGGTAGCAGACTAATTAGTGTGAGGTGCTATAAGGATGTGCTGACAGGATAGAGCTGTGTAGCACCGCATACTTTGCGTATGAATCAGACATGCCCTGTTTGCTGCCAGTATGGTCCTGTATACACACGAGCTGATACATTTTCCCCCAAAGATGCACTTTTTTGGAACAGTGGTGGTGAGAAATCCTTACCACAAGTAAAAGCAGGGATTCTTGTCACCTACTTAAAAACCCTCTTTATGCATTCACTCTCATAAACCTAAAGATCAGAGATGCTTCGTATGAATACTAGGGAATCTTTTAAAAGCTGGCCACTTTTCTACATGTAGCAGAGTGCAATATTAATCGTTGGCTTCCAATTTTAATTGCCTCTCTAATGTAGACTATGAACGTCTACCTTCAATATTTTGCAATTCAGTGACAGTAAGTTGAAATATATAATTTGGTTTCTCTAATTGTCTGATTGTATAGAACTTTTTATTGTATTGTTATTGATCTTTTATGCAGTATTTTACAAAGCTACAGTAAAAGAAATAGTACATAAATAAAATAATAGTATTATGCTGGTAGTCAATAAAAATTACAGAGTGGATATAATATCACAACTACACTATATTACAAAGCAACCATCGCTCACATGGTTCCTCACAGCCATCAAGCAGACTATCATCTTAAAATAAGGTAGCGCTCCATTAAACAAGACTTAGAGATCATAAAGGGAGGAAAGCATTCCCTGCCATGGCCAGGCAGAGCTAACACAGTATCAATTTCTAGGGAAAACTTCTTTTTACAGAAAAAATGATACAGAGGATCTGATTCTCGATAACATTATAGCCCTTTACTCCATTTGGCAGTGCAAAGGGACCTTAAATTGGGCATAAATTATATGTACTGATTTTAAGGCTCTTTTACACTACCAGAGTAATGTAAAGAAGCCTCGGTGTAAATAAATTCAAGCCCAGAGTATGTCAGAAGGCAAAGTATCAAACCCTGTATGTAAACCATACTGTCACAGCCTTGTCTTTATGTATGTACTACATCTGGTATTTCAAAATGAGTCTCTATAGCTTATTAAATGCATTTTAGATGGGGCAGCACATTTTCTTAATGAAATTCTAGACATTATGGGTCAGAGTTTATGTTACAGTCCAGACTAAAAACAGCACTGTACTAGCAACTGTGGTGATTATGGATCTCAGAACACTGGTAGATCTGAGAGAGAGGGGAAAAAGACTTAAGAATGTTGCTTTGGTGTGTTGTCTATTAGACTTAGTCAATAAATAGCCAGAAAAGCCAACGGATTCTTCCAGTTGATTCACAATGTGTGATGCCATAATGGTTTCTTATGTGCACTGGCTCTAAATAAGTTCCACCATAAGCAGACTGAACAGTTAAGACAGAGCCACTGTTCATGTTGTCCCACTAATCCCTTCCATCCAGACTGAGTCACTGGACTAAATTAATTCTTGCTAAGATAAGGAAATGCAATTGGGTGTCCCTAAGCCAACCTAACCCACCATGGCCTTGAGGTTTCTACCAGTGGCAAGCAACTTCATTCTTTACCAGGGGCTCAGAGAATCCTCCCAGAAAAGTCTCTCTAGGAGGCAGGCTAACTCAATACACCTCCAGTTTCCATAAGCACACCTCCTCCCCAGTCAGTTCTGCATGCTTTTGGCACTACATACATATCCAGCAGAGGGTAAAGCTGCTGACTCCTTGTGTAACAATGACCCTGGTTAGACCATCTGAGGACTGAACCCAACCCCTGGACTGAAAATCTTCAGTTAAAGGCCCAGGTCTCCTAGCTCAGAGACAGTGGCAGAGTTCCAGCCACTAGAGAGGGATTAAGAGCCTGTAACAAATATCATCTCAGGCACAACATGGGCCTGCAAGTGCATGGCCCTCAGCTCTCTCCAGGGTTCTTGTAAGCAGTCACCTGCAGGCCAGAATACTTTAATTAAGATTCCCTATGGTGGGATTTTCATTTATTATATCTCATATCAAACAACTCCTTGTTCCAGCCCTTGTTCCCCTTGTTTCAGGATCCCACAGCCCTCCTTTCTGGGGGGGGGGGTCTGCTCAGTTAACTCCCACCTGTTTTCCCTCCTTCAGTCAGGAGTCCCACAGCCCTCCTCCTTCTGGGGTTTGTGCTGGTCATTCAGGCTGGCTGCAACCTTCACTCAGCTTCTCTACATTGGCCCCTTTCAACTCTGTCCCTTCCCCCTGGCCTGGGAGAGGCAGGTAGCCCTCACTGCTTCCTTTGCCTCCCTGGCGGCTTCTCTTTTACCTCCAAGCCAGGACTGATTTAACCACATGAGTTTCCTGTCATGTAGCTACACTGATCTTCCCTATATGTGGAGAAGGGCTGAATGAGTCACAGGTGGACCGTTACCCCTTAAAGGGACACTCACCCTGTAACATTGCCACTCTGTGGCATTAATGTCTACACTCCCCTTTTGGAAACTAAGGGGGGTCAGACACAGTTAACACTTCAATTGGAGGCCCTCTGGGAATAGATTCATAGAGTCTAGGGCTGGAAGGGACCTCGAGAGGTCATCAAGTCCAGTCCCCTGCCCTCATGGCAGGACCAAATACTGTCTAGACCATCCCTGATAGACATTTATCTAACCTACTCTTAAATATCTCCAGAGATGAAGATTCCACAATCTCCCTAGGCAGTTTATTCCAGTGTTTAACCACCCTGACAGTTAGGAACTTTTTCCTAATGTCCAACCTAAACCTCCCTTGCCGCAGTTTAAATTCCATGCAGATGACCTCACTAGCAGTGTTAATACTTGAACTGTTGCAACCTTTTTCCTGGTGGATTTTCTACCATCAGGGGCCCTATGACAAAGTCTTCACAAGTGGGAGCCATTGCAGAGCCTGGAGTGAATCAGGCCCACTCTCGCATTCTCTACCCATCCCCATATCTGGGTGGCAGAGAGTCAAAGCTAGAACTAGATACAAGAGAAAATGACAGGCACAAGTTCAGTATCAATTAATTTCTGTACTTGCCTTTGATTTTGTAGTAGATTATTATGATTCACTGGAAGAGGACAAGGGGGTGAGACTTTGGTGTTATTCAGTGCTGAGTGTTCCATTGGGACTAGCAGCTTGCATGAAAACAATGTTATTCTTCCAGTGATTTTTTTCAATGAATGATGCCCCAGTGAAAACGGAGCAGCAGCTGACATGGAGGTACCAAACAGCTCTCCAATTAAAACTGGATTGATGAACCCAGGAAAAGGCCTTGCAGACGTTGCAGCGGTGGGGCCTTCTGGAGTTTCTGATGATTCTGTTTTGTGGTGTTTCCTTTCTTAGCAAGTCTGACATTTTTGAGACTGAGCACTAAAGCACCTTGGGCAGATGAGGCTCCCAAAGATACATAGCACACACAAGTGTGTGAACTGAAATGTTAATGTCTTTGTTTTGTAGTGTATCTTGTTTATTTATTTATGTCTGTATTTATTTTGATGGTGCAGTAGAAGCAACATGATCAAAGATTGCATACAAAGAAGGAGGAGTTGAAACTCCCAAAATAACAAACTAAAAACAAATGAACAATAAAAAAAAAAAAAAAAGTCAGCACCACCACCAGGGAAACTTCTTAAATTTGTGTTAAGGATACGAGTATGTCCTGATCTTTTGGAATTGCTTTGGCAAGCTGTAAAAGATGTATGAAATGAAAAATCCCTGAAGATGCTTCTGCACCAACACTGTCATTCTGTGCTACATACTCAAGTAATAACCACAAACAATGCAGAAAAGCCCTAAAATCTAAGGAGGAAGAAAACATGTTGAGTTTTTTCATTATTTTTTAATTTAATTTCATACTTTTGCTCCCTTGTCAAACATTTGTGATGAAGAGTCTTTGTCTTTCCTCATTCTCATGCAAACTACAGAAAAAAGAATTAAAGCCTTTTTAAAAGAAAAAAAAGATCTGTTTTCTATTTTTGTTATCCTGTGGATTTTTAAGCATATTTATAACACTGAAAACACTCCTTTAAATTCTTATGTTCGTGATGTCTTAGATCACAATCTGAGTCAAATTTACATGACTGTTTGTAGGACATTATGACATCGGCAGTGGCTTCTGGGACATTTGAGCCTTTTCTTGCAGTATGTTCTTGGTGGATTCAATTTGCATAAGCCAAACTATGTGATTGTTAGAGGACGATGTGGTCCAGAGATGACCATTCACGTTGTCAAATCTGTCAGTAGCATTTGACAACAATCATGAACTGATGAGTCGCCTAAGAAACATGGCAAAGGTGGGAAGAGCTGCACTGATCTGGCTCTGTCCCTTCCTCTCGGACAGAATACTGTGGATCACGATGGACACCAACACGTCACTCAGGGGATCTGGGTACTACACCTGCACCATAGCCACTACAGGAGTCAGTTCCAGGCAGTCCATGAGCTGTCTTGAGAGCTGCATGAAGAGCTTCACATGCAGAAACCATTGCTGTGCACAACATTTTTATTGATCCTACAAGACCCAGAAATAATGCTGCATATCTTTGAGCACAATTGACTGGCATCTGGTCGGTTAACTATTTACATATAGAGAGAGACATCTCTTTTATAGACCACTCTTGTAACAGGCTGAGCACTTGCTATCTCAAGAACCTATCTTTTAGCTACCTAGAAAGAACATAAGAATGGCCGTACCGGGTCAGACCAAAGGTCCATCTAGCCCAGTATCCTGTCTACTGACAGTGGCCAATGCCAGGTGCCCCAGAGGGAGTGGACCTAACAGGCAATGATCAAGTGATCTCTCTCCTGCCATCCATCTCCACCCTCTGACCAACAGAGTCTAGGGACACCATTCCTTACCCATCCTGGCTAACAGCCATTAATGGACTTAACCACCATGAATTTATCCAGTTCTCTTTTAAACGCTGTTATAGTCCTAGCCTTCACAACCTCCTCAGGTAAGGAGTTCCACAAGTTGACTGTGCGCTGCATGAAGAAGAACTTCCTTGTATTTGTTTTAAACCTGCTGCCTATTAATTTCATTTGGTGACCCCTAGTTCTTGTATTATGGGAATAAGTAAATAACTTTTCCTTATCCACTTTCTCATGATTTTATATACCTCTATCATATCCCCCCCTTAGTCTCCTCTTTTCCAAGCTGAAGAGTCCTAGCCTCTTTAATCTCTCCTCATATGGGACCCGAAAATCACAGGAACACCACTAAAATTCACAAAGCCTGAGTTAGGCACCTAGGCTCCCTATACAATGAATGGGGAGAGATAGACACCTTAGACTGCAATTCACACAAGGCAGTACACTAGACAGGGAGCTGCCTAAGTGATCCAATGGGAGATGCTCATGAGAGGGGTGTGTCCAAAGCCCACCTCTCTCACAGAGACAGGTGCTAAGCCCAGGCTGCAAGGAGGCACCTCTCCCTGCTTGTGAACCCTCTCCTAGAGTTAGTCACATCAGGCACATCTGGCAAGAAGCTGGGGGAGGAGGGAGGGTTGCAGGGAAGGGAGAGTCATCCTGGTCTCCCACCTCCACCCAATTCATATTTATATACAATGAAACAGCCTCAAAAGGACAGATTGAGGGAGATCTGCATCAGAATATCCCATAGCTCAACGCTTAGGGACTTATCTGAGAGGTGGCAGACTCTTATTCAAATGCCTTCTCCTCAGCATGTGGAAGAAGTCTAGGACCAGGGGTTTCTCACATCCCAGGTGAATATCCTAACCACTGGGCTAAAGGTAAAGAGGGAGGTCCTTCATCTCCTTCCCACCCCTCCTCCAATTATTTTGTTTTGTTTTGTATGGAGGTAGGTCCAGGGGTGAAAGTAACTTAAAGGACTTACCGGTATGCAGGGTGGCCAGGGTCCTGGACAGGGTAGGGGGGTGGCTCTGGGCCCCTGGAAGGGGCAGGGCTTTGGGCACAAGGGGTGGGGCAGGACTGGGCCAGACTCCCCCAGCTAGCCTTCCAGTGCCCCGGGCTCCGGCAGCAATTTAAAGGGCGAGGGGCTCTGGCCACTGCCGGGAGCCCCGGGCCCTTTTAAATCATCAGGCCCCAGGGCAACTGCCCCTTTTGGGCCCCCCCCCGGCCCCATCAGTGGCCCTGCAAGCACGGTCGGCCATGTAGCGGACCCTAACGGCGGCCACTTTCTTACTGGTACGCCATACCAGTCCGTGCCGGTTTACTTTCACTTCTGGGTAGGTGGCCTGTGAGCACCCCCACCCTACCCACTTGGGCCCCACAAGCAAGTTAGTGGGAGGCACAGTTCATGGATTGCTCAGGGTTGAGGCAGGAGGTAGGCGTCCAGACACCCAGAGTGAGGCCGCAATGCACATGCAGAAACGTAAGCACATAGGGAAATTTTAATGCAAAAACCTAGGCACCAAATGGGTTTAGGTGCCTACAGGCTCCAGCAGCAGCTGAGCAGGAGTTTTATGAACCGCAGTGGTGCCTAAAAACAAGACTTGGGCACCTAAGTCTGGGGGTTATGCACTTAAGTACCTTTGTGAATCTAGCGCTACATCTCTCTCCATGGTATTCCTAAATTAGGAATTCTGGAGAAAATTCCCATTAATTTCCATGGGCTTTGGATCATGACCATAGTATTGGGGAGGGTGGGAAAAACTGACTTCTATACAAAATCTTTTATATCCCTCTTTGAAAGAGTCTCTGCGTGTCATAGATCTGTCCTTTTCTATCTTATCACTTTGTCATTGGAATGTGTCAAAATCATAAACATCATATATTTAATAAATCTATTTTACTCTATATTGGGTTTTCTATCATTGTTTGTATATTTCATTTTTAAAAGCCTCCTTAAATTAATCTTTTAGCCATACTGAAGACTTTGCTTAGTCTACATTTCAAACAGGAGCATTTTTATTTATTTGTGAGCTACATGAGGCTTCCAAAAGCTCTCTCAGACTTAATGAAGTACCTTCTGCTATTACATATGTACCTGTCCTGTTTGTTTGGCTAGGTCGCTCTTACATGCTTTTAAAGCTGGTCTCTCCAAAACAATACATCCTGTTTCAGAAATAATAGGCTCTAATTTCCAGGTGATATTAAATGTGCAATCATAATGTGACCATTTTACTTTAGTGACTAATGTGATTTTTCTTTCTTTAACCATAGGCCAGGACAAAGATCAGATCTGGAAATACGCTCACCATACAATGTGTTAGGAAGCAATAAATTACTGTATCCATTGCTTCTCTCTCCTCTTTTCCTTTGTATTGCAGTTTCAAGGATTCCAATTTAAATATCAACCATAATTACAATATTGTTATCTCTCCACGCCTTCTTTTGTCTCGTACTTATTCTCATTTCTCCAGTAAGGGAAGGGAAAGAGTCTATATCATACTTTGTTACCACAACCCAGGGTAATGTATCCTTCAGATCTAAGGGTATGCATCTCAAGTGAAATCCTAAGACCACTGAAGTCAATAGGGTTTTTGCCATTGACTCTGATACAATTGTACCCTTCCTGCATCTCCTCAGCTTGTTTTATGACCTTTATCATGTTCTTGAGCCCAGCATCTGCATTGTCACCCCAAACTACACACTGGCATTTTAGGTTAGGGTTTTCAAAGGAGCCTACAGAAGTTAGATACCCAAATCCCAGCCTCAAACGTTTATTTATACTATCCCAAACATACAATTCTACCCAGCAGCATCCACTGTAGAAGTGCTGTATATGAGCCTGACCCAAAGTGCATTAGAGTCAATGGGAACCTTTTCATTAGCTACAAGGGGTTTTGGACCAGACCCGAAATCAACACACCAATTCATAATGCTAAATGTAAACCCATTAAATGTATTTTATGCAGTTTGCACTTACAAGAACGAGATTCTACTATTCTTGTAACTTTGATTGTCTTAACAGCCAGGGAACGTGTAAGAGTGAACGGCTTTTGAAAATCGGTCCCCACATTGTTGACAAACCCAACTTATCTTTCAATTTCTGACAGGCATTTCTTCTTAATACACCATATTTTTCTTGAGCAAATGTATTGTGGTCAATATAAAAAAAGACCCTGTCTATTGCTGATGAAGTGCAGGAGTGTCTTCTACACTCCTTTGTTTTACCGTATAGGATTCCCATTAGTGTTAACAAACAAACTGGCAAGTTTCTGCAGCAGTATCTCCATCTAGGGGCATTTAATCTGCGGGTCTCTCTTGACCAGTGAAAATAAGTAATGTGAATAGAATAGCTGATGTGAAGGTGGCAGCTTTCTGAGCATCAACGAAGTCAGCATGCAACTGCCTTTTTGAATATTGTACTAACAAATCACTCGCTGTTGAAAGCTGAAGAAATGAAATCACTTGCTCTGCCTATACTTGATATCCATGCTCAAATATTCAATTGGCCAGACCAACCCAAATACAGGTACAGTATCTCTCTCTGGGCAAAATTCTACCCTCATTTGCACCTAGTAAATGAGTAGGTTGGGAAGTAGGAAAGCATTGAATATTCCCCTGCATATTTCAAATGAACTTCACTGAATCTTGAGCATCCAATTACATGCATCCTGTTATACAAAAGATCAGAAATGTCAAGCGTGTGCACATAGTCACGCTCAAAAGCTCCAAACAGATTCCTTAATATTAATCAAAACACAAATCATCCCTTGAGCAGTCCTAAAATATATATTAATAAATTAAAAAGGTGGGTTTTTTCCCCAAACGCTAAAGAAATCTTACAACTTCAAAGGCTGAATGAAAAATATTCTTTGCAAAACCTGGAATGACTAAGACATCGTAATCAAATATTAAAATGCATCCGCATCAAACACTAAAATAATTATTTTCTAGCCCTAAAGGGGCTGTGAAACATAGTTTAAAAATATGGCTATGCCATGAAGTGGCTTTTAATTATTCACTACAGCAGAAACAAATCTCTTCCAGTCTTAACAGGACCTCTGACATATAGCAAGCACTATTATTCCTCTTTAAAAGGAGTGTTATAAACATTGCTCTTTTTAAAAGGCATTTTTCTCTAGAGTTGTAACACTGGAAAATGTGCACGTTAGGAACATGAATTAAAGTACACACATTACTATTAGTTCAAAGATGTGAAGAATGATTATTTGCTTTAAAAACGTGTCACATTGTTGATTTCCCTCAGGTATTCTTGCTGGGATCTTGGCGATATCTCTGCATTTGTGGATGAAAAATGGGTACTTAAACAAAGAACCAACTTGTTTCCAACAGTAAATAACTTCACACTGGAAAATGCAGGGATTAGCAGTGCTACAAAACAACTGCCTCATATAGCCATGTTATCCCATTGAATCCTAGGGTGAACAAGGCAGGCTTCCACAAGGGCAGAGTCACACCTTGTTAAAGTGGAAAGAGTAAATCACCTTCATAGCTTGTCACTCCAAAACCACATCCAAGACCTGGTGGTGTCAATTTATCTCAAATAGTGTCTTGGGAGTGCAGGATGTTGAAGGGTGCACTAAATCAGGCAGTGTTCAAGTATTTGCCTATGCTCTCCACATTCACATCTGGGGTTATTCCTGAGCTTCCAGTTGATCAAATTGTCACCATTCTTTGCCACCCCAGCTCTCACTTTCTTTAGAGCACACCAGTGTTTTCATTCGAAGTTAGTACCTGGAGGGAGTTGTTCTAAAGGAACCAGGTTCTTCGAGATCATCGGCATTTACCCAATTTTGTTACTCTGTAGCCTTCCATAGTGATATTTTGGGGTAAGGGATTTTCAGAGGCAAAGCTCTTTCCAGACTTCAGCCTCTTGGCTGGGGGAATGTGTCCATGCAATATGGATGTCTGGAATCATGTATCTGTTTTTGTCTCTCCTTTTTACTGAAGGCATCCCACCTCAATGATGGTGGTACAATCCCTGAAAGGCAGCATAACGACAAAGTGGGAGTTAGTTCAACGTCCCTGTGATAATCCTGCAGGATTGATTGAATTAACAATCAATTTTGTGCATATGGCTTGAGCAAGACCATCCTGGGACTGGGGGGAGGAGGCTCAGTGCTTTGCAATGACTCACAGAGGGTGAGATTAGTTGCTTGGAGTGTTTTTGGGTCAGCTCCCCATGGCCAATTTCTGGAGTACACAATTCCTGGAGTTCACTTTCCTCTCAACTTCTTGAGGTGCTCTCTGAATGTCAGCTTTCAGTCTAAAGTGACCCCAAGGTACACATGGTTCAAAGATTGTACCATGCCACAATATTTGCAGTTTTTGCTTGGCTTTATGGTGTTTCAAATAGAAGGCGCACACCTGTGTCCTGCTAAGGTTGGCATTCAGGAATCATGTGTGAGAATATTTGCCAAGTATACTCAGGAAGCCCGTTAGAATAGACTTAGTGTCCTCAAATCTTTTCAACTTGGTGACAATGCAAAGATCTATATAAAAGAATCTTTACCTGTTGGGAAATTCTAGTTGGTCATTTGTATA
This sequence comes from Emys orbicularis, assembly GCF_028017835.1. Lineage (NCBI taxonomy): Eukaryota > Metazoa > Chordata > Testudines > Emydidae > Emys > Emys orbicularis. The sequence continues at coordinate 15,097,439 of NC_088693.1, read as the reverse complement.
GACATTAAAGAGCAGGGGTGATAACACTGAACCTTGGGGCAGTCCATTCCACTGAGTATGCAATTGACGTTTCTGACCATCCATTTCAACAAAGAAATGAGGATTCTGGAGCAGGGAGGAGATGACTTGGACCATCTTGCTATTTCTCAAAATTCTTGCCAATTTCAATGGAAGTGCATGATGGTTCACTGTATCAGAAGCAGGTGACAGATCAACAAACCCAGTATCTGTAATTTTGCAGTTTCAAAACCATATTCAAATGTACTGAGTTAGGTTTAAAACTTGGCCACAGCATTAACATCCTGGGTAAAAAATTACTTGGTCATCAGTCAACTGCCCATCCACTATTGGTGCTGTTCCACCCAACTCAGCTTTAATGGTAAACCAGCCCAAAAAGCAAAGCACAGAACAAAACAAGTCAAGGAGTATCTTTGCTCACTCTGCAGAGACTGCAAAGTCACAACAAGTAGCTCAATATTGAGGAGCTGTGGAAACCCTGAAATGTGGACTTGATGGTATATCGAATGAATTATTACTGCACTTTTGGACAAGGCCACAAAAATGGCTGCTTGACTTCTCTAACTCTTGCATGCAAACAGCCAGACTGTGGAGACTGGTCAAACCACATTGTTGGGATTTTTCTCCAAGACCTTTCTGTGATGCTCTGTACCTTGGGGGAACATCCTACACCCCCACGTTCATCTTTATAAAATGATTGTGTCGTATTCAATGCAAAGTTTGTCATGTTGGGTGTCTTCAGAAGGTTCATGATGCACTGAGCATGGTTTTTATAGTGATGTTACAGTAATTGTTATAGTGATGTTATAGTAATATTATAGGTTATAATTTCATGTATAAAGTTATAAGGCTGAAAATGTATCCTCATTGCTTAAAGCAAGCCCAGACAAAAACTCTCCAGAAGCAGAGGGGCAGTTCACACCTCATCAGGGCATGGATGGGACAAACCCAGCACAGCCTCACAGGAACAATAGACTCTGGCCTAGACAGTAACAAAAGAGTGAGTCATCCCCCTTCCTTTGGTCAGTTTGGAACTGCAATGAGGTAATGCTCACCTGACTCTGAAACAGGGTGGGGGGACAAAACCAAGAGAGAAGAAAGGACATGATAAAAGGGAGAGATATTTGCCATGCTCTCTCTCTCTCTCTCCCCCCTACATCTACAGACACCACAACAAGCAACTGAAGCGGTGATCAAAGGGGAGAGCCTGGCTGAAAAGCAACCAGCCAGCCTCTGGTGAGAAGCATCTATGTTTGTAAGGGCATTGAAAGTGTTAAGATCAGCTTAGAATACGTTTTGCTTTTATTTCATTTGACCAAATCTAACTTGTTATGCTTTGACTTATAATCACTTAAAATCTTTATAGTTAATAAATCTGCTTGTTTATTCTACCTGAAGCAGTGCATTTGGTTTGAAGCATGTCAGAAACTCTCCTTGGGATAACAAGCCTGGTACATATCCATTTCTTTGTTAAATTGACAAACTTATATAAGCTTGAAGCATCCAGCCGGCATAACTGGACACTGCAAGATGGAGGTTCCTAGGGTTGTGTCTTGGACCGGAGATATTGGCTAGTGTCATTCGGTTTCACAATCCAAGGAGCAGCTTACATGAGCAGGGTTCAGTTATCATGGCACTTGTGGCATGACTCACCACAGCATAAGCAGGGTCCGTTTAGCCCAGGCATTTTTCCACCCTTTTCTGCCAACTTCTCTATTCCTCTGAGGTGTTCCATCAGAGAGGCCTGCCCACACGTGCTACATGGGAAGCTACTTTAGCCAGAAATCTCTGTGTCAGAAGCAGGTTCCCAGCAATCCTACTGCAGGGCCCCCCTGAGGCTAACTAATATCCTGGTAAGTCTTAGTATCCTTTTTGGTTGTTCTGTTTTCTTGCTACTTGAGGCAGGATTTCTGGTAGAATCTTCCTGCAGCTGCTGGAGGCATTTCAAATAGACTAGTTCACCGGCATGGCCAACCCAGCTTGCCTGATTGACAGGTCTCTGGTAATGTCTCCCAAGAAGCTGCAAGCAGGAGTAAGATGCATTGTAAGGCATTTACGGACTTTCCCTGCGAAACCATGCTTTGGAATTTTGTCATGTGACAGATACTGATGCTTTGATTTTTTGTTCTGATTTGGGAGAAAAACAAAGGTCAAAATATCAGTGTCACCTTTCCCAGATTAACTCCACCTCTGACCACGCTCCTTCTCATGTCTCCAGGGCTGGCTCCAGGCACCAGCGAAGGACACAGGTGCCTGGGGCGGCCAATAGAAAGGGGCAGCACTCCGTACATTATTGGGGCGGCACGTTCGGTTCTACGGCAGCAATTCGGCGGCGGGTCCTTCAGTCCGTCACTTCCTCTTCGGCTGCACTTCGGCAGCAACTCTATTGCTCCGCTTCAGTCTTCAGCTGCAATTCGGCAGCAGGTCCTTCACTCCCTCCCTTCCTCTTCGGCAACAGCTCAATTGTGTTTTTCTTTTTCTTTTTTTCTTCTATGCTTGGGGTGGCAAAAAAGCTGGAGCCGGCCCTGCATGTCTCAGATTGTCACCTTTCTTGGGGTGGAATCACACAACTCTCCCACTCTCAGAGCGGGCTCTGGGCTGCAGTTTCCTGAGATCAACCATGATTCCCTCAGCAGGCCTGAGTTATCTTCAGCACCTGTGGGAATAATGACAGTGGTAAGCAGTGACCAATCAGCAAAATATTATTGATCAGAACTAAAGCATTTCAGAGAAAATTGTTCTCAGAGATTAAAAAGACAGTATGCATGTCTAGCTTACCAGGTGTCTAACCATCTTCCACACAGGGACCCTTGTAGGTGTAGTTTCCTACAGATTCCTCTATACAGCCCCTCGCTCTTTATCAGCTTGGCTCCCTAGCCAGCCCCTGGAAATTGACAACTCTCCCTCTTCTCCTCAGAGGGTTTTAAACTGCTTAGTATCCTTTTGATCTCTAGGCTCACAGCCTGGCAAGACACGGCTTGCATCTTAGCTGGAGACAGGCTTTAGGATCCTCAAAGTCAATAGCTTCCCCCATTGTCTTTCAAGTGTGTTCTGGGATGTTCTTATGCCTCCCTGCCTTCCACAGTCCCTACTGAATTCAAGGATTATAGGTGAATAATATTCCACTACCCCTACTATATGCTATACAGACTCTCTCAATAACTAGATTAGTATCTAGCATTCTTCAGTATTCTTAGATTATTACAGAGTAATTCCACTTCCGTCATAATCAGAATTTCCCACGGGATGGAAATTCTGATTTTAGCTCTAGCACATATACATTAAACATTTCATTAAAAAGCTGGTACAGTGTTTTGCAAGATGAACATCACCAGCCATTAATAACTTTTGGGAAATGAGCATCATGCTTTTCTTTAAGTTGTCTTGAAATCATTTCTAGTGCCAATTCCAGGGCTGCTGCCATTCATAATAAAACCAAACCCATTGTTGTCAATTTCAAAACAAAAAAACCCATCAAAGCTACAAATTGATAAGAATTAATCAACCATCACACAGAAAAGTGTTTTTAGATGATATAAAGAAAAACTGTAAAATTTATTAAAAACCCAAGAAAATTAGACTAAGGCCAAGATCTTTAAAAGTGACTTGCGATTTTGGGTGCACAAATTTACAGCTTAAAATAGCCCAGATTTTCAAACGGTGATGAAAGCCCAACCTCTGAAAACCAGACCTCTTTAAGGTCAAGAACTCAAAAAATCTGACATCTTGTGGGGAGGAGTATGTGAAGACCTGCAGGATCTTCCATTTTCTTTCATTTATTGACCCAATATTGTATCTCATATCACAACACAATCCTTCGAGCCCAGTTTTCCAATCACCAGCCAATGAGAGTCAATCAAGAGAGAACACAAGGAACTAAAGAAGAAAGATTTACCTTTCCTGTGTTTCATTCCTTGCCACCCTAACATTTGGAGAGGAGGATAGCATATTGACTGAGATCCAGTCAGTCCAGTCAACATATTGCCTTCCCATCCACTTTCCCCAAAAGAGATGGTAAAAAAATGCAAAAAAAGAATATGATTGTCATTTTGAAATAAAAAGACACTATTCAAATAGCGTTTATTTCAAACTTTTAAGATACAACAAAATGCTCTAGTAAAATGCCTGCACTGTATTAAAACTAGAGAGTCTCATGCACTTCACTGGTCCATTTATGCCTAGAACATCCACTGAAATTTTGCAATTGATCATATGTGGTTTTCTAAATTTGCTTTGTTATACATGGGTAGAAAAATGGAGAAAGGCCATTAAATTGTGTGTAGGCCCCCCCCACTTCCCTCAGCCAACAATGGTATGAAACTAAAGAGGTGAAAACTCAAAGATACTTCTTAAGCAATCTTGTAAACTTCTACTCAATCACTTGCCTAGGATAATTATTTTTGGTGGGTAAATAAAATATTCTGAAGTCTCATCATCTCCATCATCACAATAGTAAGGGTGGATGAACAGGTTGTGTTCCTTAGATGGTAAATTTTCATGGTAACTTTGCAAGGTTGCTCTAAACTATGTGGAAGCATAAAAGCAGTAAGAAAGCATTCTACTAACAGAGGTTGTATGATTTATTGGAAAGGAAAACAATAGAACAACAAGTAACAGTTCCATTTTGCAAATCTGTTTATTTAAAGCCATCCTTCAAAGACTGGCCATAGAAAAGTTGTCTAACAAATCATAGGCTAGCATAGAAAGAAAACAACAAATAAAGAGCAATGAAGTGACTATGTGACTACCAGAATTTTTATTGCCCTAGCACAGGGATGAGTTAATAGACCACAGAAAGACCCAAACGGCAAGAGACTGACCTCAAACTATCAGCAATTTCTAAACTGAAACTATTACAGATGTCCATGATAACCTATTGCAGCAACTCAGTTTCTGGGAGAACAGTGTATATTAGCTATTGATTTTCAACACTGTCCTTTCCAATATTAGTTATTAAACTCTGCCTGAGATAGCCATCTTTTTATAAAGTGGGCCAAATTCTCAGTGGAATCACAACTATGCTGAATCTGATCTACTCAGATGGGGCTACATCTCTGCCTTTTGCTCTCAGAAGAAAAAGGACTGAATCCACCAGAATTCTTCTTGTGTTACTCCTGGGCATAGAATGCTGAAGCAGTATCCCTACTATCATTGGACACTGCCACCCACCCAGACAGCTCTGCTAGCTGGTGTGAGGTAGGGATATCTTATTACCCCACCCTCATCTCTGTTATTATCCCAACCCTGCACAATTCCTCTAAGGCAATTATATCTATGGAAACACTATAGGAAGCAAGACCTGTACTTCCCAGCCATATTCTGGCTGGCTGCTGAAGAGCAAGGTGGTCCAGGAGGTAGGGTTCTAGGCTAGGACATGGGAGACAGTTCAATTCTATGCTATACCACCATGGAATTCCTGTGTTACCTTGGGCAAGTCACTTAGCCTTTTTGTGTTTCGGGTCCCTAGCTATAAAATGGGGTGTCATGAGGATGAATATATTAAAACATTGTGAAGTACTGAGATCTACAGATGAAAAGACAATACAAGAAATAGGAATTATTAACAGGAAGGGGGGTAATAATTGTGCCTTTCTGAATTAATGGAGATACACCAGGAATGAATGTGACCCAATGGTTTTGGCTAATCTCAGCATAATCCTTAACCCAGTGATGTTGGTGATTGAGAAGGAGGAGCTTTACTGAGTCAATATGGAACTGATACCCCAGACTACCAGGGGTCTGTAAAACCAAGGTCCAAACCATGCTGTACACATTGAAAACAACTTTCAGAGGAGTAGGGACGTTAGCCTCGGTGCTCTGACTGCATAATAATCTGGGTAATTAAATTACCCAGCACATCGCTCGCCCACGCCGCTTCCCGCCGCCCCCATTGGCCCGGGACGGCGAACCGCGGCCAGTGGGGGCCGCGATTGGCCGAACCTGCCACGTCAGCAGGTACATAAAACTGGCCCGGCCCGCCAGGGTGCTTACCCTGGTGAGCCACGTGCCAAACGTTGCCGACCCCTGAGCTACAACATCACCGGCTCATTCACCTGCACGTCCACCAATGTTATGTATGCCATCATGTGCCAGCAATGCCCCTCTGCTATGTACATTGGCCAAACTGGACAGTCACTACGCAAGAGGATAAATGGACACAAGTCAGATATCAGGAATGGCAATATACAAAAACCTGTAGGAGAACACTTCAACCTCCCTGGCCACACAATAGCAGATGTAAAGGTAGCCATCTTACAGCAAAAAAACTTCAGGACCAGACTCCAAAGAGAAACTGCTGAGCAAATTTGCAAATTTGACACCATCAGATCAGGATTAAACAAAGACTGTGAATGGCTATCCAACTACAGAAGCAGTTTCTCCTCCCTTGGTGTTCACACCTCAACTGCTAGCAGAGCACCTCACCCTCCCTGATTGAACTAACCTTGTTATCTCCATACTGATTTATACCTGCCTCTGGAAATTTCCATTACTTGCGTCCGATGAAGTGGGCATTCACCCACGAAAGCTTATGCTCCAATACTTCTGTTAGTCTTAAAGGTGCCACAGGACCCTCTGTTGCTATTTTGATGAGAAAAATCTAAATGACTCTTTCTTACAATATTGAACTCCTCCTCCACCTCCGCCCCATTTTCCTCTAAAATAAAATGTTGGTGAAAGTGACACTCTTTTGTAAAAATTTTGACAATGGAAACTGATTTGGTTGAAGTTTTTCCAGTTAGAAGTAGTTTTAAGATTTTTTTTTTCCCATGACCATGCTGATTTCCAAAATTAAACACAGCAGTTAGGAAAATCCTGCTGAGATTTGAAACATCAGTGCATATGTGTCCATTACCGCATATTCTTCTAAATTTACAAAGCCATTCATGGGGTCTCTATCTGCATATTCTCATTATTGAAAATGGAAGCAGAACTATGCCTCCTATTTCCAAGTTCAATTATTTCTTTATCTTTCCTCATATATGGCCCAATCTTGTTGATTCCCTTCACCCCAATTAACAAAAGTTACTCAAGCTCTGCCCAGGATCAGCCCTGCAAGTTGCAAACCTACAGCTGTTTCCTGCAAAGAACTCATTTAGAGGTGTGAGTAACTAATTTTTCAGTGTGAGGCAGTTCTGAAAAATTTAAAAAAAAAGTTTCATGTCAAGCAAAAGGTTACTTTAGACAAAGCTTTTTAATTTTTATAAAATAAAATTCAAGTACATTTCTAACTGAAAAGTCATTTTGATTGAAGTGTTCTCCTACTGGCTTTTGTATGTTACCATTCCTGATGTCTGATTTGTGTCCATTTATCCTTTTAAATAGGATTTATCCTCTAGGTAAAAGGATAAAGGGACACAAATCAGACGTCAGGAATAGTAACATACAAAAGCAGGTGGAGAACACTTCAATCTCCCTGGACACTCAATAACAGATTTAAAAGTAGCCATTCTTCAACAAAAAAAACTTCAAAAACAGACTTCAAAGAGAAACTGCTGAGCTACAATTCATTTGCAAACTTAACACCATCAATTTGAGTCAACAGTATGATGCTGTTGCAAAAAAAGCAAACATGATTCTGGGATGCATTAACAGTTTGTTGTGAGCAAGACATGAGAAGTCATTCTTCCACTCTACTCTGCGCTGGTTAGACCTCAACTGGAGTATTGTGTCCAGTTCTGGGCACCGCATTTCAAGAAAGATGTGGAGAAATTGGAGAGGGTCCAGAGAAGAGCAACAAGAATGATTAAAGGTCTAGAGAACATGACCTGTGAAGGAAGGCTGAAAGAATTGGGTTTGTTTAGTTTGGAAAAGAGAAGACTGAGAGGGGACATGATAGCAGTTTTCAGGTATCTAAAAGGGTGTCATAAGGAGAAGGGAGAACACTTATTCATCTTAGCCTCTAAGGATAGAACAAGAAGCAATGGGCTTAAACTGCAGCAAGGGAGGTTTAGGTTGGACATTAGGAAAAAGTTCCTAACTGTCAGGGTGGTTAAACACTGGAATAAACTGCCTAGGGAGGTTGTGGAATCTCCATCTCTGGAGATATTTAAGAGTAGGTTAGATAAATGTTTATCAGGGATGGTCTAGACAGTATTTGGTCCTGCCACGAGGGCAGGGGACTGGAGTCTATGACCTCTCGAGGTCCCTTCCAGCCCTACAATCTATGAATCTATGAATTTGGGCTTGAATAGGGACTGGGAGTGGCTGGCTCACCACAAAAGCAATTTTCCCTCTCTTGGTATTGACACCTCCTCAACAATTATTGGGAGTGGACTACATCCACCCTGACTAAACTGGCCTTCAACACTAGTTCTCCACTTGTAAGGTAACTCCCTTCTCTTCATGTGCCAATATATATTTATCCCTGTATCTGTAATTTTCACTCCATGCATCTGAAGAAGTGGGGTTTTTACCCACGAAAGCTTATGCCCAAATAAATCTGTTGGTCTTTAAGGTGTCACCAGACTCCTTGTTGTTTTTGTGTATACAGACTAACACGGCTACCCCTCTGATATTTTGAATAAACAATATTAAAACATTTTGTTTTGAAGGTGTCCAGGTGTTTTAATTTTTTTCAGAATTTGTTTTAGGAATTTTTTTTCTGTTTTCTGACAAACAATTTGGTGAAGTTGACAAGAATCTACATTTTTTGAAGAAAGAGTTTCAGATGAAGAAATTCACCCAGCTCTATTCTTATTAACATCAATGGCAAGTTTTTCCTGTCCTTGTGAGCACTTCCTATAGTCAGTCACTTTCTGTGCACAAACCAGTTTTCCAGCTAGATTGTTATTGTCATATAGCTCAGTAATATAGATTGTACAGTACAACTTGAACACATTCGGACAGCTACTGCTCTGAGTGAAACCAATGTAAATCTGCAGTAACTCTAGTGACCTAAACTAAGACCCTGATCCTGCTATACTTAGGGTATGTCTACACTGGCAGAGTTACAGTTCTGCTCAGCGAGTGCTGAAGGAAAACCGTTGTTGTGTGTTCACACTGTCAGCTGCCTGCGCAACAGCGTGTCCACACTTGCAGCGATATTCGGAACGGTGCACTCTGGGTAGCTATCCCACAGAGCATCTCTTCCTCTTCTGCCGCTAAGAGTTGTGGGTAGGCAGAGGGAGTCGCAGGGCATCCTGGGTCCTGTCCCAATGCCCCGTGATGCATTGCTTCCCATCCCAGCAATCCCTGTGCTTCCATCCACATTTGGCGCCATCTTTCAACAGCTACTGTGCACTCTGCCTCTTTGGTTTCCAGGAATGGATCCTGCACTATTGACCAATATGCTCCTCGCTCTCACTAACACGTCATGAGTGGCAGTGGAGTTATTCCTTAAACTACAAAGGCAAGAGCAGTTCGACATTGATCTCACCACTCAGTATGATATGAGATTGCTTGTGGCATTCAATGAGGTGCTGACCACAGTGGAATGCCGCTTTTGGGCTCCGAAAACAATCACTGAGTGGTGGGAGCACAGACCAGAAGATCACCGTAGGTGAAGTTGAAATGCCCATTGTGATCCTGGGAGACCCTGCCTACCCCTTACTGAGGTGGCTTATGAAGCCATACACGGGGCACCTTGACAGCAACAAGGTGTGGTTCAACAACAGGCTGAGCAAGTGCAGAATGACTGTTGAGTGTGCTTTTGGCTGCTTAAAGGCCCACTGGTGCTGCCTATAGGGGAGGCTGGACCTGGCTAATGACAATATTCCTATGCTTAAAGCCGCATGCTGTACACTCCATAATATCTGTGAAGGGAAGTGTGAAAGTTTCACTCAGGGCTGGACCGCTGAGGCTCAGTGCCTGGAGGCTGAATTTGAACAGCCAGAGACCAGGGCTATTGGATAGGCACAGCGCAGGGCCATAAGGATCAAGGATGCCTTGAGGCAGCAATTTGAAGCTGAAAGCCACTAATATTTGTTGCTATGCTCGGGAGTGCAGTGCTTGTAATGCTAGGAGGTGATTGTGATTGGTGCAGACGATGCACGATGAAGGTTTAAGAAAATTGCCTGTTGCTCTGCAGGGCTCTGTTTGCTTTCAATTAATAGAATAAAGATTGCTTTCAAACCAAAACAATTCTTTTATTAAAAAAACACATCAGCACTGAGGGGTATGAGGGAAGGGAGGGTCCCAGGAGGAGGTGCGGTCCCGGGACGGTTAAAGATTTGTGTATGTCCAGGTATCATATCCAACCTTCTCCTTTGGAGTACAGTGAGTGGGTACTGTACTTCAGCGGGGCTAAACTGCAGAGCGATGAGTGTTGAGTGCAGTGGGTACTGGAAGTGCGCAGTGATGGACTGTGATGGGGGAGGAGTGGAATGCAGCGGGTACAAACTGGAGCCTGGAGGTTGATCAGAGTGTGTTGGCTGTGTCTGGGGGGGTGCATGGGAAAAAGTTTTGCAACAGCAGCTGCAGGGGAGGGCAGGGGTGGAGCTGCTCAGTTTGCAGTGCTAATATCGCCTGGAGCATGTCCGCTTGGCACTCCATAACTTTTAAGAGCCAGTCCATGGCTTTGTTCTGGCACCCCGCATTCTCCTTTTGGTCCCTCTTCATGCTGTCCCGCCACTCCTTCAATTCGCATTTTTCGGCTGCGGAGTGCATCATGACATCACGCAGAAAGTCCTCTTTAGTTCTTCATGGCTGCTTTCTAATTCTGCGCAGCCGTTCAGCCAGCAATAACAAAGCCCCAGGTGACTGGTGATCAGGATCTCGCTGTCAGCCCTGGGTGGCTGGTGGCCGGGGTCCTGCTGTCAGCTCAGCACATGGCAGGGCTCCCACTGTCAGCCTTGCACATTAATGACTAATATAGTTGCAGCAAAATGTCTGATTATCAAAAAGAATGGCAGGCATAACATAATACTTGAGTGTTTATATTATTCCAGCAATTTTTTCTTAAACAAATAGGTCTTCTCTGGCTGTTCCCAATTACCACAATTAATAAAGGTCCATTATTACTTTTCCGCACTTTTCCATGTCTTGTTCACAACTCCGCCACAATTATTTAACAATTGATTCAAGTAGTTATTAGCTCTTATTATATCTGTAATGTTCTGGAGGTCTATAGATCATATTGATAGATATTTTCTTTCCAAAAGAGTTTACTCAGAACTGCTGAGTTCTTCTTGAACACACTGAACACAACTGCCGTTCAAGTTTTCTTGGTAATCTTCCACCTTGTTTACATGCCTATTTACATGCATCCTTGGAAGTGTAATAAATGCGCTAGATACTGAGGAATTGAGAAATTAATGATCATAAATAACTGTAATAAGAAATCTTGGTAATTTGCATTGTTTTTTGGTATAACTGATCAGCCTCAATTCTAGTCTGTGATAATTGCTTGCAAAACTGTCTTATAGTTGTAGTACACATCTACAACATTGGTTGTATCTACACTTTTGTGGAGAATTATTGATTGGATATTAATGCAGTTCTGGGTAAATTAATAAATTGTTGGTTGGTTAAGAATAAGCAAGTGCCAGATTTGAGAAATACTGCTAAAAAGTTGACCTGAAAAGAACGCAGAGTTAAAATTGGTGAGCTAAACGGTCTCTGGCCACAATGAAAAGCGGTTATCCAATTAGATTCCATTCTGTATGAGTTATCCAACTGGCAAATCTAGTTCGTTAGATTTCAGCTATGAAATCAAATTCATAAAAATTGACACACACACACACACACACACACACACACACACACACACACACACACACACACACACACACACACTTCCAGAAACTTTTAGTAGGGGCTTTTCGGGAGGAGAGGCATATGGATCCATGAAATGTCTTCAAAATGCCTTACTTATAAGGCATTTTACTTTACCCTTATAGGAGACTGCTGTGGAGTTATACCACACATGAAGAGAGCTTCCCACTTACAGAAGTGGTTCAACTGAACAATTCTATATAAAAAACTTTGTCATACGCAGGACAAGAGTCAGGTATTTTGAAGTTGTAACCATGTGCCACAATGTTAATCATTAGGATGGTAATATGGATCCAATCAAAAATTTTCATCTTGCATGTACAGTAATCAGCTTTGACAGTGGAACGTCACAGAATGTCACAGAATTAGGAGTGTAAACCTGCAGTTTCATTTTGCAGTTTGCCTTTCCCTACCCCATCTCCTCCCTCCTGTCCCCATTTTACATTTGCTTCTCTAGTGCAGATTGCAAAGAGATAATGGAAAGTTTTGTAGCCACAAAAGTTTGGATTTCTCCTTCACTCAGCCTTTAGTCTTTGAATCACAGGTATGTACCTCATGTGCAATAGGTACTCTGATCAGACTGCTATTGTGTTCACTGGACCTACTTCTCAGGCACAGCTGCCCTCAAAAACCAGGGGAAAATGAAAGTGAACTGACCGACCAAAACACAACACTGAGGCGGTTCATCTAGTGCTATTAAAACAAAGGGCAACTTTACTTTATGCAAGTATACAACAAAGACATCCCTAATATAGCCCCATGGACAGAGCACTGGTATGGGACTCAGGACCCCTGGGTTCTAGACCCAACTCTTACAGTGGCCTGATGGGTAACCTTAGGCAAGTCAGAGCCTATCTGTATAATGGGGATAGTGATACTGACCTCCCTTGTACAGCACTTTGAGACTGGAGGACGAAATGTGTGTTGTAAAAGAGTTAGGTGGTGTTATTATTGCACCAAAATCTATTCCTAGTAACACTGGTATAAATTCAGTCATTTTACTTAAAATAAGGAGTTATACTAGTGTAAAATGACAGCAGAATTTGACTCAGTAAATAAAGGCATCATTCTCTCTTTGCTATCAGCAGGTCAGAGTAGCAGGGGACTGAGATACAGTGATGTCTGCTAAAATCATAGCAATTGCCCTAGATAGCTAATTAAGAATTTGCAGTTAGATAACCTTTGTATGTACTATATATGCTATAGTAACTACAGGGGCATGGAAGAAACTATTTATCTTGGGCAAAACTGGCAAGTTTTCAAGGCCCTCCAGTGTAGTTTTATTCTCACTGTTCCTGATTGCGTTTTGTCTTCTAATCCACATTAAGTAGCATTTTCAGTTAAACACAGCAGGGCCAGGAGCATTCTTTTTGACAGTGTTTTCTGGTAACATTTTTTTTTCTTCTAACACATACTGCTGGGCAGTTCAGGGATCCTCAGAATCAAACTTCAGAAGCCCTTTGGGTTAACACTAACTTTCAACCTTGAAATTTCCTTTTTGGGGCTGAGGAGAGATATGCAAGATATGGGTTAGACGGTCCCTACAATGCTTATCCAAATAGTCCATGCTCCAGAAGTCCTGCGTTCTGCTGGACTGCCCATGTAAACATGGATTGTTCACATAGAATAGGGTTGCTGGACTGGGACCAGTGTTTGTATATATGTTAAAATGAGGCTGGTGACATTTACTTTTCTGGTGCCTTTTGCAAAGGGTAAAAATAAATGCAGTTTGTGCAAGTGTTTGCTAATTGCACCGCAAGAAAAATACAGTTTTGCCAGCAAAAATTGCATCAAGCTTTTGTTCTAAGTGCATCTGGAAGCCTTGGATAACAGGGGAGAGAGTTGAGGGAAAGAGATTGCCTCTCTCTTTGAAAGTGAATCAAAGCAACCCAGAAAGCAACATTTCCAGTCTTACAGTGAAATTTTGGCAAAGAAACAAATCAGTGTTTTTGTACCCTGCTGGTGGTTGTATATTTGGTGATAGCTCTGCAACAGCAGTTAAAATTTCATTAATATTGAATGCATTTGGATAAATGAATAGGTAATATAACCATTATAATGACATTAGGTTTGCCTTGAGCTTTAATTTATAATGGCTTTATATTCACTTCTTTATTTTGTTATGGACAGAGTGGGAATTAAGGTAGGTTGTCTATATACAATACACTGTATCTCTAACAAGGAGTGGACTCTAGTCACATATCCTGCATGTGTTTGAAAAGTATTTCATTAGGGAAACTGTTGCCACCTATTTGAAAATGCATTTTGTTTTCCTCAGTACAGTACATTTCAAAACAAATAAAGAATAGACCCATATAAGAGTTGGCAAATATTGGTTCATCAATTCCAGAAATTAAAGTATCCACTAATTCTTTAGTGTTTTCTCTACATTTCTGAGTTGTTTTGGAAGAGCAAAGATAACTCATAAATAATATCCCTTTGGGTCCTTTTTACAAATCTTATTTGTAGACTTTCCAAAAGCTTTTGGATAAATATGATGCAAATAATAAATAAATAAATAAACAAATAAACAAACAAACAGATGCAAAGATGTGCCCTTCACATTTTAGGGGTTCTGTTACCAAATAAGTGAATGCATACATAATCAATCTATAAATAAAATTAGTTAAGGCTTACTTGTGGTGATGTCAAACCTAAATTAGCATAAATTTATGACCACAATAGTTGATGAAAGCTGAGTGATCATAAAAACAAACATTTGGTGAATTCACTTGGAATACATAGTTCTTGTATCAAGAAATAACCTGATCAATATAATACCTACCACTTATATACTGTCTTTTCATCCATAGATCTCAAATAACTATTTACTCCTGAGGGCATTCTGTGCCAAAAAATTAAAATTTCTGCACCAAAACATTACAAATTCTGCACACAATATTTTAAAATTCTGCAAATTTTATTTGTCAAATAAATGTGGAGGCTCCAGCATGGCATTGAGGAGCACAGGCCACTGGCTGCACAGAGGAGGGAGATCACTGTACAGCCCTCCCCCCCGGGATATGGACTCAGTGATGAGGCTGCACCCAACCCTGACACAGTGCAAGGACCGGGCCTGCTCCAGAAACACCCCAAAGCCCTGCCCCTCCATGCCAGGTACACCAGGTGTGGCCAGGCAGGCTCAGCAAAGCAGGATCTGTGTGTGGAGGGTCTTAATGTGAGGGGATCCAGGTGTGGGTTGAGTGGGTTCTGTGTGGGGCAATCTGGGTTCAGGTGACTCAGTGTGTGAGCCGGGTGCGGGGGGGTTCTTGGTGCAATGGTAATGGGAGTCTGCAGCGGGGTCCAGGTAAAGATGGTTGATGCTCAGCAGGGGAGTCTTAGTGTGGAGGATACAGACTAACACGGCTGCTACTCTGAAACCTGTTAGTGTGGAGGGGGGATAGAGCTCAGCATGGGGGTCTGGATGTGTGGGACTCACTGGGGGAGTCCAGATGCTGAGGGAGTGGGGATCAGTGGAGTTGGGATCCAGGTGCAACTGGTTGGGGCTCGGTAGGGTGAGGATCCGGGTGCAGGTGGCTCGTCCAGATGGTCCAGGTGCAGAGGGAGTGGGGCTCATGGGGGGGGGGGTGTTTCTGGGTGTGGGGTGGTGAGGCTCAGAGGGAGGGTCTGGTTCTGAGGAAATCTGGCTGCACGGGAGTTGGACAGATGGAGGAGCTGTACAGGGATCCCTCCCACTGCAGCTGAGGAGCGATGGGTGCAGGAAGCGCTGAGTGGGGAGTTTGCAGAGCTTCCTACAGCCAGGGGAGAAATCTGGGGGTGGGTCTGACCCAGCCGGGACTAGCAGCTGAGCCCAGCACAGGGTAGGAGCCAACAGCCCTGTCTTCCCCAGTCCCACCCCACCCCACAGTGATTTACCTCTCTGCTGGCGGCCCTCGGCACTTGAAACATACTGCTGGGGAGGGTCGCATGACTGTTTTTGTGGCTTCCCTTTGTTCCCCATCAGAAAATAATATTTCTGCGGGGAAACAAATATATCTGTGGGGCACACAAATTCTGTGCATTCTGCAAGTGCTGAAGCCATGATTTGAGTTATGCAAGTGATACAAGTGAGAATCAAGAAAGGGCCAAGTTCTCCACTCTATTGTACCAACACTACTGACTTTATACCAGTCTAAAACCAGTATACACATGGAACTAGAAGTTTTAATTCAATTGCTATAGATAGGGACTCTTGTGAGCAAACATTATTCCATAATACTAGAATTTGATAGATTACTAGTTCTGCTAACACTTTTTATTTTGAGAGCTCACCTTATGTTTCTTATCAAGGATATCCAAGGACTCTCAATCAAAGCTAGAGGTAGCTCATTTCCTTTCTGCTCAGCTGTAGACTTATGCCCTCCTGAAGGCTCCAGCTGTTACAGTAGCTTAAAAAGCCAAAGTATCAATTTTACCTATCATAATTAAGCAATTGCTCTGATGTACTTTTCTCCCTTTGAAGTCCTGTTTTAGTACTCAATGACCAAAACAATGACTTCCAAAAAGAAATACTATTTTTGTATGGGTGCTTTTCTTTATTTCTTCTACTGGATTTAAACAATGACTAGAAAGAGTTATATGAAATGCACAAATATGCATATTTTAAAATTACCTCTCTGATCTTCTTCAGGGTGTTTTAGGTCCAGAAAAATGACCATGCTGAATCAGATCATTGGTCCATCTAGATTAATATCCTATCTCCAATAAGGACCAGTACCAACTGCAGAAAGAAGGTGCAAGAAACCCTGTGTGACAGTTTGAGGTAACTGCATCTCTGACCCTTCTGTATCCTTGAGGATACACCACTTAGGTCTCAAGCTTCTAACCATCACCTTTGTCAGGGCAGGAACCCGCAATTCTCTCCATCTGGGCAGGAATTTAGGCTGCAATCCTCCTGCAATTTATTGTGATTATCTTAGCAAGTGTGGCAGGGTTATCCATTGCCAGCCAGCCTTCATAAAGCAGAGTACTATTCACTCAGAACAAAACATTACAGAGAAAACATATCTTAAAATCAATAAAAAGCTTATATGCAGGCCTCACCTTACAAGGCAGTCATCCATCTTCCACATGGAGACTATGGTAGAAGCAAAGTACTTCAGGCCCTTCCCCCAGGGTCTCTCTCACTTGGTCACAGTTTCAGTCAGTTCTTGGATCAAGTGAGAATGGCCCATCTCTTTACTTCTGGGTGGTTACTTCTTACAGTTCTCAGATCTTTGTCAGGTCTCTTTAACCAGACCAAACCAGTGTATGCAATTTCCTCCCATGGGGTGAGTCTTCTCGAGGCTGATTAGCTGCCTAGGGATTTATATTAATTACCTCCCAGTGATTTTAGTTTCTGCAGGAAATTCCTGTAATTCCCACGGAGCCAGAACACAATCCCTAGCCCATAAATATACATAGAACATTTATGAAGTTGATACAGGTTTCAGAGTAGCAGTAGTCTTTGGATTTTCCAAGTATCTAAACTATCTGTCATACCCACCAGTGGGCAGTTATGGAACCGCTAGTTGGAGAGTGGCTTATGTCCTGAAGCATGAAGATTTATAATCCACCCCCTTTTTTTTTTCTTTTTAATCCATAACATAGCTCTAGTTGTTCTCATTATTCACATCAATGTCCAATGGGCCTGATCCTACAAAATCCTGGAGTGCCCTCATCTCTCAGTGAAGTTAGTGGGATTTGAGCACACTCAACAGTCTGTGGGAGGTGCTCAGTATCCCACAGGAGAAGGCCCTACATGATTGTTGGTATAGACACCACAAAGGTAAAAGAAACTCAGTAGGTGCCAATCCCATTAGGAAAATAGGGAAAAATGAAAACTAATAAATGATTCCCTAACGTCCCTTAAGAAATCTCCTTTAATAGTGGTCTATACGGATACAGTACTGTGGGTTAATGCACATTTGTCCATCTTAGCTATAGTTATAGGAGTGTATTAAGTCTCTCTTTGCAGTTGTGGTCTGTTTTAAAAGGAAAATGATTATCCAGCTCAGTTCTGCTTTTGCATTTGACACTGTAATGTAGCCATTTCAGTTTACCAGCTGTAAATTCTGATATTTGTCATCTAAACTATTTGAAGTAAGTTACATTTCAGTGGAATCTTTATTTTGACAAAATTATGCAGTTTCTTTCTCTTGCCGTCTTTTGCATGCAAAGCCACTGATTGTTAGTGACTGTGGATCAAGCAGTGTTTACTTTTAAATTTAGGACTGCAGCTGTAATACTCAACAAAATGACTGTGCCACTCATTTTCTTCAGTACAGTAAGGTTTCCATAGGTCTATTAGGAAAATGTGGTTATTTACTAGAAGTCTAGCAGTGAATATATATGGGCAGATCCTCATCTAGAGCAAATTATCATAGTTCCATTGACTTCAATTATACTGTTGCCTTTATATTTTTTTAGCATGAACAGGGAAATGAAGCTAACCGCCTGCTTTGTCACGGGTTTCCAAACAGGTGCTTCTTTATTCTTATGGACTATTAATTTATTTTCTTTCAGTTTACAGAATACGAAAAATTCAGTTTATCCTGCTTTGACATGCTACACAAACAAACAAACTAGCAGCTAACCCTAGAAAAGTCGAGAAAACTCCATCTGAGTCCCTCCCATAGACATCTGTCCCCATTAGTCCCCTACCTCTGTCTCTTTGGATAAAGAGGGAGTATTAGTTCCAAAGCCAAAGGTTCCTCATGGAGAATATTCTGCAGCCAGCTCCCTCTTTTTCAAATCAAGAAGGATCTGGCTAATCACCACTGTGCTACTGACTAATGGGGACAACTGTCTGTGGGAGGGACTTAGATTGAATGTTCTTGACTTTTATAGGGTTAGCTGCTAGCTTATCTTATTTTATTTGTGTAAGATGTCAAAGTGAGGTAAACTGTATTTTCCATATTCTATAAACTGAAAGAAAGAATAAATGAATAGTCCATGAGTATAAGGAAGTGACTGTATAGAAACTGGTGACAAAGCTGGTAGCTGAGTTGGTTTCCCTTTCCAAGCTGAAAAAATATGAAGACAACAGCAAGGCTTTATTTTAAGTAAGTCATGAAGAAAGAATAGTCAGTTCTGTTGAGCAATTCCAAGTTAGCCAATGTCCCCCAATAGGGTCATTCAAGGGGAAATTTTCTATTAGAAAAACACACACAAATCCCATTGACCTGAGTGAGACTTTACTGTGCTTTCGGAGGTCAGACTTCAGTCCTCTGACAACAGCATTTGCAATTTTTTAAACAAAATTTATTATGGCCAAGCTGTTCAAAAATGGCTAGTGAATTTGGATACTTCAAGCTTTGAGTGCCCAATTTGAGACGCCTTAAAGTGGCCCAAATTTCAGAAAGCGGATGCTCAGCACTTTCTGGAAAATCAGGCCTCCTTTAAGGTGTCAACTTGAGCACCAAAAAATTGAGGCACACAAACTCACTGACAAACTGTCAAAAGTGACTAATTTATGTTCAACATCACTAAATGCTTACATACAGGCTGTTGGTTGTCCCTATTACATTTTAAACTAAGTTCTTCATTGCTAGCTTAAATTGGCTGCTTCCTTTGTGAACTTTTGATTCCAGCTAAATACACTGGGAATCAAGAAATAATTACATGTGATAACTGAAACCTTAACCTGCCGCTTTGTTCACCCAATCCAATGAGCAAAGTAGAGAGAGAGAGATGCAAGAGAAGACAGGTTGAAATTGAACTGTCAGCATGTTGAGTAACACTAAGACGTAAACGTACACAGTCAGTCAGATTCTTGTAGGACAAACATAGCAACGGAGCAGCTAATACTGTTTAACTTACAAAATCTGAGCTGGTGTGGGTTCTTCATAAGTGACAGAATGAATGAAGGCACTATATTGCTACATTACTTTCTTCCCCTTCAGTAATCACATGCATGTCAGACTTAAATCCATGTAAGGATTATGTCACTGAGTGGAGATAGACTATAGTTCATTGTATAAGCATTAAACTATAGTCTCATTAATTCTACATGTTACTTGTTCATAGCTACATTTTAAAATTATAATAGTTATGTAAATCATAATTTGCATAGCTATGTGGTTTTGTAGTGGTTTCAAAGATTCTGTTCTATTATCCTATCAATTATTAGTGAGGATGTTGTGGGGAAAATACAGTAACTCTTTGCTTAACGTTGTAGTTCTGTTCTGAAAAATGTGACTTTAAGCAAAACAATGTTAAGCAAATCCAATTTCCCCATAAGAATTAATGTAAATGGAGGGATTAGGTTCCAGGGAAATTTTTTTCACCAGACAAATGACTATATTATATATACACACAGTATAAGTTTTAAACAAACAATTTAATACTGTACACAGCAATGATGATTGTGAAGCTTGGTTAAGAGGGTGAAGTCAGAGGGTGGAAGAGGGAGGGATATTTCTCAGGGAATGCCTAAATGATGAACTAGCACTCAGCTGAGCCCTCAAGGGTTAACACAGTGTTGTTAATGTAGCCTCACACTCTACAAGGCAGCATAAATGGAGGGAGGGGAGACAGCATGGCAGAGACAGACACACACACCCGGTGTGTGAAAGAGAGAGATGTGCATTGCCCCTTTAAGTACACTGACCCCTCTCTAAGTACATTGCCTTTTTAAGTAGATCAGCAAGTTGAGACAGCCGCTGCTGCTGCTAGAAAGCTCCCTCCCGTGTCCCCCCCTGCTCTATGGAGATGGGGTATGGAGGGGGACACCCTGACATTAGCACCAGTGGTGTAGCTAGCTTCTAAGAGGAGGGGGAGCAAACATAAAAAGGTGCCCCCCCCTTGACTCCTCCTCTGGCCACGCTCCCCTTGGCTTCTCCTACGGCCGCTCCGCACACACCCCCCCGGCTCCTCCGGCCGCACTGCCCCTCCCCCCCCATGGCTCCTCCGGCCGCCAGCCTGCGCCCCCCCCCCCCACTCCTCCGGTTGCGGCAGCTGCCGCATGCTGCGCTCCAGGCTGGAGCAACCGTTGGCTTTGTGGTGTGGGCAGCAGAACAGCGCAACGGTCTCATCAGTAGCTAGTACAGATGCCTGGCTGGTGAGGCTTGCGCATATGCTCAGAGTCCATCTAATCCCAAGATCTGGGGTCGGGACAGAATTTCCCCCCAGGTCAGCTTGGCAGTGTGATGGTTATGTTAAGCTGCGCCCCCGCTCCTCCGGCCGCGCATGCCCGCCCGCCGCCCACCCATGGCTGCCGGCCGTGCTGTGGCCTGCGGGCGGCCCGCCTGCGCCCCCCCCCCCGCTCCTCCGGCCGCGGCTTCGGGACGCATGCCGCGCCCCCCCCGCTCCTCCAGCCACGCGCCCGCCACCCCTCCATGGCTGCCGGCTGCGCTGCGGGAGGCCAGCCTGCGGGCCCCCCCCCCCCAGCTCCTCCGGCCGCGGCTTCGGGACGCATGCCGTGCCCCCCCGCTCCTCCAGCCGCGCGCCCGCCACCCCCCCATGGCTGCCGGCTGCGCTGCGGGCGGCCAGCCTGCGCCCCCCCTCACTCCTCCAGCCGCCTTTGGAAAGGCGCCGCTTTTGGCAAATTTGCTGAGGGGAAGCGGCTGCTTCCCCTGCACCCCGCTAGCTACGCTACTGATTAGCACCCCTCTCCCCTTGCACAGCAAGCAGGCGGCTCCCAGCAGCAGCTCCAAGGCAGAGGGCAGGAGCAGCACATGGCAGTGGGGGGAGGGACAGCTGAACTGCCGGCAATTGCTAGCCTGCTGGGCGGCTGCTGCACAGGGAACTTAGGGGAGCGGGAAGCTGATAG
This sequence comes from Emys orbicularis, assembly GCF_028017835.1. NCBI lineage: Eukaryota > Metazoa > Chordata > Testudines > Emydidae > Emys > Emys orbicularis. The sequence goes on along the minus strand of NC_088693.1, from coordinate 15,075,958 downwards.
GGGGGCCAGTGGCATAGCCAGCTTTTAAGAGGAGGGGGAGCAAAGATAAAAAAGGCGCCCCCCCTTGGCTCCTCCTCTGGCCACGCGCTCTTGGCTCCTCCTCCGGCCGTACCGACCCTCCCCCTCCATGGCTCCTCCGGCCCTGCTGTGCCACCCCCGTGGCCCCCCCTCTCGCTCCTCCGGCCGCCATGCTGCGCCCCCCTCCCCCGCTCCTCCGGCTGCGCCCCCTCGCTCCTCTCCGGCCCGGCCGTGGCTGCCGGGCCGCCAGCCTGGGCCCCCCCTCGCTCCTCTCCGGCCCGGCCGCGGCTGCCAGGCCGCCACCCTGGGCCCCCCCTCGCTCCAACCTCCGGCCCGGCCGCGGCTGCCGGGCCGCCAGCCTGGGCCCCCCCTCGCTCCGACCTCCGGCCAGGCCGCGGCTGCTGGGCCGCCAGCCTGCGTCCCCCCTTGCTCTGACCTCCGGCCCGGCCGCAGTTGCCAGGCCACGCTGCAGGCCGCCAACCTGCGCCCCCCCCTCGCTCCTCCGGCCGCTTTTGGAAAGGCGGGGGAAGCGGCTGCTTCCCCTGCACCCCGCTAGCTACACTAGTGAGGGGGGCTGCTGGTCCACCCTGGTTCCAAGCCCCCACCAGCTAGCTCTAAGGGGCTGCTCTTTCTGCAAGCAGTGGACAAGCAGACGGCTGCCAAACAATGTTATAAGGGAGCATTGCACAACTGTAAATGAGCATGTTCTCTAATTGATCAGCAACGTAACAACGAAACAACGTTAACCGGGACAACTTTAAGTGAGGAGTGCCTGTACTTGAAATAATTTGTCCCTGCCAAAAAACAGACTAATAAATGGTGTCCCCTTTCCAAAGAGCGCTCTAAAAAGAGAATGTGAGGTAACTGCTGCACAGCAGGAGGAACATAAAGAAATGGTACAATGGCATCAGTTATATTGTAAGAACATCAGTTTCAGCAGAAATCCCCATTGATACTGGGATAGGATTGTACAGCCGAGTATCCTAAGAGATCTTGACATGATGGAATTAACTTCTTTCAGCCAATAATAAACACAGAACTCAATGTTGAAAAATAGTAAATTTCTAACAAGGATTTTCTGCATTAAACATTGATACCATGGGGCTAGAAGTTCAAGTACCAATGATCCTTCAGCCACCTTGACTCACCGCAGTTCAGGTTAATGAATGGAAATAGCTGTTACCACCTGTAAGACTGACAGAGAACCAGTCTGAATGTCCCAGTGATGACTTGGCTTGTACTCCCCCTGCGACATCATGGGTGTGTGTGTTTGTTCTCAGTTAAAGAGTGGGTGTGTGTTTGTTCTCAGTTAAAGAGTGGCAGCTACTAGTGACACATTCTCTGCATGTAAGTGAGAAATACCCTCCCGCAACCAGATTAATGAGTGCGGTGTTCAGCATACTCCTCTGAGGCAACCTAGAGAGCTGAGATGTCTGCTGTGCTCTCCAACAATTGCAGCAGCAGCACCTCCAGACTCTGCCACTCAGAAGGGTAACCCCTTCCTTCTGATGTGCTAGCCCTTATATGCCCTGCTGTTACTGGGAAGATCACAGGTCACATGGTTGCTTGGTTTCCCACCTTTCAGTAGAAAGGGTGGGAAACATTACCTGAGAAGGGGGAAGAAGGCCAGCAAAGATGGATTCCTAGTTGTTAGGGCATTCCAAGATGGTGCACCTATGATATTAAGCACCGAAGTTTTCCCCCTACAATCTGATAACTCTCTTTCCATTCCACTAGCATCTAAGGAGGCTGTTAAACAGCTACTAAAGTTAAATCTTTTTTTAAAAATTGGCTAGACTTGATAACTTGCACCCAAGAGTTTTAAAATAGCTGGTTGAGGAGCTTACTGGACTGTTAATGTTGATTTTTCACTACGTCTTAGAGCACTGGGGAAATACAAGAAGCCTGGAAGAAAACTAATGTTGTGCCAATTTTAAAAGGGGTAAATGGGATGACCCAGGTAATTATAGGCCTGTCAGCCTAACATTGATCTCTTGCAAGATAATGAAGCTGCTGGTATGGGACTCGATTAATAAAGAACTACAGGAGGGTAATGTAAATCATCATGGGTATATGGAAAATAGATCCTGTCAAACTGGATATCTTTTTCTGATGAGATTAAAAGTTTGGTTGATAAAGGTAACAGTGCTGACAATATTCTTAGACTTTTGAAAGGCATTTGACTTGGTGATAACTTTTTTTGTCTTTGAATTATAGCAAACACATGCTTTCCTGTTCCCTACTAGCCATTCCAATTATTTTGAACAGAGTGCTTTTGATTTGGGGCTCCAATTCCTAAGCACCTCATGAAGGTGATGTAGGCCAAAAAAAACTTAAAAGCTGCAGATCTCCTGACACAGTGGGTGGAAAGTGAAAAGCAGCAAATGTCTTGCTCAAGGAGGCTCCATAGTCACATTCACTTCACATGCAGGGGTTATGGTTATGCAAGGGGCATAGCTAATGAGATTTGCATGGACAGCACGGAGGCACGTGGCCACAAACCTGCACTGGAGGGAAACATAAGGTTGAATATGCGGCTTTTCACTATTTATCAAACATCTGGGTAAGTATCTTGGACCCTGCTTTCAGACTGATGGTCAGGGCCGGCCTTAGGGTAGGGCAAAGTGGGAGCCATAGCCAGGGGGCACCATGGTGCAGAGGCCAGGGGCTCGGGCTTCCCCCCTCTGCCTGCGGGGTGCGGCCCTGTGCAGCAGGAACGTCCGCTACTCTGCTCCTGAGCAGAGGCCCCCTGCTCACCACCCTACGTGGTTTCCCAGCCTGGCTCCAAGTCCTGCCTCCGCACTCGGCAACTGCAAGTCAGGATCTTCCCTGCATCCTCCTCCCAGACTATCCCAGCCCTACTGTTCCTCTTTCCAGGGGCGGTCTGAATGAAAGCCATGCCACCCAATGGAAGGCGAGTGGTGTCTCAGCCAGCCAATGGGAGCTGGAAGTTGCCAGCCTCCTCCAGGTTGGGAGGGACTGGGAACTAAAACTGAAGGGCAAAGAGACCAGTAAGTCTTAGGGGGTTCTGACCCTGTGCCCCCAGCCCCCAGCCCCCCCAGCTCCCAGGGGAACCCTCTCTGTGTCCCCAGCTCCCGAGGGCCCCTTCCCTGTGCCCCCATCTTCCAGCTCCCAAGGGACCCTTCCCTGTGCCCCCAGCTCCCCCAACTCCCTGTGTCCCCCAGCTCCCCGGGGACCCTTCCCTGTGCTTCTAGGTACCAGCCCACCCAGCTCCCAGGGGGCCCCTCTCTGTGCCCCCAGAGCCTGGAAGACCAATCCCTGTGCCAGTGCCCAGGGACCCCTCCCTGTGCCCACAGCTCCCAGCCCCCCTCCATGCCCACACAGCTCACAGGATGCACCTCCCTCTGCCCCACAGATCCCAGCCTCCCAGTTCTCACAGCCACCCCCACTCTCCCCAGTTCTCAGGGTGTCCCTCACATCTTTCAGTTTCCCCCTCCTGCATGCCACACTCAGACCCCACAGTTCCCCATGCTCCCCAGCTCTCAGGAGTTCCCCCTTTTCCATATTCATTCCAAAGGGAGGTATTAGTGCAGGGGGGTGGGGCTATTTTGGGAGCCAACCTTCCACCATCACCACCCACCCTAACTACCTTCAGTGCACTGGAGCATTTTAACCTCCCCCTCCCACAATAACCTACCTTCCCTCAGACTGGGGAGGGGCAATATTGGGGATGCACAGTATTGGGGTGGGGGGAGATCTGCCCTCCTCGAACCCTCACGTCACTGCCCCTCCCCCCCGGTATCCCCACACCAATGTAATTATATCTATACATCTCTGGGTCCCTCCCCCCTTTCCGGGGCTCTCAGGTCACCATGCTCCTCTGCCACCACAGCCCTCTGGTGCCCTCCTGTCACTGCACCTCCCCTTGGGCTGCTGACCCTCTGGGGCTCTGGCAGAGGAGCTGGATGCCATGCTGAGTGGGAGAATTTGGGAGGTGCAGGAGAGGTACGACTGTCCTGGAGCCCGCTCACCCTGTCGGAGTGCAGAAGACTGCCTACTACATTGTCTTGGCTGCCTGCTCAACGACCAGATGAGGGTTCCTTGTAGCACTGGCTGGGGGAGTCAAAGTGACTGCTGTGGGGTTTTCTATGATGCCCATCACCGTGGCATCCAGATGTGAGACACTGCAGGGCAAAACGGGCCCTGTGCATGGGTGACGTGGTCAGGGAGGTGCTGTGGTTAAGAGGCAAGAAGCAGGGTGGGCGTGGAGTGCAAGGTCATGAAAGGGAGTTTGGGGGCAATGAGTGGTGGAGGAAGATGCAGTGGGGGCTGGGGAGATGGGGAGCCTAGGAAGGCAGCTGGGACCAGGGGAGCCAAAATACAAGTTTGCCCAGGGTGCTATTTTCCCTAAGGCTTGCCCTGCTGGTGGTAAAGATTCATAGTTTCTGGCAGTAAAGCCTTTCCATTCCAGCTTTGCTCAAAGAATCAGGACTGGGGCTTGTGCTATATATCAGCAACAAACACTTCATAAAAACCAGGAGTGACAATTACTTGACAACAGTTAGGCAGCTGGTGTGCCAAGACCACTGCCTATCACACGGGCCATATTATCTCTCTGCTTCTTTGTGCTCCCCATCTGTCTGAATCCTGCTGTTGTCTCTTGTCTTATAATTTGATGATAAATTCTTTGAGGCAGGGACCATCTTTTAGTTCTGTTTGTATAGCACCTCGCCAAATGAGGACCCTAGGAGCTACTAAAATAAAAATTTATCCCCAGGACAGCTCCATGATATCCCTTTGAAATCATAGTTCTAAAATTATTCTTTGAACAACATGAGCCTTTCACACAGGTGGTCTTCATATTCAGCAGCAAAAGGATTCACATTTTATAGACGGAAGTGATGTATCTTTTACTTGGCACCTCCCCTCCTCTTGGATGAATATGACCCGGTGGGTGATAGCCCATATAATTTCATTCTTCTTGTAGGCAGAATAGGGCAAGTTCGAAAAAGAATGCCAAGATTTCCTTTGAATTCCTTTCCTTTTCTCATTTACAGCTTTAAATGAGACCCTTACATTTCCTGCATGAGCCACAGAGGGCTGGCTGTGTCATGTCTGATATTGCAATACATGAATTGTGGGTGGTTTAAGTTCGTTTGTACAGTAAATTTATTCCATTATTGGCTGCTTTAATCTCAGGAAAAGGGCTGAAAGCATAAGCCATAATCTGAATTTATCTTTATCTTTTAAATTACCAAATGCTGACCGCTTCTTGTCAAACGCTGTCATGCAAATAGCTATCTCCCCTGTGAAAACTGCTAGGCCATTAATCACCCTGATCACGATTCAGAAACGAAAGAGGCACCTCTAAATAAAGCATAACGAGTAACACTGTACATAGCAGTTTATGTAACTGCTTATTTTGAGCAAAAGTCCACACTTTTGCTTCTTCAGTTTGAGCTTGCTGACCTCTGTTTGTAGGATACTCTGTTGTATATTATACAAACTGAACAGGTAGAAAGATTGTCGTACCAGAGAAGCATTGCAATATAAACAATGAGCTAATGTGTTTCTTCTGCAGATTGAGAAGGCAAGTCTGCCTTTCTCTCAGTTTCACCTCTCCAACATAATCAAGTATTTAGGAATACAGAGATTGTCATAATGAATCAGGCCAGTGGTCCATCTCGTCCAGTGTTCTCTCTCCAATTGTGCCCAGTGCCAGATGCTTCTGGGGAAGGTGCAGAAATTCTGCAGTAGACAAAGTGGACTGCAGAGATGAAGTTAACCCCTTATGCCATTATCAAGCCAAATATTAAGCATATTTCTTAAAATTGGTCCTTTCTTTGTGGAGGGGCTAGGATTTCTTCTTCTTGTAGTGTGCTGAGCACGATGTGCCTAATAATGGTTATTGCCTACATTAAATCTCATGAGATATGAACCAACTCTTCCACATCGTCACATCCATATCCTGTTTTCAGATGATACTCTGCACATTACTCATTACCTGTACAAGGTTTGGATTGTCCCCTATCATTTCGCTTAGTGCCACTCAGTTGCTTGCAATAATCTTCTCCACTTGACAGGCATGACAACTGTCCTCAGAGTTATGCTCAACTTTGCTAGACAATAGGTACAAATAGTCTATCATTGCATCAGTCTTCTAATTGGCATCTCATTCCGGCCAGCTGACTGAGAAGCCTTGGCAAACACAAGCTGTTCAAAGTCCAGTCAGTTCTAGCTATCCTAGATTTAGTTTTGTAAGGGTTGAAGTTACAGGTCTCCTGTACAGTTTATATAAAGATGTATGGCCACAATAAAATAAAAATCTCAGGTCAGATTCTCTGGTAAGGTGCAGCTGCTTTGTCCCACAGTACAGGTGTAATCTGTTCTTAACTTCATGAAGATTTACCATAGTGTAAGGTGGATTTCCAGTGGCATAAAGCCACCTCCACCCTCACTGACCACCGCCACAACAACAGAGGGAAAAAAGGTGCCTGGCCACAGAAAAAAAAGCTGTGGCTGTGATACTCCTGCATTACCCCAATTGTCGAAGGGTTAATCTAACAAACAATCTCTGCACACCATTCCTTTACCCAAGCTCTGTGCAGTAGATACACACCCCAGAATCTGGCCTGCAATCTTACTTTTACTTAAAATAATAATAGTTGGCACTTATGTAAAACGACATCTTCAAAGCAGGAGATAAACGTTAGCTCATCGGTCCTTACCACACCCCCCTCAGGTGTTTAACATTTTACAGATGGGGAAATTGAAACACAGCAGGCTTGCAGGTGCAACTCCCGTTGACAACAAGAGTTGCATGAGTTCATGCCAATGATGAATTTGGATGAGTTTCTCCAGTTCACTTTGCAAATCATTGGCAGCACCAGGAACAGAAGGCAGGATTTCCCAACCCCCGGTCCCACTCACTGTCTACCAGACTATCTTGTCCATTTCCCCACAAACACTGATAAAAAACCAGTGAATTCTAATATTATTGACATTTAAATGTACAGATTATTCTGCAGTCATTTGGAACAAGAAATAACCCGCCTCCCCCTTTTTGTCTCTCAGGTTTTTTTTTTATAATATGCTTGGCACTATGGTGTTCAAGTACCTCTATTTCAGGCCCTGAACCTGCAAAGTATGTCTGAAATAGAAGTACTTGAACACCATAATGACTGGCACATTATAAGAATCTGATAGACAGAGAGAGAGAGGTTGACTTCTTGTTCAAACAACTGCAGAACGATAGGTATGTTTAAATGGTGGGGCTCAGTCTCTCCTGCTGAAATTGTGCCACCATGTATAAATCATTAAACTTTCATTGAAAGTGAATGCCCTGACCACTTGGCTATAGTCTCTCTCTCTCTCTCTCTCTCTCTCTCTGGCCCAATGACTAATTATTTTTACACAAAGTGGAACAGCTTCAACAAGAGACAGCCACCCAGAAAACCTATAATCCAGTGGTTAGAGCCCTCATATGCAATGTAAAAGATGCTCTGACTCAGGCAGAATGGGGACTTAAACCTGGGTCTCCTGCATGACAGGGAAATTCTGTAGACTTGAGAGTATGGGGTGGGGGGGGCGGCACAGGCACCTCCTTCTCCTCCTGTTTTGTAAATGGTGCCTCAGGCCGCTTCCCTCTCACCCTCTCTCTCCAATATTTTTGGCCAAAATTATTCAGCATATTTACATCAAATTCACAGATAGTTTCAGTAAACTGCATTTTTTGGCAAATAAACTACTCATCCAAAAAATGTTGCCCAGCTCTAATTATAAAATTATCTTACAGATGTGATTAAATGCTTTTCTGGATTGTGGTCTAAATCCTTGACCTGTGCTAAAATTAGTAGCACCCCAAAACTTATGGTTATTCCTATGGTGCCGGCCTTGGGAGACTAACTAACACTCCCAGCACATTAATGACTTTTGCACAATAGCAATTTGTGAATCTGCACACATTTAAAAGCAGTGACCTAGAGGCCAATGTCTCCTATCAGTTACAAGCCACTTGAGTCATCCAGCCCCACCAGTCAACTTTTCATTTCTATTTGCCATGTCAGTTTCACTTTACGGTGGATCAGATCTATAAGGTTTTTCACATCTAGAGTGGCTTTTTCATCAATTACAATTTCTTTTTCAGAAGCTTCTGAAGTTTCTTCATTGATTTCAACACTCTCCACATAGAACTCAGCCATTATTTCTTGCTGTGTCTATTCTCTTCCAGACAGCATATATCACAGAACTCTGTGTATTCCATATCACAGCTACAAGTCTGCCCTCCACAGGAGAACAAATGTGTCAGCTGCAAGGGATTTTAAATAATTGTTTTTAAAGTATTTTTAGAGGAAACCATGATTTTACATTAGCTAAATGAATGTTTTATTTGAGACCATATACCACCAGTGGATGCACCCTTAAAATTAATTTTCTCCTTCAGAATTTATAGGGGAAGATGAGAAATTGATACCTGGGAGAGAGGGAAGAAGCCACCTTTCCAAAGGGGGTGAAATATTGAAAAAGTTGGTCTCTCCAAAAGACTCCATAAAGGAATTACAGTTAAGAGATCAGAGCCAGATGGCTCTATCCAGGACTCTCAGGGTTACTACAAAGCAGAAATTGAAGCACTAAGATAAGATATTTTAAAATGCATGAAAACCTGGTACAAGGACTAGATCAGACACGGTGTAGAAAATCTATGGTACAGCCATAAAGAAGATGTGAAAATGTATGCTCACTGAACCTCATATGATTAAGCTTTTGGCTTTGGTTTGGATGAGCAGTCTAAAATTTCAGATGTTTGTGTTAACTTCTTTTTTCTGTAAACCTGAAATTCATAGAATAGGTTCTTGTGCTGTCTCTCCACACTTACTGTGTATGTGTATGTGTGTGTGTGAAGGCGCATGCGCATTCACTTTCTGCCAGTGAGAAAAACTGCAAGAACAGCAAATCCCATTATGTTTTGGCACATTTGCTTCTGCGATTCAAATGCAAAAGATGCAAAAATGAAAAATACAGGAAAAATGTACCAAACTATTTCAAACCATCAGAAATAAATATTCACCCAATTCTCCCAAGTTGTATGCACTTGTATAAGGACAGAACATAGGCCCTGCTCTGGGGTGAATTTTCAATTACTTTTTTTAGCTGAGTATTGGGAATTATACCAGACTCACTAACGGCTGTCACTAAAGAACATGCAAAGAGTAGTATGGAATTACAAATCATAAAAATACATCTGATCTCTATTCCACTTGCATAAATCTCAAGCATTTCTATCAACTACTGATTTACACCAATGCAACAGAAATCAGAATCTAGTCCATGGAACATAGACACTCATCTTTCAGCATACAGTTTTCAACTGGTTAGTCAAGTACTTTCATGTAATCTCCACTGTGGACTGTACCTGGTAAATCAAAGAAATAAAGTAGCTAAATATACATGGATCTTCTGTCTCTAAAATTTATTATATTCTTATTAGAAATGGGTCTACATCAAAATCTCATTTCCTAGTGCTTCTGAACTTTGGCAGAGGTCAATTCCAAATTTAGATCCAGATCTGAATTTTACAGCTGGTCCCTCCCTCTAAGGGGCTGAACCAAATCCCTGGATCCTAATTAGAGTGGGGGGCTGAAACTCAGGATCCACATCTGAATTTTGTAGCTGAGGCCTGTTTCTAATTCCTATCACATACACACAACTCTTTGCTATAATTATTTATAAATCACACCGATTTCTTGCACAGGAAATCCAGGTTTCCCTGCACTGAATAGTTCATTGCAATAAGGCAGCTTAAGCCGTCAAACATATTGGCCAAGTTAATACAAATTAATCAGTTTAAGCGTCTGGTGTGCTAGACACCAATGATTCATTGAAGGGCGGAGATCTTCTCTGCACACTGACAAGATCTGCTGTAAGTGACTAAAAGACGGTTGTTGCTCTAATATTAGTTTGTCATCTGCTTTCCCAATTCCATTTAAAAAAATGACTGTGCCTAAAACTCTTCCTCTGGAGAGAAAACTGAAGTTCAGGTGCTCCACCCACTTCCATTTGCTGCTTTCCTCTTCTAATGTCAGCTCAATCTGTCTGCCATAGGAACTTCATGTCTTTTGAATTGTCTATTTATTCACTTGCAAGTTTGTCCTCGTTTGGCTGTACTCTGCCCTTCATTTGTTACTTTCAGCATTCACCATTCAGAGCATCCCACCATTGGCAAACTTTTCCTACTTTTCAACACATTGCATGTCATCAGTTCCTTCTCCTTTGTCGACCTGAGATTTCTTTGTTTCCACACAATGTGATTGATTTCTGCTCTGGAGGCAGTATCTTTTCCAGCCCATGCAATCTCTCCTTTCCTATCCTTAGCTCTTCGCAGGGCTCTCTAAACTTCTCACCCAGCATTCTGTGATCTCTGTAGAACCTTCCCATTCCCCCAGATATCTTTCACTGTAGCTAAACTTTTTCCTGGTTTGTTATTTGGAGTAGTCAGTAAGATTGACTTTAGAGTAAACCTCTCTCCTAACAGCAGTAATTTGTTTAGCACTGTACTATTGCTCTGCCAGTGATTTATTTGCTCATTTAACAGCTGCAGAATATCATTCTACATTGTTCATTATTGCACAACCGTTCCTCAGAAAGTCCTGTACTTGGACTCCTGCGTCTGCCTCACTTACATTTCCATAATAATTGAATATTAACAATATTATAGTGTTGAATCCCTTTAAACATATAACGTAGATTCTGAGTGAATACTTTTTTCCTCTTCAGTCGCTTATTTATGGATGCATGGCAATGGATGACGACAGGAGTTTTAACTCTTGAACGCAAATCTTTCTATAAGAAGCATCATATTGATGATATTTCTTCTGGCTACTATAGCAAACTGCTGCTCTAGCATAAGATCTTTAGTTACTGTCAAGGGAAAGTCACCCTGACTAGGAACTTTGTTTCTTACCCTCATCTGTTTTATTACCATCAGTTAAATGCAGTCCGGTGTTTTTCCACTTACTTTAAGAAAGTGAAAGCAGCATTTCTCTCAAAACCCAATTACATATGCCAATCATATTTCCAACTGAGTAGTACACGGTCCCGAGGTTATTCCCTCCAGATCCGTGACTAGCTGTTTGGAGCAAACAAAGATGAGAAAGTCCCAAGTTTTAATCTCAGTGTAGTGCATGCTGGGACAGAATTTGGGGATTGTTTACAGTGTTGTGCAAATTCCCTTACAGTGCAGAAATGATCAATAAAGCACATTGGTATATGTTGCAATGTACTACCTTTGTGTATATGTGTCTAGCCCACAGGGAGGAAAAGGAAACTACTATAAGTGGCAATTACATCAGTTCTCCTTTAACTCACGTAAATGGGACTTGTGTTTTCTCTGGAGCTAAGGAACCATGATTCTAATTCAACACCCCCCCTCCCCCAAGTGTGTCTATGGTTTATCTAGCTACTGGATCTGTTGCCTACATCACCTGGTTTTGTTACAGTACTCCAGTATGAAGTTTTGATTTAAGGAACTCCCAGTTACATGAATATAACAATTACCTAACCTACCGGGACCACTGGGCATCACTACTCATAAGGGACAGTCTTAATACCAATACCATGTTATTTATCTGACTAACCACAATTAAGCAATACAGCTCGAATTTAGAATATTCATCAATTCCTAGAAGAATAAATTTGAAAATATTAAGTTTACCAACACACAGTCTTGATATGCCACAAACAGAAGGAGGACTGACAATAAGAACCTTCTACACCATTCTGTCATTGAAAGTTGAAAATCTGGCCCAAGGAGGTACCCTTTTTAGAGTTGTTTGCTATTTATTAAGAATACGATTCTGTCACGGAGGTCACAGATTCTGTGATTTTCTGGGACCTCCGTTACTTCGGGGGCAGGGCTGGAGCAGCTGTCAGTGGCGGGCCCACCAGAGCAGCTCGCTGGTGGCATGCCCCAGGGCCACCCAAACAGCTGACCTGTGGCCAGCCTCAGCTCCACTGGAGCAGAGGTCCCCAGCCTGCCAGAGCAGGGGCTGGAGTTGGGTCAGCCGCCCTGGGACTGGAGCAGCAGCAGTCAGCTCCTGCTGCAGGAGTAGCAGCGGGACTGGAACAGCTGCAAGCCACAGCTGCAGCACTCTGTGTGTCCCCTCCCCCTCCCGCAGGTATTTTTAGTAAAGTCAGAGACAAAAAATTTTGTTTATTGACCGTGACCTGTCCATGACTTTTACTAAAACTACCTGTGACAGAATCTTAACCTTACTGTTTACTGGTCACTCAACCCTACTTAAAAAAAATCAACAGTTCTGTTCAGAATGTTGAACAATATTTGCAGGTTTATATATATATATATATAATCTGTATTATCTGCACTATATATACACATTAGTATGCATTAAGCACAAATATTATAGCAGTTATGTAGACTAATTTGGCCTATTCCTTTACTATAGTCCTGTTCACCTACACTAAGTACCTCATAACACATTGAATTAGCTAGCAGATGGGAAAGCTGTCAAGATCAGGACATATGATTATTTTATCATAGGAACAGGCAGGGAGTTATTCTCACAGACCAGTATTGGAATGTCCCAAAGGAAGAGGACAAGACATTGGATTGTTCTACCCTAGTAGAGACCTGGTATGGTCAAGCAATTGACTAGACAATTTATCAACAAACTGGTGAGTCAGCTAGGAGCCATCTAGCCAAAAGCTCGATCAAACCAAATACAACCTAACTGCTTCGAGGAGGATACTGTTCAGTAAGTTGGGGCGGGGGGGGGGGGGCTTATGTTCATTAATCTCATGTATACTCATGAAGCCAGGTAGGCCAGACCTAGGAGGGGGGGGAGTAAGTGTTACTATGACCAGAACCGTCCCTTGGGTAGGGTGAATCGGGGTGACTGCTCCGGGCCCCGTGCTTTGGAGGGCCCCAAGGGCTGGTGCGAGAGGCCAGCGCGGTCAGTCCCGGAAGAGACAAATCCGTCACTTCCACCCCAGCCCCCTCTAGGGACGGCCCTGACTATGGCAAAATGCCTTTTTAATAACCAGTTTAATACAGAATGAATAATAAAGCACTTTAAGCAAAACACCAATACTTTAGGAATTCCTGGGCAAAAAGCCAAAAAAGATTAATTATAAATGAAACTTTTGGGCAAACTGCCCAGACACAGTAAATATTTTTGGTAAATAAATGTGTAACCAAATACGGGGGGTGGTTCACCTGTGCAGGACACAAGGCACAAAAACAACCCTTGGAATTCATTATGTGAAGTAAAAGTTAAATGTAACCCACACACCTCCTGAGTGTGGTGTTCTGTCCCCTCTCAGTTGGCCCTTAGCTAAGGCTGTAGAGCAGACTCAATCTCTAAGTGGTTTCCGTGCCACTAGAAGGGACAGAACACCACACTCAGGAGGTGTGTGGGTTACATAAATAAGGAAACAAATCAAAGAACTAAAAAAAAAAAAAAAAAGTTACAACTAGAACAAGATCAAAATAAAAAAATCAGGAAGTGGAAGATATAAGTAACTAACACCCATCTTGCTTACTGTTTACAAGAAATGACGGGACGACTAGGAGATTGTCAGACAAAGTGCAGCAAGCAAGAGGGATAGAATTTAGGCTGGCAGGGACAGACTGAAAATCGAGTGGCCCACAAACAGGTAACTGCAACAAGGAAGGGCACTCCTGTAATCCATTTGGCATGCAGACAAATTATCAGGCAATTTGGGAACAAATTCAGGTTTTCAGGGAACAGGTAGCAAGTCTACACTCTCCTCCCAGAGTTGGGATAAACACACACAGTTCCTGTTTCCCAACCCCCAGATGCTCTAACACACAGAATTCCACTCCCCTCTCAGAGCTTATTTACAGGTCAAGTTTTTCCTTTATGTCCTTTCTTCATCCAAACCTTTCCTCTTCCTTTCTTTCTCTTGTAGTGCTCACTTCATTCAGGGCAGGTCTTCACTACAGGGGGGGGGGGGTTGATTTAAGATACGCAAGTTCAGCTACGCGAATAGCGTAGCTGAATTAGACGTATCGGAGCCGACTTACCCTGCTGTGAGGATGGCGGCAAAATCGACCTCCGCGGCTCCCAGTCGACGGCGCTTACTCCCACCTCCGCTGGTGGAGTAAGAGCGTCGATTCGGGGATCGATTGTCGCGTCCCGATGAGACGCGATAATTCGATCCCCCGGAGATCGATTTCTACCCGCCGATTCAGGCAGGTAGTGTAGACCTAGCCTCAGTTTGCTAAACTCACTGCTGCTGCCTGTGCTTTGAAATACCCTCAGAGAGATAATTAATTTCCCTTAACTCATGTCTCCTTCCCTACACTGCTTTCTTCTACATTGCTCGGCTCTCCCTTTGTTTTAAAAGTTATAGTTGTTACAGAAACCCCCATTGCAGAAACACAGAACTGGACAACAAAAAACAAAAAAAACCCAAAGAAATTATCAGAACACTTAAGGTAAAAACTTTAATCTTACTGGACTTATTTAAGTAATTATTTTAACTCTTTAGGAATGCTACAGGTGAACATATTCTTAACAGTCTTGAAGATATGGTTTCTAAGCCACAGAAATGCAAACTCTGTTTCTAATCCCAGACACTAACTAAAATATGAAATTTAGGTTTTCCTTATTTCTCAATAGTAGTTTTCTTAAAAGTAATATAAAGTACTGGAAACTGCCTTAAGTTAACTAAGTTAATTCAACAAAGTGGGCAAATAAGAGGATTTCAAAAATCAATTCTTATTACAAGTTTTACATAAAAAGGTAACAAATAAACAAAAGAATTAAACATTTAATTAGGGATGTTAATTTGTTTTCAAAAGTGCATTCAAAAATTTGTTTTCAAAAATGCATTGCCTTAATAACTTTAAACTTTTATGCTTCATCTTGTATAGTTATAAATAAGGCTGTCGATTAATCGCAGTTAACTCACACAATTAACAATAAAATTAATCGCTATTAAAAATTAATTGTAGTTTTAACTGCTCTGTTAAACAATAGTACACCAATTGAAATTTATATAAATATTTTGGGTGTTTTTCTACATTTGCATATGCATTGTATTCTGTGTTGTAATTGAAATCGAAGTGTGTATTATTTTTATTACAAATATTTGCACTGTAAACATGATAAATAAAAGAAATAGTATTTTTCAATTCACCTGATACAAATACTGTAGTGCAATCTCTTTGTCCTAAAAGTGCAACTTACAAATGTAGATTTGTTTTTGTTCCACAACTGCACTCAAAACAAAACTATGTAAAACTTCAGAACCTACAAGTCCACTTCTTCAGCCAATCGCTAAGACAAACAAGTTTGTTTACATTTACAGGAGATAATGCTGCCCTCTTCTTATTTACAATGTCACCAGAAAACAGGCATTTGTATGGCACTTTTGTAGCTGGCATTGCAAGGTATTTGTGCGCCAGATATACTAAACATTTGTATGCCCCTTCATTCGAGAGGACATGCTTCCATGATGATTACGCTCGTTAAAAAAAATAATGTGTTAATTAAATTTGTGACTAAACTCCTTAGGGGAGAATTGTATGTCCTCTGCTCTGTTTTACCCGCATTCTGCCATACGTTTCATGTTATAGCAGTATCGGACGATGACCCAGCACATGTTGTTCATTTTAAGAACACTTTCACAGCAGATTTCACAAAATGCAAAGAAGGTACCAATGTGAGATTTCTAAAGATAGCTACAGCACTCGACCCAAGGTTTAAGAATCTGAAGTGTCTTCCAAAATCTGAGAGGGGTGAGGTGTGGAATATGCTGTCAAGTCTTAAAAGAGCAACACTCTGATGTGCTAACTATAGAACCTGAACCACCTTTTGCTGGCGGCATCGGACTCAGATGATGAAAATGAACATGCATTGGTCCACTCCGCTGTGGATCGTTATCGAGCAGAACCCGTCATCAGCATGGGCACATGTCCTCTGGAATGGTGGTTGAAGCATGAAGGGACTTATAAATCTTTAGCACATCTGGCACATAAATATCTTGCGACGCCAGCTACAACAGTGCCATGGGAACACCTGTTCTCACTTTCAGGTGACATTGTAAACAAGAAGCGGGCAGCATTATCTCCTGCAAATGTAAACAAACTTGTTTGTCTGAGCGATTGGCTGAACAAGTTGCAGCATTGATTGGACTTGTAGGCTCTGAAGTTTTACATTGTTTTATTTTTGAATGCAGGTTTTTTTGTACATAATTCTACATTTCTACATAATTGAACATTTGTAAGTTCAACTTTCATGATAAAGAGATTGCACTACAGTACTTGTATTAGACTAACTGAAAAATACTATTTCTTTCATTTTTTTACAGTTCAAATACCTGTAATCAACAATAAATATAAAGTGAACACTGTACACTTTGTATTTTGTGTTGTAATTGAAATCAATATATTTGAAAATGTAGAAAAAAACATCCAAAAATATTTAAATAAATGGCATTCTATTATTGTGTAACACTGCAATTAATCGCATGATTAATCGCGATTCCATTTTTTAATCGCTTGACAGCCTTAGTTATAAACACATTGTTGGCACCATTCCTCCTTAATTATAAATGTGTTCTATATATCATATATGTTGTCCTATGTTGCTGTATGTTGTGTATGTCACATAACTCATTTTTATTTTTACTTTGTTGCAACACAAACAAATTTTATACGTAATTATAAAAATACTTTTTAATATAAGTAGTACCATACTATTTTAATGTTATGGCTGGGTTATAATCATAATACCAATTTAATTTTTTTGCAAAGCTCAAAAAGGCCTCCGTTGTAAATATATGTACATATATTTCAGCCTCAATAAATAATGCAATTGCAAACAAAAAATGATTTTAAAAGTATTAATTATTATTAATCACAGTCTTTTGACTGAAAACACTGAAAAAGGAAAATTATCTAACCTTATTAGCGATAAACAGTTAGCTAAATGGTATTGTCCTCCATGCATCACAGAAATAATAGCAAATTGTCAGTGTGCCAATTTTTTTGTTCAAAGAAAAAACTGTAGGAAAACGATTAATACATATAACCTTTTAAAGATGATTTAATAAACTTGTTTGTGTCTTTATTAAATATTAAAATTCAGTTATAAGCATATTATAGCCAAAATGTTTAAAAATATACCAATATATATTATGTCTGGTTATGTTGCAAAATGTTAAAGCTAACCAAACAAATTTCAACAGGTTTCTACCTTTGCCTCCGAAGCACAAGCAAATGTCATAAAAGTCTATTACCCTCAAAGAGTTTGCATGAACCTGCATTTAAACTTCATTTTGCTTTACAGCAATTCCTCGCTTAACGTTGTAGTTATGTTCCTGAAAAATGCGACTTTAAGCAAAACGATGTTAAGCTAATCCAATTTCCCCATAAGAATTCATGTAAGTAGGGGGGTTTAGGTTCCAGGGAAATTTTTTTCACCAGACAAGAGACTATATTATATATATACACACATATACATATATACACACAGTTTAAGTTTTAAACACACAATTTAATACTGTACACAGCAATGATGATTGTGAACCTTGGTTGTGGGGGTGAAGTCAGAGGGTGGAAGAGGGTGGGATATTTCCCAGGGAATGCCTTACTGCTAAATGATGAACAAGCACTTGGCTGAGCCCTCAAGAGTTAACACATTGTTGTTAATGTAGCCTCACACGCTACAAGGCAGCACAAATGGAGGGACGGGAGATGGCATGACACACAGAGACCGAGACACACACCCTGTGTGTGTGAGAAAGAGAGAGAGAGATGTACATTGCCCCTTTAAGTATGCTGACCCCACTCTAAGTATATTGCCTTTTTAAGTAGATTAGCAAGTTAAGATATCAGCTGCTGCTAGCAAGCTCTATGGAGATTGGGTAAGTGGGGGGCAGGAGCAGGGGGGAGGGGGACACCTGATATTAGCCCCTCTCTTCCCCCCCGCCACCACCTGCACAGCAAGCAGAAGGCTCCCGAGAGCAGCTCCAAGGCAGAGGGCAGGAGCAGCACATGGCAGTGGGGGGAGGGACAGCTGAACAGCCGGCAATTGATAGTCTGCTGGGCGGCTGCTGCACAGGGAACCTGGGAAGCGGGGAGCTGATAGGGGGGCTGCCAGTCCACCCTGGTTCCAAGCCCCCACTAGCTAGCTCCAACGAGCTGCTCTTTCTGCAAGCAATGGACAAAGCAGGCGGCTGCCAAACAACGTTAAGGGAACATTGCGCAACTTTAAATGAGCATGTTCTCTAATTGATCAGCAACGTAACAACGAAACAGCATTAACCGGGACGACTTTAAGTGAGGCGTTACTGTAATTTTTATATTATTTTCTTTTGTGCTATGTTAAAAATGTATTGGTTATTAAAGTTTACGCTTCCAAATATTTAACAAAAGTTTAGTTGCTATTAGGGTGACCAGACAGCAAGTGTGAAAAATTGGGATGGGGGTGGGGGGTCATAGGCGCCTATATAAGACAAATCCCCAAATATCGGGACTGTCCCTATAAAATTGGGACATCTGGTCACCCTAGTTGCTATCACAAACAAATTAATTCTAAAAACCTTGGCTAACAATTATGTTGCTAATTCTCTTGCTAAAACAGAGTGCTCAGCATGGGGGAGCAATGTACTTTCTCACAGAAGACTGAGCATCTATTTTAACAGTCAAGCACTATCTATCTATCTATCTATCTATATTATGAAAAACTAGAAATGCACATGTTAAGAAAGTAAAAATGAATGTATGAAAAAACTGCAAAAGCATCTAAAACATATATATTTGTTCTAAAAACTGGGAATATCAGAACAAAAAGCAAAAACATTTTAAGAAAGGGAAACAAAATTAGAGTGAAAATCCAGGTTATGCTTCTGTCATATGCTGTACCAAAATACATATTGTTTCGGTACTAGGGTTACCATATTTCAGCAAGCAAAAAAGAGGATGGGAGGAGCCCGCCCTAGCCCCGCCCCTGTCCTGCCCTAGCCCCGCCCCTGCCCCTCCCACTTCCCACCCCCCTCAGAACTCCCAACCCTCCCCCCGCTCCTTGTCCCCTGACTGCCCCCTCCTGGGACCCCTACCCCTAACTGCCCCCCAGGACTCCACCCCCTACCTAAGCCTCCCTGCCTCTTGTCCCCTGACTGCCCCCTCCTGAGACCCTCCCCCCATCCTAACTGGCCCCCTAGGATCCTACCTGTACCCTGACTGCCCCAACCCTTATCCACACCCCCACCCCCAGACAGACCCCTAGGACTCCCACGCCCCATCCAACCACTCCCCACCCCCTGACAGCCCCCCCCGAACTCCCGACCCATCTAAACCCCTCTGCTCCCTGTCCCCTGACTGCTCCGATCCCTCTCCCCACCCCTGCCCCCTGACAGCCCCGCCCCCAGAACTCCCAACCCCCCCCCGCTCCTTGTCCCCTGACTGCCCCCTCCTGGGACCCCTGCTCCTAACTGCCCTCCAGAACCCCACCCCCTACCTAAGCCTCCCTGTTCCTTGTCCCCTAACTGCCCCCTCCTAAGACCCCCCCACCCTAACTGCCCCCCAGGACCCTACCCCCTACCTGTACCCTGACTGCCCAAAACCTTATCCACACCCCCCAGAAAGCCCCCCCCGAACTCCCGACCCCCCCGTCTCTTGACTGCCCCCTCCAAAACCTCCCTGCCCCTTCTCCGACCCCCTGGCCCCCTTGTTGTTGGCCTTCGCCTAATGTCTCTGTGAACTTGCTCAGGAACGGCCTGAGCCGCTCGTCCCGGCACGCTGGGCAGCAGGGGAGGAGGAGCGGGGGAGGAGCTCCAGACTGCCGGAGGCGATCTGCGAATGCAGGGAGGGAGGGAGTGATCTCTGCTGCAGGGGAAGCAGAGGAGGGGCTCTCTCTGGCTGTCGGAGCCCCATGTAAGTGGCACCATCCGCGCGCACTCTGCATGGGGCAGGGGGGAAGTCCGGACATTTACAAATTCCCCCCGGACGCTATTTTTAGCTCAAAAAGCCGGACATGTCCGGGGGAATGCGGACAAATGGTAACCCTATTCGGTCTAGCATATGTACACATAAATAAAGTAAGTTCATCTGTGTGTAAATTTGGGTTACTTAGAACAAGAGAAATGTAAAAAACGAACAAAGAAACAAGTTTATCATGGTAAGCAGCTCAAGCTGTTTAAGGGTGCATCCCACAGACTGGAGACACAAGAAGATATCAGTGCACAGTGAAGAAATGAAGAAACCCCCAGGCAACAGAAGAAGAAAAGAGAAGTTTTATAAAAAACAGACCAGTCAACTACACTTCAAACTACCATATATGTACAATTGATTACAAAAACCATTATAAAGACCCCTAGCCAGGCCAGAGCTGACTGTTATTTAAACAATATATTACTAAGCAAAGTGAATTTATGCATATACCTGTGGTTTTAAATCTCTCTCTCATTGTACTGTGGCTAATTTGGTGATTATTTAAAAGTAAATGTATCGTTACTGTATACTTTTTTGTTAATTAATATAATAGCTTCTTATCAGGAACATGCACTATTCCAGAGTCTGGTACCTTTCAAACTAGGAAATTTCAAAGTCTAGATGAAATTATTGGTTAAGTTGCAGATTTTTTTGTATTTGGCATGGCTATTGGAACAGGGACAATATGAAAAAAAAGTCATTAAAAAAAAACTATTTAGAGCATCAGGCTGTGGAAACCATCTCTAAACCCATAATTCATGGCATTAAGGGTTGAGCTACTAAAAAAATCCAAATAAAAACGAAACAAAAAAGAGAATGTGGTACATAATATGCATAACATTGCTAAATTGTTTAGCCAAACACTAGCAAACTTAATAAATTAATCACAACAAATTATGAACAGGTAAAGAAAGTATTTGCACTGCTTTATGGGAATTACATCTTAAATACCATAACCAACTCATTAGGGAACACTGAAAAGGGGAAATTGCCTAACCTTATTAGCGATAAACAGTTAGCTAAATGGTATTGTCCTCCATTTATAACAGAAACAGTGGCAATTTGGCAATGTGCTAAGTTGTGTAGATAGATCTCCTTCAGTACCATTCATAATTTGGGTTCAGTGACACTGCATTCTAATCAAGGCACATATTATTCAAAACAATCTTGCTCAGTGTCTGATTCCATGTACATTTATTTTATGGTATCACTACAGATATCGAATCCTGACACAGCAATCTTTGATAATTTAGTTACTGTCCATTCAATAGGTTACGTAGAAGATGGCATCTACAAGGAATGACTAGATCAACTATTGGTATATCACACAGCAACACAAACCTGGAGAGAACCATACACAGCTTGTTGTTCCATTAAGGAATATCAGTATGTATGCCGATACGATGCCAAAAACATTGTAACTCCAGTGTGTAGCCATGATGGCTTGGACCAGTACCATGAGACAGAGAAGCTAGCCGCTCCTGTCTCCTGTCCAGTGAAGCTTGTCAAATGGTGATAACCTGCAGTAAGGATGGCCTATAATATGGATGGGCAGTACTGTGTAATAACTCATTGCAAGGAATTTATATATGGCAGCGTCACTGGTAATGTCACTACTCCAAATTTCTGTTTTATTCCTCAGGTATGTAGCACTGTGGGACACAGTATAATAATGCCTATCCCCGTTTTTCAAAAATGAATGTTTTATCCAAAGTGAGCTCCAAGACCAGGATGAAGTTGAAATTTCACCTATCAGTTTTTAACATGCATATTAAACCACTTACTTTAAATTTAAAAACATTACTAGACAGAAAAGATTATTCAGATTAGCTAGGACATGCACAAGGAAGAACAAGGCTTCAGAGACCTCATCCATGATTGGGATCTTAAAAGACTCCATTGCTTACACTTAGAGACAAGTTGCATTTAAAGCTTTATATTATTATAAAGCTGTATTAATTTTAGCTGTGTTAATTGTATATTGCCACTTATGCAGCTTGGCAAAGCACTTTAAATCACATATAAAGGCTCTAACCATGCCTTCAAAGGTGTCACTATAACAATTATCAAGGTGACAAGTGTGGTGTCTGTTGACCAATATATGCTGGCTAGCATATTATACAAGTATTATAGTCATTTCCTCATAGTAGAGATCTTTGGGGTTACTTAATTAAAGGGTAACAAATTTAGCAAAATTGATCCATGTTTACTTACACAGTCAAGCTCTATATTAAAAACAGGCTTTAGGAAGTATATTAAATAACATGTATACCTATCTATAGAGCAAGGGCAAGTCATTCTCAATATCAGGCCCTCATTTCTGTAGTTTACTATCACCAGAAATTTGCACAAGCTATGGCCTTGCCACAATCTGATCTGAGAACATTGTAAGACCTACCTCTTTGCCCAAGCTTTTCAATAACTGCCACCTCACACTTTGTCATTTGGCCTACTTACAAGGTCTTTTTTATCCCTATCTTTTAAAAAGCCTTGCTGCCACAGGGAAAGGAGTTATCTCATACAAAGTTCTCCAATGCCTCCCGTTTACTGTTGAATGCTTGACCCACTTGAGAAACTTTGGACAAATCATTTGATCACTGCAGAAGTCATAAGCACAGGTCTATTTGCTGTTCTCTGACATCAGTGATCACAGCTATATATATTCTCCGGCAGGTAATCACATTCGAGTGAAAGGTTATGGTAAAGCAAAATAATTGCTCAGTGTGACCTTCTCATGCACGTGGCCCATGGGTTCATTTTTCAAATCTGTCTGCCTTTGGGTAATTACAGTATACATTAGGTAGCAATCACTCCATACTATCCAAAGACTTGTTTGTTGATATGTATTCTTTCTTGTGTCAACCACTTGATAAATAATCAATGGCAGCTTAGATACAATAATGGATGGTGGTTTTCGAAAGAGCTATAACAATCGCTGTGATTCTTCCTTTTCCTCCTTCTAAAGTCCATGGACTAGTTAAATACAACTACATTTCTTGGTCTATGTTTTGCTACTGTTGCTTTAAGGATTACAATGTCTAGACAAAAACATGGCCAGTTAAAGATGTCTGTATGATATTTAATACCTATATAAATAAAAATAATTTAAGAGCTTAGATTGTGATCATTTAAGTGAAAAACAATATGTGATAAAGTTTTAATGTTAATAATGCTAAAAAAAGTAATACTGTTTTGCTCTTCTCTATTACCTTCTATCTGAGGATCATAAGATGACTTACAAATGTTATTAAATCAAGCCCATGAGGTAATATTAGTCCTATATGACTGATGCACAACATTGTTAAGATAACACAGTAAAACCAGAACCCAGTGCAGCAATTGAAATCACTAGTCCAGGTTTCCAATTTATGTAATGATCAGTGTAGCATAAAGTATGCATATAACTGTAAGCCAGTATGTAGCCTCACCAGCTGCAGAAGGAAAAGTAATGTCCCAACTGAGGTCTCTTCTGATGTCTTTCTTCAGGGCTTGTTTTATTTCCAAATGCACAAACTCAGAACCAGAACAATTCAACTCAAATTAGTCAAAGGTTGCCAAGTCTCACAAGATAACAAAGCTGCACTGCCTTTCAAAACAAGCCCAAGCCACCCAAAACAAGCCAGTCCCATTTTGGTTGGCACTGATCCACGTCCACAGTGCCACCGGCCAACTGCCGGTACAGCCGACCCACAAAATACTCCCTCCTCCCTACCCCCCGGTGGTATACCACACCACCAGAAATGCCCCAAGAGTCACCGACCAACAATGGTGGCACAGTGCCACTCCACTCCCCCCCCCCCAGCCCTGTGGAGCCCCCCCATATAGCCCTCAGGCTCAGCCTGGCCATGCCACTCCTCAATCCCCCCCCGACTCACCCCAAGCAGCCCCCCAGCTTTGCCACCACCTCCTCCCTCCCCCACACAAACCCCCACAGTCTTCATCCCCCTGCCCCTGACAGTTCCCCAATGGACCTCCCCCGGCTGGTGCAGGTGCAACACCACCAGAGATGCACCAACAGAAAGACCACCGACCACAGCTTTTAATAATAATTAAAAAAACAAACAAAAAAAACCCGCAAAAGCATTGCAGAACCAGCAGCCAGGCAAATCGAAGGCTGCTGCTACTGCAGCCTGCCAGCCTACTGCTATCAGTACCCCCCACCCATGCACCCACCCAAACCACAATCCCCCTCTACCAAACCAACCAACCCCCCTGTACCTAGTAGTCCAGGCAGAAGGCAGCCCATGGAGAGATAGTAGGCACTGCAGGGCACGCAAGACGCAAGCACATGCAGCAATCTCCGGACGACACAGGGGGAGAGGTGAGAGGGAGAAACCCAAAGTGGGTAATTATCACCTGAGGACTTTCAAGCTTCCATCAGCTGGGAGGAGACAGGACACACCCATCCTCTATGGTAGTCTCCTATGCCAGTTTCTCTTTCCCTTTTATTATAACCATGCTCTGATCAGCCATGTGATACGCAGGAACCCAGTAACCCGTTACATGTAGGATTGCCTTCACACCTTGTCACAACAACTAATCATGGGTGAACCTCCAGAGATTTGCTTTGGTTCAGACTTTGAAAGGTTCATTTCCTAGGCCTGAAAAATCAGGCCATAAATTCAGATTAGGCGGTCTCTCACCAGATCTCCCAAGCCATAAATACCATGATGACAGATTTCACTGTTGTGATTTAGTACTTCATTGATGGTCAAAAACAAGCCCTTTTTTTTTTCTTTAAGTAGTAACAAAAGTTAACCAAACAAAAAGGTCTTGGGTTCACTTTACATTTTGGTCTAAGTTTTTGGTCGATTATGAATTTATCCGATGCAGCTTTATCAACTCTCCTGATTTTATTACGAGTCTCATTTGGGTGTTTTTTCTGTAAGCCCCAGCACCTGAAATCATATGAATATATAAATCTCAGCTTTCTTATTTGTTTAAAGTTTGTAGCCATTATGGTTGCAAAACTTTGAAAATGGCACTGTATGTAGATTGAAGGCTCAGAAACACGAAAACAAATTTTAAAAGTAATAAATACTGTGACAAAGTTCCTCCTTTATCTTGGTGGGTCCTGCGCTTATTGGCGGATTTTCTTGCCTCAGAGATTCACCATGTGGATTGGGGAACAGCCCAGAGACCTTCCCCTCTGGAAGAACCCACAGTCCAGGTCAATTGGGAGGTTTGGGGGGAACCCGGGCCCGCCCTCTACTCTGGGTTCCAGCCCAGGGCCCTGTGGACTGCAGCTGTCTATAGTGCCTCCTGTAACAGCTGCATGACAGCTACAACGCCCTGGGCTACTTCCCCATGGCCTCCTCCAAACACCTTCCTTATTCTCACCACAGGACCTTCCTCCTGGTGTCTGATAACGCTTGTGCTCCTCAGTCCTCCAGCAGCACAGCACACCCTCACCCTCACCCTCTCAGCTCCTTGCGCCTCTTGCTCCCAGCTCCTCACACTCGCACCACAAACTGAAGTGAGCTCCTTTTAAAACCCAGGTGCCCTGATTAGCCTGCCTTAATTGATTCTAGCAGCTTCTTCTTAATTGGCTCCAGGTGTCCTAATTAGCCTGCCTGCCTTAACTGGTTCTAGCAGGTTCCTGATTACTCTAGTGCAGCCCCTGCTCTGCTCACTCAGGGAACAGAAAACTACTCATCCAGTGACCAGTATATTTGCCCTCTACCAGACTCCTGTACCCCACTGGTCTGGGTCTGTCCCAATACTAATACTAATAAATAATAAAAAATATTAGAAATGTTAGAAATTTAAGCCAATCATTATTTTGGGGGCCTGATTCACGATTTCTAAACATTTGAGGGTTAGCAACATTGCTGATGAATTCCCCTCTCTTTCACACAACCTAATTTATGTCATGATCCCAGTTTTCAAAACTTAGCTATCTAAATCAAGGCACCGAATCCTATATTTGGGGCTCAATTCTGCAAGGTGATAATCATGCAGGTCCTGATTCAGACAAGAAACACGTGCTTAACCATAGTACACTTGCTTTAATTTTGAAGTCAATGGGACTATTCACATGACTGAAATTAAGCATGTGCTTAAGTGCTTAGATGCATTGGGGCCAGGATGGTAAGCCACTTACTGGACTATTCAATAAATGTAAACTACCAGCATAAAAATAGTGCATAAAAATAGGTATTTCTGTGTCCAACTGCTGATTTTATCGTAACGTCTATGGTTGACCCATATATTTTCAAAGATTGTATACAACTACAGTGCATGAAAATTCAGGCTGGGTTCTGCTTAAGTGATGACAGAAGTGGGCAAATTCTACCAATCCCTGGGAAACATTTTCCAAAGCTTCACATTACTGAGAAAGATTTCCAACAGAGAGGACCTGGAACTCCTGGATCATGGTTCAGGAGCATCCTCCTAATTTCCATTACTGAACATCTGGCTTTGGATATGCCTACAGGGCAATCAGAAAGTGTGATTGCCATAGGTGTAGACATAGCAGAACTAGTTGCTAGATGAAAGCTAGTTTGAGTAACAATAGGTGGCAGCACAGTGGCTACATGGGCTATATCCCCACCCATCCAGGTACATACATACATGGCCACCAACTATGCTGCCATGGTTTCATTGCTCCTGTTATTCTAGTAGATATGATCTAGCTAGCTCAAAGCTAGCTCTGGTATGGCTACACCTGTGACAATACCAACTCCCAATTGCCATGTAGACATACTTTGACTCCCAGAGCATTTTCCCAGAAAAAGAAATCTACACGTGCATGACAGAACATATTTTAATTAAAAAATGCTTAAGAGTTACATCTCCTGGGTGTTGCAATATGTTTTTTTTTAAGATGATTTACAAGTCATTAGTTGCTATTATGAAAAGCACTGAGAATACGCTACTAGGAGATGAAAGAATAGAAGATGGTAATTTTCTATAGTTGTTTTTTTTTATAAAGCTTATGATTGTTAATACTTTCAGTTATAATTGAACTATCCTGGTTGTTAAAATACTAATTCTTTGGATAGATTATTCTAGTTGATATGAGTCTCCAAGTTAAAAAAAAAAAAAAAAAAGTCATCAGCCTTTCCAGCATCTACATGCAATGCTTTTGCCTCATTGATATGTCATGTATCATTTAACACCAGTCATCAATAACTGATTAGGATTCTCTGATCCATCAGAATGCAGATCTCAGAGCACACGGTTGTATGCATTCAAACTGGTGACAGGGAGAATCTTGCAGAATATTCTACCTGTGGGTGAAATTCTCCCCAATGCAACAGGACTCATTTTAGTTGCACCTAAGCCCTATCTTGACAGCATAAGTGGGACTTAAATGATGCATAGGCCAGTGCTGGCCCTCTGCATAGGAGTGAACTTCACCCCAGTATGAAGGGCATGGACCTCACAAGAGAAGAAAGTTTTGAGGAGGGCTTTGAATGAAAAGAGTGTCTGTGCCTGGTGGACTAGATTATTTGGTTTCTATTTTCCATTCTTATTTCAACTTTTGTTGTGGGAGTCAAAAGATGAGAGGACAGAATGGGGTCTAAGGGCTGGAAATAGCGCCAGCATTAATCAAATTTTTTAAGTCCCCTGGATCTTTATAATTCATCTTATAGTGGTAAAATCCTGGCCCTGTTGAAATCAATTACAAAAATTCCATTGGTTTCAATGGAACCAGGGCTTCACCCTAGGAAGTTCTGCTTTTTTTAAAAGTTCATTTTAAAATACCTTTTTTCTCTGAATACAGCATTTTTGCCTTTGTGGTGAAACTTTTAAACATAACCACTCTTGCCCAACCATTGAACGTGGTGTTTGTATTGTTCCATCTTGGCTAAAAATCTCTTTTTCAATGTTATATTGCAGAAGCACACAGACTTTTAACTTCTGGTTATAAATTGCCAGAGGTTCTTTACATAAACATTTTAATTCACCAAACCACCCTGTACTATTAATTCACTTTATACAGTTTCAGATTAATTCCTTCTTCCCACTCCTTTTGAGAGGAGGCTTCGTTCTCCCTTCAATGCATGCTTGTATATCCAGTAATACTAATGGGAGTTATGAACACTCACTGAGGAAAGACGAGACTGCTGTGGAAGAAAACGCAGTCTTCACTCTTAGGTTGTTTGCAACGTGTCAGAGACAGTTTATTCTCAAGCAATTGCAAGGGGGAGAGTGTGCACGGACAGGGATTCCCCCTTCCTAGGCAGGTCTCTGCGAGATAAACAATTAGGGCAAGCATTTATACCTTTTGTTGCATACAATAATGATCAACAGCCGCATCTTGTTTATACATATTCCTTCCTGATAACTTACTTTTCTCAATAGTTCCTGCTACAGTCTGTGTTCCATTCTTATCTAACACAAAGTCAAACAGCATCTCTTACAGTTTTCCCACTCGCTTCCCACTCGCCCAGGCCCTGACTTAAAGTCTCACATTATTAGAGTTAGAGTTAGCTTGACTCTTGCACTATTCTGTTGAAAACTAAGATGTCTGCGTCCAAATTCCCTTTATCCCTTTTTCCATTTCCACACTGCCATAGTATGTTTCACTTTCAAAAACCTAGATTCCCAGTAGCGCTGAGTTTTGACTTGATGCAGCTGAGGAAAGTGATGGGTAAAGGTGACAATAAACCCTGATCATGATCCAGGGTCAGGGGAAAAGGGGACAGAGGGAAGCTCAAATGGCCTGGTCTCCATTAGAAAAGTTGCAGCGGTTTAACTAAAACCATTCTTAAATTGATTTAGGTAAACTGGTGGAAACACTTAACGAAGGCACACCTTAACCCTTGCTTCAACTGGTTCAGCACAATCTGGTAAATTACAGATGCAAGCTCAACCAATTTAAGCAAGGGTTAAAGTGTGTCTTCAATAGGGGCTTGCATTAATTAATTCTGTCTAGTTAAAAGTCCATTTAGTTCAACTGGTGCAACTTTTCTAATATAGACAATACCTTTCTAAGGGAAAGGTTGTGGAAGATTGGCGAGGAGCTAAGTGGCGGACCGAGTATGTGACTGAATGTAAGCAAAAAATGCAGGCTGTGCAGTTAAAGGCCGTGCAATGAACCTTGTCCAGCAGATCCTGCCAAAATGTAGTTTAGTATAGTTCAGCATGTTTTTGTCTGTAAACAAGTCAGCTTATAGAATATGTATAATTTATAAATGCAATAAATGTAGCCAGCTGTTGACCCCATGTAACCTTAAAATAAGCGCGGGGGGATATAGCATTGCAGCGGACTCCCTTCAGTGGAGTCCTGCCTGGCCAGCTGTCCTGGATGGTCAGAATCCCCCGCAGCCCCTCTGCGCGCCTCAGGGACTCCCCGCGCAGCTTGGAGTGTAAGTTCTTCCCTCAATAAAGTCTTGCTTTTTACTCTCAGGCCTAAGTGTCATTCTTTCGCCGGTATCACGGCCCCCCTTGCGGGCACAACCTTAAAGCCGTCTTTTGGATGCTCTATGTTACCCCAGCAGCTGCAGTTCCATCGGGACCACTGCATCAGTCAAGAACCAGGTGAAGCAATCTGAACTTCTTAAAAGGGAAATCCTTGGCCATAGGCAAGACCAAGAACCCAGCTTTCTGTGTGTGTGTGTGCGCGTGTGTATACACACACAAACCAGTACTGCCCGAAGAACATTCCAAAATATGAAGTTAGCTCCAAATCTTACTCCCAGCACACATCTCAACCATCTTCTCTGTACCCCGGGGTTCAACCACTTTTGGGTCTAGAGTGGAAAAGAATAATTTCCAATTATCTCTAGGCAGCAGGGTGGCCTCTTTAGCCACACGACCAGTCTCAGCGCTGGAGATTCATCTGTATCACATGCACCCTGTACTTTGTGAGGAAGAGAATAGCTGATGGAGTTTAGTGATATATCTATCTCCTTGTCTCTTCTCCAGCCTGTTGCACATCAGCTTGCTTGGAGACCTTATACAGCACACAAGGGAACAAGCTTCATAAATCTTGGTTTCTCTCTACCCCATGCACCCCATAAAATGGAGCCACATTGGCTCTGTTTTGCACCAAGCCATTCACATCTGAAGAGGGAGAACAAGATTTTCTCCTGAGTTGTAATAGAAAAGTCATCTTGATGCTCAGGCTCTCTGACTGTAATTTTCACTCCATGCATCTGAAGAAGTGGGTTTTTTACCCACGAAAGCTTATGCCCACATAAATCTGTTAGTCTTTAAGGTGCCACCAGACTCCTTGTTGTTTAAGAGAGCTAAGTATGTATTGCTTGGCTAAGAGATACCCAGACACGTATGTGATAGAGGATTACCTCTAGTAGAAGGTTATAAACACCAAGGAGGAAGAGGAAATAATTTATTGCTGAACAAGCGGATATAACTAAGCAAAAAGGAATTAAAATAAGAAATGGAAATTTGGTGTATTACCATAAAAGCTTCCTAAACAGTGAAATGTGTCAGCCTCAAAGGGAATTGGTGAAAGTCTCATTAAGAGGACATGTACAACTAGAGAAGACAAATCCCAAGGTAAGGTACTAAACTAACAGAGAAGGTTTGTATTGGCAGTAGGATGGATTGGATCATCATATTTTTAATTTCTTCTAGGTCTGTGCCACTTCTAACTCTATGAATGTGCAGTCTGGACATGACTAACCAATCTGTATTTAAAAGGTTTTGCAGAATTGCCACAACACTAAGCAACAAAGCAGGAGTGTTTTTGATGGATTAACTTAATTTATATCTGCTTCTGTGAATCATCCCCAAGTATACAGGCTACATATTTAAAGAAGTCTTGGGTCAACTTGTGAATTTGTAAGTAATTTTTCCTATGTCAATAGAGTATCAATTCCTATGGCCTATTTTCCTGTATAGGATAGGAAGTCTTTACAGGTCTGGAGCATCATGAAGTATAGAATGTCACTTAGGGCCTGATCCAAAACTAATTGCCATCAAAATCTGATTTTATGTTTATTGCTAGGACAGAGAGATCATCGATAAGACATACTGGCCATTGAAAAATGCAGTGGGGTTGCAATATATGCTCCAAGTATGATACAGCCCTTCCAAAACACTTGGAATTCTTAGCGCGTCCAAAACATATGGCCAAAATTTCCATTTTGCGTATTTCTAATAACTGTATATTAACATTCACTTTGCATAGCCTAGACAGCATCACATGGACTCTGTGAACTCAATTAAAGAAAACGATTCTATGTCTTGCATTAATTGATATTGTTTTTATCTGTTCACAGATGTCCCTCACAATATTCTGCATTCAGATCCCTTTCTCATTTAGCTTTAACTTTCCCCTCTAATTCTACATATTCATCTAAAGTCGCCTGATTATATTAGAAATGTGGGGAGAGTTTCTTCTGAGCTCTGACATTTTTGAACCATTCTGGATGGGACAAAGGCACCACGAAACAACTGGATCTGGATAGCTGAAATTTCCCCTGGTGTAGGGAAATTTCAGAGGGCACATAATGTATGGTTACTCTGCATTGTAAACTGGGGCTCAGACTCAAATTTGAGCCCAACCTCCATCCCTCCCAACCCCATCCATACAATAATCTTTCTGACTGGGGTCAGCAAGCTTTCAAGACCCAGGTCCTAGAACCCACCAGGGGAATCCTACTGGGACTCATGCCCAAGCCCCAACATTTTGCAGTGTGGATCAACTCAAGCCTCGATTCACAGACTCCTGTCTGGAAAGTTCACCAATGCTATACCACAATCCTCTGGGCCTGTGTTTCTCGGTCTATCACAAAATGTCCCACTTGATTGCGACGAACCAGAAGTAACCCCACTTGATTCAAATACAGTTCAAATGAAGCTGTTCGGTGTTTAATTCTTCCTTTCCACACAGGCCACTCACCTGGAAACACATAATAGTCTCTTGTGTTAGTTATGGCCACCAATAGGAAGAAGCCCTACACCAAGTGCACTGCCAGCTAGCCAGAAGAACACAACTGAATTCCAGTAAATCTGTGGTGTGAGGAGAGCAAAACATTTGATTTCAGCAAGAGTGCAAGAAATGGTCATGCACACAAAGAAATTTCAAAGACGCTTGAGGCATTGGGATCCACCAGACTGTCTGTCAGTGCAGATAGCAAGTCAAGAGGCAAGGTCAAGGATTGTAACAGCATCTCTGGGAGCTCACCTCCTATGCGCAATTTGACCTAGGCAGTGGTGCCTAACAATCTGCTAACAAGGGATGGTTATAACCCCTGAGTCACAGGAACCGGAGGATAGCCAGCAGCCATTGGAAGAAACTCAAGAAGTGACTGGTTTTCATGCTGGTTACTGAGGAGACTATGCTGATTGAGTAACTACAGCATATCCTGGAACTATAGTCAGAGGACCTGTTTGGGGAGGAGCCCACAGCAGAACTGTGGCTCTCTAAGGGCCATGAGTTGCTTGCACCAAATGCACACATACGGCACTTGCCCACAAGACCTCCTACTGGTTCCTCTAGTGAATTCATAATGCTGAATCTGTCATTGCATTAATTTCCATGGCAACAGATTTTGATGCCACAAATAGAGTTTTAATTCCAGAATACAGAAAAAAGGAAAAAGATGTGTTGTGAAAGAGAATTCTTTTTCAAAGACAAATATTAAAGAAAATTGCAAAGTGAATATAGCAAATTACTTGCTAACTGAATTTTCTTTTATATAAATATTCTCTTTTAGAAGATTGTGCCGCTAAGAAGGGCATTCTCACCTTGAAGCTCTATAGGCTTAAAATAACATTCACAGATAGGTGATTAGATATGCTAATATTTGTCTCATTTTGATTATCCTTGATTACATGACACACATCCTTTTTCTTATCAGCTGATAAGATATTTTATATTAAAATTGAGAAATTATGCATGATTATTCTCAGTGGCATCTGCACATTTCAAAAGGTGTTGGTGGCAGTGTAAATCCTTGTTTATGAGATACAAATAGTCTTATATTTAGGATGTTTGTGACCCTGGGGGATTTACAAAATGCATTACAAAATTAGGGCCCAATCCAGAGCCCATTGAAACCAATAGGTGTTCAATGAGGCCCTTAAATTGATATACGAGTTTAAATTATGCCTAGGGTCATCCTACTTACACTCTAGTTCCCCTTTTTGATACTCTTCAGAGAGGGGAAATCACAAGACCTTTTGTATGCAACCTTGTACTTTGACCATTTCTCCTAGGATCTATCCTCACCATCCCCTATCTTAATTGCTCTTTGAGGTGCTCAGTAATTATCCCAAACAATCTGAGGCTAGAGACCTGAATGAGATGGTCTTCTGTCTTTTGTGATATGTAAAGAGGCATTCTCCTATTCAGCAGTGGTACTGAAAGATTTGCAAGACCAGCTTTAAATGTAATTACAAAGTATTGTAAAATAAACCTGGAAAAGATATACATCCACATCTAGCTTCCTTGTTTAATGCTGAGGTGTCCACTCTGTTTTCTTATATTTAGTCTCTAGGAAGAGAGAAAACAGATGTCCCTTCACACAAGGCATCCACAGCCTCTACATTCAATCCCCCTCAATACTCCCTTCCTTCCATAAGACCCAGGCTTTTCATACAAGGATAAAGAGGGCCACAGGGCTATGCATCTCTTAAATCCCCCAGAAGCTCTCAAAACACAGTTAGGTGGAACTTCAGTGATGTTCAGACTTTGAGCTAGCCCTCTACACAAGGATGCATTTCACCCACTGATGAATACTAACATGCAGATCCTGGCCTCTGTATCCCTGCCTTTTGGGCTAGAGAGCTGTCCTGAGAGGGCAGCCAAAGATTTTCCTAAGGAAGGGGAAATCCCTGATTATGCCACCCTGTCCCCACTGTCCCAGGCAAGGAGTTATTCCTGCATAGACGTAGAATATAGTTAAGGGTTGCAAGGGGCAGAGCTATACTGTGCAGTGTTCTTGTAATCCCTGTTTATCCATAGGGGACCACTTTACCCAATAACATTTTGAGCAGCCCCTAATCTGCTCTAAATTAAGTGATCCCAATTTGGGCTGCAGGTGAAAAGTTCCCCTCCTAACATGGTCAACTCAGCATATCTTGACTTGTCCTGGGGGATCTGGCTCACAGTGAATATTTCCTAGAGGTATGCATGGGATCTTGATCTAGTCCCTTCTGTGTATTTGGATGTGTTAGCAAACATTGAATCATCGGAAATTCAATCCAATGGAAATGCATGGGAAACCAATAAAACTCCAGGAAAACTAGAGCTTTCCCAGAGTCAGATTAAAATCAGCTATGGCTGCTGCTAATGCATCCAGACTCATTAGCAGTGAGCCTATGGGATTACAATGTACCACTAGCAGAAAAAAAATGCATCTGGATTTCTTCTAATTGTTCCTAGTTTATCACAGACTTCAAATGCACTTTCGTTTGGGGGAGACAATCTAATCAGAGTAAAGATCTCTAGGATGATAACAACTAAACAGAAAGCAATTATAATTCACACTCAAAAACTACATTAAAAGAACATTAAGGTTGTGACACAAACTGAGAAAAGTAATAAAATGCACAGGTAAAGGAAGACACTTACTATACTGTATTTTCTCCAATACTTACGCATAACAGGACATCTCCTTAACTCCTTCTTGATGTGCCCTATTGGAGAATTAGAGGGCATAAGGCAGGTTTCACTCCTAAGTGCATTTTCTTTCATTGTGCTTTGTCTCAGCCTTCACATACTTTTAACATAGGGTGTGTGTGTGTGTGTGTGTGTGTGTGTGTGTGTGAGAGAGAGAGAGAGAGAGAGAGTTCATTTGTATACTAAATACTACAGGAAAAAATATTAAAGGGGAATTGTGTAAAAGTTACAGTTTAAACCTGATCTTTGACATTTGGAAACCTTTGAACTGATGTTTTTAAAGGGTTCTAAATGTTTCCAAGTAATCTCATTGGAAATATTGTTTCACTGGCGTAGAACTTACATTTCACAAAGCCCTGAGTAAAATATCTACTAGGTTAAAGCCTGTCTAGTCACAAATTATTTTGCTATTCATTGAACAATAAAAGCAGAAATGATTATCTCAATCATGTCACATGGATCAGAAAATTTTGACATCTCATTTGACATTCATTTTAGTGGCTCTTTTAAAAAGAGTGTCATTTTCAAAGTTACTTATATTCATTTAATTTATTTATTTTTATCTTTAGCTATTGCTGTGCTGAGAGTGATTTATAAATTACTGAAAATATATTTGCAGGGGTGGTGTAGCCATGTAGGTCCCAGGATGTTAGAGAGAGAAGGTGGGTAAGATAATATATTTTACTTGACCAATGTCAGTTGGAGAAAGAGAATGTTTCGAGCTCCACAGAGCTCTT
Organism: Emys orbicularis; assembly: GCF_028017835.1. Taxonomy (NCBI): domain Eukaryota; kingdom Metazoa; phylum Chordata; order Testudines; family Emydidae; genus Emys; species Emys orbicularis. The sequence goes on along the minus strand of NC_088693.1, from coordinate 15,040,722 downwards.
CTTCAGGTCTGAGAAAGGTAATCAGAGTGTCACATAGTGACGTGCCAAGTGGAACAGATTGTTAAGCATAAGGAGTTAACAAGAAACCATTCAAAATGAAATGGGCAATTGACACCTTGTCTCTCAAAAGATACTCACATTTTCATTTTTATGATCAATACCAGTCTTAAAATATTTGGAAATGGCAGTAGAACAAAAAATATACAAAAGAGGTAAAATCAGTATCTTGTGTCTCAATTATTGTTAAATGTTTTAGTTTAATACATTATTTGTTGTTACTTAAGGATTCTGAAACACTCTTATGGTACTCCAATTTTATAGTAATTAATGCAACTCATTTATTATAATGAAGCCAATTACCTATAATCACAATCTCATATCTCAGAGTAATATACTGTAATAATTTCAGCCAAATACCACAAACGCTTATTGTGATGGAATGCACCCCTGTATTCACACTCTACACACCATTGTAATACTCTGAATACAAAATATGTCTTGTAAGGTATCATCAGAAAATTAATAAAACTTGCAGGTCAATAATATGGTGAAATATATGTAGCAACATTATATGTACAGTTATGAACATAAAATGAAATCATGATTGAAATGTGTCTGGGGAGCGGGCAAGCCTGTTTCTCACCTGTTTCTTAAAGATGAAGGACAAGAGGACATCCCTACCTAGCTGTCAAAGCTGATTGGCAATCACCTATCAAGCAGCCATTTTTTGGCATGGAAAGCAGGGAAGGCAAGAGACAAGAGAAATCTGCATTTCAGCATACACAGGTGAAAACGAACAGCATGGAACTTCCCCCACCACACCCCATGTCTCCTTGCTGTCTGCTGGAAAGAATTTTATCGGGGGGGGGGGGGGGGAGGGAGGAGAGACACTCTCAGGAAAATGCATTTCAAAGGGTGATTGAACTGTAAAACTGAGGGGGTAAAACCACCCCAAATTCTCTTTCCCTGCCCATCTCTCTCTTTTCACCTAAGGGGAAAAAAAGAAACAGCCACTGGACTTTGGGAGCAGATCCTATTCTGAGAGTTTGGTCAGTAATGTTACTGGAACATGTGGTAAGGGACTTCATCTTGAACAAAGTCTAGTTTGTTAAGTTTAGAAAGTATTTTATCTTTATTTTTGTAACCATTTATGACTTTAATGCCTCATTACTTGTATTCACTTAAAAACCTCTCTCTTTGTAATTAAATGAGCTTGTTTTATTCTTTAATCAAAACTAAACCAGTGTTCTAAATTGTGGGTAATTCCATTTGAAATAGCAAATGTTTCATCTTGATCCCTTAGAGGGGCAACAGACGGAATATATCTGGACTGCCCAGGGGAGGTCTGGACAGTGAAGAACACATGTTTTTTGGGGGAAATCTGGGACTGAGAGTGTGTGGAGGTTACCATGTGGTAACCACAGCTGCGTTACCAGAGATATTCCCCAGAGTCCATTTTGTATTCCTGACCTCCATTTTTGAGTAAGCAAGAGTCATTCCGCCATTGGAAGCTGCAGGTCACATGGTACTTCAAAAAGTAGGGGAAAGATCAGATGCTGTAGACAACATAGAATTGGTGGGAAAACCAAAGTAGGGGAAAGGTCAGCAAATCATAACTCTGAGGTAATCAATGGTTGCAGGCTAAAAATAGAACTCGCAGCGAGCATGCATGGAATGTTGGCAGTGAGCATGTGCAGTAAAGATCTGACAGAGATATTAGAAAAAACATCTAGAAAGTTCTGACATCTGTAACAGAGTGCAACCACTTAGAATCATCTTAACTATATGTCACTGTGGTTTGGAGTGCTCTAACTTGTTGTAAAGGCTTTGTGTTTTAGATTATTGTATTAGGGATTATTACTTGTACCAATAAAAAGGTGCCTTGTTTTGGAAAGAAACACAGTCTTTGTGTCAGTCATTTATTGGAAGGCTTTTATTTATCCACGTCCTCCAGGTATTTCTTTAGCCACCCTGGAGACCTATACCTTAGGAAAACAGATTGGTTTGTAGGTGAGCTATTCTGGGGGTACCCTAAATCTGTTTTTGGGGTAACGGCTGCTGGAAGCCAGTGAGAGACTGGAGTGTGTTGGCAGGCTGCCGCTATACACAGACACTCAGGGTGTTACCTGCATGATGGCAGGCTGTTTGTCAGTGACCCAGTTGGGAGCTACAATAGCAAAGCATTGTGAGGCACCAAAGGTTGCAGGGCAGGTGGAGATAGCCCCTCACTGATCTACTTATACACACACTTACCTCTAAGCACTTCTATAGCCCGATCAACTTCATGTGACTACTCTTGTGCTTAATGTTAAAACACATGCAAAACTATTTTCAGGATAAGAGCCAGAGTGGTACAGTAACCATGTTTTGTTTGTTAGTTTTGGGGAGAGCTTTGCTATTTCAAAATTTCTTCCATTCCAGAATGCAATAAAAAAATGGAAATTTTCCAAAAACGGAAAATTCTGAAGCAAAACTGTTTTGAGTCTTTTTTTTTTTTTTTGACAAAAATCAAGAGTTTGTTGCAATTGTGACTTCCCCCCCATTTTACAGAAGGGGCAGACTGGCAGAACAACCACCCATTATCTCCATATTTTCCTCTCTTCCTATATTTCTAAACCGACCAGGTGCACTGCAGTTTTTCCAGGTCACCTAAGTGTGTATGATATTTGATCTGAAATTTGTGAGCCATACTGTAATCCTACAATTCAGCCCAAATTATTCTCTTAGAGCAGGACAGGAATTAGATGGTCACTCCTAGTGACAATCTGGTTCCTGTTCCCCACTCACTCCCAAGGAAGTAACCTGCACCAACCTCCTCCTACATCCAGTGTATGGACTGGCCCTCTGGGTAAGCAGAGCAAAGACTCACCAACTCATTCCTCTCCCACCTGCATAGGATGGGGCATAGCACCCTGGCAGTGGCTTCCCTTCCCCCTGCATATGCTTAGGTGTGGGTTACCTATGTAGTGGCTTCTTATGCCCCCCTGGCTCCTCTTCACAGCCACATAAGAGGACTCACAAGTCAGCCCTATATAATTAAGTCTTGATACATTTTGTAGAAATCTAAGATTTTTTTCAAAGATGCCCAGCAAACAGCACTGCAGATTTAATAGGAAACTTGCAAAAGAATTTGAGAGTGACTTTATTTTACCATGTGTGCTACCTATGCCCCTTACGTTTGTTCACGTAGATCCCAAGTCTAGCTACATCTGCTAACACTCATCAGTTCATACCACTAGCAAAAATAGTGCTGTCACTTTTTATGTTCTTATCAGCAATTAGCAGCCAGATTAAAGTTATGTTTAGGAAAAATAAGACAAGTACAGTAACATATAGTGTGAGGAAGGAGAGATAGTCGGAAAAACTTTTATTCTGCTAAATAAATTCAGTTTAGCAGTTACTTGGCACAAATTATGCTAGATTTGAATGGGATATATACATTGTTGTTAATACTAAAGACATTTTGAAATCTTTTACAAGGACTGATCCAGTTGCCATTTAAGTCAATGGCAAAACTACTGATTTCAGGGGATACAAGATCATGCCACATTCCCCACCCAAGGTTGCACCACTTTTACACTTGTGTAGGGGAGTTGGGAATTATACCTTCATTTCCCAATTACTCAAATTCAGGTAGAAAACTAAAATCAGTCAGTGTGTATGCAATTACAGGATTGGGATTAAAGTATGTCAGGACTTGATAAAGTATGACCCCAAATCCTACCCAAAATAAATGGGTAACATTTTGCCTGATTTGGTCTCAAGGAACAAACCTTATCAAGACTCTGACATGATGCCTAAAAATTATGGTACTTCATCTCCTTGTTGAAGGTGAAAATCATAGTACTTAGAAATGGAAAAGACATATTAGAATGCTGGAGAACATTATCAACGGCAGGTGAGAGAGAAACAGACATGCACACTGACATCAGTGGGCTATAAATTGGCCCCGGCAGGAGTGGTAATACTTTACATGCCTCAGCTCAATAGCACACAGTGCATGGGACATTAAAACATTTTTATTGACAGACAGAACATTGGCCAGGACACTGAGTTTATCATCTGATCGGCATAAAGTCCTAGCGAGTCATCATGAAGGAGCTGATATCAGCAATTGGCAGAATTTTCCTGAGTTAATCTGAAAGACAATTTACAAGTGTGCCTATTGCCGAAACACCCATGAACCTCAGAGTTTACTTTTTCCCTCATTAATTATATCAATATTCAAAGTTAAAGAAACATTAAACTTGCCCCTTTAAAATATAAGAACTTACATTTTCAAACTTGAGCTATAACTTAAATTCCCTATGACTGCATGACATTTAGCATGTAAGTATATGGTGTCTGCTTCTGCTCTGATTGAAGTCACTGAGCGTTTTGCTGTTAGAGGAATAGGAAGCAAGAGCAATCCCATGGTTAGTGAAATATTTACTAGGAGTTTTCATCACAGCATTGACATGTCTGGCTCTGCTACATAAAGGAAACTGATACTTTGTATAAAATAGTTTACGAACAGCAGTTAGCAGGCCATTAAATTCATTACATAATAAAGATTTATACGGATGAATGCAGTAAATGATTTAATTCCAGCAAGTCCTTAGCTGGACCTTCTGGTTGAGATTTTCAAAGTATCTTAGGGGATTTAGCCTCATGTACAACATAAATTTTAACCATTATTCCTAATGTTGTGGCTTCATTTAAATAAAAACAGCTTGGATTTCTCTTTTTTTGTGTGATCATATTTCCTTCAGTTCACTTTGACATCAGTACAACAGATCAAAGAAAATACATCTGAACTGTAGTATCTGTACACAGTAAGTGATATGGGAACAGAGAAGGATAATTCTTTGTAAATTGCCTATACAAACATAAAAATGCTGAATGGCAAAAGACTAATCATTTCTTTTTAAAGGTAATTATTTAGTGAGGACAATGGGGTCATTGTTTCATCAAAACACCATTAGAAACAATTTGCTTTTTGTAGTATTCACTGAATAATTCATACATTCAAAAATAAATCAAATTGTTTTATATATTTATTTGGCCTCCACAAGACAGATCCTACATTCTCCCTAATATTTACACTTGTTAATACTTCTCTGATAGATGAATTAACAGAGAGTTGCAGCTTAATTAGTAGAGTCAAATCGAAATTTTGTATGTTTGTGATATTTCAGCAGTTCAAGAAAGATGAATAGTAAAAGGTCAGTTTCCAGCCAAGGATAACAGTTAGGCTACTGATGAGCTGAGACAACAACCTGTCATGCTGACCAATATTGTCTTATTGTTTCCTTCTAACTCCTCCATTTATCTGTATCCATCTGTTGGCTCTTGTCTTATGCTCAAATTGTAAAGTTCTTTAGGTCAGGGATCATCTTTGTTCTGTGTTTGTATATTACTTAGCACAATGGGGTCCTGGCCAATGACTGGGGCTCCTAGATGCTCTGGAAATACAAAAAATAAAGATGATAATGTTAAAAAAAGCTGTAAGCTATAATGCAACAAGCAGGTCAGACTAGATGATCATAGTGGTCTCTTCTGATCTCAAAATCTAGGAAAACAGATGTTGTGGCAATAAGCATGCAGCTCTGGAAAAGCACCTGTTGTAGTGTTAATTTTGAAATAGAAGAGTAATTTACAGATAGTTCTTTTTCCCCCCCTTTCAGGAAAAAAAAATGGCAGAACCATTTTAAATCACCTTTGTGTAGACTAGCGTTTGCAAACATTCATCCAAAGAGAGAAAGTTCTGAGCAACTGGAAACAAAGAGTTATACTGAAAACTCTTATGCAACATTACTATCATAATGTGTATTACACAGTGCCTAGGCGGCAGTTGAACACACTGTACTGGCACTGTACAAACAGAACACATATGTCTATATCATCATGATCCCATTTGGAATGTGAGTTTTATGTCATTTGTATGCATGACATGAGCCCTAATTGCATCTGAGATTTTAGAAATCATGAAGGTTAGAGTGAATCTCCACCCTTTCACTATAGAGCGTGATGTTTAATATTTCAATATTGAATGTATACAAAGAATCAGTTGCTCTATGCCTCTGTCTGCCCTATTACCTCTCCTTTTATTGCAAGGCAAACCGGTGGACCTGCTGGAACCTAATGTCTGACGGATGATGCCTTGATTATATTACTTTTTGTTGTATTCAAGTCCAATTCATGGATATGCTTTAGTAACAGATGAAAGCATCAGTTTTGTCTACACTTTCTCTGCAAAAAAAGCACCAGAAACACATGAAGGAGGACAATAGAGACTGCACATCAAAACATTCATGGTTTTAGAAAATGACTCTGAAAGATGAAAGCTAAAAGATGGTCCCAATACACCCATGTAAGTGCTTGAGAAAAACCACAAAGCAAGTAGAAAGAAAAAGGAGAGGTAGCATCAAAGCACTATTTTAAAGTGCTTTTCCATCTCCATAATTATCCAAGGTGCTGATACTTCAGATAAACCCTTTTTCCTTCTGAACAATTAACATCTCTCTACCTTTCTAAAATACAGACTAAAACTTCCAGTAGAGATATTTAGTTTTAGAAGTTTTCCTGTAAGGGAATCCAAATGTTGTGCGTCACAGTGGAAGGAGAAGGAGAAAGTCAGAGGGTAAATTCAGCTCACTGTGTACTTATGCTACTGCTGGGCCATCACCAGAACACATCAGATGGCAATTGTTATACTTAGAGCAAGAGAGGACTCAAAAGGAGGATCCAATAGATTTTTTTAACTGCACTTTTGGAAAACTATGTCACTGATCTCCTTTTACTGTATGTACATTTCTTTTTGTCCTCCTGCTGCTACAGTGATCTAACAACTGTTGAAATCAATGAAATGTTCCATTAACTTCACTGGACATTGGATCAGTCCCATACAGCTTCTAACTGCCCTAACTAGCAAAGTCATTCTTTTTCCTTACTAGTTTTTAAAACAGTCTTGCTAAACTTCTCCTTTAACTTCGGGTGTTTCTTTAATAAAAAAAGAAAAGAAAAGAGGTGATTGGTAGAGACTGATTTTCCACCAGTCCCTAATACAGTGTCCCTAATACAGAACATAGGTGATGCTTGAAAGGAAGTAAGCCTACTGGTAAAAATCACATTACATGTTGATCAACATGTATTCCATCTATAATTGTTATGCACCTCAGAAAAAAATATGCACACCAGGGAGTTTAATATTAGGCACTTACACATCTAGGAATGTAAGCAAAGATGATATTCTGCTTTTCAGTTATGCTGGTCTAACCCATAGTAATATCATTGAAGTTAATGGGATTGCTCTGGTTTTAACCCAGTGTAACTGAAAAGAATCTGGGTGGCTGTGGCCTGTTTTTCAGAGATATTGTGCACCCAGAGCTTCCCCTGACCCGTGAGTGGCTCAGCAACTAAAACTTTGGCCAAACCATCAGCTGATGATCTTGCACAATGTTTAATTGTCACCTTATCAGCAGGATCGAGCCCTTTTAAATTGTATTTGCTGCCACTCAAATTAAAGAGAATTTAGGATCAAAAATGTAACTTGTAACTGTTGTTGGGAAGGCTGGGAAAGATACCACATAGCTTTCAACAAACCTACTTCACCCTTCAGTAGACCTATGCTGGATTTGCTCCACTGTAAATGAGAGCAGAATTTCACCTGAGCTTTTTGTAATATGACAACCTCTCACCAAGAAATGAAAAGTGATCCCAAAATAGTCACCCCTCGTTACTATAATCAAAGAGTGAATGGATAGTGCTCCCCATCTGCCTGTAGCAAGGCTCATCCCTGCCAGGGCTAAGTACCTCCTGTAAGGTCATCTGCACCCTCACCTCACACAACAGTAGACTGTAAGCTCTCAAAACCTCTCAGGACAGTCATCTTACTAAACAAGCAGCTCTGAGTTGCACACACCCCTAATTTATAGAGCTGGGCAGAGAAAGGTAATTCCATTTCATGAAGAATTTTGATTTGTTGGAATTGGGTTTTGCTCCAATTTGCATCAAAAACCAAAAATCTCAAAGTTCTCTTCAAAAAGGAATGCAACCCTAGCTCAGGGGCAGTATGCATGGCAGGCTGCCCCAAAGACACTGACCCCAGAAGCCAGGTGGGCCACTTTTCAGAGAGTCTGGCAGGGGAATGCTGAGGAGTGGGTGGGTAACCAGGCAGGAAACCAGCCAAGTTTCCTATGGGTTCTGTCATAACATCATCCAAATCAAACCATTTCCACAAAAAGTGTTTCAATTTCAATGGATTGGTAAATTCCAAATGATGTGTTTCATCTGATTTTTTCCAACCAACTATATTAAATTACCGCACCCACACGCCTCGTGCCATGCTACCATAAGACAGAAGTCAAGATTAGGGCCCCTCTTAGTGCCATGGGGCTGCTCTGTAATAATTTATGTATACTGTATAATCTATATGTTTGTCTGATTGTTGTGGGGATTTCATGTATGACTATCTTGGACTAAATCAATAAATGAACAGAAGGCAAGACAGTGACTTGAAATAAGTTGTCCCTCAAACACTTGATGGGATGCGGTGGGGGATGTTACAAAACACTTGAGACAATGCAAGGGCCTTTTGCTTTGCTGATCTGGCTTGGTCCTCTGTGGAGATCAAACTAGTTTTGAGCAGCAGGTCCAAGCCTGAGAAGCTAAGACAAAGGTCTGCGGGCTGGAATTTCAGGTCAGTCCCACAAAGGACAGAAGATCCCACAAGAACCCAGACTTCATAAGTTGGGGTGTCTAGGAAGTTAGACCTGCCTAGGGTCTTGGCCAAGGGATGGCAACCCTTTAGGTTACATAGACATGCATGTAGACTTTTTTTGCTAGGATTTATGTTATGATTTGTTCCTATTGTTAAGATTAAATAATATTTTCCTTTTAAAAAGGTTGTTTGGGGTATTTATATGTACCTCTGGTCATAAGCTCCCAAAGGGAAGAATAGTAGGTATGAATTCCAATTGGAGCTGCTGGGTAAGCAAGGCCAGTACACAGGGTACTGTACCTACGACCCAGTCTAAGAGTGGGAGAATCGTGGGGGGCGCAAGGGCAGGATCTTGAGGAGAAGAGGCGGTGCAGGGGGAGGGGCTAGATGGAAGGAGCGTCGCATCGCATGCTACTCCCGGGGGCTTGTGAGTGACGAGTGATGGCAGCAGCAGTGTGTGTTGCATCACAGCAAGGTGAAGGGGTGAGGCACTTGGGCCCCGCCTGCTCCAATCCCTGCGGTTGGGCCCTGCTGCCCCGGAGCCGGCGGGCCAGGAGCGTGGCCCGTGTTGCTGAGGTGGGGCAGGGTGGGGACACTGGTGCTGCCTGAGGGGTCCAAGCTGCTGGACAGGAAGCAGCATGGTGAGTGGGTGCTAGACAGCCCCAACTCTGGTCTACTGCCCAGGCCCAACCACTGGCTGCTGGCCCCAAGCATGCTGTGTCCTCCGGGCTGCCCAAGCCAGATGCCGTGGGCCAGGTGCCGCCAGTGAGTAGAGCCCTGCGCGTTTGTATCCACATCTGATCAACTATCTGCAAAAATGGTCCACGGATATCTGTGGATTTGCAGGGCTCTACCCATTATCTTCAGTGGACTTTTGGACAGGCACTTGGTGAGAGCAAAATTGATAAGCAAGAGAATTTTACCTTGAACCTTATAAGAGGAAGTTACAAACCATAAGTGTGATCCTGCTCCCATTGAAATCAATAGCAAAATTCCCACTGATTTCAAGGGAAGCAGTAGAAAAACTGTGTGCCCAATACTGCTCTCCTTACTCAGGGAAACGTCCCATTAAAATGGAAGTAACAAAATATAATAAAATAAGTATAGTACTGAATGTTCATATATATATTTTAGAAAACCCATATTTGTGTATTAATACTGCACACCTTGCAGATGGTTCAGCAATTTTGTGCTTAAAGTGCATGTTGGGAATACAGCAAATACAGAAGGCATAATACTCAAACAGTTTGACTTTGTTTCAGAGTTGCATTATTGATGATCACAGCCATTAATGCAGATCAATATTAAGCCACTCTGGTTGCGGTAATTTATACATTACACATGCTTTGGTTTTTATTTAATGTGATTTCATGAAAAATGACATTGGAATAATGCATGTCAAATGAAACCTCAGCCTGTGCATGAATTACAGTGTTAACATGCACAAGAGAGTAACATTTTGAAAAATCTAAGTTTCAGTGAAAGCTTTAATTCCTCAAGGGAGACAAGATTTTCCTATCTCTATACTCAACCTGTTAACATTCAATTAATTCAAATTTTAAAGACACAGATGAGACACACTGGATTTACAAAGGTAAAAATGACAATCCCTGTGTATTCCCAGGAAGTCACTATATACATGTTAATTTGGGAACTCTCCCTCACATTGTTAGTAAAATTGTTACCCAGGCTTCTAACATTGGTATACAGGCAATTAAATAATTTCTTCTTTTCATGTCTTTTGGTTCTTTGATTAATGTTATTCTCAGCATCTTGATTTTGTGTGGCATGCTCATATCTTCCCTCTTTTGCCATTAGTTTAACCCCTTCTGACTACACTAGTCAGTCTATTCCCAAGGAGACTGGCCCCCTTCCACTGAGGTGAAGGCTATCCAAGCTATACAGCCCACTCTTCCCCAGAAGGTAGACCAAATCCATAACCTTCCACCATTTACATAGCCAGCAATTCACTTCCAGAATCTTCTGGCTTGTCTTCTTCACTCATGGGACTCATTGCCTACCGTGGAGTTTCTTGAACGTCCCTCTGAGGAATCTGGTGCCGGCCACTGTCAGAAATAGGATACTGCACTAAATGGACCAATGGTCCAATGCAGTAAAGCAATTCCTATGTTTCCTCCAAAGATTTAGAAATAGCTTTAGTGTGGTTTGATTATTACTTTGTCAGCTGAGCAGTATATTATATATTTTCTTTTTTCTTGATTTCATTCATTCCCATAAGTTATTTCTTCAAAACATATATTAGTTCTTTATTTAAATTAATTCAGCTGGATTTAGACACTTCATTTAATCCATCACTGAAAATGGTCCCATTTCAGTGCAAAAAGAGAGTCAGACATGACCAGTTTTGGATTCACAACAAAATATGAAAATCTTGGATATCTGAAATGTTGTTATAAATATGGTGTATACATCCATTGCTGTGAAAGTCACACCACATTCCTTTCAAATGTTCCACAAAACCTTGGGCATCTTTAATGGGTTTTAAAGAGGACAAAGATAGTCAGCTTTAAGTGCATTTATGCCATAGGTATCGGTTGTGAGAGCACATCACGGCTACTGAAACCTCACCTGGCAAATTGTTCTTCAAAGTGAATATGAATGCACCACTTCAGCATAGAGTGAAGGCCAAGCTTAGAAGAATACTTGGACAAAAAACCATGCATCCCAGCCAGCAGGAAGTATAAGTGTTTCCAAGTGCTGGAGCCAACAAAGCTGCTGAAATGTGAGATAACATTCAGTAGAAGCTCCCTGCATCAGGACCTCACTCTGAATGTGACTTTTGTTACATTGTTTGCAATAGGACAAGTGAGCCTAGGATCAACTTAGTGACAATGTCACAAAGGGAGAGAAACTGGGCCCATGGACTGAATGCCAAACTAGCTGATAGAAACAGCATATGTTCCAAAGTCATCTAAGGGAAGATGCAATGGGGGGGAGGGCCAGAGACCTATGAAATCTGAAGCAAAGACACCAATTTTAAAGTTCACTCTCTGATACAAAAAAAAAGATGCCCCAACCTCCAAACAAACCTTTTAAGTATTATTTTCTCTGTCAAAACCAAAAAGGACCCAAAATTCACCCCAGAGTTGAGGGTAGTAGCAGGGCCGGCTCCGAGAGGGACTGTGGGACCCGCCGCCGAATTGCCGCCGAAGACCCGGACATGCCGCCCCTTTCAGTTGGCCACCCAAGCACCTGCTTGCTGCGCTGGTGCCTGAAGCCGGCCCTGGGTAGTAGAGCCCTACACTCCACATTTTATTGTAATAATAATGTTGACCAGTAACGGAAGCATCAGAAACAGGAACACAAACCAAATACAATGGGCCCAGCGCTATATCATGTGCCATTTAGAAAAATGGTTCTTGTGATAATCAGAGATGACACATCAGTGATACAGGAGATCAACTCAACTGAACACTGGTTCTGAGGGATTGCCAGTCATAAACCTTTATGATGCATTTAAAAAAAAAAAAACATACTAGGGCAAACTCAGCCTAGTTATCACTGGCAAACCAGGAAGTTGTGCCTTCTTACACTGGGTTCAGTTATGACTAATTTCTTTTAAACAATATATACATATGTATATGTACGCATTATAGTATATGACAGACCACTCATACAAAACATATCCCTTTTGCTGTTACTTTTTCCTTGTCTTACTGTAGGTCACTCTGTTCTGTCTACCTTTTGTGTCTTGTCATTAACTTAGCTGCTGGCCTGAAAAGATTATCTTTTTACTACATGTTTGTAAAGCAATCGGCAGAATGGGGCAATGATTTTGGCAGATGCACCTAGATCCTTCACCAATACAAAATTTTATAATAATAGTATATTACATCCAAAAAAAATGGAAGCGGGGAGACTAAGAAAAAAAAATCACCCCTTAACAACACAAATAAAAACAGTAAGATCTGTTTGCTATTATTTCTGGAGTTGTACTATTCATCATTTGAGTTGCATTGTTTTATGAGATGGTGCTGTATTATATTGTATTGTACTGTGTTGTTATATGAGTATTCAGATGGCCATGTGGAAATGTTAACTTATCCTGAAAGTTTCAAGAGTGTTAGCGTAAATATTTGCCAGAACAATTGTACCAGTGGAGAAGGTTTTTTTTATTCAACATTCATTTTTCTTCTCTTAAAAATTGCAATAATCTATTCAGGGAGGAGAAACTAAATCTTGGGTTATTGGTGTCATACTGTGAACAGCGACTAGAGGATAGATGAATTGAACAGTTTGCAAACAACCCATTGGATGAGACTATTTGGCAAATACTTACAAATAATGGATAGAATTCACAGAACTCAAGATGGCTTGATGAATGATATACGATCGGGGGGGGGGGGAGTTCAATTGACGGGGCGGTTCCTCAGCTGGTGTAATTTGTCATAGCTCTATTGATTCTAATGGAGCTCTGACTGTTTTTCCAGCTGATAATCTGCCACATGAATACTACTGCAAAGAATACTTCTATCAGCTCTCCTCTTGAGCTAATTACTGATCCTACATGCTTAACATTGCAGCCCATATTACTTACAGAAGGCCACCACACAGATGGAAGGGGAAGTTGAAGGGCCATTGAACACAGTGCATTTTATCAATGTGCTACCATTACAGAAACACCTGTGCTAAACACCTGACCCACTGTGAAAATTCAGCATTCAAAAGCCCCCTCAAAATTTTTCATGTGTTACCTGTGGTGAGGTGGTACACACCAGATTGCAGTATGAAGCATATAGAGACACTGGTTTAGGACCCCATAGAAAGACCTTTTAAGAAATTGCCAGCAAAGTACCCTGGAACTTCTTCACTTGTTGATCAATATCTCCTTGTTTCTGCACTGATATTAAAAAAAAAAAATTTATAGGGTGGAAAAGTTCTAAATATAATCATTGGTGTACATTACCATGAAGAGCAAGGTTCTAAGATTGCCACAGCTTTCATGGAGAAAACTGGGATGAAAGTTAAGTTTGAGTGTTTATAAAATGAAAGCAACCCAACCACACACAGATGTGGACATGAAAAAAAAAATCAACACAAACATTACCACACTATTGAGATCACGAAGTTATCCAGTAAACAATGGAGAACTAAGGCTAGAATAAATAGCCTAATCCAGTGGAGAGCCAAGTTATCAATTTGGGGAAATTTTTTGCTTTAGAAAGAGAGAGAACAAAGAATCTAAATTAACTGCAGTCACAGTAGGCCATAAAGTGACCTGCCAAGTCTCAGCAAGAGCATACTGGAATAAATGAACAGTGAATCATTTCCATGAATGGAAAGTAACAAGCCCCTTCTGTGAAGAGAAGGGGAAAAGTGAGACAGAGAGAAAACAAGGATCAGATAACTTCCTTATTTGTAAGAACCAAAGCAGAAATAGAAAATGACTTGAAAAAACAGATCAAGCATATATTGGGTAGAGGTGGGCAAAGGAAGTGTATTATGGACCTTCCTTCAAATAAACAACCAAAAATTTGTTAAGACTTCACTTTCAACCCCTTTCATTTGCTTTCTACACACATACCCATCACCATGCCTCAGTGGGTCACAGCTAAGGATGCCAAATTCAGGATGAACTGCTGAGAAATAGGGCAGACACCCCCCCGACTGGTGGTTATTCTATTATTAGATATACCAAGCCAAAAACAAAAGTAAACTGTCTCACCACACTGGTTAACAAGTCTAAACTGCAGTCTCCTTAAGCATCCCAGCCCTTGTTTCACCACCCAGACACTAGACTATAATGAGTGGTTACTGAAAACCAATTTCATCTATCAAAGAGTTCTTCTGATCTCAAAAGTTCAGCCACATACCCAGGTCAATATATAACTCAGATCTTACCCAATAATCACGCTGTTGCCAGTCTTTTAGTATCTAATATTTAAAAGATTATTTATAAGAGAAAAGAAAGTGTGTTAAAATGGTTACGGAAGTCATATACTTACAATCATTGTAAAGTTCTTGGATCAGGTTTGTAGCAGTGATGTTACAAACAGCTGGCTTGTAAAGTCTCTGGCAACTTTCAAAAGATTGGAAGGTCCTAAGTCCATAGTCTATATGGTCCTTTCAGTATAAGTCCATAGTCCAGAGATCAGAACAGGAAAGAGGAAAAATGGAGATGCTTCCAGGGTCCTGGCTACATTGGATGTAAACTACCTTGTGGGTGTGGCCCAGGAATATAGCACATAGGTAGATGCCAGTATATAGTCAATATTTATAACTTCTGATACAAAAATACATGCATATAAGGATACTCATGCTCAGCCAATCATAACTTTTTACCTTACATGACATTTTGTACAAAGATTTGTTGCAATTGTCTAACAGTGGTAATATCAGGGATATAAATGGTCAAGTTTCAATCATACAGCATCACAATGCCATAAGTGTCACAGATACTCATGCAAATATTTGCCTCAAATCTGTGCCAAAAGTGATTTATACATGCCCTCCTCCTGCTTATATAGAGTTTCAGTTACCCAATCAGGAACCAGAGATACCACTTGGGTTAGGTAACCAATCATAGAGAAGGAACAGGAAATTATGAATAGTGAACAGTCAAAGTCATACATTAAAAAAAAAAGTTAATTGATCAGACAGTTTTCAGGCTATGATTAAAGGCCTTTTTTAAAAAAAAGAGTGCCTAAAATTAGACATATTAGAATGAGTATTTGTGACACTTCCAGTATCAACATTCATGGTAATAGTATCATGAATGCTTGTGTGACTAGGTATTTCCACAACTTGTTTTTAGGGACCTAAATAAGATACTTGAGTGTCTAAAGTGCAGAGAACCACACCCATCATTTCCAATGGAAGACACTGTTTATTAGCTATTCTCTGTGATGGTTAGTTATCTCAATGGTATTCTTGACCACTGAAAAATCAGGCCACTTATCTTGGCCAAAATATTCATCACAATAAAACTAATGTATAAATGGCAAGGAGGAAGGAAGTAGGCACAAGTTGTATAGAAAGCAGACAGAAATGAGAGGAGAGGAGAGATGTAGGCTGGAGTAGAGGTTTGTATACCACTGAACAAATGATACAGAAGGCAAGAGGACACCTGGGGCAGGATAGGAGAGTGGGTAACAAAGGAGCAGGGGAGGAAGATGATTTTTGAAGCAGCATTTTGCATGGATTTGAGGAAAATCAAGGAAGCCTGAAAGGAGAAGGCTGCAGAAGCCTAGACAAAAGCTGATTACAATGTGTAGAAAAGCTAGCCAGAGGGCTGAGAAGGAAAGTGCAGCTTTTAGGGATGTTCTACAAGGAAGAGGGGAAGTGTTCAGTAGGAACCAGGATCTGATTGGACAAAGTAAAAAAAACAGGGCCAAATTTTCTGCTGATGTAACTCAGTTAACTTCAGTGGAACTGTACCAATTTATACCAGCAGACAAGGCTGGATTGCACAGAGAATAGTGGAATTGTTTACAGTGATTGAGGAGAGAGGGAGCAGGGAAGATTTGGTAATTATTGAATGATATTGCTGTATCATTATACTAGACATCTACAAACAAGGGACAAATACATCCAGTAGGAAAAACAACCAGTGTGTGCGCATGCACAGATGTACAAAGATAAGAGAAAACTACAAAAATATGCAGTGACAAAGATCTAATATGCAGATTATGCTCTGGACATTTTAAATATAATTTTTTGTTTTATAAGTGTCAAGAAATCAGTTTTGTCTGAAAGTCCTCGATTTACTACCAAAGCTGTCAAGGAAGCTGCTCTACATGCCTGATCCAAAGGCCATTGAAGTCAATGGAAAAAGTCTGACTTTAGATGAGGCAAAAATATAGCCTGTCCATATTTTATGAGAGAGGAAGAATTCATAGAGAATAAAGAGAATTAAACCTTGACCAAGTAACAGGTGACTCCTCAGCAGCTATGCTAATCAATACAAATAAATAAATATCACAGCCATTATTTTGAGTAGAACAGGGAAATGGAAGACTCCATTTCACTAAAGTCTATCTAATTATGGCAGAGGTGCACTCTGCAGTCCCATGTCACCTCCTTTAGCAGGCAGCCCTGTAGATTTTGTTTATTTCTATGCTGTGTTTGGATGACCTACATCATATAATTGGATCCATTTCATATGGGGATATGAGCCTGTTAGCCAACAGCTGCAGAGACATGGTTGCTTGTGTAAATGAAAAGAAAGTTTCTGTCATTCATTTCTAAGCATAAAAGTGATAAGCTGCGGCTAGGTTGCAGCGGTTTCCAATCCCCCACATTAACACACACTCCCTTTCTAAGCCAGTAATCCTCTCAAAAAATAATTCATTGTTTTTAAAATAATGGCGTAACTGTTCCTGAGAATCACAAAAGCTATTCTTGCCAGCTGGCACTAGTCACTTAGCAATATATCAAAGTAATTGCACCTCAGTTATGGATTAGCACAATGCATCATCCAAATGAGAAGCCCTGATGATATATTGAAGAAGATAGGGCTTCCCAGGAAGAAGGGAGTCAAGAGGTAGCCATTTTATTTTATTATGCAAAAGGAGGGAAAAGGACTAAGTGAGAAAGAGAATTATGTTAAATATGGATTTTCATTTACACTGGTGGGGGTGACAAATGCCAACTAAGATCCAAGGCAATTCTTGTGACATTAGAATGTTGCTTCTCTCTGCAAAAACCTGTTTGACATGATTGGTTTGCAAAGTATATCGGGGAAGCATCATTTACGAAGCATTCCTTCTGCTCTAAGCCAGTGGCTCTCAACTGATAAATGTCTATCAGGGATGGTCTAGACAATATTTGGTCCTGCCATGCGGGCAGGGGACTGGACTCGATGACCTCTCGAGGTCCCTTCCAGTCATAGAATCTATGAATCTATGAACTTTCCAGACTACTGTATCCCTTTCAGGGATCTGATTTGTCTTGCGTACCCCAAGTTTTACCTCACTTAAAAACTATTTGCTTACAAAATCAGACATAAAACATACAAAAAAGTATTGCACACTATTACTGAAAAATTGCTTGCTTTCTCATTTTTACCTTATATTTATAAAATAAATGGATTGGAATAAAAATATGGTACCTACATTTCAGTGTATAGTATATAGAACAGTAAAAACACTTCATTGTATTGTGAAAGTAGAATGAATTATATTGTAAAAATAGAATGGATTAAAGAAATGCTGTATGTTCCTTTAAGCAGGAATAAGGAATGTTGAAATATAGTTGTCAGGAAATGAAACAATGGGTCCACTTAAGCTAATGGTGGGACATTAACAGGAGATCGGTAATAATTAGTAAGGCAATAAGATATGTATGTCTAGCCCCAGGTAAACTTATCAGTTCTGCTTCCTTTTATTATCTTGTTAAGTTCTGCTTCCTTTTATTATCTTGTTAAGTTCACGCCCTTTTCATAGATTCATAGATTCTAGGACTGGAAGGGACCTCGAGAGGTCATCGAGTCCAGTCCCCTGCCCGCATGGCAGGACCAAATACTGTCTAGACCATCCCTGATAGACATTTATCTAACCTACTCTTAAATATCTCCAGAGATGGAGATTCCACAACCTCCCTAGGCAATTTATTCCAGTGTTTAACCACCCTGACAGTTAGGAACTTTTTCCTAATGTCCAACCTAGACCTCCCTTGCTGCAGTTTAAGCCCATTGCTTCTTGTTCTATCCTTAGAGGCTAAGGTGAACAAGTTTTCTCCCTCCTCCTTATGACAACCTTTTAGATACCTGAAAACTGCTATCATGTCCCCTCTCAGTCTTCTCTTTTCCAAACTAAACAAACCCAATTATTTCAGTCTTCCTTCATAGGTCATGTTCTCAAGACCTTTAATCATTCTTGTTGCTCTTCTCTGGACCCTTTCCAATTTCTCCACATCTTTCTTGAAATGCGGTGCCCAAAACTGGACACAATACTCCAGCTGAGGCCTAACCAGAGCAGAGTAGAGCGGAAGAATGACTTCTCGTGTCTTGCTCACAACACACCTGTTAATACATCCCAGAATCATGTTTGCTTTTTTTGCAACAGCATCACACTGTTGACTCATATTTAGCTTGTGGTCCACTATAACCCCTAGATCCCTTTCTGCCGTACTCCTTCCTGGACAGTCTCTTCCCATTCTGTATGTGTGAAACTGATTTTTTCTTCCTAAGTGGAGCACTTTGCATTTGTCTTTGTTAAACTTCATCCTGTTTAACTCAGACCATTTCTCCAATTTGTCCAGATCATTTTGAATTATGACCCTGTCTTCCAAAGCAGTTGCAATCCCTCCCAGTTTGGTATCATCCGCAAACTTAATAAGCGTACTTTCTATGCCAATATCTAAGTCGTTAATGAAGATATTGAACAGAGCCGGTCCCAAAACAGACCCCTGCGGAACCCCACTCGTTATGCCTTTCCAGCAGGATTGGGAACCATTAATAACAACTCTCTGAGTACGGTTATCCAGCCAGTTATGCACCCACCTTATAGTAGCCCCATCTAAATTGTATTTGCCTAGTTTATCGATAAGAATATCATGCGAGACCGTATCAAATGCCTTACTAAAGTCTAGGTATACCACATCCACAGCTTCTCCCTTATCCACAAGACTCGTTATCCTATCAAAGAAAGCTATCAGATTGGTTTGACATGATTTGTTCTTTACAAATCCATGCTGGCTGTTCCCTATCACCTTACCACCTTCCAAGTGTTTGCAGATGACTTCCTTAATTACTTGCTCCATTATCTTCCCTGGCACAGAAGTTAAACTAACTGGTCTGTAGTTTCCTGGGTTGTTTTTATTTCCCTTTTTATAGATGGGCACTATATTTGCCCTTTTCCAGTCTTCTGGAATCTCTCCCGTCTCCCATGATTTTCCAAAGATAATAGCTAGAGGCTCAGATACCTCCTCTATTAGCTCCTTGAGTATTCTAGGATGCATTTCATCAGGCCCTGGTGACTTGCAAGCATCTAACTTTTCTAAGTGATTTTTAACTTGTTCTTTTTTTATTTTATCTGCTAAACCTACCCCCATTCCCATTAGCATTCACTATGTTAGGCATTCCTTCAGACTTCTTGGTGAAGACCGAAACAAAGAAGTCATTAAGCATCTCTGCCATTTCCAAGTTTCCTGTTACTGTTTCTCCCTCTTCACTAAGCAGTGGGCCTACCCTGTCTTTGGTCTTCCTCTTGCTTCTAATGTATTGATAAAAAGTCTTCTTGTTTCCCTTTATTCCCGTAGCTAGTTTGAGCTCATTTTGTGCCTTTGCCTTTCTAATCTTGCCCCTGCATTCCTGTGTTGTTTGCCTATATTCATCCTTTGTAATCTGTCCTAGTTTCCATTTTTTATATGACTCCTTTTTATTTTTTAGATCATGCAAGTTCTCGTGGTTAAGCCAAGGTGGTCTTTTGCCACATTTTCTATCTTTCCTAACCAGCGGAATAGCTTGCTTTTGGGCCCTTAATAGTGTCCCTTTGAAAAACTGCCAACTCTCCTCAGTTGTTTTTCCCCTCAGTCTTGATTCCCATGGGACCTTACCTATCAGCTCTCTGAGCTTACCAAAATCCGCCTTCCTGAAATCCATTGTCTCTATTTTGCTGTTCTCCCTTCTACCCTTCCTTAGAATTGCAAACTCTATGATTTCATGATCACTTTCACCCAAGCTGCCTTCTACTTTCAAATTCTCAACGAGAATTTTATCTGTATAAATAAGATAGTTTGAGTCTTGCATGATGTTCACATTATCTGGGTGTATTAGCAGAGCGCTTTGCTAATAAACAGAGTGGTCTGACAAATTGTGAGTCCTGAGTCTGACTTTGACAGTATGAAATTTTAGTTTGTACTGACTTCACTAGTGCTTTTTAGGTAGCCTGTTGTAAAACTAACTAGGCAAATATCTGTACCCCCAGAAGACCACTGCGTACCCTCAGGGGTACGCCTACCCCTGGTTGAGAACCACTTCTCTAAGCAGCAAAATACAGCCCTGCACCTCCAAACTTTACTTGGGTAACCCACACAAGTAGTCCTATTAAATTAATACAAGAAAGGGAGCAATTTGTGAGTGAGGGATACCTTGGGGGTGGGGGGAGGAAAAGTAAGAAATGTGGTATATCTTGACTTTAATAAGACTTTTGATATGGTCTTGCATGACCTTCTCCTAAACAAATTAGGGAAATACAACGTAGATGGAGCTACTATGAGGTGGGTGCATAAACTTGTTGGAAAACAGTTCCCAGAGAGTACACATATAATGTTTGTGGACAATACCAAGCTGGGCGGGGTTGCAACTGCATTGGAGGATAGGATTAAAATTCAAAATGATCTGGACAAACTGGAGAAATGGTCTGAAGTAAATAGGATGAAATTCAATAAGGACAAATGCAAAGTACTCTACTTAGGAAGGAACAATCAATTGCACACATACAAATGGGAAATGACTGCCTAGGAAGGAGTACTACAGAAAGGGATCTGGAGGTCATAGTGGATCACAAGCTAAATATGAGTCAACTGTGTAATGCTGTTGCAAAAAAGCCCAAAACCACACACACAGGAGTGTTGTAAGCAAGACACGAGAAGTAATTCTTCCACTATACTCCTCACTGATTAGATCTCAACTGGAGTACTGTGTCTAGTTCTGGGCGCCACATTTCAGCAAAGATGTGGACAAATTGGAGAAAGTTCAGAAAAGAGCAACAAAAATGATCAAAGGTGTAGAAAACATGGCCTATGGGGGAAGATGGAAAAAATTGGGCTTGTTTTGTCTGGAGAAGAGAAGACTGAGGGGGGATATGATAATTTTCCAGTACATAAAGGGTTGTTACAAGGAGATGGGAGGTATATTGTTCTCATTAATCTCTGTGGATAGGACAAGAAGTAATGGGTTTAAATTGCAGCAAGGAAGGTTTAGCTTGGACATGAAGAAAAACTTCCTGTCAGGGTAGTTAAGCACTGGAATAAATTGCCTAGGGAGGTTGTGGAATTTCTGTCATTGGAGGATTTTAAGAGCAGGTTAGATAAATACCTCTCAGGGATGATCTAGATAACACTTAATCCTGCTCTGAGTGCCTGGGACTAGATGACCTCTCCCTACCAGTCCTGTGATTCTATACTCACCTGAGTAAGGGCTTTAAGAGGAGTACCATAGTTCTGATAGTTATCAGCTTTTCATTAGCTGACATCCCAATCCCCAACTCTCTCTCATAGTAGGCTACAGGGTTTCCTTGTAACAAAGTGCCCTGATAAGCTTAAATGGTGCTTTGGAATGATAATCGTTTGGATATATTATTGTCATGTGCTGTTTTCTTAGACAACTTGTGCAAGTTTCCAAGTGCACATTTGTATGTGTTGTAAGGCATGAAGAGTTTTTATTTTTCAATTACCTCAGCAGTCAACCAAATAACTTCTTTCCTTGAAGGATACTGTTGCTATTTTAAAAAATGGGACCAGCAGTGATTAGAATGCAAACGTAAGGCATGGGCCAAACTGCATCCTGCACAACCCAGGATTAGTTTTTTTTTTTTTTTAAAGCATAATTTGGCCCAACCGATGACCTGCTACTTGAATTCTGGGAACAATTTGGTAGCATGAAAACAAATGGCTTATACATGTTATGTGGTCATCATTTCACACTAGGAGCCTTATTTTCAGGGACCAATTCCGCATGTATGATTGCATGCTACCATAGCTAGAGCACCTGAGGAGCACAGCCCTATGGTACACCAGGGATACATACCCCAGTTCAGGGAGTTTCCTTAGCTTCCCCCTTATACAGTAAAACTGCACCAGTTCTTCCACCTTTTGGCCTCTAGGTGTCCAGGAAATGGGAGGGGGATTTTGGCAACAGAGACTACTGTACTTTCCTCAGTATCACATTTGTTCCTCTTATGCAGCATTCAAGCTACTTATATAGTAATTTGGAATCGCAGACACTTTTACATGAAGGGACAATGCATTGTGGATCAAGGAGACAGCTGGTCTTCCCAAGTGGACTTAGATGGAAGGAGTCACATTCATTATGCAAAAAAACAGCTTGAAGAGTGACAGGTGAAGAGATGGAGATGAAACCTCTTGGACTCACACTGAAGAAAGGCAGGCATTAAATAGTTCTCTTCAGCACTCCAGCTCTTTAGGAGGTCCTTGAAATTGCTTCTTTATTGATTTTATAACACAAAAATAAGAGCATTTCATATTTTGTATTTCAAAATAGTCATCCAGTATGCTGGTTGGGTTTAAGTCACTAAGAAGAGCTAAATCTAACCCTCTGTTTTTGTGATAACATGTTAAATCCCCTGTGGATACTAGAAGGGGAAATAGAAACACTTAGTATTAAAGAATGATGCTAGGGGCTAGGTTAACACTGGGGGGAGGGGATGACACGCAAAACTTATGCCCACAGAAGTTTGGCCAAGACTTTGGAACTCAATGTTGGATGAAATAAGAATGACCATGCAGCATTCTAAACTAAATGCAAGCCTTATCTTAATCCTACTTCTCGTGCAATAGTACCCTCATATACTTCAGTACTCATCCCATAGATGTATCTGCATGTGCTTATACATAAATAGATGAAAATTGTTTCTTCAAAAAGTTGTGACCATCTCTAATAAGGAGGTTGATGTGTATTAAAAATTAAAGGTGTATTAAAAATTCAGCTCTAAATTTTATTAGTGTAGATATGTAGTAACTCCAAGTGGCATTATTCCTGACAAAGTAGTGTAAAATGTTGCAGGAATGTGCCACTGGGCTCAAATTTGGTGTTTGGTGACAAAACCGGTGTTCTTCTCATACTCCCCATTTGGGTACCTTCAGTACTCTAATCAGCACAGTTGGCATTATCAGGACACAGATCTGGAATAATGCTTTCAAATTGGAACAAATTGTATCAGCAGAGGTGTGTGGAGAAGGTGCCCCTTTCAGCTCTACATGTATATCCAGCCAGTGCAATTAGTCCCATATTCATAAGTAGTGCAGTGATTTATAAAGTTAAAAATAAACTAACCGTCATGAAATTTAGCTACAGGAAAGCACAAACATAGAAAGTACCAGTTCAGTGTTAGCTACATCAATGTGTGCTGATAATGGATAGCATATTTGTATACCTCAAAAATATTTAGTTCAACAATAGCATATTAGATGAATCATGGAATTGCTCAAAAATGCTATTCCTGGCAGGCTACACAGGAATATTATAGCCTTTGCAAACAATTGATGTGTTTTAATTACATTTTATTTATTCAACCAAACCCAGAAATAATTAAAATACATATTGTGTAAATAGTAATGCCACTTCACAACTAGGTGAATTTATAGAACCCAACTGTTCTTTGTATGAGAACAACTATGTGAGGCAAAAGAAATTGAAGTTACAATGTACTGGGCCAGATCCTCATTTGTTATAAACAGATAAAGCTCCAATAGACTTCAGGGGAGCTGTACTCAGTCATACCAGTTAAGGATCTAAACCCTGGAGTTTCTTCTTTCATCAGAGATCATGTTTCCCCACAATTGGAAGTAGCAAAAAATCCATTTCCTAAGCCCACAGATATCCCAAGATACTCAGGAGGCAAGTTGCGCTCATTTGTTGCTTCATGGCTCCCTCAAAGATGGTTCCGCCTTGACGCCTGTCTTTACCAGCTCCTACTGACCTTTAGACAAGGGAAGGGATCAAGCTAATGCAGAGAGGAGCATATTACTCTTTAGTTTGCAGAATTCCCTTGGGCAGATGCTGGGAGTGCAGGGAAATATGCACTTCAGTCTTTACTCTTTAGAAGCAGTCTTTTCTCATAAAGAGACTTTTCAATGCAATTTATTTTGTTCACTAACCAAAATGATGTCAAAAATCATGTGATGAGTCCTGAGGAAGTAATCAAGTACCCCAATATGCTAACTGGCTCTTTATTTTGCTTCAATAGGAAAATGAGACTGAAAAGTTCATTCTCATTTGGAGAGACTATTTTGCAAAGATGGTGTCCTCATTTCCTTTGGACAACTGTTCCCCACACCAGACTGCTATTCCTGGGGTTTAGTGATTAAAAACAAACTGTGTCCTAGGCAGAAGGCTGCCTGTGTGTGTCGGAAAGATAAGACGCTAATGGCAGGAAACCTCACAGAACAATTTTAGTTTGACTTTAGGGAAATAAAAGCTTGCCAGTCCTGTAAGTCCAGGTGTGCTTCGTATCAAAGATGTATCAGGGTGGATTATAGTTAATTCCCCCCTAAAAAAGAAGGGAGGGGAGTATTGTAGAAATGCTAAAGGTGAGATCATGTGTTTGCTGCCTCAATTCTTCAGAGTCAGTTTTGTATTACTATGAGAATTTAAGAGAGCAAATGGCATAGGCTTAAGATCCTTAATTCTGGGAAGTTTGCCCATTGAAACTCCCTGATGTAGAGGGGTGGTTAGATACCATGGTTATTACAGCTTCTGCCCTGTGTTTAGGTAGAATATATTGAGGAACATGAGCAATGACATTCATGTTTATGCCTGTGATTTTTGTGGGCTTGTCTATACGGCGGTGCAATGCACTCTAGAGGGGGTATGAATTCTAAAGTACACTATGCTGCACATTGACTGAAGTAAAGCCTGGTAGTGCCCTGTAAGTCTCACTGTAAACTGGTTTATCATTAAAGAGCCCCATGTTTATCATTGACTTTCTGGTTTTGCCCCATTGACCCAACATATGAGTAACCTAGATTACTGCTGTGTGGGTCTTTGTCTCCCCTTAGTGGCTGATAGGTTAATAAAGTCTGAGCTGCTGGGTGTGGGATTTACTCCTTCATCTCATCCAACAGAGGCTCAGGACAGAGTCAATTCTCAATGAAGTCAAGGGAAGTCTGCATTGCTGATACTGGGCCTTGCATGAGACTTAACAGGAAAGGTCACAAGTTCAAACTCAGAGGATAACCCTAGGTGAGGCAGTATCCAGAGAACCATCCCCATCTCTTTCATACCATCCTTAGATAGGTATTCAAAAATTAATAGAGAAAAATCCTGAGGGCTTGTGGGGGAGGTTTAGGTTGGATATTAGGAAAACTGTGGTGAAGCACTGGAATGGGTTACAAGGGAGGTGGTGGAATCTCCATCCTTAGAGGTCGTTAAGGTCAGGCTTGACAAAGCCCTGGCTGGGATGATTTAGTTGGGGACTGGTCCTGCTTTGAGCAGGGGGTTGGACTAGATGACCTCCTGAGGTCCCTTCCAACCCTGTGATTCTATGATTCAATGATAATGGTCATCGTGGGTGCGATGGGGAGAAGAGAATCCTTGACTTGTCATTTTGTCCTTTGCATCAGTGGATGATCTTTTCCCTTATAGACATAAATATGATCAAGAGGGAGAATAGTAGGGTAGCCGCCTTAGGTGCTCATCTTCATTAGAGAGTCTTCACTATGATGAACCATCCTTGTGCCTGTGTGTCCCCTGCTACAAGACTGATTTTAAATGTAGAGCTATTTTGATCAATGCCACTTGAAGATCAGACAGTCTATATTCAGCAGTGAGACCCTAAGATATATCAAGTGATAGTACACCCAGATGACATAACTATGGGTGATATTGGTTTAAGGAATTTTTAATACTAATTATATTTGTCCTCAAACATGAAACAGAGCAAGTAAAAAAAATGCAAATTGGTAAAAATGCAGGAGAAACAGGATACATTTATTCAGCTGGGTAAGATGTGCTGGCGTAAAGGGCTAAAACCTTAGGCCTGGTCCACACTAACCCCCCACTTCGAACTAAGATCACGTAGCTGAAGTTGCGTGAATAACGTAGCTGAAGTTGAAGTACCTTAGTTCGAACTTACCGCGGGTCCAGACACGGCAGGCAGGCTCCCCCGTCGACTCCGCGTACTCCTCTCGCAGAGCAGGAGTACCAGCGTCGACGGCGAGCACTTCCGGGATCGATCCCAGAAGATCAATTGCTTACCGCCGGACCCGGAGGTAAGTATAGACATACCCTTAAATTCATTGCAGACCAGGTATCTTCTTCTCAAAGCATCAGACAGCATATTCCCCTTTTCAGACTTGGTATTTATTATATTACCGTGTTGACACTAGCTTTATATTACACATACCTAATGGCAGGTGAGTATTCACTACTCACTGATCAAACTAATTTAAGTCACAACTATCAACAAAGGTTCCAATCCTGCAACTGATTCAGAGTGGATGGACCCCTGAACTCCAGCCCCAAAGAAACTAGTCACGGAAGTCTGTGGGGGTTTGTGCGTGCCCAGAGGTTTGCCCACAGAGTCAGTACCATATCAAGACCTTAAGGTGCAGTTTACACTGAAAAAGGACTCTGGTTCCAGAGTTAGTGTCTCTCAATGATTCCAAGATTAATTTACAAATAAAATACGTTAACAGCTAGCACTACAAGTTTCCTGTGGGAACGGAATCTCAAGGTATGTTCCTGTTCACTCATCATGATCCTAATCCTAAAACATATGCCTTGACACTTCAGTTATACATTTCTAATATGTCTCAGCTGAGTCAAGTTACTGCCAATGATGTGCAAACAGAAAATAGTTAAGTCTCAGGTTGAGTTTGCAGGCATAGCAGTTTGAAACAGCACCTGTATCACTATCAACTTAGCAAAATGGAGATGCTGGGAGTGCAAGGTGGCTTTGTGGGGTTCCATTTTTGCAAGGTTACTTTTAAGTCCACTTTAAAGGAAAATGCAAACATGAAGAAACTTTTATTTAAAAAAGGGGCAACTTTATTTGGTGATTAAAGAGGACAGGACTGCCATGTCACTTATTTGGGCAAATAACTAATTTTCTTTGGGCTAGATGATGACATGAAATCCCCTTACACCACTGTTCAGTCTCCTTGCATTTTGGATCTGGGCATATATGAGTGAGAGCTTTTCCCCTCTTGGAGTAGGTGGGTGGGGAGTGAGTGGGGATCAGCAGGGGAATAGTTACAGCCTCAGCACCACACCACTTGCTGAGATAATGCAGTAGAGGTTTAATTTCCTGTTAAGAAAGGGCAGAGTATAAACTGCATCAAACCCAGAGAGTAGCCCTACGAGGTACTCTACCTCAAAGATGGCCCTCAGACACAATTCCTCCTCCTCTTTCTCCTTGCTTCAGGGAGAGAATAACTGGTGTGAATAGCTACTGGGATATACTCGCAACATATTTTGCATTGACTGAACTGCATTACCCAGGCAGTTGGGTGTGCAGAGCCAAGATAATTGTCTTGCAGCCATGCCTTCTCATATATTAAACCCCATATAATATCAACAGTCTCATAATACAATATAGAGTTGGTTGGAAAGTGTCAATAACATAAAATTTTAATTCTACGTTAAAGTTTTGCAATAATTTTCATAATTCTTACTTCCATCCACCATTCCCTTCATTTTCCAACCAGGAACAGAAGTGGTGTGAAAATATTAAAAATGAAATATTTGATGAAATATCTAAAAATGATTGATAGCTCAGTAACTTTGAGATCATACTTTATGACTGTTCACATTCTTAGAAATCATGAATGAGGAATAATGGTCAAAAACGTAAGAATCCAGTTTTTCAGTCTGTTTCAAAAAGGATACAATCAGCTATGACAAACAAACAAAATCTGTGTTCTAAAATCATTTAATGTAATCTGGCATTGGAAAATCTGTATTAATGTGATCAAAACCAGTGCAATTAAATTTCAATATAAGGAATTGTATAGTGCACTTTCCTAAGCAATTCAAGTTAAATATCTGTACGTATCTCTGAATTATCCATATGTTATTTACCCAACAGCCATCATTCAGGTTTATCAGTGTTATTAATACTAAGAGGAGGCATTGTACTTCTTATACTGTTAAAGAGCATCTTTAGTTTCTGTTTGGTGGAAATATTAAACACCACACACAAGAAAACAGGATCATAACATAGGAAATGCAAGCTCCTGGTGTAGGTAGAAAAGGGAAACAAAGCTACAGGGTGAAAAGATCAATCAACAGCTTCATGAAAGTTATATGGATGAACAAGCTATATCTCCAACACAAAGGGACCATTATTACAATATGGAATCTCATTGAAAACAAGCAGCACCCTTCAAACAGCTCAATACTTGCCTTTGCCTCATGTTTGCCAAGCTATAAAAATTTAGTGCTGTTAATCTTTCCTCGTGTGTCAATCCCTCCTCCCACATGATAATTTTGTTGTTCATTCTCTGTTGCTCCAATTAGTAAATATCTTTCTGGTAATGCTACGGTCAAATTCATGCAATAATTAGGTGAAGTTACAGTCACACTATAGAGCAAATAGGGAAGCAATGATATCATTTTCGTCTCACCAAGTAATGTGTTTGAGTATGCACTAAAGCCACTGGGAGCAAGTAGCCTGTCTGGAGATCAGACCACTCATTAGATGCCTGAGTATGGATTTGGGTACCAGCTCACATTAGGCCTCCACATTTGATATGGGGACTGGGTATTTAGCCTCAAAACTGCCATATGAGGGGGTAGCAATAATGAAGAAACAGCCTGATATTCAGATATTGTTCCTGGGTCTTAATATTTGGATGATTTTTGAGACTCAAACATCATGCAAGTATTTACCTTTGTTTCTCCTCTACTTTCCCCTACAAGAGTCTTGAAACTCTGTCTCCATCCATAATGTACTGTCTTCTTTCTAGGGAGTGATCCATTATCTCTTCCCCTCATCCCCACAGGTGAATATTTGGTAGAAGGGCTATCCAGCTGGTCCCTCCTGTGACACTCTACACCCCATATTCACCATGGAGATATAATTATGTTTTGTACAAAGTATGCCCTGCGAGGTATCATTCAAAAAGTCTTAATTTGTTGAACATTAATATCCTGTTAAGTTGCATGTGCTATCATTGTATATAAAGGTTATGAAACTTTGCTATGTATGTGCCACTGAAACATGTTGAGAGGTTGGAAACACCCACAAGCAGGCTTTCAGGTACAACAATAAAAAGGCCAAACAATGTTGATGGCCTATTGAGGAAACACTCAAACTCACAAGAATTACTCCAGGAATTGGATACAATATAAGCTTCTCAGAGATAGCACTACACAATGGGGACTGTTTGACTCAGGTCACACCAAAAGATATTTCCAGCAAGTTGGAAGAAGATATAAAAGGGGGAAGTGACATCATGACTAGACCACACTCCCCACACAAGAGAACACCTGAGGAATAAATACTGAAGGGGGAGGAGGGGCGGCACTGGTCCCAGGCAAGAAAGAAGGAAGCCCAGTTCCAGGTTGCACCCCAGGGAGGGACCTGTCACACCTCCCACTCCTGTAAATTCAGATAGTGGCCCATCTCCTCCATCCTACATCTTTAGGGTGGTGATTAACCAGGGTAGAACTATTGCTCCCACAAATCCTGCAGTAAGTATCTCTTAGGCCTGGTCTACACTAACCCCCAAATTCGAACTAAGGTACGCAACTTCAGCTACGTGAATAACGTAGCTGAAGTCGACATACCTTAGTTCGAACTTACCGCGGTTCAGACGCGGTCCACACGCGGCAGGCAGGCTCCCCGTCGACTCCGCGGTACTCCTCTCGCCGAGCTGGAGTACCGCAGTCGACGGCGAGCGCTTCCGGGATCGATATATCGCGTCCAGACCAGACGCGATAAATCGAACCCGGAAGTTCGATTGCCAGCTGTCGAACTACCGCGGTAGTGTAGACCTGGCCTTAGGGTGCAAGTACACTGGCACCCACCCTAGCTATCTCATCCATTCTTCAGCATCAATGTACCATCACACTCTTCCTCTTTCCACATTGGCCTTTTAGAACTCTGGAGCTGAGATACTCAAGAGTGTACTAAGATAAAAGGAAGTCCTTATTTAAGCAGACTAGGCAAAGCTAGAGAATCACAACCAAACTAGGAGTCCACTTCTGACTCCTGAGGGCAGCAGACCCTGAACTGAGTGATTGGCAGCTTTAGTGTTGCCAAATATCACTGGACAGCACTGATTTTTGTACTATCTAGCAAAGTTATTCTTTGAGTCCATTCTTGCTGGTGTGCATTCAGGGACAAAGGATTCATGCAACACAGTGTCTAATGAAATGTCAAGCATTCAGAGGAATGAGGCAAATAGGAACACAGGAACGGATACTGGTTGAGACTAGCGATCCATCTAGTCCAGTATTCTAACAATGGTCAGCACAAACTACCTCAGGAAAAGGCAAGAAACCTTAATTTGTTCCCTTATGCAGACATATCCATGCTGTGATACAGCTGTCACTATTAAAATGTCTAGGAGGTAATGAACCTTCCTCCTACACCTTTGAAAGGTTCTAGAAGAAGAGGGGGTCTACTTGTTGAAGACTTGAGCCATCAACAGCTAGGCCATCCAAAACAGAGACTTCTTTGCCTCAGGGCTCTTACATTTTGGGGGGGTGGGGTGGGAGACGACAACTAATCAACTTAGCCAATACAATGAACTAGCACCCAGTTCAGAATGTTCAATCTTAACTTTTAGGGAGGATCAATAGAAGGGGATATTTTGCAAGTAGATTTCCCCCCCTCCCCCCCCCCCCCGTACTCCATACCTCATCTATTCACCCACAATAAGGACTGGACCAAATCTGCCCCACGTAACTAATTGTGTTCTGGAAATAAGATTTCTTTTTTTTTTTGCGCTAAAATGCAAAATCCTAAATTCTCGCAGCCTTGATCTGGTTATTCCACTGACACTTATGATGGGAATTTATCTCACTTTTCTCAGCTATGACCATTGACAGAACATAAATCTTAAACACTAATGGTTGAATCAGGGAAACTGGGGGGAAAAAGTGTATCGGTTGTTCATAGAGTTCATTCATGCATCAGATACCACAACAATGGGGTGATGTTACAAACCATGGGCCTAATCCTCTCCCCAGTGGAAGAAATATTAGGTTCTACATTAGCTTAGCCAAGCTAAGGAGGGACTTTGGCTTTAATGCTACATTTGCTTGCTTTTGAGAGTTTCATTCAAATCTTTATTTGCATCACTTTTTCCATAGTATAGTAGTTACTTTGTTACTTACTGCAAATCAAGACTATCTGTAAACTAAGGAAGATTCATAAATAAATATTTGAAAAGAGAACTGTTGGAATGAGATATTAGCTTCCTGCCAAAGAAACAAAAGAGCCAGCTACCAAATAAGTGTACTGTAGCATGCTATGCAATTTTTTCCACCCACTACAAATATGCAAAAAGGATAAGCTCTTGCTTCTAAGCCCTTACAATAGTCATTTCATAAATAAATAATGGTATCAAAAACTTGACACTGTGTTAAGGTGTAAGCTTGTGCAGCACAAAGACTGCATCATTTTTCCTTAGAATTATTGAATAAAAAGAACAAACCAAATGACTGCTTTTATTTCTTTGATCAGAGATATGGCACTGTGAGAAGTCTCAGTCAGGGGATTTTCCCCATCAATGGTATCTTTAAAGAATATAATTTTAAATGGTAATTTATTTTATAGCCATGGTAGTTAATTCTTTTATTATAGTCATTAGTGCAGTCTAGTTTTAGGAGAGTTTGCATATTGGCATACAGGAATGCAATGCTTGAAACTTTGCATCAATCAGAATGGTTATATAGACCCCTTAGTGTAGGTGTGCATCTGCATGGCAGTATCTTTTAGACTTTATTTTTTGTCTAGCACCCTGCAATGTTCCACATACGAGAAAGATGACATTAAAGAGTTCCGAATTCTGGATGTCATTCTGGGCACAAAAACAGAACTCTTGAAATGAGCTGAAACATGGACAATGAGTCCAAATAGCTCCTTTACTGTCTCTCATACAAAGATTACAGCAGTTGAGATTCTGATAAAAGACTGTGCATGCCTGCAGTAGAAACTGCCGGGGGGGGGGGGGGAGAGTGAGTGACATGAAGATGTGTGGGATGAAAAAAAAACAAATAAAACAAACCATCAGTTAGTATGATAACCCATTTTTTGTGATTTCAGATTGCTGGAAGAGATTTTAGAGGTGACTTAGTCAAAATTAGATCTTAGAATAATTCACTAAAACCTGAAGGAGCAGTTACTCCAATATGTAAACACTTTTAAGATGTTGTTTAACACAGAGGTCTGGGTCCCCCTGGGGGTTCTGCCAAGCATGGCTGGCATTAGACTCGCTAGGACCCAGGGCAGAAAGCCAAAGGCCCGCTATGTGAGACTGCAACCCAGGGCCCAGAGCCCCACCATTTGGGGCTGAAGCAGAAACCTGAGGAGCTTAGCTTCACGGGCCCCCTCTGGTGTGGAGTCCTGAGCAACTGCCCTGCTTGCTACCCCCTAATGCCGACCTTGGCTTAAACCCCTGGTTTAAGGGATCTGCTGCCTGCATGAGTTCAGAGTCTTAGCTAGTTACTCTAGTGACAAAATACATTTTTACTGCATTGTTTTTAACAAAGACACTGCTGTTAGACCTACAGAATCAACCCAGGTTTCAGTGAGCTGGATTATGTGCCTTTTAAATCAAAAAAGTTTAATTCCAAATCAGGTTGAATCATACTTCAAATTCTCCTTGTCAGGTTTAGCAATAAACAACCCACTGAGAAGAATCAGGGAGGCAGTTCTTACCTCTCTGAGCTACTGGACCAAGTTCTTCTTTCATGTACAAAGGTACATTTATTTATATTGAGGAGCACCTGGGAGCCTTAGTCATGGCCCAGGATCCCATTGTGCTAGGCACTGTACAAGTCCAGAAGAGAAGAGGGACAATCCCTTATACTGGGTCAAACGTGATAGCCCTAGCCCAGTCATCCCTCGGACCCGATGCGAGTTTTGCCTGAATAAGGACCACAAGACTTAGAAGTTGCAGCCATGTAATGGAGACCAGAATTTGTTCCTCTCTCTCTCAGTCAAACAGCACCACATCGGTTCATATTCATAACCTTAAGAGGCTAGAAACAATGGGCAAAATTAATCCCTGGGGATACAAGTAAATGGAATTTAAAATGCTGCATGAGCTGGTGGGGCCATCAGAGACATTCTGGTGAAGTGTGACAAGCATGTACTAACAGTCCCCATGACACTATGTGGAAGATCAGGGAAGGAAAGTCACCCAAAAGTATTGAAGAGATTTCTATCCAGTTCCCAGGAGGTGCAGTAACAAGGCTGACCATACAAGAAAGAAGATAGATATGACCCTGCCTAACACAGCTGACTGTAGTGTTAGAGTATTGAAGAGTGCTTAAGTTACTTAAGAGCACAATTCAATGGAACGTATGCTCCTAAGTCATGCAGCTTGGTTTTGGGGGGGGGGGGAAATCTCCTTAAAGCATTCTTGTGCTGAACGTAAAACTGCAGTATATAAAAAAGTGTCATTTTAACATTTATCATGCTAAAAGTCTGTAGATGTTCAATGAAATGACTGCTGTATCATGATGATCATTTACAACTGAAAAAGTAAGAGGGGTAACTACTGCTTTGAGGAATGGTACCATGCACAGTCCAAAACCCATCCCATATATAGTTTCACTTTTATACCTCCCTTGATTAGGCCTCTATGTATATCTGGCTCACACCAGCATTTTCTCTTTTCTACTGCAACCCTCAAGCTAGCCCATTGTGATGGTTCCACCTTTTCAGTTATACCCAAATGTTCCAGACACTGGAGGTCCTTCTCCATTTGGGGCCCTTTGCAGTGCTGGAACTGCATTTGGAGAGGTCTACCAGCATATTGGGGGTGGGGGTGGGGGAAGCTATCCCATGCCTTCAAACAAGTCAGGAAATCTTTTCTTAATTTCCTCTACTGTGAAGA
This sequence comes from Emys orbicularis, assembly GCF_028017835.1. Taxonomy (NCBI): domain Eukaryota; kingdom Metazoa; phylum Chordata; order Testudines; family Emydidae; genus Emys; species Emys orbicularis. The sequence goes on along the minus strand of NC_088693.1, from coordinate 15,006,305 downwards.
GGTCTTTTTGTAGATTCCACTGCCATTAAGCTTTATCAAAGTTTAGTGAGTTTAAAGCTGCCAGTCCCAATACTGGCTGGTGTGTTCATTACGTAAGTAACCCTTCTGCCAAGTGGAGTCATCAGCAACATAAGCCAGGTTAAATGTCCAGGGGTTTCACTTAACAGAAAGTAGAACCTTTTGCAACCCAACACCATCCCAGGTGCCTCTATGAGGCAATACTTCCCCTCTGGCAAGCCCTGAGTCTGTATAGGGGTAGGGGGAAACTTTAAAAAGGGGACCCAACATTAATTTGGGGAAACAATTCAAAAGCATGTGACCACAGGCAAACACCCCCTCCCACAGCCTGTTGGGGGAGTGTCCTTTGCCTCAGAGTCTTACCTTGCAGTGTGAAAGTCCAAACAAACAAATGTCCTTTAACACACCACTCCCCTCTCTGGCACCCCTGGGTTGGTGAAGACAGTTCAGAGGTGTGCTCATGGGGGGTGGGAAGAGAGGGGGAAGGGTTGAGCAATGCCTCTGCTGCCTGTACAACTGGCTCAGTTGCTGCTGTCACTGTCGCCCTCCCTCAGCTGCTACCGCAGTCCATCTCTGCTGTCACCGCTGGCCACTGCTGCAATGTCACATTCAGACGCTCCGCCCCTTAACCCAGCTCTCAGTCATTTGAGCAGGCAGAGGGGAACCTCACTGCCAGTGCAGTTTGTGTTGCCTTTCACTGTTTCCACACTAGGTTTGGGGCTTAGCCCCTTGACCTGCTCAGCAGTGGGAGATTCCTAGACTCCCCTAACTGGAAACAAGGATTCTTCAGTCGAATCAGCTTTGTCATTAAACACTGGAGAGGGGCAGGTCATAGGATGTCTAGGACTACTTAGGCAGAGTCCCCACCCACTTATCTTGACTGGGATTTCTCATCCCTACCCCCTGCTTAGCAGTGAGGTTCAGCGGAGGGTGAAGCTCAATCAGGGCAGGCTAATCACAGTTCTGCTGCCCTTTAGGTCATCCAATACAGATAACATTTCATGATCCTTGAATTCAAATACTAGAGTGATTTGTAACCCAAACTAGCTAAAATTGATCATTCTGACAAAGCAATATCATGCTGTGCATGTAGGCAGAGTAAGCATGTCTATCCAAACACAGTCAGCTCCTGAAGTCTTCCCCCAAGTGCAGCATTAGGTGTCAAGGGAGAGCTCACTCTAGTTTTCTATATGTAATTGGGGTCTGAATGACTTTTTCCTTGTACCTGCATTTAACATTACATTTCCCCACTCGGCAGAGTGGATGCCCTCAATATCACCTGTATCAGCAAGACTAACAGGATGTTGTGTCATAGTAATGGACTAGACTTTTCCTAGCTTCTATCTCAGGAATGCAGTTTACTTGTGCCCTGGTGTCTTGTTAAGATAACGATGAAACATATGTAACTATGCTTTCTCTCATTCTGTACTGTAAGCCAAAAAGAAAGCTACACCCTTGTGAAACACCTCTTCGGAGGTGTTCCGCTGCATGCACTGTATGCCCTCTACTTTTCTGTTTGCAATGCTCATGCAAAATGGTTTGCTTTGTGGCACTTCATGCATATCTCCTCCCCCACTGGTGGACATTCCTCTTGTTGTGAATTGTAGTATGCAAATCTGTTGCAGATATTTGCTATATGCTTCTCTTTTAAAGTTGCACAAGGCTGGTGCTCTGCTGTTGCACCCTGATCTTGTTATGTGCATGTCTGATTGCTAGTTGTATCTGTTTTGTCATACGCACAGAGACTAGTAATCGTGAGTACTTTCATTAGCTCTGTGGATGTCTTGTGTGCTGTGGCTAGCCTAATGGCTTTTTTTAGTGTTAAGAAATTATTGGAGGACAACTTACTCCTTATCCTTCAGCACATCACCCCCCTTAGTGAAAGTACAGTCTTTTCAGCTGTAGCTAGGTTACCCACTCAGTCATTGCCATAGGTCACTGATTTCTCACAGTGAATTTCTTTGTATGGAGGGGTTTCTTTGGAAAGCAATAGGCCTCAAATAATTCAAACAGCCTGTCTGAATTTTTCCCCTCACTGCTTCAGTGATCTTGCCACTTGAGATCCATGCCTTTTTGCCCAATACAGATTAGAAAATGAGAGCTTTTTGTGCTGTAGGCCACTTATCTGCCTCCAAAGATCAGCTCCATTAACTCCTTCCACCTAGTCCAGTTCTCTACAATACTTCCAGTTTCAAAGTCCATAAGTAATATTTTGCCTTCTTTTGCATGAATGCCATAGTTAGTTTTTACTTCTGACACCATGTATTGTCTTCATTTCAACTACTCCCAGGAATGGAGCTCCACCCAGGCCAATGGAAAACTATACAGGGTTTTGTTTGCAAGCTCTTCAAATATATATTCTGCTCTCAGCAACCCAGATCTGCACACAAAACACAGATCCATGGTCTCAGAATCACTTCATGTGCCTTTCTTGAACAACCAGTGCACCAGTTATCTGCATGGATACAATACACCTACTACTGCATGCAATTACTGCATATGGGGTGAAATCTTCACCTCATTGATGTTAATTGATTAATTCCCATTGATTTCAATGGGGTAGCCAGGATTTCAACCCAAATCTTTCAGCCAACAGATGGAAAGCCCTTAATGCAACATAGCCAGGACAGTTTGCTATGCAAGGAAGTCCTGAGTACAGTTCATTTGTGAAGTACTTTTGTTCATAATTAAGCCACATTCTCCTGCAGTAAGAAGAAATTTAAGGTGTCACTTCCTATTTCAAACCTGAAAGTGTCATCTGACAACTTTTGGAATTTAACAGGCTGTGCTATAAATGCCATTTCATTGATTAATTCTATTCTGTGATGCCAAGAACATTAATCTTCAGATGCTCTGTTCCCATCACTGTTGCATTGAAAACAGTTACATATTAAGAACATAGCAAACTCCACAATGAGTAAAATAGCGATTGGAAAAAAAGGTTACATGACTTTTCAAATAAGCAGCTTATCTGTCATTTTGTTAATGCTGCAGTCCTGAAAGTTTTCAGATGAAAATAAAAAATGGAAATAGTGTTTGCCTAGATTTGACCATAGTGAATAATTATAGATTCCAGCCATATAAAATAAATGATCATACACAACCTGAAGGGAAAAGTCATGGCAAACTGCTTCAGCATCAAGCAAAAAAGACAACTGTCAGAAAAATAAATATTACAGCCATCCTTACTGATGAGTTCTTAAGGAATTAAAAACATTGATTTAGATATGGGAGCAGTGGACAGGAATTCATTAAGAAGCATAAAATATGGTATAACTATGAAAATCAAGGCAGTTGGCAAACAAAGGGACAAAAAAATGCAAGCCCATCTCAAAGAGGCAGTGAAGACTGAGCTACAATGAAATACAGCTACTGTAGCAATAAGGCATAACAGCGCATCTTCAGTATGATACAAGAGAAGGAAAGGGCACTACTCAGTTTATATAGGGAACAGCAAAGGAATAAAAGCATTTATTATATTGATAGTTCATAAAACTAAAGAAATATTCCATCTTGCATCTGTAAGTGGAGGACTGACAATGTGGGATATGCATTAGTGAACACATCTGGATTTTTCCTCATTACATTCCTCAAGTGAATCCATCTCAACTCAAAAAATGGTACTATTTTCACATTCAGAAGTGAGATGAAAGTGTCTCCCCAGTGATTTGTATCGGAGGATTACAGCTATACAAATTCATAATAAATGCCCTAATTTTAGAGCGATGTGAGGAGTGATAGTCTTATTACCTGTAATACAAATAAATATTACCAGCCATGATTGTCAGTTTCACAACAGGTGGAAATTAAAGGCCCCTGTTCTCTCACCCTGACCCAAGTTGAGCAGTACCATACTCCGTAAGTAGCCCCATTTGAATCGATAAAACAATTCTCTGGCTCTGTACTTCTATAGATCTGGGCCTGCACTTGGAAGGAGTCCAAGCTCTGTCAAAGTGTGAATCCTTTTTCCTCTAGAGAACTAGTTTAAATAAAGTGGGTGAAATCCTGGCCCTAATCCAGTTAGTGATAGAACTCCCATTGACTGCAATAGGGCCAAGATTTTACCTGATATTGCTAACAAGGAGGCTAGCTGAAGCAAAGAGGCCTCCAACCTAGTTACCAATGCCCTGTTGAAATCTGCCTTATAGCTAACTGCTGCCCCATCCCATAGGGAAACACAGAGATACCTCTTGGTGGTGCCAGAAGGAAGAAGTCATTCATGAGAACATCTAGCACAGAGACTGCATAGGGTGTTGTACCAAGCTTTAGCTTGCACATTGATCTATTCCAGTGGCTCTCAAACTTTTTTTACTGGTGACCCCTTTCACATAGCAAGTCTCTGAGTGCGACCCCCCCTTATAAATTAAAAACACTTTTTAAAATATATGAACGCCATTATAAATACTGGTGTCAAAGCAGGGTTTGGGGTGGAGGTTGACAGCTCACGACCCCCCTGTATAAGAATCTCGTGACCCCCTGAGGGGTCCTGACCCCCAGTTTGAGAACCCCTGATCTATTCCATCATCTATTGGGACTGGGTACCTTGTTTTTCTTGCTAATCATCAAGCAGTTCGCACCATAATTGAAAATTGAAAAATAAAGATAAGGCTCAAGCCACAAAATTCAGATCCCAATTTAGACTTTAAACATCCCAAAGTTCAAGGGTGTTAAGAACCAGTTTTGGGGATTAGCTCATTATAAAGACTGGGACTAGGGTGACCAGATAGCAAGTGTGAAAAATCGGGACAGGGGGCGGGAGGTTATAGGCGCCTATATAAGACAAAAGTCCAGAATATCAGGACTGTCCCTATAAAATCGGAACATCTGGTCACCCTAACTGGGACCATCAGCAAGTTTTGGTTTTGGTTTTTTTAAATAGAAACACACAGGATAACTCAAAGTTCAGGAAATTCATACTAGAGCTGATTCCATCCTACTCTACACAATGTTCTCAATTGTATGACACCAATAAAAAGGCAAATATTTTAGTTCCCAGCCAACAGGAGCTGTGGGGGCAATGCTTGGGGCTGGGGCAGTGTGCAGAGCCCCCTGACTGCCTCTATGCATAGGAGCCAGAGGGGGACATATCGCTGCTTCTGGAGTGCCAGAGCAGGGCAAGTGGCAGACCCTGCTCCCCGGCGGGAGCTCGAGGGCCAGATTAAAATGTCTGGAGGGCCGGATGCGGCCCCCAGGCTGTAGTTTGCCCACCCTTGTGTTACAGTATTCTGAACAATGAATAGAGCAACAGTAGTAGTGCCTGATGTTGTTTAATACAGTTGTTCCTTTGTAGGTTATATTGTACACCATGAATTCTATATAATGGTGACATTTTATTTTATTGAAACAGGTCTACAAAATTAACAATGTGTTTGCAAGATTGAGACCGGGAGATGACATTCTTTCAATTTATGGTTTTAAAAATTATTGTTCTGGAAGGTTTATTTTGCTAGGACCTCTGTATGCAGAGGAACTGCAGGATGGACCCTTAATCTAGGATACTTATTAAATGCAGAGCAAAAAAACAAAATGGGATTCAGGACATGTGTGCTGAGGTAGAAGAGCCATTTATTTAGTAAGGTAGATACCTATAGGTCAGGGGTCGGCAATGTTTGGCACGCGGCTCGCCAGGGTAAGCACCCTGGCGGGCCGGGCCAGTTTATTTACCCGCTGACATGGCAGGTTCGGCCGATCGTGGCCCCCACTGGCCGCGGTTCGCCGTCCCGGGCCAATGGGGGCGGCGGGAAGCCGCGGCCAGCACATCCCTCGCCCGCACCGCTTTCGCTGCTCCCATTGGCCCGGGACGGCAAACCGCGGCGAGTGGGGGCCGCGATCGGCCGAACCTGCCGCGTCAGCGGGTAAATAAACTGGCCCGGCCCGCCAGGGTGCTTACCCTGGCGAGCCACGTGCCAAACATTGCCGACCCCTGACCTATAGGTGGCCAAAATTTTCCCAAAGAACAGTGACTATTTCCCATCAATTAGAAAAAAAAAACTGTTCTATTTGTACTATTGTATTATTTAGTCCAAGTGTTTTGATAAGACTGAAATGAAATATTTTGCAGAATTTTCATCCCATGTGAAATTCTTTCCCACTCTGCACTATGGTTACTTTAAAAAGTGTTTTGCCTCTCAGTATTGTTATACATGCTCTAAATAGTTACTTGGGGCTAGATTGCCTCTTAGGCCTGGTCTACACTAGGAGTTTATGTCGAATTTAGCACCGTTACATCGAATTAACTCTGCACCCGTCCACACCACGAAGCTATTTAGTTCGACATAGAGGTCTCTTAAATTCGACTTCTGTACTCCTCCCCAACGAGGGGAGTAGCGCTAAATTCGACATGGCCATGTCGAATTAGGCTAGGTGTGGATGGAAATCGACGGTAATAGCTCCGGGAGCTATCCCACAGTGCACCACTCTGTTGACGCTCTGGACAGCAGTCCGAGCTCGGATGCTCTGACCAGCCACACAGGAAAAGCCCCGGGAAAATTTGAATTCCTTTTCCTGTCTGGGCAGTTTGAATCTCATTTCCTGTTTGGACATCGTGGCGAGCTCAGCAGCACTGGCAACGATGCAGAGCTCTCCAGCAGAGATGGCCATGCAATCTCAGAATAGAAAGAGGGCCCCAGCATGGACTGATTGGGAAGTCTTGGATCTGATCGCTGTGTGGGGCGATGAGTCCGTGCTTTCCGAACTGCGATCGAAAAGACGGAATGCAAAGATCTACGAGAAGATCTCTAAAGCCATGGCAGAGAGAGGATACAGCCGGGATGCAACGCAGTGCCGCGTGAAAATCAAGGAGCTGAGACAAGGCTACCAGAAGACCAAAGAGGCAAACGGACGCTCCGGATCCCAGCCCCAGACATCCCGTTTCTACGAGGCACTGCATTCCATCCTAGGTGCAGCCGCCACCACTACCCCACCACTGACCGTGGACTCTGAGGATGGGATATTGTCGACGGCCGCTTCCTCGGACATGTTAGTGGACGGGGAAGATGAGGAAGGAGATGAGGAGGACGAGGCAGTCGACAGCGCTTACAACGCTGAGTTCCCCGACAGCCAGGATCTCTTCATCACCCTTACAGAGATCCCCTACCAACCGTCCCCAGGCGTTAACCCGGACACAGAATCAGGGGAAGGATCAGTCAGTAAGTGTTTTAAACATGTAAACATTTATTTTTAACAGAACAGGAATATTAACAATATTAACAATGGGTTTTTCATGATTAGTGTGCCCTAGGCGCTGAACGTTTCAGTCCTTGGTAGTGCAACTACTGGAAAAAAAAATCTAACAATGTCCGGTTTAGCATGATTATTTTGCCCTAGGCGCTCTACTGTTTAGTCCCTGCCAGTGCAGATTCAGTAAAATGCGGTCTATATGTCCGGGGATAGAGCAGAAATCCTCCTGGGACATCTCCACGAAGCTCTCCTGGAGGTAATTGGAAAGCCTTTGCATCAGGTTCCTGGGGAGAGCGGCCTTATTGGGTCCTCCGTGGTAGGAAACGTTTCCGCGCCAGGAGACAAGCAAGTACTCGGGTATCATTGCCTTGCAGAGCATGGCGGCATACGGCCCTGGTCTTTGCAGGCTTTCCCGAAGCATCCGTTCTTTCTCCGTCTCTGAAATCCTCATCAGAGTGATGTCGCTCATGGTGACCTGCTTTGAATTAGGTAGGGGAATGTTAGTATTGGGACTGCTTGCCTGTTCCTTTACAAAACTTTAACCGGCGGTTTACAGCCACGCGGTGGAGGCGGGAGAGGAGCAGCATACAGGGATCTTTCCCTGGGACAGCCGCGAGGGGGTGGGACAGGGGCAGAGTTCATGCTTGCCGGATTGCTGGCAGCAGGGACTGGCATTGCTTTGAACGTGAAAGGAGGCCAGTGCTATTATTAAAGTTTTAAGCAGCCACAAGTCTACGGCTTACCATGTCAGCCTGTTACCCAAATTCCGCTGTCCTGTCCCGCTTGTCTGATCTGCACTGCAAGACCCCAGGCACTGAATGCGAAGGCCGAAAATTCGACCTTGTCCTGAGTGCGCATGTGATAGGTGCTGTGCATGGTCTTGTTCACAGAGAAAGACTATGTTCTTTGTTCACAACAAAATTTATCTTTCTGAGGAATTCACTCCCTTTTTCCCATCCCACAGCTGCGATGGTCTCCCGACCTACCCTGGCATCACACTCCCAGAGGCTAGCGCAGATTAGGCGTAGGAAGAAGAGGACACGGGAGGACATGTTCTCGGAACTTATGGGCTGCTCCCGAGCCCAGGCAGCCCAGCAGACCCAGTGGAGGGAGAACTTGTCCCAAATCCACCGATCACACATGGAACGGGAGGAGAGGTGGCGGCAGGAAGACCAGCAGGCGACTCAAACGCTGCTTGGACTAATGAGGGAGCAAACGGACATGCTCCGGCGCCTTGTGGATGTTCTGCAGGACCGGAGGCAGGAGGACAGAGCCCCGCTGCAGTCTCTCTAACCGCCCTCCCCCGCCACCAGGGCCGGCTCCAGGCACCAGGCAACCAAGCTGGTGCTTGGGGCGGCACCTGGAGGGGGGCGGCGCGGCGCTCGGGCCGCCGGGGAGAGCGGGGCCACAGCCGGGCTCGCCGCCCTCCCCCCGGCGCTCTGGCCGCCCTCCCCCCCCGCGCTCTCCCCCCCGGCTGCCGGGGGGAGAGCGGTGAGCCCCTGCCGGGGCTCGCCGCCCTGCGCTCTGGCCGCTGGGGGGAGAGCCGAGCCCCAGCCGGGGCTCGCCGCCCTCTCGCCGCCCTGCCCCCGGCGCTCTGGCCGCCGGGGGGGGGGGGAGAGCGCCACCCTCGCCCCGGGGCTCCAGCCGCCCTCCCCCCGGCGGGAGAGCGGAGCCCCCGCCGGGGCTCGCCGCCCCCCCCCCCCGGCTCCGGCCGCCCCCCCCCCCCCCCCCCGCGGTTCATGCTTGCCGGATTGCTGGGGCGGCAAAAAAGCCAGAGCCAGCCCTGCCCGCCACAAAGTCCCATACCCCCCTCACCCAAAGTCCCAAGAAGGAGGGGCGGCAGAGTCCGTGAAAACTCTCACTCCACCCCTGCAGACTGCTCAAGTACCAGAAGGCTCTCATTCCCCAAAATTTGATAAGTCCTTTCCTTCCCGCCTCACCCAAGCCCCAGTCCCAGTTTCATCCCCCAGTTTCATGTGTGGTTGCTAATAAAAAATACGTTTCTGTTAATTACTGTTTCCATCATGTTCTTTTAGAGGAGAGTCTGTTTGAAGGGGGGGAAGGGGGGTGGTAATTGGACAGGACAGTCACCTTTACCAGGGTACAGACGTGGGGGCAGGTTCAGCAGCAGGGCACACACACATTGCAGTCACTAGTTACCCTGGTCAGTCTGGGAGGTGGTTTTCATGTTCTGTGGGGGGGGGCCTATGTGACTTTGTTGCGGGGGAGGGCGGTTAGAGATCTTATGCAGCAGTCCTTATCCTGGATCACAGAGCCACGCAGCAGGGGATCTGTAACCGTCCTCCCCCTGCCACAAAGTCACATAGCCCCCACACACAATGTGACTTTGTGGCAGGGGGAGGACGGTTACAGATCCCCTGCTGCGTGGCTCTGTGATCCAGGACAAGGACCGCTGCATAAGATCTGTAACCGCCCTCCCCCGCCACAAAGTCACATAGCCCACACACACAGAGTCCCGAACAGGAGAGGTGGCAGGCTCTGTTGAAACAACCAGTCCACCAGTGCGGAGCCTGTCATTCCTGGAGTTTAGAAGCGTCCTTTGCATCACTACACTACACCCGCTCCCCACCACAGTCTGCGTCCCAGGTTCAACACTTTCCCGCGAAAACAGTAATAAAGAAAACGGTGTTCATTAACAAATTTGAAGTGATTTTATTTTTAAACGTGTGTTGGAAGGGGGGAACGGGGTGAACGGGGTATGTAACTGGAGAGGATAGTGAACATTTACTGGGTAAAGAAACGGGGGCAGGTTCAGCTTCTCTGTAAACAAACTTAATAGTCACAGGCTACCCTGCTCACTGAGGAACCTAGCTTTCAAAGCCTCCCGGATGCACAGCGCGTCCCACTGGGCTCTTCTAATCGCCCGGCTGTCGGGCTCGGCGTAATCAGCAGCCAGGCTATTTGCCTCAACCTCCCACCCCGCCATAAAGGTCTCCCCCTTGCTCTCACACAGATTGTGGAGCACACAGCAAGCTGCAATAACAATGGGGATATTGGTTTCGCTGAGATCAGAGCGAGTCAGTAAGGTTCTCCATCTCCCCTTGAGACGTCCAAAAGCACACTCCACCACCATTCTGCACTTGCTCAGCCGGTAGTTGAAGAGTTCTTTTTCAGCGTCCAGGGCGCCTGTATAGGGCTTCATGAGCCAGGGCATTAGCGGGTAGGCTGGGTCCCCGAGGATGACTATAGGCATCTCCACATCCCCAAGAGCTATTTTGTGGTCTGGGAAGTAAATACCTTCCTGCAGCCGTCTAAACAGACCAGAGTTCCTGAAAACGCGAGCATCATGAACCTTGCCCGGCCATCCGACATTGATGTTTGTAAAACGTCCCCTATGGTCCACCCGTGCTTGCAGCACCATTGAAAAGTAGCCCCTTCGGTTAATGTACTGGCTGGCCTGGTGGTCCAGTCCCAGGATAGGGATGGGAGTTCCATCTATAGCCCCACCGCAGTTTGGGAATCCCATCGCGGCGAAGCCATCTATGATGACCTCCACGTTTCCCAGGGTCACTACCTTTGAGAGCAGTAGCTCAACGATTGCGTTGGCTACTTGCATCACAAAAACCCCCACGGTAGATTTGCCCACGCCAAAGTGGTTCGCGACTGACCGGTAGCTGTCTGGCGTTGCAAGCTTCCAGAGGGCTATGGCCACTTGCTTCTGGACACCCAGGGCTGCTCGCATCCGGGTGTCCTTGCGCTTCAGGGCAGGGGACAGCAACTCACAAAGTTCCAGGAAAGTCCCCTTCCACATGCGAAAGTTTCGCAGCCACTGTGATTCATCCCAGACCTGCAGCACTATGCGGTCCCACCAGTCCGTGCTTGTTTCCCGGGCCCAGAATCGCCGTTCCACAACATCAACATGACCCATTGCCACCACGATGTCCTCGGCGCGGGGTCCCGTGCTTTGTGACAGGTCTGTGCCACTCTCAGACTTCAGGTCCTCACCGTGCTGCCGTAGCCTCCTCGCCCGATTTCTCAGCATCTGCCTCTGGGAAAGGTGGATGATAAGGTGCGAGGTGTTGACAACGGCCATAACTGCAGCGATGGTCGCAGCGGGCTCCATGCTCGCAGTGCTGTGGCGTCCGCGCTGTCACTGACCAGAAAAGTGCGCGAACTGATTTCCCGCTGGCGCTTTCAGGGAGGGAGGGCGGGACTGACGGTTGGATGACGACAGTTACCCAAAACCACCCTCGACACATTTTTTTCCCCAGAAGGCATTGGGGGCTCGACCCAGAATTCCAATGGGCAGCGGGGACTGCGGGAACTGTGGGATAGCTGCCCACAGTGCACCGCTTCCAATGTCGACGCTTGCCCCGTTAGTGTGGACTCACAAAGTCGAATTACTGTCCTTAGTGTGGACACACACGTTCGACTTTGTAATATCGATTCCACATATTCGATTTAAGTAAAATTGAACTACTCTCGTAGTGTAGACATACCCTTAGACTACATACTGACCCACTTGCATCCCTGCATGGGTTGATTACTTATTTCCCACTCACTCATAGTAGGTGGAAAGAGTAAGAAGTGGGGAGCCTTGTTTAAACCTCCACACACAACTGGGTCAAATGGGGATGTAATTTTCTGCTGGCATAGCCACCAACAGTTTAGTAACCCTCTGAAACAAGATGGGCACAGGGAAGGAATTCTGAGTCAGGCGTTTGGGATGATTTTAGAATATCAACATGGTTAAATGTTTCACTGCTAAGACATCATCTCTGGGACAGAGTCTCAGTATAATCAGCATAGCGCCATTGACTTCACCAGCTAAGCATCTGCCCCATCCAATATGGCCAGATGAATAATTTCCATTGCCTATTTCCTGCAAATAAGGCTGCAAGTTTTGAATATCCGAACAACTGAATGCAATTATTTAGACAATTGAGTGGTTTGCTAGTGTGTTCAATATTAGTGTGATGTATTACAGAGTTCATGCCACTTAAAATATTTTCTGAACTTACGACATTTAGTCCAGAAGTGACATCATTCCACATGATAAAGTTCACCATTTCATGGCTGAATTGAGAATTCAGGCTAGTTTATATAACTAAGTCTACATCCTCCATGTTTGAAGATACCAGATCAAAGGTTAACCAGTCCAACCCATCTCTAATAATTAGTGAGTAGGAATTTTGCAGGACATTATATCAGTCCAGCATTTCAATACTCAACTCTATGGATGGGTGTCTTTTCCTTCTTTACCTACTTCTCATTTGTATTTCTTCCACCTTTACACTGCATGAGCAGGTTACTATATTTATTAGGCACCATCAATACATTACAACATTGTTCTAAGTGAAGTGTACTGTTAAGTATTACCTGGGTGAGTAATTTAATGGGATAGTGACAGACATTGTTAAGGTGTCTGACCTAATGATTTATGGGAGAAGTTACATTTGAAGACTCATTGATTTTGGTAACTGTGCCATGAACAATAATTGAACAATTTGTCCATTTTTTCATTGCCTTAAAAAAAGGTCTCTCCCTCTGCCCCCTCCCATTACGTTAATCACAGAAGGGCTTCTTTCAAAGCCCATTGACATTAGAAAGGGTTTGTAGGTCATGACATTAACAAAGTTTAGAATAACGTGAAGAGCACAGTTCAGAAGTTGCATGTATCCTGATATGTGCCAGTTAGCCTGTTCTGCAACACGGAACCTTAAAAAAAAAAATGATAAAATGCAGTGATTATAGTAATCTAGTTTAAATGACAGGTTTCAGAGTAGCAGCCGTGTTAGTCTGTATCCGCAAAAATAACAGGAGTACTTGTGGCACCTTAGAGACTAACAAATTTATTAGAGCATAAGCTTTCGTGGGCTACAACCCACTTCTTCGGATGCATATATATGCTATGCATCCGAAGAAGTGGGTTGTAGCCCACGAAAGCTTATGCTCTAATAAATTTGTTAGTCTCTAAGGTGCCACAAGTACTCCTGTTATTTTTCTAGTTTAAATGATTGGTGATATTTGTGCTTTGACACCCTGGTGACACTTCAAGTGAAAGGAGGACAAGCTGCGCAAAAAAAAAAAAAAAGAAAAAAAATATAGCAGTACAGCAGTGTCACCCTGTACTGTGCTTTCCTGTACTGCTAGAACAATAGAAAAGTAGGTGTATGTGGGGAAAGGGAGCACTTTCCTTGGGACTTACGTTAAATTGAGTAACTAGCAGGCAATAATATATGATAAAAAGTCCTATTGTCACAACCGAATGGCCCCCTCCCTAAGGGGGTCCCCTGGGGAGGCAGATCAGCATTGTACGTTGCTAACATTGTTGCAGGTATTGCAAGGTATTTCGGGAAGGGTTAAAGAGGTGAGTGTGGAGTGAAAGGTTCCTTTGCAGGTTGCAAGAGGCCGAAGGGAGGAGGGGGGAGAAATGGATTAACTCGACGCTCCAGCTAGCTCTACCTAAGGCCACTGCACACAACCGACCCTCGGCTACCTGCCAAGAAAGACAGGAGCCTAAATTCCAACCCCAATCAGCCGTAAAAAAAAAACCACCTAAGCTAAGCAGGACTGCAGAGGCTGCAAAAACAAGTAAAACGGCAAAAGCCAACAAAAAACAAACAAACAAAGTCTTGTGTCCCTGAAGCTGGTGTGTTTTGGGAAAGCTAAAAAAGCCGCAAAAAGCCAGTTTAAACTAAAACAAACCACAGGGGATAGAGGTCCCTGAACAAAACACCCCCCAAAAAACCCCAAACTTAAAAACCCTCCTAAAAGCCAAAGCAAGTCAAAAATCAACAGCAAACCCTAAACGGCCTGTGCACAGGACAGATCTCTCATCCACCCTTCCCTGCTCTTCTTCTTACATTACACCCAGGCTTGGCCAGCCTTGGATCATGCGTGTGTGAGTATGAAAGTGGGCTAGGGCTGGGGCATTAACACTTTCTTTCTTCCTCCAAGTAACGTAAAAGTGTTCCCAGCACTCACTGCTGTAATTTAATTAATAAAGCTTTAAATATAATCACTTGGTGTGCTCCTTCATCTCCTCCCCTAACAATCCTGCGGCCTCAGGCAAATTGGTAACAAAAAATCTGTCACACTATGCACCTCTACACTCTGGGGGATGATGGAAGTGTATGGGGCAATCCCACCGGTTCATTAATTACTATGTTAATGTTAAACCAAGGGATAAGAATATTATATATAAATATAATTTTGTGTGTGTGTGTGTGTGTGTGTGTGTGTGTGTGTGTGTGTGTGTGTGTATATATATATATATATATAAAATAGTGATTTTTAAGCAGCTGGTATATGTAAATTTGTTTGGCACAATGATACATGTTTAGGAGTAGGATGATAAACTATTCAAGACTTTTTTAAATGTAGATAAGCAGCACTAAATGGCCATATAGCCAGGACTATTTTAGCCAACTGCAAGAGTTTAAGCCAATTTTTATAATGAGAAATTCTGAATGAAAGTAACTACTCTCTCATTATTTAAATTTATTAACTTTTTTTTTGGTCAGATTCTAGCACCATTCCTTATACGATCCTGTCATTAGCACACTAGCCTGGGTTTTAGGAGGCCAGGGTTCAATTCCCTGCTCTGTCAGATTTCTTGTCTAACCTTCAACAGGTCACAACCTCTAAGCCTCAATTGCCCATCTGTAAAATGGGGATAGGTAGCACTTCCTTATCTCACAGGGACTGATTCTGAAGCACTAAGGTACTTCTATGGCCCTGTCACCAAAGAGATACACTTTACCAGTCAAACAAACACTGGGCCAAGTTCCTGAACTTGTGTGTTTAATAAGTCTGCTATTGGTTTCCTCTCCAAAATGGAGAGGAGAGGCTAGAGCAATACTCAATTCTATCTTTTTGGGGACAGAAGCCAAGGGGCCTGTCTTCCTTCTCTCCCCCACACCCATTAACTATTTGCTTCTAACACACACACACACTTTAATTTCCTGTAAGAACAGTGAGAAAAAGCATTGAAAAAAGTACAGAGTAGTGGTA
This sequence comes from Emys orbicularis, assembly GCF_028017835.1. Taxonomy (NCBI): domain Eukaryota; kingdom Metazoa; phylum Chordata; order Testudines; family Emydidae; genus Emys; species Emys orbicularis. Next base: position 14,991,131 of record NC_088693.1, on the reverse strand, counting down.
TTAGGCTTTGACAATGATTGACAGACTCTGTTTTGGCCGATACCTGGTTTACTAACAGGCATAATTCAGCAAGCCTCCATTCTGCTTCTATAAAAAGGTAGGATTCCTTAGAGAATTATGAAAAGGTTAATAAAATCTCTTTTGAGAAAAGACTTGAATGGAAGTTTCTTGTATAAAGTACCATATAAATCAGTAAAACCGGTTTGATCTACTTCTTGGACAGATGGATTAAGTAAAACCTCCTATGTATGCTGGGGTGGGGAAGAAGGGAAGGGGGGGGTAAACAAAACAAAACCACTTTTTATTGTAAAGTCTCTATGATCCCATCACATGTATGCAGAGAATCCAGAGCTCCCATCCACCATTGTAGTTAAAGGCAAAAGAGCAGAAGGTATGAGAATGGCATATTCCTTACAGCTTAGGCTTTGAACCACTTACAATTCTTAAATGGCTGGCTAATTTCTCTCTTCTGATTTCTGCTGTGGTATAAGCACTGAGAAAGTTAGAACTCAATGTTTTAAATAACTCTGCTCTGAGTTTTATCCATCTCAAGAGAAGTCTTACTGGTTTTCAAGCCTGTCAATTCTATTGATAGTCTCCCAGCAACCAAAAAAGAAAAAAAACATCCTGATCATTGTCTAGTTGTAAGATGCCACTAGAAGTGGGGAATGGAGAAGGCTGGATCTGTACATTTCCATACCCCACATTTTTATGAACACAATTGCCATACTACACCACTCTGTATTCTTAGCTTTACTAAACAATATCTTTCAACTAGGGGTATCGATTAATCTCAGTTAACTCAAAAAAATTAATTGTGATTAAGTGCAGTTTTAATCACACTGTTAAACAATAGAATACCAATCAAAATGTATTAAATATTTTGGATGTTTTTCTACATTTTCAAATACATGGTGATCCATTCAGTTGGTTATTGACTAAGAACCGCAAGTCTGAAAATGATCTAAGTGAGCTCCACAGCTCTTCCTGGAGGCACTGGTGATCAGGACAGGGCTCAGAGTTTGAAAGGGAATTCCCTGACATAGGTTGTTGTAGTTTAGCTATCATAGAAGAGATGAAAGAATCTGAGGGATTCTTGCCCTTTTCCCCATGCTATGAATGCTTGAGTGAAATACTGATTTGCTCCATGCTTGCACAGGTCTTAGTCTGAGTCTTGCAAAGACCATCACAAGTACACAAGGCCATGTGGTCTGATACAGAGTTATCTTTGGCTAAGGATGTATGAGAGCAAGCTTGAATCTGATGTAAATTGTTCTCGGATCTCAAGGGGAAAAAAGCTTTTGCTATTCTTTAGTCTCAGTTCACTCAGTCCGTCTAAAGAAAAATCAAACCTATAAGATCCAACTCTTAAGATAATACAATAAGATTTGAGATTAGTTGGACTACTTGCTGTGCTGCAGTTCCTCAGACCAGCCAGGTATCTAGGTATGGGTACATGTATCCCTAGACAGTGTAGATGAGCTGTGATGACTGACAGACACTGCATAAAAACTCAAGATGCCATAGGAGAGGCCAAAGGGAAGAACCATGAACTGAGTGATTGTTTTCATAGCAACAGGCATAAAAGCTTCTTGTGTGCTTGATGAATGGACATGTATCCTGTAAATCAAGAAAACCAAACCCAGTCAATGGGCTCTGGGGAGGGTATAACAGAAGTGAGGGTTGTCATGAGGAATTTGACTTGAGTGTGTGCATTGAGGAGCCTGAGCTTTAAAATGGGTGTGAGAAGTAGAGGAATAGCATCTTTTTCCTATGAATTCTTGAGGACCCAACTCTGTTGCACAACGACCTTGTAAGACTGGCCCCTGAAGGGGGATACTCTGGAACAGAATGGTGTGCCTGTGAGTGGGGATGCTAGAGATGGTTCTTTGCTTGAGACAGTCAAAGACAATTCCTCCAGTGGAGGGGCTGTCCCCAGTGGGGACATGATTTGTCTGGGCATATGGAATTTCCTGATCTTTAACAGAAGGATAAAAAGTGAGATTTTCATCACTAAAACTCTGGATTCATGCTTTAACATAGATGAAAGAAGAGACTCATCCAACAGAAATGACTATCTCTGGGGTTACGGTAATCTTCTGAGAGGTAGAAGAGAGCAATTTTGGTGCCAGCTGAGAAAAGGCTGGTGTTTTTGGTGCCAAATGCAAAGATGTTGAGGCATTTAGTCCTAGGAGTTTGGGTGATGGATTGGGGAGGACTGACTACAACTGTGCCAATGGCATCAGTGCCATCTGGGATGGTGCATGTGTCAGTGTGACTGAAGCTGCCGGTGCCAAGGGTTGAGAGACTTGGGCGCCATACTATGTTGCAGCTTCAGCTGGCTTGGCACCACTTTAGCCTCTTTCAGAGACCATTACTCAGGCTTTTTTGGAGTAGCACCAGGGACAGCAACCAGTTTCAAGAAGTCAACTTGGAGGGGGGATTCTTTTCTCTTATAGGTAGTAGGGGTATCTGACTGTTCCAGTGGGACACTAAAATGGAAACCCAATTCTTAAGACAATAGGAAGCATCCCGGGGTGACTCCTCTCTGTAGCACTGATTGTGCGCCCTGACCCCTAGGGTTGAGCTGTCCTGCCCTTTTACAAGCTCTGAGTCCAAGGTAGGTTTCGTGGATTTTTCCATTAGGAAAATAATTAATCTACATTCTTTCCTTTTGAGAGCACAGCTTGAAAGTCTTGCAAATATCACCTTACATGGAATAGGCCTTCCCCTAAACACTTGTCCTGTTCATCCTTGAGGAGCCTCAGAGCTACACAATGGGCACAATTTAAGACCTGGAGGAAAAGGCTGTGACATGAGAATAGCCCCACGAATAGGCACCTAACAAGAGTGTAATGCTGCCTTTGTTTATTGTGCCAATGGGCTATGTCAAGGCTGCTTCCCCACTCTGAACTTTAGGGTACAAATGTGGGGGCCTGCATGAAACTTCTAAGCTTAACAACCAGCTTAGATCTGGTCCGCTGCCACCACTCCCAAAGTGCTAATTCCCTTCCCTGGGTAGCCTTGGGAGACTCTTCACCAATTCCCTGGTGAATACAGATCCAAACCCCTTGGATTTTAGAACAAGGAGAAATCAACCATCCCCCCTCCTTTCTCCCACCAACTCCTGGTGGATCCAGATCCAACCCCCTTGGATCTAAAAACAAGGAAAAATCAATCAGGTATTAAGAAAAAGGCTTTTAATTAAAGAAAAGAAAGGTAAAAGAAAACCCTCTTGGAGAGATTAGCATACCAGCTACTCTCACAGACAACAGATTCCAAACACAGAGGATGTTCCCCTGGGCAAACCCTTAGTTACACAAAAAAAAAAAATACCCCAAATACCCAATTTGACTATTCCTCTAATTGCACAAGACAGGTTACAAAGAAATAAACATAAACCTATTTATTTCCTTCACTAATACTCACTACTTAATAAGAGGCTGAATTCTGGAGCTTTCCCACTCCGGTCCATAGTGAAACTCCCCAGACAAAGGGAACTTTCCTCCTTCCCTTTGAACCATCTTGTCCTCCCATTGGTTCCTTTGGTCAGGTGTCAGCTAGGCTAGGTGAACTTCTTAACCCTTTACAGGTTTAACCCTTTACAGGTAAAAGAGGCATTAACCCTTAACTAGCTGTTTATGACAGGCTATAACTAAATATTTACAGAAAGCCATCCCAAACTAAACTTGAGACATAGGTGGGATTCTGTTCGGACTGACAAAGGGCAGTCAGAGAATTGAGGAAGAGACAGTCATTCTATCCTTATGCCCTCAGGAGGGGAAGCATGAGGGCATGCAGGGTGCATCTGTGACCCTTAGTGGACAGGTCTGGAGACAGTTTTCTGGACTCCTGAGCAGAGGGTGCAAGTGAACCATCAGTGGGATCCACATGTACAGAGATGCAAAGAAATCACCAATTGTCCATTAGACTCCAAGAATTTCATAGGAATCCCCTTTTTAAAAACAGTGGGACCTCATCACTTTTAATACTCGTGAGAATATATCCCCATCTCTTACTTACAGGAGAAAGTTTGGCCACAATTGTAACATATCCATTTACAGTATCTCCATCAGGTAAGCAATTCAAAAACATTCATCTACCTAATCAGACGAAACAAGCTGTAGAGGAGCGGACTCACCCCTGTGACGCCTCCTGCTGGTGACTTCCGGGAATTAACTCTTCCAGCATCCTGGAGCGCCCTCTGCAGGCCGGTGGTCCACCTGTCCTCTGGCCCCCCTGTCCCACCCTGGACCCCGGTGCCCTTTTACCTGGGGTGCTGCCCCCTGGCAGTAACCCCTCAGTCTTAGGGTCTCCCCTCCCCAGGGAACCCCCACCCACTATTCCCACCTCACCTCAGTGTAAGGCTACTGCCAGTCATTGTCTAGCCACACACCCTGGGGCAGACTGCAGTATCAGCCACTCATCACAGGCCAGGTTGGGTTTGGACCTGCTGCCTTTGCCTACCCCTGGGCTGCCCTCTGCAACCCCTAGTGCCTATTAGCCCAATGCTAGACCGCAGCCTAGGGCTTTCCAGGCTGGAGCTCCCCAGCTCCTCAGCCTTTCCCCAGCCCTGCTCCACTCAGGTACTCTGTCTCTAGCTCCCTGCAGCCAGGCCCATCTCCCTCTACAGCTAGAGAGGGACTGTTTGGCCTCTGGCTCACAGCCTTTTTATACAGGCCAGCTGTGGCCTGATTGGGGTATGGCCCAACTGCGGCCGCTTCCCCAATCAGTCCAGCTTTTAGAGCTGCAGCCCTCAGCAGGGTTGCTTTTAACCCCTGCTATTTTAGGAGCGGGGTAGCCACCCTGCTACACAAGCCTACACACTAAAAATATATAAAATACACTTGATTAACATACATGCATGGCAGGTACTGATGCATTGCTTAGAGCAAAATAGTAGAAAGATGAAGGAGAGCTCACTGAAACAGCTGGGCTGAAGAGAGGAGTGCACAGTTCATCACTGTGCCAGCTGCCGTGCGTGATTTCTCAGTGCTACTAAAGCCTATCAAAGGGGCTAGGGACTGCTGACTGGGCCCTCGCGTGACTTTCTGCTACCAGCGTTATTTATCAAACCACGTATTGCAAAGTGTTTTAATATGCTTCCTGACACCTAGAGCACAGGACTGTTCAGCTAGAGCCACTGTTGTGTTGCAACTCAATTCCACCCCTTTCAGGGATAACAGCCTCATGGTATTGCTAAGCAACACATAGAATTGTGTATGCTATTCTTCTTCCCGTTATCTTACCTTCATTCATAAGAACATAAGAACGGCCATACTGGGTCAGACCAAAGGTCCATCCAATCCAGTATCCTGTCTGCTGACAGTGGCCAATGCCAGGTTCACTCCCTCTGGGGCACCTAACAGGTAATGATAAAGTGGTCTCTCTCCTGCCATCCATCTCCACACTCTGACAAACAGAGGCTTGGGACACCATTCCTTACCTATCCTGGCTAATAGCCATTAATGGACTTAACCTCCATGAATTTGTCTAGTTCTCTTTTAAACCCTGTTATAGTCATACACTTCACAACCTCCTCAGGCAAGGATTCCACAGGTTGACTGTGCGCTGTGTGAAGAACTTCCTTTTATTTGTTTTAAATCTGCTGCCCATTAATTTCATTTGGTGGCCCCTAGTTCTTATATTCTGGGAACAAGTAAAGAACTTTTCCTTATTCACTTTCTCCACACCACTCATGATTTTATATACCTCTATCATATCCCCCCTTAGTCTCCTCTTTTCCAAGCTGAAAAGTCCTAGCCTCTTTAATCTCTCCTCATATGGGACCCATTCCAAACCCCTAATCATTTTAGCTGCCCTTTTCTCAACTTTTTCTAATGCCAGTATATCTTTTTTGAGATGAGGAGACCACATCTGTACACAGTATTCAAGATATGGGCGTACCATGGATTTATATAAGGGCAATAAGATATTCTCTGTCTTATTCTCTATCCCTTTTTTAATGATTCCTAACATCCTGTTTGCTTTTTTGACTGCCGCTGCACACTGCATGGATGTCTTCAGAGAACTATCCATTATGACTCCAAGATCTCTTTCCTGATTAGTTGTAGCTAAATTAGCCCCCATCATATTGTAGGTTGGAGTTATTTTTCCAATGTGCATTACTTTACATTTATCCACATTAAGTTTCAGTTGCCATTTTGTTGCCCAATCACTTACTTTTGTGAGATCTTTTTGAAGTTCTTCACAGTCTGCTTTGGTCTTAACTATCTTGAGCAGTTTAGTATCGTCGGCAAACTTTGCCACCTCACTGTTTACCCCTTTCTCCAGATAATTTATGATTCATTTATTCTTTTACTCTCATGACAAAAGTGTACCAAACTTTGATGCCATTGCTTCAGAGACCAGTGAGAATGGAATTTCAGAAAGGAAGTCAGCAAGTGACTATAGCAGTTGGAATTATTTTGCTTTTCTCCAAGTTCATATGTCACTTCTTTGATGTGTCCAGTAGCAGCCCCTATACCACTATTCCTGAAGACAGAATATCATCTAAACCTTTTGAAAATTTGGCACTCTATATCTGATGGATTGCAAAGTGAAGCATTACTCAGATCAGAAGTGACAACATAGGGGCCTAGGTAATAGCTGATGGAGCCAACAGCCTTTTGTGTCTGGTGGCCTCAGTTTGCATTTTGGTTCCCCCCCCCCCCAAAAAAAATCACAAATGAAAAAAAACACCAGGTTGGTTTCTCCTCTTTCTCTGTTTGCATTTCATAAAGTCACACACTTCAGTGAAAAGAGATTCTCTGAACAATACAATTTCGACTAACAGTGTTTCAAGTTCAGGACTGAAGCCCAGGGGTCCCATTAGAAAGACAACATTTGCCTAGTTACCACAGTCTTCTATTTTAAGTAAACCAGAAAGATGATATCTCATTCTATGCTATCAGCTGGCAAAGGCTGAGCACTGTCAATCGGTAGGATTATTTGGGGAGTTTACACAGAGCCCTGGCATGAAGCAGGCATGCTATTTCTGAGTTTTTATGAAAACTACATTAGGTTAGAATTAAAAAACGAAAACAAAAGACCCCACACTTCAGCTCTGCAGATCTATAAGCACAGAGGGGAACATGGGGTTCATAACAATTGTACTCTGTACATATTGTCTCTCTCCGGGAGCTTAAATTTGGCCTTACCATTAACACATCCTTCTGAGAAGTATCATCCCCATTTCACAGATGTAGGAAATGGAGACAGAGGCACTGAGGTCACAGAACAAGTCCAGACAGAACTGGGAACAAAACCCAAGTCTGACTCTTAGCCCTGCATTATAACCACTAGACCACGTTCCTTCACTCAGTGCACTGTCCTCTCAGGAAACAGTCACAGCACTGAGACGCTTAGACATGATTTAATCTTGCGCCTCCCTTCAGTATCATCCCACCCGGTTGGCCAGATTGTGAATCCCCTCCTCATGAGGAGAGCTGGCTGAATAATCCCCACTCTCAATCAGGCAGAGAGAAGATTTGAATCCACATCACCCAAGCAAGTTCCTTAATCAGCAGACTATCAAAGTTGTTTCACTCTTGACCCAGTGAATGTTTGTTTCTACAAAGTGGGACAACTTCAGCTGGAAAGACTAAGGACAACCCACTCCAGAATAGCCTATAGCCTGGTGATGAGGGCTCTCACTTGGGTTTGGAGAGATCAGTCTGTGCCACATTGGTGAGCCAAACCTGGGTCTCCCATATCCCAGGCAAGTGTCCTAACAGCTAGGATAAAGAAGAACAGGGAGAGATGTACCATACATTTGTTTGATGGCCCTGAAATAGTCTTCACCCTCCGCCCCTCTCCCCCTCCCCCCCACGCAAAATATCACCCAGCTCTAGGTGCTAGTAGTTACTCACTTGAATAATCCTATTGAGTCAGTGACCAGGAATTATTTTTGTAACACTTTCATCAGTTATTTTCCTTTAACAAGCTTCTTGTGTCAAGCCCACAATGTCCTGCTTTTTAAGTTGTCCTCCATTACAAACCTGCCAGTATTCCCTTTATTTTTAGCAGCATGCCTTTTACTCCAATATACTCAATTTTATTTATAGAGCATCTTCCCTCCCTTGACCTCCACCAAGAAATTCCAGGCATTTAAGAATCACACATATATCAATAAATTGGGAGACAGAGCTCTATCAAAGATACACTCCCATAGCTGCAAAAGCAGAGTTACTTCTTCTGCAATATTAGTATTAAGGCAGCAATCACTCTTCTTCAGACTTCTGAACTGTAATGTAGTAATGTTGTGTAACAAGGGACTACTGTATTACTTTCCTATTATACAACAGTTTCATTAGGAAGAGTCAAAGAACAGTGCAGCTACTGATATTGCTATACTAATTAGTCTATCTGTATTGAACAAAAGGTGCACAAAGTGTTGCTTAAGGGCAAAATTCCACCTAGAGTTGTCTTGAATGTTTTCTATCAGGTACACGGAGTAGAAATTGCAGAGCCTTGTAGAATAATTAGGCAAGAGCCCATATCTCCAAATGCCTCTGGGAATGCTTTGGGGGAGGGGTTGTTTTTATTGTTAGTGAACTCAAACAAGCAATTTCTGTTCTTTAAAGACATTTACAAGCAAACATCACGGTTGTATGCATTTAGTTTTAACACAACGATAAGTGCATATGTAACTTACTGTTTGGTGTGTTGTGTCCTCCTTTCTATTTAAGGTTCTAATGTGGCCCTCATTACAACAGTATCTGTGTTCCTCACTATGTTTTCATGTATTCATTCTTAGAATACCCCTGTGAAGTAGGGCAGTGCTATTATCCCCATTTTAAGTGTGGGGAGTGAGGTACAGAGAGGGTTAGGCACAGATCCTCAGAAGTGCTTAAGTATCATGGGAGTTAAGCGCCTAAATACCTTTAAGATCTTGGCCTGGAGTGACATGCCCAGGGTCATACAGGAAGTGTGGAAGAGCAGGGAATAAAACCTTGGTTTCCCCTGAGTCACAACCTACCCCCTAACTCCTGGGCAATCCATCCTCCCTTTGGGCCTGGTCCAGATATAAAGCGGCCACAGACAGCTATGGATGTAGTCTTAGCTCAGTGTCTGTGATAATCACAATGATAGTTACAGTTACACAGATGGGTCTGATGGGTCTGGCACATTTCCAATGGAGGCCACTGAACACAAAAAAATCTGGGCATCCCTTGCCTAGAATTTGGTTAAGAGGGTTTCTGCAAGCCTGGGACTGGTGGCTAGTTGAGTCAGGAGTACTCAAATGTCATAGGAACACATCTTTTTCCTTCTATGGACTCATTACAATTTCTCTTAATTGTATCCATGTTACAGCACAACTAAGATGGTATTCTGATATCTGTAAAGTGATCAAGTACAGCTAATAAATGTACAAGTAATTATTGTGATTCTTTTAAAAGTTTCAAGTTTAAAGTCTGATGAGGAACCTCTTCCAAAACTCAACGAAGTGCTTGCTCAGTACCTTTGAGTATTAGTCCACATGTGTTTAGTTTTTTTGTGTTCAAGCACAACTGAGGCTAGAGTTCGGAGGAGCTAAATCAAACACAACAATGCTCCTGATTATTCACTTATTTCTTTCATCACCAGCCTACAGTATTGCTAAGAAAAAAATATGAAATTGTTCATAGTATTGTAACATTTAATTGGCTTTGCAAAACACTGAGCAGCACACCAGATGATAATGAAATCCTGACTGAAGCACATATGTCCTAACACATTTTAATTTCAAATTATTTTTATGTATTTCAGAGAGAAATTACAGGCTACATCCTCAACACACATTTTCTGTCACCAAGAACAAAAAAGCAAACAAATTAAAATATAAATATTTTCTGATGTCAAACAGAACATATTTAGCTGCAGGGAAACTGTTGCACAGTCAGTATTGTGATTCAGTTAAAACAACTAATTAGATTGGAACTGGCTACATTGGCAAAATCCCTGAAGACAAGAAAATGGGCCAAATTTCAATGTCAAGATAGTGTATAACAGAATAGGTAGTATAGGCATAGACCAAGATAGGTTGTAACACTGAAGAGTAGTTTGTGTTTGATGGGGAGAAGTGGGAACCAGTGAAGGGATGCAAAAAAAGGGGGGGGGAAAGACACCCATGGTCAATGTTGCGAGCCAAACAAGTGAACTTATTAATTTTCCTGTTAAAAGCTATCAGTATGAAATATTAAGTCCATTTCCTCTCAAAATGTAAGGGCCTGACCAAAGCCCATCAAAGTCAATGGGAGTCACAGGTGTTTGGAACAAGACCTTTTATGAATGAACCTGCCACAGCAGGAGTTACTCTAAATATGCTGCCCTTCTAAAGGGCTAAACCTAGAGAAACTGCAAGTGATCTGCTTTGTAGATTTTGGGTACAGTTATCAGACATGTATAAGTGACTTAGGCTCCTAAGTCCCATTGAAAGTAAGTGGCAAGCTCCCAAGAGAATCAGGAACTTTTGAAATGTTGACCCTTAGCCTTTAGGACGGCATTTGTGCAGGTCTCACTACTTCGGCTGTGATGCTGCACCGATATTCTCTAACATCCCAAGAGCTATAACAGGTCTGTTTGAATGCCTCTTTTCCCTATCAGTCAGAACTTTAAAAAAAGGAAAGGTACTGCACTCTACAGCAATTCTTTAACATACAGCAGCCAACAGTAGTGATATTGCAGTGATTGGAGCAGTATTTCTTTTTAAGGGCCAAAATAAGAGGCATACAACATTGGCTCAGACAGCCCCATGGGAGTGGGATGCTCAACAGCACAACTGGAAATGCTCAGTTCAAAACCTATTGAAGTAAAGGATTCAAGAGGAAATTGTCACTGCTCTCTACAGACAAACAGTTTTCTAAGACACTACTGCTGTGATTGGGGCATTCACCAGTTCCCCACAGGATTCTCGATAGCTATTTTAACATGCAATAATAACTTCAACACGTTTGTTTCATTAACAGTCAGATACCAGTTAGGGCATAAAAAAAAAAAAAAGTTCATCTCTGAGCTTTACATGAGGCTGAATGGGTGCGAACTGAGCAAAATGGAGAAGGATAATTTTTTAACCTGGCACAAATTGAACTACGCAAAATTTGCATCTTAGTTGGGTCCCTGCTATTGTTCTATTCTCCCCTTTGTCCTTCCTCCCCCACTATATTGTATTTTCTGCTAGTGAACCAGGGAAGTTTGATATGCTTAAAAATGCTGGTGTCTGGTGTTTTGGGGTGGGGTGGGGGTTGGCGCACACATGCCCACTTACTAAGACGACATTTCAATTTGATCTTTCTTCCTGTAAGATATTTTGCTGGGTCACAAAATGCCTTGATACACAGCTGCTGTTAAACTACTACATGCATCTATGCAAACAGCATTAACTGCCTTGCAAGTTGCCATCAGCTGGTTGAAGAACCTGGACAAATTGGTTTGGCTTATTCCATGCTTAGATCCTTAGTAGCAACTGGAAGCGTGCCAAAGGAATAAGCTATACAACAGATGTTAATTGGGTTTTAGATCACACGGAATGACTCCATATTGTAGATGACTTTAAATATTCCAGTCACTCAAAATTACAAGACTATGTTTCCCTGTTGCACCTTAATATTCACTCTGGCAACACAAAAGGGATTTTGAAAAGAAAGCTAGGGGGTTGTTTAAAGATATAAAAAACCTGGGTGAAATTCAACAAGACCTCAGTAAACAGGCTTTGTGCAGAGAAATAAGTCAAGGGTTGGATGCAGCAGAATCCACCCCAAGCCCTAAGAGCAAAGGGCAGCCCCAAACTGTCGGTCTACATTGCAGTAAAACATCTGCAACTGGCCCAGCCATAGGTGTTATTACAGTGTAGACATACCCTCAGATAATCCATAGCTTCATGGGACTAGAAAAGAGATCTTGTGTTCTGTGTCATCCATTCATAGGGATTAGTTTTCACTAGATTTGTGTAATCCTGGATCCCCTGGTTTGTCTCCAAACTCCGCTCCTGTCTGCTGTGTGGCATGGACCTGGGCCCCAGGTTCCTCACATGTAAAGCCATTCTGTAAGCCTGCTTTGCCAGTGACTGTACCTTGCATATCTTTTACTGGACCAACTTTTGTTGAAGGTCCTGAAGAGCTCTGTGTAACTCAAAAGCTTGTCTCACCAACAGAAGTTGGTCCAATAAAAGATGTTACCTCACTCTCCTTGCCTCTCTAATATCCTGGGTCCAACATATCTACAACAAGGGAACATACCTTGCGTAGCAGTTTTGTTTTCTTGGGGACTTTCCCCAGTCCCAAAGTTCCTGGAAAACATTCAGCAGCTTCAAAGCCAAAACATTGAGAGTAGAGATGGACCCAGCTACCCATCATAGGGAGTTTGTGTATTTGAAATCTGAATCCAGATTTTGAAAGTGACATATAATGGGCCAAACTAAGATCCTAGATCTTAGCCACTGAATCTCAGTATGTTCTAACTTTGCATCTATATTTCGTGCTTCAGATCAACTCAGCTCTCCCATGTTTTTTCTTTGGAAGATTTGGAATGAAACAGCAAGACCTCTGTGCTTGTATATTTCATATTCATCTCACTCACCCTGTGGGTATCTTGTCTTTTTCAAATGCAAGCTCTTTGGAGCAGGGAACATATTTTGCTCTATGTTTGTACAGCACAGAGTACAATGAGGCCCTGATCTCAATTTGGGCTTCTAGGCACCACTGGAACACAAAAAACCCTAAACCTTGTCATAGGCAGTGGATTAGCATACAGCAGTTGGGGTTCCCCCCGCATTAAAAATAAAGCTTGGAAATAGCTTGGCTAAAACAAATATGTTCATAAGTTTGACTTGGACCTTCACTCCGCCTTGTTTGTCATGTCAGATAAACATTAACCTGAAAGGGTAAAGGCTTCCAGTGAGAGACTTGCTTAAATGAGAAAGGGAAGTAAAGTCCAGGACCGATTAAACTAAAATTTAATTAGCTTTAGGAAAATACATCCATATTTATAGATTTTATCTAATTAACAAAAACCTGCCTTCACTTAAAAACATGCAACTGTTACACAGAACCTAATAAGCACCTGGACAGCATTAGTTTGTTTATTGGCTAAGGGCCATTAAAAATTAATGGGAGTTTTGCTTATATAAAGATTTTAGAATTCGGTCCCCAAATTGATACAGTTTCCAAGTGTTTAGTGTTTCCTTCAAAGCTAATGTCCGTAGAGAGACCTGGGGTTACTATTCAATTCAAGTGAAACAAGCAAGAAAATACCTAATCCCCTCATTTCAAGTTATCTACTGCAGTGGCAGAGTTTGAGAAGTAAAGCACCTGCTGGACTGCATCTCAGATGGCTGCATTAAATTGAGGTCCAAACAGCAGAAGACAGAAATCTTTCTAATTAGCTAGCAGACTAGCTTGGCTCTTACAAAGAAACCTGTCCAGTGTGTTTTACTGGCCAGCCAAACTCACTTACATTACCTCAATAACTCTTTAGTGCAACACAGATTACCGGGTATACCTGACTGATGGATTAAAAACTCAAATGCCTTCCCTGAGACCCAGACTAGTTAGAGGGATTAATAAAACCTGGCTGAGATCGAGGTGATTTGGAACCACCAGCTTCACAGTAACCAACCATGGTTTCCCGTACAGCTAATGTTGGCCATTTCACCTTCTGCACTAACAATGGGAACTTCCTCCAATAATGGAAGAAATTCACCCCTGTGCAGCAAGCCTGCACAATAGCTTTCCATCACTTCTGGCCTGCACTCTCTGAACAGGAGTGAATTTCAGCCTATATGAATAGGATGGCCTGTCCCCTGACCAAATCTCAGAGGGCTTTTATACCTTATCTAAATACTGTATGTGTTCACGTGAATCTCCTTGATTTAGTTCTTTGTACATCAATATCAACCTTAAATTTCATCCTGGGTTAGAGATGCAGATGTCCAAGGGGGAATGCAGATATGATGTGCAGTGCACATCATATTACTCATTTTAATTTCATCTGCTCAGAGGGTGCTTGGTGTGAGGCCTGTAACAAACAGAAAGGAGAAACGATCAAAGAAAGCCAGCCAGCACTGAAAATGGAAAAAAGGCTGGCTCAGATGCAAACCCATAACGCTACTGGAGCATTTGAGATTTTTAAGCCAAAGAAAGGGAGACTGTGGGGAGAAGATGAGGATTTTTGTTTAAAGACGGTTTCTCTGCATATGAAGGTGGTAGGGCAATTCAGCTAGCAGGGCCCAGACATGCCAGAAGAAGAGTGGCAGTTAGACAAGCTCAATAGACGTTCCTGAAGATGTATAGGAAGTTTCCATCAAGGACTTGCAGTCTCAAAAGCCCCACACATTCACAGACAAGGAGCTGAGCCAATCACAGGTCAGGGTGGTGACAAAACTCTACATAGTAAAAAAAAAAAAGTTAAAGACAGCTCTGTGGACTCAGTGGCCAACTGATACAGGTCTAAGAAATATGGCTGCTTAGAGGACTGTGTCCCAGTACCTTTACACCACTGTGCCTATCACACCAAAAACGGAGACGACCAATCTGTATCCTGTCAACTATTCACCCTAATAGTGTCAACTACTCACCCAAGGTCTAGAATACTGCTAACTGTAAGGAACCCTGGACTTGTTTGCTGATAGACACCCTTCAGTTTATTTAAAAAAAACAAAAACCAACCAACCAAACAAAAACACTGAGATGCTGAATTGTTAAACTGTAAAGAATCTGGGTGACACTACATTTTAAGACCACACCATGGACCCTGAGAAATCTTTTCTGAAAAGATCAAAGGATGGGGAGTGTGTACACTCAGTATCAATATTATATTGAAACCTGACACTGAAATAGTCTGTGTAAGAAAAAAAAAATCTATTAGGTAGTGAGTCTATTTGAATTACTTTAACTTATTAAAAATAACACCAATGCTTTTTTTAAATCTATGCTTTTTTTATAATAAATGCTCTTTTACAAAGCAGCTGTAAGGTACTCTCTTGAAGCTGACTGGAACCTGCTCACATTTCCATTCAGGGTTTTGCACACAAACAGCTGTAGGTTTGACTGAGGCCTGGTCTACACTATGACTTTAATTCGGATTTAGCAGCGTTAAATCGAATTAACCCTGCACCCGTCCACACAACGGAGCCATTTATTTCGAAATAAAGGGCTCTTAAAATCGATTTCTGTACTCCACCCCGACGAGCAGAGTAGCGCCAAAATCGATTTTGTCATTTCGAATTAGGGTTAGTGTGGCCGCAATTCGATGGTATTGGCCTCCGGGAGCTGTCCCAGAGTGCACCATTGTGACCGCTCTGGACAGCAATCTGAACTCGCATGCACTGGCCAGGTAGACAGGAAAAGCCCCAGGAAAATTTGAATTTCATTTCCTGTTTGCCCAGCGTGGAGAGCACAGGTGACCACAGATAGCTCAGCTCATCAGCACAGGTAACCATGCAGGCTGATAATCGAAAAAGAGCACCAGCATGGACCGTACGGGAGGTACTGGATCTGATCGCTATATGGGGAGAGGATTCAGTGCTAGCAGAACTTCGTTCGAAAAGACGAAATGCCAAAACTTTTGAAAAAATCTCCAAGGGCATGATGGAGAGAGGCCACAATAGGGACTCAGATCAGTGCCGCGTGAAAGTCAAGGAGCTCAGACAAGCCTATCAAAAAACAAAGGAGGCAAACGGTCGCTCCGGGTCAGAGCCGCGGACATGCCGCTTCTACGCCGAGCTCCATGCAATTCTAGGGGGGGTCGCCACCACTACCCCACCTGTGACCGTGGATTCCGGGTTGGGGATAGTCTCATCAGCTACACCTGAGGATTCTGCGGATGGGGAAGAGGAGGAGGAGGAGGAGGAGGACGAGCTTGCAGAGAGCACCCAGCACTCCGTTCTCCCCAACAGCCAGGATCTTTTTCTCAGCCTGACTGAAGTACCCTCCCAAGCCAGTAGCCAAGACCATGACCCCATGGAAGGGACCTCAGATGAGTTTACCTTTTAAAATATAAAACATGGTTTAAAAGCAAGCGTTTTTTAATGATTAATTTGCCCTGAGGACTTGGGATGCATTCGCGGCCAGTACAGCTACTGGAAAAGTCTGTTAACGTGTCTGGGGATGGAGCGGAAATCCTCCAGGGACATCTCCATGAAGCTCTCCTGGAGGTACTCCAAAAGCCTTGCCACAAGGTTTCTGGGCAGTGCAGCCTTATTCCGTCCTCCATGGTAGGACACTTGACCACGCCATGCTTGCAGCAAGTAATCTGGTATCATTGCCTGACAAAGCCTGGCAGCGTATGGTCCTGGTGTTTGCTGGCATTCAAGCAACATCCGTTCTTTATCTTGCTGTGTAATCCTCAGGAGAGTGATATCGCTCATGGTAACCTGGTTGAAATACGGGAACTTAATTAAGGGGACAGAGGTGGCCGTTCCTACTGGGCTGTTTGCCTGTGGCTGAAAAGAAATCCTTCCCTGCAGTTAGCCAAGCACAGGGGGGGGAATTGGCCCTGAGCTTTTCGCATTTGGCTAGCAGGGATCTTCCCTGTTACCAGCCACGCGATCGGGGGAGGGGTACATTGATCATCCCAGGGAATTCATGGCGGGAGGGGGGGCGGGGAGGTTAGTTTGGTTTCTGCAGGGATCTTCCCTGATACCTGCCACGCGGTGGGGGGAGGGATAAAGCGATCATCCCAGAGAATTGGATGGGGGGGGGTTAGTTTGTTTTCTGCTGCTGAAGGTTAACAGGAAAACCGCAGCAGTCAACAGGCTTTGCTTGGTATGTGGGAAAGGAGGGCGCAGAAGCCGAAAGACAATGGCTTACCATGGCTGCCTGCAAGCTGAATTCTGTTGCCCGGACCTGCGTCTGTGATCTCTAACACCAAAGCCACAGGCACTCAATATTAAGATGGAAAATGCGACCTTGTACTGAAATCACATGTGCTATGTAATGTGAATAGTGTTTTTCACCATGAAAGAGTATAAGCATTGTTCTGTAAAATGTATCATTTTAAAAACTTCTCTCCTTCTTTTCAACCCTCCCTCCAGCAGCTGCAAATTTTTCAAGCCTCCCTCCTCCGTCCCGAAGGCTATCTCAGATAAGGCGGCGTAGAAAGAGGACGCGAGACGACATGTTCACAGAAATAATGGAATCCACCCGCAATGAAAGAGCTCATTTGAATGAGTGGAAGGACACTGTATCTAAATTTAGGAAAGATGCCAGTGAACGTGAGGTCTTGAGGGATGCTCGAGATGAGTGGTGGCAGGCTGCAACGCTGGGGCTGCTGCGTGAGCAAACGGACATGCTCCGGCGTCTGGTGGAGCTTCAGGAACGGCAGCAGGATGACAGAGTGCCGCTGCAGCCGCTGTATAACCTCCCTCCCCCCTCACCATGTTCCATATCCTCCTCACCCAGACGTGTAAGAACGCGGGGGGGGGGGGAGGCTCCGTGCACCCTCCCACTCCACCCCAGTGGACAGCCCAACCAAAAGGCTGTCATTATATTGAATTTGTTCAGTGGCCTTTTACTTCCCTCCTATCCTCCTCCCAAACCTCACCCAGATTACCTTCTTGGTTCTCTCCCTATGTTTATAATCACTTAATAAAGAATACATGATTTTTAAACGATAGTGACTTTATTTCCTTTGAAAGAAAGCTGGGGGAACGGGGAGGGTGGGTTCCTTACAGAGAATGAATGAGTCAATAAAGGGGGCTGGTTTTCATGAAGGGAGAAACAAACAGAAATTTCACACTGTAGCCTGGCCAGTCATGAAACTGGTTTTCAAAGCTTCTCTGATGCACAGCGCTTCCTGGTGTGCTCTTCTAATCGCCCTGGTGTCCGGCTGCGCGTAATCAGCAGCCAGGCGATTTGCCTCAGCCTCCCACCCTGCCATAAAGGTCTCCCCCTTACTTTCACAGAGATTGTGGAGCACACAGCAAGCAGAAATAACAATGGGGAGATTTCTTTGGCTGAGGTCAGAGCGAGTCAGTAGCGATCGCCAGCGACCTTTTAAACGGCCAAATGCACATTCTACCACCATTCTGCACTTGCTCAGCCTGTAGTTAAACAGCTCCTGACTCCTGTCCAGGCTGCCTGTGTATGGCTTCATGAGCCATGGCATTAAGGGGTAGGCTGGGTCTCCAAGAATAACTATTGGCATTTCAACATCCCCAATGGTCATTTTCTGGTCCGGGAAGTAAGTTCCCTTGCTGCAGCCCTTTAAACAGAGTAGTGTTCCTGAAGACGCGAGCATCATGAACCCTTCCCGGCCAGCCCGCGTTGATGTTGGTGAAACGTCCCTTGTGATCCACAAGTGCTTGCAGCACCATTGAAAAGTACCCCTTGCAGTTTATGTACTGGGTACCCTGGTGCTCCGGTGCCAAGATAGGGATGTGGGTTCCATCTATCGCCCCACCACAGTTAGGGAATCCCATTGCAGCAAAGCCATCCACTATGACCTGCACATCTCCCAGAGTCACTAGCTTTTGTAGCAGCACCTCAGTGATTGCTTTGGCTACTTGCATCACAGCAGCCCCCACAGTAGATTTGCCCACTCCAAATTGATTCCCGACTGACCGGTAGCTGTCTGGCGTTGCAAGCTTCCACAGGGCTATTGCCACTCGCTTCTCAACTGTGAGGGCTGCTCTCATCTTGGTATTCTGGCGCTTCAGGGCAGGGGAAAGCAAGTCACAAAGTTCCATGAAAGTGCCCTTACGCATGCGAAAGTTCCGCAGCCACTGGGAATCATCCCACACCTGCAACACTATGCGGTCCCACCAGTCTGTGCTTGTTTCCCGGGCCCAGAATCGGCGTTCCATGCCTATAACCTGCCCCATTAACAGCATGATCTCCAAAGCACCGGGTCCCGTGGTTCGATAGAATTCCATGTCTATATCCTCATCACTCTCGTCGCCACGCTGCTGTAGCCTGCTCCTCGCCGCCTGGTTTTCCAGGTTCTTGTTCAGCATAAACTGCACGATAAGGCGCGAGGTATTTACAATGTTCATGACTGCTGTCTTGAGCTGAGCGGCTCCATGCTTGCCGTGGTATGGCGTCTGCACTGTTCACCCAGGAAAAAGGTGCGAAACGGTTGTCTGCCGTTGCTTCCTGGAGAGGGGGGAGGATATACCCAGAACCACCCACGACAATGTTTTTGGCCCCATCAGGCATTGGGATCTCAACCCAGAATTCCAATGGGCGGAGGAGACTGCGGGAACTATGGGATAGCTATGGGATAGCTACCCACAGTGCAACGCTCCAGAAATCGACGCTAGCCCCGATACATGGACGCACACCGCCGAATTAATGTGCTTAGTGTGGCCGCATACAATCGAATTTATACAATCTGTTTCCCAAATTCGAATTATATAAATTCGGATTAATCCCGTAGTGTAGACATACCCTGAGTAATGCTTTCAGAGAAGTTCTGAAAAGACCTCTCTCAGCCCTGTGCCTTGGTTAAGGAAATCATAAGTACATATATAGCCCCCATTACTGTAGGATCTGAGCACCTCATCATCAAATGCATTTATCCTCACAACACTCCTGTAAGAGAAGGAAATATTGTTGTCCCATTTTACAGATGGGGAAAATGAAGGGAGAGAGGCTAACTGACCTTGGGCAAGTTGCACAAAGTTTGTTGTGAAGCAGGGTTTCAAGACCTAAGCAAGTGCCTTATCCATCCTTCCTCTCAGCTAGGGTGACCAGATGGCAAATGTGAGAAATCAGGACGGTGGGGGGGAGGGTAAATTGGTGCCTATATAAGAAAAAGCCCCAAATATCGGGACTGTCCCTATAAAAATCGGGACATCTGGTCACCCTACTCATCACCTTTTACACACTCTCTGGAAAGGAATCCATTCCAAAGTAGTCAGAATGATGAGGGGGGGCTTCAAAGAAAGGTCTCAATTTGGCAAAGAGAAATAACTTTATCCCCACCTGTAAATTACATTTTTCTTAACAGTGATACCAATAAATGGGCTTCCATTGGAAATAGGCAGGCATATGAACCAGCTGGACAAAGGACAAACATCAGTTCACTCCAGTAACTAATGGATTTCGATATGCTAGTTAAAATAGGCAAAAAGCCAATGAAGACCTCTAAGGAGCACAAAGAGGGGTGGTGTAGAATTTAAAAAAAAAAAAATGAAGGGAGTGGAGCCAAAATTTTATCCCAATTAGGAGAAACCCAGTTTTCAAGAAAGCTGGAAGTTTAATTTTCTGTAATTTGGACCTCATTGGAGCTTGAGGTCCAGGTAGCAGTGTGGAAGGACAGCATGGTAGGACTGAGATGTAACACTATGCTAATGTCCAGGAATAACCAATTTGCGTTTTGTGGCCAGAGATACAATTTGTAGCTTTAATGATTAGAGGATCAGAGAAACTTCACTTGGTAGTATAGCAACTTTCCTCTGCAGAAGAGGATTCTGCTCAAGATGAAGAAATACTGTACCACACACAGTAAGTGCTTTTATGAAGTGCACACCAGAAAAAAAAAATTGGTACTACAGGCTTCACTGGAAAGAATCCATTGGGATAGAAATATGTTTAGTGTCTTTCCTTTACTGAGATTCCCCCAAAGATGGTAAACAGCAAATCTGAAAGCCTAAAGACCTTGACTTTTGTCAAAGTAGACAATTAAGGCCCTGGCAGGGTCTAAAGAACGCCAGAGTTTAATTCAGAGGGATATGTGTGTGGGGTGGGGGGGAGGAAGGGGAAAAGAGAGAGAGCTGAATGTGGAACAAAGCAGAGTGTCATGTTATCCTTTTGAAAACAAAAGGATAGTATTGTAGAGTAGCCTATGTGGCTGTACTGTTACAACATGTATTAAGAAGTCTCTTCCATCCTATTAGAAAAGAATGCATCTCAAAGATTTATGAATAGAAAAGTGTAGCCAGTGTATCATGAGGGAATGCTAGAGCTTTCCCTAGCTCTCTTACCCCATACGTGTTAGGCAATTGCAGTATAGTGGCAGTGTACACAGACACTGAGAGCTGGGAGCATGCCTCACAGCCTGGGCCGACAGACTTATGCTAGCTCACTAAAAATAGAGGTATGAACACTGCGGCATGGTGACAACCCAGCTAGCAACCCAAGTGGGTTTGGATCAGTGGTTAGCCTGAGCCGCTGACTGTGCCACAACATCCACACTGTGGAGCTGGCATGCGTCTACCTGGGCTGGGAGGAATTGTATCTACAGTGTACACAAACCCAAAAGGTACAGAGGAGTCAGTCTTCAAAAAGAAAAGCAGAGATCTCCTGATTGCTGATTTTTGTGTGTGTGATGCCTCTTAGCTATCAAACTAAACTTGACGCAACATTATAAATGATTGCCCTGAGACAAAATAGACATGGCAATCATCCTGGTCAGGAGACTTTGTATCTCAACTGAAATTAATGACTCTACCCTTCAAGGGTCACAAAGTTTGTTAAACAACTACAAGTGACGATAAAATAAAATGGTAAATCCTCAGTTATCTATCACTGTCAGAAGGATATACTGCAACCTCAGCAGCCTTCCATGCCAAAGTTCTCCCAGAAGAGTTCTTCTGGTAGACTGTTACTGTGTATTCAAAGGCTCTTTAATCAAAAGGAGAATGGCTCTTGTTTTGCCTATGGCAGGAAGCGGAAGCCAGACAAATTCAAATGAGAGATAAGGCATGAGTTTTAATAGTAAAAAGGTAATTTAATCATTGAAAGACTATCAAAAGTGATTCTTCACCTCTTGGTACCTTCACATCAAGACTGGAAGCCCCTCTGTCTGGACAATACGAGTTAGTCAAACAAGCAGGGCCGGCTCCAGGATTTTGCCACCCCAAGCAAAATAAATAAATAAAATAAAATAAAATAAAATAAAATAAAATAAAATAAAAGGGCCGGAATGGAATGCTGGTGCCTAGAGCCGGCCCTGCAAACAAGTTATTGGGTTCAATATAGTGCCAACTAGATAGAATTCTATGTCTAGTGTTATACACGATGTCAGAGTAAGTGATCTAATGGTCCTCTCTGGTCTTTATAAAAAAAATAAAAAAAAAAACATACACACACAACAAAACCTCTAACAGCAACTGCTTCAGCAACTTTTTGGTGCCATATGAGCATCTAAATAAAAATCAATCTTCTGCATAAGGCAAAGGTAAGACAGTTTCTCTCCCTGACTCTCAATAAGCTGAAGAGAATTTTTATACCTTTCTTTGACACAATCAGCTAGTCCCCTTAGACATGTGGTTGTTCCCCGGCAGAGAGTGACAGCAAAAGACAATGTTCACTAAAGTGGATCAATTTTTTAACCCAACCCTAATCAAAACAATGGGGTTTGTTTTGTTTTTAAAAGGTTCTGGTTTTTTTATAATTTTTTTTTTATAAAAGCTGAAAAAAGTTATTGAACTCAGAAAACTTGAAGCTAAACATTTCTATAGCCATTTGGGGACGTTTTCAATAGTGACTTGAAAAGAATCGTGGAAGTTTTTCAAGACGACAAATGCATCCATTTCAAAAAAGATATTTCACAAAAAAGAGTCTCATTTTTTCCCAACCAGCTGTAGTGTTCTCTCCACCATTAACCACCACTGTACAGAACTTTGAAAAATCCCTCCCCCCTCAAAGACACTCATTTTCCCTCTATACAAGAATCTCCACAAGAAAAACTTGAATTTCACAGATATTTATGCTGTTGTGGGTTAGTAACATAAAATCATCCAGTCAGAATAAACCCAATACCATGGAATGTATATAACCAACCAGCACAGATTTTGGCTCTCAGATATTCAGTGAACTGATTATGCTGAATACATTCAGCAAATAGTTTACAAACTTTGAGACTGTCAGGCTTGCAAACAAACAGAAGAAAGAGGGGATGGTCATTGACTAAGTGACTATGAATTATTTTCCCAGACCAACATAAAAAAAAACAAAAACCCACACCTTTCTACTGTAAGGGCATGCCACATGCTGACTGTGTAGACAAGCCAGGTAGATCTACAGTGCTCCAGCCTGCTATGCACTAAGTTGCTGAGTGCACCTTGCTACCACATACAAACAACAGTACGTCAAAATGCACTATAGAACAGTTAGTGCAGAGTGGCAGGGTACATGTGGACAATGCATGGCCTGTCAAGGTGTGAATGTACAGTGCTCTAGCCTGTCACATCAGGATGCTCTGTGGACTAATCCAACCTGCACTTTTTTCTGACGATACTCTGTACTCCTGGAGTTACCAGAGAATAAGAGGGGAAAGCAAAACCTTTTCTAATTAGCCTTGGTTCTAAGGGTCTGATGAAGCCCTGTCATCAGCTGACAGAGAACCCTTGCTTTATCACCTGCTTTCAGAGTCCCTTTGTAACTCACCTGAATTTCCGTCAATGTGACAGTCACCTCTCTGCAGGGGACTAGTACAAGGCTTATGCATCATTTAAATTCACTTAATCCCTCAAAATAGGGCTCAGTTGGGATTTACAGGACATGAAAAACCATTACTCAGTTTACATTGTGGTGCCTCCTCAAGTGTGTGTTCGAGCTCTCTGGTATGCACATTCTGAAATTATTAACTTTTAAACTTCTGAGCTGAAATTTAGATTTTTAGCTTGGATTTTAAGAATCAGTGATCCCACAACAAGCTGATCTTGACATTCCTATCTTCAACTCTTTTGTAGATATAAAAGTTTCAAATTGGAACACTTAAAAAGTGTCACTTTATCACACTTGCGCAAGTCAAAACAGCAGATCCTACTTTCTTAAAATAAAGAGTTTTGGACTAAGCCTAGCGTGGGACATTTCAGTGTAAAAGGAATTTGCTTGAGTAAGTTCCAAGAAGGGTAACTGGAACTGAGCCTTAACTGTAGCACTCACTGCCAGCAACCAGAATACTACTATATGCAGGAGTTCTAATAATTGCATCCAGTAGTAGGACCAAGGTCTCTGAATGTCCTTGGGCCCTCAACTTCTTGGCAGCTCAACATTCAGAATGGTCATGGTGTATGCTGTGAATGTTTAATATAACTGTACATTCTACTTCCACAATGAGCTATATAATGGTGCTGCATGCATTATTCATAGTACACAAAACCATAATAGTTCCTGAACTTGGGTACCATGGATTCAAAATACAAAATAAGTTTGTGTTCTCTTCCTGATGTTTATTTTACTTCCATTTAAGTTAATGGGAGTTTTGTGCAGACAAGGAGAGGGGAAATGCACCCTCGTAAATTAATACATATGAAAAGTGGTTCATATACTTCAAGCATCCTTAGTAATTGGATGATAAAAAAAAACGTCATGGTCCCTTTACAATGCAAAATAGTATATTTTAAAACTTAAGATGTGAAAAGTGTCATTACATAAACTTACCAGTTGATAGTTTAGAGTGCAGCACAAGGGTGTGTAGGAAATGGATAAATACTTTTTTGCTGTTGTCCCATAATTTCAAACTTGTAAATAAAACTACCTGGCAATATTTGAGAGCCAAGAGAACAAGAACTAGCTGAGTGGGAAATACACAACCTTCCTGTTGAAATTAGCCTCTGTTCAGAAAGGAAGTGTTGACAGACCCTTAACTCTGACAGTGCTATAATACCAACCATAATATCATGTTTACCCACCACCCATTCAAAAGTTCACATCTCTTGACCAACAGAATGTATGATAAGTCCCTTCTTAATAGCTTTTCTGTTTTCTATACAGAATTTTGCAATATAGAAGCCTCTTAAACAAGCATTAGCATTCAACTGGAAGTTAATCTTTGCCCAACATAGTTTGACATGGGTCAATGGGACTATTCACATACTTAAATGCTTTGCTGTATCAAGGTATTCAACAAAGAAGTTTTTATACCATTATATGAGGCACTGGTGACACCTCATCTGGAATTCTGTATGCAATTCTGGTCTATGTTGAAGAAAGATTAATTCAAACTGGAACAGGTACAGAGAAGGGCTGCTAGGATGAGCCGAGGAATGGAAAGCCTACCTGATGAAAGGAGACAAAGAGCTTGGCTTGTTTAGCCTAACCAAAAGGCAGACACCCGGTGGTTTCCACCTTCCTCTGCAACATAGGTCACTTGCTGGTTTAAACTAGCATAAATGATGGATTACCTGTAACTTAAAGTCTTTAAATCATGATTTGAGGACTTCAGTAACTCTGGCTGAGTAAGGTGTTTCTTACAGGAGTGGGTGGGGGAGGTTCTGTGGCCTGCAATGTGCAGGAGGTCAGACTAGATTATCGTGATGGTTTCTTCTGACCTTAAAGTCTAATATTGGGCCATGGAGGATAAGCAGTTTTTAAATAGTCAAGGGAATTTTCAGCACAGTTACTAGACATTAAGAGATATGACCCTTTCCTATAACTGGGAGATTTCAATAAGTGTGGCTTGTAGAATCAAGATTGTACTGCATGAGGAGCCAACAAAAGTGTAGACTATCAGAAAACAAGAATCAAAGGCCATATTTAAAAGCCTCTGCAAACAAACAAGCCTTAAATTGCATTGTTCTATATGTTGTTTGTCCCTCTTAAAACATAAATTTTAGAAGTCTAAAGTGTTGTGTTTGACAGGTGTTCGGATGTATAAATCATACCCATAAATTATGTCTAAAACTGCTTTGGTGTCTGACAGAGAATAAGTGATGAAATATTACACAGAAGACCTTGACTGTCCTTGAATGATATTCAGAAATAAACAGAAAAGAAAATAGCTGCCCTGCATGAAGCAGAGAACAAAAGAAATCTGCCCTGACGTGACCAAGGATATAGTGCTATACATCCAGCTGAGGCCATCATTAATTCTCACATCACAAATTGTGTTTACAAGCTACTTTATGTTACACCTCTTAAAGATGCACTTGTCTAGGTCATTATTATTTCCATTAAGCATGGTTTGTAGCTTGAATCTCCTCACACAATTCAGTCGTTATGTCCATTAGGTATTGAGTTTAAAAAAAAAAAAAAGTGACTCCTCCATGTTACAATAACCAGAATACATCTGCTCTCATTCTTTGAATTACCTTATTTCAGGTTATTCAGTGTTTCAACTCTGCATGCAACTTTGGGAGCACAACAGTGGCATTTCCCCCATCTGCCCACTCCCAGACCAAATCCAATTAATCTTCTCATTATGACTGCAATGCAGAGTCTAGTACATATATTTTTGTGGTCCCACTTATTTAATCTGGGTTAGAATTTAAAAGTTTGATCATTTATTTATTGATTAAAAAATAAAATGAATGAATCAAAATTTGTCAATAGAGACTCCTACTGGAAGAACAAGTTTCATTTACTACATTCAGTTAAAACTCAAGCACCTCAAAACTGATTTGCAAATCGTCCCTGTTCAGCAAAGCACTTAAGTGGGTACTTTTTTTTTTTTAAGGCACGTGCTTAAGTACCTTGAATACTAAAGGACTTAAGCACATGCTCATCTGTTTTGCTGCATCAGGGCTATCATCGTGATTTCCTTACTATGGAAAGACTCCTTTGATTCCAAAGAAGATTTCAACAGCTGGACTCCAATGGACAATTACCCAAATTTAGATGTCAGGATCCGATACTAAGTTTTCTGAATCATAACAGCTAATTTAGACCCCAACATTTTGTCAGTATAGTTGGTATTTTTTCAAATGTGCATTACTTTGCACCTATCAACATTGAAATTCATTTATTTTGTTGCCCCATCACCCACTTGTGTCAGATCCCTTTGCAGATGGCTTTGGACATATCTTGAGTAATTTATATTGTCTGCAAACTTTGCCATCTCACTCTTTACCCCTTTTTCTAGAGAGTTTATGAATGTTGAACAGCACTTACTTCTGTGAACACTGACCATTTATTCCTACCCTTTGTTTGTGTCTTTTAACCAGTTACTGATCCCCAAAAGGACCTTCCCTCTTATCCCATGACTACTTTGCTTTAGAGCAGTGGTTCCCAAACTTGTTCCGCCACTTGTGCAGGGAAAGCCCGTGGCGGGCCGGGCCGGTTTGTTTACCTGCCGCATCCACAGGTTCGGCCGATCGCGGCTCCCAGTGGCCGCGGTTCGCTGCTCCAGGCCAATGGGAGCTGCTGGAAGCAGCGGCCAGTACGTCCCTCGGCCCACGCCGCTTCCAGCAGCTTCCATTGGCCTGGAGCAGTGAACCGCGGCCACTGGGAGACGTGATCGGCCGAACCTGCAGATGCGGCAGGTAAACAAACCGGCCCGGCCCGCCAGGGGCTTTCCCTGCACAAGTGGTGGAACAAGTTTGGGAACCACTGCTTTAGAGCATTTGGTGAGGGACCTTGTCAAAGACTTTCTGATAACTTAAGTACACTATATCCACATGCTTGTTGAAATCCTCAAAGTATTTTAGTGGATTAGTGAGGCATGATTTCCATTTACAAAAAGCTACGTTGCCTCTTCCAACATATTGTCATCATCTAGGCATCTGATAATTGTGTTCTTTACTACAGTTCAACCAATTGCCAGGTACTGAAGTTAGGCTTACCAGCCTGTAATTGGCAGGACTGCCTCTGGAACCTTTTCTTTAATAAATAATAATAAAATTCAGCATTACACTAGCTATTCTCCAGTCATCTGGTAGAGAGACTGATTTAAGTAATAGATTATATACTATACAGTAAGTAGTTCTGCAATTCCATATTTTAGTTCCTTCTGAACATTTTGGGTAAATACCATCTGGTCCTGGTAACTTATTGCTGTTTAATCAATTGTTCCAAAGCCATTTCAATCTGGGACAGTTCCTCAGATTCGTCACCTAAAAAGTATGGCTCAGGTATCAGAATCTCCCTTAAACCTTCTGCTCTGGAGACTGATGTAAATAATTTGTTTAGCTTCTTTGCAATAGCCTTGTCTTCCATGAGTACTCCTTTAACATCTCAGTCATCCAAGGTTCCCCACTGATTGTCAGGCTTCTTGCTTCTGACATACTTAAAAAAATAGTTTGTGTGTCTTTTGCTAGCGGCTCTTCAACTTTTTTTTTAGTCTGCCTAATTATACTTTTACAACACTTGACTCGCCAGAGTTTATGTTCTTCCTATTTTCCTTAGTAGGATTTGACTTCCAATTTTTAAAGTATGTATTTTAAAGCCACCTCTTGTACTCTGCTGTGTAGCTATAGTAGCTTTTTGTGGTCCTCCTACTATTTTTTTATTTGGGGTATACATTTAGTTTGAGCCTTTATTATGGTGTTTAAAAAGTTTCCATACAGCTTACAGGCATGTCATCCTGGTGACTGTTCCTTTTAATTTCCATTCAATTAACCTCCTCAGTTTTGTGTAGTTACCCTTTTTGAAGTTCAGTGCTATTGAGGTGGGTTTCTTGGATGTTTCCCCCACACACACAAGGATGTTTAAATTTAATTACATTGTGGTCACTATTACTGAGCAGTTCAGCTATATTTACCTCTTAGACCAGACCCAATGCTCCACTTATGACTAAATCAAGAATTGCCTCTCCCCTTATGGGTTCCAGAAGAAGCTGATCAAGTCATTAATGGTGTCTAGAAATTCTCTCTATGCCATCTGGATGTAACCTGTACCCAGTCAATATGGGGGAATAGCCACACATCACCTCCATATTGGTGCACATAACAAAATTCTTTCCACACATGGATGGGAAAAATTAGAGGGAACACTGGCAGCTATAGGATTGTTTCCCTCCGCTTCAGCTTCATATTCTCCTTGCTTGAGACTTCTCTTTCTCAACAGCACACAGACTTTCAGAGTGGAGATGGGATGAAGGAGTAAATGCAACCTGAGCTTCTGAATGAAGTTAGTTACTATGTGGTATTAGTTCATTCTATCCAAATCTGCTAAAGCAAAGTCAGACTATGAGAGGCTGAGCTGAGTTAAATGCCTATGGAATGACATAGGTAAACTGCCTCTCCCTTAGTAAAAGCCGGCATCTATGTTATGGCCCAATGTTTTTGGATGGGAAAGCTAAGTGCTGTTATGGAACTGGGTATGCGACTGGTATCTTATTTTTATACTATTTCACAACAAAAAAAATGGCAGGGTTTTTTAGTAAATCAATGTAGTGTTATAATTCTATAACTAAACTGTCATTCTGAGGGGTGGATGTTTCCTAAGGGCTAGTCTACACTTACGCGGTAGTTCGATGGCTGCGGATCGAAGTTCCGAGTTCGATTTATCGCGTCTGGTGTGGACGCGATAAATCGAACCAGGAAGTGATCCCCGTCGACTGCGGTACTCCAGCTCGGCGAGAGGAGTACCGCGAAGTCGACGGGGGAGCCTGCCTGCCGCGTGTGGACCGCGGTAAATTCGAAGTAAGGTATGTCGAATTCAGCTACGTTATTCACATAGCTGAATTTGCGTACCTTACTTCGACTTGGGGGGTAAGTGTAGACCAGGCCTAATATATTCTATAATTTCCTTGCAGAGAAAAATCAAAAGCTGTCAACTCTGATTGTACAGCCAAACAACCCGCAAAATACTTATTGCTCCACCATCATTTATATTATTGGAGTATAGTTTGTCACATATGCTCTGAGTGCAAAGTCATTCAAATGAAATGAAAGTCTGGAATAGCTCATTCATTAATTTTCACAGCAGTTGGTGCCCTGCTGGCATTTGAAATTAGCGTCAGGAAAAGTTCAAGAGATTTAGCTTCATTTCAAATCACAGCTACTTCTATGATTTGAGAAATGTTACAAAGAGATTCAATCGCATTAGTGAAAGCTAATTGCAGAGCAAAAGAGAGGAATATTAAATGCTAAGTACCAAAAACTAATTTCAAAGCAACATCATTTTACCAGCTGAATCATCTACTACATGAAAAATTACACTACAAGTAATAAACTGCAGGTTTAGGTCTAGGTCTCACTGTATAATGCTTGAATCCCAGAGGATGCTGGCCATTGAAGTGTTAAATGACAAACTGAAAAGAAAATATTCTATCTCTGTTCAGTTCATAGCTCCAGGCTCTACCAGACTTCTCTGCAATTAGAGCCAAGGTCTAAATAGAGACCCACAAGCCTGGAGGTCTTATGTTTGTAATAAGCTCTTTAGGGCTCCGGGGGGGGGGGGGGGTGGCGGGAAGAGGAAGGGGAAGACCACTTTGCAAGCCTTTAAAGCCATGCAGAGCTCTTAAGGAAGGGCTACGGTTTCCTATAGATTCCCATCGGCCATTCATTTTCAAGACTCCCACTATCTTTCTATTCAACTATCCTGATGCAGCCCTTCAAATAGAAGAAGTTTTTTAAAAATTGATCTCTTGTAACCACGGCCCCTTGTTTTAATCTCTGCAGCAGTCTATCACCAGACGGTGTGAACACTTCAAACAGAAGGCACTCAGAAAATGCCTGCAATTCAGAATGACTAATGAGTGGGCTACCCAAAGAGACTTGAAACACATACAATTTTTACATTAAAATATCAAGCACATTTGACTGCTTGTTTTAGTGTTGGGGGAAGTCAAAATGCTGCACATACCTGAAAATAGTGTGGAATTCTGAATATTAGTTGAAGTTTCAGCAAAACTTAGTACGAACCTGGAAGTTGGAAGCCAGTGAAAGCTTGAACAGCACCCTAAAGTCTACTCAATGAGATAGTGTCTGTGTAGTATGTTTTAAAGCATGCTTCATGTGCCCCTAGTGACTAGTGCACATTAGGGATAACAGGCTGTTAACTTTGCCAGCTAGCAGAGTTACACCTTTCACTCAAGTAATAGAGATCTAGACTTTGGTGATGAGGTTCAAATGCTGTCGATGACCATAGGTCATCATTGTTATATTTAGAACATACAGAAGTTGACACTGCCAACCCAGATAGTATTGCTGTACAAATACTCTAGTTTTCAAATAAGGGATGAATACATGACAAAGAATGACAGGATCACATGCTCTCCTCCTTTGCACCACCTGGTACCTGGCTGGCTGGGAAGAGAGACAGTACAGTTGCTACAGGCTGCTAAGTTCCTCTAGCAAACTGGGTAGCATCACGCAGCTGTTGGTGAATATAAGAGTATGGTTACCAATCTACCACTGGGGCAGCCTATGGGAGATGAAATAATAGATTAAGTGTAGAGGTGCAGGTACTCCAAGTAGATGTCTAGAATCCAGGGGGTGATTTTAGGGTTTCCTATAGATCTGTGGGTCCCCTACTCTGAAACTATCCACATGGCGGGCTGCCCCAGAGTCAGGATCCCATCCTCAAACACTCTGGCAGGTTGGCTGCTGAGGAGCTGGATGGGTTGCCGTTACTCAGGGAGATTTCCAGTAGAACTCTGCCTAGCTTCTACTTCTATTGGCCCCTCCTCCAAAAAACCCATTCCACAAAAATAAATGTTTCATTGTAAGTTCTGACCAGGTCAGTAAACACCCACACCTATACTTGTGTGATCAGGAGCAAGAAGAAAAACCAAACCTTTCTCAAAAGCTACTTCACAAAATATTTCATGACATGGCAGTTGTAGAGCAGAAGAACGGAACCATAAGAAAGCGGTTTGATTAATATTGTTAGGTTAAAAAAAGTGACAAAAACTGGGTTAATTAGTGAGCACAGTCAGTACAGAAGGATTTTAAGAACTGAAAAGAAAATAGAATATTTGCTATTGGTAAAGATATCAGAAAAGTAGTCAATACAAAGAGAGTGAAAAGGTTCAGAAGGATTTCTACTAGAAACTTGAGTTGAGAATGGTATTACAGTAGTTAAAATAACCAGGCTAAGGACTAAAACTATGAAGGGCGGGGGAGGAGGGGAAACTTCCACAAGGACGAGGGTCTAAGGATTGTGGTGGATAGAATTCCAAGCCCCATAACAGTGTTCAAAAAGGTACTATAGCCAAGTAGTGAAGTTACGGGATGCAGGAATCCGAGGTATGAAATACAATTCCAAATAAATAATTCTAGTACTGTGTATATTAGCAAGGTCACATGCAGTGTGCCATTTTGATCACCTTTCAAGGAGATTCAATAGAGCAAAAGGAACCAGAATGAAACTCATACTGCCTCAAGCTGTGATCTCGGACAGGATAAATTAAGCAAAGTCAGAACTTGGATTGGAGATCCCTCACTGGTGTAAATCAAATTAACTCAGTATAATGCCAGTCAAGTCAATACTAAGTATCTGGCCATTATTCACTGTATTTTCAAAAATCAGACAAACTTTTGTGGTGATATTTTTAGGGCTACAAAATAGTCTCACAAAAGACAAAAGTAAAACTTAAGACGTGTACTGGTGTCTGACAGATTCTGACTCAACAGCAAGGCATGCATATTTCTCCAACCCAAGGATTTTTGCCAGTAACTTAGTGTCTGAAAGAGTGTGTCATGAAAAACTGAACAGTTGTTAACATTCACTTTGAGCAAGAGAACTGCTTTGATAGTGTTGGTACTCATTTCTCTTCTCTCCAAACCCTGTTCACCACTGAATACTTCTTTCGGAGACTGACTGTTCCTGGAATAACAGAGCACAATTGTATACAACATAGCCATAGGCATTGAACAAACGTTAAAAACCCAAATATTGAATTGCCAAAATACCTGGATTATTCCTAGAGACTGAGTAAAAATAGGACAAATGGTTTCTAATTGTAAATCTCTAGGAATAATCCAGGTATTCTGGCAATTCAATAGGTACTATCCTCCCTATACAGAATAGGTGGCATGGTGCTGCTGCAGGTGTTGCACTTGGGAATGCAGTGTAAGAGCAAGGTCATGACCTCTGGAGGGGACTAAGATTAGGCATGTTAACCCCAGTGTCCTGCTCATGTTACCTTTTGTGTAATTACATTTTGCATTCCTAAGTGCCTCCTTAGAATCTGCTTCACTTCCTCTCCACCCAAAGCTATTGCTTAGGTCTTCTGATTCAACAGTTGCAGTGTTTCACACCATCAGTGGTTATACTGGGAAACCTCAGCAGCCAAGGGGAAGGATAGCTGTAGGTGGGGGACAGCTTCCCTTAAGTCAGTGAAAAGTGAGAGGATATTCAGCTGTCTCCCTGCTTTCAGTAAGTGAGTGCCTCTGCTTTCCTTCTTACTAGATCCCTGGTGAACAGCCCAGAGTGCCACTTCCCTAATAGCAGAGTGGCTGACTGTGTCTAGTTTGACAGGTAGAATTCTATATCAACAAATAAATGTTTAAGTTACAAGACGATCTTCTGCACTAGGGGCCTGATGAAAGGCCCACTGAAGCCAGTGGGAATCCTTCCACTGACTTCAATAGGCTTTACTTTAGGCCCTATATCTTTACTAAAATTGAAGATACAACCCAACTAAAAAGCCAGAAACTAATCCACATAACAAATACAGCCAAGTCCTCCCCACACACAAACATTAGCCCCCTCTCACACCCCGCCCTCCTCACAAGCCTGAGTAAAGAGGAGAAACCATGCAGTGTACCCCAAAGACCAACATATTCTGGCAATTTCGGACCAAGAAGGGGAACATATGAAGTCATACTGGGTAAGACCAATGGTCCACTTACCCCAGTATCCTGTCTGACAGTGACCAGAGCCAGATGCTTCAGAGGGATTGAACACAACAGGGAACTCCCCATCATCCAGTCCCAGTTTGTGGCAGTCAGAGGTTTAGGGACACTCAGAGCCCAGGCTTTCATCCCTAAGCATCTTAGCTAATAGCTATGATAATGATGAGGCACAGCTGTATGCCTGCTATGACTATGTACAGAGTGCCTGTCTGTTTAATATACCAGCATATGCCAACACCTGGCTCTTGTATAGAGCTTTTCATCAAAGCACTTTTCAAAGGAGGTCAGTACCATGTTCGCCATGTGACAGAGGAGGAAGCAGAGGCACAGTGATGAAAATAAAATTGTCCAAGGTCACTCAGAGCTATAGCAGAACTAGGAACAGAATCCAGATCTCTGGAGTCCCAGTCCAGTGCAGTATCCACTAGCCCACTGTAAGATGCACATACTAGCCCCATGCACTTACAGCCAGGGGCAGGTATGTGCCATTTTCGTTTCCCAGAGTAGGTAACTGTAGTGAGCCGGTGTGGCTCCCCGCCGCCCCGGAGAGGGAAGAGCCCATCCGGAGGCCGGAGTGGGCAGAGCTAGGGAGCTCTGAGCCCGCCCCTCAGAGGGTCAGGCGGCGACCCGGAAGTATAAAAGCTCGCCCTCACAGCTCAGTCAAGCCTCAGACGCCGGAGCGACCAGATGTCTCCAGCCTAGCTCGTGGCTGGGAAGACCCCGCGGCCCAAGGCGGCCGCCAGGACTGGCCGGGCCTGCCCTGCGCCCTCTATCCAGAGGAGCCGCCAGGCCTGCCCTGCGCCCGCTATCCGGAGGAGCCGCCGGGCCTGCTGATCAATCCCTGCCCTGACGAACCCATGATCCTGGATCCCCCAGAGACCGACACCAGGACCCAGGTAGGCCCCGAGGGGGAGTGTGGAAGTAGCCCGGGGGCAGCCGACCCCAGTCTGCCTGCAGCACTGCCAGAGCACTGTCAGAAAATTAAGAAAAAAATTAAGAAAAAAACTAAAAAAGATTCAAATTCAAATGTATATGTTTGCATTTTTTTTGACACATCAGTTTGTTTTGTCCTCCTTTTTTCCTCTGCTCCCTCCCCACACTCCCTCTTTGCCTCTAATTGCAATGTAATGAATGATGTCTAAAAGCTTTGGGTTATTTCTACTCTCTCTCTCTCTCTCTCTCCTTTATTTTTTTCCAACTTTGGAAAAATTGCAGAGTGGTAAGAGGAAAAATTAGATTAACGGCCACACTGCAACTTTTTGAAAAGTTGTTAGAAATTTGCCGCTTGGGAATTTGCAAAGTTTGTAGCATCAGCAGAATTTGAATGCACCAGTGATCACAGCTTCTCTTTATTACAGCCAGTCTAACAACAGAGCAGAAGCAGCTATCAAGATTGCCAATAAATTAATTTAAAAATAGGCATACTGGAAGAATAAAGACTCACGAACAGCCTTAGGGGATTGGAGAAAAACCACCAACAGGTGGCCTAAGCAGCAGCCCAATACAGAGTCTCATGTGATATGCTACAAAGACTATTTCCAACAGCAAATCAACTTTTGAAAGCAGCAGGTGTAAAAAAGGTGACAGAACAAATTCAAGTGTGAGGTCTGCAAGCCAAATACTTCTAAGACAGCGGTACAAAAAAGCTCTCCAAATTTCAGATAGGACAGCCAATAGGAGTGCAGACAGCACCTAAGGACAGAGGCAAAAGATGGAGGATGGGGACTCTAAAGTTAAAAAGATGGTAGAAGAACAAGGAGAACTCTGCTGCCACAACAGAAAAAAAAAAGTAGGAACAGTTATCCTCAGGGGATGAGCCTGATGAGTCTAGCTATATGAATGTGGATGGAAGGGGACTGCTCTAGTCTGCATAACCCTATTAACTAAACCAGGGGTCGGCAACCTTTCAGAAGTGGTGTGCCGAGTCTTCATTTATTCACTTTAATTTAAGGTTTCGCGTGCCGGTAATACATTTTAACGTTTTTTAGAAGGTCTCTCTCTATAAATCTATAATATATAACTAAACTATTGTTGTATGTAAAGTAAACAAGGTTTTCAAAATGTTTAAGAAGCTTCATTTCAAATTAAATTAAAATGCTGATCTTACGCCGCCAGCCTGCTCAGCCCGCTTCCAGCCTGGGGTTCTGTTCACCTAGGCCGGCAGCAGGCTGAGCGGGGCCTGCGGCCGGGACCCCGGCTGGCAAGGGGCCGGCAGCCAGGACCCCAGACCTGGAGAGGGGTTCAGGGGTCAGGGCAGAGGGCTGGGGGTGTGTGGGGGGTGCAGGGCAGAAGGCTGGAGGTATAGGGGGGGTTCAGGGGTCAGGGCAGTGGGAACGTGGGGGGGTCAGGGTAGAAGGCTGGGTGTGGGGGGGTACAGGGGTCAGGGCAGAGGGCTGAGGGTGTGGGGGGGTGCAGGGCAGAAGGCTGGGGGTGTGGGGGGTTCAGGGGTCAGGGCAGAGGGCAGTGAGGGTGTGGGGGGGTTCAGGGGTCAGGGCAGAGGGCTGGGGTGGGGGGGGTGTAGGGCAGAAGGCTGGGTGTGGGGGGGAGTTCAGGGGTCAGGGAAGAGGGCTGGGGGTGTGTGGAGCTGCAAGGCAGAGGGCTGGGTGTGGGGGGGGATTCAGGGCAGAGGGCTGGGGTGCTCCCAGCCCCCTGCCCTGAGCGGCTCAGGGCAGGGGGCTGGAAGGGATATGTCCTGTTCCACCCCCTTCCCCAAGACCCCATCCCTACCTCTTCTCTGCCTCCTCTACGGAGCAGCGAGCACACTGCCACTCCTCCCCCTCACAAAGGCCATCAGCTGATCGGCGCAGGGAAGGAGAGGAGGAGGGGCAGGAAAGCACCAAGCTGGGGGAAGAAGCGGGGGAGGGGGGAAGCTTGGCTGCCGCAGGACCAAGCTTCTGCCTCCTGCCCCCGCAGGGGAGAGCGGTGGGGCTGAGTGGCGCTGGGGGCCGGGACTGCGGCAGGCAGCAGCGTGCCACTCAAAATTGGCTTGCGTGCCGTGTTTGGCACACATGCCGAAGGTTGCCGACCCCTGAACTAAACCTTCTATACATATAAAGTGTCAGTAGGTGGCACTCATGAATATGTAGTCTGGGTTTTGTAGGACAACACATGTTGTTGCACACTACAAATGGCTTTTTGTGTGCAGTACTACCCGAGGGCCTCTGAGCAACACAAACCAAAACCTTTTTAGGGGTTCACTGCTATATCTCCCCATACTTCCTGCTTTACACACAGAACAGTAAGCAGAAATGAGAATAGCTTGTCTATCCAGAAACAGGAAGTACCAACAATCTCACAAGAAAACCTGTCATTCTATGATCCGCTGCCCTGGGTTGCACATTTGAGCAATTTAGAGGAGTGTCTGAAGTATCAGTTTTCAGAGTGGTAGCCGTGTTAGTCTGTATCAGCAAAAACAACAAGGAGTCCTTGTGGCACCTTAGAGACTAACAAATTTATTTGGGCATAAGCTTTTGTGGGCTAGAACCCACTTCATCAGCTGCATGAAGTGAAAAATACAGGAGCAGGTATAAATACATGAAAGGATGGGGGTTGCTTTACATGCATCTGATGAAGTGGGTTCTAGCCCATGAAAGCTTATGCCCAAATAAATTTGTTAGTCTCTAAGGTGCCACAAGGACTCCTTGTTGTTTTTGCTGAAGTATCAATATTCATTAGATCCAGTCCATTGAAATTTTAGGTTCATTCATCACTAGGCTGATGTCATACCCATTGCAAATGCAAAGATTGGACTGTTTTTTCAATAAACTTTAGCCACTTTTGACAATCCCATCTTGATCCTGGACTAACTGATTCCATAGAAGTCAATGGCAAGACTCCTCAATTTAATTGCAAGCAGAATAAGTCAACATTTTGAAAATCCCACCCTAAATTTTCATTTCTTGTCATACTTAAGTGATTAAAATCTCTTGGCTTTCTACAAACTTCCCTTGTGGCACTCTCCGAGGCTTGTAATAATTATCATCTAGAACTGTGTGGCTGCTTGTTTCTATTGGTTAATTATGAAACAGTAAAAAAAGACAATATTGATTTTCAATCATATTATACCAATGTTCCATTTTGCTAAAGGTATATAAAATACCTCCTGTTAACCAGAGATGGGCTGAAGCAGCAGAGAACAGTGAGGAAGTAAGTTTATTTTATTTTTAATAGCCTCCCTCCCCTCCACCCCCCGCACACACACACACTCATGGACACCACATTTTACAATGATTCCAACTGGCTGCTTTGCTGCAAATAAGATCCAAAGATAAATATCTTAACATTTTTGTATCTCACAATCTATGGCACCCAGTTAGCTCATGTCATAGTCCACAATATATTATTTATCTTTGCATAGTGCTTTGAGCTATTTTAATAAAAGGCACCATTGTGTAAATACTAAATATGAGGATGATTTCTTTATGCATGTTATTTGAAACAATACATATGCCAAATCCTCAGCTAGTGTAAATCAATGAATTCCATTGACTTCAAAGGAGGCATAAAATCTACACCAGCAGAGGATCTGCCCTGAACACTGCTGTGATTATTGGGCTGTAAGAAGTATGCGAAAGTTTATAAGATGTCACAATAGCCTATAACTTTTTTTTGCCGGCTTGGGAATTAAATCATGGCAAACAGGTCAAGATTTCTGAAATGAATGGTATGAACAAGTGCAAGAAAACCAGACAGACTAAAGTAGTCCAAACAAACAAAGGCCTGTTGATATGATTCAAGGATTATGTTGAGGCTGGACCGGACAAACAACATATCGCTACGGAAATCAATTGACCAAAATTAGTGTATTAGATGTTAGGGCTAATTGGTGGGCAAAATGGCTGGGGGGGGGGAGGAATATGTGACGGGGTGTACTCACCAAACCATCCCTGAAAGAGTTGAATTAGGCTAGCTGGGTCCAACCAGCCAATTTAACTGCAAACAGAGGAGAAGCAGGTAACAATGTGGGAGGAAACCTGCAGTCTCTCTCCCTGAGGTAAAGGAGAAGGGCAGATGGGAACCCCTGAGGAAAGATTTACCTAGTTGGCCTAAGAGAGTGGTCTGACTAGGAAGACTGGTGAAGGAGAAGCTTAAAGAAGCATATTAGGAAGTAGACCAGAGAAGAGACCAGTAGGATTGGTGAGGACCTAAACCTTAACTGTTGGTGTATGTCTCTGGACTGGAATTCAGGGTGGGCCTGGGTTCCCCAGTCACCTGCTGCAGAGGAGTACTGTTTGGGTCAGTGAATGAGAAGAGTGCTTGAGTCACAGCAGGAGTGACACAGTCAGGGCAGTGAACGTGAGGACTGCCTGATGCTGCTTGTGTGGAGAGACTTTGGAAGACTCCCCCGGAAAGGGACAATCACAGTGTGACCTGGCCGGACTCTAGAAAAAAAGCCTTAAGCCCATCTCATACTAATGCATCTTTGCCTCTCTCCTCCCATCTTGTCCCAACTCATCTCATTTTCCACAACCCCAGGACAGAAAGAGCAGACCAGACAAAATGATTTTCGTCCTAAAAGGAAGGCCATCAGTCTAGCTCTAGTTTTAAGGAATTCTGTTTTTTCACTTGGGAGTCCTGAAAGTCATCAAATCATCCAGTCCTCAGCCCATCAGTGGGGATACCTAATTGCCAGCACCACAGAGGCATGGAAGATCCTGTCCAGTCTCCCTTCCCTATGGTTATATTCTGCCACCTCCCCCGCATCCTTTCTTCCCTCCTGTCCTATCACTCTTGGCTTTTCATTGATTCCTGAAGTCAACTGCACTGCAAGAGCACAGTGAAATAAGATGGCCACACTCTTGCTGTGTTTAAGGAGAAAGGACCCAACCAGATTACATCCCTGTCCAGATTGTGAACCAGGGTCCAAGCAACTGTTGTCATGGTTGACCAGCCTGCCAAAGCATGTGTTTGTAACTGATCAGCCATCCAGCATTTCCAGAACATCAACAAAGGCCATATTTCTGCTACTTTTTCTATGGTGTCTCTCATCCACCTTGTGTGTTAAGAGAAATAAACATCAGGACTAAGGATAAAATTAGCCCTCTTATTTTCATTAAATTTTGTTTGAAAAAAGGAGATATTTGGCCTCCAAAAAGAGACAGTTAAGACCTATTAAGTTTGTTTCACATAATAACTCAGTTTCAATATAAATGCTTATTTTAACTACTTGTTCTCTTGTTTTTCATTAAGACACTTTCAGTTGTAGAATGAATGCTTTTGAGTGCTTGCCAAGAAACCAAGGCCTCTGTAGAACTGCCCCCCCCCCAAAAAAACCCATCACCGTTTTAATGTTGGACAATAAAAGTTTAAACACCCTTAACTTTTTTTTGTCTTGATCAATATATCAGCATTTACCAACTGTTAACTTAGAGGGGCATTTGAGATGCCGCAGTCATTTCCTAGTTTAAATATAAATAGTTGATATCATTGCTGTAATTGCAGGCAAATATTGCCATTTTAAAGGAGACCAATGCATTTAGTACCTATATGCAAAAAGCATACTAATTCAGCATTAAGGCTGAGTTTTAAGTCTTGCACAGGTTGGGAAATTAAAGTTAAGGTACTTGGAGCACTGGGATGGCTAGGAGAACAAAGAGGAGGGAGATTGAAAGGACCAGAGAGTATACGAACGGCCATACTGGGTCAGACCAAAGGTCCATCTAGCCCAATATCCTGTCTGACAACAGTTGCTAATGCCAAGTGCCCCAGAGGGAATGAATAGAACAGGTAATCATCAAGTGCCCTATTCCCTGTCGCTCATTCCCAGTTTCTGGCAAACAGAAGCTAGGGACACCATCCCTGCCCATCCTGGCTAATAGCCATTGATGGACCTATCCTCCATGAACTTCTCTAGTTCATTTTTGAACCCTGCTATAATCTTGGCCTTCACAACATAGAATCATAGAATATCAGGGTTGGAAGGGACCTCAGGAGGTCATCTAGTCCAACCCCCTGCTCAAAGCAGGACCAATTCCCAACTAAATCATCCCAGCCAGGGCTTTGTCAAGCCTGACCTTAAAAACCTCTAAGGAAGGAGATTCCACCACCTCCCTAGGTAACCCATTCCAGTGCTTCACCACCCTCCTAGTGAAAAAGTTTTTCCTAAGATCCAACCTAAACCTCTCCCACTGCAACTTGAGACCATTACTCCTTGTTCTGTCATCAGGTATCACCAAGAACAGTCTAGATCCATCCTCTTTGGAACCCCCTTTCAGGTAGTTGAAAGCAGCTATCAAATCCCCCCTCATTCTTCTCTTCTGCAGACTAAACAATCCCAGTTCCCTCAGCCTCTCCTCATAAGTCATGTGCTCCAGCCCCCTAATCATTTTTGTTGCCCTCCGCTGGACTCTTTCCAATTTTTCCACATCCTTCTTGTAGTGTGAGGCCCAAAACTGGACACAGTACTCCAGATGAGGCCTCACCAATGTCGAATAGAGGGGAATGATCACGTCCCTCGATCTGCTGGCAATGCCCCTACTTATACAGCCCAAAATTCCATTAGCCTTCTTGGCAACCAAGGGCACACTGTTGACTCATATCCAGATTCTCGTCCACTGTAACCCCTAGGTCCTTTTCTGCAGAACTGCTTCCTAGCCATTTGGTCCCTAGTCTGTAACAGTGAATGGGATTCTTCCGTCCTAAGTGCAGGACTCTGCACTTGTCCTTGTTGAACCTCATCAGATTTCTTTTGGTCCAATCCTCTAATTTGTCTAGGTCCCTCTGTATCCTATCCCTACCCTCCAGCGTATCTACCACTCCTCCCAGTTTAGTGTCATCTGCAAACTTGCTGAGAGTGCAGTCCACGCCATCCTCCAGATCATTAATGAAGATATTGAACAAAACCGGCCCCAGGACCGACTCTTGGGACACTCCGCTTGAAACCAGCTGCCAACTAGACATGGAGCCGTTGATCACTACCCGTTGAGCCCAACGATCTAGCCAGCTTTCTATCCACCTTATTGTCCATTCATCCAGCCCACGCTTCTTTAACTTGTCAGCAAGAATACTGTGGGAGACCGTATCAAAAGCTTTGCTAAAGTCAAGGAATAACACATCCACTGCTTTCCCCTCATCCACAGACCCAGTTATCTCCTCATAGAAGGCAATTAGGTTAGTCAGGCATGACTTGCCCTTGGTGAATCCATGCTGACTGTTCCTGATCACTTTCCTCTCCTCTAAGTGCTTCAGAATTGATTCCTTGAGGACCTGCTCCATGATTTTTCCAGGGACTGAGGTGAGGCTGACTGGCCTGTAGTTCCTCGGATCCTCCTTCTTCCCTTTTTAAAAGATGGGCACTACATTAGCCTTTTTCCAGTCATCCGGGACCTCCCCCGATCGCCATGAGTTTTCAAAGATAATGGCCAATGGCTCTGCAATCACATCCGCCAACTCCTTTAGCACCCTCGGATGCAGCGCATCCGACCCCATGGACTTGTGCTCGTCCAGTTTTTCTAAATAGTCCCGAATCACTTCTTTCTCCACAGAGGGCTGGTCACCTCCTCCCCATGCTGTGCTGCCCAGTGCAGCAGTCTGGGAGCTGACCTTGTTTGTGAAGACAGAGGCAAAAAAAGCATTGAGTACATTAGCTTTTTCCACATCCTCTGTCACTAGGTTGCCTCCCTCATTCAGTAAGGGGCCCACACTTTCCTTGACTTTCTTCTTGTTGCTAACATACCTGAAGAAACCCTTTTTGTTACTCTTAACATCCTCTGACAAAGAGTTCCACAGGTTGATTGTGCATTGTGTGAAGAAATACTTCCTTTTGTTGTTTTAAACCTGCTGCCTATTAATTTCATTTGGTGACCCCTAGTTCTTGTGTTATGAGATGGAGTAAATAACACTTCCTTATTTACTTTCTCTACACCAGTCATTATTTTATAGACCTCTATCATATCCCCCTTTAGTCATCTCTTTTCCAAGCTGAAAAGTCCCAGTCTTATTAATCTCTCCTCATACAGAAGCTGTTCCATACCCCTAATCATTTTTGTTGTCCTTTTCCTAACCTTTTCCAATATATCTTCTTTGATTAGGCAACCA
The DNA here is from genome assembly GCF_028017835.1 of Emys orbicularis. Lineage (NCBI taxonomy): Eukaryota > Metazoa > Chordata > Testudines > Emydidae > Emys > Emys orbicularis. The sequence goes on along the minus strand of NC_088693.1, from coordinate 14,948,707 downwards.
CATCTGCACGCACTATTCAAGATGTGGGCGTACCATGGGTTTATACAGCGGCAATATGATATTTTCTGTCTTACTATCTATCCCTTTCTTAATGATTCTCAACATTGTTTGCTTTTTTGACTACTGCTGCACACTGAGTGGATGTTTTCAGAGAACTATCCACAATGACTCCAAGCTCTCTTTCTTGAGTGGTAACAGCTAATTTAGACCCCATCATTTGATATGAATAGTATATCTAAGGGGGTTGGAGGAGTAATTAAAGGTTGCAGTGGAAGGGATCCAAGAGTATCAGAGAAGGCTATAGGGTTAAGTTGCCAGAGGTTTGGGAGCGGTGTTTTCACCAGAAGGATCGATAAAGTGGTAAACCTCTGGGAGATGGTTTCAATGTATTTGATAGCTAAGTGTCCACAGATGTAAGACCTAATGGTAGCTGAACTTGGGCTAGCCTTGTTAGCTGCTATCACTGCTGATGGGGCTGTTGTACAGGGGGGAAAGCACAGGGTTTGGAGAAGCACTGCAAGATTTTGCTCCCCTAAACAGACTGTGGAAATTGCTGCACATCAAGACAGCACAGCTGAGCTCACGGTATTAGAAGCAGGGAGGGATAGTGCTGGGTATATCCTTTTATTACTTAAGCTGCCACGGCAGGTGCCCTCCTCAGCAATCATCTTTCTGACACTGCATCTCGTCATTTATGATGAAGGATAAGATATAGTCACGGAGATCAAGGATTCTATGACTAACAGACTCCATGATTGCTTCAGTTTCAGTTCTGTGCCATGGTGGCAGGGCTCTCGGCTTCCCTGATTTATTGTTTATTGCCCAGGTCTTGTCCATGACTTACTAAAAATACCTGTGACAAAATCTTAACCTTATTTATGACTAGTACATTCACTTTCCTTTAGTGAGAGGGTTTGTATGCTATATCCTACTGAAGAATTACTGCAAAAAGGGCTGATTCTGACACTGTCCCTTACCTGTTGCATCTGCACTGACAAAGATCTACGTACCCCTGAACTCTGTAGGACCTGTCTGTTGACATGTAGAACAAGGAAATCTGCAGAGTGTGTTCAGGGATAGGGTAAGTTGGTAAGAGCTCCTAAGCCACTGTCATACCAAGAATGTATTACGGAGAGGGACAGTTGTATAGGGGCTGGAGTACTGTGCTGGGAATCAGGAGACCTGGGTTCTACGCCTGGCTCTGCTGACCTGCTATGTGCCCTTAGATAAATCACTCCACTTCTGTACCTCTTCACCCCTGCCCTTAGTTTGTTCAGACAAACTCTTTGAGATAGGGACCATCGTGTGTGTGTGTATATATGCATACATACACATGGGACCTTGGCTAAAGCCTCTACCTGTTCCTATAATGTAAATAATAAAAGTTCAACTTGACACCACTCCCAGAAACCAACCATTTCTGAAATAGCACTTTTGTCAATGCCATTACAGCGCCATTGTGTCTCACTGAAGAAAAACTATGATGAAGGGTTGAACAAGAGCCAAATGGGTATTTTTCCTCCCATCACCCCACTGACAGGGAAGGCTGTTGGGTAGGAAAGGGGAAGGAGGGGAGAATACTCAGAAGTGGGGCCCTCTCTTACAGAAAGGGCCAAAGGCTAACAAGTGTTTGAGACCCGCTATTGCTATTTCCTTCCCAGGAGTAGCATCAGAAGCCAGGCTATTTAGGAGTGACTTATACAATGCTAGAGGGTGATATTCACAGCAGACTAAAACCTATGGGTGTAAATGTGCTTGCTGGGAGTAGCCTAATGACGTACTTTCTCTTCTCTACACTAGTCTGTCTGCAATTGTCCTTCACATCACTAGAAAGCAGTGATTACATATTTAAATTTCATCATTCCTAAGATATTAAAAGGAGCAACTCTTGTAGGAATGCTCAGGAAGTTCATTGCACACCTCAATTCTCCCCATCCCAGGTTTTATTCACCAGCAGAAATTGTTTATCCATATTTCAATCTCAGACAGGTTGCATCGGAAAAAGAGAAGGAGATCTGAGCAGATGGTTGGTGCAAACTGCATACTGCAAATAGGTTGTGTAAGGCTATGCCTCTTGATGTACTACAGCTATAGACGAGATCTGCAGCACTGTCTGCTGGAAGAAACTACCTCAGAATGTGCAGTGGAAACGAAGCCAGGTTTTAATTTTGTTTTCATGGTTACTGGAAAAAAATAGACATAGAATATGAAGACAGCGACCCAATTGTGTTTTTAAAGAAGCACATATCTGAAGTTAGTTCAGTAGAGTACAGTGGAGTTAGTCCAGATTTACCCTGTATACCTCAAACCTGAGTCATTGACTTTAGTGAGAAATTAGACATATACAGCACCAACTAGGTGCTGTCACTTTATACTACACTGCTGGTATAACCTGGGCCTTAAAATAAATGTATCCAGACCAGGGAGAGTCAGTCCAGTATACAGGTGACTCTGCAGAAATGAAGAGTTGGCATAGGAGTTCTATTGGAACTTCCTATCCTTGCTGCCAGTGTAGCAGGGAGCAGAAGTATGGCCAGCAGAAAACTAGCATGGCCATGATTCCCTTATGCAGTCATGCAATCCTCATCTCTCTGGCGTAAAGTAGAGCAACCAGCAAGAGGCTCTAACTGGCCCTGGACAGAGCAGCCTCAGGATTCAATCCCACCCCAATTTCCATTTTAGTATTTTGGCTTTGGCTGAGAAATTGACCTGTTAGCTCACTATCTGACTTCAGATCGCCCACTGACTTGATCAATAAACTACATGACTTATAGAATGAGGAAGTGGGATCAGTTTAGTTTCTAGTGGTATCAGCAGAGAGAGCAAGAATCCCACCATTAGAAGCAGCCTCTCAGGGTCATGAGTAGTGAAATCTGGGGAAGTGTCCCTGTCTGTTCTATAACTGCCCCTATGAATTATTGGAGAACTTGTCCAGGGCCAACAATCGAGCATCTTTCACAAGCACTAAATATTATACAGTACTAATTTAAAGAAAAATCATGTGTTTTCAAAGCCATCTAAGTCTGAATAGGAGTAAGGTAAAGTGAGCTTGAGAAACCAAGGATACTTGCATATTAGTCCTGTCCCACCTGATTATAGTTTTTATATTTCTGTAGCACCTACAAGCCTCAACTGAGGTCAGATCTCATTGTTCAAGGCACTTTACACAGTGAGAGACAGTCCCTGCTTTAAGGAATGTACAATCTAATAGATTAACAGAAAGGGAGGCAGGGGAAAGATGAAATGACTTTAGAGTTAAGACCAGAAGGGGACCATCAAGTCATCTAGTCTGACCTCCTGTATATCTCAGGCCACCACCACCCAGCTCCCGCACACTGAACCCAACAACCAGAATTAGGCCAGATTATTACCATCCACAGGAGACTAGACTATTGTGCGTCACAGGCAGAGACTAGGAGGGACCAAGGTTCACCAGTGCCCAAGGCCCCCCACAATGGCATGGAAGGCCCAAGGTCACATAGCAGGTCACTGGCCAAGCCAGGAATAGAACTCAGGTCTCGTCTCATGCCCTAATCACTAGGCCTCATGGCTCGTGCTTTCTTGGGGTTTGGTTTAAGGGTCTATTGTGGTTTAACAGAACCATACAAATGGACTGTTTATTCTATTTTCAGCCCGGCCTTTGAAACATTTAGCACCATTATGGATTGATTTGGGTTTCTTTTACTAGTATTAAGTGAGGTTAATAGCAGAGAACACCACTAATGATTTATCTAAACCGTTACAAGAAGAGGGTCTTTCCTTCATGTACCATTTGGTATATTTAAAGACTGAGACATTGCCATAAGATGTTAACTACCCCAACATTTCCATGTAACTTCAGAACTTCTGTATACATGAAATGAATGTCATACTCTAAGCTTTAACTTGCCACACATTTTGCGAGGGTGATAAGCAGCAGGTCTTTATAGATTTGGCTTACTTCCCAAATAGTCACAGAAATAGCTAACATAATGGCTCTACCTCACTGCTAAACATACCACTCTCCCATCCTGCCCCACACTTGACTCCCACACGCTTCCATTCCAATAAGTAGTTACATGAAAATAGATTTTTACATTAAAGAGATTCTATTAAGTCCTTCAAAGGAGCTATACTTCTGATTAATTTTCGTTTTTCCTGGTATTGACTGGATATTATACAGCAGGCATACAATGGATTTTGTTCCTTTCTAAAAACTGTGTGCCATTGATTTTTAGACACACTGCATAGAGATAGTTTTGGTATACAACCGTCTTCCTAGAAGTTTTAAATGGTCAGTGGTGTTAATTTCTACATTTTGTCTTTTTATTTGTGCACAACTGGAGAAGTGGTTCAAAGAAAATGTATCTCCTGTTTCATTTTCTTTTCATGTAAAAATGAAAAGGTGTACAAAAATAGGAAGAGCCAATTGCAGTCAAAATACATTTTATATTGATGAACAATGAAAAATTAATAATCCTATAAGTATAATAGCTGTACAAACCCTAAAATGGTGGCTATTAAGAGAAATTTGAAAGTGAGTTATAAAGAAATACAAAAGCAGAAGTGTTTGAGCTAAGCTTTATCTTACAATTTCATTTCTCTTTTTGAAGTTGTAATTTTATAAAAGAACTCCATAATAGAATTCATTTAAAATCAAAATTTAGTTTAAGATCCCTTTCTGTCCGGGCTGTGCACATTTGTTTTCATTTATACCTCAGTGATTAATCAGGCTTAGGGCCACTTGGAGCAATTATGTCCTTTGAAAAATTTCAGGACTAAATTACCTACAAACTAAAAAAAAAAATTAATTTGTTTCTGTGCAAGCAGATCAAGTTGTGCAAAACAATATCACCTGTTGATCTCTATTTGGTTTTAGGCTATTGGTGACAAGTATTTAGAGTTGGCTGGAATGTATTTTTATATATGTATTACTATGACCATAGTCTGAAGAATTTTTGATCATCTTAGCTATAGTCACAGGGCACTATTCTGACATCATTTATGATCATTGAAGACTAGAGTGTAGGAAACTGAAATTTAAAGGAGAGGATATCTCCTTTAATATACACCTTTTAAATAGTTAATCTGTTCCTCTGTCTAGATACTTATATTGGCCCTCATCACTATAATATCTGAGCACCTTTTACCGTGTTCTAACCAAAGCAGAATGCAAGAATTGGAGGTGTCCCATTACTAAGGCAATAGCAGAGGTGCTTGTGTCACATGTGAATGGTGGTGGAGGGGATGGAATCAGGAGCAGTAAGGACAGTGCCTCTGAATGTCTCCTGTAGATATGGACAAGATACGTCTTTTATAATTCCCAGTATACCCCAATATTCTGATTGCCAAAATGGAACTGCTTTGATAGTGTCTTTCATTCCCTCCCCCCTCAATTTAAAGTCTCTTCTCACTACTTTATGTTTTCCTCCCCTCCCACAGAATTGACTTTTAGTGACTGGTTTCAAGTCTCAGGAGCGACTATCAGTGTGGTGATTACCTGGAGTCCCACACGTGTCACTAAATCCTCAAAACTCAGCATCTTGCACTCATTTTGTGCTTCACCCATTTTTTCTCCTCTGCCATCTCCATGTCTCCCTTCACCATATGCTAGCAGTTATTGTGCCTCGCTGACTTTTGGTAGGCTCTCTTGCACACCTCTGTTGATTTCCTCTCCTGCCTGCTAGCAGACAAAGTAGTGGTGATACAATCCATATTTATAAGCCACGGGCTTGAATCGCTCCCATAGCAACACAACGGTGCAAGTCACAGCCACCTGAATCCATTGTGGCATTGGCACACCCCTCCCTGCAATGGGAGAGCAAGTGTCAGTACCACTGTTGACCTTCTTCAGGAGTTCTGCCAGAGTATGGTGGCTTTAGAAACTTTGACTGGAACTACATCAGTGGATACTGTCCAGAAGATGCACTGAATCTTTATCTCCCACCTCAATGATTTTTGAGATGCACCTTGTGGCTCCAAGCAGAATAAGGGACCTGAGTCAGCCTGCACCTTGAGGTAGACTGCCAGTGGCAGGGAGCTCACTATCTGGGTTCTGCCAGCAATGTTTATTTGGGCCAGAGATCTTATGATCACTCTTAAAGGCACTTACACTCGTTGGGCAGGAAATTGAACATGAATAGCTCACTGGTTTGAGCATTGGCCTATTAAACCCAGGGTTGTGAGTTCAATCCTTGAGGGGACCATTTAGGGATTTGGGGCAAAAATCTGTCTGGGCATTGGTCCTGCTTTGAGCAGCAGGTTGGACTAGATGACCTCCTGAGGTCCCTTCCAACCCTGATATTCTGTGATTCTATGGACATTTGATAATGTCTTCTCACTCTAAATTTTTCATTTTTAATTTCTGTGACTAGATGTATACCACAAGGCCTAATTAAAGCTGAAAGGGCACAATTAAACTGAGATGCTTTTAAAAATATGAATTTGTTACACAATAGATAAAGAATTTAGGACTATAATGAATTGTCAACAACAAGATTTATTTTTTGCTTATTATGAACTGGTTCTTTAAGCTACATTGCACGGCACTTCTGCATTGGCATTTGTTATGCTATGGATGAGTTAGCCATTTATTTTATGTATTTAAAATTGAAGTGGAAATGCTCAAATACATGTGCTAATACAAAATCAAATGGGACAAGTGGTATTTAGACTAGAATTACTTCAAAGGAGCGATTCAAACATAGGAAATGTTTCAACTGAAATCTTCCTATCTATGGCACTTATGTGACCCCAATTATTATAGTATCAGAGCTTCTGAATCTTTAATGCATTTATCTTACAACACCCATGTGAAGTAGGGAAGTGCTAGCACTCACAATTTAGAGATGGGGAACCAAAACACAAAAGACTAATGCCCAGATTTGTAAAGGTCTTTAGGAGTTGCTCTGCTCAGCATTGCAAGCCTAAGTCTCTCTTGAAAATGGGGCATTGGACCAGAACCTCAAAAAGGTATTCTGTGCCCAGTGGAAGTTTGCTGCTTAAATACCTTTAAGGACCTGGGCCTTAGGCCTTACAACACTGAGTAGAGCCGCATCTAGATACACATTTAAATACTTGGGCCTAAATGACTGCCTAAGTTCACACAAGAAGTCATGGTGACCTGGGAACTGAACCAATGTATGAGTCTCAGACTAGTACTCTAAGCACTGTTCTACCTCCCTAGTCCACGGAGCAAGTTTATTATTTTCCTCGCAGCATTTGAAGAATATCTGCTGTTGTACAATAAAGTGAGCAAGGCATTCACTGCCTCATAGTACTTCTTTTCATTCTTTGGCTCTACTCCTATGTGCAGTGGTTCCAGACCCTTGGCCCTCACAAGCCTAAGGAAGGCTCATGTGCTGCCACATTTCCCTCAAGCTTACCTTCCTATCTATTTTAGAGAGCTCTTTACTATTTCTTCCACCTCTTATTTTACAGAGAAAAAAACATCCCACCACATTTCTGGCTACCCAGATAGTTATGGCTGTGAAAGCCAGTCCAGCTAGCAAGAAATATGTACCTCTCCTGTCAGATTTGGACTTGGTCCGAATAATGTGTGTATTTACAACCTCATGGCTTGATTATTGTAGTTCTCTGTACTAAGATATGAAACGAGGCTATAATTAGTTCAGAACACAGTAGCCCATCTGCTCAGTAAAGCAGACCACAAAAGAGTCCATCACCCCAGTGCTGTTCACTGACTCTCCCTGGAATATCAGTTTATTATCAAGCTTTCAGCCCTTGTCCTCAACCTATACCGTAGCACTGTCCCAGGTGTTCATGATCATGAAGCTCTACTCCCTGGTAATATCAACTTCATAAAACTGATGAACATGGAGCTCTTTCAGCAACTCACCCATTAATCACTCCTAAAGGTCAGGCTGACCTTGAATCTCCGCACCCTTCAGAACAAAAATGTGAAACCCACCTATTTGCTTGTGATACCATCACTTTTGTTTCAGGTTTTTCTTTAAAATATATAAAAATGAAGTAATGCATCCTGATCAGCCCACCTACTGACTTTGGGCAGCTGAATTTTGCAGCTTACTTCTGTCTCTTGATTGAGCCCGTCGAGACTTTGCACTGTAAGCCCACCCCAGATTTTGGGTACATTCATATTCCTAGCTGGGCTGAAAGTTTGCATCCGAGGCCCCCTCAAGAGGCTGAAGTGTCACATTCTTAACGCACGAGTGTGCTGTTTGGTTTAAGTTGTTAGGAAATAATTAGGAACACAGCTACAAACAACGGCTTTCCTCATTCTACAGGGACCTGATTCTGCCACCCTACCTTGCAGTCAATAGTACTTACATGTGGAGTCTCAATTACTTCAGAGGGATTGCAAATATGAGCAAGTACCACTCAGTGCGATTGACAGGGATAGAATCTGGCCATAGGCAGCTAAGCAGGAACCAGATGCCATCATGTAAGATAATGTTTATTAGCCAAAACTGGAATAAAGAGTGAAATAACTTGCCATTTGATACAATGTGGAAGTACACCTCTACCTCGATATAATGCTACCCGATATAACACGAATTCGGATATAACGCGGTAAAGCAGTGCTCCGGGGGGGGGGCGGGGCTGCGCACTCCGGTGGATCAAAGCAAGTTCAATATAACGCGGTCTCACCTATAACACAGTAAGATTTGTTGGCTCCCGAGGACAGCGTTATATCGAGGTAGAGGTGTATATGAATTGGGATAGGCCAAGGAATGGAAATCTCCTGTTTACATTAACAGTGTCAGATTAACTGAACTGGGCAGAGGCAACAAGTAGCAGAAACAAGAGCTAATGCTGGTTCATTGGTGATTAAATCTGAGGTTGGATCTGACATTTCTGCTCTAAGAATGGTGAGGAGGCTGAAAATAACAGTACTGTGTATGTATACCCCTGCTAACGAGACAGGGTGATAACTCAGCTATACATGTTTTTCCTTTGTCCTTGTAGAAGTCTTCCTGTGTTTGCTTGTATCATCCTTAAAATAATGTCCTGAAATCCTGACTTTGATTAATCTTCTACTGAGCAGCTATATGGAATAGAGGAACTATTTTGTTATGTAGGAACCCAAAGCTTTATTGCGGCAATAATCAAAATAACTTGCACCCAAACATTACATCATTAACACAGTACCAGTGTTGCAGAAAAAGGAGAAAGCACTGCATTAAACTTTTAGCCAGAGCTAGAATTCTTATTAAAAATTTCACAAGCTGGAGCCCAGAGCTGTAAGAGTCAATTTCCTAATGATCCTTCAGGCTTCTTAGCAACCGAAAAACCTCAAATGCAACAAGGCTCCATGCAAGCACACAGGTCTACTTGTGAAGATCCAACTGCAGGAATGAGGCATTAGGACTTGACCCAATTGCCCAATGATAGAGAATTTTTTGCCTGCTGCTAAATACTACCTTGGGCTACAACCTAGTCCCAATTCTGAGTCCTAGTCCCAAATCAGAGTCAGTACTGGGACTGGAGACTACTCAGCAAAAAACAGGTGTCTGGTGTTGTAGATGGAATTGGTTTCCCAACAAAGCTATGGGGCTCGATGCAGGAATTAGTGTGAAATTCTATAGCCTGTGCTAAGCAGCAGTCAGAATCGATGGGACCATTATACCCTTCTGGTTTATCAATCTAGGACTTCAAAAGAACACTGGACGGAGGACCACAGTTAGTCTCAGTTTCCTTTTAGAGTATCGATAACTAGAGCTTGTGAAAGCAGCAACTGTTTCTACATAATGTAAGGTTTCCAATTTCCCCCAGGGAATACTTCAGATCCCTATTCAACACATTGCATTGTCACATTCTAAACCCTTTTAATGCCACTAAATGCAAGTAACCTTTGCACGTTTAAGAATGCATTTTTCATAGCAGAGGTCACCAGCCAGCAGATCAAAATACCCTTGACCCACAATCCTGTTTTCAGCACTGTTGCCATAGCAGAATCCAGTGAATGGGGTATACCATAATAGGAAAGGAGACTAATCATGCTCTTCAAGAGCTAATCCATTGAAATCAATGGTTCTTTTTTTGGAATGTGGTAAACAGGGTGGAGAAACAAATTAATCTCAGCAATTCATTTACCTTCTTCCAAGGAAAACAACAAAACCACCCATGTTTTGGAAGCAAGATAAGCATCAGCAGAGTCGGACACCATTGGCTTAATACTGGGCTGTAGGTGCTGCTTTTTTGTGATACTATTTATCTACATAAATAAGTGAAACTCTCAGCTCACATTTGAAAATATTTAGCCCTGTGATTTTACACATATTAGCCATGTGGCTGTTAAAATTAACAACATATATAAACAATAGAGGGCCATTAGGCAATGTTATTTCTGGTTATATTGAGCCATGCATATTGCAAAGACTTTGTTCACATGTTTTTAGGCCGCCCTGGTCTTGCAATAAGCTATGTGTGTGAAAGGACCTCCTCATTCCACGCAGAGCTTCACTGACTTGAGCAGTGCTCAGCGTGGGTACAAGGGTCTGCCCATGCAGGTGTCATTGCTCAGGGCTTATGTTTGAAAATGAGAGACTATGTAAGTTGCTGTTGGGGATGTGAATAACGATTACTGCATAGTCCCTCACGTTCATTAGAGAAACGCTAGGAAAATAATGCCCAGGACCTCTCTTTAGCCATTGCATGTCCTATCAGCCACAGAAGGACTGAGCTGTACATTTCGGCTGCGTTTTCTACTATGCCACTCTTGTAAGTGGGAGCTTTGCTGTTAAGGCTGCTTGTCCCACTCCTGACTGGCTGGCAGTTCTTTCCTGCTCTGTATCTCCAGTGGGGGAACAATCTTCAGGGAGGCAGAGAGACTCCTGCAGAAAAGGAAGCCAAGACCGGTTCTCATCAGCATCGACAACTTCACCTGCCCCAAGAAGGTGGCTGGTTTAGGGAGAGAATATGTACCAGAGAAACACAGAGGACACATTACATAGAAGGACTGGAAGAGAGCAAGAAAGTGAGATTTCTCACAGTGCTGCAGGAAGGATAACGGCCCTGCTGTCTGCTCCCCAGTCATACCAGATGGGAGTAGCAGGACTTGAATTAGTGATTAATTCAAACAAAACACATTGAGCAAATGAATATAATCAAACATTATTTGATATACCGGCTCTGTAATCCAATCTAATTCCAAACTAATCACATTTGCAAGAAAAACCAGAGAGCCATTTGCAAACTAAACAAAACAAGACCCATGAAACAGACCTGACAAACACGGGAAAGGCCAATAAATATGTAAATTGGTAATAACTTAGCACAGTTGTGAGTCATGTAACATCAGTGAAGGACACCAACATGTACATGAACCCTAAAAAGTGGCATACAGAGGCAAATCCTGATCTCTAATATTCTTTTCAGAATAAATACACAGTGTTCAGGAATGGAAAGAAACCAGGACTGTAAGAACAATTTTTTAAAAAGTTTTCTTGGTATTTTCTATACGTGCTCTCAAACCCTACAACCTGCCAAGGTGTGTGCTCTGCAGGGTAATCGCCTACATTATAAGTCACAAGTGTCTGTTTCAGACAGGTTTGTGCACTTGTTAGTTCAGTGGTTCTCAAACTTTTGTACTGGTGACCCCTTCCACACATCAAGCCTCTGAGTGCGACCCCCTTTATAAATTAAAAACACTTTTTATATTTAACATTATTATAAATGCTGGGGCTTGGGGGTGGAGTCTGACAGCTCAGGACCCTCCACACAATAACCTCGCGGCACCCTGAGGGGTCACAACTGCCAGTATGAAAATCCCTGTGTTAGTTGTTCAGAACTCGGAGTGGGGAAGGAATCATTCATAGTGATTGCATGGAAATATACAGCTGTCTATCCATCTTTCCTGGGTTACTTACAGGTTTATCATCCAAATACATAGTACAGGTAAAAGCACCAGTCAGATGTGTAGTTCTTCAATTTATTACCCTTAAACATGACTAGCTGGGATACTGGGTTCACATCAAGTCTTAAAAGGTTGAAAATAGGGAGAGGATCAGAACAGTCAGAAGAAAAGCAAATTGGGCCAAATTCAAATCTGGTGTGAGCTCCTGTAGCCCTATAGCAACTACTCTCCCCACCTGGATTTTTTCTCTTTAAAAGAAGCTAGAAGAGGAAGATGAGGAACTGGGGGCAGCCTTATTGAAGTCAGCTTTCCTACTGTGTGCAATGTGGGATGTGATCGTACACGAACACCCTTGCAATGGGCTATGTTAGGGATGTGGTAATAGGGTAATAAAATATGTATTAAGAACAAAATTATTAATATATTTTATATATTATATATAAATGAAAGTAGTGAGTGTATGAATAGTTGCTACATAGTGGCAAATGAGATCTCATATGCCACTATGTAGCAACTATTCATACACTCAGTAACAATAATGTATTGGGTGCCAAATGTTAACACATCTCAGATTAATTCTTAACTACATTGCAAAACCCTTCTGGTAGAGTGTCCCAAGTTAACACACCTTGAGTAAAAAGCCTGGCACCCGAGTTCCCATCACGATGGTTACTATTTGCACAGTACAGGATGTTATGCACATATAGCTATGATAGATCTGAAGCAAGCAGCATGAGTTTCTGAAGGTGGAAGTGGTCTCCATGGAAAATTGAATTCTCCATTACTGCTAGAGTTAGCCAATACTCTGCACTTTCATACCATAGACAGGATAATCAAGACTTCTTGACTCTGAGTCACAATGAGAATTTGTTCTCTATGCTTTCCTACAATTTTCTGAATTGTACTTCTTGTTTCAACAGTTTAAGTTCCTGCACTTAGAAAAATAGATGCTTCCATTTGCTTAGTGCGATGGGGCTTAACACCCCACATTGGGCCAGAAAGGTTAAAAGGCAATACTGGGCCCTGGTAAACCCACCCCTCTGGGCCAGTTGCTGAGCATGTTCCAGCTAGATGAGTGGGTTCAAAGGAGCTTGGAAGCCCAAGCAAGGGCTGGTGGACAGGCTGCAGAATAGAAAAATCCTTCTATGGGCAGCCAGACAGAAGGTGGAGAGGGGACCAAGTAGTAAGTAAGGCCCCAAGCAGTACCTTTTCCAACCACCACAGCCTGTGAGAACCAGCAGGTCTTCCAGAATCCTGCTTGCTCATTTGGATATTTTTGAAGCTATTGACTCCTTGGACAAAAGGAGCCATGCCCCAAACTGAAGGAAGGTAGGAAGTAGCCCAGGGTAGCAGATTTAGACTCTTTATAGGGAGGAATCTGCAGGTGTTACTTCCCACAGGACCTTGGGCTGGGACCCAGTGGAGGATGAGGGCCCAGGTCCCCCTACCATGCCTCACTTAAGGACAAAGGCCCAGATACAGGGGGAGGCTAAAAACATTCCTGGCCTGGGGTCAGGAACCAGGCATCACTACTGCCCCGAGACAGAGGGTGGAAGTCAGGTGTGCTAGCCACCAGGTAATCTGGCCCTCTAAGCCCCTTATCACAATTGGGCATCAGTTCTGCAATCAAACCCACACAGGTACAGGGTATGTCAAAAGTGCAGTTAAACACCCACGAACTCCAGTTCACAGGCCTCAGGCTATGGTCCAGTCCAATTGCAGGCTCCCCCATCACTCCCCTCCCCCCAGGGTCCCAGAGCCTGGTCTACAACCCAAATCTGAATGTCTATACCACAACTAGACTTCCCTGTAGTCGAAGCCTGAGTCAGCTGACAGTGGCCAGCCGCAAATGTGTGATTTCACTGTAGACCTACTCAAAGGGTCTGCCTGTGTGGATCTGACTGAAAGATCCAGTCTTCTGTAAAGTGATTTTTAGGTTTGCCTGGGCTTCCCTCTACTGGAGAGTGTTGGTTGCCAAATGTGACTGCTATTTGTGTGCCAGTGAAAGGTGAGACTCAGTGAACTTGAGCTATATTTATATACATACAAGTCTACTAACAACACTATAATTATAGTACTATAAATTGATGATGGTAGTATATTATATTGTTATCACCATGACATCTCATGTAGGTGGCACTGTAGTTTACTACATTTATGTTTTCTCCAGCAGCAAGATTTACTGTCTAACATTGTCCCCATTAGGCCTTATACTTTAGTATTTTTATTTTTCAACTCACCTATTCTGCAGTAGCCTCATGATTCTAAAATATAAACTGTAAGATTAAACTAAATTTCTCTCAGCCTAAACTCTCACAACAGCGAGATGGCAGAGAAGGTCAGCAGGTATTAATAGTGCCAGTTAAAAACCTACAAACATTTGCCTTTTTTGATATTTTTACTGTATTTCTGACAGATCTTCTTGCTGTAAACCTTATTATGTCTGGATATCATCTCTTGTTTCTAGCTCATTACTACAATATCTATTCTTTCTTGCTCCCTCTCTGCGAACTACCACATCACCCTACTAAAGGGATGCTAATGTTTGGCTGACCTAACATCAATATTTCCCCCCCCCCACTACTCCTCTCTTCAGATCCTCTTGTGATACATTATTATTAAGAGTCTCACTGGCTCTGTATCTGATCCTAATCCACCCTGTTCCATCTCTGAATATAAAATACCTCAGGCAGCTTCTCAGCGGGCACAAGGGCATTAAAGTCACATCCTAAAATACATGAAGAGCCATCAGCACTTAAGACAAACTTTTTTCCCATTTAATAGAAGGAGGGAGGTTAAATCCATGATTTTAACTGTCTTTATACAGTACAACTAGTATAAAAAATCCCTTTTGCTTATGTACACTATATACATGTTCTGGAAGCATCTTCTTCCATCACACTGAGAAAAGAACTTGGTAATTGGTATTGTGGTAACAGCAACAACATACAAGATGCAATGCATGTTTGGCATATGACTTAGACCTTATAAATTGGAAGCCAGAAACAAGATGATTTCAGGACTCGGGGTTAAAAAAATAAATAAACACACACGCACAGGACAAATTCACTAAGAAGTCTTAAGTGAGTTTGGGACTATCCAGCAGACAGCTATGTGTACAGTGAAAACACCACAGTCAGTGCGCTTTAGTGTAGTTTTGCCCCAAACCCCAGTAAAACTTGAGTTTCATCTCAGAATTTCACTTGGAGACTTTACACTTTGTCAGCATTCAAAGGGTGCAATTCTATGCAAGGCAGTGGACAAATCCAGGTGAACTAGGATTGCCAACTTTCTAATCGCACAAAACTGAACACCCCTGCCCCGCCCCCTGCCTCAAGGCTCCGCCCCTGCCCCACCCCTTATCCGAGGCCCCACCCCTGCTCACTCC
The DNA here is from genome assembly GCF_028017835.1 of Emys orbicularis. Classification (NCBI taxonomy): domain Eukaryota; kingdom Metazoa; phylum Chordata; order Testudines; family Emydidae; genus Emys; species Emys orbicularis. The sequence continues at coordinate 14,933,501 of NC_088693.1, read as the reverse complement.
ATCCCCCCCTCTGTCACTCACTCTCCCTCATCCTCACTCACTTTCACCGGGCTGGGGCAGGGAGTTGGGGTGCGGGATGGAGGTGAGGGGTCAGGCTGGGGATAAGGGGTTTGGGGTGTGGGAGAGAGCTCCAGGCTGGGGCAGAGGGTTGGGGTGTGGGGAAGTATGGGCTCTCAGCTTGGGGTGCAGGCTCAAGGTGGGGCCAGAAATGAGGGGTTCAGGGTGTGGGAGAGGGCTTCAGCTGGGGGGGTGGGCTCTGGGGTGGGGCCAGGGATGAGAGGTTTGGGGTGCAGGAGGAGGCACTAGGCTGGGGCAGGGGGTTGGAGTGTGTGTATGGGGATGTGGGGTGCAGGCTCCAGGAGGGAGCTTGGGTGTGGGAGAGGACTCCAGGCTGTGGGTTTGGGTGCAGGACGGTGTTCACGGAGCGGGGTCCCGGCGGCTCTTACTGCGGCTCCCAGGAAGCAGCCACCAGGTCCCTGTGGCCCCCTAGGTGCATGAGTAGCCAGGGAGGCTCCACACACTGCCCTTGCACCTGCAGGCGCCATCCCCATAGCTCCCATTGGGCGCAGTTCCCAGCCAATGGGAGCTGCGGAGCCAGCACTTGGGGGGTGGGGGGAGGCAGTGCGTGGAGCCTCCCTGGCCGCCCAGGCACCTAGGGGCCACAGGGACCAGGCCGCTGCTTCTGGAAGCCGCACAGAGCTAGGGCAGGCCTGCCTTAGCTCCGGGCCTCCGCTGCGCCACTGACTGGGCTTTTAATGGCCTGGTCAGCAGTGCCAACCGGAGCCGCCAGGGTCCCTTTTTTAGAGCAGGCATTTGGGTCAATAAACGGATGCCTGACAACCCTAAGGTGAACTGACACTGCCAGGGTTTATGATGAAACTCAGTGTACACATTAGAAAGAAAGGATGATCCCATGGTTAGGATGCTAGTCTGGGACTTTAAAGACATGGATTTCAGTCTCTTAAAAAACATATTTAAAAATGCTGCATGACATTCTGGCCAGGATTTTTCATAAGTGACATGTGATTTCAGGTGTTCAATATGAGAACGACTTAATTTCCAGAGACTAGTTGTATTTTCTGAAATCAGGCACACCAAAACTGAAACAGTCACTAGTTATTTTTGGACCTATTGGTTAATGTGGGCTAAAATCTCACTGTAGGGCCTAGGCCCATTGAGACTGCATGGGGGCACGGGTGATTTGCAGGTTTAAAGCAGTGTAAATAGTGAAGTCTCTGTAACGAAGTCTTTAAACCATGATTTCAGAACTTCAGTAACTCAGCCAGAGGTTAGGGGTCTATTTCAAGAGTGGGTGAGGTTCTGTGGCCTGCAATGTGCAGGAGGTCAGACTTGATGATCATGGTGGTATCTGACCTTAAAGTCTGAGTCTCTGCTCCCCAAGAGACTTCCTGTGGGACCTTAAGGAAGTGAGGCAGAGACCTATCTGTGAAATGGCAGCAACAGTACTGCCATACCCTACCGGGCTGTTAAGGACAATTAATTCAAAACCAGGCCTCAGATACTATGGTAATGAGGATCATAAGCATAGGTAGATAGTGTACCTGCCCACAAATGATTTGGTTTGTTCCTACAGTTCAAATGCTGGCCCTTCTATAAAGCACTATGAGAATTCACAGCCAAGTAAGCTCAGAGTTTTGGTAATAATTTAAAAAAATACAGAATAGAGATGAAGATTAGCTTGTCCATTGCTTCTAAGTAAGACAGTGAAGCACATTAACAGAGCTCTTATTTTTGTACTCTAGCTTTTCCTTCTTATTTCTACTTTGTCAGTGTTCCTCCCACTAAGTTCATGTCTCAAATATTAGTGTTATTGGTTTCCATTTGCAAATCCAGGCAGAGAAGAGAACTATTAACTAAAATGTACATACATTTACACCCTGAGCTTCTTGAGGATTTGTACAAGGTTCTCATGAAATTTTGAAATACCATTTTTTTATCTTATGGTTGCTAAAAACCAAGAACCAGCTGAAACCTAAACTCAACCTTCCATGGAGTGTGTAGCCCTGTCCCCTCCCACTGGATCAGCACTGCTGACTGGTGCATGGGACAGGAAGAACGTATTCATTCCACACTCTTCTCTACTTCACTTCTTCCACCTCCGTGGGGGAAGTAGGGAGTGCAGCCTTTGATCTTTTCCCATAGCCCAAGGAGTTGTTTGTCTAACCCCTTCTTAAAACCTCCAATGACAGATTCCACACCCTCCCTAGGTAATTTGTTCCAGTACTTAACTACCTTTGCAGTTAGGACGTTTTCCCCTAATGTCTAACCTTAAATCTCCCTTGCTGCAATCTAAGCCCCTTACTTCTACTCCTGCACCCTTTTTATAATAATAAAGGTACTGTATTTGCCTTTTTCCAGTCCTCTGGTATCTTTCCTCCACAAGTTCTCAAAGATAATTGTTAATGGCTCAGAGATCTCTTCAGTCAGTTCCTTATATTCTAGTATGTATTTCAGCAGGCCCTGCTGACTTAAAGACATCTAATTTGGCTAAGTAATTCTTTACTTGATCTTTTCCTATTTGAGCCTCAACCCCTACCCAATTTACCCTAATGTTCTCTGTTAGTCATCTGAGAACTGCTAACTTTTTTGGTGAAAACTGAAATAAAGGCATTTAAACACTTCAGCCATAGCTGCAGTTTCCCTCCTCATGTAGTCATGACCCTGTCCCTGGTCTTCCTTTTGCTTCTCGTGTATTTGTAAAATGCTTTCTTGTTACCCATTATATCTTGGCTAGTTTAATCATTTGTGACTTGGCCTAATTTTTTAATTTGACCTACTTTCCACTTCAATGACCTGAAACTCAGTCATACAAGATGCCCGAGTTAGGCCAGGGTGGCCTCTTACCATTCGTCCCATCTTTTCTACACACTGGTATAGTTTGTTCTTGTGCCCTCAATAGTGTCTCTTGAAAAGACCGCCAGTTTTCCTGAATTCTTTTTTCCCTTAGACTTGCTTCCCATGGGATCTTACCTACCAATTATGAGTTTGCTAAAGTCTGCCTTGTTGAAATGCATTGTCTTTATTCTGCTGTTTTCCCTCCTACCATTCCTTAGAATCATGAACTGTCTCATTTCATCATCACTTTTACCCAAGCTGCCTTCTACCTTCAGATTCTCAAATAGTTCCTCCCTCTTTGTCAGAATCAAATCCAGAATAGCCTCTTTCCTAGTCGTTTTCGCCACCTTCTGTAATAAAAAGTTGTCTCCAATGCATTCCATGAACTTGTTGGATAATGTGTGCCCTGCTGTATTATTCTCCCAACAGATATTCTCCCAATGGGTAGTCAAAGTCCTCCATTATAGAGATATGCTTATGACAGATTGTGATTTGGAGACGCTCCCCCATAAGGAGCAGTGTTTTGAGTGTGGGAATTTGAAGATCTGCCCTGAAGGCGGGTTGGAAACACTGCATGGCTGTGTGCAGCAGCTCAGTACAGAAGCTCTCCAGTTTGTTTTATTCATTTCTCATTCACTGGTTTGTTATTTAATGAAACCCACAATCATTACACCTATCATCACCAAGTCCTGCGTTTTGGATGATTTTGTCAGTTGTTTAAAGATATCTCATCCAACTTTTCCTCCTGGATAGATGCTCTATAGTAGACTCCTACCATGACATCACCCTTGGTTTTTTTTTACCCCTTTTATCCTTATTCAGAGTCTTTCAACAGGTCTGCCTCCCACTTCTATCTCAACCTCGTTGCAAGTGTATACATCTTTGATATACAAGACAACACATCTTCTCTTTTTTCCCCTGCCTGGCCTTCCTGAACAAACGGTACCCTTCTATACCAATACTCCAGTAATGTAACATTATCTCACCAAGTTAAAGTTATGTTATAGTTGTGATTATTCACTAGTATTTCCAGTTCCTGTTTATTCCCCATACTTCTTGCTGAAGTGGAGGGAAACAATGCTGTAGTTGGGACCATCCTTCCAGATGTCATGGTATCCTCGTGCACTGGGGATACCCCTCCTTTGGAGGAAATGTCAGTTACTAGGAAGGGCCAGGAAATAGTAATGGGAGATTCAATTATTAGAAATAGATAGCTGGGTTGGTGATTACATGAAGAACCACCCTGCCAGGTGCAAAGTTTGCTGACCTCTCAAGACACCTAGACAAGATGTATGTGCAGTGCTGGGGAGGAACTGGTGGCCATGGTACATTGTAGGTTCCAATGACCTAGGGAAAGATAGAGAGGTCCTTAAGGCCAAATTTAAGTTGCTAGGTAAGAGATTAAAATTCAGGAGTTTTATGATAGCTGTCAGGCTGTCTGGAATGGCTCATGAACATGGATGCCAGCCTTGAGGAAGTCTATTACAAACCAGGGCACAAACCTCAAACTGATTGTATTCTATGATTAGATTTCACCAACTAAGTATCAAGTGTGAACTCCTCACTCTAATAACCTTAATATGGAGTCAGACAGTCCTCTTGATCACGCCAGTCTATCTTGCTACCCAGGCAAGCTTGCCTTTGTGGTAGTTGATCCTTTACATCAAGAATCACAATATTATTAAGAAGCAACAGAGGGTCCTGTGGCACCTTTAAGACTAACAGAAGTATTGGGAGCATAAGCTTTCGTGGGTAAGAACCTCACTTCTTCAGATGCCATCTGAAGAAGTGAGGTTCTTACCCACGAAAGCTTATGCTCCCAATACTTCTGTTAGTCTTAAAGGTGCCACAGGACCCTCTGTTGCTTTTTACAGATTCAGACTAACACGGCTACCCCTCTGAATATTATTAAGGTTACTCCAAGTCACTTACTCCAGGTCAAGTGCACCCTAGATCTCTCTCAAAAATAACACTTGTGGAGCAAATCATATAATAAAATAAGTAATGATTTATGAACTAGGAGAAAGAAATAAGTTATTTACAAGGTTAAAATCAGGTAAATATACACAGAACTGAGTTACAGTCTTCTGTTTCAAAAGGTAATAGAAGCTGCTGTAATGTGCAAGCTCTGTATGTCCTTTAGGACTAGCCCAAGCTAAGCAGCTTAGGGATCCCTTGCTTATGCTTAGAAATATTGCCCTCTCCAAATTCCTTCTGGTCAGGGATTTTTATTGCCTTCCCACAAAGTTCAAACTGTGATGGGACAAAGGTTTGTGCACATCCCCTCTTCATGGGTGTGGGGGTACCATCAACAGTCTTTGTCTGCTCATGTTCCACAATGGTTCATCTGGTCTCTATAGGCCTTTTGTTAGGCAGGACAGGACACCTCCTATGGTAAACTAGTATTTCACTTATTAATGATTCTCTTTTGAATAATAAGAGGATGGCAGTTTGAATATATTATCAATTGCCTGACCAGGATGGTGATGGTGATTGTGAAATGCTCAGGAAGATTACTGTGTTTTTTTGCCTTTGTAGCCTTTCTAGTGGGGGACCTCAACTATCCTCATATTGACTGGGTATATGTTACCTCAGGAAGGGATGCCGAGATAGAATTTCTGGACACCATTAATGACTGGTTCTTTGAGCAGCTTGTCCCGGAATCCACAAGGGACGATGCAATTCTTGATTTAGTTCTAAGTGGAGCACAGGATCTGGTCCAAGAGATGAATATAGTTGAACTGCTTGGTAATAGCAACCATAATGTAATTAAATTTAACATCCTTGTAGGGGGATGAATGCCAAAGAAACCCACCACACTAGCATTTAATTCTAAAAAGGGAACTACACAAAAATGAAGAAATTAGTTAAATGGAAATAAAAGGAAGTCACCAGGGTAACGTGCCTGCCAATTAAATGAGGACTATATAAAAACACTGTGAAAGGCTCAAACTAAATGTATGCCCCAAATTCTCTCTCTCTCTCTCACACACACACACTAAGAGGACCAAAAGTAACATCATGGCTAAACAGCAAAGTAAAAGAGGAGAGGTGGTAAGAAGCAAAATAGCATCCTTTAAAAATTGGAAGTCAAATGCTAGTGATGAAAATAGGAAGGAACAAACTCTGGCAAGTCAAATGTAGAAGTATAAGGCAGGCCAAGAAAGAATTTTAACTAGCTACAGACAAAAATCTTACCAAATTTTTTTGTTATTATACCAGAAGCAGGAAGCCTGCCAAACAGTCAATGGGGACACCGGAATATCAAGATGCTAAAAACTCTCAGGGAAGACAAGGCTGTTGCAGAGAAGCTAAATGAATTCTTTGCATTGGTCATTACTTAAGAGGATATTGGGGAGATTCCCACACTTAAGCCTTTCTTTTTAGGTGACAAACCTGAGCAACTGTCCCAGATTGGGGTGCTAATAGGAAGTGGTTTTGGAACAAATTGATAAATTAAACAGTAATAGATTGCCAAGATCAGATGGTATTCAGCCAAGAGTTCTGAAAGAACTCAAATGTGAAATTGCAGAACTACTAGCTGGTATACTATCTGCTGCTTAAATAATCCTCTGTACCAGATCACTGGAGGATAGCTAATGCAATGCCTGTTTTTAAAAAAGATTCCAGAGGTGATGCTGGCAATCATAGGCCAGTAAACCGAAACTGCACTACCAGACAAATTGGTTGAAACTATAGTGAAGAACAGAATTATCAGACACAGATGAACACAATATGTTGGGGGAAGAATCAACATGGCTTTTTAAAGGGAAATCATGCCTCACCAAGCTATTAATTATTTGAGGGTCTCAACAAGCATATGGACAAAGATAATCCAGTCAATATAGCATACTTGGACTATCAGAAAGCCTTTGACAGGGATCCTCACTAAAGGCTCTTAAGCAAACTATACAGTCACAGGATAAGAGGGAAGGTCCTCTTATTGATCAGTATTGGTTAAGATAGGAAACAGTGTAGGAACAAGTGGTAAGTTTTTACAATGGAGAGGGGTAAATAGCAAGGTCCCCAAGGAACTGTATTGGAACCTGTGCTGTTCAAGATTCATAAATGATCTGAAAGAGGGGGTAAGCAGCGAGGTGGCAAAGTTTGCAGATGATACAAAATTACTCAAGATAGTTAAGTCCAAAGCTGATTGCAAAGGTCTCCCACAGAACTGGGTGACTAGGCAATAAAACATTGCACTCAATAGCAGCTGAAATTCAAAGTAATCATATTGTTTTCCAAAGTGCAACTATACATAAGCTATTGCCCACTCATGAAAGATCCTGGAGTCATCATTGAGCAGATGTCTTCAGTAAACTGTCCATGTGCAGCTGCAGTTAAAAAAGCTAATAATGGTAGGAAGCATTAGGAAAGGGATAGCTAGTATGACACAGAATATCATAATGCCACTATATAAATCCATGGTATGCCTATACCTAAAATACTGTGTGCAGTTCTGGTCACATCTCAAAAAAGATATATTAGAATTGGAAAAGGTACAGAGAAGGGCAACAAATTAATAGGGGTATGGAACAGATTTGATATGAAGAGAGATTAAAAAAGACTGGGATTGTTCAGCTTAGAAATGATGACTAAGAGGGAATAAATATAACATAAGTCTATAAAATCATGAATAGTGTGGAAAAAGTGACTAAGGAAATATTTACACCTTCACTTAACATGAGAAACAGGGGTAACCCAATGAAATTAATATGCGACAGGTTTAAACACAAATATAAGGAAGTACTTCATACAACACAGTCAGCCCATGGAACTTGTTGCCATGGGATGTTGTGAAGGTTAAAAGTATAACTGGTTTCAAAAAAGAATTGGATACGTTCATGGAGGATAGGTCCACCAATGGCTATTAACCAAGATGGTCAGAGATGTGACCCCCATGCTCTTGGTGTCCCTACAACTCTAACTGGAAGAAGCTGGGACTGAACAACAAGGGAATGATCACTCAATTGCTTTGTTCTGTTCGTTGCCTTTGAAGCATCTGGCGCTGCCCACTGTCAGAAAACAGATTACTGGGCTAGATGGACCATTGATCTGACTCAGTATAGCTGTTCTTATATGGGAATAACCTAATCTTCACTACTAGAGCTCATAGGAATATTTTTTTTCCATTCAGAATATTCTGATAAAGTGCAAAAATGTTTAGTTTTGGGTAAAAAAGTTTCAAGAGTGCCTAAGTGACTTAGCACCCTAAATCTCATGAATATGCCAATTACCTATGTTACTTTTGAAAATGGGACTTAGGAACCTAAGTCATTTTGGTGCTTTGGAAAATGTTCATCTAAGTTTTTCTTCAAAAATGCCAAACGCCAAATCTGCATTTGAACTCGTGACATTTCTGTGGAATAAGCAATTTTAATGAATAGCCATTTTTCACTGAAACGTGTTTCAAGTGAAAAATTTGACTTGCTATATTAAATATGTATTACGAGTTTATGCCAGGGCAAAGAAACGTCCAGTTAAATATCATGTCTCAAAGGTTTTAGCATAATTATAGATAATCTTGCTTGTATATATTATCCTGCCCCACTCATCTTTGTACACAGTTGACAATGTTTCCATTTAAAAAAATTAATATAACCAGAGGATCTATGCACTATAAATCTGATTGCATTATCAGGTCCCTAGAAGATCAACCCCTCTCCATAAGAAGAGCTTATTAAATAATTGGCTCTCTCTTTGCATGTCATTTAAGTGATTGTTCTTTATGGCTATTGCTCTCTGGTTTCAGTTTACATAATTTTTCCATTTAATACAAGTAGAAGGTAATTTAGCAGGTTGGCCAATAATGGCCTGATTAGCAAAAACATTTTTAGCAAAGACAAACTAAGCATAGTTATTAGTATAATTTTATTAAGACAATAAATCTTTAATCAAAAGTTCAGACAGGAGCCAGTAGATTCTATATATCAAATCAAATTGAATGTAGCTAATTAGACTTCTTCCAACTTCCAGGTGAATTTGAAATTCTGGGCTAGACTGACTTGCACAGCAAGGGCTGTGTTCATAGGCTGCACTGCCCCAGGAGTGGTGTACCTCAGAGGGATTATCTGAATCACAAATCCTCCCCTTCTTATTCTTCAGTGAGAGGTTGCAGGGCTAGCAGGAATAGTTATTTTCAGGTAGGCCATACCAACAGCAAGTTACAAATACACTCTGACAGGTTTCAGAGTAGCAGCCGTGTTAGTCTGTATCCTCAAAAATAACAGGAGTACTATAAATTTGTTAGTCTCTAAGGTGCCACAAGTACTCCTGTTATTTTTGAAAATACACTCTGCATTCTCTCAGCTAATCTGGCTAGTGCATAGAGGTAATGGAACCAAGCGTCCGCCCCTCCATGCCCTTCTCCTCCAGGGAAGGAGTAAGTCACTGCTGAGGGTCACCATGCCCCACAGCCAGGCTAACCCACTTAAGTCCTCTGAGTCAGTTCTATACCAGGGCTGCTCCTGAGCCAGTCCAGCTATGTACCACTCCCTGAGCAAAAACTCAATCTGACCTTAAGACAATTCAAAATCTAAATTGATAATACAAATACCCAGTATCACATTTACATGGAATGTGCCTTGTTTATTTCACATTGAATTAATAGCTATAATATATACTGATATTCTACTTATTGATTGGATTATTAAGGATACAAGTTTAATAAATACTTTTATAAATAGCTTCTCAGTTGTCTGTATAGCCATGATTTCTGATTATCGTGCCTCCGCTACCTTCTAGGATTTCTCCTTTCTGGCATACAGTACCCTTGTAAGACACAGTTTGACTGCCTGCCTTGTAAGCACAAATTAACTGTGCTCTTGCAGCTAGAGGACTTAGGCTTTAGCATTCTGGGACTCAGAGTACTGCAATGATACACTGCCCCGAGAACTTAGTTCAGATCTCACACCCACTGCCACATCACAGCAGATATCTTGGCAAATCAACAGGGCCAGTTCTACAGTGCTTTGCCCTGTTTGTTCTCTTTGATCATCAGTGCACAATGCTGTCCATCTGAGCGGATAGTGTCTTACACTATTAATCATTTGGCACAGGTGTAAATCACTACAAAAGGGACACAGCAGTGGCAAGGGGTCAGGTCTCAGTCTGAATTTTCACTGCAATCCATATTATTAATGAAATGTGGCTGGAATACTACATGATGTGCATAAGTGTAGTTCTCAGTAGTTTGGAAATACTAGAAAGTTTCATACATCGTGCATCTATCCAATAACTAATGGGAATTATATGTATACATTCAAGAGGGAAGAGACACCTGAGATTCTTACCTTCAAAAAGCAAGCGATACCCAGCCTCTGAATAATCAGACATGCAACTACCTGGCATCCTCACTATATGATAAACAACTTAATCATGCTCAAATAACCTCTCCAAGAGTACTCTATGAATCTGATCCTGAGCCTATTAAAGTCACTGCTAATCTGCCCATTGATTTCAATGGGCTTTTCATGCTTCCAGCAGAACAGTAGACAGTCATCAACACATTGGTATTATGTGCAATAGCCCTCTCCCCCTCAAAAAAAAGTGTAGATTCTGAGTGAAGCTTGTATGTAGTGTCAGCATCTGCCCTAAACACAAACACTTGTGCATTTTGATCAATTGTTGGCTGTGAAAGAACACATCTAATGTAGACAGCTTATAAAAATATTGCCATTGTAAAATACTGTCAAGCATACATTTATGCTACAGGAATCCTTTGGAAAATCAGTCATTACTGAAGTTCACCAGTTTCCTCATCACCTTGGGCTTTTATCTTATCACACCATTGATTAACTGCCTATAATGAGTAATTCTCAGGAATTATTGCTACATATACAATTTGCAGTAATTATGAGGTCAGTGATAACGATACGCCTTATTAAAAATAGTGCATCTCTTTTTTCCTGCTTCAGTTGAAGGAACGTTGCCATTCTCACTTTATGTAAATAGCCTCAGTGTTTCTCAGTTGGAAATGAATTTCTATTTATAGGTGAACTGTACATTTAGAAGCACAGAAGCACTTTAGATATTAGCCACAACAGCAAAATGACTTTTAGTCACCTCAGACTGAGTTTATTTAAAAAAAAAAAATCAAAATTGAAAGAAGATGAATAAAAAACATATTTTTGCTGCTGAAATTAAATGAGTCCTTTTATTACCTTCATGTCTATTTTTCCACATCAGCTTAGAGTCTGACACAGTAACATTATAACTACGTAGTTTCTACATCCATTTTTGAATTGCAATTACTGAATTAATCAAGTGATAGCCTATATCAGTCTCATAGGCTAGGTATAAAAAAACAGACAGGGTTTATTTTGATTTCTCTGTTTCTGAGCACCACTGTTTAATCTGCATGTTTTAAATGGACACTGAGAAACATTTTGCCAGAAGGTATTTTTATTTACACATTTCCTTCGTCCTTGTAGCTTATACTGAGAGATGACTGACTACAGGCCTTGGTAGTAACAAGAGATCCTGTTAACCAATGGCCTGATTCTGTAAAACCCAATATACACTCCTTACACACAAATGTACCCAGAACTTGGCAATGGGGTGCTCATGCATGCAAAGACTTTTCACATGGGTAAGAGATGCACACCTATTATATGGATTAAATGCAATTTAAGAGCTGTGCTTTCAAAAGTGTTAAACCAATGATGTGCACTCCTGAAGTGTAGAAGTAGTATCGTCTGGTGTTAAACATTCAATATAGTCTGCTTTATCATCCATAGATTCCAAGGCTGGAAGGGATCATTCTACTCATCTAGTCTGACCTCCTGTGTAAAACACAAGCTATAGGACTTCCCGGGATTAATTCCTGTTTGAACTAGAACAGGTCTTCCACAAAATCGCCCAATCTTGATTTTAAAAGCAGCCATTAATGGAGATTCCATCACAAGCCTTGGTAAGTTGTTCCAACAGTTAGTTAACCTCACTATTGGGGGGAAAAACAACTCTTGCACCTTATTTCTATCAGAATTTGTCTCTCTCATTGTACCTTTGATTGCTAGGTAGATGAGCCCTTGTGGAGGGCTCCACTCACCGCAGGCACCACCTAGTGGTCAGGCAAGGGGCAGGTGCTCTTTTACCTTAGCACCCACTGTTGACAGCCATCACAAACCAGCAGTGGCCTGTGTCCTACTGTGACTCAGCCCCTCCAGTTGGGCCAAATAAAGAGTCCAAAAAAGGCTAGTTCTGCTATCCAGAGAAGGGCTTCAGGCCTGACCTGGGCAGAATCAGGATGAGGGGTCTTTAGTATCAGAGATAGGACTGGAGGTGAAAAGCCTATCAGAGGATGGTGGTAGGGGACCCCAGCTCACCCTCTCCACCAGTTTCTGATCCAGGGTCCAAAACTAGGTACCAGGCAGGTACCTATCAGGCAGGTTCTACCAAGCAGGACTTAAAGGTATGCTACTGGTCCAAAGGTGCTGTCCTGTCCTAATGAATGTTTCAGACTTCTAATTGCTGTAAATATAGTGATAGAGAGGTTGGGGATAAAAAAATATCACAATTGACACAAGGACTATATATTGCTTTCAGCAGAGACAAATTAAAAGTTTTTATTTGGCTTTCAATCTGACTGAAATACAAAATTACAGAAACATTTTTAAAATAGTGAAACTAATATTAAACTGCTCTATCTTTTGTTTTCAATACAAACAACATATAGTTGTACCTAGTGACTGAGTTCAATAATTAAATCTCTTGGTACTGTCCACTGATTTCCCAAATGGATTTTTTTTTTAAATTTTGACTTTCCCTGCTTGCTTTATTGTAGACAAAACATATAAATGGTTCAACAACTGAGAGTTTTGCCAGCATGCTTATGCTACAGACACTCTTATGGTCAGTTAATTCCCTGAACTATAATTTCTATATTCAATATTTTGAAAAGTGGAAGAGCACAAAAGAAATACAGGCAAGCCCATTTAAACAGACCTCAAATGTGCAGTAAAATAAATGTACTAGGAAGAACAAATGTACTGTACACTGACCTCAGAGAAATCCTGGATTAACATTAGTACCTTCTTTACAGACAATAGAGAATAAGATTTCATGGACACTACCAAATGACGACATACATAATCTTTATTGTTAAGCAATTAGAACTTCTCTGTAGCAACTCATCTAAAGTGTACAGTCCTGTGGGTGTGGGTGTGTGTGTGAGAGAGAGAGAGACAGTACAATCAAAACAAATAATATTTATGTAATTTATATAGGCTCATCAGAGCTAGGACTGTTTTTCTACTCAGTGTTTATATAGAGTGGGGCCTCTTGGTTGTACTATAATCCAAATACATAAGGATAATAATCATTTCTAAGCTCCCAGTCCCTTAGTATCAAGACACCAATTACATAACTAGAGAAAAGCATCAATGTGTTCTAAGAAAGGAGCTAAATTATGTTCCCTGTCACAATGAATACAAACCTAGGCTCAACCAGCCATAGCGCCCCCATCTGCCATAGTGAGGTGCAGAAGAGTTGGGTCTTAAATGCACTATAAATAAGGACTAGAACCTTAAAAAGGGATCCAATACCCAACAGTAAAATAATGTATGTGCATGAGAGGCCAGTAGCACCAGCCATCCTACTATACTGTTGCTCTCTTGGAATAAATTAGTTTTCCAAACCCTGAGTTCAGTCACATCTATACAGTGACCTAAATTTTGCCTTCTTGCATCCATATGACCCCATAAGTTGCAGTCTAATGTGAGAGTGCTAAAAGATAATTAAAATGGAGCACAATTTGACCATTAGTAGTAGACCATTGGGGGATGAGGGCAACATATTCCAGTTCTCGGTTCTTCACTAGCTTGTTGATAGCTTCCTCATTGTGAAATGCTCATTCCCAATCTCCAACCCCAACAACTATTCTTTATTGTGATGGCTCTTCTGAGAGGTGTTAGTCCAATGCATCAGAGGCTGGCATACTCCTCCCTGAAACTGCATCAACAAAGCATGTCAATAAGGGTGTATGGGTCATACCTGGTGCTTGGGCAGTCATGCCTAGTAGTAAGAGCAGTGACAGTCAGAGGCCAGGAATAGCAAGAGGGTCAGGAACCAGGAGACCAAGACAAGGGTCCGAGCCAGGGCCAGGAACCAGGAGTCAAAGCCAGGGTCAGAAGTCCGAGAGTGAGCTAAGAGACAGATCCATTGCTACAGCTGGCAGGAAGTCCACATTCCTGGAACTCCTGCTTGGCTTAAATAGAGTGCCTCGCCCAATCAGGAGCCACCAGCCTTCTGAGATGTTACTTCCTGTTCTATTTATCTCCACAGGGTCTATGTGACAATGCATACAGCCCTATCACAACTGCCGGGTAGAACCTCACAATATATTCCACTTATTCAAAATAAATTCCCAATAGGATAATTAAGATTGATTAATTTTCTTGGTAGCCACCTCTGCTGTGTAGTCAATAAGAAGCTGTCTGTCCAAATGCGGTTTGACAAGTCTTTCAGCTAAGTCAGAGATTCAAGTGAAAAAAATCAGCAATGTAGGACCTCACATGGATTTATGACACTCTCTTAGAGAAATATGGATCCATAAACCAATGAATGCATTACGTATGCAGCATCAGGGTCCAAAAGAAGGCAAACAACATTTGATCATACCCTTCTTCCGCACTTGTCATAATTAAGGCTACAATTGTGTCACAAAATCCGTGACTTCCATTGACCTCCATGAGATTATCTGCTCTGGGGCTAGAGCTCCCAGTCACACACCCCCACAACTCCCAGCCCCTGCCCAGGTGGGGAGACCCTGCAGCTGCGCACATGCAAGGGATGGTGGGGGGGACCCTCCGCAGCTGCCCAGCCACAGCAGGCAGTGGGGGACCCCTCTCAGTGCCCAGCTGCCCCTGTGGGGTGAAGGGACCCCACAGCAGCCCAGCCCTCCTGGGCAGGGGGACCCCCAGAGCTCCCACTCACTGCAGCGGTGGGGGATCCAGGAGCCCCAGCAACAGTGGCTACTGAACCCGCCTCCCCATTTTGACAGGGATATTTTTAGTGAACGTCAGGGACAGGTCACGGGCCTCCATGAATTTTTGTTTATTTCCCATGACCTGTCCCTGACGTTTACTAAAAATATCTGTGACAAAAACTTAGCCTTAGTCATAATATATAATTGTATATAGGTTATACTGTATATTATATTTATATATATACACACTTTTTTAAATAAAGGAAGAAATGTATATCAACTAAACGCTCCTGCTTCTCAACATATCCACATAAAGTGCTCAGGACACATGTTCATTTTATAATTAACAAGCAATTAAGGGTCACAGCTGTAAATTAACAATCTTCATTCACTAGTATGAATCAAAGACCACATATATTAGACGTTTAAATTTAAGATGACTTAAATCATCTACTAATGTATTAGCTTAGTTATTGATATGAATGAGATAGATTTTGCTTTAAATGAGAATAAATCTGATCAATCAGAGGTGAAGATATAAAATGTTAATTGCTTTAACAAACTGCTGCTATAGTTTTCTATAATTATGTAGAACTAAAGCTTTGACTTTGTGTGTGTGTGTATGTGTGTGTGTGTGTGTGTGTGTGTGTGTGTGTGTGTGTGTGTGTGTGTGTGTGTGTGTGTGGCTTTGAGGCATTTGTTAGATAACTAGAGAAGGCATACACTTCGAAACAGTCATTATAAACAGGCAACAATAAAATTGTTTAATAAAATACATTCTCTCTGGTCTATATCTAATTAGAGGATTATCATTGTTTATATTATGATGCAGGACCATCCATTTGTTCTTTGTACAGCACCAAGCCCAGTGGGGTTATGGTCCATGAATAGGGCCCCTAAGTACTATGGTAATACAAACAAATCAGAATAATTGTACAGTACACTAACAAAATGCATTAGGCTGCAGGCTGAGGGTCTGATCCTGCAAACACTTACTTGTTTAAGCAACCTGACTCATTCAAGATGTTTTACCTCAGTGACGTTAGTGAGACATGTCACATAGGCAGAATTATTTGCACTTTTGCAAAATTTCCCTCCTTAATTGATGTGTCTTTATTTTGCCCCCTTTTTACGTATTTATGGGGGGAGGGAACAAAATCATGAGGTTGTCTTAAGAACCATGAGATTTTAAAAAATAAACATGGAGTTCTTTTTATTTGCTTTCTGATTTTTGAGCCTTTAGATGTCACAATTTCAAGTTTTTCTCCATAATCATTAAGGCTAGACACTTTTTTAAAACAAAAGTTGAGATTCACACAATTACATGACTCTGGGAGCTGCAGCTTTAAGGGAAAAGAACACCAAATGTCATTAAGACTCATGATAACATCACTTGTACAGTGGCATATGTACTTATACATATAGAGCAATGGTTTCTTAATGTCAAAACCAGCCCCACAATCCCTCTTGGCCACAGCACACAATCCTTTACAGATAATTTTAATTTGTAATTGCATAAAATCCAACTTTTATCACCTTGATTGATTGGTCCTTCAGCCCTCGTATAGATTGAGCTGATCACAACACTACTTCCATTCTTCTCGTATCCTGGCCTTCCTTCTCCATGTGCGGCCATGTCTTTTCAAGATAAAATCTTCCCATCTCTTTGGAGGTTGGCCAAGTGGTCGTTTCAGGTCCCATGGGTACCACTCAGTGCAGTCCATTTATTGTCAGTGAGCCTCGCTATATGCCCGGCCCATCACATTTTACTATGCCTGCTCTCACCAACGACATTCTGCACTCCACTCTGCTGTCAGATCACTTCATGGGGACTCGGTCACGGATTGAAATGTCCAGAATTCTTCTTTCCATCGCCATCTCCATGACACACAGTTGCTGCTTCTCTGTCTTCGTCAGCGCCCATGTTTCGCTGCCATACAACATTGCTGGCAGTACTGTTGAGTTGAAGAGGCTGGCGTGTGTTGCCTTACTGATTTTTCCTTGGAGGACATCATTGATAGAATTGAATGCACACCAACCTGCTTTCTTTCTTCATGAGAGTTCATCTTCCTGATCATGGCGCATGTTAATTTCTTGGCCCAAATAAACATATTTCTCAACTTCTTCTATTTGTTCTCCCTTGATTGTTATTTGGACTTTTGGCAAGGTATCAGAGCACATACATTTCGTTTTGGAGCATTTAATTTTCAGTCTGACTTGGCTGCTTTTTGTGTTGGGTTCTCACAGCATTTTCTGTAGTTTGATAGTATTTTCACCGATCAACACAATATCGTCCGTGAATCTGAGATGGTTTAATTGCTCTCCGTTGATGTTGATTCCGCCCTTCCAATTCATCCACCTTATCATCATTTTGAGGCAGGCTGTGAAGAGTTTTGGTGAAACCGTGTCTCCTTGTTTCACACCTTTCTTAACTGGGATGCGAAGGGAAGTATCAAATAAAGTTATATCTGTAGCACAGTCAGAATTTGCTTCCTTTAATAGTTTGATGTAGTTTGTGTTGATTTCCTGCTCTGCAAGAGCTTTCAACACTTCATTGATCTCTATGCTCTCAAATGCTTTTTCATAGTCGACAAAGGCAATACATATAGGGAATTTGTATTCCCTTCAGCATTCCAATAGCTGGTTTATAGAGAAAATATGGTCCATTGTGCTGAAATTCCTTCGAAAGCCTGCCTGCTCTCTCGGCTGCTGCTCATCCAGACTCTGTGAGCGTCGGTTTGTTATATTTTTGGTGAACAGCTTGTAGACATGTGAGAGCAGGCATACTGGACGATACTTCTTTAGATCTTCATGATTGCTCTTTTTGTACAGCAGAATGGTGTTGGACTCCTTCCAGCTAGATGGTATATTCTGCATTTCCAAGTAATGGCTAAACTTCTGAGCAAGGGTTTCCCAGAGGTCTTAGCCTCCAGCTCTTATTTCAATTGTCAGTCCATCTTTACCTGGGGCTTTTCTCCTTCCTTCATTTGGTGAACTGCATGTCAAACTTTGCAGACAAGGACTGGGAGTACCTGCTCTTTGGTCTGTTGAAGTGTTGGTACTGGGACATTTATCTGAGATACGAACAGTTCAGTGTAGAAATCTTTGCAGACCATTTCGATCCCTGTTCTTCCAATTACTGGTTTTCCATCCCTGTTCTTCAGCGCCATTGTTAACTCCACAGTGTCAATTCCCTTTTGCATTTTTTGAGGCTTCTGCGACCTTCAGCTGTCTTTAAGAGCCTTTCATTTTGGTACTTCTCGAAGTCCTACTTTAGTCTTCTTCTTATCAACTTGCAGAGGAGGGAGTACTCAAGTTTGTCACCATCATTTTGCTTCATATTCCTCCACTTCTCTAGCAAGTTCCGTGTTTCCTCCAAGATTCTTCCCTTCGCTCTTTTTGGTCTTTTTCTCGGCTAATTTCACGCATTGCCTCAACTTATCAGTGAAGTTTTTCTAATCCTCATCACAGTTATCTATAAGACTCCAGTCTTCCTTGGTAAGGTTTGCTTTCAAGATTGCCTCATCAAATATTTTTGGCCACTGTCTCTGATTTGCCATCTGTAGCACTTTCTTCTCCACCTTTTCGTTTAAGTTGAGCCGTGCTCTGAGAAAGCGATGGTCACTACCGGTGTTAAATGATGATACTAATGAGATGTCTTGTACAATGCACCACTTATCGATCAGAATATAGTCAATCTCATTCTTATTCTTCGCATTGGGTGCGATCCAGGTCCACCTCCTCTTGGGTTTCTTCTTAAACCAGGTATTACCAATGAACATTTCTTTCGTCTCCACCAGAGTTCCCAGTCTCTCTCCTCATGGATTCCATTTGTCGATGCCATACCTTCCAATGAACTTTTCACCTTCTTTCCCTCTTCCAACTTTGGCATTGAAATCTCCCATCACGATCGTATATGTGGATTTTTGAACGAGAGTTTCCTCGACCTCCTGATAGAATTCTTCCACATCGTTGGGAGCATAGACCTGAATAATCTTGAGAGTACTGTTCTTGTTCAGTTGGAGGTGTAGCACTCCGATGTGCAATGACTTGAACGTGCAGGAAATGATTTTTGAAGACCATTCCTTGTTGATAATGAATCAGATTCCTCTAACGGTTCTCATGCCTTCTCCTTTTCCCAACATGATGGTAATTTTCATCTCTCTACTTCACTTCCATCTCCTTCCTTCATCGTGTTTCACAGAGACCAAGGATGTCGCAGGCTGTCCTTACCTTCTCCTCCATTAGATGGTTGATCGAATCATCTCTCAGCAGTTATCATCAGTCTCATCAGTCCTGCAGTTATAGGTGCACACTGAGAGGGCAGTCCTTTTTCTGGCCCCTGAAATTCTTAACGGTCTCTCGTAGACTGAACGCCCCACCACCATCGTAGAATGGATCAAGGAGCGCACAAGGAGTTGGGGCCCATTTATTCGTGTTGTTTTAGCCATTTCTTCGTCCACCACTGACTATGCTGTCAGTAGTGCATTTACCTCCTCAACTAAGCTAGCACCCAACCTCAAAAAGGAGGACAACCTCGATAGCATGGTTGAATCTACTGAAGAATACACTCTGCTATCCTCACTGTCAGACAAGTCAGGGTCACTGCTGTGCCACTTTGAGGCATTGAGGTAGGATTTTGCAGCAGACAACCTTCATAATAATTAAAATATCTAATACATTCTGAGTGTGTGTGGGAGGACGAAGTGTAATGGATGGGGTCTTCTGACTCAGTAGTGTTGAGTTGTGAGTGATATGGATGTGGCTGGGGTTTGTGGTTGCTAGATTCAGGATTGCTGCGGAGAGGAAATAAGCAAGAAGTTTTTGGAGGAGATACACAATGCCGGTTATGTGAGGATTAGTGAATAGCATTCAGGAAAGTATTCCATCTACTGAATGTGTAGCCTAAAGGTATAGGTATTTGCTAGGCAAGGCATGGGTATAAATTAAGGCAGTAATGTGATGAGCCTACAAGGCCTGTAAGACAAAAGCTTAGCTAAACAAGGCATAAGGCCCAAAAGCCTTAGAATAAGCAGCTAACCAGGAGTAACCCTAGACCTTCAAATATCCCAAGATAGAGTGCTGTAATGACTGCTGACAGGTAACCACTGTGACGTTGTGCAGTCTATATGGTTTTATAAAAACTTGATAATAAGTCAATATAATGTAACTGGGATAGTTTTAGAGAAAATATGGTAATAAGTGAATATAACGTAACTGGGATATGCTTCATGCAAAAGGTCTCTTGTAAGGTATCATTACAAAGCTTATAATCTACTGAGTATGATCATCTGATTTGTATAAATGTACCACTCTTGTATCAAAAACTAGAAATATAAAATACAACTCTGAGGGCCTATTGTAATTATGTAAAGTGTGGGCCATTAATGATGGTTTGGAATCTTGATGACTCCCATTAACCAGGACCATTGTCTGCAGAAGGTTGTGTTTACCTGTTAGTCTTCCTGTATATGTGTGTGCCGGCAAGTGGGCAACGAAGTCTTGCAGTGACATGTGATCATGTCACCTGAACTGGAATCCATCTTTAACCTGGTGCTTTTCCAGTGATGGGGGGTGGAAACCCAGAGGGACAAAGGGTTCCCGCCTTATGCAAAAGATATATAAAGGGGTGGAACAGAACAAAGGGGAGAGAGAAGCCATCATGAAGAATCCCCTAGCTATCACCTGAGCTGCAACAAGAGCTGTACCAGGGGAAAGAATTGTGCCCAGGTCTGGAAGGTGTCCAGTCTGAGAAAAAACTTACTGAAGCATCTCTGAGGGTGAGATTATCTGTATTCAGTTTGATTAGACATAGATTTGAGCATTTTATTTTATTTTGCTTGGTGACTTACTTTGTTCTGTCTGTTACTACTTGGAACCACTTAAATCCTACTGTCTGTATTTAATAAAATCACTTTTTATTTAGTAATTTACTCAGAGTATGTATTAATACCTGGGGGAGCAAACAACTGTGCATATCTCTCTATCAGTGTTATAGAGGGCGAACAATTTATGAGTTTACTCTGTATAAGCTTTATGCAGGGTAAAACGGATTTATCTGGGTTTAGACCCCATTGGGAGTTGGGCATCTGAGTGCTAAAGACAAGCACGCTACTGTGAGCTGTTTTCAGGTAAACTTGCAGCTTTGGGACAAGTGATTCAGACCCTGGGTCTGTGTTGGAGCCAGACAGGAGTGCCTGACTCAGCAAGACAGGGTGCTGGAGTCCTGAGCTGGCAGGGAAAACAGGAGCAGAGGTAGTCTTTGCACATTAGGTGGCAGCTCCCAAGAGGGTTTCTGTGATCCAACCTGTCACAACCACAATATGTTATTTTAAGTTCAGAACATCAGCAGATGTCTGACCACAAGAGTGCTATGCTAGCTAAATGATGTATATGCTAATAAGCTTGAGGTAAAAGGACTAGTAACCTATGTTAGAAGAGCACCCCAACATCAGCCAGGTGAAGAGATACGGAAAAGGGGAAACTCCTATTGAATATGAATTAGGCACAGTGGCATCAGCGTAACACATTATAACAGTTGTATCCTGGCCTGCATGCCTTAGAGGGATGTAAGTCTTGGGAGATGCCAGGATGAATGACACTGATCATGATGGCGAGTATGATGATGAGCGTGACTAACATCAGGTCCTTTTGCAAGGGATGGTGTAAGTGTATCAATGCTGAGATACACATTCTGTATTATCTCTATCTATCTTGCTAGCTTGGAGTGTTTGTAACTTTGCTAACTGTGTTAATAAAACTATTTCCTAAGTGTGAGTATTGCAACCATGCCCATCAGGGTTCCCAACTAAACTTTAATTTTGGAATACTGGGCCTGATCTTGGGACAAGGACCTAAGAAACCTCACAGTATTAATTGGGAATTCTTAAGTAATCAACATAATTAATACACAATCAATAGATCAGGCAATACCTGGTCTTGTTTTATATGTTCCCACCAGAAAATCTCTGGTGTTAAAGTAGAGCTCAAGTATACAAAATGCAGTGTGAATCAACTACAAAATGTGTATCAGTCAACCTTTCAAAAGTGTTTAGTCACATGTTTCTGACTGTAAATAGGTGAAGTCTTGTTCATCAAGTGGTTTGTTTTTTAATGAAGATGCAGTCCTGTGGGTACACAGCCAGTGTAGAACTGATGAGCAGAAACCAGAAGCTGATAGGAAAAACAGTCAGCTTTTGCACACTGTCCTGCACTGTAAAATATCCCATGAGAACTCATCTTATAAGCATTACTATGCAATGTGAATATGAACACCCAGCATAGTGCTAACACTTTGCATTTCAGCTTTGATTACCTTCATCATCAATGACAGCCCTGTCCTCACCAGAAAAATGCACTTGTACTGGAGCTCAAACATGTATGAAAGGTTTTAGCTAAACAACCACATTCTTACTTTGCTATTCCAATATAGTCTCCCTTTGTGAAAATCCTAAATATAGCAATGCATAAAAATGTATTCCCTGGCTATGTGGTACAAGACCCAAACATTGTTATTGATTTCTTCTGTTCACACTAACCAACTGCTTTGGACAGGTACTATAAGGAAATCCTATTTGACCCTGCTTCCCCTGATAATTTTGCTTGTCGTATTTCCAACTGAATCTCCCACAATAAGCATTTTCTCAAGACCTACCATTTTTGCTTAATGTTTTAAGTTCTGCATTGTATAAATATTTAAATAATTCAATCCTGAGGGAGCACTTGAAAGGGAGGTTTCATTGCTATTATTTAAGGCCAAACAAGATGAAGACACAGAAGAAGAAAAAAAAGCAGACTCCACTCTGAGCAGTTTAGGAAAAGGAAATCACTCGGGGAAATATGAATTTCCATCACAAAAACTATGAACTCCCACCTCTCCTATAACCGGTGGTCATTAAATAACACTGAGTTCCCACCTAGATCTGAGATCATCCATAGACTACAAAGGTCTTTACAAAGGAAGATAGTTGCCATTATCCCATTCTCCAGCTGGGGAATTTGGGACATAGAGAGAAGAAGTGATTTGCCCAAGGTTATAAAGCAGATCAGGGTCAGAGCCACAAATCGAAGCCTGCTCTGCTGACTCCTAGTTATATGGCCAATCATCTGTGTACAGGGAGACTTTGGCAAACCAGTAAAGTGCCTAAAACCACTATGGCTTATTGTTAAAGACAGCCTAGTCAGCAAGCTGTAAATTGGCCATTCAGCAATCTCAGCTTGACCAAGGCAAGAGGGGAGGGGGTTTTGGGGTGCCACAGAAAGGGCAGCTTGACCCCGCATCCTTCCTGATAAGAATTGTGTTGAAGTTGCTGATACATGCATTTTAAAAGAGTAGGATATGCCCCAGGAATGTCTATTGAGGTCTCAAGGCTGCAAGTTCTGGAAAAAGCCACACCCGGTTAATCAATAATCAGAAGGAACCTCTTGCTTGAAACTGCTTACTTAACAAGGTTTCTTTAAGGGACATGTCATTCTATTACTAATGTATAAATAAGGGGACTCGTTTGGGGGACTTTTTGGGACTGGCCTCTCCCTCTGGATGCATCTTGTGTTCCCCACCGGCAGACGGGCTGCCGCTGTATCACTCGAAAGCCACACTCAGCTTTGGTAATTATCAAGGGTTGGGGGTGTTTTACTAATCTTGTTGCGGACGTGTGCAAGTGCTTGAGACTAAGTAAAGGTTTAGCTTTAAGTGAAAGCACTCTTGTGTTGTCCTGTTTGTGCCAGCCATCTATCGGTCGGACGGCCGTGTCTCCCCTGATTTATTTCCTGACACCTCCTCGCACAGAGTAAAAGTTACCAAGAGCTTTGGGTTGAAAGAACCCCGGGTAACAATCTGGACCATGCTGCATCTTTAGCAGACTCCTGCTTCTTGCAGGTCACGTGGTATTTCAAAGCTCTATTATTCTATTCTGTTGGAATCCAGGATCTGAATGCAAATTTTAGTGCTGTTAAGTCATTATATGAGGTCACCAACATGCATGATTATCTCTATGGTGCGAAAAGTGCCTGGTGTGAAAAGTGAAGTAGAGATCTCCCAACATGCATTACTTCCTGTCTGCTGTACCAGATGCCTCTTAATATAAGCCCCTATGTAACATACCACTGCCATATAATAGCACTTTATAAGTACATTATACTAGACCAGACAGCCAATATTGTTTAGCTATTGTTCTACCTGAGTTGAGGCTATTTTTTGTCTTGAGCATGCATTTCTCCATTCCACTGAGCAACACTGAGTTCCCCTAAAACAATGAACATCCCTCCTTTGTGACATGCAGAATTCAAATCTGAAGACAACAGGATTCTACAGCATTACTTGAGACAATGTTAGCTGTGGTGTTTTTCTGTTTATGCAACCAAAGTGCTAATTCAACATATGACAGAAACCCATACATCATACTAGAGATTTCTATATCTGATTTTACTTTCCACATTCAGTAGTCTACGAACACTAATCATTACTATCTCTGTATGCGCTGACACACTCCAACGATCTGTGTCTCAATTCATTACTTTAATTTGTCTTGGTTCCTATTACCAGTGTTCCTGGATCTGTCATGTTGTCAACATGTCTTATTTTCAAGTGCTTGTGATTTTTTTCCCCCTCTCCACGCTTTACAGTCATCACTGGGTTTCTCTCGGAGTATGTCAATGCTTGAGTATACATGTCTAGACCATGCAAATTGACAATTCAGAATAAGCACTAAGCCCTCGGACTGCTGAACTAACAAGATGTGGCTTTGAAATTCTGTGAATTCACCCCATGGGTATAATTCTTACAAGGTCAAAAGCTATTGCTCATAGATTCAAACTCAAAATAAACCATGGTGCTGTGATAGGAAAGTTTTTGTGTTGTTTTGGAGTGTACTGTTGGTTTTCTGAGATGGTACAAGGAATTATGATTGGAGAAAAAGGTATAAGGACACTGCATTTGCCAACATTTGTAGTGCTGGATGTATTCAAAGCCTCAGAAAAGCAAGATGGAAAACACCTCTCCAGTTCAGGCGCACATAGTTGCTCTGTTGAGTCCACCAAGTGCCCCCTGTGTTTCCAGCCCAACCCTCTCAGTGAGGAGCAGCCCTGGCTGAGACATTTGTTTCATGAGGTGTTTCCTCATTCTTGCCTTAGCTTTTGCTCACCCTACTCTGAGGCTGTTCCAGGCATTTCTTGGCAGGCATTTCTCCAAGCAGAATCTTTTTATTGTTTACTGTGCATATCGTAAAACATTTTTGTACCCTCTGTATTATATTTTTGTCCTCACTGTAACTGAATGAATAAACTGATAATGAAAAATGTATTCAAGGGATTTCACTTCTTTCTCTGTTTGCAAACTCCGGTGAATAAGTTGCAAAATTTTCCAGTGGATTTGTTATTCAAGAATGACCATTTTTTAAAGTGAATAAGTCAATTTGCCAATTGCTCACAAATATTTCATTCCAAAACTCAACATTCTAAATCTGTGTTCTGATGAATAGTTACTAAATCATGTGGTATTGTTTCTGAATGGATGACTTCGGTAGGTCAGACCAAAATGTTCCCTTCAGGCCCTAAACTCGAATTAGCCAACCAGAAGACTGAATTCTGAATTGCACACTTGAATGTAAAATTCAAAATCCACAATTCAGAACTAGAAACCACATTCTTGTTGATTAGCTCTGTAGTTCACAATGTACTGGAGTATTTAACATTCAGTTTTGGGCACTCCTTGTGCTAGAACATTACTTTGTGGACATTCACTGAAACCAAGCCCCTAATCGATGTGTATACAGTGGAAGTGAGTTCATTTGGAAGTTCCAAGGAATATTTATGGTCTTCTTTTGCAGTTTTTATGCAGTACTAATCCTCTGTTCATAACACCTTCCCATTTAGCAGTGTCCATGTTTGTAATTAGTTTGCTATTTACCTCCTCTTCCAGATAATTAATGGCGATGTTAAATAAGACCAGACCTAACACTGACCTCTCTTTCATTAGCCTTTGTTTAGGGTCCTTAAATCAGCTTTTAATCCAGGCACAGTTCTCATATCCAAGTCAGTTTGAATTCTTTTCCAGTGACATTTCATCAGACATTGTCAAATGCTTTGCTAAAATCAGCATCTATTACACTTACTGCATCCCATTAATCCATTCATTTAATAATTTAATCAAAAAGGTGATCAGGTTTTCTGGCATGATTTATTTAATAAAAACCAGGCTTCTTATGCCATCGAGAAATCACAAAGTTCTTTCATCAGACTTGAATAACTGTAATATAGCTGACATAAACCAAACATTGAGAATCCTAGTGTGGATTCTATCTGGTCACCATTCAGAACCGATGAAGAGGAATTTGTTGCCATTGCAATACTAAGCACTGGAGATGTGGTTCTGTACTGTGTGCAGAACTCACAGCCCGGTAGGAGGTGGCATTTAACGCAGGGTTAAGTTACCTTTGTGCCCACCCAATCTTAAAGGGCTAGAGAGGGCCCCAGCGTAATTTAGACAGCTCTAGCTAAAATTGCTAGTGAAAAGTTTTTTCATCCAAAACAATTTGTTCACAGAAAAAAGTCATTTTGACAAAACATTTTGCTTTTTTAAAAATTTCAGGGAAAGAACCCAAACTTTCAGTATTTTCTCCCCCTTTACATGCCAATTTACACGCATCATATAATACAATTTCAGAAAACCCAACCCCAAACATATTCCAAAAACACTGTACATAAATGCACTGTACAGTGCAAAATGATAATTATGTAAAGTAAGCCTTCCAGAGCTAGATTTCCTCTGTAGGGGGAGCTATCTTTTCTCCTATAGGGGGAGCAGAGTTTATTTTCCATTTAATCTTTCTAGCACTGGGACGTACAATTATATGGCCATCTACAACTCCTAGTTAATGTTATTTTTAAAAAATCATTACAAACCAGATTATTAGAAAGCATCCCAGATGGGACTGTTTAGAGGGTATTTCTGTATTTGTCTGTTGATCTTTCTAATAGAAAATTAATAAGGATTATTTTTAAATACATTACAGTCCATACTGTAATGTGAAAATTATAGGCTTTTCAAAAGTAAGGAGCCTGCAGTGAAAGGAAGGTATGGGATGTTGCCACAGTGGGAGTAAATTATATATAGTCTTTAGATCAGAAGGAAACATTTTCAAGTCAAATTGGTTCATAATTACATGTCTGAAGACCTGCTCCAAGACACAGAAATTTCCACTCAAAATCTGCACTAATATTAGGTTAGACAGCAACATCATAAACAATAGATGAAATAAATGGATTAGAGCCCTTCATAACAATTTTACAGGTACAGATGTGTTCCTAAATTAGCAGCCACTTATCAGTTCTTTTAATGCCGCAGGAGTAAGATATAATGAACAATTTTTTCCTTTTTTTTTTTTTAATAAAGTAATCCAAAGTGATCCTAGTGCTATATGACAGCATGGAATTAAATAGCTCGGTGACCATAGAAAAGTGTAATGTAAGACAATGGTGAAGATTAAGGACCTCAGTATGCAGAACTATACTGAAATCAATGGAAATTTTTCCTAAAAATTGATGTCAGGATTTATCACCAACTATAGTAGCACTTAACTCTTCCCCTGCATCCAAGGAAAAAATATTTTATAAAGTGGTCTTTTCCAAACCTGCTAAAAAACCTGAAGACAATTGTAATTGAGACACTTATGAAAGTAATCAGACAGAGAAAGTTGTCATCTAATGAACTGGGCTAACAACCAGAAACTTCTGAGTTCTAATCCCATCTCTGACCCTGACTTCCCTAGTAAATTTGGGCAAAGACACTAGGGTCTGATCTAGCAATCCCCTGATCCACACACACAGTGGGAAACACCTATTGGAGTCAACTTGTTGGGCTCACTTTCCCCAGTGTGAAACTATCTTAGTATGGCCAATATTATTATTAATAGTGTGGTGGCACCTAGAGGCTCCATCCTCCCATTGTGGTAGGAAGTTTACGAACTTTAGAAAATATTCATAAAATCATTTAAAGATAACTATTTGACACTGTTTTATCATCACACCTGACCTATTCATCTTTGCAGAGAGAGTTCTAAACCACTGAAGTTATCCTGTCTCTTGCTAAATACATAAACTTTCAATGTGCATTTAATAAGCTTTTGTATCAGCTTATTAGTCTGGAAGTTTTAAACTCCACTGAAAATCTCTCCATCACATACATACACATTATCAACCTTGCACACTATAAAGGGCTGATCCTGCTTCTATTGACTTCTATGGGAGCAGAACACTCACCTGTATGGGCCTGATACAAAGACCAGTGAAGTCAATGGAAAGACTAGTGTGGACTTGAACAGACTTTGAATCAGATCCGCTATCCAGATAAAAATCAAATCAGGTTTCCTGAATATAACTGGATTAATCTGAAAGTACATATTTCTTATATGTTCTTATATCACCTCCTATACATGGATCATTGATACTTTACCTTGAAGTTTCCCATCTTAATAACTATCAATTATTCAATATTATACAGGTTTTTTTGCATGTCAGAGTTACAGTAATTAACTTTGTACCAATCACCAGGGTGCACATTAATATTCATGTACTTTTATAGAAAAATGATCTTGAAACTTCACAGCAGGGAGGGTTAACATGATTCATTAATGTTTTGCACACGTTTCTTTTATAATTCATTAAGGAAATATTAGCATAATTGTGTAGAATTAATTTTCTTGAACATAGGTTGATATAAGGGTGGGATTGATGGGACCGGTGCTAATCTAAGAAACGTGGCTTTTATTATGCTCTTGGACTGCAGGAACTGATCATCATATCAGAGATATTGCTTACTAGGTGTACCCTGATATTGCACAAGGAATCAGAGATGGATGGAGCCAATCAAGCCAAGGATTTGATTTTCAAATAGAAGAAAAAGATCTCCTCTATCCCCTTCTTATGATTCTCTATTTTGTGGGGAGGAGAAAGAGAAAAACACATTACTCAAAATGAACAAGAGGCTGAAAGAAAATGAAACAAAGTGATAGGCTACAAATGAGAAAAGAGGACAGAGAATGGAATATCTAATGATAATAAAGGGTGAAGAGAAAGTTCAGCAACTGAAAGAAGGAAAAGTGATGGAAATGGGAAGGGACAGAGTGAAAATTAAATAGCCCAAAGAAAAAAAGTTTTCAAGGAAATAAAGAAAAAGCAATCTGAATAACTAACAGCAGGAATAGAGTAATGCAACGTTATCTATGGGTTTAGGTAACAAGGTATTAGAGACAGGAAGATATTAAGATATCTGATCCACCCATACATAGTGCCGGCACATAAATCCAACCCAAGGGTAGCTAAAAAAAGTTGGGATGAGTACTTGGAAGTGGCCCTTATACTGTTATGTACCTGCTGAATAATGTCATTGAAATAAATGAAAGAACATGTACTCAGCCATGATCAGGCTCTTGGTCAATTTTTATATCTTACATTGCCACTCAGTTTTACATATATTGAGTGTCGTAGTTTCAAGAGTAATTGTACCTAATAAAATAATAATAATAATAATAATAATCTGAATCACCTCCCCCCTCGGTCCATTACAGGAGTTCCCAGTAAGGTCTTAGGTCTCCTGCCATCTCTGGGTTAGAACCCTTGTCCCACTCCCTTCTGACTGGGAGGTTTCAAGGCTACATACCTGCCTACCTTACACTGGAGTATCTGCTTCACTTCCCTGCTGAGAGGGAGAGAAATCCTCGTCCTTCTGGGTCGTTGGTTGCTAGGTCTTTGTGATTGGGCTTTCCATTCTTATCTTGGATTTTCTGCCGATATTCATCAGCTTCAACCAGCCATTTTAATGACCCATTCATTTCAGACCGCTAGGCAACACACACTCCTATATCTCTTAGTTTGGCCTAAGAGCAAATTCAATTCTCCTCCCCGCCCCAATGGGTAGCAATGCAATGTACAAGAAGAAACTGAGGCACACATAGGATTCATAAAAAAGTTACAAAAAAATCCCACTTTGTCACAAAAACCTCTATACATCTCAGACTTTAAGGCTAAAAGGGACCATCATGATCATCTAGTCTGACCTCCTGCACATTGCAGGCCAGAGAACCTCACCCATGCACTTCTGGCTGAGTTATGAAATCCTCAAATCGTGATTTAAAGACATCAAGTTACAAAGAATCCACCATTAACTCTAGCTCAAACCAGCAAGTGACCTATGCCCCACACTGCAGAGGTCTCTCCAGTGCCTTTATAATAGTAATTACATTTCCCTATCTCTACTGGAAATACCTAGCCTTTTTCCTGGTCACATCATATTGGCGGCTCATAGTCATCCTGTGATGAACCAATATATTAGTCATCCTGTGATCAATCAATACATCTAAGTCTTTCTTCTCTATTGCTGCCAACTGACACATCCCGTTTTATAGCAAAAATTCTTGTTAGTCCCTAATTTTGCACTAATAAATTTCATCCCATTTCTATTACTCCATTTTTTGAGGCCATCCATATCTTCTTGTATGATATTCTGGTCCTCCTCTGTATGGGCAATGCCTCCCAACTTTTTGTCACCCACAAATTTTATTAGCACACTTACACTTGTGTGTCAAGGTCATTAATGACAATGTTAAATGAGATTGGTCCCAAGACTAATCCCTGAGGAACTCCATTAGTAATCTCCCTCCAGCCTGACAGTTCACCTTTTAGTATGACCCATTGTAGTCTCCTTTTTAGTCAGTATCTTAACCAACTTTAGATTCTTGTATTAATCCCTATCTTCCCCAACTGAACTAATAATTTTCCATGTGAAACTGTATCAAATGCCTAAGTGAAATCCAACTAGATTAGATTACTGCATTTCCTTTTTCTAGAAAATCAGTTATTGTCTCAAATAAATTGGTCTGGCATGATCTTTTATAAATCCATATTGTATTTTATCCCAATTACCATTTATGTCCTTAACTACTCTCTCTTTCAAAATTTGTTCTAAAATCTTGCTTACAATTAAGGCCAAACTAACAGGCCTGTAGTTTCCTGGATCAATTTCCCCCCCTTTTTTAAATATAGGTACTATATGTTCAATTCTCTAATCATGGGATACAACCCCAATGTTTACAGATTCACTAAAAAAAACTTGTTATTGGCCTTGCAATTTCATGTACCGGTTCTTTTAATATTCTTGGATGGAGATCATCTGAGATCCCCGATTTGGTCCCAATAAACTGTTTGAATGTAACTTCCACCTCTGGTGTGGTAATTTATATTTCAATATCCTCATTCCCTTTAGCCACCCTGCTACTGTCCCCAGCTCCTCATTATTCTTATTAAAAACTGAGGCAAAGTATTCATTTAGGTGGTGGGCCGGCTCTAGGATTTTTGCCACCCAAAGCAAAAACAATTTTGGCCGCCCCCCCGTTTTTTAATTACCCCACCCCCGGCCCCGCCTCAACTCCGCCCCTTCCCCAAATCCCCAGCCCTGCCTCCTCCCCACAGGCTCTCAAGCCTAGGAGGGAGGGAGGGGGAGAAGCGGTGCCCGCGCCGCGGCCACTCGGAGTCTCCCCCTCCCTCCCAGGCTCT
Source organism: Emys orbicularis (assembly GCF_028017835.1). Classification (NCBI taxonomy): domain Eukaryota; kingdom Metazoa; phylum Chordata; order Testudines; family Emydidae; genus Emys; species Emys orbicularis. The sequence continues at coordinate 14,902,171 of NC_088693.1, read as the reverse complement.
CAAGCCTGGGAGGGAGGGGGAGCAGCGGCGCGCGAAACAGCTGTTTCCTGCACTGCGGCCGCTCGGGATCTCCCCCTCCCTCCCAGGTTTGCGAGCCTGGGAGGGAGGGGGAGACCCCGAGTGGCCGCAGCGCACGAGCGGCAGCAGCAGCGGAGGTTAGCTAGGGCGGCCGGGGCACATTTTTAGGGGCGGCATTCTAGCGCTGGCCATGCCGCCCCTAAAAATGTGCCGCCCCAAGCACCAGCTTGTTTTGCTGGTGCCTAGAGCCGGCCCTGCCTAGATTATCTTTAATCTCCACAAAAACAACAAGGAGTCCGGTGGCACCTTAAAGACTAAGATTTATTTGGGCATAAACTTTCGTGGGTAAAATACCCACTTCTTCAGATGCATTTTAATCTCCACTCCATCCTCAATCTTTAGCAGTCCCACTTCTGCTCACAGATTCTGATCTGTCATTCAAACATGTCAAACTTCTGGCTGGAGCAGTCTATGGTGCTTGAGGTCATAAGGTAACTCTTCACAGAACAGGAAATCCTACATAAACTGACATTTTAAACTACATTTAAAGCTTTAGTGTTCAAGTTTTCTTGTTGCTGTGGATCGTGATTTTTTGGCAAATATATCCACCCATTTGAATTGCTTCTCCATAGACAAGATTAATAATTTTGGCGATCTTTCAGGAAATCAGTGCTTAGCAGCAAGTTAAAGTAGGTTGCAAGGCATTATGTATGGACATACTGATGGTATTTCACATATCAATGGTGGCACAATTGCTCTCTGAAGTATGCCAGTGACCATGTGTGAAGGTAGAAACAAAGAAATGTATCTTGATAAGCAAAGAAATACAAGAGCATCTTAAAATGCATGTTTAAAATAGTGTAGGAAGGGCTCATGGTGCAAGATCTGGGTACTTAGCAGAACTGGACCCCATAAGATTATCATAATTGATGAGATTATTTACTCATTAAACATGGTACTCTAACTTTTAGCTGTAAAAAATACCTTTTTCTTCAGAGAGAGGCATGATCAAAAGCTCTAAGCCAATTGTGCAATGCGGCACAGTGGGAAAAGCATTCCCTTTTTACTCTTTATATGTCAGAAGGAATTCGGGCCCTAACTGAGTGCTTAACACTAAGCATATGAGTCCCATTAACTTCTATGCTTTCAAGTGTTTATTGCTAATTGGACCCTCAATTATTAAATCTTGCTACAGCTTCCAAGTGGATTCCATTTTTTATTACCTTCTACATTATTATTCTATAGGACATATAATATACTTCAGAAGGGTTGAACTTTATGTGTACAAGCTCCATACTGCTATACACAATTTTGGTAGACATCAGTTCATTCTTATGTGCTCTCATATTAAAGGTATTGATGTAAAAAGGACATCTCATTTTAGGCAACAATTCTGTACATAAAGTTTGTGTCATTTGGACCTATGGAAGCAAAAATGACAGATAGGTGAATGTACAATTGCAGGAAAAGAAAGAGATAAACATCACTAGTCACTATCTTGTTCCACTTCACAGGTAATAAAGAAAATCATTTTAAGTGCTTTTATTTTTCTTAGCTCCTTTCCTTGTTTACACTTCTTGCAGTCTTTTCACTTGTAAGCCTTTATTCTCAACAATGCTGGGTTGAAATGTCAACATAATTATCTTTTTTCCACCAAAAGCTTTAACTTCTTTCTAAATTCTTCCTTGGAAAATACAAAAATAAAGGAAAAGAAATAATAAGAACCAATTTACGGTTCCCCGAAACTTTTCAGTAAAGGTTGTGTCTTATCTGCTTGCCTATTTCTTCTACAGCCATCTGAATAATTCCACATGGTTATACTTGCTAAGCAAGGTCACTGAGCTCAAATATTTCAGCCTTCTTCTTTAAATATAGAACTTTCTTCCTATTATTTTCTTTTACTTTACTAAAGAAAGACACCCTTAATATAGAACAGCAAAAGAACACATCAATATTCCCAGCTTAGTTAACTTTTCCTCAAGTTTCTCCTTAATTGTAAAGATAAAAAAAACTCAGAACAGGATTGAATTTTTTTCTTCTTCTGAAGAAAGTCAAACTTTAGAAATTTTCCAGCACTTTTCTGTCTTGGGTGTTTGCATGGACAATGATACGTTCACATGCATGACAAAAAGGTCCTGATTCTTCTGCTGTATTCTTCTAGATGAATAACCTTACCTGACATAGCTCTTTTACTACTGGTTTCTGAATGAAGAAATGGAGTATATGTGAACTAAATATAGTCAGGAGAACCCTACCATCTTTTACATGTCATGATAATTGGATCTACAAATTTACCCTAAATTTCACCTGTAAAAAAAAAAAAGAGTGTAAGTTCATAAGATGTCGAGTAACCTAGAACAACAATCTATAACAACAAATGTTGAATGGAAAAGGTGCAAAAAAAGAGACAGACTGAATTAGTTCAAACAAAGAGGCCCACTGATACAATTCAAAGACTGTGTTAAGATCATGCCTGGTAAACACGAACAGTGAGAACAATGAACCAAAACTGGAGTGACGGTGGACAAAATAATGAGGGGATGGGCTATTCCACCCACCTTTCGGTTTTTGGATCCTTAAAGAAAGAGACTTGGGGAAGCAAAATGGGCTACTTGAGTGAGTTCTACCATCATGGCTGCCACACCCACCATCTCCTGGAACCCCAGAGCTTCTTCGTCCTAATTCTGAGAGGTGTCCTGACCAGACCAGGCCACAGAGAGGGAACCAGGTAACATCGCCACTCCACCAGCACCAGCTGAATCCTGAACACCGCCTGGGATTTGAAACGGTCTCTCTCCCTCCATCCCATGTGTCCTATTCCTTCCCTACCTTATTTCTTCTCTTTCCTATCTCTCAATTTTCCTTCTGTCTAATCAGAATCTGGCTTAGCCAGCCAAAACTGCATATTTTGCAACACTGATGTAAGCCTGTGACCGGAGCAGCAGCTAAACGCAATGCCTAAAACAGCCAAATTCTGGTACAAGTCTGCTGGGTCTCAGAGTGACTGATAAGACAATGTGCTGGGCCTGTGTTTCTCCAGCAGTGAGGTTGCAAATGAGAGTCAACTCCAGAGACAGAATTTGCATTTTCTATCTTTGCTATTCTTCTTCTCTCCCCTTTTGTCGGTGTTTGTCTTGTTTTCTAAGAAATGAGATTGGACTTCAACAGCAATAGCAACAGCTCCAGCCTAGCTCAGCTAACTACTTCCTTCTTCCCCAACACAGCAAGTTATTACCATCTAGGGCAGTGCTTCTCAAAGCCGGTCTGCCATTTGGTTCAGGGAAAGCCTCTGCCGGGCCGGGCCGGTTTGTTTGCCTGCCCCATCCGCAGGTTCGGCCGATCGTGGCTCCCACTGGCCATGGTTTGCCGCTCCAGGCCAATGGGGGCTGCGGGAAGCAGCGCGGGCCGAGGGATATGCTGGCCGCCCTTCTCGCAGCCCCCATTGGCCTGGAGCGGCGAACCGCGGCCAGTAGGAGCCGCGGTCGGCCGAACCTCTGGACGGGGCAGGTAAAGAAACTGGCCCAGATCGCCAGGGGCTTTCTCTGAACAAGCGGCGGACCGGCTTTGAGAAGCAGTGATCTAGGAGACTATCAAACAAGGGTGATCTTTCCTTCTAAAGACGCTCTCCAGCTAAAGGGAAAGGGAACAAGGGATGTTGTTAAAATGAAAGCCTTACTTAATACTTTACATTTCAAATACCTTAAGTGTTTTTCCTCCTTTTCTGTATCTTTAATAAAAGATCAAATGGATTTTTAGTCGTGTTTGCCATGATGCTAAGTGGGCGGAGATCTTTGTATACCATACGCAGAACCCTGTTTGACATTATTTAATTTTAGTTAGTAACAAGGCCATGTGTGTCATGTGAACAGCTTGACTCTTTAGGTTCATATATTCCATCTAAATTAATACAACATTGTTCATTATTTTTCTAACAGTGGAATTTCAGCTTATGATGTAAAGCTGGGATTTACAAAGGAGCCTAAAGTTCAAAGCAGATGAAAGCCAATGGGATTTGGGCAACAAACTCCCTGAAGCTCCTCTGAAAATTCTAGCCAAAATCACCAGCTACCATCCAGCCTCTCTCAAAAAAAAAAATTAATAAGAAAACCAAAGTGAAATAATACAGCACAAATGGAGCTTCCCAAGCAACTGGATGCTTGTGAATAGCCATCGGTGATGATTTGGAGGTTCAGCAGTGGTGCAGACAGTATTGTGAATGATTTTATTGAACTGTATAATTAAATTGCAGGGTCATGGAAAGCCTACATGCACGTAGTTCCACCATGAGTTAGCATGGTGGTGTCATGTCTCTGCCAGGCCAGAGACAATGGTGGGTGATCAGCACTCAAGAATTCAAAGTAAAACACCTGAACAATGGGTGAGCTTCATTTTTAGAAAAACAGTTTTAGATTAACTCCTCTGAAGGGAGGGGGAAAGGCAGGAGCAGTGGAAAGTTATCCACAAGACAAAACAAATGAAGACAGGTGGCTTTAAATAGCCAACAAAGGGGAGTGGGGAGGGGCAGACCAGATGAGGAAGCATGGGGCAAGAGGGAGTACGGTTACAGAAAGTGGGAAGCAGCTCCATGAGGGAGAGACACCAGCTACCATGCAACAACCTTCATGCAGAAGGGACCCTTTGCCTGCCTGCCTGCCTGCCTTCCTGGCAGTTCCTCAAGGACTCACTCGGGAAGGGTAAGATAGAAAGTGAGGGACACTGGGATTAGTTTTGTATGATCTGCACTCTCCTGTGCTTTACCTGATTAAATATAAAAGAGGATAAAGGTGTAGAAGCAGGTAAAGCATGTGTCGATTGCTTCACAACTACTGCGTACCCCTGAGAGAGTTACACTGTAACCAGAAGCGTCAGCCCTTTGGGCAGAGGGGCATGTTTAAGTACCGGGGAGTCTGAAGGGTCAGCACTGCACACAGAGGGGCTAGGCAGCTGATCAGCAGGTTCCAGCACTCAGAGGGATGTGCTAGATAGAAGATCCGCACTCTGAGAGTATGCCTAGGGACCCCAAGTCTGAGGCAGCAGCTGGACTCCCCATTCAGGCACCAGGAGCTTGAAACACCCTGGGGATCCAGAGCACAGAGGATTGTATTCCCCTTACAGCAGTTCTAGTGGATGGTCAGCAAGGGGCGCTCTCTAGGAGCTGTGTCATCTTGCATATAAGCATACAGTGCTTGAATCTGCCTCATCACTAAAGCTGGGTGGGATACATTTTTTTGTTCCAGTGAAAAGTTTTGACAGAAATGAAACATTTTTGTCAAACCTTCACACACACACACACACACACACACACACACACACACACACACACACACACACAAAAGCTTTCAGGTTTTCATTGAAAAACCCAAACCTGAAGAATGTCAGATTTTGAGTTTTCATTTTTTGCACAAAAACCTGAAAAATTTAGTTGAGAACTGACATTTTGAAGGAAAATTTCAAACAACTCTTCTCATCACTTATCATTAAAGACAAGTAATAATGAATTACTAACCTCAGCTGCTTTTAGTTACATCTTGTAATAACTAACAGGATTTCCAGTCTGCTTCGTGATTCATTCATTGTATTATTAGAAAGAGATTTATTTCAAATTGCTCCTTAACAATGGTAAGGTGTGGAGGGTAGGGGAAGGCATCAGCTCATGTGTCAAGCAAGGAGAAGGAGACCTTATCATACACTCCTAAAAAATGAATATTAGGCTCCATTATTGTATAGGCCACTAGGCCAGGCAGCCATGGAGATAATTTATTGCTGAGCCCTAACTTGGTCTAAACCTGTGATAACCCTTTAAAGCATTGAACATACTCTAATTATAGTCATTCCATGAATAAAATTGAAGTAAATTGAAGCAAGGTTATATTTTCAAGGATATGGAGTACAAAGAGGTTGGTTCTTAAACCAAGAGGCTACAGCAGCACTTAGCATTTAGAGAAAAAAAATCATCTTTCTAGGATGAACGAAAAACATTTTTTGGGTGGAGGGGAAGAGAAAGAAGTTTGGGATTACATCAAACCCGTGCAATTGTGTGCCTACTTGTATATACATATGCAAATGAGAATGGAGATATCTAGATACCCATTTGCAGGTACAGATTCAGAAACTGTCAGGCAAATTGTATTGTCCAATCTCCAAACACTAATAAAATCCTAAGGATTCTCAGGTCATTACAGGGCCCTGTGGTGCCCTACATGTTCAGCGATACTCTTACTCCGAAAAAGCTGCTTTACATGTTTCAACTAGTGTCCAGAAATGGAAGGAGGGGAATAAAAGAAATACATTTCTGAATGTATTTTGGGGATGGTCCAAGATTTTCCTCCAGCCAGCAAAAATTAGAGACGTCCAAATTTTGTTACAAATCCATGCCTGATGAACCTCTTAGTCAGTTGCAACATAGGTCAACAGCTCTTCATCAAGTCTTACTGAACTTCGAGGTAGGCGCGTAACCAAAAATAACCCATCATCCCAACAGGGAACATTATTCCACCACTCTGCTACTGACCTCAAGTCTTAAAATAGGCAATAGCAGAACCTTAAGAGTATTCCTTGGTTCCAGGGCCAATCAGAGAGGGGGCCAGGAGGGCCATTTGGCCTGGGCCTCAAGCTCAAAGGGGGCCTCAAATTTAGACACTTGTTAATTTTTTGGCATTTGGTAAGTTTTGCAACTTGTTTTTATGCACGTCCCTATCGGACCAGAAAAGCATTTGTTAAATAAAAAAATATTCAAATTATGTCTCACTCTTTTTTTGGTGCCTTATTTTGTTTTCACGTGTCATCATTTTTTATTTGTATTATGGCTAGGGGCCTCAAAAGCTGGAAGTGGCCTGGGTCTCCCTGGACCTGAGCGAGGACCTGCTTGGTTCCCAGCTGAAGCGAGTTGCTTGTGTAACCCATGGGTCAATGTAAGATGGTGGCCATCACACGTGTTCCCCAGAGGAAAGTGTCTGGTTTAAGGAGAACCAGACTTACCTTGCTGTCCACTGAATAAGTGAGATTGGAGTGAGCTAACTGGCTGCCGCCTCTTGAACAGCCAGGAAACCAGCGGCTCATAACAGGCCTGCCGAAGACATCAAGCGTGAGGTTGATAGAAAATCATCAGGCTTTCTCTCAAAGGATAGCTGAAGGCAAGGAAGGGAGTCCAGACCTGTTGAAAGAAAGTGGTGGTTAGAGTCAATGGGAGAAAAAGTTACCAGTTTGGCTCAAGGTTCATTTCTATGTTTGAGGCAAAATGAAAAATGAAGAGACCCTCCTGGAGTTGCAAGCCTGTGAAAACTGTCTCTGCCAGAAAAAGGTCAGTAAAACTCCTGCAAACCCAAACCACTGAGCTTTATACAACTCTCCTACCTACACTTACAGTGATCTATGCTTCCTATTTCTCTGCAGGATCCCCGGGCTCGTTTCCATTCATCTTCACTCCACCTAGAACCATTTTTAAAGTAACATACACATTTTTTCCATTCCAGCTCTGGTCATTCAGTCTATAGCAGCAACACTGATTCACTTGTGTGTGTCAGTTAGGTCTTTTCCCTTAGAAACCTAAGTCGGTCTTTTCTAGCTTGTTGACAAGGGAAAAAAATTTTAGGCCACTAAGTCTTTTGTTAAATCATGCTTCTGTGTCTTTTCACTGCTTTCTAAGGTACTTTCTTGCAACCTCTCCATCCTCTGCACTGGTGTTTTAATGATATATTTAATCCTAAATCTCACAGCTAAACCAGACTGGTATCAGCTGCAGACAGTCATCCTGATATTACAACAAAATGCATTACACTGGAACAATATACACTGAAATTATAACGGAAAAGGTTCCTACTTAATTGTACCAAGTTTTTTGCACTTGGTCAGTCAAGGGCAAGTAAAAAACTTGGCATATTCGGTTTCTGAATGAGAGAGTCTGATTCATTTATTAATCATTTCCCTCTACAATCAAGTATTAATTTAAAGAAACACAGGCTTTATCTGCAATCTTTACAGCACTAGGTCAGCCAAAACACTCATGATTTTTTTATTTGTGACAACACAAAATAAAGAACAAGCCTAGCAATATCTAGGTATGCATAGTATATCTGTACATGCATAGGGCCGTTGGCCATATCATTGATTATTAGACCCAACACCTCATTGATTTCATAGGGATTTCTCCTTAATAAATTATGGCAAGATATGACCCATAATGATTTATTCATGCACACGAAGCCCAGGAAATAAGACTAATAAGCAAACTAAGTAGCCAAAGGTGAGAGATTAAGTTCTGTAATGAATTAGACATTGGTTAAGAGAGAAAACAAGGAATGGGAATAACCGATTATTTTTTCACCATGGCAGGTTCTCACTTTAATAGCTGTGGATGATGGAAGTGTAAAAAGGATCGGCACAGGCACTGGCTTTATTTAATATGGCTATTAATGAACTGGAAGAGGTGTACAGTGAGGTGGTGACATTGGTGCATGGCACAGAATTGTACAGGTTAGTGAAGTATATAGAGCAGAGGTTCTCAAACTTCATTGCACCGCAACCCCCTTTTGACAACAAAAATTACTACACGACCCCTGGGGGGGGGGGACCAAAGCCTGAGCCCCACCAGCCTGGGTCGGGGGGGCAAAATCTGAGCCCTGTCGCCCTGGTGGGGAGGGCCAAAGCCAAAGCCTGAGCCCCATTGCCCCAGATATGGGGGGGGGGGGTGGGCAAAGCCAAAGGGCTTCAGCCCCAGGAGGGGGGCCTGTCACCTGAGCTCCACCACCCAGAGCTGAAGCCATTGGGCTTTGGCCCCGGGCGGTGGGGGTCAGGCTTTGGTCCTGGGCCCCAGCAAGTCTAACACCAGCCCTAGTGACCCGACTTTGGGGTCCCGACCCACAGTTTGAGAACCCCTGATATAGAGTATTGTGAAGCACTTTAAATGGATCAAACCAAACTAGGCAACTGTGTCATAAGACCCCAGTTCAGGAAAGTAGTTTCTTGAATAAGGATGCTTTCCTGCACGGAGGCTGAAAGGAAATTAAATTCAATATATGCAAGTATAAATTAAGGCACATAGAAAGGAAAAATTTTAGCTACTCATATACACAGATAGTTTCTAAATTAATTGTAACCACTCATGAAAAAGAACAAGGCATCCTTGTAGGCAGACCAATTAAAATATTTACTCAATCTGCAGTGTCAGAGAAAAAAAGGATAGAAGACATATTAAATGGATAGAAAAGAATACTGAAAATGTAATGTCTTCATATATGTTGATGGTGCATCCTCACCAGTTTTGTTCACCATATTTCTAAAGAGATATAGCAGGAATAGAGAAGGTCAATAAAAGTAATTAGAAGCAGGGAAAGTCTTCACAGATGAGGAGAGATTAAAAAGATTAGAACTGTTTAATTTATTAAGGTGGCAAATAAAAGGTAGTGCTATATAGGCATATAAAATAATATAAAGAAGGTTTAAAGAAGCCCAGGTAGACACTGCTATTTGCCCTTTCTCGTAATATGAGGACATGTCCAATGAAATTAAAAGAAAACAAATTTAAAACTAAGGAAATGAATTTTTTAACACAACACCTATTTATCCTGTTGTAAGATAATACTGAGACAAAGATTAGTAGGATTCAAAAAAAGAGGATCAGGCCTTTATATGGATAATAAGTACATCATCCACAGTTAAATTAACTAGGATAAAATTGTATAACCAATAATCAACCCTCATGCTTCAGGACATGAGCTAACTGATAAGGGCTCATTCATGAGTCAGCCTATGTGGGGTAATGGGATGTAAAGGTGCCTCCTTGTACCTCTACAAAAACTATCTGCATTGCAGGTCACAATGCAGAGAAGATAAGCAGATGAGTAGGAGGTGGGTGGGCAGAAAGGAGGCATGGATGGAGCCTTAACTCACTCACTGGTGCCATGGTGGGAAATCAATTGCAAACATAGCTCAGCTTACTTCTTCCACAGAACAAAGGGGAAGCAGGGATCAAATTGTCCTTTACTCAGGGCACACTGCAATGTGCCAACCTAGCCCCAAGGACTAGAATCTGCAAGATGCCGCTTAGCATTCCTGTCACTGAACACCCTCGCTCCCACTGACTTCGGTGTTGAGGGAATTCAGCCACTTGCAGAATAGAGCCCTAGCTGCTCACAGTTAGGAAGAAATTTTCCTCAAAAACACATTATTGCAAAATGTTCTATTACTAGTAAAGCATCTAGGAACTGAGTAGTGTCCCTTAAATAGTTTGTGAGCCCGCTAACAGTGCTCCCTGTGTTCCATGTTTTAGAAAACAGCCAGAGCAGCCATGTGTCTGTGTAGTGAGACCTGTGAATATTTAGTAAAAAAATAATTTAGACTCTACTGTACCGGTGTGATTTGTTTATATTGCTACTATTGTGTACATAGGTGCTGGAAGTAGAGGTGCTGCTGCACCCCCGCCTTGAAGTGGTGTCCATTATCTACAGGTTTACAGTTTGGTTAAATGACTCTCAGCTCCCCCATTATAAAAATTGTTCCAGCACTGTGTAAAGGACAAAGACACAACGTGGTGCTTAGACAGGGGCGGAGCCAGGTTCTAACATCAGGGGGAGCGAACACATAAAAAAAGGCGCCACCCGCTGCCATATCAAATTACTAGTTACATACTTTTAAATTCGTTATACATATTTATTTTATACTTAAAATAAAACCACAAGAATGATATTGTTTTATAAGTACGTGTGTTATTTTGCATTTAAAATATAAAAAAAGGTTTACGGTATTGTATATAAAATCAAAACATAATAAAAACCCGTGTTATTTACTTATTTTATATTTCAAAGATAAGATCAAAACAATATGATAATCTATGAAGCAACTATAACAGCCTCTTTCATCTAAGCTTCACTCTAGCAAAGTTATCGATTACTTTATTATAATCTACTTCAGTAGCCAATTGTCTTTCAATGGAGAGCAAAGCTAACCCAGACAATCTATCTTCACCCATTGTAGAGCACAGGTAGGACTTTATAAGTTTAAGTCGGCTAAAGGATCGTTCCGCAACTGCGCTACTTATTGGTTTGCTTTCTGAAAGGCAAATTCTGCACGAAAATAGCAAGTCCTACTGATGTGTCATTGAATGAAGGAGAAGCCCGGAGCACTAGCTCTGCACTTGGGCACACCTGGAGTGTCAGTGATCAGGCTTGCTGGCCTGGCCCCCAGCCCCCATGCTCAGCTCACGCTGCCTCGCACTCCTCAGGCTGGGGTCACCACCCAGATGGAGGCCGAGGCAGGGGCAGCGCAGCATCTCGCTGTGAGGGGGCCATTGCACCCGGTGGGACAGCCCCTCTCATCTCTCCTGAGGGGGATGCTCTGCAATCTGTGGCCCCTGGAAGCAGACAGCACACAGGAGCAAGGGGGGGGGCACAGTCCCCTGCATGAGAGAGACAATCGGACAGAGGTGGGCAGGGTCTGTTGGGGGGTCGCATGGGGGAGAGGGGGTGGGGGGCTGCACTGGGAGACACTCCAGTGTAGCACCTAGCCACGCTGGCTCTGTGCATCATGAGGCCACTCGGGAAAAGGAGGCAGCAAGAGAGAGAGGCCGAGGAGGAGGTGCCCTTCCCCTCCCAGCTGGGTCTGTGAGTCCCTGATCTCACAGAGTCTCAGCGCTGCAGGCACCCAGCCCCCAGGTACTGGGCTGCAGTGTAAGCTAGAGGGGCTGATACAGAGAAGTCAGGACCAGTCAGAGCACTTCCCATGTCATCATGAAAACTCACTCCTGGAAAGCTGGGTGAGGTAATATGGGGAGGGGGGGTAATATATATCAAGGTGGGTGAGGTAAAATATTTCTTATTGGACCAGCTTCTGTTGGCGAGAGAGACAAGCTTTTGAGCTTTCACAGAACTCTTCTTCAGGAAGAAGAAAGAACTCTGTGAAAGCTCCAAAGCTTGTCTCTCTCTCTCTCACCAACAAAAGTTGCTCCAATAAAAGATATTACCTCACCCACCTTGTGGCTCTAATTTCCTGGGAACAACAGGGCTACACCAACACAGCATACAAAAATGCAAGATTCACATGAACAGCACAGAGTGACCACCATCACACCAGGACACTATTTTCACGATTCATCTTAGCATAATGTCATCATCACACCAAGGAAGTTGCACCAGCACAATGAGATAAATATAGCCACATGAGCATGCCAAAAATTCACAGTACAAGCACACTGGGATCCACACAGCAGGATAGTAGTGTCAGTTTAGCTCTCAGTCTCTGAGTCTATCCCCACTAAACTGAGTCCAAAGGTTCAGCTAAACACAAGGGCACCTGCAAATAGCTGTACTAACAGCAGGATCTACACTGGCACAATAGGAGGAGTTGCATGTCAGGGCACTAATTCCCAATCCCAGTGCAAGGCAATATGGGATCTAGGCACCAGGTCTTTAGAACCAGAATTTGTACTCACAGGAGAGTGGGATGAAATTAGAGAAGTTACAGAAGGCAACTCCCAAGAAACAAGGCACTTGACCAAATGGCTGGGTGGATGTTAAACAACCATCACCAGCCATTGTGTGCAGCAAGTGAATGACAACTAGTAATTTAATGACCACCATCACCAGAAAATTACTCAACCCTGGGACTCAGCAATGCCCCCCCTCCTCCTCCCAACATGATCACAAGCCCTTCCCTTAGGAGACAATTCAGGTTTCCCCTGATAGGAGAGGGAAAATCAGGCTACCTCTCCCTGCCCCCCAACATGGTGCCTGGACTTGTGTTTGCCAGAGCACAAGGACTAAACACATATAATGTTTTCACCCCTCAGCTCACAGAGAGCACAGCAGATAGTTCCAGCCTTCCCTTGGAACACAATTCCATCCACACCCCCAAGGCAGAGATTGTACTGCTATGCAGATTTCCCCTGATAGTCTCAGTTTTCCTTTCCTACCCCACCCCCGACCCTTATCCCTTCCCCACTGCCTCTTCCCTTCCACCCCTCACCCCCTAAGAGGCAGTCACCCAGATGCCAGGGAGGGAGAACCAAGTGCACTACACGGCCACTGTCTCTGAGAGGCAGGCGTCTCTGCCTGGGCAGGGAGGGAGAGCAGGGACACCACACCCCACAAGAGACCAGGAGATGCGCCTCCCCACCCCCACCCCCATGCCTGTCCTGGTCCAGCTGCCCGGCAGGGGCTGGTACTCTCAATCTCTCTGTGCTGCGGGGGTGCAGGGGATGTTTTTGGAGATGCCTCTGGCTGAGCCCCCTGCCCCCCACCATGCAGACAGCCATCCCACCAGCAGCCAGGTGCTGGCTCTCACAGCCACCTGGGGCTGGGGGGTTTCCAGTCCCCCCCACCACCCTTACCACAAGAAAGACCCCCTTTGAAATACACTTACCAGCTGCTGCTACTGGCTGCCTTTAGTTGGGTGAGAGGTTAGGAGCTGCTGCTGCAGTCCCAGAGAAAGCACACCTGCCACAGTGCCACAAGAAGCAGGTAGGAGAAGGAGGTGGGGTCTCTCAGCTCAGCCCCTTGCTCCAGGAGCAGTTCCCCTCGCTGATTGGCTGGTGGTCAAAAACCAGCTAAACAGAGAGCACTTGCACTCCCCTAGCTAGCTACCCTACTGCTCCTGCCCCGGCCGAACAGCTGATGGCTGGTGGGCCCCCAAGGGCCCCATAAACAGTTGACTGGTGGGTGCCCCTGCCCCCTATAGGGGCATGCCCCGACCGACCCCCTTCTTCCCCAATGCCCCATCCTCTCCTCCTCCCCAGGAGCCCAGCTTGCTGGAGCTCAGTTCTTTCCCCCTCCCATCCCTGCCTTGCTGATTAGCAGTCTGTCTCCCTCCTGCTGGGAGACACAGCTGATGGGTGTGGCAGTGAGAGGGGGCGGGGTATGCAGCAGCACGCTGGGGGAAGCCAGGCAGGCCAAACTTCAGAGCGGAGCGTGGGCCCCGCCGCTGGCGCCATGGTAACCCCGCCTGACTAAGGCGCGGCTTTTGGAAAATGTGCTGAGGGGAAACAGCTGCTTCCCCTGCACCCCTCTAGCTACACTACTGTGCTTAGACCTTCCTTTGAGGTCTCTCTATACTGTCCATCTCAGAGATAGGATAAACCCGCTGGTGTGATCCAGTTTGGCACTTCCTTTGTTCCACACAAACCATGATGACGCTCTGAAATAATTTCCCCCTCATTCCAAGCATTCATTAACATCCTAGACAGGGGTTGTGCTTTTTCTCCTCTTCCTCTCTCTATTTTTTTCTATGGTTCACATTATCATTGTGAAATATATGTTACAATGCAGTGCTAGTTAACTCAGTTTGCAGTTAGCCCATTAGAAATTTCCCTTGAAATCATTGTGTGTAATGACATCCAGTAGCGGGTCAGCATGCACTTTGCTGCTCGTTGAAGCAGCAAAGGGCATTCCCCTCATCTCTATGACAAATCCCATGCTATACTATCAGGATTCCTTTTGCAGAAGACACACTAGCCAGTATCCCTGCTTATTCTCACTGGACTGGCTGCCTTAGCCAGAGATAGGTTTTAGGCCTAAACCACAGTCCAACGCCTCAGAGGATTTCTGTGATTAGAACTCACGACCTCCTACTTCCCAAGTCATACATTTCTTCCTAACATGGATTTCACCAGAATCAAAGTTTCTAGCTGTAGATTCCCTTTGCAGCAAATCTGAGCTACTGATTCTGTGTGACCCATATCTTGATACGTTCTGTAAGGGACAAAATAAACAAGCACCTGAACTCCATCTCATCCAATGAAATTGGAATGGAATTGCAACTTGTAAGGTTTTTATCCTAAAAGGTTGTCATTCCCTGCATAAATTCTGTGTAACACACAGACACTTGTGCTGCTAATTCTCTTATTTGAAGAAATCTCCTTGAATGGATAAATCCAAACATGCTGAAGGGCAGGTGGCTCTGCTGCTGTAGATGTCATTATGAAATGGATATTATGAGGCTAGCTTCAGCAATGACCCAGTGGGAAATGAATTAGGGATGACACAGATTGTTGTGGGTATGTTTTAAAATGAAAATTACACATAAACCAGGTGAAATCTCTATGCAAATTTAGACTATTTTGCAGATCTTAAATTGAGACATTTCAAACCTATTTAAAACAGACTCAAAATGCAGCATTATTCTTTCTATTCATTTTCATACAGTGCCACATACATCCATGGTTTATAGCTTATTATTATGGCTAACAGGACACAACTGCACTGCATATTATCATTACTAGAGAAACCACATTTTTCAAGAAAGTTGCTTAGAGACATGAATTTCAACAAACCAAATACACTGGGACAGCGGCAATTCTTTTTTGCTGGTTTGGTTTTTTGCTGTTTACTAATGTCATACTTTGTTATCAAGAAGCCTTTTCTGGTTGCTTACTTCTGAGCAGCTCATCCTAAGAATATACGACATTTCAAATAATACCATTTTCCCTTTCATTACTACATCAGTGTGCAACTGAAAAGTGACACACAGAGCTTTGTAAGGTTATTAAATCATAGTGCTTTCATTACAGCTGCCACAGACATGCAAACAATCATAACTTACTTTTCTGTTTTCTTATTTACCCTTCACTTCTCCCCTGCTTTTTTCTCCAGTCTGTCTCCTCTTTCAAACCTATATCATTGTGAAAAATTAAATATAAAAAGAACACTATAAATCCATCATACATCCATCCCAAACAGATTTCTGAACCCTGGGTGAAATCCTGATCCCATTGTAGCTAATAGAAAAACTCCCATTGACTTCAGGAGGGACAGGATTACACACACACCCTCTGTCTGATGCTCCAGAAATACATTCAAAGTAAAAAATATACTGCAGGGCTTCCCAGTAATACTCTCATCATTAGATACTATGGTAAGAGTCTCATCTCAGTTATGTTGGTTTAAAACTGGAGTAATTTTATCCAAGTACATCAGAATCTAGCCCAACTGTGGTAGAAAAATGTGACTGTATACATAGACACAATTAACAAACATCTTAAGAACTGTGTCAATGTGTGATAGTGACAGACAGAAAAGAATATGGGATACTAAGTGCGGGAGGGACCTGGGGTCATGTTTCCTGTATTCTGAGGGACCCAGAAAACCAGAAACACAGACTAGATTTTAAATAAAGGTCATCTCTTAGAGACAGATTATAGTCATCACTTACACAGATTAAGGTAAAGTATGTGGATAGACAGGTGTTTGTCCAACCTGTTCTTAAAAACCTTGAATGATGAGGATTCCACAATCTCCCACAGTAACTTATTCTAGCACTTAATTAAACATACAATTAGAAAGTTTTTCCTGATATATAGCCTAAATCTCCCTGGCTGCACATTAAGCCCATTAATTCTTGTCCTACCTTCAGTGAACAACTGTTCACAGTCACACAAAGTCT
The DNA here is from genome assembly GCF_028017835.1 of Emys orbicularis. Lineage (NCBI taxonomy): Eukaryota > Metazoa > Chordata > Testudines > Emydidae > Emys > Emys orbicularis. The sequence continues at coordinate 14,885,785 of NC_088693.1, read as the reverse complement.
TTATAACAGCCTTTAACATATCTAAAGACTTCACAGGTCCTCCCCTCAGTTTTCTTTTCTCGAGACTAAACACATGCAGTTCTTTTAACTTTTCCTCATAGGTCAGGTTTTCTAAACTTATTTTTGTTGCCACTCTCTGGACTTTCTCCAGGTTGTCCACATATTTCTTAAAGCGTGGAGGTGGACAGTAGTTCAGCTGAGGTCTCATTAGTGCAGAGTAGGATGGAGCAATTACCTCCTGTATCTTATATACGACACTCCTGTTCATACACCCCAAAATGATATTTACCATTTTCATAAAAGCATTACATTGTTGGCTCATATTCAATTTGTGATCCACTATAACCCCCAGATCTGTTTCCTCAGTACTGCTGCCTAGTTAATTATTTCCCATTTTGTAGTTTTGTATTTGATTTTTCCTTCCTAAGAATGGTACTTTGCACTTCTCTTTATTGAATTTCATCTTGTTGATTTCAGAACACTTCTCCAATTTACCAAGGTCATTTTGAATTCTAATCCTGTCCCCTGAAGTGCTTGCCACCCCTCTCAGCTTGGTATCATCAGCAAATTTTATAAGCATACTCTTTATCCATTATCCAAGTCACTAATAAAAATATTGAATAGTACTGAAGCCAGGACAGATCCCTGCAGGACCCTACTAGATACATCCTCCCAGTTTGACAGCGAATCATTGTCAACTACTCTTTGAGTACAGTTTTTCAACCCATTGCATACCCACCATATAGTAATTTCATCTAGTTTACTTATGAGAATGTCATGTGGGACTGTGTTAAAAGCTTTACTAAAAAATCAAGATATATCATGTCTACTGCTTCCCGTCATCCACTAGGCCAGTAACCCTGTAAGAGAAGGAGGTTAGTTGTCTTGGTATGATTTACTCTTGATAAAACCATCTTGGGTCTTACTTAGCACCCTATTAACTTCTAAATGCTTACAAATTGATTGTTTAATAATTTGTTCAGTGCAACAACTATTAAGTAAAGACAGGAAGGCACGGTTTTGAATATATATATATAGTTGATAGACACCAAAGTTTAGTTTCATCTGATGGCTGTTCTTATATGAAATTAATTGATAATTTTAGCTCAGTTTCTGGTGGTCAATTATCTCATTATCAAAACGATGCAAAACCAATATTAGTTGGTCCTATTATTTGTGGTCTCATTAGACACACCAAGAATTGAATTGTCACAGAATATAAATTACTATCTCGTGCCAAGAAAGACCTTTTAGGTTAGAGTTAAGACAGGTCAGTGTGGGAATAGGCAGTGAAGATTATACTGTCATTGGCCTTCCTGAGTCTGAGCTTTACATAAATAGTGCCTTTAATCTTCAGAAATGTCAGTCTAACACATCTCAAGAACTAAACTTACTTAAGAAAGAATAAAGTAAAATATGCATTCAACTGTTAGGACACAACTTGCACACTTGTGGGTGAAAGAAAGTAAATCTTCTCTTGTCCTAACCCTTCTCATCAGTAGGATCGTTTGGGCTACAAGGATAATATTCAGTAGTTATGTGAAGGTCAAAAAGAACCATTTCTATATTCTGTTCTTCAACCTCCTTCTTTGGCTCTTTTGAATGAGGCATGGAAGAAAGCAAATGAGAGGGCTTAAGATCCACTGTAACATATTTTAACATATTTCTATGCAAGGGGATGAATAGATGGCCAGTTAGTTAATCTTCAGAGGAGCTCACACAAAGAAAGAGCAATAGATGATTAGCAAAGCAGAGACCATTCTTTTATAGCAGGCATCAGTCTTTATAAGAACAGTGATGAATCAACACTTTTATGTGATTTATGGAAAATCATTCAATGCTCTCTATTGGACCTAGAGTTCATAATGCAGGATTAAAAGATCTTTTAAAATAGGAGGAACCATCTGGGGACCTTTCTTGGAAAAATTATCACCTAATCAGTGACACCAAATCACAGAAATAAGAGATAGAAAGGACCATCCACTCCATTCCCGGTCAATGAAGGATTACTCTCTACACAACACTTTCTATTGCTTCCCCCCCCGCGCCCATCTAATTTTAAAAATGTTCCCTGTTAAATTGACTTAGGTCATTTTCACCATCTGTAAATTGATTTTAATCTAGGAAAATAGGAAGGAATTAGGCTGGGAGGGACTCAGGAGTTCTGGATTCAGGAGATTCAACTCCCATGTCGTGTGATCTTGTGCAGAACACTGGGATTGAGATTTTTAAAGATAACTAGGAGATTTAGTAACACAACTTCTATTCATTTCAATGCTAGCCCTTGGCTAATTCCTCTAGTTAGCTTTGAAAGCCTCCTTACCCTTAACTTCACTGTGCCTCACTTCCCCATCTGTAAAATGGAGATAGTAATGCATCCTGTCTCCTAAATTCCCCTTAAGATGTACAGCCGCACAGCAGCCTATTAAGCACCATGCAGGCTCTCAGGGCTGCAGAGGGCAGAGATGCCTTTTCCCACCAGCCCCAGCCCGGACCTGCCGCGGCCAGAGGAGAGGCTCCTCTACCCGCTGGCCCCAGCCCAGCCCCGGCCCACACCTTCCACAGCCGGGGGAGAGGCACCTCTCCCACAGGTGCAGCCCCGGAGCTGCGCGGCAGGGAGAGGCGCCTTTCCCTTCCAGCCCAGGTGCTGCTGCAGGGAGAGGGCTAGGGGGAGTCCTCTCTCCCTGCCGTAGCCCTGGGGCAGCCTCCACTCCAAACCCTTCATCCTCAGCCCCACCACAGAGGCCACAGCTGGAGCCCTCACACTCCCACACTCCGAACCCCTTGTCCCGCCCCTGCCACATGAATTTTGTCACACATCTCCTCCATATTGGTGCACATAATAAAATTCATTCTGCACATGCATAGGAAAAAATTAGAAGGAACACTGCCTGTCTCCCGCTCTTTCCTGGCTTGACTATTAAAATGGTCAGCTCTTAAGTACAAGGACACACTCTTACTCTGTGTTGTAATATTGTCATAGTCACTATAATAATTATCTGGTCCCAAATTTTCCTTCCTTATCCAACAAAAGTTTGTGTGACACAATTCAGCTAGTTGACTATATCCAACAGAAAAAGAATCTCAGATGTTTCCAGTAGCAGATACCAGCATTTCCTAAGTAACTAGTTCTTAAGGTGAGAAGGGGCATGGAGGAATGGCCAAAGCCTCAGAAGCATTTACAGAGCGTTACGCACATTTCACTGAAGCAAAGATGAATTAATCTATTCCACTCTGACTCAAATTTCATTGTTAAGGAATTATATTTTTCCCAACAAATAAATTTTCATTAAATGTTATTTCAAAGTCACATATGAATTCATTATGCATTCTTGCCCAAGAGGAACGTGCTGTATAACTGTAATGATAATTTCAGCAGTCAGGATAGTTTTAGTTTTATTTTATACAAAAACTGACACAGATGACTCCCTCCGTAAGCATTGTTCATATTGTTGTGTAAATTTGAAAATTACAAACTACACCTCAGGGTGTTAGGCAGCCTACTCCCTTATCTGTGCTGAAAAAACCTATTTTGTAAAAGTCCAGAAATATATCTCACAGCCATTTAATGCTGTTGGTCCCTAAACAATAGTGATTGATTTTGTTTGGTCTGGCAAACACAAATTATCCCATAATCATTTTAGCCTGCCAGCCATGCTTATATTGACTTGTTTGTGTTAAGAAGAAAATGCAGTGATTGTAATGAAAAAGGGAAAGGGCTAGAGGCAAATAAAAGATTTTTTCTGTGCTGAGAAAAATGCATCTACTTTAATTGTCAATACAGAATAGGTATGGTCTGCTGCAAAAGTAAAATGAATTTAAAAATAAAAGGGCGCTTTTATTTCCATCTAAATTTGCCCTCCAACTACCCAGGACGTAATTTTAGACTCATTTTTTCTACGGTATGGCTATGACAAGAGAACATAGAATAGAGAATGTAAACAGTATTTGTCACTGGTTTTAAAATTAGAGATGGGACAAATCTGGAAACCTGAATATAAACCTTTTTTTAGTTTTGGAGGGGATTTAAGCTGAATCATTGGATATGAATTGGTTGGATCCACAATCACAAGGGCCAGTTTTGTGATAGCAGTTTGCATGTGGCCTATATCTCCTCAGAAACCCTACTATGGTGTTGTCAAACCTGAATCTTTGTAAGCCTTTGCAGCCTTTCCATTGGAATGTATTGTCTTCCTCTATCACCACCTCCTGGCCAAACATCCTGGCCTCCAGCCAAGCACAACTAGAGCTTAATTCTTCTGTCTCATCCCCTACCTGGGTCTTATTCACTCCTCACTACTGTGGTGTTAGTGGCTATGTAGTGGGTGCTAAACTTTTGATTTGTCCTCTATTTTGCACTGTGTCTGTTCATCCAAAAATATCTGATGAATATTAGCTGTGCTACCTCTATGGGCATAAGGAGGGGTAAGAAATGTGCATGTTGGTCCCTGGTGGGTAGGAAGAGGAGAGAATATCTCTGGTCAATCACCAGGGACTTAGAGAGAAGAAAAATCTGTTGGCACAGACTGTGGAAAGCCCCAGTCACCCAGTTGCTCTCCCACATATCATCCCCATCTCTCTCCTCTACCACTGCAAGGCAACAAACAATTGGGGGTAGATTCCAGGAGATAAGGTAGCAGAAGAGGAGGAGGAAGAGGACAAGAATGAATGAATGTGGAAATTGTTGTTTCCGCAGGGGGCCGGGGAGGGGAGTGGGCAGAGAGAAAGACTGATGTTTGTAAGTGGGAAGAGACAGGAGGGAAAAATTGAAGGAATCGTTTAGAAGAGAGAACAAAGAGGCTTGGTGAAGAGACTGGAAATATGGGAAGGTGAGAGATGAAAAGACGAAGAGGGGAAAGAAAAGGAAAGAAAGAAAGAAAGAAACATTAAAGATCATGGCTGAGAATAAGGAGAGAAAACACAGACAATGAAAAAGGAAGGGGAAGGAGTGGGGTAGAGGCAAGAGGAGCAGAGCATAATCCCCATTGTTACTCCTCATAGAAAAGTCAGATTGAGGGAAAACAATGACAAATCCCCAAAATATGCAGTGGAAGGAAAGAAAAATGGAGTGTGGGGAATGGAGAAAGACCAGTGAAGGAAAACAAAATAAAAGGGCCATGTGGTTATTTTTATATTATTTAAGAGAGAGATCAGTGTCAGAAATGTTACATTAAATTAATTGAACGAGATAGAATGGTTGCAAAGGAGTGAGTTGGTGGTACCGTTTGAGATTTATCTATGACTGGAAAATGGCTTGGCTTGGCCTTGAGAGCCATATATCAGCTCAAGGTCACCCAGAAATTCACAGCCCTTGAAATACATGAGCTCAGTTCCAGGCTTATGACAAACACCCCAAAACAGGTGAGTTGGGCATAGATTTGGGTTTCACAGCATTGATCTAGTCAGAATGCAGCCTGGATGGAGTCTGAGGTTGCTTTAAAATGTCAGCTTATCAAAGAGCTAACCCTCCATATACATATGGTCACCCATATGTCACTTCCCAAAGATACTAGAGGAAATAGACCTACATCAAATTTCAGTCACGTGACTTGTTTAAAATTGTACGTTCCAATGCAAAGCCACATATGTGCCAGGACATAGGGCAGGGGTAGTGAGACAATTATTTTTTGTCAAGGTCCAAATTGCTTGGTCAAGGTATAGTCAAGGTCCAGACTCCAGAGAAAATAAATTAAAAAACCCAATCATGATAACAAGTAAATAAAAAGATTTTGGGGCCCATTCAAAAGTGTATTGTGGTCCGGATTTGGCCTGCAGTCTATAGACTACCCCAACATAGATCACCTGCTGCCAGAGATTCCATAAGTAGGAAGGAAACAAACCTACCTTTAACCTTGACACAAGACTCTTTGCTGAAGTCAACAGGGTATAAACTTTACAGGGATCTGGGGCAGTTTCGCAATCAAAAGAGACTAATTTCTTGGTTAAAAGTTTTGTTTTAATTTGGGTCATAACCTTTAAAAAAACCCACTCATTTATTTCACCCATTTTCCTTTGAATTCTGCACTGCGACTACATATGTCCCTTCTTACAATATGAAAGCTTGATCCTGCAAATACTTAATGCTGGGCAAAATTCATGCTATGTCAATTAGACCGACTAATATAATAGAAATAGAATTACAATGTGATAACAGCTAATAGCAATGAGAACAGTAAGTTAAAGGTGAGAAGAGATGTCATTTTTCAGCTGACATTTGCAGTGAGGCAGAGAGAGTCAATAAGTCAGAAATATGTTGTACTGAAGGTCAGATGGTATAGAGGGGGAGGCACTCCCTCATACTAACAGTTACCAGATCATAGGAGGGACAAAAGTGTTCAGTTCTAGTTGAGTGAAGGAATTAGAGGTTAAGTCTGTGATGAAAATCAGTGGAGGGTTATTAAAACAAGAGGACCTGATTCTCTTCTCCCTTATACTGGTATAAATCTACTGACTGCAGGGGACTTAAGAACACAAGAAAGGCCACACTGAGTCAGACCAAAGGTCCATCTAGTCCAGTATCCTGTCTTCTGACAGTGGCCAATGCCAGGTGCCACGGAGAGAATGAACAGAACAGGTAATCATCAAGTTATCCATCCCCTGTCGCCCATTCCCAGCTTCTGGCAAACAGGCTAGGGATACCATCCCTGCCCATCCTGGCTAATAGTCATTGATGGACCTATCCTCCATGAACTTCTCTAGTTTTTTTGAACCCTGTTAGTGTCTTGGCCTTCACAACATCCTCTGGCAAAGAGTTCCACAGGTTGACTGTGTGCTGTGGGGAAAAAAAATACTTCCTTTTGTTTGTTTTAAATCTGCTGCCTATTAATTTCATTTGGTGACCCCCTAGTTCTTGTGTTATGAGGAGTAAATAACACTGACATTGCACTCCATAATGTTTTATGGAAATATGTTTATGAGTGTGAATATGATGTAACTGGAATATGCTTTATGCAAAAAGTCTCTTGTAAGGCATCATTACGAAGCTTATGAGAACACCCCTGCTTTCCACCTAAGATGTCTGCTGGAATTAACAAGGACTGTACCAGGGGAAAGGATTGGGCCCAGACTAGGAAGGAGTCTAATCTGGGAAAGAAGCTTATTGGAACATCTCTGAGGGTGAGATTTTACCTGTAAACAGTTTCTTAATGTATTAGGCTTAGTCTTGCATGTTTTTGCTTTATTTTGCTTGGTGACTTACTTTGTTCTGTCTGTTATTACTTGAAACCACTTAAAATCCTAATTTTTATTCTTAATAAAATCACTTTTGTTTATTATTGAACCCAGAATAAGTGATTAATACCTAGGGGAGCAAACAACTGTGCATCTCTCTCTATCAGTGATATAGAGGGTGAACAATTTATGAGTTTACCCTGTATAAGCTTTATATAGAGTAAAACTAATTTATTTGGGGTTTGGATCCCATTGGGAGCTGGGTGTCTGGGTGCTGGAAATAGGTAACCTGCTGAGCAGTTTTAGGTTAAAGTCTGCAGCCAGACCTGTGTTGCAGCAGGCTTGCATTTCTGGCTCAACAAGGCAGGGTTCTGAAGTCCCAAGCTGGCAGGGAAATCGGGCTCAGAGGTAATTCCAAACACGTCAGGTGACAGTCCCAAGGGGATCTCTGTGACTGAACCTGTCACAAACACTTCCTTATTTACTTTCTCCACACCAGTCATGAGTGTATAAACCTCTATCATATCTCCCCCCCCCCGACCCCGTCATCTCTTTTCCAAGCTGAAAAGTCCCAGTCCTATTAATCTCTCCTCATAGGGCAGCTGTTCCATTCCCCTAATAATAATTTTTGCTGCCATTTTCTGAACCTTTTCCAATTCCAATATATCTTTTTTGAGACGGGGTGACCACATCTGCATGCAGTATTCAAGACGTAGGTGTACCATAGTTTTGTATAAAGGCAATATGATATTTTCTGTCTTATTATCTATCCCTTTCCTAATGATTCTCAACATTGTTTGCATTTTTGACTGCTGCTGCAGACTGAGTGGATGTTTTCAGAGAACTATCCACAATAACTCCAAGATCTCTTTCTTGAGTGGTAACAGCTGATTTAAACCCCATCATTTTATATGTATAGTTGGGATTGTTTTCCAATGTGCATTACTTTGCATTTATCAACATTGAATTTCATCTACCATTTTGTTGCCCAGTTACCCAGTTTTGTAGCTCTTCGCGGTCTGCCTGGGACTTAACTATCTTGAGCAATTTTGTATCATTTGCAAATTTTGCCACCTTACTGTTTACTCCTTTTTCCAGATCATTTATCAATATATTGAATAGGACTCAGCCCAGTACAGATCTCTGGGGAACACCACTATTTACCTCTCTCCATTCTGAAAACTGACCATTTATTCCTACCCTTTGTTTCCTATTTTTAAACCAGTTACCAATCCATGAGAGGACCTTCCCTCTTATCCCATGACAGCTTACTTTGCTTAAAAGCCTTTGGTGAGGGACCTTGTCAAAGGCTTTCTGAAAAATCTAAGTACACTATATCCATTGGATGCCCCTTGTCCACATGCTTGTTGATCCCTCAAAGAATTCTAGTAGATTGGTGAGACATGATTTCCCTTTACAAAAAACCATGCTGATTTTGCCCCAACAAATTATGTTCATCTATGTGTCTGACAATTTTGTTCTTCACTAGCGTTTCAACCAGTTTGCCCGGTACTGAAGTCAGGCTTACCAGCCTGTAATTGCCGGGATCACCTCTGGAGCCCTTTTTAAAAATTGGCATATTAGCTATCCTCCCGTCATTTGGTACAGAAGCTGATTTAAATGATAGATTACAAACTAAGGTTAGTAGTTCTTCAATTTCACATTTGAGTTCCCTCAGAACTCTTGGGTGAATACCATCTGGTCCTGGTGACTTGTTACTGTTTAGTTTATCAATTTGTTCCAAAACTTCCTCTGACACCTCAATCTGGGATAGTTCCTCAGATTTGTCACCTACAAAGAATGGCTCAGGTTTAGGAATCTCCCTCACATCCTCAGCTGTGAAGACAAATGCAAAGAATTAATTTAGTTTCTCTGCAATGGCCTTATCGTCCTTGAGTGCTCCTTTAGCATCTCGATCATCCAGTGGCCCCACTGGTTGTTTAGCAGGCTTCCTGCTTCTGATGTACTTCAAAAAAAATTGCTATTACTTTTTGAGTCTTTAGCTAGCTGTTCTTTGAATTCTTTTTTGGCCTTCCTAATTATATTTTTATACTTCATTTGCCACAGTTTATGCTCCTTTTTATTTTCCTCACTAGGTTTTAACTTCCACTTTTTAAAGGATGCCTTTTTGTCTCTCACTGCTTCTTTTACTTTGTTGTTTAGGGGGCGGTGGCACTTTTTTGGTTCTATTACTATGTTTTTTAATTTGGGGTACATATTTAAGTTGAGCCTCTATTATGGTGTCTTTAAAAAGTTTCCATGCATCTTGCAGGGATTTCACTTTTTGTGCTGTACCTTTCAATTTCTGTTTAATTTCCTCATTTTTGTGCAGGCCACCTTTCTGAAATTAAATGCTACAGGGTTGGGCTGCTGTGGTGTTTTTCCTGCCACACAGATGTTAAATTTAATTATATTATGGTCACCATTACCAAGCAGTTCAGCTATATTCACCTCTTGGACCAGATCCTGTGCTCCACTTAGGACTAAATAAAGAGTTACCTCTCCTCTTGTGGGTTCCAGGACTAGCTGCTCCAAGAAGCAGTCATTTAAGGTGTCAAGAAACTTTATCTCTGCATCCCTTCGTGAGGTGACATGTATCCAGTCAATATGGGGATAGTTGAAATTCCCCATTCTTACTGAGTTTTTTATTTTAATAGCCTCTCTAATCTCTCTGAGCATTTCATAGTCACTATCACCATCCAGGTCAGGTGGTCAATAATATATCCCTAATGCTATATTCTTATTAGAGCATGGAATTACTATCCATAGAGATTCTATTGTACAGTTTGGTTCATTGAAGATTTTTATTTCATTTGATCCTACGCTTTCTTTCGCATATAGTGCCACTCCCCCACCAGCACGACCTGTTCTGTCCTTGCGATATATTTTATACCCTGGTATTACTGGGTCCCATTGATTATCCTCATTCCACCAAGTTTCCTATTATATCAATATCCTCATTTAATACAAGGCACTCTAGTTCACCCATCTTGCTATTTAGACTTCTAGCATTTGTATATAAGCATTTTAAAAACTTGTCACTTTTTAGCTGTCTGCCATTGCATGATGTGATTGAATGGGACTCATTTGACAGTTTCTCATCAGATCCTACCAGTATTTTATCGTCTTCCATTCTCTCCTCTTTACTAGGACATAGAGAATCTCCATTAATAGATCCTCCCCTAAGGGATGTATCTGTCTGACTTAGTCCTGATTTACATTGGTGTAAGTGACTGGAGAATCAGGCTTAATAAAGTCAGCTCCGAACTAGAACCTAGAATGAATGGGGAGCTACCAAAAGTTGAGCTGCTAGCAGCTGGTCAATATAAAAGTAACAGGAAATAAATTTAAATAAATGGCTATCCGAGTTTTGGTTGCTCCACTAAAAGGAACCCGATTACTGCCAACCCCCTCCCGCCCCCCCTCAAATCTCTCCTTCACTACTATGCCCTAAACGAGGTGTTCTGATGAGAAACACCATGGATACTGTGGGTGGCTAGTGAGCATTTCATTTAAGTTTATTAGAAACAAAATAGAAACAGAGTGAAGCTCACTGCTATTAACCAGAAGCCATCTCCATTCTCCAAATATCTCAATTACTTTTGAGTAGCTCAGCACATGTCTAGAAAGAACGCTGAATCCAAGGAGTCAGAACCCTGGAGTCTAACCACTAAATTATTCATAATTTGCTCAGGAAGACTCTGAATACAGTACTTCTCAGCAAGCACCTTTGCTAAAGATGACAAAAGGTTATTTATGTTTCATCTTGCACACTGCAGAAGTTATCACTGCCCTGCAGAGGCAAAATAAAATGAATGCTGTGCTGTCATGGAATGGACATTGCATTTGCACAGTGCTATACAAGCTCTTAAAGACTATGGCTTCTGCATCTACCATCACATATTTGTCCTTTGATGATAAAATGAATCTCTCTCTAATGCTTCAGTGATGCTCCATGAGGCACTGTTATTACAGATACAAAGAAGGATCATAATAACCTAAGTTTTTTGTATCTAGAGAACTGTACAGATCTAAAAGGGGGGGAAAATCATCAGTAGGAAAATTAAAGGCAATTTTATACATGTAACTGTTTCTACAAAAAGTGTTTCTTAAAACATTGATACTAAACTATTTGCTAGCCTACTACTGCATTTGCTATGGGTAAGTCACCATCTACCTTGTGATCTATGCTGGAAGAATCTCTCTTAAACTCAAGCCAAAGAGGATAAAACAGAAGAGAGAAAGAGGTAATGAACTACCCGCTGCAGTGCTAAAGGGCAGAGTGGACCATTATGATACTGCAAGAGTTATTGCCTCTATTCTCATGTTGATCTGTGGTAGGTAATGTGCTTTTAGATGCAGCACAGGAATAAATAAAAATAGTTTAGCTGCAGGCCCACCAATATTGGAAAGTATTTTCAGGCATATCCAGTTAATATACTTTATTAAAAATGGGTAAGTAACCTTGCTGCTGATCATGGGAACCTGATTATTCTCAAATAACTGAGGGCTTTTTCACACTTTCTAAATTCATCTGCCATGTTCTGTGTAGACTTCAAAATATGAGGATGAAGGAAATAACCATTTTTGCCCAATAACAGTGCATCAAATCCAGCTGTGTTAGTTGGCTTCTGATTTATGAAAGGACTCTGGCTTGAAAAAAATCTGATTAATGTGACACTTGAAAAGATACAATCCCAATTTTAAAGAGATAAATTGCTATGCTCCACAACCGTTTTAGCTGATCTAAGCTAAAGTTTAGAAGTTATTGCAGTGCTAATGTAACCCATGCCTGCTTGGTGTGGTACTCTGTCCCCCTCTAGTGGCACCTAGCCCAGCTAGATATTGATGAGTCTTTTACAGCCTCGGCTAAGAGTCATGTGGCTTTTAGCTCTTGCAGTAGAGGCTCAAACACTAAGCTTCAGAGGACCTACGTTCAATCCCACCTGTCCATTACTGGAGTCTGTTGGCATTACATTAACATAGCATATTTACTGATTAATAATAATGTTACTTATAGAATGCACTGCTAAATCAAGCATTGTACAGACCTCCATAATAAATTCATTAATTCAGCACAATGAAAACTAGAGGTGGGATCAAGCCCCGAATGTCAGATCCGCAGATGGAACTGAACACACCAGGGGTAGAGATGCTAGAGATGGCATTATCATACCATGGGATTTAACATGCCATTTGGCAATAGCCACAGCTAGCATGGTATTTCATTCCCCATGACTAAAAGTAAAAATTCAAGTTATAATGAAACAGGGAAATAAATGGTCTAACAAGATGAGATATGGTCATATGTATACAGTCACCCAGATGATACAGTGGTGGGTACAAAATGAAATGTTTACAAATTAGTACCCAGCAATTGTAACTTCTTTGGGGCAGGTACGGTCTTTTAGGGCATGTCTACCAGCAATCGGGAGGCACAACTGCATAGGCATACGCAAACTAACTCTGATCTAGCTAGCTCGGTAAAAATAGGAGCAGTGACGCCACTGCAGCATGGACAGCAAAAGTGGCTCGCTGCCAGAGTACAATCTTGCCCGTGACCCTAGATAAGAACTCAGCCAGCCCATGGTGCTGCCTGTGCTCACACCACCGCGCCTACACTGCTATTCTTAGCGAGCTTTAGCAAAGCTAGCTCAAGCATGCTTACAGGTTCTGTCCCAGTTGCAGATGTGTCTGTACAGTACCCAGTACAATGGGCTCCTGATCCTTGATGCGGGTGTCTAAGCACTACTGTAATGTAACTAATAAACCACAGAATCATGGACGTTAGAGACTGGAAAAAAATCATCTATCTTCCTGAAAATGCAAATGGCCCCACCATGTGTTATTCATATTCGATGTAATGGAATGTGGTATAAGATTAGTTCAAGCTGTTCTGAAATAATTAAGAAGTAATGTATGTCATTGACCTCGTTACTGTCTGACGAGGTTTAGTTTACTGTTGGTTTAGTTTAAGATGGGTTTGTAAGGAAAAACGCAAGAAGCAATGGATACCGCAAAATAAAGTTACTCTTCTGCAAACACTTGAGGGTCGTTATGGAACAACAGGAGAGCCATTGGCGCTGAGGACTCCAGCTTGATCTCCTGCTCAGATTGACTGGGGCATCAGCTATGATACCTAGGTTTCCATCACGGGATGGGTAAGATGTGTGTAGATGGTTTTAAAATCCTTTTTTTTTTTTTTGTTACCTCTGTTAAAATAAATGTAATACTTTGGTCACTATATTCACCACTTGTCAGACTCCCACAGGCAAGAACCACTGGTGTGCAGTCTCAGTCAGACATGCTGGGTAGGCATGGTTGATACACAGGGTGCTATAACCAAGGACCTGGGCTAAAGAGTGGGGAATTATGGAATTCTATCCCAAGAAAGGTAAAGGCATGAGGCCTGACCCTCAAGGGGGAGGCACTCAAAGGCCAGAAAGGGGATAGAGGTGCAGCTAGGCCTGCAACCATAATAGCAGTAACTACATGTGATGTAACAAAAGAAATGCCCCTAAATAAGAACACGTAGGGTTGGGGTTTTCTTCAGTTGATAAATACAGACTTGTGAGTTTTCAAAATTCTGATTTGACAGACTCTTTAATCAGAAACTCCTTTTCTTTTTCCAGCTAGACTGGCTGGGACATTGTCAGGGTATAATTTTAATTCTTAAGACTCCATATAAGCAGGCTCAATTTGAATTTATTAATCAACAGTATTAATCAAAGATTAATGCAGCACGATACAGAATACACAAAGGAAGGTTATATGTTACCAAACCAATTCTGGAAAACTGACTGCAGCTCAATTCACTCCAAACTCTTTCAGAACCTCAGTTCCTTATATACCATAGGTCTTTACAGAGGACAGATGAAGATATTCCTTTTCCCACAACCCAGTTATCTGTGGAGTGTCCTTTATGGTTTCTCAGTTTACATGATTGATCAATTGAAAAGTATTTCTAATGAAGTCATTATTACAGAAAACATCTGCGACAACAAGGAATTCCTGAGGAGTTAAAAATTTCTCACTAGTTCATTATCTCATCGATCACTAAACACATTTGCAACAAATATCCCTCATCAATTACGACTTGTCCCTAACTGGACACATTCTCCACAGGTCAGCTTCGTCAGAGTAAACGATTACCCATACTCCGTCATTTGGACACACACAGAGGTTCAACCTAAATTCAGAGTACCTAGAATTATTAATAAAGAGTGTCAGCACTTTGGTTCATACACAGAGGATTGTGGGAGTTCGGTATCTGCTAACAGAATGCACCTGTAAAACTGCTGGGTGACACTCAAAATTTGAAAATGGAAGTGTTATTAAACACATTCTAATTTACTGAGATGAGCTGAATTAACCAAAGGAAAAGTCATATTGGTCACTGTATGTTTATGGTCTCCCCTTTACATCAGGAATCTAAACTTAATTACTGATTTGAAAAGTCAATATATTTTTACAGCTAGAAAGGTTTGTATTGACTAATTTTTATTTTGCAAAACTATAAAGCAACCTTGAACCTTAACAGAGCAAGTACCTAAAAATTCAATTACTGCTCAACAAAGTCAGGGCCAGAAATGTTTGAAATATGAAACCAAAAGGAGGGCAATTTGTAAACATGGAGATAGCTGTATTATAAACTATAAGTGTTTTTGTTGCATGATCTGTTACATTGCAACATGTCAAGGATCGCATTATCCACAAATAAATAGGAGCTTGGATACATACACAGCTCGCTTGTGTATCCTAGTAACAGTGATGCTGGACAGATGGATCTCCTTTAGAAATGTACTCATGCTATGCAGTTCTTCTAGGACTTTATGCTTTCTGAAAAAGTCATGCAAGCAACAAACTGTAAGCAAAAGTATATCATTTAATTCTTAGTGTCATTTCTTTTCAAGAGGGTCACAAACTAAATTAGACACATCCAAGAATATGCTAGCAACAGTTTGCCAGAATGTGCCATTGATTTGTAGGAAAAGCCAATCATTTATTTTGAAATGTTATATACCCTAGTGTTACCCCTTTTGTCCTGAGTAGCTAGCCAAAGTTCAGAGCCCTGGGAATGTTCCAGTTGGGAGTAGAAATTGATAATGAAGTCTGGTATTTTCTTTGATGCAGTCTTGTTTATTTAAAAGAAATACAAAGAGGCCTGCTTCTCCAGATGCAGGAGGAACCAAAGGCAAAAGGAGTGGTTTCTTTGCTTACAGGCCCAAATTTCTTTTCAGCCAGTGCCCTTACCCAGAACCTCTCTCTAGGTTTCTCTCAAGGTCAAGCTTCTGCTTGGATTCCTTCAGGCTCTCTCTCTGGTTCTGTACGTCTTCCCCCCTGTTTCCCAAAACAATACTCAGCAAAAAACCTTCAGCCACACAGTTCAAACCTCCTGGGCAATTTGACATGCTTCCTTTGTCCTGTGTGGGAGCTTGTGGTTAACTTATTGTTACAATCATGTTAATTGAAGGGTGTGTTCACACCCATCAATCTCAATAGTGTTTTTACAACCCAGAACAAGATTTCACCCAAGTCATAACAGTGCTGTCAGTTTAAGAAAAAATCCTTCTCATACTATCAGTATGGTTGTCATAACTATAAAGGGAAGGGTAACAGCTCTCCTGTGTACAGTACTATAAAATCCCTCCTGGCCAGAGACTCCAAAATCCTTTTACCTGTAAAGGGTTAAGAAGCTCGGGTAACCTGGCTGACACCTGACCCAAAGGACCAATAAGGGGACAAGATACTTTCAAATCTTGGGGGGGGGAAGGCTTTTGTTTGTGCTCTTTGTTTAAGGGGTTGTTCGCTCTTGGGACTGAGAGGGACCAGACATCAATCCAGGTTCTCCACATCTTTCTAAACAAGTCTCTCCTATTTCAAACTTGTAAGTAAATAGCCAGGCAAGGCGTCTTAGTTTTACTTTGTTTTCTCAACTTGTAAATGTACCTTTTACTAGAGTGTTTCTCTTTGTTTGCTGTACTTTGAACCTAAGACTAAAGGGGAGTCCTCTGAGCTCTTTAAGTTTGATTACCCTGTAAAGTTATTTTCCATACTGATTTTACAGAGATGATTTTTACCTTTTTCTCTAATTAAAAGCCTTCTTTTTAAGAACCTGATTGATCTTTCCTTGTTTTAGATCCAAGGGGGTTGGATCTGTATTAACCAGGAGTTGGTGGGAGAAAGGAGGGGGATGGTTAATTTCTCCTTGTCTTAAAATCCAAGGGGTTTGGATCTGTATTCACCAGGGAATTGGTGAAAGGTTTCTCAAGGCTTCCCAGGGAAGGGAAATAGTCTTTGGGAATGGTGGCAGCGGACCAGATCTAAGCTGGTAGTTAAGCTTAGAAGTCTTCATGCAGGCCCCCACAGTTGTACCCTAAAGTTCAAAGTGGGGATACAGCCTTGACAATGGTATATAAGCCAATGTACATAACTTTGGCATTTTCACTATATAGAACAGCGTAATGCTTTTGGCTGAAAATAGCAGCACAGAGTGGACTTTTCAGACTATTGTGACTTGGAACATTTAAAAAATAGAAAAGGGGAAGTGGTTAGGAACTGACTCCAAATCCAACAGATCTTCATCTCTAGATGGTTGAATGTTCATCTCTGGCTACACAAAAACTCAGAATGGGACACTTATCTACTGAAATTTTTCTTACTGATACTTCAAAGGTAACTTCAGGAGTTACTCATAAGGAGCTGGCAACTCAAGAGCGAGAGCTGCTGTACTACAGATAATGGGCCACAGGGGATTCAAACAACAAAGCAAAAAGGAGCCAGAAAAAGAAGAAAATCTATTTTATTATTATTCTTTTAACTCTTAACACAAGAGAAATATAAAAAAGTGAAACAAAAAAAGCGGTGGGAAGGGGGGAACGGGACTATGAGGGTTCCTGGAAAGAGCACATAAAGCAGAAACTGGGATTATATTTCCTTCTCTTCTAATGAGAGTTACTAACAAAGAGGCATTAAAAGAAAGACAGCCCTCTTTCAGATGAAGTTTATCTATAGTGTTACAACTCAAGTGAAAAACACAGCCTCTGGGTGTTTATGACTTAAGCCTCTCAAAAATATGGCACATCTTTTTCAAATACAGATTTGAACACATTGTAACTCTGTGCTGCTATATTTATTTACAGTTTTGGAGTGCTGTGATAAAATGAGACCCTCATAAGCTCTGGGGAGGAAAAATAATCCTGCAGCAGCATTAAAATGTATTGGATGAAACCCTGATCCCAGTGAACTTAAGGACAGAAAGGATGGTCCAGTGGTTAGACTGCTAGCTTGGCTCATAGAAGCTGTGGGTTCCCATCCTACCTGACCCTAAACAAGTCTCTTAATCTCTGTGCTTCATTTGTAAAATGGGAATGACAGTTCTACCCTTCTTCGTGGGGGATGAGGTGAAGTGATTCCATACTACAGTTGATGAGGTTCATTAGTAATTTACCTAGATCAGAGTTTTGCCATTGACTTCAGTGTGGCCAAGATTTTACCCACAGACATTCTGAATACAATTTTTGAGACAAAATATTCCTTTCCACTACCTTTAAGATACCTCCAAAACACACATGAATAAAATGGTTGGGTATACCTGTGACTGCTTTATAAATTAAACAGAGCTGGTTGACATTTTTTCCATCAAAAAGTTGTTTTGTGGTTTATTCATTTTTTTTTAAATGAAAAATGATTTTTTGACCAAAACAAATTTCACATGAAAAATTTCATTTATCAAAAAAAATTGATTTTCAGTTAAAATGTTCAAAGTGAATTTTTTTTAAAAGGTGCATTCATTTTGGTGGAAAAAATCCTACTTTCTGCTTACTTTTCTACTTCCCTCCTCTTTATTTCTCCTCCCGACCACCACTCCACCCCACCCCACCTCACCACTTCCACCACTGGAAAAAGAGGGAACATGTCAAATAAAGAGTTTGCTGCCATTGAAATGACATTTTGAAAAATAATTATTTAAAAAAAATGTCATCAAAACTCCAGAGATTTCAGTAACCCAGTTCAAAGAGTTATACTTATCCAATTAGGGAGCAGAAACTATACCATATGACCCATGTGTCCGATAAAAATCACCCCACACATTTTGATTTTGGATTTTGTTCTCAATGACCAGCTCACAAGCAATCTACAGACCAAGTATTATTTATAGAAAGTATTTTGTGAAGACTTAAGAAATTAATAAGCTGCTTGCAGATAGTTGGAGGACAGTAAGAAAGGCAAAATTTGTGCCATAAAATATTCCCCATAAATTATTTGCCCAGCTCTAGTTGAGGCAAATAGTCATCTTTGACCTTTGACATAAGATAAAGGGAAGTGATATTTTTCTGATAATTTCTCAGAGCTAAAAGACAGACTATAGGGAAATGAAATATGAAAAGTGCTACCAGGGAAGTAAATAAATAGACTGCTTAACTAAAATATCCCTAATGGCTTAACAAGGATTTTAATTTTCCATATGACTTTCAAAAATATTTTGTGGATGCATTAGTTTGAGATTAAATTAGATTTCTAAGGATAAAAAAGTTTGGTAAACTCCACCATTCTAGCAATCTGATGGTTTTTCTGTTTCTTCTAAGCCATGTGCTTAAGAACGAAGATTGTAGCTTTATGTATTTTTTTCTGCAAGTTTCTGTGTCTAACATCTATCCCAATTTTAATTCAATGGGTCAGATTCTCTGGTGCATTACAGTCCATTTGTGTCACTCAGGTCCATTAAAGAACCCTATGTCAGCAGTACAATTTAGAATTGCCCAGCAGTAGCTCTAAGTAACGTCTGGGCTAGACAGGGCCAGCTCTCAGAATCAGGAAGCTGTTGCCTGATCTATTGATTGTATACTGATTATATGACTAATTTAGTGTCCCCAGTTAGCAGACTGAAATTGGGTAGGTTTTTGTCACGAGATCAGGACACCCAGTGTTATCAGAATTACTAATCAAGTGGGGGCCCCAATGTGCGTGGATGCAACACACACTTAGGAAATTACACTAAATTAGTTTTATTAACTCAGTTAGCAAAGTCAAAATAACTTACAACATCCCTTGCAAAACAACCTGAAGTGTTAGTATCATCTTCCCCTTCGTTTTTTTTTCATAGATTCATAGATTCTAGGACTGGAAGGGACCTTGAGAGGTCATCGAGTCCAGTCCCCTGCCCGCATGGCAGGACCAAATACTGTCTAGACCATCCCTGATAGACATTTATCTAACCTACTCTTAAATATCTCCAGAGATGGAGATTCCACAACCTCCCTAGGCAATTTATTCCAGTGTTTAACCACCCTGACAGTTAGGAACTTTTTCCTAATGTCCAACCTAGACCTCCCTTGCTGCAGTTTAAACCCATTGCTTCTTGTTCTATCCTTAGAGGCTAAGGTGAACAAGTTTTCTCCCTCCTCCTTATGACACCCTTTTAAATACCTGAAAACTGCCATCATGTCCCCCCCCATCACCAGTGATTATCATCCCAGCATCTCCCCAGGCACACAGGCCGAGCATATCTTTTATACTGTGTTATACTGACACCACTATCTAATGCATATTCAGTAGGTAATTCCTCACCCAATTAATATTGGGGTGCCTTCTCCCATAAGTTATTAATCCTTTTACCTCAGGCTTATTAGTATATATGTCAATCAGTTACCATGGCATTTCTGTGGTCAGACATCTGTTGATGTCCCTAACTAAAGATATCCCAAGCTGCTATAAACTAGTGTCTTGTGATTTTCTATCAGCAGTTTGCAACACCTGTGGTTATTACAAAAACTATAGACAAAGCTTTGTGGCATCTTGTGACTTAAGATCACTGTTAGTTTACTTATGCTAATTTATTGTGCACCTACTTCCACTCAGGCTAGAATATATAATATAATATAAGGCCTTATGCTTATGTTAACTGCTTAAGCTATCCTTATAGGCCTAGGCCTGTAGGTCTCTTGTGTTTCTGCTATCAGTTCCTTACCCCTTTACCTTTACTTACGATATAACTATCATTACTGCATAACTAGATGCTCACTGGCTGGGCTACACTATTTCTTCTTTTTTAATTATGGTAGAGAGAGTTGCATGTACATAGATACACACAATAGACCAAACTTTCCTCACATTTATACTCCTTAACAGACATTTATGCAACTTAAAATTACTCATATATGCACACAAGTGAAAGGTTTGCATATTCAATTCAGGCAGATTTGAATATTTGGCCAAGCAGCTACAAAATATAGTCCATTCCATGTACTAAGCAGATCAGTGTTTAGTCACAGCAACATGCACTTTTTGTGATCATCCACCAACCTGCACAAGAGAAATATAAATAGGGTTGTACTCTTATTATGCAGACAGACTTTTTTTTTTTTTCTTCAGAAAAATGATACAGACTATTCTTGTTATTAACTTTAGAATAATCAGGAATAGCAACTCCAGTCAGGGCTGGACCATGACCCCCCCTCCCCCCCCCGAGGCCTGCCCGCCACTCACATGGGGAGGAGGTGGCAAAGAGAAGCAAGCAGTGCGGGGGGGGGGGGAAAGAGCAGAGAGGAGCGAGCAGGGGGCGAGGCAGGGAGAGGGCAGAGACGAGTGAGTGGTGGGCAAAGCCTTGGAGGGGAAGAGGCCAAGGGGGGCAGGGCCTTGGGGCAGAGCACAGGTTGGGCAGAGGGGCGGGGCCTCAGTCCAGGCATCAGGGCCCCTTCTGAGTGCGGTCCCGGCACCATGGCACCATTGGTGCAATTATATACCTGGTACTGATTCTAGTCTTGGATATTTTTGCTGGAAGTCTCAAATATTGACTGCGAGCTCTCTCATGCCAAAGGAGGAGGATCTTGTGGTTAAGGCACAGGACTAATATTCCAGTGAACTGGGTTCTGACCTGCTTTTGCCACAGCCTCGCTATGCCACTTGGGCAAATTGCCTAATCCTTCTGTTTCTCCACTCCCTGAAACATAAAACTGAGATCACAATTCCTTTATCTGCCTTGTCTATTTAGACTGTCAACTCCTGGGGCAGAGACTAGCAATCTCAGTTGGGAGCTCTGGGTGCTATCAGGATACAAATAAATTTTAATAACTTAAGGTCTGTGTGTTGAATTGTAACAGAGACATTTGATCTCCAAAGAGTTTTTCAGGGAAGACCAGAAACAAAACGCAAACAAAAAACAAGACTGAATAAAAATCACTTTCCCTGACAATTAGTCAGGAGTTTAATGGCATAGTTTCTGATACACCTCTACCTTGATATAACGCTGTCCTCGGGAGCCAAAAAATCTTACCGTGTTATAGGTGAAACTGCATTATATCGAACTTGCTTTGATCCACCAGAGTGCACAGCCCCGCCGCCCCGGAGCACTGATTTACCAAATTCGTGTTATATCGGGTCGCGTATATCGGGGTAGAGGTGATTTTACTCATGCCATTTCTCCAGTCATCCACAGCGTCTTCCAGGAAAATAAGGGTAGACAAGATCTGAATTTCTAGAGTGAAAACAAATAGAAAAAGATGTTTTTATTTTGGAAAACAAAGTCTCAGGTCCTTTAAGGAAGCAAGAGATCCAAAATCCTCTTTATTCCTCTTGTGGGACACATGTAGTAGCCTTGAAGCTGATGGTGGATCCATGAAGATGGCTCAGAAGTATCAAAAAAGGGGAACAGTCTAGGCTGGAGTAGAAAGAAAGGATTTATATAACTAGTACAAAGGAGATGAAGGGTCATGGTGGAGCACAATTCAGTAGAGGTATAGTGAAATAGATCAGATCCTGAATAGAAAAGATCTGGTTGATGGGTGCCGTGCAAAATAAGAAGTTTCAGAAAGAATCTAATTTAAAAATAAGAGATTAAAAAGAAATATCAAAAGCCATTCAGGCAGAATGTCTGTGTGTATTCACTGTATCATCAAGACAAGAACAAATTGCCAAAACAAAAAGTAAAAAGTACAGTACAAAACAATAGCTGAACCTAAAAATATATACAAGTAAGAAGAAAACCATATATTACCCACCAGTTGCATTTGTCTTTCAATTTGAACTAGATACTACAGTCCAGTATTTTTCTGCAATTTCTCCTATTTGGTATTTTCATTTTCCATTGATTTCCTATTGTAACTATATTTTAAATGAAATGCATGAGAAAATAATATGAATCCACATTTTTATTTACAAAAATAGAATTCATATGCCTTCTGCTCCAACATCTCTGATGTATTGCATCTCCTCCAATTTCTCCTGCCTGTTGTCTCATTTTTCCCGGTCTTCTTTCAGGGTGAAACTCAAGACTGTGGAGAGGAGCCAGCACAACATCTAAATTCCCTAACAAGCCCTATTTTGAGAGTTTAAGAGGTACTAAGTGTTGTCTAGCCTGAGTGCTGGCCCTCTGCACAGGACTGATTTTCACCCTAAGTGAATAGTGCAGATTTCTGATTAGATCAGGGAGAACGTGGCAATCTGATATTCCTCATCCTTCCTTCGCAAACTTAGTGCAAGCATGACAGGAAAGCAAAAGCATCACTTTGCTTGAGGAAAGGTTCATGGCTGTACCTCTTTTCTGACCTTCTGTCCCACCTGAGCTTTCCCTATGAATAACTGCATGACATGGGTTGTGATATTGGCAATGTATCAGCTTCCGTCAGAGCTGGAAGAATCTTGAACTTAGGAAATACAGTCAAAAAGGAAAGTCAGGGCTAAATGTAGAGGTGATTTAAATTAGACTACCAGACCTCTTACACTCACTCTGCCAGCTTATAAAGGACTTGAAGGGTCTTATTCATAGTTCTGCTACAGACCCTTATTATAAATAAGGTTATAAATTCAATACATCTTTGCCACATATCTATCTCCTGTCAGATTGTTCCTATAAAGGTAAACAGGAAACCCCCTAAAGACACACATTTTCTTCCTTGAATGCATTTTAAGTAAATAGGTAATTTCTGCATATATGGGTGACCCCTTAAGACTGGTTGACTCTCCAAGATGAAATACATTCAGTGGGTAAAACAGTTAAGTACATTTATTCCATAGCCTAAAAATAATTTGAAGGGTTTAATGAATTAGTGTCTCCTAGAATGTTTCACATGTTATGTGGAAAAAGAAAAGACTTCACAACAATGAAGATGTCCTTTCCAGCTGCCATTATTTACATAATAAAAGCTGCCAGATACGACATGTTTAGTTTTATTATTAGTTACCTGCTATTTATCCTGCTATTATTTAAGTCTCTTGGCTCAAAAGTGGCCTTTTTGTGCAGCAGCTACAAATCCAGGGACAGCTCCAGGCACCAGCACACCAAGCGCGTGCCTGGGGCAGCAAGCCGCGGGGGGCGGCCTGCCGGTCACTGTGAAGGCAGCAGTCAGGCTGCCTTCGGCGGCATGCCTGCAGGAGGTCCGCCGGTCCCGCAGTTTCGGCGGCAATTCGGTGGCGGGTACGCCGAAGACGCGGGACCGGCGGACCTCCCACAGGCATGCCGCCGAATCCGCATTACCAGCCGAAGGCTGCCTCACTGCTGTGCTTAGGGTGGCAAAATACATAGAGCCGCCCCTGTACAGATCTTCCAGTAGCAACCGAGGTGCAGAGGATGAGCCAGCACTAGCTGTACATGTCGGAATCCACAACGCCTGGCTTAAGCCCTTAGGCTTCCCTGTATAACGGATGAGGAAAGCTAGGTATCTGAGAATGATCCACCAAAGGATGCACACCAAGCTAGTCAATGGGAGATGCGTCTCCTAAGCTCTGCCTCTTCTCAGAGAGTTCAGTGCCTAACACCTATGTCTGCTTGTGATCCACAGCTGGGAACCCCTCTGTGGGGGCCAGCATTTCCTATGAGAATGGCTTAGGCCGGGCGCCCGCCTAACTTCACCCGAAACTGCTAGCAGGGAGGAGGAAAGTAAGATGGCCTCCCTTCTAACTTTTAGCCCAGTGGTTAGGGTACTCATCCAGAATGTGGGAGACCCCAGTTCAATTTCCCTCCCACCCTTGCTGGTGAGCTGAAGAAATTTGAAAAGGGGTCTCCCAACTCTCAGGTGAGTGCCCTAACTACCAGATTAGAGAGTCACTCTCTGGCCTAATTAATATTTAATACAAAAGAGGAGTGGCTTCAACAGGAGAATGAGTGCGCCCCATTTCGGAATATCCTACAGACAAGTCCTGAATTAAGGCATCAACAGGGTTAGGTGGCAGCTGAGCAGGCAGTTTGTGGATCATGCAGTGCCTAAGTCTGTGTTTTAGACCTCTACATCTGGGGTTCAGGCACTTAAATCCCGTCATGGATGTGGGCCCAATCTCTTTCTCTAGTACATCTGATATCTCACTGGGATCCACTGTTTTGTTCTGCGTATATGGGACCTCATCACACATTACACTAGGTCTAACTCTCTTCTATCCTCACACCGTCCCTCGACACTTATCACCACAATAGCAGACCTTCTCAGGAGCATCTCTACAACTTTCAGCAGTTACTAACTGCTGGGTTTCACCTTTATCTTTTCTACTTAAAAAAAAACTTCACTGTTCATAAATAGGGAATGGTGTTTCCAGATCCAGACATATCAGTTCTTTTTTTCCCTCAACAAAGGATATTACATTTAATCACAACTCATGAACTGCAAACCCTCTTTGCTATGGCTAGTCTGTACCAAATTTAAAGGCTTGTTAAACACCTCACAGCTGGTAAATCATCTGTGTTAGATGTGTATAATTTCTTCTAAGCCTTTTGTTTGAGGCTTTTTTTTAAATGTAATGTCTAGCTTCCTGAGCATTTTGCTTTTCACACCTAGCACCTGGTGTCGTGTTTTTAAACCAAGCACTTGCTTCTATTGCCTTTTAAAATGAAGCAGATCTGTATTTAAAAGGCTCACCTAGGGAAATCCAATCCTTCCAGTACTGTACTCAGTTTCCAATCAAGTTAACTAATTGACAGCTGATTAACGACCTTTCACAATTCTGATTAACCTATGGTTAGAATCATAAAACCTTATTTTTACTACAAAAAAAAGTCATTGAAAGACATTAATAAGGCATCAATCTGTCAAAGGAAGGAGAGAAAAATCCATTGAGAGAAAGCTAAGCTATCACAAAGATATACGAGTATCTGCCAAACCAAACCAAGTCACCCCAACACCATTATTTCTCTTAGATAGCTGCAATTTTCTTTTTCTTAGCTATGCATTCTTTTACTTTAGAAAAATCACCATCATTTAAAGTTTCCAAGAACCAAATCCTGGAGTCCATGCTCAGGCAAACTGCCCATCAACTTCAGTGGGAGTTGTGCCTGAACGAGTGCAGGTTTGGCCCCAGACACTTCAAGGCATTGTTCATGGGGAATTAAGAGCAAGGACATAAGCAAGTACATATTTTTCCACTTGCCAACTTCCTTATCACTGTTCTGCTCCATTTTAAAAATAACATTTGCCTGCCAGTAGAGTGTTACAAAAAGAATTAAGTCTTCCCACTCCATACTTGAGTTTACCACAAAAAAAAAAAAAAATAAGAATAATCATCATCACATAATACCATAGTATTCAGCATTCGCTGCCAGGCTACCTGTTCTTTCTCTATTTCAATCTCTATTAACCTCACTGTCACAGCAGCCCTAATTATCCACGAATTCTGCATCCTCTAGATAAACCCATCATTCACTACTGTAATCCTGTTCAGTCACAGCTGTCTATAACTGGTATCATCAGCAGAAACACCAGTTTGTCCTTTAGTCTCCATTGGAGATATCTGAATTTCACCTGCACAATTTTTGATCTCTTCTCCTTATGTCACTTAAACCCACATGTACAACTAGTGCTGGCTCATCGTCCACATACAGATAAAAATGTAGACGTATTGTATTCTAGTTGCCATACACATCATATTAACAATTCTGGTCTTAATCAGTCAGACCTTATCCTTCCTTTGACTCCAATTAAAGTTTCATACATGGAAGGATGGCAGGACTGGGACTTAATTAAGAAATAAACTGTAGTAACCTCAGTTCGGTTTCTTATGAGACATGTCACAGTTAGTATGAAATTAACAGTTTGTAAAATATAAAGCATCATTTAAAATGATCGTCCCACATTTCTCTCCTTGAAAAAGAAAGCTCTTATTTTTCTTCTTTGTCCTGTGGAACTGAGGAGGGGGAATAGTGGGGAAATTATTCAAGAACATTTTCACAACTTCTGAATAGCGTTGCAATTCAGCCATTCTTGCAGACTTTGTGTGCTTTTTCCATCAACATCAGTGCATATGCTGGTGAATGGCTGTTCTTGCAAACACCTATACTAATTTGCAAACAAGTATATTTGCACAATCATGTGTGTTTGCTATTCACACCCGTGGTGCTTGCCCTTTGCTTTCAAAATTTAAATTATTTAGAAAATAGAAGCAATGTCATGTGCTTTGGTAAGCAGCCAGATACAATGAAGAGAGTCATGGATGGGCTGAACCTAGGACTTCCAGCTCTAGAATGTGACTTGGTACTGTTTGAACTAAAGGAGCTGCTCCATTAGCTTGGAGTCAATAAGAGACTCATAACTCCTTTATAGCAGAGGACCCCAAAGTGTGGAGTGCACCACCCTAAGGGGATGTGGAGGACTGTCTGGGCGGGCACGGGGGGAGGGGGGGGGAGGGCAGACCAGCCCCCATGGGGCGGGGGCAGCACCCAGCCCTGCTACACTCCCAGTTCTGCTCCAGCCCTGCCCCCAGCTGTGTCCCTCGCTCCCAGCCCTGCTCCTGGCCTCAGCCTCAGGTCACACTGCTCCATCCCCAGCCGCTGGCCACAGCTCCATTCCTCACCCCCACAGCAGCCAGTCTACAGCTCCACTTCCACCCCTGGCCCCAGACCCACCCCCAGCTGCAGCCTCAGCCCCTTTACCCCATCTGCATTTCTCCCCCGTTGCCAGCCACAGCCCTGCTCCTGGTCCCAGCTCAGAGAGGGCAGGGGGGGACGCAGAAAGGGGTGGGGGTAAAACCCTCAAAAGTTTGGGGACTACTGCTTTATAGTGTTTGTGTGTCTGCAAATCTAGATAAATATTTAATTTGCTTAAGGTGGTTTCCATGTGTTAGTGTCCCTTTGAGAATTACCACTTATTTCTGCCATCAGAACAACAGCCCATTAACATTTACATTCAAATTCTGGGAACAAACCAAGCAATAGACCTCACTCTGCATGTGGTACTCAAAACATACAGGCTAAATATCATCCCACAAATGTTGTTATATTCCAAGGTACCCATATTTTCTTATTTTTAACAGCAACAACATGTTAACCACATGGTCTCTTCTAGAGACCAGACAACTCTCATTGTTATAATTCCAGATGCTAAATACACAGTGATGCTGTGTGTTGCAACATATCCCAGGATGGTAGGAAGAGGAGAGTGTATGGGGGAGAAAATCTGCTGAGTGTAGACATCTAGTACTTCAGCATGGAATCTGGGGAAATCTTTTATATCCTTTCATCCATGAAACCAACATATTTTGTCATTTTGACATCATCCCTGTCACTAAACATTAGAGACCCTCCCTCACAAAGAAATTTCAAATAGACTAAAATAATGACAAGTCCTGCAGATTGTCAATGATGGAGGAAAGCCAAGTAAAGGTCAGTGGAATGGTGTTAGTTTGTTTTTCTGGTAATTTTGGATTGTGAATGCGAACATGATGGGTATTTATTTTGTAGTGCCTGTTGTGTTAATGTTGTGTTACACTGAATGCTGATGTGGGGGACAGATGCAAGGAGGGTGTATATAGGTGTGATGATGTAGGAAATAAATATAAAGTGCTGTTTCCATTACTGTCTATTGGGAGCAGTATGAAATACTGTATAAAGAGGAAGGACAGCTTGTCCATGACTATGTGCAGAGTTGTCACATTGCAAGATTAACCTTTAAGGATTCTTACATTTTAGAGCCCAAAGTGACACAATCTTCTGTATGCCTCCAGATGATGTGACTTTGCCATTCATTGCTGAAACCTTCATGAAAGAAGTGAACATATTTGCAGCAGCTTGTAGCTGTGATGAATGGGAAATCTCTAGGACAGAGTGTCAGAGAGACAAATGCCACCAATGGACTCAAAGTTACTGCCAATCGAAAAAGCTGAAATGGTTCTTTGAATCACATCACCATGACCGCAATCAACAAGGTGTAAAACAGCGAATCATTCACATGACATACAGTAATGAGGACATCATCTTGGTGGGGAGATTGACTCATGGACAGTCAGCACAATGCTAACCGGCTCAGAATGAACAAGGGTCTTTCAGTGACTGACATATTTTAAATATCGCTTATGGAACATGTGGCATTAAGATATAAAGACCAATAACTAAAACCAGATGTTGCATTAATATTCAAAAATTAAATGTCTATGGTAGAAAAATATGAAACAGGACAATGCAGCACCCAAAATAAGTGTAGGTGATGTTTATGAGGATATGTTTCCTTAAACCCACAGCAGGAAGCCAGGCATGAAGACTCTAGTAGAATCTCTTCAATGAAACAGAGTCAGAGAGTTGAAAGCAATAGAGCGGTGCAGATTTACACTAGCTGGCCCCAAAGGTAAGGTTAAAACCAGCTCTACGGTAATTAAGGTTTCTGATCTAAAATGAAAAAAGTATATGGTGACAAATCCAACCAGGATTCTTCAGGCATGTGATTGGTGTCGAGGGCAGATCCAGGAGGAAAAAAGTTATACAATAACAAATGCCAGCACCAAAAATATATCCAAACTGATGGTGTTCCTCATTGTGATAAAATATTGTGATACATTCACACTCAACCTAGCTTCAGATGACTTGCATCTTCAT
This sequence comes from Emys orbicularis, assembly GCF_028017835.1. Taxonomy (NCBI): domain Eukaryota; kingdom Metazoa; phylum Chordata; order Testudines; family Emydidae; genus Emys; species Emys orbicularis. The sequence goes on along the minus strand of NC_088693.1, from coordinate 14,856,828 downwards.
GAACGGCTTAATACAGACTACGTGGATGTGAGACAAGGCACAGACATTCCCTTTTGAGGCTCTACAGAATCTATTTGCCACATCCCCACTACTGGCATTTTATGTTGTTTCTATTTCTGCAGACGCCAGCTGCTGTGGTTTCAGTGCAGTGCTTCTCCTGTTAAATGGAGATGACTGGAAGCCTCTCTCATTGTGCCAGATGACTGCAGATTGAGACCAAGGGTGCCTAAATAGAAAAAATGACTGGCAAACATGGGCACGTGAGGATCACAAGACAAGCTGCCTACTCTTAGATGTCAGAGATTGCTGTGCTTCAGATGAGGTTTAAACCTATTGCAGCATATACCCCAGGAAACCCAGAAGTGATGGCCAACACCTTATCAAGGAATCCTGTTGATCATGCAGCAGTTTGGGATAATATAGTACAGGGGTCGGCAACCTTGCAGAAGTGGTGTGCCGAGTCTTCATTTATTCACTCTAATCTAAAGTTTTGCGTGCCAGTAATACATTAAAGTTTTTAGAAGGTCTCTTTCTATAAGTGTATAATATATAACTAAACTATTGTTGTGTGTAAAGTAAATAAGGTTTTTAAAATGTTTAAGAAGCTTCATTTAAAATTAAATTAAAATGCAGAGCCCCCCAGACTGCAGGGCCAGCTCCAGGCACCAGCCCAGCAAGCAGGTGCTTGGGGCGGCCAAGGGGAAAGGGCGGCACGTCGGGCTGTTCAGCAGCAATTCGGAGGCGGGTCCCTCTCGGAGGGAAGCACCTGCCACCGAATTCCCGCCGAAGAAGAAAGCGGCGCGGTGGAGCTGCCGCCGCAGTGCCGCCGATCACAATTGCGATCGCGGCTTTTTTTTTTTTCCCCGCCGCTTGGGGCGGCAAAAACCCTGGAGCCGGTCCTGCCCGACTGGTGGCCAGGACCCGGGAAATGTGAGTGCCACTGAAAATTAGCTAGCGTGCCACCTTCAGCACATGTGCCATAGGTTGTCTACCCCGATATAGTAGCATATTAACTGGCCTTTCAAGCCTCCACCGACTAAAATAGCCATTAATACTGCCATTCAACTGAAAACTGCATCCAAAATTTGAGACACGGCTGATCCAGTTACTTAACAAAGACTCATGCTTATAAACTGTTTACCAAGTGTGTCAAACACACACCCTGCAGTTAACAAAATTACAGCACGGAGAGAAATTTTCTGTCCTTGGATACATCATGATAAAAAGCCAGTGAAATGGATTACACATTAGCTGTAGGAATTTATGTCATTTTTCTCACTGTTGAAGTACTTTTAACTCCCTGGTAGACTAAGGGAGATTTGATTTGCCACAATTTCATTTGACAGCAGGAGTGTAGGCTAACCAGGTGTTTAAATTGGTCAGCATACAGTACACTCAAAAACAATGAGGAGTCCTTGTGGCACCTTAGAGACTAACAAATTTATTTGGGCATAAGCACTTCATCGGATGCATGTAGGAGCAGCTACTCACAGGTACACTGAGTAGTATTTGATCAGAGTGAGGCCTTACCTAGACTGGCAAAATTCCACATTTTTATTTTGAATGTTATGTACCTCTCTCCACTTGATATTTCATGGAAACATTTTTTGGCTGAATACTTTGTTGCCTCTTGGGATAAAGCTTTGGCACAGGAAACAGGAACATTCATTTGTCTTCCTGTGATGCAATATATGCTTGATATTGAGCCCGCAATCAGCCATTATGGCACTACCAGTTTCAATCAAATCAAGCAAATTATTCTCTTCAAGTCATTTAATCTGAGATCGAATCAAAGTCCATCTCTGAAACATATGATGTTCTGCGTGTGGTAAAATGCAATTGCATGTATTGAATATATATCTGCAGTTGTAGCTTGATTAGATAGCTTGCTTTTTTTTTCCCCCCCTCATGCTTAAATACTCTCTCCTCAGATCTATGATCATGGCCAAATGCACATTTCCAATATATGGAAAGCAGATACACAAGCAAAATTTCCAATACATCAATGTAACAAACAACAACAAAAAACCACACACACCTCATTAACACAAGCCAGCTAGAGCCAACAAGGTTTGGCTGAAGCTTTGTGAGATGGCTTTGCTGCCTTAGAAATAACAGGGTAACTGAACAATATTTCCTCCACTCCCTTTTTTCTCTGGCCCAGGCATTAGATGTGTTGCAGCTGTCTCTGTAGAAGTGAGCAGCAACTTCTATGGACCACAACTTGGGCCTGGTCTACACTTACCCCCCAAGTCGAAGTAAGGTACGCAAATTCAGCTACGTGAATAACGTAGCTGAATTCGACATACCTTACTTCGAATTTACCGCGGTCCACACGCGGCAGGCAGGCTCCCCTGTCGACTTCGCGGTACTCCTCTCGCCGAGCTGGAGTACCGCAGTCGACGGGGATCACTTCCTGGTTCGATTTATCGCGTCCACACCAGACGTGATAAATCGAACTCGGAACTTCGATCCGCAGCCGTCGAACTACCGGGTAAGTGTAGACTAGCCCTTGGAGACATTTTTCCACTAGTGTTGTAGTTAGTTTAGGACTAAATGAAGTCTATATCAGCTATAGGGATTTCTGGTCACAGCTTTATATTTGTTCCTGGTTTCAGCAACTATGGAATATAGTCACATTTCTAATCCAAGAAATTCAAGAGTTCAGCTCCCAGAACATCTATGCAATCTTTCTACTCCATATTCCCCTAAACAAGCTGATCTTCCAAGCATGATTCTTATAACCACTGACCATATAAAATGCCATGAGGTGTTTGCTTGACAACTACCAAAAAGTAATGGTGGTCCTTAAAGCTAGTGGTTCATTGCTAGATGGAAATGGTAAAATTATGAACACCATAGAAGTGTTCAATAAATCTTTCTGTCCTGTATATGGGAAAAACAGGTGTTTTATTCATATGATAACTCTTTCCATTCAACTAGTAGCATGGGAGGATGTTAAACCACAGCTATTTAAGTTAGACATCTTAAATCTGCAGATCCAGATAACTGGCAAAGAGTTTTCAAAGAGTTGGCTGAGGTGCTCTTGGCCTGTTAATGTTGAGTTTAAGCCTTGGAAACTTGGCGAAGTTCCAGAAGACTAGAAGAAAGCTAATATTATGCAAATATTTTAAAAGAGTTTACAGGATGACCCAGGCAATTATAGACTTATCAATCTGGCATTGATCCAAGGTAAGAATGGAGCAGCTGATAGTGGATAGTGGATCCAATAAATATATTGCCCTCCTTTGATTCTGTAATTAATGCCAATCAATAAGTTTATGGAAAATGGATTCTGACAGACAATCTTTTTATGAAATTGCAAGTGATAGCATTGATGCAATATACTTAAACTTCTGTTAATCATTTGACTTGATACTGCTTGACAGTTTGATTAAAAACTGGAAATTAAAATTAATATGGCACATATTAAATGGATTCGTAGCTAACTGATACCTCTTAAAAAGTAACTAAACAGGGAATCATCATCAAGTTGGTAAGTTTCTAGTGGGGTCCTTCAGAGATTGGTTCTTGGCCCTATTCTGTTTAACCTTTTTAATCACTGATAAAGTTTCCAGATGACAAAAATTAGGAGAGTGGTAAATAATGAAGTGGAAAGATCACTCATACAGAGCAATCTGGATCACTTAGTAAGCTGGGCACAAGCAAATGATGCATTTTATACAGCTAAATGTAAATGTATACATCTATAAACAAAGACTATAGGTCATACTTACAGGTTGGAGACTATCCTGGGAAGCATGGACAATGAAAAGAGATATGGGGGTCGTGGTGGAGAGCCATCAAAACATGAGCTCCCAGGACAACCCTGGGTCCAAAAGGGCTAATGTGATCTTTGCATAAACAGGCGACTTTTGAGTAGGAGTTGACAGGTTATTTTATCTCTGTATTTGGCACTGGTGCAACAGCTGCTGGAATACTGTGTCCAGTTCTGGTGTCCACAGTTGAAGGAGGTTGATAAGTTAACAAGGGATCAATGAAGAGCCCTAAGAATGATTAGAGGAGTAGAAAACATGCCTTATAATGACAGACTCAAGGAGCTCCATCTATTCAGCTTAACAAAAAAAGTTAAGGGATGATTTGATTACAGTTTAAGTATTTGGGGTCAGGAAGGAATTTTCCATCAGATCACATTGCAGAGACCCTGGGGATTTTCTAGTTTCCTCTGCAGCAGGGTGCATGGGTTACTTGCTGGTTTGAATTAATTGCTGGCTTTTCTGTAGCTTTAAGTGTTTAAATCAAGATTTGAGGACTTTGCTAATTCAGACAGAGGTTATGGGCCTATTACAAGAGTGGGTGGGCAAGGTTCTGGGGCCTGTGATGTGTGGGAGATCAGACTAGATGATCATGATGGTCCCTCCAGGCCTTAAAGTCTATGAGTAAGTCCCTGCATGAGGAACAAATATTTGATAATGGGCTCTTCAATCTAGCAAAGAAAGGTATAACATGATCCAATGGCTGGAAATTTAAAGTGGAAATAAGGTGTACATTTTTAACAATTATGGCCATTGTTCCAATGGTTATTTACCAAAGGCCATAGGAGATTTTCCATCGCTATCCATTTTTAAATCAAGATTGAATATTTTTCTGAAAGATATGTTCTAGGAATTATTTGGAGATGTTGATGGTCTGTGTTACAGAGGAGAACAGACTAAATGATCACACTGGTCCCTTCTGACTTTGCGATCTAGACTATGAATAAAAGAAAGCTAGGAGATGATTAAATACAGTGTGGCCTTAGTAGAAAAAAAAAGTCCATATAAGGAGATAAATGCTGAGGGAAGCTTTCCTAAGATTTTATAAAGACATATAGAAAGACATCTCTGAGAAGCTAAACATTGCTAATGATGGAAGGGGAAAGAATTTACCTGTCGTTCTCTCTTCTTTTTAGGTTCCATATAATTTGTTTTCATGGTTATGACTAGCCTATTCCAACCCGTTGAAAAAAAAATTACAAGTTTATCTGGATTTCATGTAATTAAAAAAACAGACAAAATAAACTAATTTGGGTCAAGGTGTGTGTCACTCGGGTTTTTAGCAAGTTTTGGGGGAAGGGATCATCTTTTTGTTCAGTTTGTACAATGCCTAACACAATGAGGTACTGGTGCTGCTAGGTGCTATGGTAATGCATATAATAAATAATGTGTTTATCATGTATGTTCCAATTCCCAACTGGGCTAATTAAAACATTAGTAGAGCTGGTTGAGAATTTTCCATCAAAATGGGTTGGGTTCCCCCCCAACACAAAATGCAGTTTTCCCAAAAATCAAAGTTTTCTTCAGGAAAATGTCAAGATTTCATTTCAGGTCAGGTCATTTCACTTTGTTGAACTGAATTAAAAACCTTGTTTCAGGTCAACTCAACATTAATCTGTGCCCACCTAAACTGCCATGACACCTCGTGGGAATTGTGGAGCCAGAACCTCATGTCCACACACTCTCCTATGGGCTGGTCTCCCCAGTCAGACTACATCTCCCATGGTGCACTGCATTCCACAAATTTAAATATGATTTTTTTGTCTCAGTTCAGGAAAAAACAAATGTTGAAATATCAGAATTTCTAGCTACATGGAAATTCCAATTTGTGATCAGTTCTGCTAATTATGGAAGTGCTGGTTGGGTTTCATAGCGAAGACTGAGTTTTTCCACTTAAAACGGATTCAACCACTTTGTTACATATGAAGAATACAGTATCTGACTATGAATTCAGAATGAACTTTGAGAAGTTACAAGTAAATCAGTAATTTAGTCTGAGTTGAGATTTTTAAATAGCTCCTTTATGAAATTTAGCACCCTGTGCCAGATTTTTTTTTAAACCATTCAAATGATCTTAAGAGTAGATTAACACAGATGCTTTAAACTTCCAACATTTCACTGAAATCTTGTGCATTGGCTACATTTGGAAAAATATTTGTAGACTTAGTGGCCATTTTTTGTTGTTGCTCTTCACTGAAAATTTCTTCTTCAAAAGAGGCTGGCAAATAATGTTCAACTACAGAGAATGCCTCAAAGAACTTCACTGTCAAAATGGCAGATCATTTTCCCTTATTGCTCCATATCAAAGTGAGGCTAAAAGTACCCTTCCTGAAGATGTGCTTTCAAAAAGGCCACTACTTCCCCTTCCTAAACTGCCTTCAGGGAAGTAGCCCGACAGCATTTATGTACTACATATAAAAATCTCAATCATTTCATTTTAAATTTTAATGAGAGAAATAAAATGGGATCCGATTTTCCTCTCACATCAGTATAAATCAGCTGAAGTCAATGCAGTTGCACCTGTGTAAAACTAGTTCACATGAGAAGAGAATCAAGCTCAGTACATGAGCACTGGATAAATGCTTAGATGTAATGAGTGCTTTCAGGAACTTCCACTTCAATGCATGCTGTAGTGGTCTGAGACTGAGTCCAGTTGTGTTAGGGATGCTTGCGCACTCGGGTTCACCTCAAAGCTCTGAAGCATAAATTGAAACAGTTGCCTGAAAGCAGAGCAGTGAAACAATGAAACCATAGCCCAATAAAACTCATAGGTGATAGGTATTTTAGTAGCACATAGCGCAATATATATATATATATTCACAGTAGCCTCAAATGTCTCCTATTAGTAGTTCATTTGTGTGCAATAGGTCTTGACGTGGGTTGTAAAATACAATTTAAAAAGGATCCAATGGAGAATAAGAGTCAGAATCGTGACAGAATGAAGGATTTCTAATTATCTTTCCCACCCTTGCTTTCCATATATAGGATCCATGGAAGGATATTTTTCTCCATAAATACAAATTAAGGATCCAGATTCAATTAACAAATGCATCAGGTTTCCATGGTGTGGAGGGGTGGGTGTATTTTATTATTACAGCTGACCCTAAACAATGACTCGAGGTATATTCCATTCCCCTGCATGAGATCTTTCTCTGCTGCCTGTTTTATTCTGAGGTTGACATATGAAGTATTTGCCTAGAGAATATCAAGCGGCTGAGATAAGGACAATCAGGGGCGCATTCCTATGACTAACTAATACATCACGGTGAAGACCAATTGGATTCAGCAGAGGTAATTTTATTTCTTTTATCTCCATATGATTTAATGAGTATTTTATCTTTCCAAATATTCAAAAAACACACACAACTCAATGACATGGAGATAGAAAAAAAAAAAAGGACCTACTTCCACAGGCAATGTTAGCTATGACAATACAAGCTTGAATGAGAAAACTAGTAAAAGTAATTCATTTACTACGCAATCAAGCCATTTGTCTTGATCCAGCTACAAATCTATTGATCTACTTCCAACTAGAAAGAAGAAAGTAATATCAGAAGGGAATAACACAGCCGGACAAAAAAAAGTGCAGCTCTCTTATGTTCTGGCAATTGTTATGTATGTTTATGTCCTGGTCTTCAATTCTGTGTCATTTAGGAAGCATAAGGTATCCACAAGAAAGGTGTGAAAAGCTTGCTGGAGTAAGCGGTGTTGTCATGGTAATTGTAAAAGCTGGTAAATAGGAGGAGACTAGATAACCTGGAATTGCTACTGGGAACAGAACCGCTCACTGCTATGTGACATGTTGAAATGGGACTCAGTAGTGATGGTCTATGAGAAATAAAATACTGCTCGCAGACCAGGTTTTAGTGATAATACTTAGCATATAAATAGCACTTTACATGTTCAAAGCATTAAAAAGGCATTAACTAGTTAACCTTCAGAACACCCTTGTTAGGCAGGTGTCTCCATCACTGGCAATTTTATAATCAGGACCAGATTTTTTTTTCTAGAAGATACGCTTTAGTTCAGAGGGAATTGTTTTAGGGGTGTTCTTTGGCCTGCGTTATACAGGAAGTTAGATTAGATGATCACAGTGGTTGGCCTTGGAATCTATGAATCTGTTTCCAACTCTGTGCTCATTTCTCCAGAATACACTGCTTCTCACAGGTAAACAGGGCTCCTCTGCACCACAAATACCACTATTATGACTGGTAACATCAGCCAAAAGGTCAAATTTAAAACTATCCCTTCAGCCACCGCAAGGTGATCCCTGCAACTTAGTGACGAGGCATACTGGGGATATTTCATGGTGTGTTGGCAGACTTGTCAAGATGCTGATTGTGGATAAGGTGATCTATTTTCTTCTTTTAATAAAAAATATTTTTATTCATTTAGTTTGATTTCTGGAGTTTACATTTGTTAAAAAATAATACATTTGCAGGGACCACAATAAGCACAAACAAAAGAATTCAATAAGCCATATATGCCTACAAAACACTACAGTGTCTTGGGGAAAATAGAGGGATTTTTCCCCGTTCATTTGGAGCAGCACCTCTGAGCAGATGAAAAACTATCTGAAATCCTAAGCATTCAATGGAAACAGAGCACTTAAAAGGTTATGGAGAGAGTTCACTTTTCCATACTGTATCAATCCTTGACTTCTCTCACCCTGACAACGGTGACAGTTGATCTGGCAGCTTGCGTTTGTTTTTATTTAAACAGACACCTATCAACTAAGTCCTTGACTGAGATCAACTCATTTCACATAATGACAGGTTTCAGAGTAACAGCCGTGTTAGTCTGTATCCGCAAAAAGAACAGGAGTAGTTGTGGCACCTTAGAGACTAACAAATTTATTTGTGCATTAGCTTTCGTGGGCTAAAACCCACTTCATCAGATGCATGCAGTGGAAAATACACTGCATGCATCCGATGAAGTGGGTTTTAGCCCACGAAAGCTTATGCACAAATAAATTTGTTAGGCCTGGTCTACACTAGGCGTTTATGTCGAATTTAGCGCCGTTACATCGAATTAACCCTGCACCCGTCCACACCACGAGGCTATTTAGTTCGACATAGGTCTCTTAAATTCGACTTCTGTACTCCTCCCCAACGAGGGGAGTAGCGCTAAATTAGACATGGCCATGTCGAATTAGGCTAGGTGTGGATGGAAATCGACGGTAATAGCTCCGGGAGCTATCCCACAGTGCACCACTCTGTTGACGCTCTGGACAGCAGTCCGAGCTCGGATGCTCTGACCAGCCACACAGGAAAAGCCCCGGGAAAATTTGAATTCCTTTTCCTGTCTGGGCAGTTTGAATCTCATTTCCTGTTTGGACATCGTGGCGAGCTCAGCAGCACTGGCAACGATGCAGAGCTCTCCAGCAGAGATGGCCGTGCAATCCCAGAATAGAAAGAGGGTCCCAGCATGGACTGATCGGGAAGTCTTGGATCTGATCGCTGTGTGGGGCGATGAGTCCGTGCTTTCCGAGCTGCGCTCCAAAAGACGGAACGCAAAGATCTATGAGAAGATCTCTAAAGCCATGGCAGAGAGAGGATACAGCCGGGATGCAACGCAGTGCCGCGTGAAAATCAAGGAGCTGAGACAAGGCTACCAGAAGACCAAAGAGGCAAACGGACGATCCGGATCCCAGCCCCACACATCCCGTTTCTACGAGGCACTGCATTCCATCCTAGGTGCGGCCGCCACCACTACCCCACCACTGTCCGTGGACTCTGAGGATGGGATATTGTGGACGGCCGCTTCCTCAGACATGTTAGCGGATGGGGAAGATGAGGAACGAGATGAGGAGGACGAGGCAGTCGACAGCGCTTACCAAGCTGATTTCCCCGACAGCCAGGAGCTCTTCATCACCCTTACCGAGATCCCCTACCAACCCTCCCCAGCATTTAACCCGGACACAGATTCAGGGGAAGGATCAAGCAGTAAGTGTTTTAAACATCTAAACATTTATTTTTTACAAAACTGGAATATTAAGAATAAGAACAATGTGTTCATGATTTCTTTACCCTGGGCGCTTAAGTATTCAGTTCCAACTATTTAAAAAAAATCTAACAGTGTCCGGTTGTGCATGATTCTGCTGCCCAAGCTGCTCCACTCTTTAGTCCCTGCCACTGCAGCTATATTAAAATGCGGTCTATATGTCCGGGGATAGAGCTGAAATCCTCCACGGACATCTCGAGGAAGCTCTCCTGCAGGTAATGGGAAAGCCTGTTCATCAGGTTCCTGGGGAGAGCGGCCTTATTGGGTCCTCCGAAGTAGGAGACGTTCCCGTGCCAGGAGATCCTCAAGTACTCCGGGATCATTGCCTTGCACAGCATGGCGGCATAGGGCCCTGGTCTTTGCAGGCTTTCCCGAAGCATCCTTTCCTTATCGCTGTCCGAGATCCTCATTATTGTTATGTCGCTCATGATGACCTGCTTTGAATTAGGTAGGGGACTGTTAGTATTGGGACTGCTTGCAAGTTCCTTTACAGAACTGTAACCGCTGGTTTACAGCCACGCGGTGGAGGCGGGAGAGGGGCAGCATACAGGGATCTTTCCCTGGGACATCCGCGAGGGGGTGGGACAGGGCCAGAGTTCATGCTTGGCCGATTGCTGGCAGCAGAGACTGGCATTGCTTTCAATGTGAATGGAGGCCAGTGGTACTACTAAAGTTTTAAGCAGCCACAAGTCTACGGCTTACCATGTCTGCCTGCTACAGAAATTCCGGTGTCCTGCCCCGCTTCCCAGATCGGCAGTGCAAGACCCCAGGCACTAAAGGCGAGGTCCGAAAATTCGACCTTGTCCTGAGTGCGCATGTGATAGGTGCGGTGCATGGTCTTGTTCACAGAGAAAGACTATGTTCTTTTTTCACAACTACATTTATGTTTCGGAGGAATTCACTACCTTTTTCTCATTCCCACAGCCACATCTGCGACTGTCTCCCAACCCAGCCTGGCATCACACTCCCAGAGGCTAGCGCACATTAGGCGGAGGAAGAAGACGACGCGAGAGGACATGTTCTCAGAACTAATGGGCTGCTCCCGAGCCCAGGCAGCACAGCAGAACCATTGGAGGGAGAATTTGTCCCAAATGCACCGGACACACATGGAACGTGAGGAGAGGTGGCGTCAGGAAGACCAGCAGGCGACTCAAACGCTGCTTGGACTTCTGAGGGAGCAAACGGACACGCTCCGGCGCCTTGTTGATGTTCTGCAGGAACGGAGGCAGGAGGACAGAGCCCCGCTGCAGTCTATCAGTAACCGCACTCCCCCGCCACCAAGTCCCATACCCCCCTCGCCCAAAGTCCAAAGAAGGAGGGGCGGCAGAGTCCGTGAAAACTCTCACTCGACCCCTGCAGACTGCTCAAGCACCAGAAGGCTGTCATTCCCCAAAATTTGAAAAGTCCTTTCCTGCCCGCCTCACCCAAGCCCCCATCCAAGTTTCACCCCCCAGTTTCATGTGTGGTTGTTAATAAAAAATACGTTTCTGTTCATTACTGTTTCAATCATGTTCTTTTGTGGGTGAGTCTGTCTGAAGGGGGGGGAGGGGCTTGGTAATTGGACAGGACAGTCACCTTTAGCAGGGTACAGAGGCGGGGGCAGGTCCAGCAGCAGGGCACATACACAGTGCAGTGACTAGTTACCCTGGTCAGTCTGGGAGGTGGTTTTCATGTTCTGTGCGTGGGTGGGGGGGTTGCTCTGTGACTTTGTGGCGGGGGAGGGCAGTTACAGATCTTATGCAGCGGTCCTTGTCCTGGATCACAGAGCCACGCAGCAGGGGATCTGTAACCCTCCTCCCCCTGCCATAAAGTCACATAGCCCCCACATACACGCAGTCCCGCTCAGGAGGGCTGGCAGGCTCCGTTGAAACAACCAGTCCGCCACTGCGAATCCTGTCATTCCTGGAGTTTAAAAGGATCATTTGCATCAGTACACTACACGCGCTCCCCACCACAGTCTGCGTCCCAGGTTTAAAACATTCCCGCGAAAACAGTAATAAAGACAACGGTGTTCATTAACAAAATAAAACTGATTTTATTTTTTTGGAAGGGGGTGGAGGGGGTCTGTAACTGGAGAGGATAGTCAACATTACCTGGGTAAAGAAACGGGGGCAGGTTCAGCTTCTCTGTACAGAACCTTAAAAGTCACTGGTTAACCTGCTCACTGTGGAACCTAGCTTTCAAAGCCTCCCGGATGCACAGCGCGTCCCGCTGGGCTCTTCTAATCGCCCGGCTGTCTGGCTGGGCGTAATCAGATGCCAGGCTATTTGCCTCAACCTCCCACCCCGCCATAAAGGTCTCCCCCTTGCCCTCACACAGATTGTGGAGCACACAGCAAGCTGCTATAACAATGGGGATATTGGTTTCGCTGAGATCACAGCAAGTCAGTAAGCTTCTCCATCTCCCCTTGAGACGGCCAAAAGCACACTCCACCACCATTCTGCACTTGCTCAGCCGGTAGTTGAACAGTTTTTCAGCGTCCAGGGCGCCAGTATAGGGCTTCATGAGTCAGGGCATTAGCGGGTAGGCTGGGTCCCCAAGGATCACTGTAGGCATCTCCACATCCCCAAGACTTATTTTGTGGTCCGGGAAGTAAATACCTTCCTGCAGCCGTCTAAACAGACCAGAGTTCCTGAACACGCGAGCGTCATGAACCTTGCCCGGCCATCCGACGTTGATGTTTGTAAAACGTCCCCGATGGTCCACCAGTGCTTGCAGCACCATTGAAAAGTAGCCCTTTCTGTTAATGTACTGGCTGGCCTGGTGCTCCGGTCCCAGGATAGGGATGTGAGTTCCATCTATAGCCCCACCGCAGTTTGGGAATCCCATCGCAGCGAAGCCATCTATGATGACCTCCACGTTTCCCAGGGTCACTACCTTTGAGAGCAGTACCTTAACGATTGCGTTGGCTACTTGCATCACAACAACCCCCACGGTAGATTTGCCCACGCCAAAGTGGTTCGCGACGACTGGTAGCTGTCTGGCGTTGCAAGCTTCCAGAGGGCTATGGCCACTCGCTTCTGGACAGTCAGGGCTGCTCGCATCCGGGTGTCATTGCGCTTCAGGGCAGGGGACAGCAACTCACAAAGTTCAAGGAAAGTCCCCTTCCGCATGCGAAAGTTTCGCAGCCACTGGGATTCGTCCCAGACCTGCAGCACTATGCGGTCCCACCAGTCCGTGCTTGTTTCCCGTGCCCAGAATCGCCGTTCCACAACATCCACATGACCCATTGTCACCGTGATGTCCTCGGCGCTGGGTCCTGTGCTTTCTGACAGGCCTGTGCTACTCTCAGACTTCAGGCCCTCACCGCGGTGCCGTAGCCTCCTCGCCTGGTTTATCTGCATCTGCCTCTGGTAAAGGTGGATGATAACCTGTGAGGCGTTGACAACGGCCACAACTGCAGCAATGGTCACAGCGGGATCCATGCTCGCAGTGCTGTGGCGTCCGCGCTGGCACTGACCGGAAAATTGCGCAAACTGATTTCCCGCCGGCGCTTTCAGGGAGGGAGGGAGGGCGGTAGTGACGGACGGATGACGACAATTACCCAAAAGCACCCTCGACCCTTTTTTTTTTTTTTTTTTACCCAGAAGGCATTGGCGGCTCGACCCAGAATTCCAATGGGCAGCGGGGACTGCGGGAACTGTGGGATAGCTGCCCACAGTGCACCGCTTCCAATGTCGACGCTTTCCCCGTTAGTGTGGACTCACAAAGTCGAATTACTGTCCTTAGTGTGGACACACACGTTCGACTTTGCAGTATCGATTCTACATTTTCGATTTAAGAGAAATCGAACTACCCTCGTAGTGTAGACATACCCTAAGGTGCCACAAGTACTCCTGTTCATTTCACATAGGAAACCAAAGGATATACAGATACATGTCCACTGGCACAGACCGCTGGGTAACTTCACCCAAAGCCCCATCTAAAGCCCATTGAAATCAAGAGCATCAGTATTATTGCATGACAAACCCTTCTGTATTCATGCTCAAATAACTCAAAGCAGCCAAACATACCTTAGCCAGGCCTTCCCCCCCCCCAAAAAAAATCTTTGAGCTGAGAAAAGGCATAAGAAACAGAAATGTACTGACTGGAGATTAGCTTTACTTTCTGGAAAGTTATTAAGGATCTATAAATAGAACAGACACCTTCACTATAACTAGTGTTGCTACATATTGCTTTAATTAAAAAAAAACCCATTCAGCTTATCATCATGCACTGATCCAGCAAAGCACTTAAGCACATGCTTAACTTTAAGCATATGAGTAATCCTATTCACTTCAGTGGGAGTACTCATACTTAAAATTAAGCATGTGCTTAAGTGCTTTGCTGGATCAGGGCCTTATTGTCTAAGGCACAAATGTTAATATTTTTTCTCTTTTAAAATACTTTGGCAGAGGTGATTTTTTTAAATCCATGTGTGATTAGACTGTTTCAGAACATACTGAACAGATCCCATCTTTAAATGAAAATTATATACAAGTTTGCTATTCATTGTGGCTGGACAAGCAATCTTGTTTTCTTTACATGGAAGTGGTTAACAGACACATGCAATCTCATTTCCTCTACTACAGTGTTTCCAGAAGTATCTGTGAAACAGTCCGATAGCTACAGGCCCTAGACAGTGATGAGAATGGTGAACAGGATAGACTGATTATTTTGAAGGAAAAATTGGCCTCTTATGAATGATATAGGTTATTATGCCTGCCTTGCTGTAAAAATCTACAATTACAGCATTCACTTCATAGCATATATTACCACTATGGTTAAATCTACAAAACAGTTTATATTATAAAGCAGTACTTTGTTGTCATATGCTTTACTCCTGGGTGAATTCTGCAACAAAAAAATCAAAAATAATTGGAACTGGTGTAATTATATTGTTGTTTGACAAATAAAATATGCAGACTTTTGCAGAATTTTTTGTCATTTATTTCAAAATACCTGTCAGCAAGTATGTCTGTAACAATACAAACAAAAAAGATTCAGGAAATGTTTTTGACAAATAGATTCCATATTAGGCATATTAATACAGAACTCTTGAGTAATAATTCATTTAAACTACAATACAGCACTATTTCCCTGCACCCCTCAGAAGCAGTGCAAAGGCTTGGGGTAGTCAAGGGTAATGGAGGAGATGAGGGAGAGGGAAGTAAATTGTTGGGAAGCAGGCTGCGTGTGAACTTGGAGAATTGTTGCGTATGGGTGGGAAAAGTATGAAACAGGGTTTTTCGGGGGCAGGGAGGGATTGTTAGGGAGCTTCCCCCATACAGACCCTGGCTGACCCTTAGCCTCTCCCATTCTGTCTGGCACATCTGTCCCCCATGTGTCCCTCCACCCCCATGTGTCCCTCCACCGCCATGTGTTCCTGTGCCCCCACTCAGCCACACTCTGTAGCTCTGCCTCTCCTCCCTCATCACTATGTGGCCCTGCACCTCCACCATGGCCCTGTGCCTCCACGCCCATTCAGCCCCTGCCCCAGTCTGTCCTCCCCCACTAGCCTTTATGAGCCCCTATCTGACCTCCCCCCCCAACACCCCACGCTGTCTGTCTCCCCATAGCCCATCTCCTGACCTGGCCTGACAGGAGTACTGCTTATAATTTTCTGAAACATTCATCTTTTGGGGCTCCATTCTTCCATGATTGGTCTAGACTGGGGTGGGCAAACTTTTTGGCCCGAGGGCCACATCTGGGTATGGAAATTGTATGGTGGGCCACGAATGCTCACAAAATTGGAGGTTGGGGTGCAGGAGGAGGTGAGGGCAGGAGGGGGATCAGGGCTGGGGATGAGGGGTTGGGTGTGCAGGAGGGTCCTCTGGGCTGAGACCGAGGGGTTTGAGGGCAGGACGGGGATCAGGGCTGGGGCAGGGGTGCAGGTTCTAGGCAGCACTTACCTCAAGCAGCTCCCAGAAGCAGCGGCATATCCCCATCCAGCTCGTATGCGGAGGTGCGGCCAGGCAGCCCTGCTCGCTGTCCCGTCCGCAGGTGCCACCCCTGCAGCTCCAATTGGCCATGGTTCCCCGCCAATGGGAGCTGCGGGGGAAGCACTTGGGGTGGGGGCAGTGAAGCTGGAGGAGGGACATGCCACTGCTTCCAGGAGCCACACGGAACAGGGCAAGCCCCAGACCCTGCTCCCCAGCGGGAGCTTGAGGGCCAGATGGAAACATCTGGAGGGCCGGATGCGGCCCCTGGGCTGTAGTTTGCCCACCTCTGGTCTAGACTCTAAGGTAAATTTATTGTTTATTCATTTTGCAAATGTTGAGCAATAGCCCTTGGGCCATATTTGAGCTGGGGAAGACTAAAGATTTTTTCAAATGTGAAAAGTATATCTGCACTATGGTATGGCAATAGCCTTACAGGATACTTGGGGCTAAATGCCATGAGCTAATCCTTATATTTTAAGAGGGGGATTTTCAAAGTCCCCTAGGTGGCTGGGATGCCCAGTTCTCATTCATTTTAATGGGAATTAGTTGTCCAAATCCTATAGGGAGCTTTGAAAACTTCAGTCTAATCCTTTTCTGCTGCTGCTCACAGAAGCATAGCTGATAACCTCAGTTTATTTGCCGGTAACTGGAATTCTCTGAATCTGTTCTTGAAGTCACTCGACAGACCAAGCAGACATGTAACCTGTTAAATTCCATCAGCAAAGACAAGGAGCCACATTGACCTTGCCCCCAGTTCATGTCCATTTATCAGCAGTGAAACAAAAATACTTTTAGCAAACCACCTTCCTTGTAAATTACATACAGTACAATTCTGCAGGCCTTAATCATGCAGAACTCCCATTGAAATTTGATGAATTTCTTCCAGAAATTGCCTCCACCATCTGCAGTAAAAACGAATGTGGATGGATGAGGAGAGCTATATAAATATACAATATGTAATATATTAATTAAGCTGCTTGAAAATGTTCAATGAAAAAGGGATAATTAGAGAAATTTTTCAAGTCTGCCCATTTTTAACCAGTTCCATTCACTAACTATAATAATAGCATCCAGAGGCCATGATCATACTGACCCGAGATACCACTTGCCATATCTAGCAGTACTGCTCCCAAGCCAAGTGCTTGCAGGAGAAGCAGAAAGATAGTACATCTAAGGGTAGATTATCTTTCCATACGGAACTCCATGGAACTGGTGGGAAATAATACTTCCCTCTTTCCCATTCCTGCCCTTAGTCCACCTGTCACCTTCCTATTCACGCCAGCTGCATAGAACCCCAAACCCATACACAGCCCTCTGCAACATTGTGGGGAATGAGACCATGAGGGAAGGCCAAACCCTTTCCCGTGGATAGAATGTCTCCTCTGCAACAATCTTGCTCTGTATTACTTATTTGCCACATGTTAAATACCCAGGATCTGGTCAAACCCTCATTGTGATAAGGCTCAAGCAGTGCAGTCAGTCCTGTGGTCTGATCAAGTGAGGCTGGGCTATTTGTCATGAACAAGAATAACTGATGGGATTAAGTGATGTAAACAAAGCTAAAAGTATTATAATGGGATTTTGCCATCTCCTTTTCCTGGATCCTGATGTTCCTGGTGACAATTTGATTGAAACCAGGGAGATCCAACCTGTTCTGTTTATTCTTGGTTTTAGAGTTCAAGGTGATAATGTTTGTACTTAAAGGGATTAAGTGATTGATTCAATGGCATTTCTACAAGCCTCTATAGAACAGAATGGCTTATATTCCATCTCTCCCCCCCTCCCCCTGACTTATTACCATAGAAAGGAAATACATTTCTGGTTACTTCTTTAAAATGTGTTGTATTTCAGCAATTCATTCCCATTTAAGTCTGCAATATAACTATAAATTGGATGTTTTTATTTAGTGGTCTTACACCAATTGAATACATTTTAGTAGTTTTATGGGGAGAGGGTGTATTTTGTAAGTTTTTAAATAATTTTTCAAGCCTGTGGAGACTTTGAATTTCCCATTAGTCTAAATTATGTCTAATGCTGCTTTGGCTCAGCTTTAAAGTACAGAATTCTCCATTTGTAAGTACACATGAATATATATTCACTTTTTCGAATGGATGAAATTCTTCATCCACCTTCATCCTAGGCAATTTAACAAAGTACAGTCGAGTGAAAACCGCTATTTTAAAATGATCATTCGGCTGCCCACCTGCTGATTTTCAGGCTTTGGAACATTCATTCTCTCTTCCTATCATGCACAACATTCTATACATAAATAGCTGTTATTGTCTTTCTGAAGGATTCCCATCTTGGTTACACAGGTGAATAAATTTCTTTGAGTGTCTCATCCAAAAACATCCCTTATTAGGTCTGGCTCCCAAATAAGTCAATGAGCCTGAATTCTCATTTACACCAAGACTACACTATACACCACTCTGGAAGAGCAAAGAGGCTTTAAAGTTAATGTAAATGCAGTTTATCCCCACTATAAGGCCTCTCTACACCATCAGAGGGATGTGAAATGGCCTTAGTGTAAATAACAATCAGGCCTAATGATTTTTGCCATTAATATCAACAGAGCAGGATCAGGACCTATTTTAACATCTACCTTTCTGAACCCCAAATCCATACAATAGAGAAATTAAGCTCTGTTCATTTTCACTATGCCAATTTATACCAGCTGGGGATTTAGACCAAGATTTCCAAACGTGTCAGTGATTTTTGGGTGCCTAACTTGAGAAGTCTTTAAAAAAAAAAAAAAAAAAGATGCACCCATTTTTAGAAGGCAGATGCTCCGCACTTTTTAAGGCATAAGTTGGACACTCAAAATAGGAGGCACCCAAAATCACTAGCCATTTGTGAAAATACTGGTCCTGGCCCAGAAAAAAAGTGAGCAAAATTGTATCAGTTAACTGTTACATGAATATTAGGTGACTAATGAGATGTTTGTCATTTACACAGACACACAGTGAATGTGATAATAACGAAGACTGAATGATGCAGAGCAGTGGTTCTCAACCGGGGGGGTATGTCAACTCCTCTAAATATTTGTCTAGTTCAGTGTTTGTCAACCTCAGGGTTGTGGGACAGGTTGGGGGGGGGAGGGGGGAGGATCACAAGTGCAGGGCAGACATTAAGGGGAGGCGAGCAGGGCAATTGCCTAGGGCCTCATGCCACAGGAGGTCCCGTGAAACTAAGTTACATGCTTCAGCCCTGGGCAGCAGGGCTCGGGCTTTGGGTGCACTGAAATGCAAGTACAATATTTATATTCCAATTGAATTATTTTCTCATTTTTACCATATAATTATAAAGTAAGCTTTTTTAAGTCAGTGTGCTGTGACATTTTTGTATTTTTATGTCTGATTTTGTAAGCAAATAGTGTAAGTGAAGTGAAATTTGGGGTACACAAGACTAATCAGACTCCTGAAAGGGGTAGAGTAGTCTGGAAAGGCTGAGAACCACTGACGCAGAGGACCAGCACTTAGACCTAGCTATTGCACTTGTGTTTCAATCACAGGTCTCAATCTGGCCTATTTCAGCAGAGGCCAAAACTTGTTACCTTCTGACAAACAGGGTGTGTTAGTGGCTTTAGTCCAGTTCCAAAGGCCTGAAGCCAATGACAATTTTGCCTCTGGTTTCAATGGTGCAGGACTGGAGCCCAAGTGAACAGATCTTTTTTTTTTTTTTGTATGTGATATAGGTTAGTGATATGTCATTAAAGGAACAAAAAAAGGATAGACAATGCTTAAAAACCATGGACTGCAAATGGTCAAAATGGGCGATTTAAATTTATTCTGAAAATAAAGTTGCCAAGAATGGATGCACCACAAAGTCTTCTCTGTGAGCAGCCTTCAAAGAGAAGTTAACTGTTTTTCATTAATCATTTCTGAAGGAGGCCTAATGGATGAAATATTGCTAACTTTATTTTCAGCATGCATTTAAATAATCCATTTTCCCCATTCTGCAATTACAGTAGATATGACATATGAAATTACTGATCATTACTTTCTCTGTGGGCACTGAATAGAATTTTGTGTGCAGCTTCTGACTAGACAAGCCTGGCCATTTGAATGACATTGAATTAATACCTATCGCAGCTTACTTAGAGGAGGTCACATCTGCTTCTCCTGAAATACTTTTGCAAATTCATTTAGGTTGAATGTCCACTATTTGCAAACTGAAATAAATGCCTGAATTACACTCATCCACACCAGAATGGCATACCTGCTGTATTGTAAAGCTGGTCAACATTTTTAGTTTTTTTTTTTTTAAAAAAGGGACTTGTAAAAAATTGGTCCATTTTCTCATTTCTTTCAAAAATTTCCAGTTATTCAAGAAAAAATAAAAATAGCTGAAAACTGGGGAAAAGTCAGTTTTTGAAAACCAAAACACACATTCCCACCAGTCTTAATTTTTGGAAATTGAGAATCATTTTTTTGGTGTTTTCTACTTTTGAAAAAATGTTCAGGTTTCATTGAAAAACAGTTTTCCTCAAAAAATGTTGGGGAAAAAGTTTTGTTCATTTTTTCTGAACTTTTTCCATGGAAAATAGTTCCAACCAGCTCCCATCTCTTGATTAGAACAGAGGACTAGGGATCAAGAAATCAAGGTTTTATTTTCAGTTCTGCTGGTGAAAACACTATTTTCCCTAAAGCCACTCAATCTCTCCCCTTCACTATGCAATTTCTGCCTAGAACTTTCCACAGCCTTACTCCTGCTTGGCTTCCTGCTACAGACTTGAGGTAGTAGTACACGTATCCCCGTATCTGTTCTCATACAAATGTCTCTTGATTTAAAAAGACCAGGGAAGAGAAATACAGAAAAACCTATGCTACATAAAGCAGTGTCACCTCTATATTTGTCAGTTTTCCATGAAGCCTCAATGACAAAATCCTTTTTCTGGTATTCACAGTACTGTAGTTCCTTTGACTTTGTTGAGACAACCCATCTGAGTAATGAAAGCAGGATGTGTTGTGATGTGATCATTAAGAACACAATACTCATTTCATGCTCCTAAATTAAAATAAAATTAGGTTATTGAAGGGCACCCTAATATTTAAGAATCAAAATCATTAGATGCCTCCCATTACAAAAAACACTTGTTTACCGTATTAATAAAGGACAAATTGCAAGGTATATTTTACATTCTCCATTAAACTGGCAGGATTAAGTCTTCACAAAATGTAATTGGGCTTTTTGTGCTTTATTCACATCAAAAGGCAATCTGATACATCCGAGTCTCAATTTATGGCAGAACCCTAGAATTTTTTTGCTATTAGTGTCATGACATCCAAAGTCTAATATATTACAATGTTAAGAGGTACACTGTCTTATAAATTAATCAGTACTGTAGAGAATTGAAATAAGTGACAGAAAGGAGGTAGACTTCTTCCTGACCATTTAGACAGCTCACTATTTTCTCAATATGCTACTGTACCATTATTAATCACTGTAATGTATCATTCTTATAAAGTATCATTCAGTCACCATCAAAGCGAAATATTACATTTTGTTTTGTGGCTTTTCAGGACAAAATCTTGGTTCAGTTTTGCCAAGATTGATAACTATGGGGCCCCGAGAAGTAAAATATAAAGTAGATGACAATTTTGCAAACCAGCTTTTCACTTGACATCAGTAGGACTTCAATGGAGCTCAATATCTGGCCTAATAATTTTAGTAAGAGTGTTTTGCCAACTACCTTCATAATGGAATGGGTAGCCCATAGAGCCAGCTTTAGCATTTTATTTTGCTTAGCAACACAAGAAACCTACAAGCCTGTATCCTGCAAGTTATTGGCTTAAGCAGTTAGTATGAGGCTTTGAGGCCTATGACCTTTAACATAAATGGCAACAGTTATCCTGAGTTTTGGGGAACTGGGAATACTGTACTTGGGGGGTGGGGGGGCTGTTTAAAATGCTGCTAGGTAACCACAGATAGACCATTGACATAAGCTTCACCACAAACTTGCCTTGGCAACAAGTTGGTAAATAGCGAAAATCATTAATATACTAACCTATAGGATAAAAGGCACCCCAATATTATTAGGGTGAGGAAGTTGTATATGGACAAGGAAGCTGGGTATTTAAATGAATATTCATGGCAGCCCCCAGACCCTATAAAAGGCCTGGAAACCATGTAAAGTGGCCATCAGTGAATCTGGACCTGGATCGTTGGACTCATTCGGCATAGAATATCAGGGTTGGAAGGGACCTCAGGAGGTCATCTAGTCCAACCCGCTGCTCAAAGCAGGACCAATCCCATACAGATTTTTGTCCCAGATCCCTAAATGGCCCCCTCAAGGATTGAACTCACAACCCTGGGTTTAGAAGGCCAATGCTCAAACCACTGAGCTATCCCTGGGAGATGGCATGCCTGGGACAAGGCTGGACCTTTGTCTGCTACCACCAGATCCCCAAAGGAGGTGTGTGTACATGAGCATGTGAGAGAAATGATACAAGATATCACCTTAATGTTTTTGCTATCTTTTTATGTGACCAGGAGCTTTTCTGTCTCTTAATTTTGCTAATGAAAGTGGTTAAAGCTTTACCATCAGTGAGTGTCTTCATTGTGCAGAGTTCCCAGATGCTGAACTTAGGCCCAACAGAATCAAGGTTGATTCTGGGACTAGAACCCTCACTTTGAATTAGAATTAATTGGAAATGTAACCCAAAACTACTAAAGAATCAGGCTACCAGTGCTAAGTATGTGGGTGAGGGAAAAGGACAAGCAGGTTGCAGAATAAATATCTATTAGCATATACTATATTCATCATTACACATTATACCCAATAGTCCATTTAAACCAAAGTAAGTTGAAAAAATATTTATGAAAATAGGCTCTGAGAGGCTTAATAGGACAGGTAAGAAATTTTTAAAGATTTTAAAATTCAAAAAGCAGGGGGGGTATGTAAGCTAAACACACAATGGTCCAAATTCTCACACACACACCCGCCATGTCAATCCATGGATTCAAGTGGCCAGCATAGTAACAACCATGAAGTCCTACAGTAGGTATTATAGCATAAGCAAAATTTTGCAGAGCAAGATACTTTGGTCCTTAGAACATATATAAATGCCATGTATATGTAATGTGCAAGTGTATGTGTGTTATGCTGGGAGTTGCATTAAACATCATTGAAGCTGGAGGGTGTAATAGGGGACCTTCATTAAGGAGCGAAATAAGAAACAGATGGAACAATAGGAACCACACCCCAAAATACAAGCTATACAGGGCCAGTCAGAAACTGAGCTATGTGAGTGAAGAAGTTTTGGTGAGTACTGCTGGAGGTGTGAGTGAGTGTGTGAGGAAACAAGCAGAGCCACCACAGAAGGAGAGAGAGGCAGCTGTAAGGAAGTGCCAGAGACAGCTACGAAGCACTGGTAGCACGAGAAAAAACCCAAGAGAGTTTTTGGACTAAGTGCTAGCTGGAAGGGGCTTGGAATTGTGAGCAAAAAAGAAAAACAAAAAACAAAAAACACACAAACCACCTGTCTCATGCTATTTGATTCCTACTGTGTTCAGGGAAACAGGACTTTGTACATTCTCTAACACACACACACACACACACACACACACACACACACACACACACACACACGATTTCATCAAAGAAATACCTGACTCCATCAATTTCTCCCCCTAGTAGAAATAAGACCCTGAACTGTGGCTAACTGCTTTGGTCAAAAAGGATGCAACTATGTACATGTAGTTTACAACAGAAAAAAAAGAAAACCCAAAATAAAATCATCCATGAAAGATCAGTTTGGTACTGATCCAAAGTCCACTCGTATCAACAGGTGTCTCTGTGGATTTTGATACGCATGTATCAGGCTATTTGTGACTAAATGTAGGTATTTCATTATCAAAGAAAGAGGGAGGAAGCAATAACTGCCACTATATGCTTCAGAGTGTGTTATTCGGTTGGTTACATATCATACTAAAGCTATACACGATAACATTTAAAAGTAGCCATTTTTATTAGAGTTATGAAAAAGGTACCAAAAATTATTAACAAGACAGTGTAAAGGAATGACTCAGCATATGTGATCATGTCACCTTCTATTGACCAGACCCAGAATCTGTAATTAGAACTGGTTTTAAAAAGGTATTTTTCACAAGAAGTTGGGGAGGGAAAAGTATTCAAAAATTGCTGTGAAAATATTTTTCCTTTTAAAGAAATACAAAAAAAAAAATCATTTTTCAACTTTCAAAAAACCAGAAACTAAACTTTTGTTTTTCAAATTTTTCCGCGAGTGTCACATTTTGGTCAAAAAAAGACACGTGTCAAAAATTTGACAAAAACGTAATAATTGTCACCAACTACATTTGTAAAAAGCCTGCTCTGTACAAACCCCAAATAAAATTAGTTCCAAGGCATATGCGGTTTTGGTGCTAGATGTATCAGGTTCGATCCCCATTGTTGACTGGGGTGTGTGTGTGTGTGTGTGTGTGTGTGTGTGTGTGTGTGTACACACACACACACACACACACACACACACACACACACACACACTTCTATCTAAGGCTATGTCTACACTGAACAGTCAATCTGGCTGATCAATACACAGGTGTGAGTATGTGCATTCGCCTAGCCAGTGTGTGAGCATCCACATGAAAAAGCCCTACCTGCATTACTGTGTCCTCATTGTTTCTGCACTTTCCTGTGTATGTCTGGGGGCATATCCCATGGTTCTTTGTCTAGAGGTACTCTAGGATTCTTCCCTAAGACAATTGCAGGGAAACTTGTCTGTCCTTTGGAAGGGGGCAGGGGAGAAATTGTGGGAAGGGCATTCAAGGACTATTAGCCATTTATTTTGCCTGAATCCTCACTGCAACATTAGTGAGTTCCAGTGAAAACTGCACCGGGCTTTAACCTATAGCAGCAGCCTGGGCTTAAAGCACCTCCAAACCCCGGTTAGAGGTTTTTCTGTGCAGATGGTAGGGTGGTTTAGGCTAAAACCTGGGTTAACTGTGCAGTGAATCGTGCCATTAACAGATTATGTCACTGGCTGTTTTATGAACTTTTGCTTTTAAGTTTGACCTCATAACCTCACAGTGTTTGTCAAAGAGTGGGGAAAAAATCTTTGAGACTAATACAAGCCTCCACTCATAATTATAGCTGTGTCGGAGAGACAGATGTCCTCTAAAAGCAGCATAAGGGCAGATACGCTATCTGATGGGTTAGTGAGTTTCAGGATCCTGAAATGGGGCCTGGGTTGATTTAAAACTCAAAGGCCATATTTCACCCGCACGTATGTGATTACCCTAGTTACTGAATAATGTGTTAGGCAGCTTCTCTCCTCTGAATACCACACTTTATAGCCCATTTCTTTACCAGGAGCTCGCCAAAGTCAATGGAAAGGCACATACTGATGATACCAGGCTTTGGATCAGGCCTTAGGAGCATGAAAAATGTTTTCAGTTTTATCAAGTTACAGCAAATCAAGTTCCATCCTCTAATAAATTTTCCTATTTCTTTCCTGAAAACATGTTTGTAATTCTTAGAGCTTTATCGTCATAAGCTAGCATCCATTTTCACACCTGCAAATTGTGAGTTTGCACTGACAACTATGGTGTACTTGGCAAAGGCTTCAAATCAGACATCCCAGTAACCTAAACTGCAGGGGCAAATAATGGCCACAAAATTGCATCCCACAGTTAGCAGCTCTTGGAACTATAACATGCTGCAATACCCAGAAAACTGATTTATTGTTTGGTTCAATTAATGTTAACAGTAACGACTGACTAGCGCTGTTCAAACATAACACTAGGGTCATGTTTGCATTTAGAAAACTTGATACAGTTATACAAAATGACTTTAGTGCAAGAATAGCAAGGGAAGGGCAAAAACACAAGATGAAAATTTGCATTGGTGCAGCTTTGATGGGACCACGCGAAAGCCTCAGCCTTACTCAAAGTCATTTGACCCTGGTTGCTTCAATTTATATTTATAAACTTGTGGGAAGACTAATAAAACATTCTATATAAAAACTCAGGAAAAAAAGCAGATCTCCCTAGACATGGTACAGTGCAGCCAAGCAGGAAAAGTCTAGCTCTGCAGAGACAACCTAGTTATAACAAAACAAAATATATTTTACTATAACAAAAATAAAATAATAATCTGCACTCCTAAGGAGGCCAATGAGAGACTGGGAAGAGAGAATAAGGAATTGGGGTCAGAGCAATGGAGCCTTGGCAGGAGTCCTGGGAAATGTACTGTTGTGAGGGAAATAATAAGCAGGACATCTTCAAAACAGATTTTATGTAAATTTCACTTGATTGATATGGAAGCACAGCATTGCTTGGAAATGCCAGTATTAAAACCATTGTTTTAATCAGCTGTAGGGAATATACATAACAGAATCAGAGAAGTTAGAGATGGTCTTCTACTCCATACTCCCACCCCCAGCCAACGCAGGATGGTTACCTACCGTGCTTTTCATAGGTCTGGATTGGGACTTGAACTATATGCCAGTGCAGACAAGTAAGAATCCTTGCAAAGGCTGTCTGGACCTTGGGTGGGAGCAAGCAGTTACTGTGAGCTTACTTATTCCCCTTTCCAAGGCAGGTGGACAAGGCAGGGTAAAGGAATCTTCTGCCCTTCCTACTTACTGGCCAGCATAGCTTCATGCTGACATAGGCAAGCAGTAAATTAGTCCCAAGCCCCACATTTTTACACACACACACACACACACACACACACACACACACACCCCAAAAGGGATTCAGGGAGGATATAGTACCTCAGAGGAGTGACTCTGGCACATTGTCCCAAAGCCTACGCTTGTGGTACCCTTGCCCTGGGGTGTGCCTACAGGCAATCTAATTCCTAAAAAACTTTCTCCAGACTAGTTTTAAAGATTTAAATTGACCCTAGCTATGAGTTTTCAGATATTTCTATCAGGAATTTTTTACTGTTATTCAGCCTTATTTTTCCATTTCCTTAATTCAATTCTATTGCTCCTAGTTAAACTCCATATACATTGTGCTTGTGTCAGAGAGTCGCCACCATTCTTCATGGTCCAAATTCCAGTTACATTGGTGCAAGCCAGTTCCCCCTCGTAGGCTTGCCCCAGTACCTTTAGGGTAGAACCTAGAGAAGCAAGGAGTTGTTCACTTTTGAAAAAATGATTTACAAATGGATACTTGACATTCTAGATAATGGTCTCAGTGGCAACGTGAGTGGAATCTGAAACCCAGTTATTTTTCGAACGCTATTTTCTAAAATAAAACCATCGAGAGGGAGGAGGGTTTTGGGGGAGGCAGAGTAACCAACACTTGCATTAAATGGCACCAATTGTTTTATAACTAAACAGCAGTTAGAGCGCCTTTCATAAGTCTTAAGAACATAACGTTTGCAGTCACATCAGTGTTCGTATGAACTACTGTGTACGTAGCCTAGAGTGTCAGAATTTGGTAGAAACTATAGCTGAGTAAAGCATTGTTTTCCCTTATCAGGTTCTCTTAATGTAGCTTCACTAGAATTAGCTACAATGATTTCTTGCAGAGATTTCTGTTCTTGAACTTCACGTGCTTGCCACTGGCACAAGGAACTAAAGGCTTTATCCAGCTCCCATTAGAATCAATGGAAAGGCTCCTATTGACTCAGTGGAAGCCAGGTCAGTCATGAATCACATCACCTGTATCGCTTTGCTTATAAGCAATGTCCTTTCATCCCACAACTCCACCTAAGGAAATATGGTTTGAATCTTCCCTTTCTGATGCGAGAGAAGAAATGTTGTCAGCTCACTAACACATATTCTTCATGCCAAACATTTCACTTATTCTGCAGCCTCTAGGCAACTTAAGAATTATGCTTTCAGACTGCTTTCAAATTGAGTTCATAATTTTCCTGCAAAAAAATACAGTATCAAGAAATGTGCAGTATCTTGTATATAAGCTGAAGATATTTTGTGAAATTGACCTTTTTGGCATACTATACGTTCATATCAGGCAGAAGTCTCATATTAAACACGGCTTTACAGACTGATAAAATAACTTTTCAAAAGAAAAAATATCCACCAAGAAACTTGGTGTCTGCTTTAAGTCATAGTCTCTGAAAAATTTGTTTGATGCAAAGGCTTCCAGCTCTATCACCTACCACTTGATGCAAAATTCCTGTTCCAAACCTGGCAAAGTGATTATTCTTTGTATTATACAAAATTTGAAATGTTGCAATGGAAATGAGAAAAAGATAGTGGTAAGCAGCTTTTAAAATTTTTTAATCCTTGCATAGAGATGAAAGACTAAGCAAATTACAGCAAGAACAACAAACACTAGTGCCCATTAATGCAAAAAAGTTATTCATAAGGAGGTGTAAGTTAGATTTCATAGCACTCATTGACGGCCAGACTCATGTTCAATAATAGCTTATCCCATAGACAATTCTACTGACATCAGTGAGACTACTGATGGAGTAAGATGCTGCTCCCTATGAGTTAGGGTATCAGAACCTGGCACTTTGATACTAGATAGTCTAAAAGAGTCTCTTACCTGTGTGTAAGCAAGAGTAAGGGAGTCTAAGTTGATATAACTGCCACTGGAGAGCCAGAAGATATATATTAAAGCAGGGTAGCCGTAGACGCTCTCTCAGTCAACTACTTCTGAGTCCTTGCTACAGGACTGGTTAAAGTGAACTGCCTCCACTTGGAAACAAAGTTTTGCAGTGTGGGGAATTTTTGTGATTTTTGCAGATGGCCTGGACTTTGAACTGCTCCACGTTTGGAAGAGTAACATGCTTCATTTTAAATTTCCAGTCCACCAGACGTTCCACATAATTCAGTGAAAAATAAATGGAAAAAGCAAGCTAAATTTCTGAAGCATACCTACTATTTGTGAGAGGGCAAGACTGACAGTTTGAGAAATTTGTCTCTGTGAAACATGAACTCTGGTTGGCTTTATGAAATTGTTGTATCATGAAATGCCTCCGTGTATATTGAATCAGCCATTTGCTGCTCAGGCTGGTGTCACGTATCTCCCAGACTAGGAATAATTGAGAGTGATTACTTGAACAGCATTTCTTTCAAATGGAGCACCATATTATGATGAGGTGGCTTCAGCCCAGGAGAAAATACCAGCTCTATTCAGGTAGTCTGCAGGAGAAGGGGTTGGAGCAGTAGAAAAAAAAAAAAAAAAGTAAAAAACAAGGTGCTAGAAATGGCTTTTAAAAAAGCCTCTGGCAGTTTCAGGGAACACAAAGGGATCTGCTCTCCATGTGAGGGAAACCTGTTGACTGCCAGAACTGAACAAGGAGGGGAGCTTGCTGCAGGAGTGAGAGGAGACTCCATTATCAGGAAGAAAATGCTGATCCAGGGGGATGGGGTCCAGGAGACAGGACTTGGGGCATTGAACTAAAACCCAAAGAACCCTCAAGAGTGATGAGGATCTGAGGGAGGGAACTGCGTACAGGTTATAAGGAAGCAATGCCATGATTAGGTGAACTTACTTCACGTAAGATGGTAAGGGCCTAAGTATGTAATGGATGTATATTGGCTAGTAATTCATAGATTCTAGGACTGGAAGGGACCTCGAGAGGTCATAGAGTCTAGTCCCCTGCCTGCATGGCAGAACCAAATACTGTCTAGACCATCCCTGACAGACATTTATCTAACCTACTCTTAAATATCTCCAGAGATGGAGATTCCACAACCTCCCTAGGCAATTTATTCCAGTGTTTAACCACCCTGACAGTTAGGAACTTTTTCCTAATGTCCAACCTAGACCTCCCTTGCTGCAGTTTAAGCCCATTGCTTCTTGTTCTATCCTTAGAGGCTAAGGTGAACAAGTTTTCTCCCTCCTCCTTATGACACCCTTTTAGATACCTGAAAACTGCCATCATGTCCCCTCTCAGTCTTCTCTTTTCCGAACTAAACAAACCCAATTCTTTCAGTCTTCCTTCATAGGTCATGTTCTCAAGACCTTTAATCATTCTTGTTGCTCTTCTCTGGACCCTCTCCAATTTCTCCACATCTTTCTTGAAATGCGGTGCCCAGAACTGGACACAATACTCCAGCTGAGGCCTAACCAGCGCAGAGTAGAGCAGAAGAATGACTTCTCGTGTCTTGCTCACAACACACCTGTTAATACATCCCAGAATCACGTTTGCTTTTTTTGCCACAGCATCACACTGTTGACTCATATTTAGCTTGTGGTCCACTATAACCCCTAGATCCCTTTCTACCGTACTCCTTCCTAGACAGTCTCTTCCCATTCTGTATGTGTGAAACTGATTTTTCCTTCCTAAGTGGAGCACTTTGCATTTGTCTTTGTTAAACTTCATCCTGTTTACCTCAGACCATTTCTCCAATTTGTCCAGATCATTTTGAATTATGACCCTGTCCTCCAAAGCAGTTGCAATCCCTCCCAGTTTGGTATCATCTGCAAACTTAATAAGCATACTTTCTATGCCAATATCTAAGTCGTTAATGAAGATATTGAACAGAGCCGGTCCCAAAACAGACCCCTGCAGAACCCCACTTGTTATGCCTTTCCAGCAGGATTGGGAACCATTAATAACTCTGAGTACGGTTATCCAGCCAGTTATGCACCCACCTTATAGTAGCCCCATCTAAATTGTATTTGCCTAGTTTATCGATAAGAGTATCACGCGAGACCATGTCAAATGCCTTACTAAAGTCTAGGTATACCACATCCACAGCTTCTCCCTTATCCACAAGACTTGTTATCCTATCAAAAAAAGCTATCAGATTGGTTTGACATAATTTGTTCTTTACAAATCCATGCTGGCTATTCCCTATCACCTTACCACCTTCCAAGTGTTTGCAGATGATTTCCTTAATTACTTGCTCCATTATCTTCCCTGGCACAGAAGTTAAACTAACTGGTCTGTAGTTTCCTGGGTTGTTTTTATTTCCCTTTTTATAGATGGGCACTATATTTGCCCTTTTCCAGTCTTCTGGAATCTCTCTGTCTCCCATGATTTTCCAAAGATAATAGCTAGAGGCTCAGATACCTCCTCTATTAGCTCCTTGAGTATTCTAGGATGCATTTCATCAGGCCCTGGTGACTTGCAGGCATCTAACTTTTCTAAGTGATTTTTAACTTGTTCTTTTTTTATTTTAATCTGCTAAACCTACCCCCTTTCCATTAGCATTCACTATGTTAGGCATTCCTTCAGACTTCTCAGTGAAGACCGAAACAAATAAGTCATTAAGCATCTCTGCCATTTCCAAAGTTCCTGTTACTGTTTCTCCCTCTTCACTGAGCAGTGGGCCTACCCTGTCTTTGGTCTTCCTCTTGCTTCTAATGTATTGATAAAAAAGTCTTCTTGTTTCCCTTTATTCCCGTAGCTAGTTTGAGCTCATTTTGTGCCTTTGCCTTTCTAATCTTGCCCCTGCATTCCTGTGTTGTTTGCCTATATTCATCCTTTGTAATCCGTCCTAGTTTCCATTTTTTATATGACTCCTTTTTATTTTTTAGATCATGCAAGATCTCGTGGTTAAGCCAAGGTGGTCTTTTGCCACATTTTCTATCTTTCCTAACCAGCGGAATAGCTTGCTTTTGGGCCCTTAATAGTGTCCCTTTGAAAAACTGCCAACTCGCCTCAGTTGTTTTTCCCCTCAGTCTTGATTCCCATGGGACCTTCCCTATCAGCTCTCTGAGCTTACCAAAATCCATTTATACAAGTAAATGCAAAAGTAACAAATAATATAAATGTTGGCATAATTTAGTGTGGTCAGTAAGACTTCTGAATAAATGGAAACAAAGCCTTTTTAGCTTACTGAATATTCCATTCTTCTATTTTTGGAATGTCCCTGACTTGGGTACAAAACAAAGACAGCCTGCCAAACAATCAGTGAAAACAAGGGACGTCCCTGTCAAATAATAAGACCAATAGTTTTGTTAATGCTAATAAGCAGAATGTCATTAGTGGTCACAAATATCAATTATATAACAAACTAGAGGAGAGTGTGTTGATAAAAGTAGGGTGTTATCTTGGGTATAAAGAGCGTACTGTGATGCAAGCCTGTGTTGATGTAAATGTAGCCAAAGTGGCCTGCCATATCTCACCTGATCACTGGGGTGTGGCATTCTATACCTATGCTGAAATAAACCTGTTCCTTAGATTTGAACTTGGAGCTAGCAGTCGTTTTTGTCTGCTACAGCAAGCAGTGGCTGTCTGCTTTGCTAGGTTTGCATGGTAACTTGTAGACCTGGTTGGTGGTCCTGAAACATCCTTACACAGGTGTTTCTTTTGACTAGATCTATTTATCCGCATTTAGCCTAAAATAACTCATAGTCCAAGTTACAACTCAATATGAATACATACCTGGGTCATACCTTTAGGGCACAGTTTATAATGGAAATGTTGACAGACTTAAGAATATACCACCTCCTACTAGTGCTGCTAATGTACTTGCAAGGAGCTAATCCTTATTTATCTAATTGTGCTTTTATATTTACTTACGGATTCCCTCAGCCTTCTGAATATTTTACAATGTAGGCTAACTTGCACAGCCTTTTAATCAAATAGACTGCCTGAGAAGAAGAACACAGTGAGAGATTTGATTGGAAAACAGTCTCAGTTTGAATGAAGAAGGATTTACCATATATCAAAGCACAGTGCCCCCATTCTCTAGACTGGAATAGTAGGGAGAATTAGAAATGATCAGACAATAATTTGCCCCAAAGGCTTGGGTTCTATTTGAGTTAGGATTGGTTCTTGTTCTATTCCAATAGAACTCAGTTACATTCTGGCTTTTAAAAAGTCACCCTGGGACTTTGTAACATTAGTGTTTCCACCCAAGCTAAAAGAGGGATGCCCCTTTTTTTAAAGGTATAAATACCTAAAGCAGATGGGCACTCTGCATCTTGCCCTGACACCACAAAGCATTGGTGCTTTATTCTTTAATGGCCCAGCCCTATAAGATGCAGAGCACACTCAGCTCAAATTGAAAGCAACAGGAGACAAGGGTACATCACAACTGACACAATCAGACCCTATCTGTTCTTCAGATTCTAATCAATTTATGATCTCTGATAAGCTGGTCCAGGATATAAAATGAGAGACAGTAAAGAGATTGGAGAGGACAGGCAGTCTGGGGTAGGTCCAAGGATAGACTTCTAGTGATCGCTGCACAAGGGAACAAGAAGGGAAGTCAGTTCGGAGATATGGGTTGTGTTTGGTTTTGTTTTTTAAATATTGTTGCCAGTGCACTGGGTTGTGCTTTTTTCCCTTTTTTCCCCTTTTCTTTTTTGGTATTGTACGCTTGTTGCCAATGCACTGGGATATAACCTTGTATCCCTTAAATCTTTACAATATTTAGGCTCTGATCTCTGAAATCCAGCTGACCCTGTGTCACAATCACATATTTTAAAAGTCTGGATAGGTGCCTATAGAGTTTGTTTCCAGGGTTCACTCACCTCTAATTAAAAAGTAAGTGAAGCTCTAAGCTGAATTAAACCTTGGAGGTAGGATGACCAGGTGTCCGGTTTTCGACCAGAACACCCTGTCGAAAAGGGACCCTGGCGGCTCCAGTCAGCACCGCTGACCAGGCCGTTAAAAGCCCGGTCAGTGGTGCTGCGGCGCTAAGGCGGACTAGTCCCTACCCGTCCTGGGGTACCTCGCTGTGCCCCGGAAGCAGCCAGCGGGTCTGGCTCCTAGGCGGGGGAAGCCACAGGGCTCCATGCGCTGCCCGAGCACTGGCTCGGCCCTCGGCCAATGGGAGGTGGGGGGGAGCAGCACGCCACGGAGCCGCCTGCCCCCCCCCCCAGGAGCCAGACCTGCTGGCTGCTTGCAGGGTGCAGCACGGAGCCAGGATGGACAGACAGGCAGCCTGCCTTAGCCCTGCTGCACCACTGACCAGGAGCCGCCCGAGGTAAGCCCATGCCCCAACCCCAAGCCCCAACGCCCTGCCCCAGCCCTGAGCCTCCCCACACCTGGAGCCCCTCCTGCACCCCAAACCTTCCACACCCCAATCCCTCACCCCTTCCAAACCCCAAACCCCTGCTTAAAACCACAGCCCCCTCCCACATTCCAAATCCCTCAGCCCCACCCCCTCCCCATCCTGGAGCCCCCTCCCCCCCAGCCCCACCCCAGAGCCCACACCCCCAGCCAGAGCCCTCACCCCCTCCTGCACCCCAACTCCCTGCTCCAGCCCAGAGCCCCCTCCTGCACCCTGAACCCCTCATTTCTGGCCCCACCCGAGAGCCCACACCCCCATTTAGAGCCCCCAACCCCTCCCACGCCACAGCCCCCTGCCACAGCCCAAGTGAGGGTAGAGGAGAGCGAGCCACTGAGGGAGGGGGAACGTAGTGAGGGTGCGGAGCCTCGGGGAGGATGTTCAGTTTTGTGCGATTAGAAAGTTGGCAACCCTACCTTGAGGGCTTCAGAGTTTATAAAACAGTGAGCATTCAACAAAGTATCACACAGCTCTGTAGCTGAACCTCGTTGACCAAATGTTCTAAGGGGATTCAAACTGGTCTTTGATTTTGCACAAATCTCTCTTTGGCACCTATGTTCTCAGTGTTCGATATCTGGTGGAGATACATTAACTATAATTATGCATGTACATTTGGTAATTAGATGTATAACAATCCAGTTTGCATGTGCAAATAAAAAGTGCATTGGGAAAAAAGCTATGTAATTAAATACAGTTTGCTCACTGATATCTGAGATTTTGCACACACAAGAACACCACCTTACTATTTTGCAGCTAAGGGCCCAATTCTGCAAGGTGCTACATGTCCACAATTTCCATCAGCTAAATGAGAACCCCTTGCAAGCCTGAGAGATTTTATCATCTGCCCCTAAGTCTTTGTACATCTCAATCTTGCAAAATTGGGGAGTGCCTCTTGGAAGGCAATTCTTGTAGTGGAGGATCCTCGGCAATTTCTAGGACAGGGTAGGCAACCTATAGCACGCGTACCAAAGGCGGCATGCGAGCTGATTTTCAGTGGCACTCTCACTGCCCGGGTCCTGGCCACCAGTCCGGGGGGCTCTGCATTTTAATTTAATTTTAAATGAAGCTTCTTAAACATTTTAAAAACCTTATTTACTTTACATACAACAATAGTGTAGTTATATATTATAGACTTAGAGAAAGACCTTCTAAAAAACGTTAAAATGTATTACTGGCACGTGAAACCTTAAATTAGAGTGAATAAATGAAGACTCGGCACACCACTTCTGAAAGGTTGCCGACCCCTGTTCTAGGAGGTGCTCGGCCTCTTGCAGAATTTAGATGCGACAAGATGTAAAAGCACAAGTTTGGCAGTCATTTAGAATCTTCAGTCCTACACGTCTTTACATACAACTCAATGGAAACAGTTTGGCCAATGGCTGCTTTTTATCTGAGACACCCCAGGTGTCGAATCTTGTGTGCCATGTCTCATCTATGTCAAATAATACACTCATGCTTAGGTAACAATACAATGAAGTCCCCTTAAAGGGAGCACTGACAATGATGAAGTCAAATATGAAAGCCAGATTGTTTTAATGCATTGTAATGTGGAAATTGCCTTTCTGGTTATAATGAGCCTCTGCTTATAGTGAAGCTGTCCTGTGGAAAAAATGATTAGAAGTTTCTACTGTATTACAATCTTGTAATAATGAATAAAGCTGCCAGTTCTATATTACCAAAGATAAAACAGATGAAATAGCTGTTTGAAAAAAGCTAGACGCTCAGCCTCAATTATTCTATAGTTTGTATCAATAGACGTGAGAAATCCTGTGGGAGGACAGAAAGCACTAGGTGATTTAAAAGGTGTAATGTCTCTTATTTTGTCCAAGAAAAGCTTATTAGTTTTGCTGTTGAGCGATTTTAGAGGTGAAAGGAATGGAACAGAAATGAATCAATGTAATATTTCTGAAAGAAAAGTCTAGTTTAATAACAAGCAGATGTAATGTATGAGCAGATACAAGAAAAGCCTTCAAGATGATAGTTTTGTGTCAGTTTCTGACAAGATGAAGATGTGGTAGAAAGATTATATATTGCATTTTGCATTGGTTTCTGTTAACTTGTTACTGTGAAAATTGTGTGGTCTCCCCTTGCCTCTTCAGCTTGTCACTGTTGAATGAAAGCACCCATTTTTATTTATCTGATTGTGCTAAAAAGTGACACTGTCAGGAAACCAGGAGTCCTTCTACTGCATTTGCTTCTAATACATAGCCTAGATTTCTCTTTGTAAGAGGGGAAAACAGCAATAACTACCGCAGCAATTATGTTTTGCTTTCCACATGTAGCACCTTTATAGTGAAGTGTCTCAGTAAACAACCAGTTATGGCATGAAACAGAGGATTCTAAACGTCACTTATAAATCACATTTTGTGGCCAAACATCAAGAATCAAGCAGCCTCAAGCTGTATTATCTTGCCCTTTCTTCAGGCTCCTTGATAGGCAAATGACACCAACTAAATCTCCTTTACAAGGTCAGTACACTGGGTGTCAGTTGGTCTAGGGGACAAAGTTGGAGTCCAGCTGAATGTAAGAGTATAAATTGCACCTCCTTGGATATCACTTCTGAATCTTCACCATTCCCCAGAGCTCATATCCTACACAGGCAAAAAAAAGACTGGAAGAAATATAATATAGAAGTAGAAGTGGTTGTGCATTTAAATTTAGGACAAGTCTTCATTCTAAGGTGGTTGTGTGCATGTATGTGTGTGTTTATATTGTAATGCAAGTTGAAGTAAGGTGTGAGAGACTGTCAGGACCCTGCATGAAGATGCACACACTTATGCTGCTGGCTGCCAGACCAAACAGGTCTTCATTACCTCCAGTCCAGGAATATTAAAGGACTTGTGTTTAATCCCTTCTGAATCAGAGAGGCAAAGGATGAAACAAGAATTCTTGCAGACAAAAAAAAAAACCCCTAAAAACACCTAAGTCAGAAAAAGCTCAGGTTAAGGCTGAGGTCTATTTAAGTTTAGAATAAATGAAACCCCCCAGAAAAAGAGGGTGTTCTGGACAGTAATCCTGCCTGTGAGTGGTAATCCTGCGAGGGAGCAGGGAAGCACAGACAAATCATCATGCAAAACATGGGAAGGTCTGGATGATTAGTTGTGGAAGATTAGCTTTGAGGGGGGGGGGAAAACGAGTCATCCTTGGAGCACCTTAGAGTAATAAATTTGGGCATAGTCTCTAAGGTGCCACAAGGACTCCTCTTTTTTTGCTGATACAGACTTAATCCTGGGCACAAAACTACATCTGCAACTGAGACTTTATAGATATAAAAATCACCAATTTGTGGATGCAATCAGGAACCTCGATGTCTTACATTGTACTAAAACAACAAGGAGTCTGGTGGCACCTTAAAGACTAACAGACCGGACTCCTTGTTGGTTTTGTAGATACAGACTAACATGGCTACCCCCTGATACTTTACATTGTACTGTCCCACTAATACTTGCACCCACAAAAATATAGGTGTGCTTACATCTTATTCCCCAGAGCAAGGACGGAACAAGCAGTGGCAGTGCAAGCCCTACCAGTGTGCCCAAAACTTGTCCCGAAGGTCCCACATTGAGGAGTTAGATAATTCAGTCACCAGGGCCACTTGACCCATGAGTCTCTGCTGATCATGAACACCATTGCCACAATTATGATAGTGCTTTTCCTGATGAGGATGCTTGTCCACTAGAAGCCTGAGAACACAAGAGATATCCGTAAGTGATTAGGGACCTGATTGCGGGGGAGGGATGCTCAGTGGTTTGAGCATTGGCCTGCTAAACCCAGGGTTGTGAGTTCAATCCTTGAGGGGGCCACTTGGGGATCTGGGGCAAAATCAGTACTTGGTCCTGCTAGTGAAAGCAGGGGGCTGGACACTATGACCTTTCAGGGTCCCTTCCAGTTCTATGAGATAGGTATATCTCCATATATTTTAATTTATCCAAAGCACACTGAAGTCAATGGAAAAGATGCCTCTCAACTTAAGTGTCTTTGAATCAGGCCTCAAGAGTAACAACTTCTGTCCTAATCATCCTGTCTGAATCTGAACCATGGGCTAAAGATAAAAAGAGCTCCACATCTCCTGAAGTATTCTCCACCCTCCTTGCATAACGTTTTTCCCACTTGTTCATTTGTTTATATATTTGTAGTCTGTGCTTGTAGTCTTGATAAAGCACTTAGTGACGGTAAGCTAGCTTTGTATCTCATTTGCTCCCGCATGAGAGATTTTGGCTCTCCTTAGACAGGCTGTGTGTGCTCTTACAATTAAATCACTAGCAGATGTAAAACCTATTTTAATCCCTTTTAGAGTGTGCAACTACAAATAAGTGCTAAGAAATAAACATTTTACAAGTAGAGGGGGTACATTTGTGTATAAGAAGTATTCTCTATACCTGTGAGATTCCTGCTGTGGCACCCACAATACAGACTTTCAAGTCACTGTTCAATATTGTTCCCAAATGAATGAAATCTTAAATGTTGCTTAGTGTTCATCTGAAACTAGTGTGTTTCTGGGATTCCAGAAGATTGCAGTTAAAGCCTACAGAACAAATAACTCATACTTCACAAACAAGACGGCTAACTGCCTGCCGGAGTGGCTCAGAAGTGTCACCCAAAGAAAACCTGTTGCACCAGACAAGGGCAGCAAAGGAGAAAAGTTAACAGATGTAAGGAAAAAGGAACGTAGCTCACACAGAAAGACCTTGTTAACAACAATGAAGGCTGGTAAAACAGTAAGCATAGTAGAGAGACAAGGTAGGCGAGGTAATGTCTCTAATATCCTGGGACTGACGTGACTGCAACTCCACTGCATACAGCTAAACAGTGTTAAGCAAACATCCATAACAAATTTAAAGTAGCGTTTAATGACATACTATATGGGCAAGTTTGTACCCAACTGGTCAGTTAAAACTGAGGGTGCCCCCCACCAATCACTGCAGCATGCAGACACTGAATGGTCATGGCTTCCAGTTTATCACAAAGAATGGAAGCTACTGGATAAGTTTTGGTGACAGAACCGCTGTTAATCCTTTTTCGAGCACAATAAAAAAAGGGCACCGTCTATAGACTCCTATAACAGGATCATGAAGGGGCATGACATACGCAGCCAGGTCATTGGACAGGGGGAGAGCAAGGCTATGTTCCCTGGGATTTCACCAGTGAGACTCAGAGCAGAATTAAGCACTCCATGTGTAATTTAGGCCTGGTCTACACTAGTCTGTTATTTCGGAATTAGTCAAGTTAATAAAAAAAAAAAAAAAAAAAAAAAAAAAAAGATTCCATCCAAACGGCCAAACCATTTCCCCCCCCCCGATTTAAAGGGCTCTTTAATCTGATTTCTGTACTCCACCTCGGCAAGTGGAGTAGCGCTTAAATCGAGATCGCAATCCCGGATTAAAGGTATTGTGGACGCAATTAGATGTTATTGGCCTCCGGGAGCTATCCCAGAATGCTCCCTTGTGACCGCTCTGGACAACACTCTCAACTCCGATGCACTAGCCAGGTGGGCAGGAAAAGCCACGGGAACTTTTAAATTTCATTTCCTGTTTGGTCACCATCAGTACAGCTGACCATGCAGAGTCCATCATCACAGGAGATCACGCAGTCCCGGATTCGCAGACGAGCTCCAGCATGGTCCGAAAAGGAGGTACTGGATCTCATCGCATGTTGGGGAGACGAATCTGTTATGGCAGAACTACATTCCAAAAAAGGAATGCAAATATGTACGCTAAAGGCTCCAGGGCCATGATGGAAAGAGGCTACTCCAGGGACACAGCAGTGTCATACAAAAAAAATCAAGGAGCTCAGGCAAGCATACCAAAAAGCCAGGGAGGTGAATGGGCGCTCTGGGTCACAGCCCCATACATTCTGCTTATACCTTGAGCTACATGCAATTATGGGGGGGTGACGCCACCACTACCCCACCACCATCCGTGGACACCTGCAAGGGGGGGAAGATGCACGGAGCAAGGAGGAAGAGTCATTGGGAGGACGAAGAGGAGGACAGTGCACAGGCCGCAAGTGGGGAATCCGTTTTCCCCCCTTGCCAGGAACTATTCTTAACGCTGGAGCCAATAGCCTCCCCCACTTCCAGGGCGGGCTCCCGGACCATGACCCTGGAGAAGGTACTTCTGGTGAGTGAGAGCCTGATCGGAGCCACGCAGTGGGGGGGGGGGGAAACCCAGCCGCGCTGGGCTGTTCGCGTTTAGTTTAAAGGGCTCATCCCTGCTCAGAGCCTCATCGGAGCCACGCGGTGGGTGCAGGGGAGGAGGGGTGTTGTGTGAAGCGATCATCCCAGAGACCCTGCAGGCCCTCCTTTTATATGGCAAACCCACCAGGTATTGCTTGCTATGGGAAAGGGGGTCTAGCAGTTTGAAAGCATTAAAATGAATGTAGAAGTAGTAGAACCCCGTGTGCCCCTGGGCTGCCTGCAAGCTGAATTCTGTTGCCCGGCTGTGTGCGATGGCTTACTCATACCAAAGTGTCCCCTTTGTTCTCTGAAATGCATCTTAAAATACTACCCTCCCTTTTTCTCCTCCTGCAGGTGCAAATGTTTCAATGCGGCCCCTATCTACTCCGTCCCAGAGGCTGGTCCAGATCAGAAGGCGGAAAAAATGAACTCGGGACGACATGTTCTCCGAGTTCAGGCAGTCATCCCGCACCGATTGCCTCCACGCATTCAGCTGGGCCCTAACAATTGCGGAGTCCCGTAAAGCATTACAGGAACTCAAAGAGAGGAGGGACTTGCGTGATGAGAGCAGGCAGGTTGCTATGGTCAAGCTCATAGGGGAGCAAACTGACATGCTCCTCTGTATGGTGAATCTAATGCGGGAAAGGCAGGCAGACCACAGACTGCCGCTGCAGCCCCTGTATAACTGCCCTCCCTCCTCCCCAAGTTCCATAGCCTCCTCACCCAGACGCCCAAGAACACAAGGGGGGAGGCTACGGTGACCCACACACTCAACCCCAGAGGATCGCCCAAGCAGCAGAAAGCTGGTATATGCGAACTTTTGATTTGGTTTCTGGACTGTAGACGTACCCTTAGTGAGGTGGTGAATCAGTAGTAATGTTATTCAGACTCTGTGCTCTGAACAGGGATATTCAGATATTACTGATAGTTTTGCACGGTTATGGTGGAGCTAATCACCTTTGTTTCACTGTCTCTTGGCCATGCACACAGCAACACCCTATTACAGAATGATGTGCATTACCATACCTAAAATACATCAAGGATTGCAGAAAGAACTGGGCAGTCTGTCCTGCAGAAAGATTTGCTGGTGTACCTGAAAATAAAGGGCTGTACAGATTTCAAGGCTAGATGGGACCATGGCGATTATCTAGTCTGACCACCTGTATGACAGAGGACCTAGAACTTCTCAGAAAATAATTCCTTTGGAACTAGCATACCATTTAAAAAGTCATCCAATCTTGATTTTAAAATTTCCAGCAATGGCGAATCCACTATGTCCCTTGATAAATTGTTCCAATAGTTAATTACCACCCCTCCGGCCGTTTTAATTTTCTTCCATTCTGGATTGGTCTAGCGTCAACTTCCAGACATTGGATCATGTTCTACCTTTCTCTGCTAGATTGAAGAGCCCATTCTCAAATATTTGTTCCCCACATAGGTACTTATAGACTAATTGAGTCTCCCCTTAACCTTCTCTTTGTTAAAATAAAATAGATTAAGCTCCTTAAATCTATCGCTATACAGCTAATCCTTTAATCATTTTTGTGGCTCTTCTTTAAACCCTCTTCAATTTATTAACATCCTTCTTGAATTGTTGATACCAGAACTGGACACAGTATTCCAATAGTAGCTGCACCAGTGCCTCATACAGAGGTAAAAATAATTTCCCTACCCTACTTGAGATTCCCCTGTTTATGCACCCAAAGATCATCTTAGCCCTTTTGGCCACAGTGTCACACTGGGAGTTCATGTTCTTCTGGTCATCCACCATGACCCCATTCTGACTGCTAGTATAGATGCAGAAGGCAAATGAGACATTTCCCCATCCTAGCACATATGTGAATGGAATAGCTGTAATTTGGATTCAAACGCTGGAAGGAAAACAGGGAAGTGGGTAGTTCAACTAGCAGAGCCAACAGCTCCTAAATGACGAGGAGTCCAGTGGCACCTTAAAGACTAAGATTTATTTCGTGGGTAAAAAAACCCACTTCTTCAGATGCAGCTCCTAAATGGGATGTCTGGGCCTGGTGGGAATCTGGCAAGGCAGCATAGACTACTCCTGTAGAACAGGACTAAATCCTTCTGCCCTATCTGCTCTCCCCAACATCCAGGTACCAATATTGCCAATCCCAAGAATTCAAAACTCAAGAATCAGGCCTCACTAGGGGTGCCAGAACACAGGGGAGGAGTGAGTGGGAGTTGGGTCAGGGGGGGGGAGGGCAGCAGTGTGAGGGCAGGGGCTTGAGAGAAGGGATGGAGCCATGGTTTGGGCACTGGTTTTAGGGAGATTTTAGGGAGCTTCCACCAATCCTGGGCCCCACAAAATAATGTGACGACTCAAATTTATTTATTTAACAAATACAGCTTAAGAAAAAAATCAGATGTTTTTATTTGCCTTCTGTATTTGAGCCTTTAATGTTCAATTGATTCATTTTTTTTCAAGCTTTTCTCCATAACAAGGGCTAGAAACTTATTTTACTAATGCAGCAGGCTAAAGGGAAATCCCTGTTCTCCTGAAGATGGCTCCATTTGGATTTGAGAGGGGATTAGGCTCACATCCCTATCCTCTAAAGATCTGGGATAAAGGAAGCAGGCAAGCCGTAATCACATGGATTTGTGGCTTAACAAAACCCATCAAATAACATGAGATAAAAATCAAAAAAGTTGGCAACACTGAGGCACTACCATTGGGAAGGATGCATCAATCACCGTCTTAAGAGGCCTAATGAGGCACCAGCAGTGGTACCAAGTTTCATTTCAAAAGTAGAACCAGCAATTTTTGCCTTTTCTTTTTTTAAAAAATTGAGATTCTCACTACATAGTTTTCCCACTGAATCATTTCAAGCAGTTTTCACACACACAAAAAATGTTTTTCAAGCAATGCTCTTCATGGTGTGTAAATGGACATCCATACAAATTCACTGAGTGAAGGTAGCTTCCTTCTTTTCAGGTGAATTACTCTTTTCTCCTCAGGAGGTTATAGGATTTTCTCACCTGCTTAAAACAAAACTGATTCTGAGGTTCAAACAGCCTCATGTACCCTGAGAAGGCTTAGGCCAAGACTTCAGCAAGTTCCTATTGATTCAAAAAGTCAGGCCTCTTACAAGTTAGGCCCACAAAAGTCATTTGTTTTTTGGGGGGAGGGTTTTTTTTGGGGGGGGGCTAATCTTGGCCTTCGACTTTGAGGGCCAGATCCCCAGATACTGTAAATGGGAGTAAGCACATTGACTTCAAGGGTGCTATACTGATTTATAGCATCTGAGGATCCCAGAGCACACAGGTGTCAAGAACCATGGTTGAATTCAATAAGTGACATTCATCACTTTGCAGAGCCAATAAGGATCCTGTAAATTGGCATCCCCTTTGCCCCATAATACTTGGGCAAACAAAATCCAAGTTGGACTTGAAACATTCTTGTTCCCTTTAATAATCAGTAATTCCAATACACCAGAAATACTCCCCCCTCCATAGTTGTTTACCTGGTGACAAGCTTGTTCCTATTATATTGGATTAGAGTTTTCTTCTCCCTGCTCTTTGCTTCTACCCTTTCCTGGTCCACTTCCAAGAACTGAACATTTCTACTTTTCCCATTAGGCTTTAGCTTTTGTGTATTTTGCTTTATTGGAACTGGCAACATGAAACCATTTAAACACAGCTCCATCTGTCAGAGTCAGGTCCTGCACGTAAGGTGTCATGTTTGATTTCATATTATCATTTGTTGTGTAGTCAGTAAGGGCTAAAGAAAAAATAGTCTGCACAAAAGAGTGATCTGCATTAAAACCGTTATTTTTGTGAAGTTCTTTAGAATCACAGAAATATCAGGGTTGGAAGGGACCTCAGGAGGTCATCTAGTCCAATCCCCTGCTCAAAGCAGGACCAATTCCCAACTAAATCATCCCAGCCAGGGCTTTGTCAAGCCGGGCGGGCCTTAAAAACCTCCAAGGAAGGAGATTCCACCACATCCCTAGGCAATGAATTCCAGTGCTTCACCACCCTCCTAGTGACACAGTGTTTCTTAATATCCAACCTAGATCTCCCCCACTGCAACTTGAGACCATTGCTCCTTGTCTTGTCATCTGCCACCACAGAGAACAGCCGAGCTCCATCCTCTTTGGAACCCCCCTTCAGGTAGTTGAAAGCAGCTATCAAATCCCCCCTCATTCTTCTCTTCTGGAGACTAAACAATCCCAGTTCCCTCAGCCTCTCCTCATAAGTCATGTGCTCCAGCCCCCTAATCATTTTTGTTGCCCTCTGCTGGACTCTTTCCAATTTTTCCACATCCTTCTTGTAGTGTGGGGCCCAAAACTGGACACAGTACTCCAGATGAGGCCTCACCAATGTCGAATAAAGGGGGAACGATCACGTTCCTCGATCTGCTGGCAATGCCCCTACTTATGCAGTCCAAAATGCCATTAGCCTTCTTGGCAACAAGAGCACACTGTTGACTCATATCCAGCTTCTCGTCCATTGTGACCCCTAGGTCCTTTTCTGCAGAACTGCTACCTAGCCATTCGGTCCCTAGTCTGTAGCAGTGCATAGGATTCTTCCGTCCTAAGTGCAGGACTCTGCACTTGTCCTTGTTGAACTTCTTCAGGTTTTTTTTGGCCCAATCCTCTAATTTGTCTAGGTCCCTCTGTATCCGATCCCTACCCTCCAGTGTATCTACCATGCCTCCCAGTTTAGTGTCATCTGCAAACTTACTGAGAGTGCAGTCCACACCATCCTCCAGATCATTAATAAAGATATTAAACAAAACCAGCCCTAGGACCGACCCTTGAGGCACTCCGCTTGAAACCGGCTGCCAACTAGACATGGAGCCATTGATCACTACCTGTTGAGCCCAATGATCTAGCCAGCTTTCTATCCACCTTACAGTCCATTCATCCAGCCCATACTTCTTTAACTTGGCCCTT
Source organism: Emys orbicularis (assembly GCF_028017835.1). Lineage (NCBI taxonomy): Eukaryota > Metazoa > Chordata > Testudines > Emydidae > Emys > Emys orbicularis. Next base: position 14,812,125 of record NC_088693.1, on the reverse strand, counting down.
TATGAGGGCTCTCCTTTTACTGCTGTTGTGGGACCTAGTTGTGCCCTTATGAACATATATGCAACTCCCAGTGATATCAACCAGAGTTGTATGCTCAGGTAAGAGGTAGATTTTGGCTGTCAGACACTGAAATGCCCGGACCTGCTGTCCATGGTGTACTGCATCTCTTAGATTTTTACATGAGTGAGAACAAGACCATAGCTCATCAGTCCTGGATAAAAAGGGCTAATGTTCAGAGTCCTAATGTTCAGATCCCCAAATATCAGCACTCCTGCCCCCTAAGACATCCTGCCTCTGAGCGTCTTCCTTACATGAGCTCACACTTGGTGCAGGGACAAGAGAGCTGGGGGCCTATTATCCCTTCTCATCACTGGTATATTTTATGGGCAGTGCTCCCCTGTCCAGGGGATGAAGGAAGCAGCCATTTGGAAACATCTTCTGCTGAGTGGCTGACCCACATACCACCTCTCTATTCTTCTGCAGGGGGACCCCACTCCTCCTGCACCCAGTGTTGCAATTATACTGGCTTTATCAAGTTCTCAGGTTAAGGTAACCCAGAGTCCACCAAGCTAAAAGCAAAATCCCTGTTCTCCTGAAGATGGCTCCAGCTGGATTTGAGAGGGGGATTAGGTTCTTGTCCCTAGCCTCCAAAGATCTGGGATGAAGGAAGCAGACAAGCGGTCATCCTTCTGGAAATCTAGAAAGGACAGAAGAGCAGCTGGCTGCCTCCTAAAGTAGTTGAAGATGAAGGAGTAGGATACCACCAAGCTGCTTCCCCTACCTACAGACAGTGTCCATCTAGGACAGGGGCAGGAGCTCATGATCTGATGGGAAAGTAGAATAGTGCTGGTAACCCCCATCTCCCACAACCTAGGTTCTTCAGGAGGGGAACAGAGGTTCAAGGAGCAGGCGCACAGATGTCTCCACTCCAGGAGAAGGAACTAACTGGAGGCTTTATTTTTTCCCTACTTGCTTCCTCCCTAGGAGATTGTGAGGAGGGAAGGTAGACTGGGTGGCCCGCTTGCTGGGTTCTCCTGTTTTGGGGAATATGTAATTGATGTTCCCGAGCACCTTGCTTTATTAGAAAGCTCTCCACTCAGGTCTGGGGGTGGCGCTTTCTCCTGCTGGCCCCATTAATAAGGCAGGGGGGAAGTGCCACAGATGTCATCTCTGCCAGAGGTTGCTTTTCCCTCATGTAAATACAAGAGACGTGCAAGTTACAGAAAAGCAAAATTCAAGAAGGTTCTGTTGGCAGTATGGTCATTTTAAAATCACTTCCCAGGATTAACACACTGGCAGCCATTCTGCAGCATGGCTATGTTTTACTGGACTGGTCCACTCAAGAGAGTGGTTACTCACAATATCTAGCACTATTGGAAGGATGTATTGCTGAAGAGTGAGTTGCCAAAAAGTCATTGCCAGTCTTTAGGTACGTTTATTCAAATTAGCCCAGGCATCTTGACAAGGTATTGCCGGTCACTGCCAAAGAATTGTGTTATAGCAGGCAAAGGGGGCATAGTAACACATGGACAGTGAACAGAAATGCATGAGGAAGCACAACGGATTGTTCATTCCAATCCAGCCCCCAAGCTTAATTCTGGTAAAATGAGATGCCAAATGGATTCAACAAACAGCAACAAATTGAAGGGATGGAACTTAATGCTGGAGAAGTAACAACGTTGCTCTTGAAAGTGTATCCTACATATATAGTATGAATAGTGGAGCCTCCTGTGGGTCCAAAAAGACCAGGAACAGAAGGGCAAGACACCACAAGAAGCTGTTCTTGCCGTATTCCTGAATCAACGTTAAATGGGATGTGCCAAAGATCTCTCAAGGAAGACTGACCTGTAAGTGTTCCAGTTCCATTTTGTACATTAAAGATG